>NC_138357.1:85003962-87403962 GCF_046562875.1 Panthera onca | reverse complement strand
CTCGCGGTCCGTGAGTTCGAGCCCCGCGTCAGGCTCTGGGCCGATGGCTCGGAGCCTGGAGCCTGTTTCCGATTCTGTGTCTCCCTCTCTCTCTGCCCCTCCCCCGTTCATGCTCTGTCTCTCTCTGTCCCAAAAATAAATAAAAAACGTTGAAAAAAAAAAATTAAAAAAAAAAATAAATAAATAAACTAAGAAAAAAAGAGCTCAGAGACCAAACATTTCCTAGGGCATGCTGAAAGCAAACAGATAAGAGAACTCAGATCCTAGGAGAGCACCCTCAAACAGGTCAGGAGATTCACATTCTGGTTCACTGACCAGTGAACACATGAGACATTTCGGACCATCAGAATACCCACAAACACATCAGGGAATGCACATCTTGGACATACACCAACAAAGAGATTCCAGACCTCACAACTTGGACACGGAGCCGCAAACAGATCAGAGACTTCAAACGCCACAAAGAGCCCAAAGCCCTCACACCATGTGACATGTACCATCAAACAGATCGGGGAGCTGAAATCCTGAGATATGTACCCACAAACAGATTAGAGACCTTACAACCTGGACATGTAACCACAAAGAAACCACAGAGTTCAGAATCTGCAACATGTACCCACAGACAGATCAGAAACCTTAAGCCTTGAGTCATACATAAAAAATAGATCATAAAGTTCACATTCCGGGATATAATCCCCCAACAACGCAGACGCCATCTGTACCCGAGGCACAGACCCACAGACGGATCAGAGACCTTAAATCCTGTAACACACAACCACAATCAAGTCAGAGACCTCACAGGCTAAGGAAACACCAGAAACAGATTATAGACCTGAAATCTTACAACACAGATCCACAAACATATCAGAGAGCTCATGTGCTGCGACATTTATCAGCAAACAAATCAGAGGCCTCAAGTCAAGGGATAGATACCCACAGAGTTCAGAGACCTCGTGTGCTCTGGACATAGGAATCTAAATAAAGCAGAGATCTAACATGCTGGTATATATACGTGATCAAATCAGAAACCTCCTACCACTGGAAATACCCCCCAAACAGATCGGAGACCTAACAACTGGAACATACCCCACAAACATCTGAGAACCCTCACATAATAGAACACATTCCCCAAATCAGCTCAGACACCTGACATCCTAGGACATGTGCACACAACCTGATTGGAAACCTCACATTCTAAGACATATTCCCACAAACAGCTATGAGACCACGAGGTCTGGGACACACCCCCTCAACCATTCTGAAACCTCTCATTGTGGTTCATACGCCCACACACAGATCAGAGACCTCCTGCCACCAAATGCACACTCACAAACGGATGGTGGAGTTCACATCCTGGGATGTGCACTGACAACCAGATAGAGACCTCACAACCTGGGACACTGTAGTCATTTTCTACCGCTGCTGTAACACGTTACAATTTTAGTGTCATGAAACAACACAAATTTACTATCTTACCTTTCCACAGGTCAGAACCCGACAATGGGTGTCAAAGGGCTAAAATCAAGTTGTTGGCAGAATTTCATTGTTCCTGGAGGCTCTAGGGACAGAATCCATTTCCTTGCCTTTTCTAGTTTCTCGAGCTGCCTGCATTTTTTGGCTCATGGCCCCATCCTCAAACTTCAAAGCAGTGTTTCATTCTCAGAATGCTCTCTCTCTCTCTCTCATCCTCTCTGATTTCTATTTCTTTTTTTTAAAGTTTATTTATTTACTGTGAGAGACAGAGAGAGAGGTACAGGGCAGAGAGAGAGAGGGAGAGAGAGCATCCCAAGCAGGCTCTGCACTGTCAGCGTGGAGCCCAACGTGGGGCTCGAACTCATGAACCAAGAGATTAGGCATGACCCAAGCCAAAAGCAAGAGCAAGATGCTTAGCCAACTGAGCCAGCCAGGCGCCCCTGATTTCTATTTCTGTCGCCACATCTGCTTCTCAGGCTGAATGTCCTGCCTCTCTCCTGTAAGGACCCTTGTGATTATATTAGACTCGCCTGGAAAATCCAGGCTACTATCCCCCATCTCAAGATAATTGTTTTATCACATTTGCAAAGGACCTTTTCTTTAAATTTTTTAAAACGTTTATTTATTTTTGAAAGAGAGAGTATGTGTGTGTGAGTGGGGGAAGGGCAGAGAGAGAGGGAGACACAGAATCAGAAGCAGGCTCCAGGCTCTGAGCTGTCAGCACAGAGCCCAACGTGGGGCTCGAACTCACAAAATCGCGAGATGATGGCCTGAGCCAAAGTCGGATGCTTAACCGACTGAGCCACCCAGGTGTCCCTGCAAAAGACCTTTTTGACATGTAAGGTCACATAATCACATGTTCCAAAGATTAGAACGTGGACATCTTTCTTTTTTTTTTTTTTTTTTTTTTTTTTTTTAATTTTATTTTTGGGACAGAGAGAGACAGAGCATGAACAGGGGAGGGGCAGAGAGAGAGGGAGACACAGAATCGGAAGCAGGCTCCAGGCTCCGAGCCATCAGCCCAGAGCCTGACGCGGGGCTCGAACTCACGGACCGCGAGATCGTGACCTGGCTGAAGTCGGACGCCTAACCGACTGCGCCACCCAGGCGCCCCAGAACGTGGACATCTTTCAGTGACCTTTACTCTACCAACCTTAGATGTATACACAAGCAATTAAAAACATCCCATCCTGGGGTGCCTGGCTGGCTCAGTTGTTGGAGCATGCGACTCTTGATCTCAGGGTCGTGAGTTCGAGCCCCACAGTGGGCATAGAATTTACTTAAAAAATTTAAAAAAAAAGCATCCCATCCTGAGATATACACACCCATATCACATGATTCCAAAGAGATCAGAGACCTCCCACCCTTGGACATACATCCAGAAAAAGAGTGAGGCACACATTCTGTGTCATATACCCACACACAGGGTGGGGACCTCTCACCCTGGGACATGTAACCACAAACAGAAGACACCTCACACCTTTACACACGCAAAGATATCAGAAACTCAAATACTGTGATAGAAAGGCAAAAACTGAATGGAGACCTCATCTGAGAAATGTTCCCACAAACAGATGAGAGACCTCACAGCCCGAGACACATACCCACAGTCTTGCAACGTATACCTACGATCAAGTATGAGACCTCACAGTCTAGGAGAAATACCTCGAGTCTGATTATGTACTTGATACCATAAAATGCCCACAAGGAGTCCAGAGAGTTCATATTGTGGGGACACAAACCCACGAAAAGATCAGAGACTCGAGCCAAATGAAAGATACAATGAGCTGCAAGCCTCACACCTAGATATACACATTTGAGTAGATCAGAGACCTCTCATCCTGGGACATATATAACCAAACAAAGCAGAAATCTTGGAAATATCCATAAAATATCAGAGACCTAACAGCCTAGACATAACTCACAAACACCTCCAGAGACCTAACATATAAACACAAAATCAGCACAGAGACCTCACATCTGAGGACACATACTCACAAACAGGCCAGAGACCTCTTGCCCTGGTTCATACACCCACATACAGATCAGAGGCCTCCACCAACAGACACCCTCACACACCCATTTCTAGGATATGTCCAGACAACCAGACAGAAAATTCACAACCCAGGACACTGTATTTGCTTCTTATTGCTGTTGTGAGAGATCACCACAATTTAGTGTCGGGGAAAAACACAAATTTATTTATTATATTATATTTGTGGAGGTTAGAAACCCGAAAATGGGTCTCAGAGTATTAAACTCAAGTGTGAACAGAGCTGTGTTCCTTCTGGAGACTCTAGGGGAGAATTCACTTCCTTGCCTTTTCTAGTTTTCCAGAGCTGCCTGTATTCTTGGCCCCTGACCCCTTCCTCTACCTGCAAAGCCCTCAGCGCTCATCTTCAAATCTCTCTGATTTCTGTCCCCATCATCAATCTCCTCCCTGACTAGGGCTTCCTGGTCACATGTCCTTTACTGGACATCTCTGGAGTCCTATTATTTGGCTGAGTACAGACATATACACACAGTACCAAATTACACATCCCAGAATATACCCCCATGAACATCTCAAGGATCTCACAAGCCGGGATGCACACCTACAAATTCTCCATCATCAGATCACCGTGTCTAACCTGGCTTGTGTCATTACTTTGCACTCAGTGACAATAACCGTCCTGTCCCCCTCATTTCGGGACCCTTGTGACTACAGTGGGCCCACCCAGAAAATCTAAGAACACCTTCCCATTGCAAAATGCTTAATTTAATCACAGCTTCAAAGTAACTTTTAACATGTAAGGTCTCATCTTCACAGGGTCCAAGGATTAGGACATGGGCATCTTTAGGAGGCCTTAAGTCAGCAGAGGAGAGACACACACACGCACAAATAGTAAGAGGCCTCCAATCACAAAACACACACCTCCAAAAGAGCTCAGGGACCCAAAATCCTGGGCCATGCACTAGAAATAGTTCACACCCCTCAGCTGGAGTCATACATCTAGAAAGTGACCAGAGACCTCCTTCCCTCAGACATGAGTCTAAGGAGAATAGAGAGACACACATTCTGGGACATATGCCCATAAACAGGTCTGAGACCTCAAAAATTGGGACACATACACACAAACAGAACAGACCTCATACCATTGACCAACAAGCAAAAGTGCCCCCCCACCAAAAAAAACCCCTCTTGTATATTGTGATATACACACGCAAACGGATCAGAGACCTTATCTGAGAAACACAAGCAAAAATGGCTCAGAGGGGCTCCTGAGTGGCTCAGTCAGTTAAGCGTCCCACTCTTGGTTTTGGCTCAGGTCATGATTTCACAGCTCGTGAGTTCGAACCCCACATTCGGCTCTGTGCTGACAGCATGGAGCCTGCTTGGGATTCTCTCTCTCTCCCTCCCCGCTGCTTTCTTTCTCTCTCTCTCTCTCTCTCTCTCTCTCTCAAAAATAAATAAATTAGGGGCGCCCGGGTGGTTCAGTCAGTTGGGCATCTGACTTCAGCTCATGTCACAATCTCACGGTTTGTGGGTTCAAGCCCCGCATCAGGCTCTGTACTGACAGCTAGGAGCCTGGAGACTGCTTTGGATTCTGTGTCTCCTTCTCTCTCTGCCCCTCCCCCACTTGTGCTCTGTCTCTCAAAAATAAATAAATGTAAAAAATTAATTAATTAATTAATTAATTTAAAAAGTTTTTTTTAATGGCTTGGAGACCCCAAACCCTGCAACAGTAACCCACAACACATTAGAGACAACCTCATATCCTGGGAAATAGACCCAGGGTAATTAAAGATGCTTGACGTCTTGGGGCACACAGCCACAAGTAGATGAGAGAGCTCAAATCCTGAGGCACATACTTGCAAACAGATCAGAAGCCTCACCCCTGAGATGGGTACCCACAAAGAGCTCAGAAACCTCACACCCTGGATACACAAACCTTAACAAAAAATATTGCATCCCGTTACATGTTCAAGTATACAATCAGAAATCTCATATACTCGCAAATAAAGCCAAAAGCATCAGAGGCCTCACAAGCTGAGATAGAGACCTTCAAACGGCTCAGGGAACTCGTGCCTGTGATATACATCCACAAATAGCTCTAAAACCTCACATCCTAGGACATGGATTCAGAAACAGAGCATAGAATTCACATCTTGGAAGACATCCACAAACATGCCAGAGTCCTTTCAGCCTGGTTCACTTACCAGAAGAACAGATCAGCGTCTTGCATTATATGCCCTCCCCCACACAAATGATCAGAGGGTTCACATCCTGGGATACACTTCAACAAACATATTAGAGACCTCACAACCTGGACATGTAACCAGGAGACCACAGGCCTCAAACATGTAACCCGGAGACCACAGACCTCAAACCCCGCAACATATACCCACAGAGAGATCAGACACCTCACGCTCTGAGAAATATGCCAACAAACAGATCGGGGGGCTCACATCTTGGGATAGACCCCAAAACACATCACAGACTATATACAAACAGATGCCCACAAACAGATCAGCGATCTCAAATCCTGCAACATAAGCTTACAAGGTACATCAGAGACAAGACACGCTATGAAAAAAAGAGCCAGAAAAAAAAGAAAAAGAAAGCAAAGCAAAGCAAAGCAAAGCAAAAAGAGCCAGAAACAGACCACAGGACTAATCTCTTCTGACATATATCCATGAAGAGATAAGAGAGTTCATATACAGAGACATATACTCACAAGAGATCAAAGGATTCGGGCCAAGGGACATACACTCACAACAAGCTCTTTCAAACTTCATACCCTGGACATTCATAACTAAACACATTAAAGACCTCAGATTCTGGAGGCGCCTGGGTGGCTCTGTGGGTGAAACGTCTGACTTCAGCTCAGGTCATGATCTTGCAGTTTGTGAGTTCGGGCCCCGCATCAGGCTATCTGCTGTTAGCACAGAGCCCACTTCATATCCTCTGTCTCCCTCTCTCTCTTCCCCTCCCCTGCTCATGCTCTCTCTTAGAAATAAATAAACATTAAAAAAAAACCACAATATTTAAGAAAATAAAGACCTCAGATTCTGGCATACATACCACCATTGAAAGCAGAAAGTTCATCACCATCAGAAATATATCTGAAACACATCAGAGACCTAATAACCTAGGATGCAACCCACAAATATCATAAAGACCTCACATACTGGACGTACACCCCAAATCAGCTCAGAGACTTCACGCACACACAAACAGATCAGAGACCTCACATTCTGGGACGTACACCAACAAACATCCCAGAGACCACAAACTTTGGAACATACACCCTCAAATAGGTCAGAGACCTCACACTCTGGTTCATGCACCTGCACACAGATCAGAGACCTCCTGCCATCAGGCACACACTCACAAATAGATGGCGGAGTTCACATCCTGGGATGTGCACCGACAACCAGATGGAGACCTCCCAACCTGGACGCTGCAGTCATTTCCTACCGCTGCTGTAACAAACAAACCACTGCAATCTTAGTGTTGTAAAATAACACACATTTATTACCTTACATTTCTACGGGTCAGAAACCCGAAAATGAGTCTTACAGAGATAAAATCAAGTTGTCAGCAGACCTGCCTTCCTCCTGGAGGCTCCAACACAGAATCCATTTCCTGGCATTTTCCGGTTTTAGGGGCTGCTGCATTCCCTGGCTCATGGCCCTTTCCTCCATCTTCAAAGCCAGCAGGGTTTCATTCTTCAAATCTCTCTCCGATTTCGCTTCCCTCTGATTCAGTTGTCGTAGCTCTTTCTCTGAGTCTGTTTCCATCTTTATGTCACCATCTTTGACTCAGCTTGTATCACTGTCACACTGCCATTTCCAACTCTTACCATCCTGCCTCCCACATATAAGGACTTTAATCATTATGTTAGGCCCACCTGGATAGTCCAGGATGAAATCCCAATCTCAAAGTGGTTCACTTCATTATACCTACAAGTCCTTTTTGCCAGAAAGTTAACATAATCACAGGTTCCAGGGATTGGGACGTGGATATCATTGGGGAGGTAAGTATTCAGACACGACGTACATGGCACAGACTGATAGAGATGTGACATCCTGGGACATACACCCACAGACCAGTCAGGGAACTCACACCTCATATATACACCCACAAACAGATCAGGGACCTAACAGCCTGGAAAGTTTAGCCATAAAGAAATCATAGACTAGGCGCACCTGGCCAGCTCAGTCAGTAGAGTATGCGACCCTCGATCTCAGGGTCACGAGTTTGAGCTCCACGTTGGGCGTAGAGTTTACTTAAAGATAAAAAAGAAATCACAGGCTTCAAATCCTGCAACAGAAACCTACAAACTTCAGAGGCCTCACACGCTGGGTGGTACATCCAGAAACAGATTATGGTTCTCACATCCACTCGCGCCCAGCACATATACCGACTACCATGTCACAGTCCTCAAAGCCTGGAACATATACCCATCAAGAGTTCACATATGGCACCTGCTGTCATTCACTTCTAAACAGACCAGAAACCTCACAACCTGGGACACACACACACACACACACACACACACACAGAGCTCAGACACCTCACACACTGGGATACTCACCACCAAGCAGATCAGAGACTTCATATCCTGCAATACGCAACAAGCAGATCAGAGAACTTACATCCTTGTCAAAATTCACGACCAGAGAGCACATACTGAATAACACAGGAAGGAACAGAGAAGAGACCTCACACCATGACACACAACCACAGAGAAGTCAGAAACCTGACACTCTGGACATAAAACACACCATAAAAGAGCCAAGACTTCGCATTCTATGACACATACCCATAAACAGATCAGAAACCTCAGATCTTGGCAAAGAACCCCCTAGCAGATCAGAGAACCTACGACCTGGGACATATACTTGTAAAAAGTAAAGAAACACATTTCGGGACATATATCCATATGTGATCAGAGACCTTAAATCCTGGGAATTAGACCCATAATGAGATCAGAGACATTACATCCTGGGATGTAATGCGCCTGAAAAACTGATCAGAAATCTCACCTCCATGGACGAACACACCCAAACAGGTCAGACACTTCACATCCTGGGACATATACCCACAAACAGCTAGGGTCCTAACATCCTGAGACATATATGCACAACCATATAAGACTTTATACCCTTGGCAAACGCAAACAGATCAGAGACTCCCATTCTGTGATACACACCCACAAAGACATTAGCAACCTCAGAACCTGAGACATACATGTATGATACACCAGAGAGCTCAAATCCTGCAGTATACACCCCAAACAGCTGAGACATCACAGAGCAGGAAATATACTCAGAAACGAAGCAAATTGGGACATATGCTCAAAAGGGAGGAAAAAGAGCTCACATCTTGGGAATATACCTGCAAATAAGTAAGAGGCCTCACATCATGGGACACACACCCTCACATAGGTGAGACACCTCACATGTTTGGAAATACACGAGGAATAGAAAGACACTTCACACTGCGGGTCCTACACCCTCGAAAAGATCAGAGATATCGCATCATGTGACATAACACTTGCAAACAGATCGGCAATGTCAAAGTGTAAGAATTAAATCCATGTGGGGTGCCTGGGTGGCTCAGTCAGCTAAGCGGCCAACTCTTGGTTTCAGTTCGGGTCGTGATCTCATGGTTTGTGAGTTTGAGCCCAGCATTGGGCTCTGAGCTGACAGTGAGGAGCCTGCTTGGGATTCTCTCCCTCTCCCTCTCTTTCTGCCCCTCCTACACTCTCTCTCTCAATAAATAAATAAATAAAATAAAAATTAAAAATTAAAAAATTAAAAAATAAAACTTAAAAAAAAGAATTAAATCCACGAACTTATCAGAGACCTCACACCCAGGGATATATAACCACAAATAGATCAAAGATCTTACACTTTCTATATACACCCATCTGAGAGACCTCACATACTGGGATATACAGTGATAAAAATACGTACACGTCATATCCCAGCAAATAACCCCCAAACAGAACAGACCATGGGATATAACCCCCCAAAACCTCACAAACCTCACACACCCATAAACAAATAAGAGATCTTACACCCACGTTCATATAAACACAGACATATCAGAGAGCTCATGCCTTTAGCATACACCCATGAGAGACATTTCACACATTGATAATTATAGTGATAAGCATATCACAGACCTCAAATCCTGGGGTTTACATGCACAAACATTAGTGACCTCACACTCTGGGACATACACCCACAAACATATCAGAGATCTCCCATTCTGATGAATATACCCACAAAGAGATCAGAGACCTCACAACTGGGGCATACTTGCAGAAACAATACAGATACATAATATTCTTGGACGTAGAGCCACACACACAACACGGACAAGGCCTCTGGCAATTACAACCACAGGGATGAAGGACCTCAAGCTCCTGATACATTTATGAAAAGATCAGAGACATATTAGAGGCTTCTTACTCTGGAACATACACCTGGAAACAGATCAGGGACCTCATACACTGGGAAATACACCCACAAATGGACTTTGACATATACCAGTGAAGGCAGACTCGCGTACTAGCAGTATATAACAAGAAGATCAGAGACCTCACATCCTGGAATATACATCAATAAAGAGCTCAGAGACTTCAAACTACGGAACATACACACCCAAAGAGATCAGAGACCTATATGCTAGGTCATATAGCCACAACCATACTTGAGAATTCACATTATGTGAAATTCCCCCACCCCGGACAGCTCAGAGGCCTCATTCCCTGGGAGGTACCAACACAAAAGGACCAGAGAACTCGTATCTTTGATCTACACCCACGAAGAGAGACCTCACATATTGGGACACACACAGGGATACACAGCTCTGAGACCTCATGTTCTGGAACATATGCTCACAAATAGATTATAGATTTCCTTTTCTGGGACACACACCCACAAAGAGTTCAGGGAACTTATATTTTGGGAACTACACTCACAAACATTTTAGATATCTCACACTCAGAGACATACACCCACAAACACAGCAGAGACCCTCACACCCTGGGACATACACCCTCAGACAGACAATCCTTATCATCCTGCAACATACACCCAACAAATAGACCAGAGTGCCCTGAGAGAACATAACCAAAACATAACCAAAAAAGCTCAGAAACATACCGACCAGGAAAATATATCCACGAAGACCTCAGAGACCTCATCTATTGGGACATATACCCACAAACATGACAGAGAGCTCACCCGTTGGCACATATACCCACAGAAACCAGAGATCTAACATCCGGGGACATAAAACTAAAAACAGATTAGAGACCTCCTACCCTTGACATGCATCCAGAAGAGAGACCTCACATCCTGAGACACACAATGACAAACAGATCAGAGACCTCATACCCTGGGACATATACCCCTAAGTGGATCAGAAACCTTTACACCATTAGACCATACACCCACGAGCATAGCAGAAACCTCACACCCAGGACATACACATCCAAACAGATTAAAGAACTAACACCATGGAATATACACCCGCAAACAAATAAAAAATTCTCATGCTGGGAAACACACACCCAAACAGATCAGAGACCTTATGATCTTGTGCACACACACTCAAGGAGTTCAGTTACCTCACACGCTGCCACATACACCCATGAACAGAGACCTCATATACTACAACACAGAGCCACAGCCATGTCCGGGACCCCACACATTTGGGACACACACCCATAAACAACTCAGGAACTTTACATACTGGGACACACACCCAGAAATAGTTCAGAGAGCTGGCAACCTGAAACACAGGCTCCGCCTGCGCTCAAAACCAGAAATATCAATATCTGGACATCGACTCTCAAACACAGCAGGGACTTCATATCCAGGGACTCAGGGGCCCAAACTGTTTGAACACCTGGATGCAGATTCCAGTCAACTCGGTGATGTCTCTTCCTGGGACTTAAAACTCCATACACCTCAAAGAACAAACAAAACCTACATACAGTCCTCCAAAGCGTTCACGGCTGTGAAATCAGAGACACAGACTCCCAAATACCTCAAAGATCTCACACCCAGAACACAGACTGCAAAGGAGCTCAGAGACTTCAAGTTCTGGACTCAAGTACAAAGTTATCTTAGAGACATCATACCCTGGGATTAAAGGATCCCAAACAGTTATGATCACGTCCTGGACATGAACCAGAAACAGCCCAGAATCCCCATGCTTTCAGACACAGATCCCCAAATAGTTCAGAGGCCTAAAAACCCAGAGAGAGACCCTAAAGAGATCAGAGACCTAAAAATGTGCAACATGGAGTGTCCCCAACACCCAGATATGGATATAGGCCACAAAAAGCTCAGAAATCTCAAACCCTAGACAGAGACCCTCAGAGAGCTCAGAAACGCCACAAATGAACCCAAAACTTAGCAGCTTGAAACAACAGCGAACACTAATCATCTCACACAGTTTGGGGGAGCTGGGAATTCAGGAGCAGCTTAGCTGCATGGCTCTGGTTTTGGGTCTCTCAGGCTGCAGTCATTGGAAGGCTTGAGTGGGGCCAGAAGCGCTGCTTCCAAGCTGGATCACTCACATTGCTGGCAATTTGGTGATGGCTTTGGGCTGGGGGACCTCAGTTCTCTGGTAAGTAGATCTCTCCATGCAGCTGCTTGAGTGTCCTCACGACAGGATGGCTGGCTTCCACTAGAGGGCGTGATCCAAGAAAGAGCAAGACAGAAGCCAAAATGCCTTAAAAATTTCCTCTATGTAAGCCCTGCTTTGCTGTATCCCACAAACTTGGTAAGTTTTATTTTCATTTTCATTTAGTTCAAACTATATTTTTTAACTTCTGACTTCTTTGACTCACCGAGGCCCTGCGCCCTCCCCCAAAGCCTCTCTCTAGAGCTCATACCCTGTCTCTTGCATAAAAGGACAAACCTGTCTCTCTTATAACAGGATTTACAGTTTTCACAAGAAAAACAGTGTTTTTTCTCACTGTTGCCCCATCGTGTGCAGCCTATTATGTATGTTCTCAAAGGTTCAGCTGAAGGAAAACTATGGGTTTACCAGAGATGGAAACACAATTCTAGAGAATATTTACTCTTTATTGAACCCAACGCACGTTTATATTAAGCAATATGTGCACATGACTCCCATGGTCCAACTGAGACCATCTCAGACACACACTGGCCCCCTGGCCAGAGATGGCATTTACCTGTACCTCACCCCTTTCCCCAACCCTGAATTTTGCTTTCAGAAGGGATGCGTGATTAGAGGGGAGGGGGCTGAAATCAGGAGAGTCCATTTGTACTCAGAGCAGTCTTGCAAAACCTCCAAAACACTGGACTCCCTTTCTATCCAACCAGGACTTGGGGGTTCCAGGCTCTGAAACAGGTTCTACCAGGCCCCAAACACCCATGTGTCCTGGATGTGGACAAGGCCTGAGGAGAAATAGACTCCAACATCCATCTGAACAATCCATCCCAAGACAGGGCTCTCCACTCTGGGGCTGGTGCGAGGAGACACAACAAACACCTCCCCACAACATAATCTCCACAAATGGGACCAAGGGAGACTCTGTGACCTCCAGAACAAAGGGCAAGACAGAGGTTCTGAAGGAAGTGGCCACCTGGATTTCCTGGTCTAGACAAGGAAGCTGGGGTGGCTGTGAATTCATGCGGAGCACTTCACTACCAATCACACGACCCCCATTTCTCACAGCCTTTCTGAACTGGCGTATAGCCAGGATGGTGTTGTGTGTGTGTGTGTGAGGGGGGTGGTGGTGGTGCGTGTGTGCATGTGTGCACATGCACCACAAATACCTCATGTCCAAATTCTGGCAGAGATCACTCATTCCTTATACAGCACCCCAAAGAGCTCAGGGCTTTCAAACATTGGGACAGAGACTTTAACACAGATGAGTGACTTCATATCCTGAGGAACAGACCCAAACACATCTCAGAGAATGCAAACTTGAGACAAAGCCCCCCAAACTGCTCAAACACTTCATACCCTGGACCAGTGACTCTCCACCAGAGGCAATTTTCCCCCCAGGGTACATGTGGCAATACCTGAGGACATTTTGGGTTGTCACAGCTGGGAGGGGAGAGGTGCTACTGGCATCTAGTGGGTAGAGATCAGGGATGCCACCTTTAGCCAAAGACCCCCCGGGAACATACCTATAATTGAACAAGTAGGGTTCATTATGCATTTCAGTGAGGGAGAACGCACACCATGGGAGCCAAGAGACGCCTTAGTAAGAGGGTATCCGAAAGAACCAATCAGGGGTGCCTGGCTGGCTGAGTCAGAAGAGCATGTGACTCTTCATCTCAGGGTCATGAGTTCAAAGCCCTATGTTGGGCATAGAGCTTACTAAAAAAATTAAAAAGTATTAAAAAAACAAAACAAAACAAAGAGGGGTGCCTGGGTGGCTCAGTCAGTTGAGCATCTGACTTCAGCTCAGGTCATGATCTCATTGTCCGTGAGTTCGAGCCCCGCGTCGGGCTCTGTGCTGACAGCTCAGAGCCTGAAGCCTGCTTCAGATTCTGTGTCCCCTTCTCTCTCTGTCCCACCCCTGCTTGTGCTCTGTCTCTCTCTGTCTTTCAAAAATTAATAAACATTAAAAAATAAAAAAACAATAAACAAAGAACCAGGGGTGCCTGGGTGGTACAGTCGTTTAAGCCTCCGACTTGGGCTCAGGTCATGATCTCACGGTTCGTGGGTTTGAGCCCCATGTGGGGCTCTATGCTGACAGCTCAAAGCCTGGACCCTGCTTTGGATTTTGTGTCTCCCCCTCTCTCTGCTCCTCCCCCACTCATGCTCTGTCTATGTCTCTCAAAAATAAATAAACATTAAAAAAAATTTTTTTAAAAAGAAAGAACCAGTTATAGGATCAGGACTTCAGTTGAGTGGTTTTGGTGGAAGATCGAAAGAAGTGGGGCTCACTCTAGATTGGACACTGTCAGAAAGTGAGAGCAATGTGACGACTAGGTATCTCAATAAATCTTATCTACAGCGAGGGCAGACCACAGTAAGGATAAAGCGGAAATCAGTAAAGAAGCAGCAGTCATTCGTTTTAACCAAGAGAGGGGGATGTTTGGTATCTGGGGAGGTGGCACAATGACCAGTTTTTGTCTGTGCTTAGACAACATTATGAAGTAACTTTGCTTTGTCTCATTTTATCATGGTCTCAGAGTAACCTTGGTCTCAGAGTATTCTTGAGACTGTTTATATCTAACAGGAGAATAACACGGCCTAGCCGGGAGTACCAAGACAACACTGGATGTTGGGGACTGCTCCCTCCTTCCCTCCCTCTTTCCTTTCTTTCCCACGGTAAACATCTTTTATGATTGAATTATGCCCCCCACACACCTCAAATTCATATGTTGAAGTCCTAACCCTTAGGGCCTCAGATTGTGGCCTTATTTGGAAAGAGGGTAGCTGCAGATGTGAAATGAGGTCGTATTCCTGGAGTAGGGTGGGCCCCTGATCCAATATGACTGGTGTGTTTATAAAAAAGGGAAATTCAGACACACACACACACACACACACACACACACACACACACACATACGGAACACCATGTGAAGATGAAGGAAGAAACTGGGCTGATGCAGCGGAAGCCAAGGAACGTCAAAGACTGCCAGCAAACTACCAGAAGCTAGGAGAGAGGCATGGACAGATTGTTGTTCTCAGCCCTCAGAAGGAAACAAACCTGCTGACACCAGGATCTCAGACTTCCAGCTTCCAGAACTATGAGAAAATAAATTTCTGTTGCTTAAGCCCCCCAGTTTGTGGTACCTTTTTTTTTTTTTTTAAAAAACAGCTCTAGCAAACTAGCACGACATCCCACAATGCCCTCCATAACAAAGAATTTTCCAGTCCAAAATGTCAATAGTGCTGAGGTTGAGAAATCCTGCCCTGGACACAGAATCCAAAAGTATTGACTGACCTCATAATCTCTGACAGAGACCAATAAAAACCAGCTGGGAGTACACATAGCTTTTTTTTTTTTTTTTTCACATAGCTTTGAACTTAGACTACCAAAGTACTCAGAGACCCAGGCACCTGGGTGGCTCAGTTGGTTAAGCGTCTGACTTTGGCTCAGGTCATGATCTCAGGGTCATGGGATCGAGCCCCATGTTGGACTCCATGCTGAGCATGGAGCCTGCTTGAGATTCTCTCTCCCTCTCCCTCTGCACTTCCCCGGCTCATGTGCTCACGCTTGCTATCTGTATCAAAAAAAAAAAAAAAAAGTGCTCAGAGACCTCACACCCTGAACACGAAAGCCCAAAACAGCTCAGAGAGGATATGCCCTGAAGAGACCCTAACAGATCAAAGATACCATTCTCTGAGACAGAAACCCCCAAGGAAGTGAGAGACCCAGCATCTAGAAACATACACCAAGTTCAGAGGCATCACGGCATGCGACACAGAACCCAAGAGAGCACTGGGTCCAAAATAGATATTTCACACCGTGGTCACAGACAGAAAACAGGTGAGCAACAGTTCATGAACAATAGTATTCATTTCCTGGTTTTAAGCTCGCACTGTGGTTATGTAAGTCCTTTACACTAGGGGAAGCAGGGTGAAGGGTATACAGGAACTCTCTGCACTATTTGTGCAATTTTCTCTAAGTCTAAAATGATTTTAAAATAATTTTTCAAAAAGATTAAAGGATGTAAAAGGGAATTTGTAAAACTTAAGAAACACATCTTGCCAACAAGCTCAGAAAACAGTATTAAGCCCCAACAGTAGTCAGAGAAATGCCAACAAAACACAATGAAATTCCATTTTAAGAGAAAAAAAACCCCTGCACATCCTGATACAAAGATCCCCAAACAGCTTAGAGACTTCTCACCCTGAGACAGAGCCCCACAAACACCTGGAAGACCTAGATCTCTGTGACACAGACCTCCAAGCTGCATGTAGCATGTAAGAGCTACCTTAGGATGAGTTGACTGGCTTGAGAACTACTTTCCTTCTACTTACCTACACTCAGCCAAACACCTCCCCTGCTTCATGCCTAAAATCCCATCATTAAAAAGTTTATCATTCAGTTACATCTTGCCCTTTTCAAAATTCCCCTTTAAATGCCACACACTTCTCCATCCCAGAGCATGAAATCATGCAGTTATGATGCATTTATGGCCCACCCCCTCTCCCTACTCCCCTACACACACACACACACACACACACACACACACACAGGCACGCACGCGCGCTCACACACACACACTCCTCCACACACCCTTACTCAGGCCTGGTCCAGAGGGGGCAGGGAGCCTCCAAGTCATCCTCTCTGGGGGGAGGAGATGTTTTAGAGGAGAATCATGAGATCACCTTGAACCTTCTCTGCAGAACTCGGACCTACAGGTAGCCTGAAATACAGCTGTCAGGAGCCCCAGTGAAGAATTTTTCTCAGTGCTGCTGTGAACAGTGAGTGGGTCCTGAAATCAATATAATGGGACACAATAAGCATTGTTTTAAAAAGAGAACAGGTAGAAGAGAATAGAAAAGGTTACCCGACACATTCTGTGCTAGCCAATAATGCCAGCTTCTTTACAGGTGCGCAAACTGAAGTTCCCAGGCGGGATTCGAACCTATGGTCTCCCGTAGCCAAAGCCCTGCCTCTGCAACCGCGAACGCCAACGCAGGGGCCATAGCGCCTGCGCCAAGTCAGCAGCCAATAGCAGCACGGAGCCAGACGACCCGCTCGTAGCCTATAAGTGATTCCCGAAAACCTCGGTACCCTGGAAGAGCTTGGGTGGGCCATCTTGCGGTGGCCAATCAGCACTCAGAGCAGAGCTTGATCCCGCCCTTCTCATAGCGGAGCCAATCATTGTTCCGCAGCCTTCTACCCCACCCCACCCCTGCTGTTGATTCGAGTCTTCAGAGCCAACCAGACGTAAGATCCTGGTGGGCGGTGGCTTCCGGATGGGTGGAGGGTTTAGGCTGAGGGTGGGGTCCACCATCGCCCTCACTGAGGCTCAGGTCGGTCAGGGCAGCGCTATGGTCTTCTCGTTTTGGAGCCAAGCCGATGCACGCGCAAAACGAAGAGACCTTTCATGTCCCTACATACATAGTGGTTTCTTCCAAAATACACGACACCCTCCCTCCACCCGTGGTACCTCCCAGAGCAGACCGTTCCATTTCCATGTCGCACAATGGTATGCCCCAGAGCTGCACTGTCTGGTTAACTCTTCATTCCCACCCTTCAAGCTCTTTTATGTGTGCGGCCCGTGAAGGGCAGTTTCATGTTAATGTCCCAGGAGTCAGTCAATCTTCAGTTCACTCCAACACAACTAAATAGACTCGGAGGTCTTCCTCCCCCTGCACACGTTCCATTCCATGCTCCCCCTCATATCCCACAATGGACCGTCCCAGCCCCATCCTCAGATGATTTAGCTGAATGCGACTCCGGGGTGTCCCACCCCCCCCACCCCCCCGCTGCAGAGTTCTGGCGCATAAAGAGGTACTCAAATTCTCCTGATGCCACTGATAGAAGTGTGAATTCATGTGGCAGCATCTATCAAAATAAAAGTGGATATCCCTCCCCACTAGTATCACCATCGTGCATGTGGTGGTGTCTCTACACGCACTTTAAAACTGCCCTGCACACAGTAGGTACTCAAAAGGGAGTAAATAAATATTGCTGAATAAATAACTTATTGGACCTGGCAATTCCACTTCTAAATATGTGTTCTAAGGAAATACACATGCGCCGGTCAGTGTGCACAAGGAGGAGCGGGCGCCTGGGTGACTCAGTTTCCACTCAGGTCATGATCTTAAGGTTGGTGGGTTCAAGCCCTGTGACGGGCTCTGAGCTGGCAGCATGGAGCCTGTTTGGAATCCTCTCTCTCCCTCTCTCTCTCTCTCTCTCTGTCCCTCCCCTTCTCTCTCTCTCTCAAAATAAATTAATTAAAAAAAATAAAAAGAATGGGAGCAGCGAACAACTAGAGGAAAAAGGGTAAATTAATCAAGGTGATTCATGCTATAGCATGGAGTACCAGCCGGCTGTGAAACAGAATGAGACCTTGCCCCTGGAAGCATATCCCAGGTGGCTCAGGGACGTCATATCATTGAACGCAGAGCACAGAAAAGCTTGGAGACCTCACACCACGGGACACAGAGCCCAAAACAGTTCAGGGGTCTCACACTGTGGACACAGACCACAAAATAGCCTAGAGACCTCACACTCTGGCCAAAGGCTGGCCAAAACAAACAAACAAAGAACAACAACAACAACAAAAAAAACAAGCAAAAAAACCCCCAAGAACTCATGTAACAAGACATAGATAACCAGTTATTTTATAAATCTCATCCTCTGGCTACAGACTACTACAAACATCGCAGAAACCTCATGCCCTAGGACACTAAAGCACCCCAGGGACCTTCCACACTAAGACACAAACCCCAAATAGGTTACATACCTTATACCATGGACACAGTAATCCCCAAAACAGCTCAGAGATGTCCCCACCGGGGATCTACATAAAACATCCAGGCAAAGACCTCGTACCCTTGACACAGATCACAAAACAATTCAGAGGCCTGGACACAGAATGAGGGCGACACACCTGTATGTGCTCAAGGGACTGTCCAAAGGACATACTGTTAATGAGGGAGGAGCAGGTGGGGAAAAGAATGCTCAAAGACATAAGAGGAGCATCGAAAAGTCTTCTTTAAAAAACTTTTAAGTTTATTTATTTTGAGAGAGAGAGAGAGAGCATGAGTGGGGTAGAGGCAGAGAGAAAGGGAGAGAGAATTTCAAGCAGGCTCCGTGCTGACACAGCACAGAGCCCGATTCGGGGCTTGAACTCTTGAACTGTGAGAGCGTGACCTGAGCCGAAATCAAGAATTGGACGCTTAACTGACTGAGCCACTCAGGAACCCCAGCCCTGAAGAGTATTCTGAGACCTCACACCCAAACAGCTCAAAGAGCTCTGACATAAACCTTGTGACCCACTCCCTGGCATAGTGACCCCAAACAACTCAGAAGGTGACACTCTGCACATAAATTCCCAAACAACTCAGGAACTTCCAACCCCAGGACAAGACACAGAACCAAAAAATAACACAGTGACCTCAGACTCTGGAAGCATCTCTAAACGGCTTCTGTGACTTTACACTCAAGAACACAGACATTCAAAAAATCAGAGACTCCACACCCTGGAAGAAAGGTTCCAAAACAGTGCAGAGACTTAACACCCTGTAACAAAGGCCCCCAAATATCTCAGACACGCCAAAATCTGCGACATGGAGTTCACAATAGAGACATCATACCTTGGATGCAGATGTGGTATGTGCAGATGTGGAAACATTTCAGAGACCTTACAACTTGGCACACAGTTTAAACAAATAAATAGATCAAAGACTTCAGACTCTAGAAACAAACCCCAGATAGCCTAAGAGACTTCATGCTCAGAGACTCAGGGCGCCTGGGTGGCTCAGTTGGTTAAGCGTTGGACTTCAGCTCAGGTCATGATCTCACGGTTCATGAGTTCGAGCCCCACGTTGGGCTCTCTGCTGTCATTGTGGAGCCCGCTTTGGATCCTCTGTTTCTCTCTCTCTGCCCCACCCTGCTTGCTCTCTCTCTCTCTCTCAAAATAAATAAACATTAAAAAAAAAGAACACAGAGACTCAAGAACACAGACAACTCACACCTTGGAAAAGAGACACTGCTACAGCTAAGTGACCTTGCTGCCTGGAAATAGACCCTAATAAATAAGACACATCCCCTTCTGGAACTGAGATCACCAAAAAGATCAGAAAACCTCTGCCTGGAGACAAACCCCAAATTACTCAAAAACTTCACGTGAATGGAACTCGGGATCCACGTGAGTTGGGACCACTTGCACACTAAGGCCAAGAACCCCAAACGACTCAGAGATCTTCAGACACAGATACCCAACACCCCATAGACTTTACACACTAGGCACAGACCTCTAAAACATTTCAGACATCACACGCTATGGGACATGGACCCCCCCAAGAGAATAGAGACATTATACCTTGTGATACATCCCCATAAATAATTCTGGAAATGGACACCAAATAAGGCAGGGACATCACAGTCGAGAAAGTAATCCCTAAGGGTGCCTGGGTGGCTCAATCAGTTAAGTGTCTGACTCTTGATTTCAGCTCAGGTCATGATCTCACCGATTGTGGGATCGAGCTCTGCATCGGGCTCTGAGTTGACAGTGCAGAGCCTGGAGCCTGCTTTGGATTCTGTGTCTCCCTTTCTCTCTCTCTGCCCCTGCCCTGCTCATGCTCTGTCTCTGTCTCTGTCTCTCTCTCTCAAAAATAAATAAACATTAAAATTTTTTTTATTAAAAAAAGTAATCCCTAATAATACAGAGACACCACACCCTGGGACTGACATCTCTGAAAGGAAGAGAGATTTCACATTCCAAATGGCTCAAGGATATCAACTCATGGAACTCAGAATCCAAAGAGCTCAGATACCTCAGAACCCATAACAGAAAGTCTGAAATGGCTCTGGGGACTTCTATCCCGGACATAGACCCCAAATAGCTGAGAGATCTCACAGGTCAGGACACAGACCCTGAAACACCTTAATGGCATCGCATCATGGTATACACACTCAAAAATACCTCAGAAACCTCAGGCTCTGGAAATATATCCAGAAATAAATAAAAGACCTCATTCTTGTAACTGATACCCACACAAATGGCAAAGGCCTCACCCCTGGAAACACCTGCCAAATGTCTCCAAGATCTCATATAATGAGATTTAGACCCGCAATAGCTAGGGGTCTCACACCCTTGATAGAGACCCCCACAAAGTTCATAAACCTTAAAACCTGGACCCATCCCCAAAGAGTTTAAAAACCTCACATGCTGGGACAAAGACACCCCAACAGCTTAGAAAACTTTCATTGGGACGGGGAGAAATACCTACACCTCAGCAATCTCATTCTGTGGTACCAGACTCCAAGGCTACAAAAACTTCACATCCTTGGACACAGAACATAAAATAATCCCTAAGCCTCATGCACTGAACACAGATTCCCAAGGAGCTCAGAGACCTTCTAGGCTGGAACAATGGCCCAGAACCACTACAGACACCTCACACCCTGAGACACAGTGTCCCAAAGAGCTCAGAAATTCAGAAATCTCAGACTTGGAGCACAGCACAAAACAATTCTGAGGCTTTCAGCTTTGGACACTGACTGTTTCAGACCCCCCCCCACCTCCCCCACAACTCCTGCCCAACCTCACAGACCCTGTGAGAACAGAAAAAAACCCCAAACAGAGAGATCTCACATCTTGTCACCCAGACCCCTAATACCTCAGAGACCTTCATAACCGGACACGTACCCAAAATATCTCTGACAATTCTCATCCTAGAATGCACACCCCCAAACGGCTCAAAAATTCACCTTGGGGGATGAAAAGCGAGTACCTCAGTGATCTTATCTCCTGAAAGCTGACCAAAACAACTCAGAAGATGTGACACTCTGGACACAAACCCCCAGACAGCTCAGATGTCTCATGCTCTGGAGCCCAGATCCAGGAACAGACAGCGATCTCACACAGTCGCACAGACAGCTGCATAGCTCAGAGACCCCACTCCCTGGAAACAGAGGTCAGAGACAGCATACCCTTGACAGTGAGTGTCCATAGGAACAGAGTTCCTCGCACCTGGAAACATATCCTGAATGGCTCAGCATTCCCATCAGGTGGCACAGAATCCAAAGCAGCATAGAGGCTTAACACCCTGGACACACGGCACAAAACAGTTCAGAAATCCCATGCCATGAACATAGACGCCATTGAGCTCATAGGTCTCATGTGGTGGGACCCAGATCCAGAAAAAAACAAAAACAAACCCTCAGAGGTATCCAACTATGGGGTACAGACACCAAAAAGAATCCTTGCGTCCTGCAAACAGCCACCAGTTATGCAGAGTTCAGATGCCTCACACCCAGGACACAGACCACAAAATTATTCAGAAGCTCTTACATTGGTAACAGATTTTGAACAGGGTCCTAAATAGCCCATGAACTACATAGAAACTAATTAGCAAAGAAACCTCCTACTTGAAGGGCGCCTGGGTGGCTCAGTCGGTTGAGCGTCCCGGCTTCCGCTCAGGTCATGACCTCGCAGTTCCCGAGTTTGAGCCCCGTGTCAGGGTGTCTCCTGTCAGCACGGAGCTGCTTCGGATCCTCTGTAGCCCTCTCTCTCTGCCCCTCTCCTGCTTGTTCTCACTCTCTCTCTCTCTCTTTCTCAAAAAATAAATAAATGCTAAAAAAAAAAAAGAAATCTCCTACTTGAGACACAAACATGATAAATGTCTGAGACCTCCTACCCTAGGAACAGACAACTAATAGGTGACAGGCATCCCACACTTATACAGGAACCACCAAAGATATGAAAGACCTCACACCTTGTAACACACCCCAGATGACACAGGGATTGCATGGCATGGAACACAGGCCCAGAAGAACTCAGACACCTCATACCCTTCAGACAGCTCAGGTCCCCAAACGGCTAAGAGACCTCACTCCCTGGACACAGACTAAAATAATAATATAAATCTTTGTACGATGGAGAAGCACAATCCAGAGAAACTCAGGAACCTCATATGTTAGGACATAGACATGGAACCACCTCCAAGAGATCACACTGTGGAACACAGCCAGAGACATAGTAATTCCAAACCCCTGAGACCTCACATGTTGGGACAGAGCCCCCACCCCTGACACCTCAGAGACCTCACACTCTGGGACAAAATCCTACACACAGTTCAAATACCTCAAACTCTTGAGAAAAAAAAATTGCTTACAAATTTCAAGATCACATACCTTGGACGCACATCCCAAAAGAGGTCAGATGCCACGTATAAGAAGGCACAGAGCCAGTAAATGTGTGTACCCTCACAGCCTGGTACATGCGATCTCCGAAATTTCATACTCCAACCCTGGGAACACTTCAAGTGATCTCATTCACTGGGATAGCAACCCCAAAGCATCCCAGAGACTTCACACCCTGGACACGGACCTCTATAGTTCAGATACATCACACTCCAGATCTACATACACTCCCAGAGACCTTATAACCTGATACACAAAGCCCAAATCTTCTAGAGACCACATATCCTGTGCCATAAGCTGATGAACAGCCTAGATAACTAATACTCTGATTAATCACACAGCCCCGAGTTAATCAGAGACACCAACCCTGGAAGTGAGATTTTCCCAAAAGAACAGAAACATCATGCCTAAAAGCATACCCCAAGTAGTTCAGGAACCTCACACCATGCAAGACAGATGCCAAAACAGTTATGAGAATTTATGTCCTAAGACTCAAACACCAAAACAGCGCAGAGACTTCACGCACAGTTACCTAACCTACAAACACCTTAGAGATCTCATTCCTTGGGATCCTGGCTCATAAATGGCTCAGAGACTACAGAAACAATACCTTACCAAGTCAAAAACATCGTATCTTGGGACTGATACCCAAAAGGAACAGAGACTTCACACCTGGAAATATACCCAAAACAACCTAGAGACATCGTGTCACGGGACACAGAAATCAAAGGTCCCCAGAGACCTCATCCACGGGACACACACACACACACACACACACAGAGTTCAGAGTTCTCAAATTCTCTGTCACAGGTGCCCAAATATTTAAAATAAATCTAAATTCAGATAAAACCCCCAAAGAGCTGAGAGACCACATATCTTGGGGAATGATCTTCAAACAGTATAAGGATTTCACACCCAGGTTGCTTGGCTGGCTCAGTCAGTACAGCATGTGACCCTTGGTCTTGAGGTTGTTAAGTCTGAGCCCCGCATTGAGTATAGAGATTACTTAAAAATAAAATCTTAAAAAAAAAAGAGGATCTCCCACCCAGAACCACAATACCCAACTATACTTTGAATAGTGTGGGTAGGGATGGGGGGAACCTGGGGATTTTTTTCTTCTTTCTCTCCTAGCCTCATCCTAATGGTGGTGCTAGTTCAGAACTATTATGGCAGCAGTGTAGGCAACTAAATCTCCAAGAGAAATGATAACATTCTTGCCAGAGGACCCAAGAAAACAGGCCCCTGAAGGCTGGAGAATACGGAGGGGAATTCCACAGAGGAGAGAGTTGGAGAAAGGAGTCCCCTAATTCTGTGCATAAACGGACACAGGTCTGAGGCTCACTCCTGAGCTGTACATATATGAGCAGACCCAAAAGGATAGCAGTGGCTTTGAAAAGGGAATGGACCTCTGGGGTACCTGGGTGGCTCAGTCGGTTGAGTGTCCGACTTCAGCCCAGGTCATGATCTCACAGTTCCTGAGTTTGAGCCCCGCATTGGGCTCTGTGCTGACAGCCTGTTTTGGGTTCTGTCTACCTCTCTCTCTGCCCCTCCCCTGCTCATGCTCTGTCTTTCTCTCTCAAAAATAAAAAAAGTTAAAAAAAATTTTTTTAAGAAAATGGACCGGACCTCAAAACTACTGTCCACAGGAGGTGAGGCAAAATTTGTGGTTTGAACCTAAACAAATTGATTGCCTAATAAAACAAATAAATTATTATTTTCGGAAACTTAACAATAGCTAGAGTCTAAGGAACAGAGCATTCAAAGTGTTCAAGGTAAAACCTAAAGTTACTATACATACAAAGAACCAAGAAAATGGAATTCTCAAGAGAATTCTCAAGGGAGGAGACAACAGATACTAACATGAAATGACTCCATGTTAGAATTTTCAACGTCTTTTTAGAAGACTGGAAAAAACTATGCCAATCATATTTCATGAAACAAAGGTAAATGCAACTGAAAGGAACAGTAAGATGTTTTCAGCAGAAAAATATATTTTAAAAACTATAGAGTTTTAAATACTCTTTAGAGTATATAAAGACTATAGAGAAACTATCAAAAAGAACCAGTTGGTGGGGTGTCTGGCTGGCTCAGTTGGTGGAGCATGCAACTCATGAATCAGGGTTGTGAGTTCAAGCCTCATGTTGGGCAGAGAGATTATTTTTAAAAATTAAAACACTGTTTTTTAAAATAATTTTTAAAAAGTATTTGAGAGAGAAAGAGAGAGAGAGAGAGAGAGAGAGAGAATCTTGAACAGGTTCCATGCTGACAGCAGGGCTCAATCTCATGACCCTGGGATTATGACCTGAGCCAAAATCAAGAGTGGGATTTAAAAAAAAAAATCGTTTTTTACATTTTATTTATTTTTGCGAAACAGAGTGAGACAAAGTGTGAGTGGGGGAGGGGCAGAGAGAGAAGGAGACACAGAATCTGAAGCAGGCTCCAGGCTCTGAGCAAGCAGTCAGCACAGAGCCAACGCGGGGCTTGAACCCACAAACTGTGAGATCATGACCTGAGCCAAAGTCTGATGCTCAACTGACTGAGCCACCCAGGCACCCCAAGAGTGGGATGTTCAACTGACTGAGCCATCCACATGCCCCAATACTGTTTTTTTTTTTAAAGAACCAATTGGAAATTCTAGGATCCAAAAATATAACATAACATTTGAATAAAAAATTGTGTGGATAGGCTCAATAGCAGAATGACAGAAGAAAGAATCAGTGAGCTGGAAGATAGATCAATAGAAGCTATTTAACTTGAACAAAAAAAAAAAAATACTGAAAAATGTGAGGAGAGTTTCAGGGGATCTATGGGACAATATTAAAAGTCTAAGGGGCGCCTGTGTGGCTCAGTCAGTTAAGCGTTTGACTTTGGCTCAGGTCATGATCTCACAGTTCATGAGTTTGAGCCCCACATGGGGCTGTCTGCTGTCAGCACAGAGCCCATTTCAGAGCTTTAGTCCCCCTCTATCTCTGCCCCTTCCCTCCCCCCATCTCTCTCTCAAAAATAAATAACCATTTAAAAAAGGTCTAATATTTATACTATTGGAGTCTCAGAAAGAGAGGATGATATTGCCATGGGAAAAAACTGAAATAATGACCAAACCTCCCCCAAACTTGAGAGAAAGACATAAATTAACAGACTCAAGAAATGCAGTGATCCCCAAGCAGCATAAACTCAAAGAAAATCATGCCAAGAAATATCATAATCAAATTGCCAAAAAAGCACAACATATTATTCATAGGAGAAAAACAATACATATCACACAGATTTCACTTCAGAAATATAGTGGCTGGAAGACAGGGGAACAACATCTTTAAAATGCTGAGAGAGGGGCGCCTGGGTGGCTTGGTCGGTTAAGTGTCCGACTTTGGCTCAGGTCATGATCTCACGGTCCGTGAGTTCGAGCCCCGCGTCGGGCTCTGTGCTGACAGCTCAGAGCCTTGGAGCCTGCTTCCGATTCTGTGTCTCCCTCTCTCTCTGACCCTCCCCCATTCATGCTCTGTCTCTCTCTGTCTCAAAAATAAATAAAAACGTTAAAAAAATTAAAAAAAAAAAATGCTGAGAGTAACTGTCAACCCAGAATTTCAATCAGTGAAAATGACTTTCAGAAATGAATGAAAATTAAAGACATTCTCAGACAATGGATAATTAAGAGAATTTGTCAACAGCAGATGTGTTGTACAAGAAATGATAAAGAAAAATAATACCAGAGGGGGAGTGCCTGGTGGCTCAGTTGGGTGAGCGTCCAACTCTTGGTTTCGGCTCTGGTCATGATCCAGGAGTCGTGGGATTGGGCCCCACATCAGGCTCCATGCTGAGCGTAGAGCTGCGTGGGAGTCTCTCCTTCTCTCCTACTGCCCCTTGCCCCTGCTCATGCTCTCTCTAAAAAAAATAAAAATAAAATAATAATAATAAGTTATTATTATTATTTTATTTTTATTTTTTATGTTTATGTTTATAAAAACAGAGGGAAACTTGGAACTTCAAGAATGAGGGAGGAGCAACGGAAATGGTAAATATCTGGGTAAATATAAAAGACTAATTTTCTCCTGTTAAATTCTTTAAAATGTGATGACTGCTCTAAGCAAAAATGTTATCATTGTGTGTTAACGTTTTAATTGTATGAAGTTGTAATACATACAACAACCATGATGAAAGGGGGTAGGGCAAAGGGGTTTTATGGTTGCAAGGTTTCTACATTTTATTTGAAGTGGTAAAATATCAACTCTAAAAAGACTGTGAAAGATTATATGTTTTATAATCCCTAGAGCAACCACTAAAAACTACTACAAAGAAATACACCCAAAAATCAAATAGCTAAATTAAAATGAAACACTAAAGAATATCCAAACTATCCAAAAGAAAACAAAAGAGAACAAAAGAGAAAATGGAACAAAAGAGAAAGAGGGGGTGCCTGGGTGGCTCAGTTTGTTAAACGTCTGACTTTGGCTGAGGTCATGATCTCAGTATGTGGGTTCAAGCCCCTTGTCGGGCTCTCTGCTGACAACTGGAGCCTGGAGACTGCTTCAGATTCTGTGTCTCAGTCTCTCTGTGCCCCTCTCCCACTCACACTCTGTTTCTCTCTCTCTCTCTCAAAAATAAATAAACATTTAAAAATTTTTTTTAAAAAGAGAAAGGTGTAAACAGAAAACAAATAAAATGGTAATCCTAAATCTAGCCATATCAATAATAACGTTAAATGTAAATGATCCACACCAGGGGTCAGCAAAGTTTTGCTTACAGGGCCAGAGAAGTAAACATTTTAGGCCAGTGGGCCATATAGTCTCCGTCAATTACTCAACTCTGCTTTTGTAGTGCAAATGCAACTGTGGACCATTGTAAATGGATAGGTGTTTTCTGTGTTCCAATAAAATGTTATTTACAAAAACAGCTGATCAGCTTGCAGGCTATAGTTCATGACTCCCGGCTTGAACTCATCAATTCAAAGACAGAGGTTGTCTGATTATAAATACATGTTTTAAAACAATATCCAACTATATACTTTCTATAATAAACCCAGTTTTAAAAGTTTTTTAACGTTTATTTATTTTTGAGACAGAGCATGAACGGGGGAGGGTCAGAGAGAGGGAGACACAGAATCTGAAACGGGCTCCAGGCTCTGAGCTGTCAGCACAGAGCCCTACGTGGGGCTCGAATTCACGGACCGTGAGATCATGACCTGAGCCGAAGTCGGCCGCTTAACCGACTGAGCCACCCAGGCGCCCCAACCCACTTTTAAAAGTAGGCTCCATGCAGAGCATGGAGCCCAATGTGGAGCTTGAACTCATGACTGTGAGATCCAGACCTGAGCTGAGATCAAGAGTCAGATGCTTAATTAACCAACTGAGCCAGCCAGGCACCACTAAACCCACTTTAAATATAAAGGTATACATAGGTGAAAAGTAAAAGGATGGAAAAAAGATGGAGAGACAAACAAAGTAAACATCACGACAAGAAAATTAGCAGGGATAAAGAGGGAAATTATGTAAAAACAAAGTGCTCAATTCACCAAGAAGATAAAACGATCTTAAATATACATGTACTTAACAACAAGTGTTCAAAATATGCGAAGCAAAAACTGATAGAACTGTAAGGAGAATCACGACAATTCTTTTTAAAAATACATTTCTTAATGTTTATTTATTTTTGAGGGGGAGAGAGAGAGGGTGAGCAGGGGAGGGGTGGGGGGGGGGCGGCGGGGAAGAAGATCTGAAGCAGGCTCAGAGCTAACAGCAGCCACTGGCAAATTCAATTATTGTTGGAGATGTCAATGTTTGTCATCTAGTAATATAGTAATAAGAAGTAGGCAGAAAATCAGTAAAGATATAGAAGACTTGAACAATATTATCAAACAATTTGACCTAGCTGACATTTATAGAGCATTTTAACCAACAAGAGCAGAATATGAATTCTTCTCAAATGCACATAGAACATTCATCAAAATAGACCATATTCTGTGCCATGAAATGATTTTTTAAAACCCCAATATAAAAAAAAAAAAAACAATATAATTGAAATCACAGAAAACATGTTCTCTGACCATAATGGAATTAACTAAAAACCAACAACAGATATATATACATATATAAAATCTCAAAATATTTGAAATATGTATATATATATATATAAATCTCAAAATATTTGAAAACTAAATAACACACTTCTAAATAATCTGTGAATCAGGGGCACCTGGGTGGCTCAATTGGTTGAGCGTCCAGCTCTTGATTTTGGCTCAGATCATGATTCCAGGGTCATGGGACTGAGCCCTGAGTTGGGCTCCATGCTGAGTGTGGAGGCTGCTTGGGATTCTCTCTCGACCTCCCTCTGCCACTCACCCGCTTGCTCTCTCTCTCAAATAAATAAATAAATAAATAATCACTGAATCAAAGAGGAAATCTGAAGGGAAATAAGAAATTATTGTGAATTGGATAAAAATTAAAATACAACAAATTAAAATTGGTGGGATGCAGCTAACGTGGTGACAAGAGGGAAATTAATAGCAATAAGATGCCTATAAGAGGAAAGAAGAAAGGTATCAAATAAATTATCTAAATTTCCAATGCAGGAAACTAGAAAAATTATCCTGAAGGAAGGAAATAATAAAGATACAAACAGAAATCAGTAAAACTGAAAACAAAAAAACAATAGAGAAAAATCAATGGAACCAAATGCAAGTTCTTGGAAAACATCAATAGAATTGAAAGTTGCTACGGCACAAAAACAGACACTCAGATCAATGCAACAGAGTAGAGAACCCAGAAATGGACCCACGAACATATGGCCAACTAATCTTTGACAAAGCAGGAAAGAATATCCAATGGAATAGACGGTCTCTTTAACAAGTGGTGCTGGGAAAACTGGACAGCGACATGCAGAAGAATGAACCTGGACCACTTTGTTACACCATACACAAAAATAAACTCAAAATGGATGAAAGACCTAAATGTAAGACAGGAAGCCACCAAAATCCTGAGGAGAAAGCAGGCAAAAACCTCTTTGACCTTGGCCACAGCAACTTCTTACTCAACACATCTCCAGAGGCAGGGAAACAAAAGCTAAAATGAACTACTGGGACCTCATCAAAATAAAAAGCTTCTGCACAGTGAAGGAAACAAAACTAAAAGGCAACCGACAGAATAGGAGAAGATATTTGCAAATGACATATCAGATAAAGGGTTAGTATCCAAAATCTATAAAGAACTTATCAAACTCAACACCCAAAAAACAAATACTCCAGTGAAGAAATGGGCAAAAGACATGAATAGACACTTCTCCAAAGAAGACATCTAGATGGCCAACCAGCATCTCTCAACATCGCTCATCATCCGGGAAATACAAATCAAAAACCACAATGAGATACCACCTCACACCTGTCAGAATGGCTAACATTAACAACTCAAGCAACAACAGATGCTGGCAAGGATGTGGAGAAAGAGGATCTCTTTTGCATTGTTGATGGCAATGCAAGCTGGCGCAGCTACTCTGGAAAACAATATGGAGGTTCCTCAAAAAACTAAAAATAGAACTACTCTACCATCCAGCAATTGCACTACCAGGTATTGATCCAAGGGATACAGGTATGCTGTTTTGAAGAGGCACATGCACCCCCATGTTTATAGCAGCACTATCAACAATAGCCAAAGTATGGAAAGAGCCATCGATGGATGAATGGATAAAGAAGATGTGGTATATATATGTATAATGGAGTATTACTCAGCAATCCAAAAGAATGGAATCTTGCCATTTGCAACTACATGGGTGGAACTAGAAGGTATTATGCTAAGAGAAATTAGTCCATCAGAGAAAGACAAATATTATATGACTTCACTCATATGAGGACTTTAAGATACAGAACAGATGAACATAATGGAAAGGAAGCAAAAATAATATAAAAACAGGGAGGGGGACAAGCCATAAGAGACTCTTAAATATGGAGAACAAACAGAGGGTTACAGGAGGGGCTGTGGGAGGGGGGATGGGCTAAATGGGTAAGGGGCATTAAGGAATCTACTCCTGAAATCATTGTTGCACTATATGCTAACTAACTTGGCTGTAAATTAAAAAATGAATTAAATAAAAATAATTGTAACAGCAAAAAAAAAAAAATTGGAAGTCTCTAGCACTGAAAACAGTACATTTTTTTTTCCTTAACTTCTAAATCAATAAGAGAGTCTCCGTAACAATTTTCTATTGTTTCTGAAGTCTTGGCTAAAAGGGATTTTACTCAAAACAGCCTAATTAGCAAGCCTTTTTCATGCAAAAAAAATATTGTATAAGCAAAGGAATTTTTTTCTTTGAATTGTGATTACTTGCACTCACAGTGCAGTGATTACTTGCACTCATAAAAGATGAGGCATTTAGATCTTTGATAGTATTTGTAATAGTAAGTGGAACTGTTACATTTTTTTACTATTGCAGTAGATTTCATCCTGGCACTTAAAAGTTAGCTTGCAGTTTGGGGGCACCTGGGTGGCTCAGTTGGTTGGGCGTCCGACTCAGTCTCGGCTCAGGTCATGATCTCAGGGTTCGTGGGATCAAGCCCAAAGTTCGGCTCTGCACTGACAGTGCAGAGCCTGCTTGGGATTCTCTCCACCCCTGTTTCCCCCTCCCCCAGTCGTGTGCGTGCATGCACGTGCTCTCTCTATCTCTCTCAAATAAATACATAAAAAAGAAGTTAGCTTGCAATTTTGGAATCAAAAAATACTGTGGTAGCAGTAAGTTCATGTAGTCATTTGAGCTGAAAATTAATCATGATAGTATAGAAAGCCATTACAACTTCTGCTGTGATTCATTTATCTTATTTAGCTGAATATCTTTTTTTCTTTCTTTTAACGTTTATTCATTTTTGAGAGACAGAGAAACAGAGCGCAAGCAGGGGAGGGTCAGAGAGAGAGGGAGACAAAGAATCTGAAGCAGGCTCCAGGCTCTGAGCTGTCAGCGCAGAGCCTGACTCAAGGGTTGAAGTCACGAACCATGAGATCACGACCTGAGAGGAACTCGAGAGTCAGATACTTAACCGACTGAGCCACCCAGACGCCCCTTCAGCTGAATATCTCAACAAAAATGTTAGTCTTTTATCAGTTTCTTTGGTACAAGTTGAGGAAATCATATATCTCTCATGCTTAGCTGTACTATGCTGGTTTATATCTGACTTCCTACCATTTTTGATATTGAAGAAGGATCACTACTGCTCAAAGAACTTCAAAAAGACTTTTCCTCATTTAATAAATGTCTACTGTTTAGTAAATTTACCACAAAATTTACATGTTAACATTTGGGAGCTTAAACAAAAATTTAAAAATATATATATAATAGTAACCACCACAATTATAATTGGATTTGATCATCTCACAGTACATCAGTTACACATCAAATGCATAACAAACTGTGAAAGGCCTGTGAACTTGTGAACTAACAATAAATTGTAGTCGATATCTGCTGTAAATAAGGTAAACTTCATGTTTACCTGTAAGGGTGAACTGTACTTGTACCTTTTCCAGAACAAAGCCAGAGCTTTGGGAAGGTTTTGGGGAACCACATGTGCAGGGAAGGATTGATGGATATAGATAAGTGGGAGTGTAAAGAACTGAAGGACTTTCAGGGTGTTCCTAACTCTGGCTGGAGTAAGGCTGCTGTGAAGCCTCAACTTTCAGAATTGGCGGCTGGAGTGAGCACAGGCTGATTGGATGTCTTCTAGAAGCATGGGATTGTCACTGATTGGCTGACTTTTCAGGAGGGCTTATCATTGATTGGCTGGCTTTGAGGACTGGGCATTTATCACCCAGTGACAATTGGATGTACTCCACAGTGTGTTTATTCATTCTCTAGTTGTGCCTAGAGAATGTGGAATTTCTGGATTACAAAAGATGCATATCTTTAAACTTTCTTAAATAATTCCAAATGATTTCCAAAGCGGCTGGATCATTTTTTAAAATATATTTTAAGAGTAATCTCTACCCCTGACGTGGGGCTGGAACTCACGACCCCAAGATCAAAAGTCGCCCGCTCCATTGACTGAGACAGCCAGGTGCCCCTAAGGGTGGAATCATTTTACACTCTGACCAGCTGTGCATGAAGAAATGTCTTAAAAATATTTTTCATTATGGGGTGCCTGGGTGGCTGATCGGTTAAGCCACCAACTCTTGATTTCCGCTAGGGTCATGGTCTTATACTTCATGGGTTCCAATCCCGCATCAGGCTCTGTGCGGACAGTGTGGAGTCTGCTTCGGATTCTCTCTCTCCTTCTCTCTCTGCCCCTCCCCTGATTACCCTATCTCTCTCTCTCTCTCAAAAAAAAAAAATAAATAAACATTTAAAAATATTTTTTGTTACCATTCTGATATTATGTGGTGTTCTTTATAGTGATTTTAATTTGCTTTTCCTCAGTGAAAAATGAGGCTGAATGTCTTCACATTTTTTAAAGTTTTTTTTATTTTAGTTTTTATTTTTATTATTATTTTTTATTTTAGAGAGAGATAGAGAATCTTAAGCAGGTTCCATGCTCAGTGCAGAGTTGTGGGATCATGACCTGAGCAGATGTCAAGAGTAAGATGCTCAACTGACTGAGTCACCCAAGCTCCTCAGATATTTTATTTTGCATTTGTTTTTGTTTTTAAGCAATCTCTACACCCAGCGTGGAGCTAAAACTCACAACCCCGAGATCAAGAGTTTCATGCCCTACCCACCAAGCCAGCCAGGTGCCCTGTCTCTTTCATTTATTGAACATTTGTCTATCCTCATCTGTAACTTGCCTGTTCAACTCTTTTGCCCATTTGTCCATGGAATTTCACAAGCTTCAGCTTGTGGTTGATTTGTAAACCCTCAGAAGTGTGGTTACTGCAGTGAGGCTATCACTGATTGGCTGATTTCCTGAGCACGTGTACAGATCCAAAGTTATTTCTAAACCGTGATTACTTGTTCACAACTTGGGAATTTGGCCACAAAACAGACTTTTCCTTTCTTCAATATGTATTTTTAATTCTCAGTCACCCCTTTTGGTTTTCTCTCAACCAAACTTACAGGAGACATCATAAGAGATGTTCCATCTCTTTGTTTAAAGAGGTATGATTTTAAGGGACACCTGGGTGGCTCAGTTGGTTAAGTGTCCGACTTCAGCTCAGGTCATGATTTCATGGTTTATGGGTTCAAGCCCTGCATCGGGCTCTGTGCTGACAGCTCAAAGTCTAGAGCCTGCTTGGGATTCTGCGTCTCCCCTTCTCTCTGCCCTTCCCCCACTTACACTCTGTCTCTCTTTCTCAAAAATAAACATTATAAAACAATATTTAAAATTTTTTTTAACATTTATTCATTTTTGAGAGACACAGACAGAGTGTGAATGGGGGAAGGGCAGAGAGAGAGGGACACACAGAATCCAAAGCAGGATCCAGGCTCTAAGCTGTCAGCACAAAGCCTGACGTGGGCCTGGAACTCACCAACTGTGAGATCATGACCTGAGCCGATGTCAGACCCTTAACTGACTAAGCCACCCAGGCGACCCTATAAAACAATTTTTAATAAAAAAGGAGGTATGATTTTTTTTAAATTTTTTAATGTTTATTTATTTTTGAGAGAGAGAGAGAGACAGAGCTCTAGATAGGAAGGGCCAGAGAGAGAGGGAGACACAGAATCCGAAGCAGGCTCCAGGCTCCGAGCTGTCAGCACAGAGCCGGATGCGGGGCTCAAACTCACGAACCGCGAGATCATGACCTGAGCCAAAGTCGGACGCTTAACCGACTGAGCCACCCAGGCGCCCCAAAAGGAGGTATGATTTTAAGTAATGTTGCCATTTTAGTGATTTAAGAACCAATTACTGTGGCAAAAAAATAGCTCCAGCTGTCAAATTTTTGCAATTCATTGAAAAATCTAAATACAAGATTTGGGGGCATCCTGACAAAGGTAATGCATTTCGTAGCACAAACTAATTAAACACAGGAAATGCCCTCTATATATAGGACACCTGGAAATCCTATGTTGGTCCCAGAGGCCACACACACAAATGTGTTTCATAGAATTGAGGTACTATAGTATAAAGCGAACACCAACCAAACTGCCTGTCAGGTGAAGAAATAGAACAGAAGATGTGAGCAAACCTTTTCTGTAAGGGGCCAGATAGTAAATATTTTAGGCTTTGGGAGACACCATAAAGTTGCTTTTCTTTTTTAATTTTTTTAAGTTTATTTATTTATTTTGTGGGAGAGACAGAGAGCGAATGAGGGGAGGGGTAGACAGAAAGGGAGAGAGAGAATCCCAAGCAGGCTCCACGCTGTCAGCGCAGAGGCTGACACGGGGCATGAACTCACACACCGTGAGATCATGACCTGAGCCAAAATCAAGAGTCGGAAGCTCAACTGACTGAGCCACCCAGGCTCCCTAAATGTAACACTTTACATACTGTTGGTGGGAGTGTAAACTGATGCAACCACTTTGGAAAAGCATTTGGGATTATTTAGGAATGTTTAAAGGTATGTGTCCTCTATGACCCAGAAATGACACTCATTGATATGCACTAAGAGAATGGATAAACACATTGTGATCTATCTATCAATGGAATACAGCAAAGCGATTAAAACGAGCAGATTGCAGCGACACACAACATAGACGCATCTCATAGACATAATGTTGAGGGGAAAAAGCAAGACACAAAATTACATAATGTATTAGTTCATTCATATACTGCTCAAAAGAGGCAAACTAAACTCTGTTGTTCAGGTTCACAGATGTGGGTGGTAAAGAGCAAGAAAATCAAGGTAATCAGGAAAACAAAAGCCAGGGGAGTAGTTGCCCCAGGAAGAGAGAATGATATGACAAGGAGGGGGCCCAGTGAGGGTTTCTATAGTTCTGACCATCAAGGGCCAGCGAACTACAACCCATTGGCCAAATCTAGCCTTTGCTTGTTTTTGCATGGCTTTGGCCTTGAGCTAAGAAAGGTAAGAGCTTTATACCTTTTAAAATTATTTTAAAAACACAAGAAACAACAAGTGTTGGCAAGGATGTGGAGAAAAAGGAACCCTCGTGCACAGTTGGTGGGAATGCAAACTGGTGCAGCCACTGTAGAAAACAGTGTGGAGGTTCCTCAAAAAATTAAAAATAGAACTACACTACAACCCAGTAACTGCACTACGGTATTTACACAAAGTATATGAAAACACTAATTTGAAGGGATATTTGCACCCCTATGTTTTTGCAGCATTATTTACAACAACCAAATTATGGAAGTAGCCCAAGTGTCAACTGATTGATGAATAGATAAAGAAGATGTGATATATTCTTTATATACCAGTGGAATATTACTCAGCCATAAAAAGAATGAGATCTTGCCATTTACAGTAATGTGGATGGTTCTAGAGAGCATAATGATAAGCAAAATAAGTTAGTGAGAGAACAATAAATACCATCTGATTTCACTCATATGTGTAATTTAAGAAACAGAATGAAAGAACAAAGGAAAAAGAGCCACGTCAAAAAACAAACTCTTAATTATAGAGAAGGAACTGGTGGTGCCAGAGGGGAGGCAGGTGGGGGGATGGGTGAAATAGGTGAAGGGGATTCAAAGTATGCTTGTCTTGATGAGCACTAAGTCATGTATAGAATTGTTGAACCACCATATTGTATACCTGAAACTAATATAACACCATATGTTAACTATACTGGAATTAAAAAAAATTTAAATAGTAATAGAAGGATGAACCTGGACCACTTTCTTACACCATACACAAAATAAACTCAAAAAGGATGAAAAACCTAAACGTAAGACAGGAAGCCATCAAAATCTAGAGTAGAAAACAGGCAACAACCTCTTTGACCTTGGCCGCAGCCACTTCTTACTAGACAAGAGCAAAAATGAACTATTGGGTCCTCATCAAGATAAAAAGCTTCTGCGCAGCAAAGGAAACAATCAGCAAAACTAAAAGCCAACTGACAGAATGGGAGAAGATATTTGCCAATGACATACCAGATAAAGGGTTACTATCCAAAATCTATAAAGAACTTATCAAACTCAACACCCAAAGAACAAATGATCCAGTGAAGAAATGGGCAAAAGACATGCATAGACACTTCTCCAAAGAAGACATCCAGATGGCTAACAGACACATGAAAAGATGCTCAACATCACTCATTATTAGGAAAATACAAATCAAAACCACAATGAGATACCACCTCACACCTGTCAGAATGGCTAACATTAACAACTCAGGCAACAACAGATGTTGGCGAGGATGTGGAGAAAGGCTAACTCTTTTGCACTGCTGGTGGGGATGCAAACTGGTGCAACCACTCTGGAAAACAGTGTGGAGTATCCTCAAAAATTAAAAAGAGACCTATCCTATGACCCAGCAATGGCCCTACTAGGTATTTATCCAAAGGATACAGGAGTGCTGATTCGAAGGGGCACATGAACCCCAATGTTTATAGCAGCACTATTGACAATAGCCAAAGTATGGAAAGAGCCCAAATGTCCATCAACTGACGAATGGACAAAGAAGATGTAGTATATACATATACACAATGGAATGTTCCTCGGCGATCAAAAAGAATGAAATCTTGCCATTTGCAACAATGTGGATGGAACTTATGCTAACTGAAATAAGTCAGAGAAGGACAAACATCATATAATTTCACTCATAGGTGGGATTTAAGAGAACAAAACAGATGAACATAGGGGGAGGGAAGGAAAAATAAGATAAAAACAGAGAGGGAGACAAACCATAAGAGACTCTTAAATACAGAGAAAAACTGAGGGTTGCTGGTGGGCTGTTAGCCCATGGGCTAAATGGGCAATGGGCATTAAGGAAGGTGATTGTTGGGATGAGCACTGGGTATTACATGTAAATGATGAATCACTAAATTCTATTTCTAAAAAAAAATAGTAATAAAATAAATTCTAGGGGCACCTGGGTGGCTCAGTCTGTTAAGCATCCAACTCTTGATTTAGGCTTGGGTCATGATCTCACACTGTGCTGACCGCTTGGAGCCTACTTGGAATTCTCTCTCTCCCTCTCTCTCTCTCTCTCTGGCCCTCCCCCACTCGTGCTCTCTCTCTCAAAATAAATAAATAAACTTTTAAACTTTTTATTTTTTATTATTTTTTAATGTTTATTTTTAATTTTTTATTAAAAAAATTTAATGTTTATTTATTTCTGACAGAGAGAGACAGAGCATGAGTGGGGGAGGGGCAGAGAGAGAGGGAGACACAGAATCCAAAGCAGGCTCCAGGCTCCGAGCTGTCAGCACAGAGCCCGACAGGGGGCTTGAACCCACAAACCGTGAGATCATGACCTGAGTCAAAGTTGGACACTCAACCGACTAAGCCACCCAGGTGCCCCAATAAATAAACTTAAAAAAATAAATTCTAAAATAAAATGATTAAAAGGAACAAAAATAGTTTGTTTTTTAAATTTATTTTTTAGGGGCGCCTGGGTGGCTCGGTCGGTTAAGTGTCTGACTTCGGCTCAGGTCATGATCTCGCAGTCTGTGAGTTCGAGCCCCGCGTCGGGCTCTGTGCTGACAGCTCAGAGCCTGGAGCCTGTTTCGGATTCTCTGTCTCCCTCTCTCTCTGCCCCTCCCCTGTTCATGCGCTGTCTCTCTCTGTCTCAAAAATAAATAAACGTTAAAAAAAATTTAAAAAAGAATTTGTTAAATTTATTTTTTATTATTTAAAAAAATTTTTTAATGTTATTTTCGAGAGAGGGAGAGTATGCACATGTGCGCAAGGGGCAGAGAGAGAGGGAGACAAAATCCAAAAGTGGTTCTGTATTGACAGCAGAGAGCCATCTGATGTGGGCTTCAGCTCACAAAGCGTGAGATCATGACTCGAGCTAAACTCGGACACTTAACATACTGAGCCAGTGAGGTGCCCCAGAACAAAAAAATATTTTGCGACGTGAAAACTATACAAAATTCAAATTTCAGTGTCAGTGAATGAAGTTTTGCTAGAATACAACTGCTGTTGTTCATTTATGTTGTCTGTGGCTATTTTCACCACAATGGCAATGGTTGACTAGATGTGACAGAAACCATATGATGGGGGTGCCTGGGTGGCTCATTTGGTTGAGCATCCAACTTTGGCTCTGGTCATGATCTCATGATCTCATGATCTCATGATCTGTGAGTTCGAGCCCCGTATTGGGCTCTCTGCTGTCAGTGGGGAGCTTTCTTCACATCCTCTGTCCCCCTCCCCTGCTCACGTATGCTCTCTTGAATATAAATAAACATTAAAAAAAAAAGAGAGTGGGGCACCTGGGTGGCTCGGTACCCACTGTCAGAATGACTTCATAAAAGGGTTTGGGACATGCTGGGGAAACCACTCCTGACTTTATCTCCACCTTCCCCTGCCAATTGGACTCTGCAAACCTAGAAGGGTCGGGGAGAAATGTAAGTGTTTCCCAAATGACAGCTAGATAGGAAGTTGGCACTAACCCCCACATTCCTCATGCCCAACATGGAGCAGTGGCTCTCAAGCAGGTGCTGCAGTCTTTCTCCAAATGGCCTGCTCCCACCCAGACATTCATACATCCCTTGATGCCCCAGGGCCCTGCATGCCCCCTGACCTCACCATTGCACAAGGAGTCCCAGCTGTACCGCCTGGGTGTGATTGGTGAATATGTTTTCAGTTTAAGAAAGAGTCCTAACGGGAATATTGGTGGCTTGGATCCTCATTTAAAAACAGGGGCGCCTGGGGGTTCCTGGGCTACCCAGTCGGTTGAGCATCCGACCTCAGCCCAGGTCACGATCTCACAGTTTGTGAGTTTGAGCCCCGTGTCGGGCTCTGTGCTGACAGCTCAGAGCCTGGAGCCTGCTTCGGATTCTGTGTCTCCCTCCTTCTCTGCCCATCCCTCACTAGTATTCTGTCTCTGTCTCAAAAATAAATAAAAACATTTTAAAAAATAAATAAAAAATAAAAATAGGGGCGCCTTGGTGGTTCAGTCGTTAAGCATCCAACTTTGGCTCAGGTCATGATCTTGCAGTTTGTGAGTTCAAACGCTGAGTTGGGCTTTGTGCTGACAGCTCAGAGCCTGGAGCCTGCTTCAGATTCTCCCCCACCCCTCCAGAACCTGGAGTCTCCCTCTCTCTCTGCCCCTCCCTACTCATTCTCTCTCTCTCTCTCTAATAAATATGAAAGAAATGTTTTTAATGTTTAAAAATTGAGCCCTATTTGGGGCACCTGGGTGTCTCAGTCAGTTAAGCATCTGACTCTTGATTTTGGCTTAGATCATGATCTCACAGTTCATGGGTTCCAGCCCCGAATCGAGCTCTGCACTGACAGTGCAGAGCCTGCTTGGGATTCTATCTCTGCCCCTCCCCTGCTCACTCTCTCTGTCTCTCTCAAAATAAAAATGAACTTAAAAAAAAATTGAGCCCTATTTTCATTAATAGAAATGTCTTAAAAAAATCCATTAAAATTTCATAAATTTCAGTTCATGGGAAGAGCCAGCAAGGGTTCAGCTTGGTTTCATATCTGTAAAAGTAGTATTAGCAACTTGTAAAAAATTGATTAAATGTTTTTTTGTTACTTATAAAAGGCTCTCTGAAGATAGGGATGGGGGCATCTTAGAGATCAGAGCCAAGATCAAATGTGATTCTTACAAAAGAAAACTGATTTGATGGACTATGCCCTAGACAGGAAGATGGAAAGCTTGGCCCCCTTTCCACATATTCCTGATCTTAGTGCTTCTATGCCACTTTCTGGACTGGAATCTTGAGATCTGCATTCTGATTGTGTCACTTTGGCCGAGTCATATGTCCCCCACGGGTCTCAGTTTTTCCTTCTGCCAAATAAACACAAGTTCACAGGTTTGTTGAGAGGTCACAAGACAGTGAAAATGAAGTCTCTTTAAGGAATTAAATCAGCTCTTTCAGAACGTAACACATTTCAAAATTATCACACTGAAGTTGTTTCTTTGGAGCAAAGTAACACCTGTGTTAGTCGGTTTGGGCTGCCATAACAGAATACGACAGACCAGGTGGCTTAAACATCAGAGATTAATTTTCTCACAGTTCTGGAGGCCAGATCAAGACGCTGGTAGAGTTGGTCTTTCCCCAGGCCTCTCTCTTTGGCTTGCAAATTGCCAAATACTCCTGTGTCCTCACACGTCTTCTCTGTTTTCTGTGTCCTGATCTGCTCTTCTTATAAGGACATCAGTCACACTGGATTAGGACCCACCCTAATGACTTCATTCTAACTTGATCACCTCTTTAAAGGCCCTGTCTTCAAATACAGCCACATTCTGCAATACTAAGGATGGGGGCTTCAAAATATGAATTTGAGGAGGACAAAACTCAGCCCGTAACAGCCAGAGATGAATTTTAACTATTTGTCTGAGGTGGGGGAAGAAAAGGAGGGAGTAGTTTAGATCTAGGATGTGTTAGTTTGCTTTGGGGAGACCTCAGCTAGGATGGGCAGATCGCTCAATGGTAGCCTCACCCAAGATGGAAAGATTGCTCAATGGCGGCTCATTGCTTGGTACAGGCTTTCTCAATGAAAATGCATCATCATGACTTTATTGTTTTGGTTAAAAATAATAACAGTAATGCCCAATAATTACAAAAAATAGGGGGGGAGTGCAGAAAAGCACAAACATAAAAACGTTAAAACAAAATCACTTTAGGGGCGCCTGGCTGGCTCAGTCAGTAGAGCATACAACTCTTGATATTGGGGTTGTGAGTTCAAGCCCCATGCTGGGTGTAGAGATTACTTTAAAATAAGGGGCACCTAGGTGGCTCAGTCAGTTGAACATCTGACTCTTGATCTAGGCTCAGGTCATGATCCCAGGGTCGTGGGATCGAGCCCTGCACTGGGCTGGGCGCTGAGTGTAGAGCCTACTTAAGATATTCTCTCTCCCTCTGCCCCTCACCCTGCCTCTAAATAAATAAATAAATAAATAAATAAAGTCTTTTAAAAATAAACATTTTTAAAAAATCACTAAATCCTAATACCAAGAAATAACCATTTTTCTTATGATGTTCCTTCTGCCCATGTACAAGGAGGCAAGATTGGTACATGGAGAGTCAGAAAGAGAGAAAGAAACAAAAGCAATTTATATTAATGGGCTTGCACTACACATGTTGGTTTAAGTGAAAGGTGTTGAGTTTTTGTTCAATTAAACAGAAGAGGGGCACCTGGGTGGCTCAGTTGGTTAAGCATCCGACTTGGGCTCAGGTCATGATCTCATGGTTTGTGGGTTTGAATCTTGCAGCAGGCTCTGTGCTGACAGCTTGGAGCTTGGAGCCTGCTTCGGATTCTGTGTCTTCCTCTCTCTCTGCCCCTCCCCTGCTCATGCTCTGTCTCTGTCTCTCTCTCTCAAAAATAAAAATAAATGTTAAAAAATAAAGTAACAGAAGAAAAATAAATGGCTGTTGTATTAGTTTCCTTTTGCCGCTATAACAAATTGCCACAAACATAGTGGCTCAAAACAACACGAATTACTGCCTTCCAGTTCTGGAAGTCAGAAGTCTGGCATGGGTCCCACTGGGCTCCAATCAAGTTGTTAGCAGGTCTGGGTTCCCTTCTAGAGGCTCCGGGGTAAACTTTTCTTGCCTTTTCCAGCTTTGAGAGGCCCCCACCTCCCTTGGATCATGGCCTTCTTCTTCTATCTTCTAAGGTAGCAACTGTAGTTGGGTTCTTCTCACATCACATCCCTCCTGTCTTCTTCTCCCGCTTTAAAAAAAAAATTAATGTTTTATTTATTTTTGAGAGAGAGAGAGAGAGGGACAGAGCATGAGCAGGGGAGGGGGCAGAGAGAAGGGGGGGGGCACAGAATCTGAAGGAGGCTTAAGGCTCTGGGCTGTCAATACAGAGTCCAACATGGGGCTTGAACTCACAAATTGGCAGATTGTGACCTGAGTTGAAGTCGGATGCTTAACCCACTGATCCACCCAGGTGCCCCCCTCTTCTACTTTTAAGGATACTTGTGAGTATATTGGTTCCACCGGATAATCTAGGACAACTGCCTTATCTTAAAGTCATCTGATTATCAACCTTAATTCTCCTTTGCAGTGTAACCTAACATAATCCCAGGTTCTGGGGATTAGGATGTGGGCATCTTTGGGGTGGATGAGTCACGTTGCCTGGCACTAGATGCAAAATGTAACAAACTGCTGAACCTCAGCTACAGGCTTCATTACAACATCCTCTACATTTAAATCTTTCATAATTCCCTAAGTAAAAAAAAAAAAAAAATCAGGAAAAACCTTTATCGGTTGAGATGCTTTTGTCTGCAAGTAACAGAAACCAACTTGAACCAGCTTGACCAATAAGAGAATGGACGAACTCACAAAAGAGGAAGTGGCTTCAGGTGGGCTCAACCCTTGTTCCAGAGAGGCCAAAGGCCATCCCGCCAGTGAGCAACAGAGCTGCAATCCCAGCCCAGCCTGCCCAAACATTGCCCAACCAGGCTCTTAGCCATTGTCAGTGCACGCTGACCTGTGCCAGTGGGGACACACTGGCCCAGAGGCCTGCCTTCCTGAGTGAGTGAGTTGGAGCTGGCTGCCCATGTCTTCAGGCCTGGCAAGAGCCTGCACTTCTCAGGCACAGGTGAGCCCGCAGCCTGTCCATTAGGCACGACTTAGGGAGCCGTGTGGCCTGCGAACCACGGGCACATTGTCAGGCTGCCTTTTTCCCTATCTTCCCTCTGCCTGACTGGACTAGTGCCTGGGCCTCGGGAAGCCGGGGTGGTGCTGAGGTTTGAGCAGGCTCCACCCAGAACCTTGCCAGGCCCCGGGGGCCTAGAAAGGAGCTGGGTGGAGAAGGCTTGTATGCCATAAGCCTCAGTTCAGCACCCTCAGCAACTGCCCATCGATGTAGGGCTCGCTGTCCTAAACTGCTCAGTTTCCCCCATGATGCTACTGTTAGTTCTCATCTCCAAGTGCTTTACACATGCTGTTCCTCCTGATGGCATATGCTGTCTCTTTTTCTTCTGCTCAGTTAACTCCTTATCCTTCAGATTTCAACTGCGATGTCACCTCCCCGAGGACTCCTTTCTGGTACCCACCACTGAATAATGGTATCCAGCTCTTAATCCCTGGAATCTGTGAATGTTCACTTGGTGGCAAAAAAAAAGAAAAAGGAGTTAAGGGTCTGGAGACGGGGAGATTATTTTGATTGTATGGGTGGGCCCTAAATATAACCACAACTGTCTTTATAAGAGGTGGACACTGGTGTGATGCAGCCATAAGCCAAGGAACGCCAGCAGCTGCTTCCAGCAGCGACCTCACCTTTCCCTTCTGTCCTTTTTTTTTAAAAAAAATTTTTTTTAAGTTTATTTGAAAGAGAGAGAGAGAACAAGCAGGGAAGGGGAAGAGAGAAGGAGAGACAGAATCCTAAGCAGGCTCGGCATGCTCGGCACAGAGCCCAACTCCGGACTTAAACTCACAAACTGCGAGGTCAAGATCAAGAGTCAGAGGCTTAACTGACTGAGCCACCCAGGTGCCCCATCCCTTCTGTCCTTCTTAAATCCACTCAGCCTCAGGAGTTTAGGACTATCAAGTCCAGCAGGGACCATTTTATCTAACCTCCTCATTGAACAAATGGGGGAAACTGAGGCATGGGGGGGGCAGGAATCTGTTCATATTCACCCAGAATGACATCAGCAACAGAGCTAAGACTAGAAACTGGACCTAGATGTGGGCCCCTGCTCTGTCTTACAAGGAGTCCCTTGTAAACACTCAGAGTAACTTCAAAGACAACTAAAATGACCTTGATCACAGAGGGAAGAGAGATTTTTGCCCCCAGCCATTGGTAGGAGACTTGAGTCAAGTAGCCTTTGGACCTCCCCCCTTCAAGACTCAGTGGGCCTTCCCTGTCATGTTGCTAGGTTCCACAGCCTAGACCCCACGTCCAGGTCAAGGCCACAGGGCCGCCAACATTTAGAGTGTATTTTGAGACCACTGAGCTCAACTCCTTCTGTACCAAAGAAGCAACAGGCCCAGAGAGGGCAAGGGACAGAACACAAACCACACAGCAGCTCCAATGCAAAGCAAGGGCTAGAACTCAACTCACCTTGCCTCCAGTTCTGTGGTTCTATAGCCAATGTTTTCCACTGCCTCCCTATAATCCTTACCCCCATCCCCTCCCTTTCCACTACTCCATCCCCAATTTCTTCAGGTGGTAAGTGGAGGTCCCCTGTTCTTAAGGAGCATAAGTCCCTCCCCTGGACCAAGGGGATGGATTATGATTGGTTTAAACCAGTCATAGCAATTTTGCTTCCTTTGGATAGTGACAAACTGTGGAGGGAATCTGGTGCAGTTTTGGCTAATGAGATATAAGGGATATTCTATAGGGAGGGCTGTCCACACCAAATAAAAAGACAATGCCTCATTAGGAGAAAGACTTTGTTCTGATCTCTTTTTCCTGCATTGGATGCAGATGTGACATCTAGAAGTACAGCAGCCATTTTGGGACCATGAGGCAAGAAACATGAAGAAAAAAGCCAGCAGGCTTAAAGATGGTCGTGATGAAAAGTGAAGGAAACTTTGACTCCTCTTACAATATTATTGAACCTGAGACTGTCAATCTCAAATTTCCTGGTAATGGGAAAAAATAAACCCCTCTCACTGGAAGGCACTCTGGCAGAGCTTTCTGTTCATTACAGGGGGAAGAATGCCTGAGAAAGACCCTTTCCACATAATCTCTTAACTACCTTTTGGGACAGCCAGGTTAGGTCATAGCACACCATTTTTATGAACAAGGAAACTGAGCCACAGAGCCTATGTGGTTTAAATGTCTTCCCTGAAGTCCTCACAAACTGGACCTGGTGGAAAGGCAAGCATTTTCCTTGGGGGTAAAAGTATACTTCCTAAGCAAACACTGCCGCAGCACATTGCACGGGCCTATGTTTGTAGGAACATCAAATGGCCCTGAACGTGGCCATGGTTGGGAAGCCCTGGCTGCTGCCCCACTGGTTCTTCTGGGGCTTTGTCCCGGGAGAAGTGCTTGGACGAGTGGTGAGCAGGGAGGAAGCATGTTGGGTCTCAGTCACTCAGCAGCAGGTGCCACAACCTAAGGAGAAAAAGAAATCCTCTATTGGAGACATTTAGTGAAATCAGAGCTATCTTTAATCCATCTGCGGAAAGGAGTAGGTGAATTATACCAACCCTTGATGTACCCTGAAGCCCCTTATTAAAGCCACGCCAACGGGGCACTTGGGTGGTTCAGTCGGTTAAGCGTCCAACTCATGATTTCAGTTCAGGTCACGATCTCATGGTTCATGGGGATCGAGCCCGCGTTGGGATTCTCGCCGCCCCTCCCCTGCTCATGCCCTCTCTCAGTCTCTCAAAATAAATAAATAAATAAACATTTTGAAAAAATAAAAACTAAATTAAAAAAATAAAAATAAAGCCACGCCAAGCCACAGAGCGACAGAGCCTCATTCTCCTGTAGATCTCTGAAGAACAGGGCTCCACATCCAGGGCCCCCTGCAGTGGAGCCAGTGCCAGCTTGGAGGTGCAGGTGATGTCCTCCCAGCCCCTTCACCCTGGCCAGAGCTCTGCCTGCTGTGAAAGAAGGAAGACCAGCTCCTAGAAGCCAGGAGGCCCTCCTGGGAGAGTATTTCCCCGCCCATGAGGTCCTCAGCTTACAGAGCCCATTTCTGCAGAGGATTTGATCCACACGACACTACACGTGTATGCAGGAATTCATTCTTCAATAATGGACCAATGCCACAATGTCAGTGGTTGCACTCTCTGCTGGAGCTGTAGACCTCCAAAAGATGGACCAAGAGCAAATGGAGAGAGCACCGCTGTTTCTGAAGGACACACATCATTTTAGCTCAAGTCATTTGGGAGGACTGGTCACGTAGCCCCACCCAGGTGCAAGGGGGTGTGTGTGTGGGAAATGTCATGTAATTTCCGGTTAGGCAGCGATTTGCAACAAGTCAACATTTGGGCAGATGAAGCATAACATTTGGGGACAACCAGCTGTCACTGTGACACGCTGTCAGATGGGCACTATCTCCAAGAAACCTAAGGATCAGTACAGGCATGTGACTTGCTCAAGGTGACACAGATCCATGATTACAAACTAGGTGTCCACTCTCCCAGCTCCTTGCCCCATACCACCTTGACCTGCCAGCTCACTGCCTTGAATTTTAGGAAGAGTCCTAGGCCTGGTGCTTTATTTTACAAAGTGGTTTCAGGGCACCTGGGTGGCTCAGTGGGTTAAGCTTCCGACTTCAGCTCGGGTCATGATCTCACGGTTCATGGGTTTGAGCCCTGCATTGGGCTCTGTGCTGACAGCTCGGAGCTTGGGGCCTGCTTCGGGTTCTGTGTGAGTGTGTATCTCTCTCTCTGCCCCTCCCCCGCTCATGATCTGGGGATCTCTGTCTCTCAGAGATCTGTCTCTGCCTCTCTCTGTCTCTCAAAAATAAATAAATGTTAAAAAAAAAACAGTTTCAGCTTAAGAACTTCACCCTAAAACTGTCTTGGCAAAGGAGATGGGACACAAATGATCCCCCTTTCACAGGTAAGGAAACTGAGTAAGATCAACTCTGAAGAGAAATGAGAAACTCTAGGTCATAGGCACTGCAGACCTTCCAAGCAACAGATTATAGATATTTCTCTTCCTCAGGCATCCACAACACCCCTGAAAAGAGTCTGTCTTTGGGGTCTTCCAAGGCAATTAATAGTGAGGCCCACATTCTAGAGCTTGTCCTGTGCATGGCTCAGGTGTGTTAAAAGATAAGATGAGGCACATTTAAATTTTCAGGACTTTATTGGAGCAGAAGTCAATTGGAACTAGGCAGAGCCAAACCGGAAGTGGTTAGGAAGTGGACAGGAGCCAGGTGCAAGTCTTTTATGGGACAAACTGGAAGCAAAGGGAGATTATTTGATTGGTTATAGCTGAAGCGGTTGCTCTTATAGGGGAAAGCCTACTTGGCTATTTGTAATTGGTTGTTCTTAAATTTCGATTTCTTGGATACAAGTTCTGGCTTAGGTTTTGGTTTGCTTTACTGAGGCTACGAAGGCATCAGAGCCACCTCAGTCTAATGGCCTCCTTGTTTAAGTACTTTTAACAGGTGGTATTCAAACTTTCTCCTCTTTTTATTATTTTTTATTTTTTTAATGTTTATTTATTTTTGAGAGAGACAGAGACAGAATGCAAGTGGGTTAGGAGCAGAGAGAGAGGGAGACACACAATCTGAGCTCCAGGCTCTGAGCTGTCAGCACAGAGCCCGACATGGGGCTCGAACTCATGAACCGTGAGATCATGACCCAAGCCGAAGTTGGACGCTCAACCGACTGAGCCACCCAGGCACCTTAATCTTTCTCTTCTTTTGAAAACAAAATTTTTTAATGTTGATTTGTTTTTGAGAGAGAGTGTGCGAGCGGAGGAGGGGCACAGAGAGAAGGAGACAGAATCCGAAGCAGACTGTCAGCACAGAGCTTGATGCAGGGCTGGAACTAATGAACCGTGAGATCGTGACCTGAGCCAAAGTCGGTTGCCCAACTGACTGAGCCACCCAGTCGCCCCTAAAACTTTTTTTCCAACATTTATTCAGGTTTTAGAGACAGAGTGCTAGCAGAAGAGGGGCTGAGAGAGAGAGGGACACAGAATCCAAAGCAGGCTCCAGGCTCTGAGCTGTCAGCACAGCCTGATGCATGGTTTGAACCCAAGAACTGTGAGATCCTGACCTGAGCCGAAGTCAGACATTCAACCAACTGAGCCACTCAGGCACTCCTAAACTTTCTCCCCTTAATCAGGGTCAACAAATGCACACCTCTAGCATCATTCCCTCCCCAATCTGTGTGACCCCAGGAGCGTCCTCTCATTCTGTGTGACATCATGAACGTGCATACCCGTGTGTGTGATGCCAGAGGTGTCCCCATCCCAGTGTGTGTAACTCCAGCAGTGTCCAAAACTCAACCTGTGTGACCACAGTTGTGTCCATACACCAGTATGTGTAATCCCAGGAGTGCCCACCTCCCAAGTTGTGTGACACTGAAAGTGTCCACACCTTAGTCTATGACAGTGAGTATTCAAACCCTCATGTGAGTGACTCCAGAAGTGTTAAGTCCCCAGCATGTGTGATTCCATGACAGTCTGCTCTCCTTTCCGTGTGACCCCATTAGTGTCCAAATATCCATTTGCGTGACTGCAGGGATGTCCACACCCAGTCTGTGTGACCCCAAGACAATTCACATCCTGGTTTGTGTGATCCCATGGCCATCCACACTATAGTCTGACCTCAGCAGTGTCCACTCCTAAGTCTATACCAGGGAGTATCCATCAATCACTCTGTGTCACCACAGGAGTGTCTGCACCTCAGTTTCTGACCTGAGGGGTGCCAACACATCATTTATTTGACCAGGTAACTGTCCCTACCTCAGTCACTACAATCCCAGGAGTGTCTACTCCTCAGTCTGTATAACACCGTAGATGTTCACATCCCAATCTATGTAACACAAAGAATGCCCAATCCACAATATGTGTGCTTTTAGGAGTCTCCATTTCCCAGTGTTTTTAACTTAAAGAGTCCCTAACTCCCCCTGTGTGACCCCAGAGATTTCCACTCTCCAGTGTGTGTAACAGAGCCCTTGGAGTGTTCACACCTCTTGAGTGACCCTATGTCTGTCCACACTCCAGCATGAGTGACTCCAGGAATGTTCAAACCCCCATCTTTGTGACATCATGTCTGTCCACACCCATTCATTCTTACCTCATAGTCGTCTACACCTTAGGCTGAGTCCAGGAGTGCCCACATCCCAGTCTGAATGACCCCAAAATCTCCACAATCCACTCTGCTATCTGACCCCTGGAATGTCCACACCCTGGCATGTGTGACCCTGTGAATGTCTATTAGCCAGTCTGGGTGACTCAGGAGTGTCTACTCCCTAGCATGTGTGACCCCAGAAGTGTCCATATGCAAATCTGTTTGACCCCAGGACCATCTGCTTCCCACTTTGTTTGACTACTATAGTGTCAACATGGTAGTCAATCTGACCCCAGAAGTGTCTACTACCCACTCTGCATGACCTCAAGAGTGTGCAGTCTTCAGTGTGTATGATTCAAGGAGTAACCACTCCCTACGGTGTGTGACTTCTGGATTGCCCAGACCCCCATCTGAGTAACCCAAGGCTGTCCACCCCCTAGAGTATACTACCTCATGTGGTGGCCACACCCCTATCTATGTGGCTCCACGACTGTTCACACTCCACTCTGTGTGACTCCAGAATTATGCACACCACTATCTCTGTGACCTGAAGGGTGTCCACACGATGGTATATTCTAAGACAGTACTGGATTCCTCAGCATTGCTACTCCCCACACCCTCTGTGGATGTGACCTGAGAGTGGATGTTCATACCTAATTCAGTGGATCATTGTGTCCCTAGCTCCGGCCCACACCACCAAGTGACCTCTTCTATTCCTATTTCCCCTCACTCTCTCCAGTGGACCATTCAATTCCCATAGCCTCCTCCCCAACCACACACATATATATATCCACATCCCCAAATAGACCATCCCAGCCCCAGCCCCTGCAGATTTTGTAGAGAGCAAAGACCAAGACAGCCAGCCTCCCGCCACAGACTCCAGCCCACAGGGAGTAGTGGAGAGGAAGCCAGTAAAGGCACCATTAATGGGAGTAAAACCTTCCAGGATCTTGTGAAACATTTATGGAAATCAACATTTTACACCCTCTTCCTCCCCAACTAGAATGTCAGCTCCATATGGGCAAGGACATTTGTCCATCTAGTTCTTTAATGTCACCGCAGCACCTAGAACAGCAGTCAGTACACAGAACGCACTCATTAGGTGTTTGGTGAATGAATGAACCCTCTGACCCCTCAATTCCACTTCTAACTCTAACATGCACGCACATTTTCAGAGCTGTGTGCACAAGGCTGGTAGGAGCCAACAATTGGGACAACCTTGTAAATGTCCACCTATAATATAGCCAATGACTTTCACAGAGTGACATGAATGCTGGGGGTTCATATTCTACCACAGAGCACCCGCTGGGTGTGAGACAGAATGAGTGAGACCAGTGTGTGCCTTCCACAGGACAGGCTGTTGACAAAGAAAAGCAGGTGGGGGCTGGTTATGGTGACGCGTGTGTGCCAGTGTAAGGAAACACCAGCAACTGTCCTCAGTGGTAATTTTTGGAGACTGGAGGATGTCCTTGTAGTCCATATACTGATGTACTGTTGAAACTTTTTATGCAAACCTATATTCATGTATTATAAAGGGAAAATCATATGCTAAAGTCAATAAGCATAGCACAGAGAACTTGTGTGTGTGTGGGGGGGGTATATCTGGGGTGTGCCTAGGAAAATCTCAAACTCACATGCCCCATGCCCCAGGAGCTAGACACATAAACCACCACCACCACCACCCCCACACACAGGGAACTCAGTTCAGGGTAAGGTAAACAACAGTGGGACTGATGAATGTTCCCTCTCAGCAGTGTTGGGAGAGGGCATGGTAAGGGATGACTGGGGATGGGGAAAACCTGAGAGTTCACACCCTGAAAGAATTCAGAAACATTGCACCCTGGGACACAGAGCACTTAACAGCTTAGAGATCTCGGCTCAGAAACAGACCCATAAGCCAGAGTGGTCATATCTTAACCCAGATAGCTTTTAACTTCACACCCTGGACACAAACTCTGACTCCCAAATAGATCAGGGGTCTCATATTCTGGGGACACAAGCCTAAGGAGACCAGAGGTCTCACACCCTAGAATAAAGATCCCCCCACCATACTTGGGATGGGTGATTTTTCTGTGTTATTACAAAGCAATCCCTTACACATACACCTTGTTATGGACCGAATGTTTGTGTTCCCCCAAATCCTTATGTTGAAGCCCTAACCCCCAGTGTCATGGTATTCAGAGGTGAAGCCTTTGGGGGGTGTTTAGGGTTAGATGAGGTCATGAGGGTGGGGTCCTCATGATGGGATTGATGCCCTTATAAGAAACCAGAGCCTGCTCTTTCTCTCCACCATGTGAGGACACAGAGAGAAGGTGGTCCTCTTCAAGCCAGGAAGAGATGTTACCATAATGTGATCCTGCTAGCACCTGATCACAGACTTTGGGCCTCCAGAACTGTGAGAAAACTAATTTCTATTGTTTAAGCCCCCCAGTCTGTGGTGCTTTGTTATGGTGGCCTGAGCTGACCAAGTCACACCTTAAGCTTTTACTTTCACGGCCCTGAGTTTTATATCAGAGTTCTTGTACTGCCGACCTCTGTTACCACCAGCAGTCCTCAGCCTGGGGCCCTCCCATTTCTGCCCCTTGATCTCTAGGCACTGAGCCAAAGGGTTGTCTGGAGGCTCCAGGGCAAAGACACCTAGCCTGCCATGCTGTGCCGTCTGCCCTCCAGGCTGCCAGCCAGGATGTGGGGCAGGACTTTGGAGAAGCAGGTGAGTAGGGTGATCCCAGGGGCCTGGAGCATAGGCGTTTGCCCCAAGGCTGGGGATTGCCTAGCCCAGGCCTGGTAACCTGTTTCCTTTCTCTGTGGGCTATCCTGAAGTGTGGACATCCATTTTCCCGGTCCTCCTCTCTCTTCCTCTTTCAAAGACAAGCAGAGGGCAGCAGAGGGACATGGAAAGGCCCTGTTCTAACTCAGTCAGACTGCAACATGTCTGCGCAAGTGGCCCTGAGCTGAGGGATGACTGCTTTGCTCCCTCATGGTGGCTCCAGGGAGCCAGTTTGGCCAGGAACATCAAGATGGGGCAGTGTGGGAAGGGGCCAGAAAACAGGGCACTGACTTTGAACTTTGCCAGGAGAATTCCAGGGGCCCATGACACCCTGAAGGAGACCTTGTAGAGGATTCTGTAGAAGAAGAGGAGGCAGGAGGGAGGACATCGTGTTCTGGGCACTCTATTATATAGAGAGATTTGCTGTGGGGAATAAGATGGATTACATTTCATGTAGTGCTTAGAACAGGGCTTGGCAAAGAGTAAGCCTTATATGATTACTATGTCCTGATGATCTTTTTATAAACCAGCCTCCCTCACCTCGCCTCAACAACCCTGAACTATCTGGCCCTTGCCTTCTCCACCTACTACTCATGCCTCACTCTTGGATTCTAAACCATACTGGCCTTCTTCTGGGTCCTTAAGAGAACCAGCCCTGCTCATCCTTGAATTTGTGAGGATGGAGTTCCTTCTCTGCAAACCAGAATCTGGGGAGTGAGTGTGAGCTGGCAGGCACTGAAAATGGGAGGAATGGGTTGAGTTGATTTCCAATAGACTGCCAAAATTGGGGGTTATGGCTAAAGCTGTGCTTAGTGGGTAATCTACAGTTCTAAATGCAGAGATGAGGAAAACTGAAAACCAACGATCCGAGCTTCCTTATCAAGAAGCTAGAAAAGGAACAGCAAATTTATGTTTATGAAAGTGGAAGGAAGGAATTATAAAGAGCAGAAACTGGTAAAATAGAAAGCAGACATACATTGGAGAAAATTGACAAGGTCATAAATTCATTCTTTGAACAGATTAATAAAATATTAGTAATGTCTGTTTTCTCTCAAATTTTTAACAGAAAAAAATATAAATTACCAATATCAGAAATGAGAAGGGGGTGCTATTACAGACCCTACAGACATTAAAAGGTTTTTAGCATTCTACTTTATTTTCAATGGAGCCCAAATGCCAGTCATTTTCTCATTATACTGCTGTGTCCCTGTGGATCCTCTGTATCCACCAGGACAGTAAAACTCAGCAACATTGCTAACACCTCTTCCACTCATGAAAATACAACAGCACAGCATTTTTTAAAGTTGGGGCTCAGTGAAATCAATTGTTTAAAATGTAATGGTTTGAATAGAATGGAACGCAGTGGAATGGAATGAATATAATAGTATAGGGTAAAATGGAATGGAATGGAATAGAGTAGAGTAGAGTAGAGTAGAGTGGAGTAGAAGTCAGACTTTGTGCTAGGCGCTGGGCCTAATTGTTGTAGTAGATATCCACTAATTTAACAGATATTACTGAACATCTGCTAGTTGTTTGGGACACAGTGGGGAACAAAACAGAGAGAAATCTCTACCCTTATGTAACTTATATTCTAGTCCTAGAGACAGATAATAGCATATGCATTAGATATGCATAAGGCCCTGAGGCCAAAGATACAAAGATTGCCCTTATGAGAACAGGCAAAAGACAATGTAGCTTGGAGTTCAAAAGAAATGGATGGGGCTGTAGAGACTAAGGGCCATGGAAGGGAATCTGAAATTTAACAAGATGACCATGACAACATCATCATCAGCGTTGACTCTTATAGCAGTTGCTATGTGTCAGGCATTGTTCTAAGCCCTTAAAAATACAATTATATATATATATATATAAGATTATTGTGAACATTAAAACATTAAACATTTTATGTGAACATTAAAAAAATTGTATATATATTGTATATATATATACAACATATATATATTTGTATATATATGTATATATATACAATATATATACATAATATATATTGTATATATATGTGTGTGTGTATATATATATATATATATATATATATATATATATATAAAATCATGTACATTTTACAGAAGGGGAAACCAAGGCACAGCAAGATTAATTAAACATCAGTCTGGCTCCCCAAATCTGTTCTATTAACTACTATATTGTGCTATAGTGCCAGACCACAGGCACCTTATAATCCTGTAGCACATGTAGTGTAAATGTACAAATTACTAAAGAATGCAAATCAAGAGAAAGATCAGGTGGGAAGTATGCTGAGGGCAGGAAGTAAGAAGGGGGGAGGTGTGCCCTCCCACTAGGTATCAAGGTGAGTCTGGAAATACACATGCCTAGAAACATTTATTTCATCTGAGATGCTCCCTTCCAGTCCTGGCATAGCTGAGGAGTGAGAAAAAAGGGTACTGAGTAAAACTGGCCAACAGAGAGCTTGTACTTTTAGGGGTTGGGGCTCCTCTGTGTCCTGTCATTCCTTGCAAAAGATATGAATTCCAGCTTGGGGACAACAAGAGAGGGTTTTGTCTTGGTCTCCACTTCCCTAAACTTCATCTCTAGCCCTCTGGAAGGGGAAAGAGAATAAGAAAACAGTAGAGAATGATCATGGCAGACTCTTGTGAATCTACACATGGGTGATAAGACTCTCCTCAAGTTTTTTCCCAGGACTTTTCCCTGGAAATGGGGTTGAGGAGGAAGTATAGTCATTGTGGAGATGAGGGGAGCTGGGAAGGAAACAGGAAATTTGGGTGTGACCAGTGGCAATGTGATCTCTTTTGAATTTTTTTTTTAAGTCATGGAGGAACAGCAGTCAGACTCCTTCCCCATGTCTTATCCACAGACTGGACCACATTGTGATGACAGTAAAGAGTATCAAAGACACCACAATGTTTTATTCCAAGATCCTGGGCATGGAAGTCACAACTTTCAAGGTAATCACTTTCCCATATGCAAATTGCAAGTGAAGTAGAATTTGATTATAATATTTTTCAGCCCCCTTCCCCTCAAAAAAAAAAAAAAAAAAAAAAACCTCAGAGGAAATCTGTGAGAAAAATGCAAAGGATCAATGTAGGAGATTCCAAATTCTAAATAGTGGAACTTCCAGAGACAGAATGGAGAAAAAGGTAGGGAGGAAATTGCCATAAAAGTAATGCAAGAGAACTTTCCAGTCTTTGTGTGGAAAGGGTTAACTGAGTATCCAGCACATTGACACTTAGATATGTTCTTGGGAAGTTACAGAACATCAAAGTGGAAATGAATATCGTAAGAGCTTTCAAAGAAGTTAAAAATAAAAGTAGTTAGGGGCACCTAGATGGCTCAATCGGTTAAGCGTCCAACTATTGATCTCAGTTTAAGTCACGATCTCACAGTTCATGAGTTCGGGCCCTGCATCGGGCTCTGCACTGATTGTGTGGAGCCTACTTGAGATTCTCTCTCCTTCTCTCTGTGCCTCCCCTGCTTGTGTGCTCACTCTTGCTCTCTCTCTCTCTCAATAAATATTTTAAAAAATTAAAACTATATTTAAAAAAAGAAAAGTAGTTCAACTACAAAGGGAAAAGAAATATGCAGATACCAGATTGCCCATGAGTCACATCAGAGACCAGAAGACAATAGAACAATTTCAAGATTTTTTTTTAACTTTATTTTGATAGAGAGAGAGATCATGTGCGAGCAGGGCAGAGGCAGAGAGAGAGAATCCCAAGCAGGCTCCACACTGTCAGTACAGAGCCTGACATGGGGCTCAAACTTACGAGGCATGAGATCATGACCTGAGCCAAAATCAAGAGTTGGATGCTTAACCAACTGAGCCACTTAGGCACTCCAAATTTCAAGGTTCTGAGGGGAAAATTTCAACTTAGAATTCTATGTCCAGCCAAACTATTAATCAAGGTGAGTGTAGAGTAAAACATTCTTAGATATATGGGTCTCCTGGCTGGCTCAGTCAGTAGAGCTTGAGACTCTTAATCTCAGGGTTGTGAGTTTGAGCCCCATGTTGGATGTAGAGAGTTCAGTTTTTAAAAAAAAATGTTTATTCATTTTTGAGGGGGGGGGGGGGCAGAGGATCTGAAGTGGGATACACACTGACAGCACAGAGCTATATGCAGGGCAGGAACCCACGAACCATGAGATCATGACCTGAGCTGAAGTCAGACGCTCAACTGACTGAGCCACCCAGGCGCCCCTAAAATTTTTAAAATATTAAGTTTATTCATTTATTTTTGAGAGAGAGAGAGAGAGAGAGAGAGAGAGAGAGAGAGAACAAGTAGAGGAGGGGCAGAAAGAGAAGGGGACAGAGGGTCTGAAGCAGGCTCTGTACTGACAGCAGCGAGCCTGACATGGGGCTCGAACTCACAAACTGCTAGATCATGACCTGAGCCCAAGGTGGATGCTAAAACCAACTGAGCCACCCAGGCACCGCACAAATTTTTTTTTTCTATTTTTAAGATAGAGAGATAGAGAGCAAGCAGGGGAGGGGCAGAGAGAGGGAGACAGAGAATCCCAAGCAGGTTGAGTGTTGTCAGCTCAGAGCCCCAGGTGGGGCTCGAACTCAAAAACTGCGAGATCATGACCTGAGCCAAAATCAACAATCAGACGCTTAACTTACTGAGCCTCCCAGGTGCCCCAGGGAGGTTGTTTTTAATTAAAAGCCCCATTTTACCTTTTTTTTTTTTTTTTAACCTTGGAGGTTGTTTTCAGTTGTTCTTCCTTCCCAAATAGGGCGACCAGAAAGCATTGTGTTTTGGAGACCAGAAATTTAACCTCCATGAGGTGGGAAAGGAATTTGAACCCAAAGCTGCTCACCCAGTTCCTGGCTCCCTGGACATATGTCTGATCACAGAGGTACCTTTGGAGGAAATGGTCCAGCACCTCAAGGTGAGTTGGACATCCATTCTTTTTGAGAAGCTGCTGCTGGTATGTTGAAAACAGAATGCATGACCCAGCTGGGTGTTCCTCAAACTTCAGACATAACAGGTTTTGTCATATCCATATCATGCCTGTATACAACCGTTTGCTTGTTCTTTTTCCTGACATCATTTTTTCATGTAAACAAATACATTTACATCACTCTTGTAAAGAATACAAACCTAAATTCTTTTTACATAAACGCATTTATGTAAAAAGCAAATGTTCAACCAAGTACACAAACAGACCATTATATCTTGACACAAAGGGAAGTTAACTGCAAAAACAGCTATAAAAACACCAGTCATTAGATTCTATCCACTTCCTTTCTCTGAACCCTCTGGGCCTGATGTTACAAAGGGAGATTTGGCAAATGGTTGGGGAGGTGCTAAGGACTTGGTAGCATCCACCAGAGACTTTCTTCTTGATAGAATCAGAAGGATTGAAATAGGGGGCACCTACCTGGCTAGCTTGGTAGGAAGAGTATGCAACTCTTGACCTTGGGGTCCTGAGTTCAAGCCGCACACTGGGTGTAGAGATTACTTAATAAGAAAAACAAACAAACAAACAAACAAACAGGGCGTTTGGATGGCTCAGTTGGTTAAGCATCCAACTTCAGCTCAGGTCATGATCTCACAGTTTGTGAGTTCAAACCCCGTGTTGGGCTCTGTGCTGACAGCTCAGAGTCTGGAACCTGCTTCTGTGTTTCCCTCTCTCTCTGCCCTTCCCCCACTCATTCTCTTTCTCTCTCTCTCTCAAAAATAAACACTTAAAAAAAGGAAAAAGAGGATTGAAATAGGATTGAAGAGGGAATATTTAATTTGGTGTCTTTCTAACACTTAAATTGGTTTAATGTAAAGGAAGCATTGGTTCTCCTTTTGGGGAACACAGAATAAGGTCTTGCATATATTCTTTCTTTGGAAAATATCAGTGAAAAAGTCTGGTTTGGAAATAAAGTGGGGGAAAGCATAGGGGCTAAGAATATGGGCTTTTGCCCAGACTACCTGGGTTTGAATTCTGGCTCTGCCACTTACTAGATAATACTAGGCACCATTTTATCATCCCCATTTTACAGGTTAGGAAATTGAGGTACAGAGCAGTTAGGTACCATGATCGAGGCCACACAGCTGGTAATTGGCCAGAGCAGAGTGAGGGAGGGGAGAATGGAAGGAGATGAAGTCAGAAAGATATCAGGGGTCTTCTAAGAATTGAATTTTGGTCTCATACATGGACTGTGATGAATGATTTTTGTCTTCCCCTCCCACTTCAGGTTTGTGATGTCCCCATTGAGGAGGGTCCAGTCCCCAGAACAGGGGTCAAAGGACCCATTATGTCCATCTACTTCCGAGACCCTGACAGAAACCTGATTGAGGTGTCCAACTATATCTCCTCATGATTGAGGCTGGCCCTCTGCCATTCTGTTCCCTGTGATGTCTCCCTCTCCCTTTCTGCCTGCAAACTCTCACCCAAGCCCAGAGATCTCCAAGGACTGAGGACTTCGGCACTTCATTCTTCCTACTGGGGGGACCTGAGTTGGGTTTGGGACCAAAATTACATGTCTGAATGTTCTCCATCCAAGGCTCCCCTAATAAATTAACAACCTCTCGATTAATATGAGCTCTTCATTATTATTGTCTCAGTGCTATGTATGAATGTTTGTCCAGGGTGTGAGGTCTCTGAGCTGTTTGGGGGTCAGTGACCAGGGTATGACATCTCTGAGGACCAAATCCAGGGTCATCCCCTTGGGATTCAGGGCCCCTGACAGACTGTCCTTGTTAGTGAGCCCATCCTTTCCCATCCTTTTTGAATTCACCTCATCCCTTCCAAGTGCTGCTTCCTGTGTCCTCCACCCCATAGGCTTCACTGAACCTCAAGATCTCTGTGAGTCCCATGGAACCTTCAAGGACCACCCCAAGTGATACTACCTCCTCCTGGAATGCCCTACCTGATCTCACCCCCAGGGTATGTGGTGCTGTCTACCTTTGGATCTGGTAGGTCCAGATTCATCTTAACTGAGGCTCAGCTCTTGACAGAGTAGACAGGACCGGGACAAATTTCATCTGTTTCTGCCTCCCCCTCCCAACACTATCCATTCAATCAACTAATAAACACATATTGAGCACCCACTCTGTGCTTGGCCCTGTTCCAGACATTGGGGAGACAGTGTTGAACAAAAAGGATAAGCATACCTAGGTTTGGGGAGTTGTCATTCTAGTAGAAGAGACAAAATAAATAAAATTAAGTAAGGAAAATATGGGGCACCTGGGTGGCTCAGTTGGTTAATGTCCAACTCTTGACTTTGGCTTAGGTCATGATCTCAGGGCTCAGGAGATTGAGCCCCACAACGGGCTCATGCTGACAGCACAGACCCTGTTGGGATTCTCTCTCCCCCTCTCTCTGTCCCTCCCACCACTCGTGTGCATTCTCTCTCTCTCAAAATAAATACACTTAAAAAAAAAAGTAAAGAAGGGCTGCCTGGGTGGCTCAGTTGGTTAAGCCTCTGAGACTCTTGATCTCAGCTCAGGTCTTAATCTCAGGGTTGTGATTTCAAGCCCCACGTTGGGCTCCATGCTGGGCATGAGGCCTACTTAAAAAAAACAGTAAGGGAAATATGAAGTATATTAGAGGATGATAAATACTTTGGAGAAAAAGACAACATGGAAAAGAGGGAATGCAGATAAAAATTGCTGGGGCAGTTTCTAACGTGTAATAGGATGGTGGGGGGAAACTTCACTGAGAAGCCATTTGCATGCAGATCCAAGATGAGGGAAGGAGGTGCACCAATAGCTGGAGGAAGAGCATAACAAGCAGAGAGAACAGGCAATGCAAAGGCCCTGAAGCATGAACGTGCCTGGTGCGTGAGGAACAGTGAGGCCAGTGCAAAGTGAGCAGTGAGTGGAGCAGGGAGCAGCAGGAGGTGAGGTCAGACACGGGGTGGGAGACAGATTGTGTAGGGTATCATGGGCCACGGAGAGAACTCTGGCTTTTACTCTGAGTGACAGGGGAGCCACGGAAGGGTCATAAGCAGAGGAGGGCCATGATCTGACAGGATTTAACAGGCTCCCTCTGGCTGCTGTGAAGAAAATAGGCTGTAGGTACGAGGGCAGGAACAGGGGACTGTGAGGGGGAGGCTACTATAGTGGTCCAGGCAAGTGGTGCCGGTGCCGGCAGGGGAGGTGATAAAAGGTGGTTAGATAACGGAGATACTCTGAAGACAGAGACTGGATAAGTTCACCAAAAGAGAAACTGTCAACTAGAGAAGAGGTCCAAAGACATTTAGAGTTCTGAAACAAGGATTACCCAGCAAATGAGGCAGGCAGTGAGGAAAAGGAAAGAGTACAGCGTCCTGAATGAATGAGTGATGGATAAAGGAGCATGTATGACAGTCTTTTGATGTGAGCAAGCCTCTAGTCTTGTGGACTCTAGTCTCTAAACAGTTCCCAGCTGGTGGTTCAGCCAGACCCTATGAGTGAACCCCCAAAGAGCCCCCCAAACGAAAGAGAGGATGTGTAAGGATGTGAGTTTCAGCATGTGAAAGGCTTTGCCAAAAGCTGTAGCAGGCCTCCTGCCTGTTTTTAATTTTTTACTATTTATTTTGGCAATTAAATACGTATTAAGGTAACATAAATTCTAATACAGATTTTCAGCATAATATAGATATCACACATTTCTCCTAGTAATAGACGATAGCCAGATGAATCACAACAGTAGAAGAATCTAGAACAATAAATTTTGTTAGTAGGAGTCTTCCTAGAAGTCAGGAACCCACTCACAGATGAGTAAACTAATGACCAGAGAAGCTGGCATTCTCTACAAATGTTTAGGGCACTGACCATGTGCCAGGCACTTACTTGGTGCGGGTCATGTAAAAGTAAACAGAACGTGGTAACTGTACTCAAGGAGCTCATAGCCAGGCTAGTGGGCAATGGTGTCCAATAAGAAAGAAATTAACACACAGTCTAATCAGTATTGTGAGAACAGCATGCTCAAGCTACAAGATGCACCCAATCCAGGTTCGGGAGCAGCTCTGCAAAGGTCAAGTGTGAGCTGACCTAGGAAGGATGCACAGGAGTTACATAGATAAAGAGGCAGTGAAACAATGTCCCAGGATGGCCCTGGTGAGGGAAAGCATAGTGCATTTAGTTAATCAAAGGAGTTCAAGTACAAGGGAATTCCAGTCCTGGACTTTGGAGACAACAGTCTCCTGACTTCCAGTTCAATGCTATTTTTAGAATACTATCTGCCTTTCTAGGTCTCCTGACAAGTCTGTGATGATTAAGCACATATATCAACATTCTTGCATAGAAAAAAGGAAGCATACGTGGCTCATGCTTACCTACGTAGAGACATTAAGATTTTCAAACCGTCTTGTTTAAGATGTCTCTCTGAGGGGCGCCTGGGTGGCTCAGTCTGTTAAATGTCTGACTTTGGCTCAGGTCATGATGTCACAATTCGTGGGTTCAAGCCCTGTGTCGGGCTCTGTGCCAACAGCTCAGATCCTGGAGCCTGCTTCAGATCCTGTGTCTCCCTCTCTCTCTGCCCCTCCCCTGCTCATGTTCTCTCCTGTCTCTCAAAAATAAAATAAAAACATAAAAAATTTAAATAAATAAACATTAAAAAATTTTAATAAAATAAAATGTCTCTTTGAGGGGCACCTGGGTGGCTCTGTTGATTAAGCATCTGACTCTTGATTTCGGCTCAGGTCATGATGTCACAGTTCATGGGATGGAGCCCCGCATGGAGTTCTCTACTGACAGCACAGACAGAGCCTGCTTGGGATTCTCTCTCTCCCTCTCTCTGTCCCTCCCACATGCGCTCTCTCACTCTCAAAATAAATAAACATTTTTAAGTTTCTATTTGAGGAATAATTACTCTGTATTATAGCCTTTCATTTCCTCCCCAAACTTACCTCAATCAGATCATGTCACAAAGCTCTTAAGTCTGGAAGAGATTTTTGAGGAATCACTTTGTCGGTGGCCAAGGGAGCAGGAGACAGGGCAGGGGAAACTGTCACCACCCTGGCACAGGCAATAAAGGGGCCATTATCTGCAGAGAACTCAAAAATTAATAATAAAACTGACTAAAATCATTCTGCATTTTATTATCACCACAGGGCAGCAATTCAGCAATTTTCAGCAATGTCAGTAATGAGACCCTCCTCCCTGCCAAGGCAAACTGCTTGTGCTGATGCTCACCCCACGTGTGCCACCACACTTAGATACACCTGCACATGCAGAAAGCACAGCACCCACACAAACTATACAAACGTCTGCAATCTCCATCTTAGCTATCTCTTCTGTTCATATTACTACACATTCTCCATTCCACCCCATTCTGTATACGTAGCTTGAGTAGTCAAAATCATACATACAAAAAAAACCCCACATCAATGTTTATCTTCCTTCAATTATGATATTTATCGCCAATGACGTTTCTCATTTCTCAAGTCTCAAATCCCTCTCAAGCTGGGGATGATGCCCAATGCTGCCACTTCTGCATTCATGGGCTTACCAGGTGCAGTTCACACTCATCCTCTCTGGCTGGGCCACCTGGCAGGTGCTCAGCGGGGTAAACACCCAGGGGTCTTTAATGCCCAGCTGCATGTTGAAAAACTGCATGCACAGTATCACAGTTTTGGTGAAGACTTTCTGGACAGGATAACCATTTTTAACTGCATAAATGCCAACCCAGATTTCATATGATGTAGCTGACTTTCTGTCAGACCACTTTTGGACCTTGATCTGCTCCTGGGGCCCCCTATGGAGAACTAGTCGTCAACTAGTCCTCAAAGGTGGCATTCTGAGGAATGTCTAGAGGGTCCCAGGGGTCCATCAGGGTGATCTTGGCGCACTGCTTGGTGGCTTATTCAATCTGAAACATCACTCCGTCCTTATAGAACAAAATTTTTCAAATTATCTCTTGCAGGGGATTAGCACCTTCTAATGGTTGATCCCATCATAGGAGAGCAGGGCATGGCTACTGTACCTGCTGCTCTGTCGTACAGAAACCAGTGGCCCTCCTACTGCTGTGGTGCCTGGCAAGGGTACAGGGTCCCTGGGGCACTGCTGGTTGCCACCTCCAGCACTACTACCCCCAGGCTACAGAGGCCACCCAGACCCAGAGGCCACCCAGCAGCTAGGCACCCAGGGCCGCCTGGGCCACGCTTCCTGCCTATTTTTAAAAGACAGCTTGCATAAATAAACTTAAAAGCGGGGGGAGGGGTGCCTGGGTGGCTCAGTTGGTTAAGCATCCAGCTCTTGGTTTCGGCTCAGGTCATGATCTCATTTTGTGGTTTTGAGCCCCACATAAGGCTCCGCACTGACAGAGAGGAGTCTGCTTGGGATTCTCTCTCTCTCCCTCCCCTGCTCTCACTTGCATGCTCTCTTGCTCTCTTAAAATAAATAAATAAACTTAAAAAAAAAAAGACAGCTTGCCTTGGACCCAGATGTCATATGCCTGGAGATAGATGACTTATGAAAGGAAGAAAGGAAATAGAAATGAGGGAAAGAAGGAGAAAAGGAGGGAGGAAGGGAGGGAGAGTGGGTAGCAGGTGGGTAAATGAATGAATACGTACATAGATGAATGGATGGATAGATGGGTGGGTGGGTGAATGAATGGAAAGATGGACTGATATCCTCTGCCCCGGAGAAACTCTTTCACATGTGTGTGCACAGACAGAGAAGTATGAGTTTGTAAACTGCAGGTGTGCTGTAACACAGAAAAGTCTGGAAACAATCCAAATGTCCATCAACAGACGAATGGTTAAACAAACCATGATACATCCATTCCATGGAATACTACTCAGCCATAAAAGGGAATAAACTTATGAGGTCAGCACTAACCTAATACCAAAACCAGACACAAACACAACAAGAAGACTATAGACCTATATCTCTTATGAATATAGATGCAAAAATCTTCAACAAAATACTAGTAAATAGAATTCAGCAATATATAAGAAGGATTATACACCATAACCAAGTGGGATTGATCCAAGAAATGCAAGATTTGCTCAACATAAGAAAACCGACGTAACATACCATAATAATAAAGGACAAAAACCACATGATCTTCTCAACAGATACAGAAAAAGCATCTGACAAAATTCAATACCGTTTCATTTATAAAAGTACTCAACAAACTAGGAACAAATGAGAACTTCCTCAACCTGATAAAGTGAGTATACAAAATGGGGTGCCTGGCTGGCTCGGTAGAGCATGCAACTCTTGATCTCAGGGTTGTGAGTTCAAGCCCCATGTTGGATATAGAGATTACTTAAAAAAAAAAAAAACTACACTGAAATTTTTAAAAAGTGCATCTACAAAAAACCTATAGCTAATATCATACTTCATGATGAAAGACTAAAAACTTTCTCTTAAGAGATCAGGAACAAGACAAAGATGTCCCTTGTCACCACTTCTATTCAACAACATACTGGAGGTCCTAGTCAGGGCAATTAGGCAAGAAAAAGAAATAAAAAGCATCCAGATTGGGAAAAAAAAAGAAGTAAAACTATCAGTATTTGCAGGTGACATGATCTTATACAGAGAAAATCTTAAGGAACCCACAACAAAACCATTACATATATATGTGAGACTACGTTTTATGTATATATGAGCCCAGCAAGGTTGCAGGATACTAGATCATACAAGATTTAATCATATTTCTATATACTTGCAACGAACAATCCAAAAATGAAGAAAACAATTCCATTTACAATAGCATAAAAAAGAATAAACTACTTAGTAATAAATTTAACAAAAGATGGATAAGACTTGTATACTTAAAAACCATAAAACACTGTTGAAAGAAATTAAATAACACTGAGGTGCCTGGGTGGTTCAATCAGTTAAGTGACCAGCTTTGGCTCAGGTCATGATCTCACGGTTTGTGGATTCGAGCCCTACAATGGACTCTCTGCTGTCAGTGCGGAGCCTGCTTCAGATCCTCTCTCTCTGCCCCTCCCCTGCTTGCTCTCTCTCTCTCTCTCTCAAAAACAAATAAACATTAAAAAATTAAATAAGACTTAAATAAATGAAAATATATCATAAATTAATGGATTGGAGACTTTATAGCATTAATATGGCGATACTCACCAAACTGATCTACAGGTTTAGTGCCATTCGTATCAGAATCCAAGCTTGCGACAAACTGATCCTAAAATTCATATGAAAATGGTATGGACCGAGAATGGCTACAACAATTTCGTAAAAGAAAAACACATTTGGAGGACTCACAGTTTCCGATTTAAAAATGTACTACACGGCTATAGTGATCAAGGTGATGTGGTACTGGCATAAAAACAGATAAATAAATGGGGCACCTGGGTTGCTCAGTTGGTTGAGCATCCAACTCTTGGTTTTGGCTCAGGTCATGATCTCATGGTTTCATGGGTTTGAGCCCCGTGTCAGGCTCTGTGCTGGCAGCGTGGAGTCTGCTTGGGATTCTCTCTCTCCTTCCCTCTCTGCCCCTCCCCTACTCATGCTGTCTCAGTCTCTCTCAAAATAAATAAACTTAAAAAAAAAGATATATAAGTCAATGGAATAGAATTGAGAGTCCAGAAATAAACTCATACATTATGGGCAACTGATTTCTGACAAGCGTGCCTAGACAATTCAATGGGGAAAGAACAATCTTTTCCACAAATGGTGTTGGGACAACTGGATATCCACATGGAAAAGAATGAAACTGGACCTCTATTTCACACCATATATAAAAATTAACCAAAATAAAGAGAAGACATGAATGTAAGAGCTAAAACTATAAAACTTTTAGAAGAAAACATGCATAAATCTTTGTGACCTTGGACTAGGCAATGGTTTCCTAGATATGACACCTAACACATAAGCAACCAAAGAAAAACTAGATAAATTGGACTTCATGAAAACTAAAAGCTTTTGCACTTCAAGGAGCAAAAGAAAGTAAAAGAGCAACCCAACAATTGGAGAAAATATTTTCAAATCACATATCTGATAAGGGACTAGCATCTAGAATATATAAAGAACTCATACTACTCGACAATAAAAAGATAACCCAATTAAAAATGAGCAAAGGGGGGCGCCTGGGTGGCGCAGTCGGTTAAGCGTCCGACTTCAGCCAGGTCACGATCTCGCGGTCCGTGAGTTCGAGCCCCGCGTCAGGCTCTGGGCTGATGGCTCGGAGCCTGGAGCCTGTTTCCGATTCTGTGTCTCCCTCTCTCTCTGCCCCTCCCCCGTTCATGCTCTGTCTCTCTCTGTCCCAAAAATAAATAAAAAAAGGTTGAAAAAATTTAAAAAAAAAATGGGCAAAGGATCTAAATAGATATTTCTCTATGGAAGACCTACAGATGTCCAACAAGTACATGAGAAGATGCTCAACATCATTAGTCATTAGGGACATCAAACCAAAAACACAATGAGATGTCACATCACACCAACTGGGATGACCAGAATCAAAAAGAGAAACAATATATGGGGTGCTTGGGTGGCTCAGTTGGTTAAGTGTCAAACTCTTGATTTGGGCTCAAGTCATGATCTTGCAGTTTGTAAGTTTGAGCCCCATAGCGCAGAGCCCACTTGGAATTCTCTCTCCCTCTCTCTCTGTTCCTCCCCCTGCTCTCTCTTTCTCTTTCTCTCAAGATAAATAAACTTAAAAAAAAGATGGGGCACCTGCTCAGATAAGCATCTGGCTTTGGCTCAGGTCATGATCTCATGGTTCGTGAGTTCAAGTCCTGCATCAGGTGAGCTTGAGCCCCCCTTTGGGTGAGCTTTTCTCTGCTTCAGGTGAGCTCATGCCCTGATTTGGGTGAGAATGAGCCCTGCTTTGGGTGAGCTTGAGCCTCACTTCAGGTGAGCCCCACTTCTCTCTCCTTCCCACTCTCTGCCCCTCGTGGGATTTTCTCTCTCTCTCTCTCTCTTTCTCTCTCTCTCTGCTCCTCGATCATTTGCACCCTCTCTCCAAAAAAAAAAAAAAATTAAAAATGTAAAAAAAGAGAAACAATACCAAGTTTTGGAGAAGATGTCGATAAATTAGAATCCTCATACAACTGCTGTGGAGAATCCTTCTGCAATTTCTCAAAAAGTTAAACACAGAACTGCCGTATGGCCCCACAACTCCATTCCTAGATATATACCCAAGAGAACTGAAAATATACGTCCACGTAAAAACTTTAACATGAATGTTTATAGCAGCATTATTCACGATCCCCAAAATTGTCAACTTATTAGACAAATGGACAAGCAAAATGTAGAATGTTCATACAATGAAATATTATTCAGCCATAAAAAGGAATGAAGTTTTGATCTATGCTACAACATGAATGAACCTTGGACACTTTATGCAAAGTGAAAGAAGTCAGTCACAAAAAGCCACATATGATTCCATTCATATGAAAAGTCCAGTATAGGCAAATCTATGAGACAGAAAGTAGATTAGTGGTTTCCAGGGATTGAGGGGAGACAGACAATATTATGAGGAATGCCTGCTGATAGGTACAGGATTGTTTTGGGGATGATGAAAATGTTCTGGAAGTAGACAGTGGTAGTAGTTGTATAACCTTGTGACTGTACTAACCACTGAAATGCACCCTTTAAAAGGGTGACTTCTGGGGTACCTGGGTGGCTCAGTTGGTTGAGCGTCCAACTCTTGATTTCAGCTCAGGTCATGATCTCATGGTTCATGGCATCGAGCCCCACGTCAGGCTCCATGCTGACAGCACAGAGTCTGCTTGAGATTTCTCTCTCTCCTTCTATCTGCCTCTCCCCTGCTCACACGTGCATATGCACTCTCTCTCTCAGAATAAATACTTAAAAATAAGTACATAAATAAGTAAAAGGGTGAATTTTGTGGTATGTGAATTACATCTCAATAAAAAAGAATTAACTATTAATACATACAACAATGTGGATGAATGTCACAAACATTAAGTAGAACAAAAGAAACATAACTATATGGTTCCATTTATATGAAGTTCAAAAACAAGCCGAAAACCCCACTATTGTATGCTGTTTATGGATACATACGTATGGAGTAATAGAATAAAAATATACATGAGGAAGATAAACACCAAACTCAAGGTAGTGGAAGGAGAAAGGAAAATAGAATTTGTGTAAGAACTTTAACTGTATCTGTAATAACATATTTCTTTTAAAAGTATCTGAAACAAATGGAGCAGAATACTAATGTCTGACAAGGGTGAATGGTTGTTAAAGTATCCTTTATACTTTTCTCTTAAAAAAATGAAACGGGCATCTGGGTGGCTTAGTTGGTTGAGTGCCTGACTTTGGCTCAGGTCATGATCTCGCATGTTCGTAAGTTTGAGCCCCACGTTAGGCTCTCTGATATCAGCGCAGAGCCTGCTTCATATCTTTTGTCTCTCTCTCTGTCTCTCCCCAGCTTGCACGTGCTCTCTCAAATAACAAACATTTTTGAAAAATGAAAAAAAAACCAACAGTTCGGTTCTGAGACAAACATTTGACTCCTCAGCCAGGCTTTGATGTTTCCTCTCTGCACTACTGACACCAAGGAGACTTAGGTTCTGCCCCTGCCCTGGTGGATTCCAGTCTGGAAGAGGCACAAATAGTCCACATACTATGGGCACAGAGAAAGCTCTAGAAGATGCCAGGAAGAAGGGAATCAGTCAAGGAAGCCTTTTAGGAAGAGAGGATGTTGGAGCTGAGTCTTAAATGGAGGCCTGACAGAGAGGACGCTTGGCCTGGACACCCCACCCCCACTCCCACCCTTGTGGGTCTCTCCCAAAGCCTGGCCTGGCCCTGCCGATTCCCTTATCTGCCCACTCCCAGCTGCCTCCCTGCTGACTGAACTGTCGCCCACAGACTTCTGGGCCTGTGCCCCCTCCACGGGGATGGGGGAGGGAATGGGGTGAAGCTTGGCCTCAGAGCCTCAGGGTTTCTGGTTCTTGATGGAGGCAGGGCTCTGAGGCCCCCACTCCCCACCCTTTACTTCCCTTCCTAAGCCCTTTCTCTGCTCCAGTTATGAAGAAATAGGCTGCGTCCAGTGGCCAAACTCTTGTCTGAGATGTGCCTCCAGCCTGTCCTTCCTGAGGAGGACAGATTTCCCTACCTTGCTCCCAATACTGCAACTGCTGTTTCTAATGAAAATAACAATGAGAAGAATTACCATTACAGAGTTTGTCACTTATGGTGTGCCAGGCAGGACCTGTGTTGAGTGGCCCCTCGACAACATTCGCTGTGGGTTCTATGATTGTACCCATTATCCAGGCAAAGAAACTGAGGCTTAGAGGGTGGCCAGCCCAGGAATCACACAGCAAATCAGTGTCAGAGTTGAGACAAGAACACAGGGCCTCGGACAAACATCTTCATTCTCTGAGCCTACTCCCAATCTGGAAGATGCGGGCAATTGTATGCACTTATACCACCAGGACCTGGTGAGAATGGGATAAAATTAGGCATGGAGAGCATTTCGCACAGTGCCTGGGGAGGTTCAGCCAACAATACTGTTGTTATTACTGTATTAGTGCTAAGAGAAGTATTTGTATCAGAATTAGTATTCGTATGGCTGTGGCTAGAATAGGAATAATAATTATTAGATTTAAAATTGGTATTACTACCACTATTAAGATTAGCATTAGTGCTAACATCAATATCAGAATTAGGATTAAATATCAATCAATTAAAATTGATATTGGTGTTGCATATTATCAGCATTATTACTAGAATTAGTAGTGCTAGTAAAAAAAGTTCAAGTACTGGGGCACCTGGGTGGCTCAGTCGGTTAAGCGGCCGACTTCGGCTCAGGTCATGATCTCGCGGTCCGTGGGTTCAGGCCCCGAGTCGGGCTCTGTGCTGACAGCCCAGAGCCTGGAGCCTGTTTCGGATTCTGTGTCTCCCTCTCTCTGACCCTCCCCCATTCATGCTCTGTCTCTCTGTGTCTCAAAAATAAAATAAATGTTAAAAAAAAAAAGATTAAAAAAAAAAAGTTCAAGTACTATCCCTTGTATACAGTAGGCACTCAGTAAATAAATAAGAATACCTAACATTTATTGAGATTTCAGATTCAAGTGAGTTAAAATCACTTAATGGATTAAATCTTATGTAGCTGTCCCAATCACCATAGGGAGTAGCCACTATTATTACCCCATCTCTACAGATGAGGAACGGAGGTCCAGAGGGGCCAGTAACTCGTCCAAGGCCACATGGCCAGTAGGTGGTTAGGGCAGTCTATAAATGAGGGCAAGTTGGCTCCAGAGTGGAAGTCCTGAAAGCATTGCCACTTAAGTCCCAGGGGTCTTCATACCCCTTCTTACTCATGAAGGCTCAGGACAGGACGTGGCACACAGTGGGAGCTCAATAAATGCAAAGTCATAGCCCTGTTCTCTTTCCTCCTCTAACCTCCAATTTTGCTTATAAGGACAATGAAGCCCGTGGAGGCAGGATGGGGATGGCAAGCTCCATGTGGGGTAGCCAGTGGGTGAGCAGGCCCAACGGGCCCAGGGGTGCATCACTGCCCTGTGCCCTTGGCAGGTCTCAGTCTCCCCATCTGTAGAATGGATGGTCAGGAGAGTGCTCTGTCCTGTGGAGTCCTGGGGCCACAACTGGGTAGTCTCACCCCTGCTCTATGGGGTAAGTTGGACACAACTTACCCAAGCTGTGGGTCCCAAGTTGGACACCTACTGTGTACATGTGCATCCATTGATTTTACATGGACAAAGTGCTCAGAACAGGACTGGCCTGGGGTCTATGTCAGCATGAGACACTGGTTGTTGTCACTGTTGTTACTATTTGGGGGAGGGAGGAAGGGCAGAAAGGTAGGGACTGAGGTGCAGAAGTTCCGGAGGTCCCTCTCAGCAAGTTGAGGGTAGAGCCACAGATCACAGGGGTCACGTCAACCCTGTCCCACCCACACCAGCACCACCTGCCCAGGGTATACCCCAGCCTGACACCTGGGGTCTCATGGACTTCCTCTCAGACTCTGTGCATACCTCTCTGTCTCTGTCTCCCTCTCTACAACATCATCTTTGTCTCCCTTCTCAGTTTCTCTACCTGTGTCCTTGGCCTCTGTTGCTTTCAGGCCATATCTTTTGCCTTCTGTCCTTCTCTATGTCTCCTTCTCTTTGCGTCTCCCTCACTGTTTTGGCTCTCTTGGTGTCTCTCTCTCTCTTCTCTGTCTTGCCTTTCTTTCTGTGCCCCTCTCTGCCTCCTTCCAGCTGTGTCACTTTTTCTGTGTCTTCCCATTTCCATCTCTTTCTGTCTCTCTCTGTCTCTTGCTCTCTGCCCCTCTCCCTTCTCTATCCCTTCAGTTCTTCCCTTCCCCCACCCTATCCCACTCCTCAAGAACCTGCAGAGAAACCAACCCTGGGTCCCACTTGTTTCCCGCCTCCAAAGCAGCATGGCGGGCAATAAGTTGAGGCCACTGTCCCTGGGTGGCCCCCCGAGCCCCGCCCCCCATCCCAAGACAGCCTGTTACCGCGGAGCCAACAGCCACAGTCTCCTCCATCTGATAAGACTTATCTGCTGCCCCAGGGCAGGCCGGAGCTGGCGTAAGCCCCAGTGGGGCACTGAGTGTGCCCCTGCCTCCTGCCAGTCCTGGCCTGGGCTGGCCCCCAGGCTGAGCCTGGGTTGTCAAGATGTCCCATGGCCTCTGGTTCAAACCCCACCGAACCTCTCTGAGCCTCATTCTCCTTGCCTGCAAAATGGGTACAATCACATCCCTCCTCTCCCTGTGGCCAGGAAGATTCACATACATAAGGGCCAAGCCTGAACCTGACCTAGCGCACAGTAGGAACTTTGTACAGTCATAAAACTGTACAGTCATAGGCTTCGTACAGTAATAAAACTGTATCTGCTATTGTCACTTTATCTTGGCTTCAGCCCGCTTTGTTTGGCTGGACACTGTAGTCCATGGGAGCCCAAGTTGAACAGGGTCCACGAATCCACAGGGTGGGCAGATGGGGCACAAGAAGGCCCCACTGCCCAAGAGGTGCCCCACCAGCAAGGAACCCGCCCCCTCCCTCGTCTGCTCCACCCACTGGGGCACCAGCCACTCCCTGGGGAGGAGGGAGGAGGGAGAGGGGAGGGAGGGAGGGAAGGAGGAAGGGAGCCTCAAAGGCCAAGGCTAGCCAGGACACCCCCCGGGATCACACTGAACTCGCCACATCCCCAAAGCGGCTGAACCCTCCGCACCAACCAGCCCAGGTCAGTCTCAGCCCCCCACCGAGAGCTCCCAGCAAGGCAAACCCCAGGCCTGCTATCCCTCACCTCAAGGCTATCCTCCAGCCTACTCTAGGCTCCCCAATCTACCGCTGGTCCCCAAAGTGTCTACCACCCCTGAAACCCTTCACAGCTCCTTAAAACCACCTCTATCTTTCCAACCCCCGATCTCTACCCTGAACCCACTCCCCAAAACCCACCTCCTTCTGCCCTGACTCCCATCCTCTCCTTCCAAGATATCTGTTCCCCTGATGCCTTAATTCTGCTCCCCATACCCCATCTCTTATCCCCCAAATCCTATCTCTGCTCTGAATCTGCTTTTCACTCATCTGGAGTTGTTTCTATCTCTGAGTTCTCCCCCAAAGCTCACTTGTGCTCCCCCATATCTGTCTCTGCTCCCCATGCCCTTGTCCGCTCCCCATCCTGTTTTCTGCTCCAAATTCTCCAGTCCCCTGAACCCTAACTCCATCCTCTTATCCCCAACTGTGCCTCTCAAACCCCGTATTTGTTCTGTGTGACTTCTCTGATTCCCCCAAACCGCTACTCTCTGCCAACCCCTGGCCTGCACACCAAAATGTCTGTCACTCCAAACACCAAGTCTACTCCCCTAAGTCTTTTCTGCCAAATGAATCCTCATGCCTACCTTCCCTAAACCCCAATCCCAACCCCAAAATATGTCTCTGGCCCTCCCAGATCTCCTCTGGCCCCAAATGTTTCTCCACTACAATTCCATCCTGGTTCTTAAACTCCTCCTCTGCTTCCATAACCCATCTCTATCAGACATATTCTGCCTGTCCAAGCCCATCTCTGACCACTAAACTCCATCTCTGCTCCAGTGAAACCCACGGAATTCCCAAACTTGTCCACGACCCTCAGAATCCATCTTTGACCCCCAAACCACATCCTAACTTCTCAACTTTATCTGACTCTCAAGCTTCACCTCAGATTCCCAATCTTGTCTCTGCTTTTCTAACCAATTTCTGATCCCACAATGTGACCTTTCCAATTTGTCTCTCCTCCTCAAACCCCATATCTGCTTTCCCCAAACTCTATAGCTATACCCCCAACCTCTCCCTGACTCAACCCCCTATCTGGCCCTCAAATTCTACCGCAAAGCCTCCCAAGACTCATCTGCCCCCAGACCCCATCTCTGTTCCCTTCAGTCCCAAGAGACCCTCCTTTGAGGGCTCGGATAGGGATGTTACCTGGGGTGAGGGGCTGGGCCAAGGGAGAGGTGAGGGTGCCAGCCTGCTGCCTGCTGCCCGTTGGGGCAGCACTTACTCTAGTGGGGCAGCTGATAAGGAGCTTTCATATCCCCCAGCCTCGAGATAAACTTTATCTCTGTCCGGAGAGTGATAACTGGGGGGGGGGGGGGGGAGGGCGGGCTGGGCCCCTGCCACAGGAGGGGTGGGCAGCCCTGGACCCGCCAAGGTGCTAGGTGCAGTGATGTGGCACAGTGGGGCTGGGGAGAGGTCATAGGGCTGGGGGGTGAGGTGAGGATGAGGGGGGATAAAGGAACAGTGGTGACAGAGATGAAAAGAGCAAGAGACAGGTAGACAGAGAAGGAAGGGAGAAAGAGAGAGACATGGGGAGAAAAAGAGACAAAGAAAAAGAGCAAGAGACAGACATGAAAAAAAGAAAGGAGAAACAGAGAAAGAGATACTCAAAGGAAGAGACAGAGATGGAAGGAAAACAAAGGAGACCCAGGGGAAGAAAAAGAGCAAGACAGGAATGGAGAAGGAAAGATACTCACAGACAGAAAGAACCACGGAGAGTCAGAGAGGAAAGAGATGGCAACTGAGAAGAAGAGGCAAGATACCTTCTTCAGGCACAGTCAGCAGGGATCCTGGCACCTAGAAGTTAGTGGTAGACAGAACTACAGGCTAATCTATTTGCCAGCACAACCCCCAATGCTGAGCCCAACCTTTAGCATGTTCACACAGCAGGTCACATAGGCTGGGCGTCTGAAGATGGCCTTCTACTCTATCTCCGTCATTCCACCCCAAGGACAGGGAAACTGAGGCTTTCAGAACCATGGGGGCAAGTCAGGGGCAGGGGTAGGTTTTCTGGCTCCTCACCTGGGCTGTGTGGAGTGGGGTATGGGCAAAGATGTGGGACTAGTAAGACAGACGTGGAAATAAGGCCAGAGGGCTGAGAGAGTGAAAGCAAGAGTGAGATCAAGAAAGGGAAAGAGGAAGGAGACAAGCAGAAAGAGACAGAATGGGAGAGAAGCAGAGACATTCAGAGACTGACTAGAGAGGGAAGGAAAAGAGAAACAGAAGAAGATAAAAGACACAGAGATAAAGATGGAGAGAGACAACCAGAAACAGAGACATGGAAATAGAGAGAGAGGGAAGGAAAACATCATATGTTTACAAAAGCACAGAAAGAGAGAGGGCAAGATACATCATGGTAGCATAGAAAGATGGGAGAGAAATCTAGAGGGCCAGGCTGGACAAGAGAGAGTGTCACCAGGAAAGAGACACAGGGACATAGATATGCACACAGGGAAGGACAGAGACCAAGCCGCCATCTCACAGGTCTTAGCTGGGCCCCTGTCACCACCTCCTATCTGGCAGATGGGGAAACTGAGCGCTGGGGCTGGTGGGGACTGAAAGAACCCGAAAGCAGAACTATGGCAGACCTCCCCAGGGCAGAGGGTACGAGTAGGGGGAACACCTCCCACCTGTCCCCCTCCTCAGAGGAAGCCAGTGGCCTTGGGGTGATTTCAAAAGTTGGGCGGGGATGGCAGAGATAAGCAGTGGGGGGTACTGACCCCCCCATGGCAGGGAGGAACTGAGGGGGCCCTTTGTCTGCAGACCCAACGGAGGTTAGGGAGGGAGGAGTCAAGCCGGAAACCATGGGTTTCTGAGAAAGTCAGAAGATGCAACAGATAGGGATGAAGTTGGGGAGCACAGAAGGGTGAACCCCAAGGTCCTAGGGGTGACAAGCTGTTCAAGGGACTCTGGTTCTGCACCCCAGTACACCCCACCCAGACTCTTCTAGAGGGGAAGGAGACAGAGAGGATGGCGGCAGGGGGGAAAGAGGAGTAGGAGGGGAGAAAATGAGGCAAGGAGAAAGAGAGGAACAGAGAGGAAGAGAAGAAGGATGAAGGAAGAGGAAAAGAGAGAGGAGGAAGGAGAGAGGCAGGAGGGAAAGAGAAAATGAGGAGAGGCGGAGAGGTAGAAAGGGGAAGAGGAGGAGGTGGGGGCTGAGGAAGGAGGAAGGAGAGGAGGAGGGGGAAGAGACAGAAGTAGAGAAGAGAAGTGGGACCAGGGAGAGGGGGTGAGGGGAAGGGAGAGGAGGGGGAGGCAGGAGTGGGAAAAGAAGGAAGAGGGGGAAGAGGAGAGGAGAAAGAAGGGAAATTGTGGGAAAAGTGAAAAGAAGAGATGGGACGAAGGAGAGAGAAGAAAGGGAAGAGGAAGGAGGGAAGACAGAGGGAAAGAAGGAAGGAGGAGATGATGGAGGGAAGGACGGAGACAGATGTGGGCCAGGGAGGAAGACAGGAGGGCTATGAAGATTGAGGGAATGGAACAGGAAGGGGAGAAAGGAGGTAAGGAGGAGTGGGAAGGGAGGGAGAATTTCGCAGTCTGAAGAGCCCCTCCTGTTCTCACAGGACAAACCCGAGGCCCCATGGAGTTCCCTGGCCTAGGGGCCCTGGGGACCTCCGAGTCCCTGCCCCAATTTGTGGACCCTGCCTTGGTATCCTCGCCACCAGAGTCGGGGGTCTTCTTCCCCTCTGGGCCTGAGGGCTTGGATGCAGCGGCCTCCTCCACTGCCCCCAGCACCGCCACCCCCGCAGCTGCAGCACTGGCCTACTACAGGGATGCTGAGGCCTACCGGCACTCCCCAGGTAACTCCTTTGGGTGGCTGTCTTAGCACTGGCTCCATGCTGTCTGGGCTGCCATGGTGACCCTTAGCTGGGGCAGAATCCCACTAGGAGGTCATCTTGAAAATAGCTGGAAACCTTCACATGGATGAGCTAACCACTTCCCCCAGCTAGGTCCAGGCCTGGGAATGCCAATGCTCCCCATCTCCTGTCTTGGGGTAGCCATGTTGGAAAGCAATGCTAGAAGCAGGCGGCGGTAGCCCTAGTTGTCAAGTGATCCCCGGGGCTCCAAATCCCAACAGTCACCCTCAAAACCCATTTGGAAATAGGTGGAGGCTACTGCAGCTGTCAAAATGACCGGGGGGCTCAGGACCCAGGAGTTACCCAATGGCCAGCAGCTGTTCTGGTTGCCTGTGGGAAGATTGGAAACTTGGCCACTTTGTTGGGGTTCTTGGGCACCACTGCATCCTGACAGCAGGATGGCTTCAGACTGATCCCTCCTTCTTTCCCATACCCACCCTCCACGACAGTCTTTCAGGTGTACCCACTGCTCAACTGTATGGAGGGGATCCCAGGCGGCTCACCATATGCTGGCTGGACCTATGGCAAGACTGGGCTCTACCCTGCCTCGACTGTGTGCCCCACCCGCGAGGACTCCCCTCCCCAGGCCACAGAAGACCCAGAAGGCAAAGGTGGCAGCAGCTTCCTGGAGACCTTAAAGACAGAGCGGCTAAGTCCAGACCTCTTGACGCTGGGGCCTGCACTGCCTTCATCAATCCCTGTCCCCAGCAGTGCCTATGGGGGTCCTGACTTTTCCAGTGCCTTCTTCTCTCCCACCGGGAGCCCCCTCAATCCAGCGGCCTATTCCTCTCCCAAGCTTCGCGGAACGCTGCCCTTGCCCCCCTGTGGTGAGATCTCCAAAAAGGGAGAGGGAGGATGAGGTAGGGCGGCATGCAAAGCAAAGTTGGGCTGAGCCTGGGATCCCCCAACCCCTTTGTCCACCCCATCAGAGGCCAGGGAGTGTGTGAACTGCGGAGCAACAGCCACTCCACTGTGGCGGCGGGACAGGACGGGCCACTACCTATGCAATGCCTGTGGCCTCTATCACAAGATGAATGGACAGAACAGGCCCCTCATCCGGCCCAAGAAGCGCCTGGTAAGACCCCAAGCCTGTCTGCCTCCACCTAGGAACTGTTGTTCTCACCCTGTGCAGGGATCCTTGTCCTCATGCTCTATGAGAATCCATAGCCCCCATCCCTTCCCCATCCATACAGGAACCCAGCTCTGCATAGGAATGCCTATCCTCAACCTACCTTCATAGGCTACATGCAGGAACCCTATCCTCTCCCTGCACAGCAGTGTTTTCGTCCTTGGCTTCACACTGGAATCACCTTAGGATGCTCTGAACCACAGGGGCCTGGGCACTCCCCTAGACGTATCTATTTCATTGGTCAGGGGTGCTGCCTGGGCATCAGGTTTTCAACTCCCCGAGTGATTCCAATGTATGGCCAAAGTTGGCCATCACTGATGGAGTCTCACCCCCAATACCAAAATCCCCTATTCTGGTCGGGAGGCCCCGCTCTTGCCCCATTCAGAACCCACAGTCATCACCCTGCAAGTACATCTGTTCTCGCCCTGCACAGGAAGCCCGGCCTTCAACCTGACCCTTACCTCTTAGGTCCTCCACCCCGCAGTGGGTTGATCCTCATATTCTCTCCCCCAGATTGTCAGCAAACGGGCAGGTACCCAGTGCACCAACTGCCAGACAACCACCACGACACTGTGGCGAAGAAATGCCAGTGGGGACCCTGTGTGCAATGCTTGCGGCCTCTACTACAAGCTACACCAGGTTCGCCCTGCCCTGCCCTGCCCCTCAGAGCCTCCCTCCTCCCTGCTCCTGTTCCGCCCCCACCTTTGCTTCCCCTCATAACCTTCTCTCTCTTCTTTTCTCCCCCCTCCTTCCTTCTCTATTCCCCTCCTCCTTGGTCCTCATCCCTCCCTGCTCCATTTCTTTATCTTCTCACTCCCTTCCACTCCCTCCTGTCCCTCCTCTATCTCCCTCTTCCTCCTCCCCAGCCATCAGCTGCCACTCCCCTGCCTTGTAGCTCCATCAACCCCAGAGGCTTTCCCAAGCCCAGGGCTTCACAACCTTGGGGTTTCTTAGGACAATACCTGTGCCACACCAGGGTCATGCTTCCCTAGTCCTTGAACCAATTCTCTATCCTTAAAGAAGTGCGGTAGCAATGGCCTCCCTTGTCAAGACACAGAAGCAAAGATGTGGAGTTGGGAAACATCCATGGCCTCCCTTTTGGCAGGTGAACCGCCCACTGACCATGCGGAAGGATGGTATTCAGACTCGAAACCGCAAGGCATCTGGAAAAGGGAAAAAAAAACGAGGGTCAAGTCTGGGAGGTACTGGAGCAGCTGAAGGACCAGCTGGTGGCTTCATGGTGGTGGCTGGGGGCAGCGGTAGTGGGAATTGTGGGGAGGTGGCCTCAGGCTTGACACTGGGCCCACCCAGTACTGCCCATCTCTACCAGGGCCTGGGCCCTGTGGTGCTGTCAGGGCCTGTCAGCCACCTCATGCCTTTCCCGGGACCACTGCTGGGTTCGCCCACAGGCTCCTTCCCCACAGGCCCTGTCCCTCCTACCACCACCACCACTGTGGTGGCCCCACTCAGCTCATGAGGACACAGATCATGGGCTTGGGGCAGAGGTGGTGTCCCTCTCCTATGTAGCCAGCAGTCTGTACAACCCAACCCTCTGGGCCCCAAAACATCCCCCAGCCTGGACCTTCAAAGCTTTTGTAAAATAAAACCACTGGAGTCCTAACACTGGAGATGTGAGTCTGTGTGGGACTGAATAAAGGGCAATGGTAGATAGGGTGCATGGCACTGTCTGGGAGTCTTTGATGACAGTGTAGGGCTACAATGTATGGCCATGTGAGGCTGAGGCCAACATATGTGACACTTCACGACGGTGCGTTATGATGTGCAGTTGTAAATAGTGTATAGGAAACTTTGTGTGACAGCTTCTGGGTTGTGAGATGGTCACACACCACGGCATGAGATGCAGTGTGTGACTAAGGGGGTGAGGCTTTGCAATATGGTGTGCATGACACCAGGTGACAGAGAGAGGCAGGGCACAGGTGACTGCATGAGAGGATGTGGAAGTGCATGTGTGACGGCGAATGCAGAAGAAACATGTGGTGTTGTGTTGGTGTGACTGTGCACCGCTGTGATCTTTGAGACAGTGTGATGGCACACGTAGGGGGCATAGAACGTGATCGAGAGGCGCCTGGGTGGCTCGGTCAGTTAAGTGTCTGACTCCTGATTTTGGCTCGGGTCATGATCTCACAGTTTGTGAGTTCCAGCAAAATCGGGCTCTGCGCTGACAGTGAGGGATTCTCTTTCTCCTTCTCTCTCTGCCCCTCCAAAACTTGTTCTCTCTCTCTCTCAAAAATAAATAAACTTAAAAAAAGAGAACTTGATTGATAAAAACTTTTGGAATGTTGAACAAAGACTGTGTGGTGGGGTGTGGTGGCATAACAATGTGATGATGAAGGTCCACAGGGCAGGGTATCTCCGTGGGGCTGGTAAGTATTCCTACGCAAGTCTCTGTGTGTGTGTGAGCATATATCATGTGGTATGTGCCATGTCACAGTGTCTCTGAGTGCCTGACAATGTAAGCAGCTCTGTGTATACTTGTTCATGGAAGTATCGACATGTATGGTTTCAGTTGGTCTAAATGATGGACCCCCTTCCAGAGAACAAAAGGCATGTGCAGGACAGGAAAGGGGGAGGGCTGGGGCTGGAATGGTAGCTGGCAAGAAGGTCAGATGGCCAGTGCAGGACCATGGGGTTGTCCGTGGGCCTTCCCTGTCATTCATCTCTTATCTCTCTCGGCCCAGCTCAGCCTGCAGCTCTGTGGGAAATGGAAGAGAAGGAGAAGGGAAGATTAGGAGAACAAAATAGCATCTGGGGGTGAATATTTAGACCCCATATGTGGGGGAGCTCCCCGTAGTGCCAACTCCCTCTCTAACACACCTACTCACCTGGGTGAATGGCTCTGCCCACAGTGGGATCTGTTCTTCCAAAAAGGAAAACCCTTACATAGGAACATGCGCTGAGTTGGGTGGCATCCTAAGCCAGAGAGGTTAAGTGGCTCGTTTGAGGCCACACAACTGGTGACACGGGGCCAAAGCCAGGCTCTGAGGCTTAGTGTCCATACTCCCCAACAGCTCCTGACAGCAAGCAGCACCATTTGCTGAGTGTTTGTGTAGGTCGGGCAATGGCTGGGAGGCTTCAGTTGCTTTAGTTCATGAACGCCTGCAAAAAAATGCTCCAAAGAAAGGATACTTATTTTACATTTTCATTTTACTAATGAAAAAGTAAGGCTCAGAACTGGAGTAACTCCCCCTGACCACACTGAGTTTAAGGAGTGGATTTTGGATGGGGCCGCTTCCCCTGATGTGAGTCTTGCTCACACTTAACTGGCCTCTCTCTCCCTCTCATCACTCACTCCTCAATCCACTCAGCTGAATTTGCTTTTGGGCTGCTTCTCTTTATGGCTTTCTCCTAGAACCCCAGAGAAAAGGGCTGCAAGGAGTGGGGCCGGGGGGGGGGGGGCACATGTCCTAAACACAGTAGGGGGTAAGCAGTTGTCCTTAGAACAGCACTTATGTAGCTAGTCGCCATGCCAGCCCACTGCGGAATCACAGCAGGCTATGCTCATTACAGGGGCTGTCCAGAACTGCCCTGGCCTTTAAAAGCCTCCTGCCTGCCTGGTCACCCCATAGAACCTCAGCCCTGTCACCATGGAGGAGCCCCTGTCCTTGTCTTGAACGGAAACCCCTTTCAGAACCTGTGCTGGAAATGCCTGCTCCCACCTTGTTCAGGAGCCCCAGTCCTCACCTCCTAGAAGAATGGCTGCCCTAGTCTGATACTCTAAGGGAACTCTTTCTCTATTTAGCAACAGGAAACCCATCCTGACCCTGGATAGGAATATCAGCCCTCACCTTGAATAGGAGGAAACCCCGTCCTCCCATGGCACAGGAACCTCTGACTTAACCCTAGTTAGGAATCTGTGAACTCATACTGTAAGGAAGCCCTTTTATCATCTCTTTAGAAACACCTGTCCTGACCCTCTTCACTAGCCTCGACCTCTCTATAGGAATCCTGCCTTGACCTTGCACAGGACACCTCTGTCTTCACACTGTATTGGAGCCTAGCCCTCCAGATAACATTTTAGAAACACTTCAATCGCAATAAAATCTAGTTCTGAACAGGTTTTTTTTTTTTTAATTTTTATTCTTGAGAGAGAAAGAGGATGAGTAGGAAAGGGGAACAGAGAGAGGGGGACAGAGGCTCCAAAGCAGGCTCTGTACTGACAGCAGAGAGCCCGATGCCGGGCTCAAACTCACAAACCATGAGATCATGACCCGAGCCAAAGTTGGACACTTCACCGACTAAGCCACCTAGGCTTAGTAATAAAAGGCGCCCCAATGAAATCTGTTTCTGAACCCCTACCTGGCTCTCTTTGCAGAAATTCCATCTTCAACCTCTCCAGGAACTGACTGAATATACAATCTCTTGCCTCCATTGTTGACAATGAGCGCCCCCACCCCCATGTCACTCTACACAATTCCTGATCTCACAAGAACCCATGTTCCCACTCTTAACATGAACTTTAGTCTTGAACTTACATAGAAATCCCCTTCCTTAAAAAAAAAAATATCCTTTCCTGACCCTCTACTTCAAGCCCAGACCTCATCTTCTACAGGTACCTATAGCCTCACCTGGCACAGGACCCCCCCCCCCCCCAACACACACACACACACACACACACACACACACACACCCCGTACAGGGCTTCCTATCCTCACCATGTGTTAGCTCCACAGCCCTGACCCTCTACAGGAAGCCTTGCCTACAACTATACTGGAACCCTCTGACTGGACTCTATAGAAAACCTTTTCCTATCAATAGAAACCCATAACTCGACTGACAGGAATCTCTGACCTGATCCTTTATAGGAACCTCTAACCTTGCTTTCTGGAAATACTCTCTTGACCCCTAACAGGAAGCCCTGATGTAACTCTGACAGCCCTGGCCTTGCCCTGGAAGTCCCACCCTCACCCAGTACAGGAACCACTATTCTGACTGTGGCTACTACATTGGACATTGCAGCTCTTTGGGGTTTATAGAATCCTGTAGCAGGCACTGCTATTGGCTCATCAAACCTGTTTTCCTAACCTCATTCACTTTTCTGACCTCCTTTATGGTTAGATGTGGACATGTGACAGAGTTCTGATCAATGGCATATGGGCAATGATATACACCTCTTCCAGGCCTGGCCCATAAAAACCTCTCATGGAATCCCCCACTCTCTCTCCTTCCCCATATACCAGCTGAATAGTGAGAACCCCAAGGACTCAGAGGAGAGCAGAGCCACAAAATGGAAGCTACCTGAGTCCCTGAATGACCAGTAATAAATATTCACATTGGACTTTTTATGAGCAAGAAATAAACATTTATTTGTTAATCCTCTAAAATTCTGGGTTTGTTACAGGAGCTAGCATAATTTAGCCCTATTGATAACAATTTCTTGATTGAATCTAGACACGAACACCTGTTCCTATGGTCTACATTAACACAGCTCTGAACTTGTACAGAAACACCTGTGCTGACCCTGATCTGGACCACCTGGTCTCTTTATAGGACACTGTCATAATGCAGTTTAAGGAGTACCATCCTGAACTTGTACGGGATCCTCCAGTCTGGAGCTCTCCAGAAACAACTGTCTTGTCCTGTAGAAACCCCTGCTTGGGGGCGCCTGGGTGGCTCAGTTAAGCATCCAACTTCGGCTCAGTCATGATCTCACAGTTCGTAGGTTCAAGCCTCACATCAGGCTCTGTGCTGACATCCCAGAGCCTGCAGCCTGCTTGATTCTGTGTCTCCCTGTCTGCCACTCCCCTGATTGCACTCTATCTCTCTCTCTCTCAAAAATAGATAAACATAAAAAAATGAAAAAGAGAAACCCCTGCTTGGTTCAGTAGAGGAACAAAACTATAGAAACTACAGGAATCCCTGTCTTCACTATGTCCAGGAACACAGGTTGACCCAGTAGAACACCAGAAGTGACCTGATCCTGTCCATGAATCCCAGTCCTCACACAAAAGGAGTACCTCTCCTCAGGATGCATGGAAACTCTGCACTCCTCCTGTAAAAGAATCCCAGCCAGATAAAGGAAATCAAAGACTGACACTCTACAGTAGGACCAGAAAACTATAGCCTTCAGGCCAAAGCCAGACTTCAGCCAATCCCTACATTTTTAAATGGAAAGAAAGAATATGCCAAAGAGGCCATTATAAGGCCTGCAAAGCCTAGAATATTTACTATCTATCTGGCCCTTTACAGAGAAAGTTTACTGACCTCTGCTCTTCAGGAACCGTCTTCTGACTATACAGAAAAATGGGCCATGGGTCTTACAGGGTTCCCTACTCTATTAGTCTGCAGGCGTCAAAACCCCAGAATGTTCCCAGTGTATCAAATGTTTTCTTTGGTGTATGTAGGGGTTTAAAGGTCTTAGGACTTGATCCTCTTCCACTGGGACAAAAAAACCCCATGTTCTGGTAGGAAAAGAGTGGAAGGAAAGAGAAGGGTGGAACTGGGGTTTTCAAAATGGTCATAGGGCCAGGCTACTGGGCGATGGGGCTGTCAATCTGTTTGTTAGTCAGCGATGCTGAACCCCAGACGGCTTATCTCTTCAGCCCCAGCCTACAGCCCGGTAGGAAATGGTGAAGAATGAGAGAGGGAGATTAGGAGGGCAAACCGGCCTCCTGCGGGACTGATATTTACACATCTAGACAAGGCATGTGAGGGAGCTGGAGGGGCACACGGGTGAACTCCTCCTACTTCCCAGGCACACGCTTTCTATTAGAATTTGGGGGCAGAGGTTGCCCAGTGGAGGGAGCTGGAGAAAGAACTGCTGTGCACGAACAACTCCCCTCCTTGAGTCCATTCCAGCCCCGGGCACTATTATCATAATTTGCCAGATGAGGAAACTGAAGCACAGAGATGTTCAGCAACTTGCCCAAGGTCACATGGCTAAGTCGTGTAACCTCAGTTTCCTTATCTGCGAAGCAACATTAATAATAGGAACTACCTCGGGGCGCCTGGGTGGCTCAGTGAAGCGTCCGACTTCAGCTCAGGCCATGATCTCACAGTCCGTGAGTTCGAGCTCCGCGTTGGGCTCTGTGCTGACAGCTCAGAGCCTGGAGCCTGCTTCGGATTCTGTGTCTCCCTCTCTCTCTGCCCCTCCCCTGCTCATGCTCTGTCTTTGTCTCAAAAAAATAAAATTTAAAAATAATAGGAACTACTTCACAAAATTGTGACTTACGATAATGCCTGTCACATATTACATGCTATCATCACAATTATTTGCTCCCCACTAAGAATCCTTCCATCCTACCCCCCCCCCATTTTCGTGGCAGAGTATCCATAGCTAACATTTATTGAGTGTTTCCTGTGGACCGCCTTAGTTAATATTAACTCAGAAAACCCTCACAATATTTAACATCATCACCACACCCATTTTGGCCGCCACCAGCCCTCGTCCAGTTTCAACCGCGCTCGGGACCCAGCCGCCAGTCCGCCTGCGCTACGTCATCACAGCGCGCCGCGCGGGAAGCCGCCGGGAGGAGACGGGACGCCCCTTTCTAATTCTCTCGCTTGTTTGCTTGCTTGCTCTCGAGTCATCGTACGGCACAGTAGGCTCGGGTCCGGAGGACTCCTAAGGTGACTGGACAAGGACGGAGGCATAGCAGCTACGGCAACCAGGACGACGGCGGCGGTGGCTGGGGGAGGGGCGAGCTTAAGCCTGAGCACCGCCTCGAACCGCCGGCGCAGGCTTACGCAGGCGCCGCACGGCTAGCGTCGGCGCTCTGACGCGCTGACGGCATTTGTGAGCTCGCGGGAGGTGTGGCCTGCAGGAGAGGCGCAGCCCTGCTTGCCGGGACACAGTGTGGGCGGGATTGGGCGGGTAGTAGAGAAACCCGCCCAATGGAAAAGCGGGCCTCAAGCACTCGCCGCCCGGCGGGTCGCCAGACATTTCGCAGCGTGAGCCATGGGCGGAGTTTGAGAAAAGGGCCACGCCCAGTGAGTGGAGCTGAAGCGATTGGTCGGCGTCGACAGCAGGGGGCGGAAAGGGGGAGGGGACTGACGGTAGGCGGCCCGAAACTGGCTGAAGGGGTTTGATGGAGCTTTAGGGGTAGGATTTGAGCAGGGGGCGGGATCTAGGAAAGGGGCAGTCCCCTGAGGAGTGGGGCTTGTGGAAACGTTAGGGGCGGGATCTGGCCAAGTGGAAGGTGTGGGTCCGGCCCGATAAGGGGTGGAGTTAAGTGGATCGTTAAGGGTGGAGTCCAGGCCGGAGCTGGGTCTGAGTCTGGCTGAGTGAAAGGGTGGGTGATTATCCTCGGAGATTAGCTGGAAGGGGCAGATTTGTGGAGGGGTGGGGTCTGGGCGAGGCTTGGAGGAATGAGAGTCTGGGAATGGGGCTTGGAGGAGCGGAAGGGGTGGTGATTAGCTGAAAAGGGCCGGCCCTAGGACGCACTGAGCCTAGGGGTTTATTGCTCAGCGAAGGGGCAATACTTTTCGAGGGGAAATAATAGTGTTAAAGGGGTGGAGCCTGGTAGGATGGGCGGGACCAGGTGGAATTGACACCCCAGTGGAAGGAGAGGGCCTTGAAAGGGGCGGAGCGTAGAAGGCAGTGGGGAATAGGATAGCAGAAGGGATGGAGACTGTATAGGGGGCGGGGCCTGGGAAGGGGCTGGGGTGTGGGGTCCTCCGGGCACTCCAGCTGGTTCATGGTCACCTCCATCCCACCGCCCAGAACCGCGTCAGGGGTGAAGTCTCCCCGACCATGACCTCCACGGGCCAGGATTCCACCTCAACCAGGCAGCGAAGGAGTAGGCATAACCCCCATTCGCCCCCCCACGACTCCAGCGTCACCTCGGTGAGGCCCCAGACCTGCCCGATCCGGGGGGAGGAGCAGTGGGCCGTACACTGGAATCTGACCCTTCTCTCTGTTTGGCAGAAGCGAGGTGTTAAGAAGGGTGCCATACTCTCCTCCAGCCCTAGTCTAGCAGAGGTAAAGAAGAAAGGCAGAATGAAGAAGCTCAGCCAAGCAGCAGAGCAAGACCTAATCATGGACCTGCGAAGGCTGGTGAGAGTAGCCTGGCCTCAATGGATTTCACCTCTTGTGACAATCAAAACCCTATGGTTCACCCTCCTGGACGGTATAGTGTGTTCCTTCTGACTCAGGCCCTGAATGGATTGGTGTCTCCCATTTTTTTCCCTGCAGGATCTGAACCTTGAGGCCAAGACACTGTCTGGCACTGGTTTGGTGTTCGATGAGCAGCTAAATGAATTCCACTGCCTCTGGGATGACAGGTGAGGCTGGCTCCTCCAGGCTGTCCCCTGGAGGGACACAAACACACAAATAGACACACTTAGAGCCCATTAGCAAGAATGAATCCATTCTTATGCTAGCCTAGAGACTGGAAGCCCATGATTTAGAGAGGTGAGGCGTAGGCTTGAAAAGATTCCATTTAGCCAACACTTACCGAGTATTCACTGTGTTCTGGGAGTTGGTAACACCGACATCAGACAGGACATACAGGGTCCCTTCTAATGGAGCTTATAGCTGAGTAGGAGAGCCAATCATTAAACAGCCAACAGTGGTGTGAGGTGTTTAATGAAGGATGACCTAAGACCAGGGTATTCAAGAGTGTTTAATAGAGGTCCCTAGACTAGCATCCAGGGTTCACAGAAGGCTTCGTTGAAGAAAGGACACTCATGCTGAACTGGAAGAATTATACCTCCCATTTGCACACACATGTCAGTCCATCAGCAAATTCTTTTGGCTTTGTGTTAGAAGTGTATTCAGTATCTGACCTCTCCTCACTGCCTCCACTGCCACCGTCACCATCACTCCCCTAGACTTTCGGAGGCCTCCTCACTGGCCCCCTGCTTCCATCCTCAGCCCTCAGCCCTGCTGTCTGTTCTTCACAAAGAAGCCAAAAAAAATATATGTTATCATTCTTTTTGTTTAATTTTTAAAAGTGTTTTTATTTATTTTTAGCGGGAGGGTGGGAGGCAGAAAGAAAGAGGGAGGCAGAGGACCCAAAGCAGGCTCCGTGCTGACAACAGAGAGCCCGATGCAGGGCTCAAACTCATGAACCGTGAGATCATGACCTGAGCCAACTGAGCCACCTAGGCGCCCCCTCTTTCTTTTTTTTTTTTTTAATTACATTTTTAAATTGAAGTATGTTTGACATACGATGTTATGTTAGTTTCAGTGATGTTCTCTTTCTTAAAATCCTTCAGGATTTTGCCGTTGCCCTCAAGGTAAAGTCCACATTCTTCATTCTGGCCTCTAAGGTTCCACATGATCTGGCTCCACACCACTTCGGTGACCTCATTAGCCAATCCTCCCCCTCACTCGCTTCTCTTCATTTCACCCACACTGGTCCCCTTGCTGTGCTTCCAACATGCCAGGCCCTCTCAGCTTGGATCTTTACCCTGGCTGGTCCCTTTTTCAGAGATTCGTTTCCACCTTCTCCTCTCCCTGTTAACATTCACCTCTCAAAGAGACTTCCTCACGGAGGGCTTTGCCTGGCCACCCACCTGATCTTTAGGATATTCCCAGCTTGTGTCATCGTTAGTTCACTATCATACTTAACGTATTTAGCAGATTAGTATTGGTCTCCTCTGTCCCAACAGAAGACTCATGATGGCAAAAGACTTCACTATTGAATACATACCTACCATCTTCTGAAGAGCTAGGGACACCACAGTAGACAAAACAAACGGAACCCCTGCCTTCATGGGGATTGCATTTTGGAGGGAGAAGACAGTAAACAAAAGGCAAATGTCGAGTGTGTTAGAAAGAGGTGCCGCATAGAAACACTGATGCAAGAAGGAGAGTGGCAGAAAATGTGGTTGAGGGGAATCCGTTTTTTTTTTTTTTTTAAGTTTATTTATTTTTGAGAGAGAGAGTGAGCAGGGAGGGCAGAGAGAGAGGGAGACACAGAAACTGAATCAGGCTCCAGGCTCCGACATGGGGCTTGAACCCACAAACCATGAGATCGTGACACTAGCCAAAGTTGGACGCTCAACCGACTGAGCCACCAGGTGCCCCAAGGGGAATTGGTTTTAAATAAGATGGTCAGGGAAGGCCTTGCTGATCTTTGAGCAGGGATCTGAAGGAGGTGAGGGAGTGAACCATGGAGACATCTGGGAGAAGAGTGGTTTGGCTTTTTTGAGAGAGAGAGAGAGCAGGGGAGGACAGAGAGAGAGGGAGAGAGAGAGAATCCCAAGCAGGCTCTGAACTGTCAGCACAGAGCCCGATGTGGGTCTCGAACTCATGAACTGCAAGATCATGCCCTGAGCCAAAATCAAGAGTTGGGTGCTTAACCAACTGAGCCACCCAGCCACTCTCCTGGGAGGAGAGTGTTTAAAATCACAGGGAAAGAAGATAGCTGAAAAGTACTTTGGTTTGGGTGAGGAACAGGGAGGAGACCAGTGCAGGAGAAGCAGAGTGGGGGGAGAGCCTAGCATCTGAGAGGCTATGGGGCAAGTGATTCACAGCCTTCTGGGGCATGGAGAGGACTTCGGCTTTGACTCTAAATGAGAGGGGAACCATGAGAAAGTTTTAAGTACAGGAGAGACGTGACCTGATTTGGGTTTTAATCAATGTCTGGCTGCTGTGTGGAGGAAGGGCTTCTGGGGGAGCGAGCGCAGAAGCAGAGAGGCCAGTGAGGAGCTGAGTGTAGCAGCACAGGTGGGAGGTTCTGGTGGCAGCAGTGGGGGTGACAAGGAGAAGGGCAGGTTCTGGATATATTACAAGAGCAGAGCCAACAAATGCCAGGGATGATTCTGAAGATTCTGGCACAAGCAGCTGTGGAAGGATAGATGAGGAAGATGTACAGGAGCAGATGTGCTCACCAGTGTCCCTGTGTGTGTGTGTGTGTGTGTGTGTGTGTGTGTGTGTGTGTGTTTGTATGACGGTGTCTCTTGTCAACCTAGCTTCCCTGAAGGCCCTGAACGACTCCATGCCATCAAGGAACAGCTGATCCAGGAGGGCCTCCTGGACCGCTGTGTGTCCTTTCAGGTGAGTTCCCCCAGCTGACACACTGGGTGGTGGGCGGAAGCTGGCAGAGCCTGGGTGTGGCCAGTGCCTTAGTGCTTTATTTCTTATGTCTCCCTAGGCTCGATTTGCTGAAAAGGATGAGCTGATGTTGGTTCACAGGTGAAGGCTTCAGAACTTTGTAGGGATGGGGAGGAGGCTGCCAGGGCATGCTGGATTCTTTGGGAAGGAATGTCATGGGCCCTGTGGCCTTGGGCAAGTGGCTGAGCCTCTCCTAATCTCACAGTCATTGCTGATCACATAGGAGCTAGTAAATGGAAGCTCTTCCAGAGGGCCTGCTAGGTCATCAGCCCATAATAGGCTGTTGTTGTTATTATAGTCTAGTGTGTAAACATATGCTGGATGTGTGGACAGGGTGATCAGGGGTTTCCCCCATGGAGCTGTAGGAACCCAGAGTAAGGGCTCTTGTGTGATATGATTCAAGGAAAGCTAGCTTGGCAGAGGGGATATATCTGAGCTGAGAAAAAGAGTGAGTCAGATGAAGAGGGAAGCTGAGGGAAGGGAGGTATAGACAGCTGGAACAGTATGGCCAGTGGCCTAGGAGTAGGATTTATTGTGGCTAGAGCAGAGGGCAAGGGCTATTACTGGAAATTAAGCAGGCTAGGGAAGAAGCAGGGGATGTGTCCTATATCCCAGCTATTCCCTTTCATTGACATTTGAGGGGGCCTGACTTGACCAGGGCTCATATGGGGAAGGGACAGGCCCAGGAGGGAGGCAGGCGCTTGAATCTCATCCTGCCTCTGTCGCCAGCCTAGAATACATTGATCTGATGGAGACGACCCAGTACATGAATGAGAGAGAGCTCCGCATCCTAGCAGACACCTATGACTCAGTTTATCTGCATCCGGTATGGATGAGAGCTGTGAAGACGGAGTGTGGTGGCAATCCTGGGGTTTCCCGTCCCCATGCCCATCCCATCCTGGGGAGGAGCAGCTGAGTGGACAGGACTGCCCTCCCCCTTACTCTCTCTATGGCTCCCATTGTCTCTTCAGAACTCCTATACCTGTGCCTGCCTGGCCTCAGGCTCTGTCCTCAGGCTGGTGGATGCTGTCCTGGGGAAGGAGATACGGAATGGCATGGCCATCATCAGGTAGGACCCACCAGCATTTGGCTTTGTATATTTGAAATAAATTCCTTCCCTCAAATGTAAAATGTATTGGTATGGGTAGTATATTCACATGGTTCAAGAGTCAAAAGGTACAAAAGTGGGTACAAAAAGTCCCCAACCCCCATCCTCCCACACAACCTGCTTCTTCTCCTGGAGGTAGTCATTGTAACCAGTGACTCATGTGTCCTCCCAGAAACATTCTGTGCCTGTTCATGGAGTAAATGCCATATTCCATCAATGCTAAGATCTAGATTTTATCATCTTGAAATCCCGGTTCATCTTAACAATGGTGTCTCAGAATTCAGTTAGCAGCATTTTGTTTTATCATTGGCATGTGAAATCACTGCACATCTTAGCATCGTTGGCATCCCAGAATTGATGAAATGCAGAAGATACAGCCTTTCCTCTCCCTCCCCTTTTTTAGCCACAAATGGAGTTGCACTCAACATGCCCCCTTCCATAAACACGCTTCCTTCCATACTGTGCATTTTTCACTTCTACACTTTGGAAAGCTTTCCTCTAACAGTAGATAGCTTAGACCTGCATAGAATGCCACTGCAAATGCACAGGAAGTTAACCAGCCCCCTAGCAATAGGCACTTTGGTTCTCCCCAGTCATTTGCTGTTTCCAAAACACGTCATGGCAAATGCCATTATCCATTTATAAATATGTTATTTCACCTTTTTTGTTATATGAACTGTGGGCTACATCCCCAAGAGCAGAATGGGTGTGAGGGTGTCTGTATTGACAATTTTCACTTTATTTATTTATTTATTTATTTATTTATTTATTTATATTTTGAAGCTTTGATTCCAGTGTAGTTAACATAGAGCATTATGTTAGTTTCAGGTGTACAATATAGTGAAGAAACGCTTCACAAATTTGTGTGTCATCCTTGTGTAAGGACCGTGCTAATTTTCTCTGTACTGGTCCACTTTTAGTATATGTGCTGCTGAAGTGAGCACTATGCACTGATAATTTTAATGAATGTTGTCAAATATCCTTTAGGGAGAGAGCAGTAGAGTGGGGGTGAGAGTCTGGGGGCCCCAATTACTCAGTTCCTGGCAGATTTGCAGGCATCGACACTGGGGGAGTTGGTGGCCCAGAATTGGGGAGGGGGGAAGAGTCCATCTCTGCAGAGGAGGGCCCCCTACCCCCAATCTGTGGCCTTCCCTGTCCTCCCCAGGCCTCCTGGACACCACGCCCAGCACAGTCTTATGGATGGGTATTGCATGTTCAACCACGTGGCCGTGGCTGCCCGCTACGCTCAACAGAAGCATGACATTCAGAGGTCAGCAGCAGGTAGCAGGGAGAATATGATGGGGGTGGCATGGGGTAGAGTATTCTGGTCTGGGCACCTCCCCAGATACATCTTGATTCTTTTACATAGTATCCTCCTCTGTCCTCCTCACAGGGTCCTTATCGTGGATTGGGATGTTCACCACGGTCAAGGAACCCAGTTCACCTTTGACCAGGACCCCAGGTATGCCACAAGTGACACCCTAGATGCTAGACTCCCAGCCACCCCCCACCTTTACGGGCCCAGCCAGAAGGGGCCCAGGAAGGAAAGGCATTCATACTCATTGGGCCCAACTTGGAACCAGGTTCTGTGCTGCTCTCTGCGTATCTGCTTTCTCTCTTAAGGTCAGTCTGAGGCAGGATCTGTTGGGTCCCCCATTTTACAGCTGGGGGAACTGAGGCTTACAGGTTACAAGGTCACACAGAGAAGGAGTGGAAGAGATGAGATTTGAGTCAACAGATGTTGGGAGATCTTGTTCACCAGTTTACCTTGGAGCTGGAGTAAACTTCAAATTAGTACTTTATCTTTCTGATTATGACTACTGCAACGTGCTTGTATAAAAAACTTAAATAGGGGTACCTGGGTAGCTCAGTCGGTTAAGTGTCTGACTTCAGCTCAGGTCACGATCTCGCGGGTCATGAATTCCAGCCCCATGTCGGGTTCTGTGCTGACAGCTCAGAGCCTGGAGCCCGCTTTGGATTCTGTGTCTCCCTCTCTCTCTCCTCTTCCCCGCTCATGCTGTCTCTCTCTCTCTCTCTCTATCTCTCTCAAAAATAAATAAAACATTTTTGAAAAATTATTTAAAAAACTAAATAATACAAGGGTGCCTGGGTGGCTCAGTCAGTTGAGCATCCAACTCTTGGTTTCGGCTCAGGTAATGATCTCTTAGTTCCTGAATTAGAGTCCTGTGTTGGGCTCCATGCTGGCAGCACGGAGCCTGCTTAGGATTCTCTCTCTCCCTCTCACTCTGTGCCTTCCCCACTCATGCTCTTTCTCAAAATAAATAAATAAACTTTTAAAAAGTTAATAATCTAGAAATGTCTAAAGCAGTGATTCTCCTATAATTCCTATAACCTCCAAAATAACTGTTGATAGTTTAGGTTATATTCTTAAAACAGAATTTTTCCTTTAGATGTATGAATATTCGTTATTATCATTAACACACTGCCTAATGGGACAATCCTCTGTTCTGTGGCAGCTTGCTTTTTGCATTTAGCCACGTCATGCACACCTCTCCATGTTAGTGCCTCTTAAAAACACCTCTGTCTTTATAAGGGCTGTTGAGTATTCCATTTTATGGCTGTACCTCTGGTCATTTATCCCTGGGACATTTATGGTGCTTTCCATTTTTTGCTACTAACAGACAGTTCTACAGCAAAATATGTAACTATATATATATATATATATATATATATATATATACACACACATATACGCACACACACACACACATGTATGTGTGTGTGTGTGCACATATGCGTACACATATATATGTAATTTTTATAATACGTAATTTAAAAATACATAATTTTACACTTCTCTGAGTGTAAAATTTCCAATAATGGATTGCTGGGTCAGAGGGTCGGTGTGCTTTAAAAGTCTAGGGTCGGGGCGCCTGGGTGGCGCAGTCAGTTAAGCCTCCGACTTCAGCCAGGTCACTATCTCGCGGTCCGTGAGTTTGAACCCCGCGTCAGGCTCTGGGCTGATGGCTCGGAGCCTGGAGCCTGTTTCCGATTCTGTGTCTCCCTCTCTCTCTGACCCTCCCCCGTTCATGCTGTGTCTCTCTCTGTCCCAAAAATAAATAAAAAATGTTGAAAAAAAAAATTAAAAAAAAAAAAAAAAAAGTAAAAGTCTAGGGTCTACAGCCAGACTTCCCTCCAGAAAGGTGGTACCAACTCACCCTTCCTGCAGAAAGTGATTGAGCAGGTCCTTGTCAGTAGGGACACTGCTAAATAGTTGTTTTATCCTCCCTTCTTTCATACCGACTACCTAAAATCCCCTTTTCTCCCATAGATTCTGAGCTCCTGTGGCCCATTACTTAATCTAGTCTGGCTGTTCTCTGGACATTGCTTTATTATTTTCCAGCATTCGATGTTGCTGACAGATGTCTGATTTTTATTCCTTTTTGAGTAATCTGTTTCCCTCTCCAAAAATTATAGGTTCTTTCTATTCCCAGTGTTCTGAAGTTTCACCCTGGCCCCTTCATTCTGCTTAGCAGTAGGTAGACAGTTTACATCTGAAGACTCATGCTGTTCTGAAATCCTTAGACGTTTTCTTCTATTAGTTCTTTGATGCTTTCTTCTACGGTATTCTGTCTGGTCTGTTTTGTGTGTGTGTTCTCTTGTGTGTTCTTTTTCCTTTTGCTCTGTGTCCCGGGAGATTTCCTCAATTTTACCTTCAAGCCCTTCTGTTGAATTCAGTATTTAGACATTCTTTTAATCTCCAAAAGCACTTTCTTCCTCTCTCTTTCTATGCCCTCTCATTCCTTAGCATGCTTTTTAATTTTTTTATTTTATTTCATTTTTATTTATTTATTTTTGAGAGAAAGATCACGAGAGTATGGAGCCTGAAGAGGGGCTTGAGCTCACCCAGAGCAGGGCTCAAGCTCCCTTATACGGGCCTGAACTCATGAACCATGGGATCATGACCTGAGCCAAAGTTGGATGCTTAACCTACTGAGCCACCCAGGCACCCCTCTTAGCATGGTTTTATATAATAGTAATTAGAAGTGCTTTGGGGCACCTGAGTGGCTCAGTTGGTTAAGTGTCTGACTTTTTATTTCAGCTCTGGTCTTGATCTCAGGGTTGTGAGTTCAAGCCCCACACTGAGCTGCATGCTGGATGTGAAGCCTATTTTAAATAAAAAATAAAACCTAAAGATTCTTTTAAAAAAAGAAAGAGGGGGGTGCCTGGGTGGCTCAGTCAGTTAAGCATCCAACTTCAGCTCACGTCATGATCTCACCATTCGTGAGTTCAGGCCCCATATAAGTCTCTGTCCTGACAGCTCAGAGCCTACAGCCTGCTTCAGATTCTGTGTCTCCCTCTCTATCTCTGCCCCTCCCCCACTTGTGCATGCTCTTTCTTTCTCTCAAAAATAAGTAAACTTTAAAAAATAAAGAAGAAATAGAAAGAGGAGCACCTGGGTGGCTCAGTGGTTAAGCGTCTGACTTTGGCTCAGGTCAGGATCTCCCCGCTTGTGAGTTCAAGCCCCTCATTGGGCTCTGTGCTGACAGCTCAGAGCCTAGAGCCTGCTTCAGATTCTGTGTCTCCCTCTCTCTCTCCCCTTACCCTGCTTGCACTCTGTCTCTGTCTCTGTCTCTCTCAAAAATAAGTAAACATTAAAAAAAAAAAAAAAAGAAAAGAGGGGCGCCTGGGTGGCTTAGTTGGCTAAGCATCTGACTCTTGATTTCAGCTTGGGTTGTGTCTCATGGCCATGGGATCAAACCCCACATTGGCCTCCATGCTGAGCGTGGAGCCTGCTTGGGATTCTCTCTCTTTCTTTCCCTCGGCCCCTCTCTTTCTCTCTCTCTTCCAAAAATAAAACTTTTAAAAATTTTTATAAGGAAAGAGAAAGATATGCTTTAAGATTTCCTCAGTTTTCCTCGAATATCTAGCAATTCTTAATTGGCATTTATACCAAAGAATAAAGCACTGTTGAAGGTGGCTGTCGTGGGGCTGCTCTACTGTGGTGCATGGGAGTCTGTTTCCTGAAAGGTATTTCCTAGGATTGGGGCAGGAAGTGTCCACTGACAGGTCTCAACTTTAGGGAGTGTGGGCAGGAAGCCATGTATTAGATGGGGTCCTTCCAAATGCCAGAAAAATGGGGGCCTGTTCTTTTTCTTTTCATCTTTTTAAAATATGTATTTATTTTAGAGAGAGAGAGAGAGAGAGAGAGAGAGCAAGTGGGGAGGGGCAAAGAGAGCTGGAGACACAGAATCCAAAGCAGGCTCCAGATTCCAAGCTGACAGCAGAGAGCTGGATGTGGGGCTGGAACTCACGAACTGTGAGATCATGACCTGAGCTGAAGTCAGATGCTTAACTGACTGAGCCACCCAGGTGCCCCTATAATTCCTTTTTTTTTCAAGTTTATTTTTGAGAGAGAGAAAAGGAGGTCTGGTCTTGAGATGGCATCTCTTTGTTTTACCCTCCGCCTTGCCAAACACTTGTTAATTGTACTTATTTTTTCAAATCCAGGTTTTGGCTTTTTTGGCCATCTCCACTGTTTTATTTTTTTTTTTTCATTATTTTTTTCTGCTTAATCTTTATTAATTTCTTCATCCTGTGTTCTTTTGTCCATTTCTGTCTTCTTGAATTGAATGCTTCAAGATTTGTCAACTTGGGGTGCCTGGGTGTCTCAGTTGGTTGGGCTTCCAATTCTTTTTTTTAATATTAAAATTTTTTTTAACATTTATTCATTTTTGAGAGGCAGAGCGCAAGTTGGGGAGGGGCAGAGAGAGAGGGAGACACAGAATCCGAAGCAAGCTCCAGGTTCTGAGCTGTCAGCACAGAGCCCAATGCAGGGCTTGAACTCACGGACTGTGAGATCATGACCTGAGCCGAAGTTGGATGCTTAACTGACTGAGCCACCCAGGCACCCTGGGCTTCTGATTTTTGATTTCGGCTTAGGTCATAATCTCAAGGTTCCTGGGTTTGAGCCCTACCTCGAGCTCCACGCTGGCAGAGTGGAGCCTGCTTGGGATTATCTCTCTCCCTCTCTCTCTGCCTATCCCCTGCTCTCTCAAAAAATAAATAAACTTAAGAAAAAACATTTATCAACTCAATTGGCCATCAGTACCTGCCCTCACTGCCATCCTCCTGTAATATTTTGAAGTCAATCCCAGATACCATATCATTTTTTCTCTAAATATTCTAGAGTGTATCTTTAAAACATAGAGCATATATTTTGAATTTTTAAAAAAGCATAGCCATAGTATAATTTCTAAGCAAATTAACAAGAATTCTCTAATGTCATTAATCATTCTTTTTGTTTTAGTAAATGCATTGGAGGCTATAACTGTGTTCTTTTGTGGATATATCATTGATGATATCCACAGATAGAAAAATTGTGAATATATTCAATGCATTCTTTCTCATGAATAAGAAAGTATAAATGAAAAAAACCACTTATCCATCCCCTTCAATCTCCTAGTTCCCCATCCCTCAGGCTCTTAACTCCATCAGCAGGGTCCTGGATGGAGACAAATTGATCAGGCCTTAAAATACTATTACAGAGATGACAAAAACAGGTAAACTAAAGTTAAGCAGTTAAAAGAAATAAAGAGGGGCACCTAAGTGGCTCAGTGGGTTAAGCATCCAACTCGTGAACTTGGCTCAGGTCATGATCTCATGGTTCATGAGTTCAAGCCCCGTGTAGGGCTCTGCACTGACAGTGTAAAGCCTGCCTAGAATTCTCTCTCCCTCCCTCTCTGCCCCTACCCCACTCATTCTCTCTGTCTCTCTCAAAATAAAAAAACTATACTTAAACAAAAGAAGTAAACCTAGTGAATTGGTCATTCAGTGAATTAGCTATTCAGAATTGATTTTGTGTGCATTGACCTGGATCTGTACTTGATTTCTCCAGAAGGGAAACCTCAGGTTATCTGGGGTGCCCTCCCTGGCCTGCTCAGCACGAGAGAGGGCCCCCCAGGGCCCCTGGAGCCTCAAAGACTATTTTCCAGAGATTTGTTGAAGTCTCTAATTGTCTAACATCCTTTCTTCCATTCTCTGTCTTTCTGGGATACCTGTTTAAAATTCCCTTTACTATCTTCTGACTGGGATTGTGGGAGAGCAAGGAGGTAAACCTGTGTTATCAGTCCATCATTCTTTCATTGGAAATTAGTGGAACTTATTTTAAAACCTCCTCTTGCTATTTGCTTTATAAACTTAGTTTTCCTGGGTGTTCATTCTTCTTTTGGCTCTGGTAGCTCTCATGGGGTTGGCTTTCTTCCAATATTTTCTTTATTCCTTTTTTCCCCTGATAACCATCTTTTTGTCCTACTGTGTATTTCTCTTCCTCTACTGGTTAACTTACTAAAAGAAAAAAGGTTTAGGGGCCCCTGGGTGGTTCACTTGGTTAAGTGCCATCTCTTGATCTCAGCTCAAGTCATGATCTCACAATTGGTGAGATCCAGCCCCACATAGTCAGGCTCTGGAGCCTGCTTGGAGCCTGCTTGGAGCCTACTTGGGATTCTCTCTGCCCCTTTCCTACTCATGCTCGCTTTCTATCTCTCAAAATAAATAAACTTTAAAAAAAAGTTTAGAGGGAACTTGGGTGGCTCAGTCAGTTAAGCATCTGACTCTTGATTTCGGCTCAGGTTATGATCTCCCCTGCTCATGCTTTCTCTCTTTCTCTCTCTCTCTCTCTCTCAAAATAAATAAATAAATAAGCTTTAAAGTGTTTTGTTTGTTTTTTTTTTGAGAGAGAGGGAGGGAGTAGGAGGGGCAAAGGGAGAGAGAATCTGAAACAGGCTCCATGCTGTCAGCGCAGAGCCCAGTTCAGGGCTCGAATTCACAAACCATGAGATCATGACCTGAACCAAAACCAAGAGCCTGACACTTAACTGACTGAGCCACACAGATGCCCCGAAATAAACTTTAAAAAAATTTAAAACCGATATTTAGCAGAGCTAAAAGTAAAACAGTCATCTCCCACCTACTCAAGACTAGAACATTGACATGGGTTTTGTTCCCTAATTCCTAGATATTTTAATTCAGTTTCAAAAATCTCTCTATATCGGTTGCATGAAATTTCACCACCACATTTATTAAAATGTGACTAAGTTGGTCTAGATTTATTCCTTACCACTATTTCTTGTATTTCCCTAAAAAAAATTGCTGCTTTAAATTCTTTCTGGAACAAGACAGGGAGCGGATGAACAGATAGATGGATGGATAGATAGAGATTATTCATTTTGATCACCCCAGTCAGAATGAAGCCCTCCCACACAAAGCCTCCTGCTAGGCTTTCTATCAGAACATCTACCTTCATGTCTTCAGTGTCCATTCCGTGTATCAGTCTTCACTCCTCTGGGTGCTCAGTTTCTCACCTATAAAATACAAGAAGTAGGGGCGTCTGGGTGGCTTAATCGGCTGAGTGACCAACTTCAGCTCAGGTCATGATCCCACAGTTCGTGAGTTCAAGGCCCACATCGGGCTGTCTGCTGTCAGTGCAGAGCCTGCTTCTGACGGATCCTATCATCCTCTCTCTCTGACTCTCCCTCCCACTCCCCCCTGCCCCTCCACCCCACTTGCTCTTTTATGTGCATGCACGCTCGCTCTCTCTCTCTCAAAAATAAATAACAACATTAAAAAATAAAATAAAATACAAGAAGTAGTAGAGGTGCCCTGTAAAGTATTGGAGAGAAGGAACAGATCCCCTCACTGGCCTCAGGAAGCCTCTGCCAGCACCCCCACTTTAGCTCAGCTACACACACAGAACCAAGTCCCATGCCTCCTAGCCCCTAGCCCTTGAGTCCCCACACTTCCTTCAGGGGAAACGCTAAGTTTCCCAGTTGGGCCTGATGCTTTTCCACCTTAGTTGGATCCTGCCAGCTAAGAGCTATATGTCCCCTGTGGGTCTCCAACATCACAGGATTTGCCTTGCTGCCACCACCTTGGTTACAGGGGTAGGGGCAGGCTGGTATGATTTTTGAGTCCCCCACAGCAGGAGCCCTTGGGGGCTGGGAGAGATCCCGGAGCCCTCAGGGTCTCAGAACTAGAAGTGAGTGGGCACTGAGGACGGCAGCAGTGTTTGCCAAGGGAGGCATTCGGTAGATCAAAATGAATGAGTGAGTGGAGTAATGAATAAATGGGAGAATTAGTGAATCAGAGGATCGGTAAATTGGCGACTGAATGGAAGAGTGAATGAATGCATAGATTAAGTAGTTAATGAGGAAATTAATGAGAGAATGAACGAGTGGCTGAGTGAACGGTGGAGCTGTGGGTTGGGGGTGTCTGGGGGAAGATTGACTCTCAACTGCCCCCCACCTCTTTTTTTTTTTTCTCTCCCTCCAGCGTCCTCTATTTCTCCATCCACCGTTATGAGCAGGGTCGGTTCTGGCCCCACCTTAAGGCCTCTAACTGGTCCACCATAGGTTTTGGTCATGGCCAGGGATATACCATCAATGTGCCTTGGAACCAGGTCAGGGTCTGCCTGCCCTTTGCCCCCCAAATTGGACCCACCCCTGCCTCTCAGCCAGTTTGGGGCAGGGGGCAGAACGTCCCCATCATGCCGCTCTCTCTGCAGGTGGGGATGCGAGATGCCGACTATATTGCCGCTTTCCTGCACCTCCTTCTGCCGGTCGCCCTTGAGGTCCTGGGAGTCTGGGGGGTGTTGGGACAGGAACAATGTTGAGGGATGGGCCGTGAGGGCACCTGGCCTCATATAGTCCCTTTCCCCCTCAGTTCCAGCCCCAGCTGGTCCTGGTGGCCGCTGGATTTGATGCCCTTCAAGGGGACCCCAAGGTAAGGCAGACTCCCTGGGATGATTCATGGGTGGAAGGGGGCTGCGTGGAGCCAGGCTGACCCTCCACGTCCCCCCCAGGGCGAGATGGCCACCACTCCAGCAGGGTTCGCTCAGCTAACCCACTTGCTCATGGGTCTGGCAGAAGGCAAACTGATCCTGTCTCTGGAGGTGAGTGACATTACTTCATCTCTCAGCCCACAGATCCAGGAGGACGTGAGAGCCAAGCTTTCAGGTCAGGCAGGAGTTTCTGTCCCAGCATTTCTACTTAATAGCTGGACAACCTCACCTAGGTCCCTGAACCTCCTTGTGCCTCTGCTTTCCTTATGTAAAATGGGCATGATAATTGTGACCACCTCATAGCACTGTTCGGTGTACAAAATGTAAGTCACCCTTCAGATTCCTTGTTGCTGGATACGTAGTCAGCGCCCTAGTATTACTATTACTGTTCTTCCCTGGTAACACCTGATTCTTTCCTAATACCCCCACACACACCCTTCTTTCCCAGGGTGGCTACAACCTTCGTTCCTTGGCTGAGGGCGTCAGTGCCTCACTCCACACCCTTCTGGGAGACCCTTGCCCCATACTGGAGTCCCCTGGCGCCCCCTGCCCAAGGTGAGCCCAGGCGGAGAAGAAGCAGGACCCTCGCTGTCTACCCATTAGCTGTTTGGTCACTTTTCCCCTCCCCTGCCCTCTAGTGCCCTGGTGTCACTGTGCTGCGCTCTGGAAGCCCTGGAGCCCTTCTGGGAGGTCCTTGTAAGATCAGGTAGGAGGCAGGGAGGGGGCTGGGTGGGGAGTCAAGCATGGCATGAGCCCTTGGGAGAGATTCTCTTCCAGACCCCACTCACTTTCCTGGGGCCCCTTGGTGGGGGAGGGTCAGGCCTCCTCTCTCACTGACCCCCGTTTCAGGCCTCTCACCCCTTATACATTTGGGTAAACTAAGTTCCAGAGTATCACAGAGATCCAGGGTGGGGGAGTGGGGTGAATGTGGCCTCCTGTTGCAGTTGAGACCCCGGAGGAGGACATCCTGGAGGAAGATAGCGCAGAGGAGAAGGATGAAGAGGGACTGTGGCGGCCCCCAGCGCTCCCAATCCTGACGTGGCCCATGCTACAGGCTCGCACAGGGCTGGTCTATGACCAGCGGATGATGGGTCACCACAACTTGTGGGACAAGTATGCAGTCGGAGGGCCACCAGCTAAGTGCTCGGGGAGATCCCTCCCCCTCCTCAAGCACTAAGTCCTGCCTCTGGTTCCTGTCCCCCGACCCCAGCCACCACCCAGAGATGCCTCAGCGAGTCTTACGAATCATGCAGCGTTTGGAGGAGCTGGGCCTTGCGGGGCGCTGCCTCACGCTGCCCGCACGTCCCGCCATGGAAGCCGAACTGCTCACCTGCCACAGGTCAGACCCCCATGCCTGGGGTGGGGGTGGGTCCTCAGTGCACACAGGCTCCTGGGGGCCGGAGCACGGGCTCTCCCTCTCTGGTAGGTGGAGCCACTGTGGGACACGGGAGGGGCCGTGGAGGGGACGGAACCAGCTGGCTGTCCTCTGTGCCCTGTCTGTGCCTCCAGTGCTGAGTACGTGGGTCGTCTGCGGGCCACAGAGAAGATGAAAACCCGGGAGCTGCACCGCGAGGGTTCCAACTTTGATTCCATCTACATCTGCCCCAGCACCTTTGCCTGTGCGCAGCTGGCCACTGGTGCCGTCTGCCGCCTGGTGGAGGCTGTGCTGGCGGGAGAGGTACCTTCTCCCTGGGGTGGGGTGCCAGCTCTGGAGATGTGGGGGGGTGGGTGGAGAGAGGTGGCTCTGAGAGGTGAGGCTGGGCCTGAGGGCACAGAGGAGGGGCCTGCGGTGGGGAGGAGGACCCCTGCTCACCGGAGACCTTGCTTACTAGCAATTGCGGTGGGGGGAGATGGGGGCTGCAGGCTGGGGGCCCCTAGCAGCCAGGGGTAGTGGCAGGACGGAAGAAGAGAATAAAGGGGAGAGAAAGCCGTGAGGGCAGGTGGTCTAATCTTTGCTTCCTGCTCCTCCCCCAGGTTTTGAATGGTACCGCTGTGGTGCGTCCCCCAGGACACCATGCTGAGCGGGATGCCGCTTGTGGTTTCTGCTTTTTTAATTCTGTGGCTGTGGCTGCTCGCCATGCCCAGGCCATCAGTGGGCAGGCGCTGCGGTGAGGGCTCCCTGGGACCCCTCCACCACCAGCCCAGTGCTTACTAAGCAGGCCCTATGGTGCAGCCCCCCAGGACTTACCCAGACATTCCCAAGAGTACAATTGCCCGGCACTTCTCCCGAAAAGGACCAAGGATCTAGTCTTGCACAGCTTACCCAAATAGGACCCCCAGATTGTGGCACCCAGGTAGTTCTAAAACAAGGTCCAGGGTCCCCCTGCTCCATCATTTCTGGCCCCTGACGGCTATCCTGACAGAATTTGGGGTCCAGGTCCCCAGTGCTTACTTCAGGAAGCCCAGGATCCCAGCTCCCCACACTTACCGTTACTGGGTGGGGTGGGGGAGGGCTCTGGCCCTAAGCACTTGCTTGGGCCCATAGTGAAGACATCAGGACCCAGGCTCTGGCTTTCAACCTTACTCTGATAGGACCCGCAAGCCTGCCACCCACTGCTTTCCCCAGGGACCCAGGGTTCAGCCACCAGCAATAAATGCCCCTGCAGACAGACCCCAGGGGTGTAGCCCCTGCCCTTTCCCAGGGGGCCAGTGTCCCAGGTTAACTGAGGAGCCGTTCCCTCCCCAGGATCCTGATAGTGGACTGGGACGTCCATCATGGTAATGGAACTCAGCACATATTTGAGGAGGACCCCAGGTGAGGGGCTGGGGGAGGGGTTTGGGGTGTGGTCTGGAAGGTGGGTGAGCCATGCCTCAGGCATGCAGGGGAGTGGGGAGGCACTAACCAGCCACAGTCTCCCTTCCGACCCGGCAGCGTACTGTACATTTCCCTGCACCGGTATGACCATGGCACCTTCTTTCCCATGGGGGAGGAGGGTGCCAGCAGCCAGATAGGCCGGGCCGCAGGCACTGGCTTCACTGTCAACGTGGCCTGGAATGGACCCCGTGTGGGTGACGCCGACTACCTGGCTGCATGGCATCGCCTGGTGCTTCCTATTGCCTACGAGGTACAGTACAGGATGTGTGCGACGATGACAGTGTGGGTGACAGCGGGTCTGTGCATGTCTGACTTCTGGGTGACTGATCCTGTGGGACAGCCTGCGGGTGGCCGTCGTGATGGCCTTGGCATGTTTCTGCCACATGTGATTGCCTTCTCTGTGCATAACTGTAAGGGACTTCTGGGTACATGGGGGTCGTCTTTGTGTGCCTAGCTATATACGTATACGTGTCCTAGGCATACAGCATCACTAGTGCCTGTCTGTGTGTGATGGCGGCCCCATGAGACAGCCATTGTTGTGGAACCGAATGTGCAAGGTGGGGAGGAGCTTAAGTATGTGCATGAGGCTGCACAAATGGCTCTTTGTCACCACCGTTTCTTTCCTTGATGGCTGTGATACCGTATGTCACTGCACGTTGCTCTCCGTGTGACAGCTGGTGTGTGGCTTTCTGCATGTGGGAGGATGCATGTGACAGTCATCTCTCTGCCTGTTTGCCACAGCTGTTCATGTGTCTCTGACTGGCAGTGGCCTGTATATTTGCCTGACTCTGCCTGAGTGGCTGTAGGTGACCAACTTGTCTGTGTGCAGTGTGTGTGTGTGTGTGTGTGTGTGTGTGTGTGTGTGTGTGGCAGATGAAGTACCAGCTCCATGACGTCTGCAGACGTGCATGTTCAGATGTGTACATGTGTCTGGCTGTGCACAGCAGCTGTGACTCCCTTCTGTGCGTGTGTGACTGTGTGTGTGTGCAAGCAGCCACCTCCTGTGGGCACAATCATGTGTGTGCCTGTTGTGACTTTGGTAATGGCAGGTGTGTGGTTGTATCTGTGCAGGGATGGCTGTAGCTCACTGTCCCTTCTGTGAGATACTGTTTGTGTGTGTGCGATTACTACGATGTTAGTTCAGTCTGTATGCTACTGTGTGATTGTATGTGGGTAGGTGCCCATCTTCTGTGTGTGGCACTTGCGTTGTCACCTTCTATGATGGAAGTATGCATGCATCTCTCTTTGCCACCGTGTGTATAAAACCCTGTGTTGTATACATATGTCCCATTTTACCATCTCTTGACATCGGATTCTCCAAGTTTCATGTCTCAGTCTTATGACTCTACCTCATGTCCCCAAGTGTCCATTTCTGGAAATGTCTCCATGTCTGTGTTGTGTCTCTAAGTCTGTGTTTGGTGTGTCCACGGTAGCTCTGTTGATCTGTCTCCATGTTTCTGTGTCTCTGTGACCCTGAGTCTGTCTGTCTTGTGTCTCCACGTCCTCACCTTCCTGTTTTCAGGGCTCCGGGCTTGTGTCTCCCAGTCTCCAGGTCCCGTGTCTCCATTTTTCTGACTTGCGTGCCTGTGTGTCTGGGTCGCCCTCATCTACCGTCTACCCAGGTCTCCACCTTCACACTCATGCATCTCTTCTCTCCCTGCTCCAGTTTAACCCAGAGCTGGTGCTGGTCTCAGCGGGCTTTGACGCCGCATGGGGGGACCCACTGGGGGGCTGCCAGGTGTCGCCTGAGGGCTATGCCCACCTCACCCACCTGCTGATGGGCCTTGCCAATGGCCGCATTATCCTAATCCTAGAGGTAACTCTCGGTCCCTCTTCCTGTGGTGGGAGGGTGGTTTGGACAACTTGAAGTCCTGCCCTTTCTGCTGGCTGGCTGTGACACTCGGGACAATTTCCTAAAATCTGCTTTGAGTATCCCCACCTGGAATTGTGGGCACATACTGGGCATTAATAATACCACTATCTGGACAAACTTGAGTGCTCAGTATGTGCAAAACACTCTTCTTGGAACTTTGTGTGTATCGTTAATTCACTTATTTGACAAAGCAGCCTGCTGAGGTAGTCTGCTCGTCATTTTCCTCTCTCAAGATCAGGGAAACTGAGGCACAGAGAAGCATAGTGACCAGCCAGAGGTCATACATTTAATAATGGCAGAGCCAGGGCTTGAACCCAAGCAGCCTGGCTCTAGCATTGAAGCTTTTTATCACTACCTGAACTGCCTCTAGCAAGCTCCCAAGACAAAGTAAATTCACTGACCTTTTGTAAGTTACTCAGTGCCCCTGCCCCCCATGCCTCAGTTTCTTCATCTGTAAAATAGGGCCGGCTACTCGTGGAAAAGTGCCTGGCATATGGTGAGCAATGTATAAGTAGTTTCTCATCGTTGTGAGTCATCACACACTAGCTTAACCCTCTTGCCAGCCTTACGTGCTGCTGTTTTCACTACTTTGCGGATAAGGACAATCACTCACTACTTTGAGGATAAGGACAATCACTCACTACTTTGCAGATAAGGACAATCACTCACAGAGATTAACTGGCTGCTATAAAGTTCCACAGTGTGCCCAGGAATGCTTGTGGCAGGGCAAGGGAATGGTTAAGAACATGAACTCTTCCATCGGATAGCCCAGCCCCCAACCCCAGCGCTGCCTCTAACCAGCTGTTAGGGCCTCCGATGCATCATCTAGCCACCCTAAGCCTCAGTTTCTTTATCTGTAGAAAGAGCAGAGACTGGGGTTCCTATAGAATGTGAGAGAAGGGGGTTCCGGTACAGATTGAGCACATGTGGTTGTAAGGATTAAGTGAGTCGATACACATAAAGTACTTAGAATAGGGTCTGGCACACAGCAAGCACTTAATAAATCTCCGCTGTTATTAATGTTGCCTCAGTATTATTGTGATAATTATTATGTTGTACTTTACATCACCCTCAACAACCACCTCACACAATGGGTGCTGCCCCTCTGACAGTCGTGCAGGGCCCCAAAGGGAGATTGGGAGACAGAACATCTTGCCTCCCAGATTCCATGAGGGCCCCCCATCATACCTTTTCCTCCCCTTTCTCTTAAAGGGTGGCTATAACCTGACATCCATCTCGGAGTCCATGGCTGCCTGTACCCGCTCCCTCCTTGGGGACCCACCCCCACTGCTGACCTTGTCGCGGCCCCCACTATCAGGGGCCCTGGCCTCAATCACCGAGACCATCCAAGTCCATCGCAGATACTGGCGCAGCTTACGGGTCATGAGTGAGTAGGCGTGGGGAACTGGGGCAATGGGGGCTCAGGGGAGGGCAGGGGTCAGAGGTAGGATAGGGATAGCACCCACACTCAAGGATCTCCCTCCCATGGTTCCAGAGGTGGAAGACAAGGAGGAGGAACCCTCCCTTTCTAAGTCAGTCACCAACCCTGGGTCAGCTAAGAGGATGACCACACCAGAAAGGAACATTCTGGATGCAGGCACAGAGAAGGCTGTCTCAGCATCATCTGTGGAAGAGTCCACTCTAGGCCAACCTAAGTCAGAGACTGCTATGGTGGAGCTCAGTCAGGACCAGTCCTTGGAGGCTCCCACACAGAAAGCCATGCTGGACCAGACCACCTCACAGGCAGCCACAGTGGAGGCCACAGCAGGCCAGACCACCTCAGAGGAGGCTGTTGGGGGAGCTGAGATGATCCAAACCCCTCCAGCTTTATGTACTGACAACCAGACTCCCACAGCCTCACCTGAGCAAGGTGCCACATCCCAAATATCCCCCAGTGAGCTGATTGAGAATCTCAGGACCTTGGAACTAAACTGCAAGGCTCAGGTAAGACCCACCACACCCAGGTAGGGGGAAGAAGGGGCAAGAATCTGGCCTCTCAGATACATCTCTTTCCTCTGTACATCCAGGAGGCACCAGAATCTCAGATCCCAGAAGAGGATAAGCTACTGGGAGAGGCAGCTGGAGGTCAGGACATGCCGATTCAGAGCTTTGGGGTCCATGCTAACACTGACCAGGTGAGCTCAGGGACCAGGGAGGAGATTGTGGCTTCCTTCTCTTGCCCATTTGCACCTCCAGATAGGAGCATGTGGTGCAGGAACATGTAGTAGGGAGATGGAGTCCCTAGCTTACTCAGTTGCACCCATTCCAGGCCATCTTTTATGCTGTGACACCTCTGCCCTGGTGTCCCCATTTGGTGGCAGTATGTCCCATACCTGAATCAGGCCTGGACGTGACCCAACCTTGTCAGGACTGTGAAACACTCCAGGAGAACTGGGTGTGTCTGTCTTGCTATCAGGTAGGCAGCAGAGGAGGAAGGGGATGGGGTGGAGGTTGGCCCAGGAGCAAACTGAAGGTGAGTGCTGATCCCTGCCCGATACTCTCCCCAACCCCAGGTCTACTGTGGTCGTTATGTCAGTGCCCATATGCTGCAACACCACGAAGGGTCAGGACACCCGCTGGTCCTCAGCTACGTCGATCTGTCTACCTGGTGTTACAGCTGTGAGGCCTATGTCCACCACCAGGTGGGTCCTGGGCAGACTCTCTAACGCATGAGCATACATACACCCTCACACACATACCCTCTGTGATTGGGTAAGGGGAGAATGGAGACCCTTCTGCGTGTGAAATAGCCCAGAAGGGTGGTTGAGGGCTGGTGCGGGGGCAGCTCCTGGCTGAGGTAGAGGAGGGGTCCTCACTCTCTCTTACCTACCCTCTCTTGCCTCCTCAGTCTCTCCTAGAAGTGAAGAACATCGCCCACCAGAAAAAGTTTGGGGAGGACATGCCCCACTCACACTGAATCCCAGGATGTGCTCCTCTTCTCCACCTTCTGAGGCCCTGGATGAAGGGCAGCCTCACTCCATCCCATCCTGAAGACTCTTTTCAACTCCCCAAGGGTGCTGATTTAAGCGTAAATACTTGTAAGATGATTGTGATGATCAGTTGTAAATCTCCGTCTGTCCACTGCCTACTTGAGGGACTCTATCTACTCTGCCCTGGGAGGAAAGGAGGGTAGCTCAGTGGTCCCAAGAGGGGCTGATAACACTAAGCTGATGCTTTGTTGGGAGGGGGATCAACTGGCAGATACAGCAGAGTTGCATATGTAATAAAGTACAAGCTGTTACAAAACCTGGAGAGAGCCTTTTAACCTTGAGTGGGTACAGAACCCCATACCCCTGGCCAACGGGTCTGATGAGTAACGAAGGAATGAGGGCATGGGTCTCTGGTCAACCCCCTGCCCATCCAGTATCCAAAGAACTAACTGGAAATAGGGCAGGTGGCTTGGCTAGTTGTACTATAGATTAAATGGTGGAATCCCTAGGAAAATATGTGCCTGCCTCAGAAATAGCCTCACAGCCAGTCACAGCTACACCCTGGGCTGAGTGAGCAAGAAAACTATCAGGAAGTGTCCTCACCAGGCCTCTCTCCCCATGTCTCTTTTTGTCCTGATTTGGGGGTGGGGAGTCTAGGTTTAACGTACTTAGACTTGGTGGTCATGGATAACTTCCTGGGAGGAAGGAGTTCCTACCAATGACCAGGGATGAGGAATTGGAGGATAGTTTGGACGTTTTATTTCTCCCATATAATGAGAATTGCTTTGGCAACTCAGAACAGAGTCTGGGCTGAAGTTTCTTAGACTTTTCTTCGTGGCCACCTTATGACTCCAAGATAACCACCAGTAAAGAAGGGGAAGGGGGCTGAGCCCCCAGCTCCTCCATCCCCCTTTAAAAAGCATTCTGGATGCCCCACCCCAACAACCTCAGCATACATCTGATTGGTCAGAATGGTGTCACATGACTGCCATAGCTGCAAGGGAGTCTGGGAAATGCTTTGACAGCTGTCCACTTCAAATCGGATTCCTAAGGCCCTGACAGAATAATCCCTCCCCTGCAACTCCTTCCCTTCAGAAATGGGCACAAGGGCACAACGCTCTCCCCCAAGTTACTTTGAAAAAGCCTGCTTGAGGCAGCCCAGGGTCGATGGCCTCAAAGAGGCCCGTCAATACATATCCCGAAGTCTGGCCGCTCAGGTGAAAACTCTTGACACCCTCTGCACACTGAAAACTTGAGGTCACATCCCAGATGGGGACAAGGTAAGGGAGAGGTGCAGCAGGAGGCAGGGGTACACGAGGAGGTCCCGCAGCTCTCTAGCAGCGCACCCTCAAGACCGCTGCCTTTGCGCACGGTAAGCTGGGGCTGGATGCCCCTTCCCGCACTCAGCCCCCCACCCCAGGCGGGGGCGTGTCCACGAAGGCCCCCCCCCCCTCCGCTACCGCGCATGCGTTCTCCCTCTCCCCTCCGGCTCCCACCCCCACCCTCCAACTCCCCGCCCCCTCCCCGGGGTGGGGGGTGGGAGGTGGGGGGGGTGGGTTTGGAGCATCTCATCTGTCAGGCCTGTGAGAGCTGAGACGGTTTGCTTCCGAGTGCATCCCGAACGCAACCATCTTTCTCAGGACTTGAGGTGAGCCGGGCCAACAAGCCTCTAGCCCCAGCCCCGGGCAGGGAGGCCTTTTCCCGGTGGGTTGTGAGAGCGCAACAGAGGTGGGCTTTGAGGGGGAGCCTTCCCCTATCGCCTCCCATTCTCAGGGGTCAGGAGCCACCTCCAGCCCCTCACTCAGCCACCTTTGTGGAGACAGTCCTGGGTGCCGGTGTCCGCGCCGGGCGGGAAGCGGGCTGCTGTCCCGAGAGGCGGGAATGGGGTGACTCCAGGAACTGGACGAGTGGGACTGGCCAGAGTCAGGGGACAGTTTAGGGTAAAACTTGCGGGTCCCCCACCCACACCTCCCCAGCTTAGTCCAGGGGAGGGTGACCTGGCGCAGGTGTTGGCTTGTAGGGACTCAAGTTCAGGTGCCCCCCGCCCCTCGACGCACACCCCTGGCAACTGGGCGAATCCACACACCATGGGCCAGCCGGCTCCGAGTGGGGCCACAGCGTCTCAAAGGCCCTATGGTGACACTCGTAGGTCTTGGCCCACCGCAAGTGACTTGGTATCACCCGGGGAGCGCGAGACCCCTCTGTGGTTGATCTCCCGTGGGCCCTGTGATTTCGGGCCGGTCACCGCCACCACCAACTCGCTTGTCCCGGCATCGCTGTTCCTGCACTGACAAAGCAGCCATGGTGGTGATGGCCCAGCGTCTCCAGGGTGGCGGGAAGAGTCGAGTGGGCCGTCATGCGGGTCCCCTGGCACCTGCCGAGCTCCCAGGAACTAATGCTGCTGCCCCTTATCACTCCTGGTGCCCTTTGCCAATGGGGCAGAGTCCGTCTCATAGGTCCCTGGCCTCAGGCGAGAACACCCTCAGATTCCCAGCTGCCCGGACCCCAATCCTGATAGTTATCCTTGAACCACCGCACCCCCTCCCGCCTTTTACTCAAGAGCAAATCCTCTCCATGAGTTCCACCGTCGGCACATACCAGAATCCGATCCGATCTCTCCCCTCAGTCTATCTTTGCTGCTACATTTCTCCCTCTTTCTGTCCCCCAAGCCTTCGGGTACCGCAGAGCTCCATCCTCAGTTTACCTTTTTATCATGCCCCCCTCCCTCCCGCGCTCTTCTTTCTGAGCCAGCGTATCTACCGAGAACCCCACGGGTGGATCCCCATCTGGGATCTGCCCCGCCCCCCAACCCTGACCTCCAGAGCTCAAACTCAACAGAACCCCCCACTGATACCTCTAACCCGCCCTCTGTCCCCAAACTGTCATCATCCTTGGGTTTCCAGAAAGACCCGAGGTAGCAGCCATTATGATGCATTTCCTGAGGCCACACACTGAACCAAGACCAGAATGTGTATTGAATAAATTTAATCGTAATTTGCTATTAATAGCTAACACTAATTGAGCGCCTGCTGTGTGCCCATCCTCTCCTTAACTGCATGATAATTTACTTGCTTATCTTGTTGATCGGCTCTTTCTCACTTCCAGAATCTAATCCTCCCAAGGGCAGGGATTTTAGTCTATTTTGTTCGCTGCCACTTCCCCACCCCCACACCTCCCACCTTCCTTCCCCACACCCATCACAATGCCTGGCACGCCAGGAAAACTCTGGAAATAATGCATGAAAATTAAATAATAATAAGAATGCCTAACATTAACCAATCCCCTTCTGCATGTTTATCACCTATTGAGATACATTTTGCTGATTCCCCTTTGTTGTCTGTTTTCCTGACTAGAATGACAAGTTCCTGGCAGCCAGGGTTTGGTAACAATTTTCCCAGTTGTTTGTCCTTGCCACACAGTAGGTTCTCAATAGCTGTATGCTGAATAGGTAATAAAGGCTAAATTCTAATGTTAATGGATAGCTGACCTCATAATTTGCTGATTTACTTGGTTTATTGTCTCCACCTTTTAGAATACAAACTCCCTGGGGGCAGGAATGTTGCTCAGCTTATAATATGTGATGGGGCACTATGTGGGGCTTGGGGATCAATCAACAGTGATACAAAACCAAATAAAAACTGACCAAAATCCCTGCTCTCCCTCCTCCGGAACAGGGAGGGACTGCTAATGGGCAGGAGATTTCTTTTCCGGGTGATGGAAATATTTTAAAAGTAGATTATGGTGATGGTGGGGGCGCATGCGACTCCAGACCTCGAGGTTGTAGGTTCGAGTCGCGTGTTGGGTGTAGAGATTACTTAAAGGAAAAAAAAAAAAAAGATTATGGTGATGGTTGCAGAACAGTTGAATATACTAAAAAACAGTGAATTGTGCACTTTAACTGGATTAGCTTTATGGTCTATCAATTAAAAGTAAATAAAACTTTTTAAAATCACTGCCTTCACATAGAGGGAATGAGACAGAAATTAAGCAACATAAATAATGTATATAGCATATTAGAGGGTGATTCGCACACACCTAGGCCCTTAGGGAAAGTGATGCGATGCCACCCAACTGTCCCCTTGCCCCCAAATGGTCTTGCCTAACCTACCCCCGTCCCCATTGTCTTTTCTTCTCTTTCCCTCGTAGGGTCTGGTGTTCACATCCCTTCCCTGAGCTGCCCACGGGGTAATGGCACTGCCAAGAAAGCCTAACATGTTTGATCTGGGCCTGGGCACGTGGAGCCTTAGCTCCCAGGAGGAGAGCCAGAGGGCGCAGGGACCCCCCAAGGGTGTCAGCAAGCAGCTGCCTGAGTACAAGGCGGTAGTGGTGGGCGCGAGTGGCGTGGGCAAGAGTGCGCTCACCATCCAGCTGAACCACCAGTGCTTCGTGGAAGACCACGACCCCACGATCCAGGATTCCTACTGGAAGGAGGTGGCCCTGGGCCACGGGGGCTGCATTCTGAATGTCCTGGACACGGCAGGGCAGGCCACCCATAGGGCCCTGCGTGACCAGTGTGTGGCGATCGGGGATGGTGTGCTGGGGGTCTTCGCCCTGGATGACCCCTCGTCTTTAGCCCAGCTGCAGCAGATGCGGGCCACCTGGGGCCCTCACCACACCCAGCCCCTGGTCCTTGTGGGCAACAAGTGTGACCTTGTGACCAGCACCGGAGACGCTCGTGCGGCCGCTGCAGCCCTTGCAAAGAGCTGGGGAGCCCCCTTCGTGGAGACCTCAGCCAAGACGCGGCAAGGTGTAGAGGAGGCCTTCACCCTGCTCATCCATGAGATCCAAAAGGTCCGGGAGGCCATGGCAAAAGAGGCCGTGGCAGGGCCAGGTGGGGAGAAGGGCCGGCACGAGAAGGCCATGTGCCGCTGCGGCTGCTCCGTGGCCTAAAGATCTTGGTCAAGAAAAGCGGCCCTCCCCCAGGCCAGGGTGGTGGTTCCTAGACATGCAACCTCGGGAGCAGCTAGCTGTGTGGGGACACTGTTGGTGTACGGGGGATAGATGAATCCCTCTCTCTCTCTCGGGGAGTTTTTTGTTTGGTGATGGGCATCTGATAATGTAGGGCATAGTACTGGTTACTGTTGAGCTAAGAGATTTTGTGCAAAAATAAATGGTGTTCTCAGGTTTCAAAGCTGCCTCTGTGCCAAGTGTTCTGTGGGTGGGAGTGAAACTGGGGAGAATGTTACTTGTGAGATTTCTTTCATTCAAGAAATGCTGGCGGGGGGAGCCCACTGTGTGCCAGGCCCTGCTTTGAATGCAAAGGATGGAGAGGCACAGACACTTAAAAATCCCTGCCCTCCTAGATCTAACATAAGGCAGGTGTAGGAATAAAAAGTGGGGGAGGTCGAGGAAAGCCTTATCGAGTAGGTGACATTTGAGCAAAAATTCGCAGGTAACCTGGGGCAGAGGGAATAGCCAGTGCAAAGGGCAGGAGCATAAACCAACTACCACCACACCAACTCCCAATAGTGCAGGGCTGGGTGAGAGTACAGGTAGAGCGAGCCTCTATACTGTGGAACTCAGTATGTCAACATTAGAGATCAAGCTAACTCAATGCACCCTAGCTTTCTCCCCTGACAAAGACACTTTGTTAATGACCTGGAGCCCCAGGTTCTAATTTCTCAGACTCGGGAGTTCCAAGCCGGGATAAGGCCTGCAGCTTGCTCCCTCTCTTCCCACTGGGAGCCCCTCCCTGCATCTGGAAGCGCTCACGTGTGCTTCTGGACACCACCCCCCCTCCGTACAGCCCAACCTCTGCTCCCACCTCACAGCCACCCCTCGGTCCTCAGAAGGATGGACCCTAGAAAGATGCTACTGCGGGCCCCTGAAAGAGTCCTCCAAGCCTTCCGGAGTGGGGCATGGGATCTGGGTGGTTACTACCATTGTCTTTATGGATGCCGCCTCCTGCGAGAAGAGGCTTTAGAGTGGGGGAGGGTGTCTCTACCGCCCCAGGGCAGGGGTCCCTATGCCTTTGTCTAAGGGCAGCCATCACCATACAGCCCACCAGCCCCCTAGAAACTGCCACTCAGACAAGCAAACAGCTGCTTTAGATCGCATTTATTGTGGGGGCAAGGGCGGGGATCTTGGGAGTCCAAGGGCAGCAACTGCAGCTGACGGGGTAAGCCGCTCTCAGTGTGCAGGTAGGGTGTTGGGGTGAGTGGTCCTGGGCCGGAGGGCGCGCAGGATTCAGGCGGTGCTCATGGGGGCAGGAGGCGGCGCACCGGCGCCTGGGGCGAAGGGTTCTCCAGGCGCTTCACCCGCAGCAGGGCCCCCAGAACACCCTCAGGGGGCACCTCCGGGCTCAGATCCTGGTCCGCGGCGCGGCGGAGGCGGCGCGGGGCAGCCACAGCCTCGGGGTCCGCGCTCCCCGCCAGGATCCGCCCCAGCAAGTACCTGCAGGAGAGCCGAGTGGAAGGCACGGAGAATGTGCCCGCTCATCAACATCGCGGGCCTAGGTCCCAGATGACCCTGCAACCCATACTGCCTGGGGACCCGGCAGTCACCAGCCTCCCCCCCACCCAGGCGTCCCCAGCCCACAGCTTTCCAGCTGTCCCTGCCTCCCATCCCAGAAACTATAGTTTCCCTGCCCCCCACTACTCCCCCCAGGAAGCTGACATTGGAGCCTCCTCCCCGGGACCGAGAGTCCCTTTCCCCCACTTTCTCCCCAGCCAGACATCTCTGACTCTACACCCTGGGTCCAGCTCCTCACTCCCTCCTAGGGTCCCAGGGCCTAGGTGTTGGCAGCACGCTGTGAGGCAGGCCCCAGCCGTCCCCCTCCCCTTCCTTCCCCCAGCAGGATGCAGGCACCGCCCCCTGCCCGCCCCTTGCTGGGCTACCTCAGCAGCTCCGGGTCCACATCTGGCGTCTCCTCGCCGGCGTCCTCTGCATCCGGGCCCGTGGGGCCGTCGTCGTAGACTGGGGGCCGGGGTCTGAGAGCAGGGGCAGGGACGAGCTGGGCCGCGAGGGCTGCAGGGTCCAGACGGGCGCGGAGCAGGGCGCGGGCTAGCTGCGCGGCGGGCGCGTCGGGGTCGTCCTCCAGGCCCAGCGCGGGGTCGTTAGTGCGGGGTGCGCTCCAGGCGCGCAGCAGCTGTGCTAGGACGCGCGCCTGCTGATCCTCGGCCTCCTGCGCCTCTGCCCGCGCTCGCTCCTGCCTTTCGGCCTCCAGCAGGTGCGCCAGCGCCCGCGCCAGCTCCTGCATAGCCCCCGCCCCTTCGCCGCGGGGCACTGCTCGCCGGAAGCGGCGGGGAGCTCCAGCCTCCGCCATGGGCGACGAGGCTGCGCCCAGGCCGCGGAGTTCCTGCCAGAAGACGAGGACGAGGAGGTGGGGGAAGAGATGTCAGCGTCCGTCAGGCCAGGGACCCCCCCCCCCCCCACCGACCCACCCAGGGGATCTCCATGGACCTCGAAAATCCCCAGATGCCACCAAAGGCACTGTGGCCCCGCAAATATACCCAGACACCCCTAAGGCCACTGGAGACCCCAAATATCTCCAGATACACTTAAGACAACCAAAGCCCCCTATAGATCCTCAACCCCGCAATGGTTTCCTAGTGATTCAATTTGCCCCAGGGCTGCTGAAGAACAGTTTTTCTTTTATTTTTCTTTTTTTTTAACAGGAGTGGTGATGGCAGACATGACAGCCATAGATTTTTCTATATTGATGTTATGGACTAGAAGAACCATATCTGCATTTTATGGGTTCCTATTTATTGTTCACTTGTGTTACCCAAGAGATAGCAGACTGCTCTGCACCTTGAACTTTGGAATCTATATCTAGATCAGTACCTTTAAGTTCATCTTTTCCCTATCCGTTTTCTTTCTCCTCACTCACTCCCTTCCTCTCTCTCTCTCTCCCTTCTCTTCCTCCCCTTCCTCTCTCTCTTCCTCCATCTCCCTGTCTCCTTCTCCCCCTCCTCTCTCCCTCTCCCTCTCCTTTTCTTTCCTCTGCATTGAATTGTTTTCCTGTGGATGTACATATTTTATTTAACTAGTCTTCAATTGATGGACATTTAGGGTGTTTCCAATCTTTTGCTATTCTTTTTTTAAAATATTTTATTTTTTAAGTAATCTTTACACCCAAAGTGGGGCTTGAACTCAGCCCCATCAAAAGCCTCACGCTTCACCCACTAGGCCAGCCAGGTGCCCCCAATCTTTTGCTGTTCTTATCATGTTGGGATAAATAACCTTGTTCATATATTATTTGGCTTGTGTGTACGTCTTTCTTTAGAATAAATTACCCAATGACTAATTTTCAATTTGGACAGTTTTAAAACAATTTCAAAAAGTTTAAAGAAATTTTAAAAAGGTATCAAAAGTGCGAGTAAGGAACAAAAGACCATAAAAATGACCATGAAGAGTTGAAAAAGAAACACATCGAACATCTAGAAATATGTTTTGTTCTTTGTTTGTTTTTGTTTTTATTTAGGTAATCTCTACAGCCAACGTGGGGGGCTCGAACTTACAACCCCGAGATCAAGAGTCGCAAGCTCTTCTGACTGAGGTATCCAGGCGCCCCTAGAAATATGTTTTAAATGAAATTAAAAATTAAACAGGCAAGGGACGCCTGGCTGGCTCAGTCAGAAGAGCGTGGGACTCTTGATCTCGGGGTTGTAAGCTTGAGCCCCCCACGTTGGCTGTAGAGATTACTTGAAAATGAAATGTTAAAAAAAATTTAAAACAGGCCAGTTAAATAGCAGATTCAATAGAGCAGAAGGAAGTGATAAGATTGAACAGATCTTGACACTTGCTACACAATGGAAGGGACACTCCGAGCAGACAGGATCAACTCCTTCAAAGACTCATGCAGGGACAACAAATGATCCTAATGCGGGAGCAATGGAAAGGAAAAGATGAATACGTTTGACTCCATTCAAATTAAGGATTTCCTGTTATCCCAAGACACCACAAATAGAGTGAATGGGAGAAGATGCCTGCAACACGAATAAAGGATTGGCATCAGATACACAAAGAATGCCTAAAAAGCAAAGAGGCAAACAAACTAAACCTAGGGAAAACTGATGATCAAATATTTCACAAAAAATGAAACTCAGTTACTAAATATGAGACATAGGGCACCTCATTAGTAGTGAGGAAAATGCAAATTAAAATGCCAATGAGCTACTATGCACAGTGCGTCCAAAAGATTGCCAAAAATCAAACTGTCTAATAATGTCCAATGTTGGCGTGGCTGTGGAAAAAATGGAAACTCTCATACACTGCTGATGGGAATTCAACTGCGAGAATAACTTTGAAAAAACAATTTGGCAATGTCTAAAAAGACGCACAAATCCTGTGACCCACTCCTGGGGTGGTACACTGTTTGAAATAGCATAAAAGTGGAGAAGGGGAGGACAAAAGCCTGGAAACAACCCAGATGTCTATGGGCTTATTGAGAATGCATTTATAAAACCATGATATACACATATACTGGCAATATACTCATAAAATAAAATATTATGCAGCAATTGACTTTTGTAAACGAATTACAGCCATGCACTTCAATGTGGAAATGTGGATGGTGGACGCATCTCACAACCGATGCACAGCCAAAACAAAAACAAAAACAAAAAGGAGGTTGGAATTGGATTTCAGGCGGCCTAAGACATCCTGATGACTTCCTAGTGACCCCTAGTGACAACTAGGAGCCAGATGCCTGGCATGATTCCATTTCTATGAGGAAAGGCTAAAACAACATATTGTTTAGACATATATACCTATATGAGGATTCCTTTAAAAAGTAAGGAATCAATGAACAGAAAATACAGGATAATGATTCTGGAGGAGAGGGTTGCTGTGCGCAGGGGCACCAGAGGCTTCTAACTACTGATCATGCTCTATTTCTTAAACTGAGTGGTGGGTAGACATGGGGGTTATTTTATCATTATTCGCTACATCATACATGTATGTTAACTATATTACGCCATATGTAAAATATTTAATAATTCTTAAATCCCCCATCCTTGACGCTGACAGCGCTGAAGAGTTGGAGGATGTTGTGCTCCAAGCGCCCTGTGCGCCACAACTCCTCAGCCCCTGGGGAACCACACACTCACCAGCAATCACAACCTCACACACACTCACATGGACTAGCAGGCGTTGAGATGTCACATGTGCAACGCAAAACTGCCACATCCACACACAAGGAACCGCACACGTTCACACACACGGCTGCTCATGCAGTTACAATCGCCAAGCTACCCAGATGCGTGGACACGCACCATCCTTAAAGACACAATGCAGCACAGAGACATCATGGCTCCTCTCCCCACAATGACACAGCTCCACAAAGAGACAGAGAAACAGCCTCATGAACACCCATACAAAATCCTGGTCACTCGGTCCAACAGAACCCAAATGGGATGTGCACATGGGAATGCAAAAAGTATTCCCTCTCAAAAGATGAAATCTCTTTCTCCTCCCCCCCCCCCCCGCCTCTCTCTCTCTCTCTCTCTCTCTCCCTCTCTCTGTCTCACACACACATAGACACGCCCAAAGGTCAGTCATCACCACAGGATTCACCAACACACGGTGTCACTGAGACAAGTCACGCGCAGGAACACCACCGGCATCACACACGATGCACACTCAGACCCACAACCGCACCTCTGCATGGACGCTTGGAAGCGCTGACATCAAAGGACACACACTTACAGGGCCATCACGTTCTCACGCCCCTGTCATCGCATCTCGTGCACACAGACCGGTGCGCGCACTCCCTTCCCGAATGCGCGCTAGTCCCATGGAAAGCGCACAGGCGACGGCGGGGCGAGGCCCGGCCTGCACCAAGTGCCAAGGATGGGCTGGGTGCGGCTGCCAGGCGAGCCCCGCACACCGCCACCCACACACCCAGAGACCGAGTCCGGCATGGCCTGGGCGCCGACTGGCGGCTGCACCCCAGGCCACCCTGACCGACCTCCCCGCACGTCCGGGAGCAAGGGCCAGCGAGGATGAAGGGCCAGCAGCCGAGCGCAGACCCTTGCCTGCAGCACCCTTCTCCCCACCCCCACCCCGAACCCGACTGGTGTCCCACCTTTCCCGGCCGTGCGCAGAACGCAGGGGGAGGCCGAAGTAAGCCCAACAGCAGCAGCACCAAAAGGCCGACGCCCCCGGCCCGCGGCCCGCCGAGCAGTGGCGACCACGCCATGCTGCCCCAGCGAGCCGGGCTCCGGACGGGCGGACTGGCTGGCAAATGCGCAGCACCTGGGCTAGCGGGCAAGGCTGCGGTGCTCTGCGGCTGCGCACACCAGGGAACCCGGCCCTCCCCTGCCCACCCCCTCTGCCGCCACTCCACGCAGGCGCAGCTTGGGAGCACCAGCAGCCCCTCCATCCAGCCCATCGCCATGGAGATGCCCAAGGGGCAAGGTGGAAAGCTGGAGCCTGAGATGGCGGTTGCCATGGCAGTAGGAGGACAGTTGCCGAGGCAACAGACCTTGCTGTCCCTTAGCAGACAGGCAAGAAAAATGGACTCAGTGGAGTGGAATGGGGGTCTGGTCCCCACCTCTCCCTCCCTGGGAGGAGATATATGACTTGTTCAGTGAATAAACAGTTACTCGCTACTGTGGGCGAGGATAGATACATAGATACATAGATTTCACCCATATATTGCTCAAGAAAGGATTTCAAGTCACTTAAAATGATATATCAAAAGAAACAAAACTGGTAAAATTTGTGTATCCATTGGGCAAAAAATGTTGGGAAAGTAATGTTAGTAGTTATTTCGGGGTGAGGCAATAAATAATGGTTTGTCAGTTTCTCCTTCACACTTCTCTCTGCTGTCTGAAAAATGTTGCAATGGATATGTATTACTATTAAAATTAGATAAAAAGATAAAGATTATTTTCATTTTGGAATTAAAACAAAGTATGCTAACACGGCATAAATTAAAAGTGAAGAAAAGAAAGACCCATTTATGTTGCTGTGAGTATATCTAATCCATTGATTCTGTCTCCATCTCTGCAGTATAACAATTTTACAATGAAAATCATTATACACATCCCTTTATGGACCTGAAGATGATATACCCAGCCACAGTGTGATGAACACATGTTTAAGGTGGTTCCCATGATCCTTGCCTCCTGGTGTCTACAATCTTTTTCTCTTTCTTTAATGTTTATTTAGTTTTGAGAGGGGGGAGGGACAGAGAGAGAGGGAGACAGATGATCCAAAGCAGGCTCCCCGCTGACAGCAGCCAGCCAGACGGGGGGACTTGAGCTGAAGTCGGATGCTCAACTGACTGAGCCACCCAGGCGCCCTCTGGTGTCCACAATGTTGTGTAATCCCCTTCCCTTTGAAAGTGTGCATAACCAAAGGTGAGCAGATATATGGGCTTACGTGTACATAATTATATTAGAAATGAGGTTGACACTGTTACGGATGGGAGAGTCTGCATTTGTGTGAATGGAGGTCTGGGTTCTTGGATTCCCCAGGAAAGACTCTTGTGATGATCCTTGCTCAAAGAAAGACAGACAGAAGGAAGGTAGCAAGCACAAAGCAGTTTATTAAGGACAATACACTGTCAAGAAGGGAGGGTGGGCAAGCCCAGAGGCAACAACTACTCCAGGGCTAGGGGTGTCTTTTCTTTTTATGTTTGCAGAGGGTATGGGTCATAGCTTGGGTGGTCTCCAACTGAGGTTTTTTCCATTCATCTAAGGGACTCTTCTTACCAGTTGGGAGGGGAAGTTTTTGGCCCTACAAGGTTCTTGATGGAACTGTCACAGCCATCTTTCCCCAGGGAGGAGAGGCTGTTGGTGTGGGGGTTGAAACCATAATGCAAACATATTTTAATGGAGCTATAGGTTACCCTGGGGCAGAGGTTGAAGAGAAAAGTGCATGTTCTGCACCTGAGGCTCTTGGTCTGTCAGCCCTGGGGTATTGGAAGTTGTAAGGCCCGGATGCTAAAAGCCATAAAGTCAGGGTGTTGTGCCCTCAGACTTCTTTTAAAGTTTATTTATTTTGAGAGAGAGAGAGAGAGCGCGCGAGCACACAAGTGAGGGAGGGGAAGAGAGAAGGAGAGACAGAATCCCAGGCAGGCTCCACACCATCAGCCCAGATCCTGATGCAGGGTTCGAACTCACTGTCAGATCATGACCTCAGCTGAGATCTAGAATTGGACATTACCTGACTGAGCCACCCAGGCACCCCTGCCCTCAGGCTTCTAATGTGTCACCTATTTATCACTGTCTTTGCCTCCAGCTGATGTCTAACTAACTGTGTACTCTATTGAAATGACCACGTTGTGAGGTGATTCCCACTCCCTTACCTCTAGGTAGCCTCTAGGAACTGAAGGTGGCCACCAGCTGACAGCCAGCAAGAAATCAAAGCCCCCAGTCCTTCAACTGCAAGGAACTGAATTCTGCCAATGACCTGGGTGGGCTTGAATCCTTCCCCAGTCAAGCCTCAGATGAGGCTGCAGCCCTTCCCAACACCTTCATTTCAGTTTTGTGAGACCCTAAGCGGAGATCCCAGTTAAGGAACTGTGAGCTAATGTCCTTGTAAGTATGTTGTGTTAAGGTGGGAAGTAACATATCATCAACAAACGAGAAATAGAAGAGAACTTCTTCAGCCTGATAAAGGACAAAACCCCACAGCTAACATCATACTTAACAGTAAAAGGCTGAAAATTTTTCCTGCAGGGATCGGGATCAAGACAAGGATGTTCCAGGGGTGCCTGGCTGGCTCAGTTGGTAGAGCATGTGACTCTTGATCTCAGGATGATGAGTTCAAGCCCCACATTGGGCGTAGAGCTTACTTAAAAAAGAAAAAAGATGAGGATGTTCCCTCACCACTTCTACCACTTCTATTTGACATTGTACTGAAGGTTCTAGCCAGGGCACTTAGGCAAGAAAAAAAGGCATCCGTAGTGGAAAGGCAGAAGTGAAATTATTTCCATTTGCAAATGACATGATCTGACACGTGGATAATCTTAAGGAATCCACAATAAACCCATTAGAGTTAATGAATGAGACCAGAAAGGTTGCGGGATATAAGATCAATATTAAAAAACTCAATTGTATTTCTATACACTAGCAATGAACAATCCAAAAACTGAAATTAAGAAAACAATTCCAGTTGCAATAGCATCCAAAAGAATAAAAACACTTAGAAACAAATTTAACAAAATTAGTGCAAGACTGTACCCTGAAAGCTACAAAAGCCATCTAACATAAACTCAAATCCCATAATCACTCACTTCCAACACCCCTTTTTCAGATACTCCACAGTTCCCTATGGTGTGTGGGCTCCCTCACTGCAGCAAGCCAAAAAACCCAATTTGGTTTGACTGCAGCTGTGTTCTGATGGTCTTTGACTGATGTGCATTAACATAAATGAAGGAGGTTCAGCAGAAACCCTCACTTCCCTGCTCTGTGACCTTCAACTCAGTAATAGTGTTCCTATCTGCAACCCCTTGTGTCTCCAGCTAATTAAGTCACCTCCCCGCCCATGCTTGGAAGGAAGTTCACAGTGACTTGAATCTAGACATTTCAGTGAGGCCCCCTGCATTGGGTTTATTTGTTTTATTTGTTTTCCTAGGAATAAGGATCCCTGGGACTGTGGTTATCTGATCAGATATGTATTGTTACTTGGAAAATTGTTTTGTAGCTTTCTACCACCTGCTCCTATGGTCTGTCTAATTGTGTATAGTAAATATATAAGTGTTCTATTTAGTTACATAGTTGATTGTTACTACACAACAAAAAGAGAAGTCTATAGGAAGACAAAAAAAATGGCCCTGACACATTTATCCTCAAGCTGGCCCTGGGAGGCTAAGGAGCTCAGGTTTCCTCAGACCAGCATCCTTTGGACAAACAAGGCTTGGATCACCATTAGAAAATCTTATGTGGAAGCAGTCTCAAATAGGTATCTGTTCACACATGTTCATAGCAGCATTATTCACAACAGCTAAAACATGGAAGCAACACAACTGTCCATCAGAGGATGAATGGATCAGCAAAATGTGATCTATACCTAAAATGGAATATTATTCAGCCTTTAAGAAAGGAAATTCTGGGCACCTGGGTGGTTCAGTCAGTTGAGTGTCCACTTTCTGCTCAGGTCATGATCTCACAGTTCGTGAGTTTGAGCCCCGCATCAGTCTCTGGGCTGACAGCTCAGAGCCGGGAGCCTGCTTCGGATTCTGTGTCTCCCTCTCTCTCTCTGCCCTTCACCCCACCCAAGCTCTGCCTCTGTTTCTCTCTCAAAAATAAACATTAAAATATTTTTTTTCTAAAGAAAGGAGATTCTGACACACACTACAACATGGATAAACACTGAGGACATTATGCTGAGTGAGATAAGCCAGTCCCCAAAAGATGAATACTGTATGAGTCCCCGTATATGACGTACTTAGAATAGTCAAGATCACAGAGACAGAAAGTAGAATGGTGGGTTGTCAGGAGGAAGGGGAATAGGGAGTTAGTGTTCAATGAGTACAGAGTTTCCATTTTGTAAGATAAAAAAAGTTATGGAGATGGATGGTGGTGATAGCTGCACAATCTTATGAATGTATTTAATACTACTGAAATGTATACTTAAAAATGGTTAAGATGGTAAATTTGATGTTATGTGTATTTCACAATAAAACGAACAACACTTACATGAATTTCTTTGTCAGTTTTGTCTTTGTGTCCCTGAGAATTGTTTTGTTTAGTTTCATCTTCCCAGAGTCAGGAGAGTTTTTATTCCTGACCCATGATCAGTGATGATTGGCCTTTGGCCAAAATCTGGAGACACAGTTACACAAGCACCATCCTTATGGTGCATTGCAATTCTTGTGGGATCTCCTCAGTCTAAAACTGCCTCCTCCTGGCCACATACCTGCTTCCTTCATGTTTTCTCAGTGAAATGTCAACACCTATGTTTATCTCTCTAACTGGCATAATTTCACCAGGGAGATTTCAGAATTGCAGTAACCAAACTTTTGCTATGAAAAAGATAATTCATTTGATGGATACCTTAGAACCGAAAGGGCAGAAATCCATATGAAGAGATGGTTTGTTTCATTTATCTAAGAGAGAGATCATTTTGTTTAATAAAGGAGATGTCCTTCTCTTCATTTCTGTATTTGGGAATTACAAAGTGCTGACTTTCGAGGCACCTGGATGGCTCAGTTAAACGTCCGACTCTTGATTTTGGCTCAGGGCATGATCTCATGGTTTGTGGGATTGAGCCCCACATCATGCTCTGTGCTGACAGTGTGAAGCCTGCTTGTGATTCTCTCTCCCCCTCTCTCTCTGCCCCTCCCCTGATCATGTGCGCACACTCTGTCTCTCAAAATAAATAAATAAATACATACATACATACATAAATATTTAAAAATTCCTCTTTATTTTTTAAATGTTTATTTATTTTTGAGACACGGGGCTCGGACTCACAAACCATGAGATCATGCCCTGAGCCAAACTCGCATGCTTAATTGACTGAACCACCCAGGCACCCCTAAAAATTCCTCTTAAAAAAAAAAGTGCTGACTTTTTAATAGTATGCCTCGGTGACATTGTCAAGGGCCTGATTTATTGTTTAAATAAGCTGTAATAACTCTCTTTGCAGTATGTTTATGTCAAATTGTATTTTCTTGCAGCCAAAAGTCTTCCCCTCTGCTTTCTGGTGGAACATGACTAGCTTTTTACAGTGTTCATTTCATGTTCATCTGAAGCCACTATGGGAACCCTTATCAAAATGGACAAACCAATGAAGGAAATTCTACATAGCTTGCCATTATTTGAGATAACCGTAATAAGATTGGAGGTTGGCAAACATACTTCATGATATTAGCCACAGTAGCAGAGAGAAATTGGCCTTGACACTGAACTAACATTGATGGGGTAAGTTTAAGGGTCTTGCTGAGATGGTCCCCTTGAATGTCATACTTCCAATGAGACAATCATGGCAAAGACTGTAAAGGTAGGACATGGATAGGAACCAAAGACTTGAGGCCCCTTTGAACACCTCCAAAGTGGCTATGAGCACGTTCTGGCTGTGATTTATCTTCCAGGTGAACTGAGCCTTTCATCGCCAGGGAGCTTTTGCTGTAAGGGTAGGAATTATCACCCATAATCTTCAGAAAAAGTAGAGAGACCTAATAGAATTCTAAAAGTGGGGCACCTGGGTGGCTCAGTCGGTGAAGCATGACTTTGGCTCAGGTCATGATCTCAAGATTTGTGAGTTTGAGCCCTGCATTGGGCTCTCAGCTGTCAGCACACAGGTTGCTTTGAATCTTCTGTCCCACTCTCTCTCTCTGCCCCTTCCCCGCAGGGGCCGGCTGGCTCAGTCAGTGGAGCATGTGATTCGTCATCTACGTTGGAGTTGTGAGTTCAACCCCTAGGTTGGGTGTAGAGATTACTTAAAAATAACCAAAAAAAAAAAATCTTTAAAAGTAGAAGCAACAGAAAACAAACTGATGGTTGTATGGTTGCCAGAGGGGAAGAGGATGGGCAAAAAGGGGTGGAGGGGAGAGGGACATACAGGCTGACAGTTATGGAATGAAAAAGTCATGGGAATGCAAGGCACAGCAGAGGGAATATAGTCAATGGTACTGTAATGGCATTGTATAGTGGCAGGTGTTCAGCATAGCATAACATACGGAGATGTTGAATCACCATGAATCACTATGTACACCTGAAACTAATATAACATTGTGTGCCAACTATATTTCAAAAAAAAAAAAATCTGGGGCACCTGGGTGGCAGAGTCAGTTAAACATCTGACTCTTGATCTCAACTCAGGTCACCATCTCACGGTTCCTGAGTTCGAGCCCTGGGTCGGGCTCTGTGCTGATAATGAGGAACCTGTTGGGATTCTCTCTCTCCTCTTTCTCTCTGCCCCTCCCCTGTTCACGTTCTCTCTCTCAAAAATAAATAAACATTAAAGAAAAAACCTCTGTGTTTCTTTAAAAAAAAAAAAAGTAACAGGGTGAGAATAAAGGAGATCATCCTGAGAGATACTTTAGTTGGATACTAGAGGGCATCATGGTACAATAATAGTCAAGATCCACAGTGGAATAAAAAGGAAAAAAGGAGTGCTGTAGAAATCAGAAAGTTAATCTTGTTTCATCATCTTGGGGACAAGCTCTGCACCTCTGCAGTCATCAGCTTCTGGAGAATTCCTAAGAATCCTGTTTCATGCCTATTAATACGTCTTTTTCAACAAGCTTGAGGGAGATTTGCCCTCTGATTATGCCGGCTTTGTTCTGGTGGATATTTTGAAAATTTTTTAAAGTAATCTCTACACCTAATGTGGGGCTCAAACTCACAACTTTGAGATCAAGAGTTGCATGCTCTTCTGACTGAGCCAGCCACACGCCCCTATATGGATTTAAAAAAAAAATTTTTTTTTCCATTTATTTATTTTTGAGAAACAGAGTGAGACAAAGTGTGAGTGGGGGAGGGGCAGACAGAGAGGGAGACACAGAATCTGAAGCAGGCTCCAGGCTCTGAGCTGTCAGCACAGAGTCTGAAGCGGGGCTTGAACCCACAAACTGTGAGATCATGACCTGAGCTGAAGTCGGACGCTCAACCGACTGAGCCACCCAGGCGCCCCCCTACATGGATATTTTGAAAATGCAGCTCGAACCTGTTAGGGAGACATCTGGAGGCATCAAATGAATTTCTAGTGGTATGAAGTTAAATTGGCCTGTAATAGGGTAGAATCCAGGATTCCAAGTAAAATTACAAAACACATGGGCTGGTCTGTTATTAACTCAGAAATAATTAACAAGAGATGGTCCCCAGAGGGGATAGATAGATCTTATTGCCATCAGTTTTGAGGGGTTACAGAGAAGGAGGGAGGCAAACCATAAGAGATTCTTAAATACTGAGAACTGAGGGTTGATGAGGGGTGGGGGAGAGGAGAAAGTGGGTGATGGGCATTGAGGAAGGCACCTGTTGGGATGAGCACTGTCAAACAAATTTATCTGACAATAAATTATATTTAATTAAAAAAAAGAAGCGTGTTGACTTTTTATATTTTTAAAAATTTCTTTTAAAAATAAATTTTTTTGAGAGAGAGTGGAGGAGGGGTAGAGAGAGAGAGGGAAAGAGAGAGAATCCCAAACAGGTTCTGCACTGTCAGTGCAGAGCCTGGCCCCGGGCTCTTGGTTGTTTTCTCAGACCATGGCTACTACTCTGAATGTGATTTCTCTCTCTCTCAGGCACACACACTCATCCACCAAGACAAAAATTTCATAGCTATTTTTTTGTGATGTTTATTTTTGAAAGAGAGAGACAGAATGCAAGCAGGGGAGGGGCAGAGAGGGAGGGAGACACAGAATCCAAAGCAGGCTCCAGGCTCTGAGCTGTCAGCACAGAGCCGGATGCGGGGCTCAAACTCACGAACTGCGAGATCATGACCTGAGCTGAAGTCCGACGCCCAACAGACTGAGCCTCCCAGGCGCTCCATTCATAGCTATTGTTTTAAATACCTCCAAAGTGGGGCACCCAGGTGGCTCAGTCGGTTGAGGATCCAACTTTGGCCTGGGTCATGTTCTCACAGTCTGTGAGTTCAAGTCCCGTGTTGGGCTCTGGGCTGACAGCCCAGAGCCTGGAGCCTGCTTCAGATTCTGAGTCTCCCTCTCTCTCTCTGCCCCTCCCCTGCTGATGCTGTCTCTGTCTGTCTCTTAAAAATAAGTAAACATTAAAGAAATTTAAATACCTCTGAAGGTGGATTTCTTTCTTATAGGTCCCTTCTGGTACTAACATTTCCCTCAAAAAACTAATCTCAACCCCTGGTCCTGTAAAAATTGGACACTGACTTCACAGAATGCTTCTGCTGAGGTCATTATAACCCTATCAGCAAGACCTAGACCATCAGGAATGGGAACTAGCCTTGGGACATTTTGTTCTTTTCAGAGACTCCAGCCTGTTGGGCTGCTATTGTTTAACTCCACTCAAGCAATCTTTCCCTCTTGGGGTGCCTGCGTGGCTCAGTTGGTTAAGCATCTTGACTTGATTTTGGCTCGGGTCATGATCTCAAATTCTAGTGAGACTAAAAGTAAAAGCCTCTGGGGCGCCTGGGCGGCTCAGTCGGTTAAGTATCTGACTTGGGCTCAGGTCATGATCTCACAGTTCGTGAGTTCGAGCCCTGCATTGGGTGAGCTTGAGCCCCACATCGGTTGAGCCCCGTTTCTCTCTCCCTCTTTCTTTCTCTGCCCCTCATGGGATTCTCTCTCTCTCTCTTCCGCTCCCTCTGTCTCTGCCCCTGGCTCACTTGTGCCCTCTCTCTCTCAAAAGAAAAGAAAAAGCCGCCTGGCTCTCTAGAGACCAGCTGGACTTTGGGACGTTTCCATGGCTTGAGTTTGGTCATCTAGGCCCCTGTCTCCAAGGTTTATTGTGAAGACTAATCATTATCTTGTTTCTGGTAACTGCTTGTGCATTTATATGTATCCTGTCCAGAGTGTTAAATGGCAACTGTGCAGCCCTTGTCACCTCAGGGGATCCGACACAAACACATCTAACACAAATCCAAATCCTGTAATGTCTTTCCTAACACCCTTAACTGAGATGCTCATCGTTCCCCACGGTGTGTGTATTCTCCCTTGTTGCAATGAGCTAATACACCCAGCTTTGTTTAATCATTGGTGTGCTCCTGGTGGTCTTTGGCTGAAGTCTAAGAACATTATTTACTTAAAAAATCCAAGAGAATCATCTAAAAAACTTCTAGACCTAATAAGAAAAGTAAGGTGACCAGAAATAAGATCAAATGTGAAATTGAATAGCCTTCCCTTATAGACATTAAAACATTTTCCAATGTAATAGAAAAGGACATTGTTCCTCATGATAAGAAAATCCATCAACTTCCTGGGAATGCCTTGAGCGAGAAAATTATGAACTCTACACATTTTTACAGAAGAAAAAAAAAATTGGTTTCAAAGAATGAAAAGAGATATCGTGTTCCAGGCATGAAGAATCAACACTGGAGAAATGGATCCCCGAATTAATCTATATATTCAATTTAACACCAGTAGAATCCCTTTTCATCTCCTAAATCATGAAATATTTTCAAATGGACAATAATCTGCAGAAGATATTGATACAATGGATGCCTGGGAACTCTCATCATTTTCTCATTTGCCTCAGATTTTTTTCTTTAAGAAACAAAATATTTTGGGGCACCTGGCTCAGTTGATTAAGCGTCTGACTCCTGATTTCCGGTCAGGTCATGATATCACAGTTTATGAGATCTGCACTGACAGCAAGGAGCCTGCTTGGGATTCTCTCTCTCTCTGCCCCTCCCCTGTTCGCTCTCTCTCTCAAAATAAGTAAGTAAACTTAAAGAAAAAGAAACAAACAAAATATTTCCGGTCCAGCTGAAACCTATCCCTCCACCCAATTCTATCCTCCCCTCATCCTCTGAGGTAAGTGCAATTCTGAGTTTATTACAGATCATTTCCTTGCATCTTTTTATTCTTTTATTATATAATTAGGGATCCATGAACTGCATGTATTGTTTGCATGTGTTTAAAACAAATATCATACTCTACATAGCAGTCTTTGACTTTCCTTCTTCTGTCTCATACTGTAAGCTTGAGAATGATCCATGTTGATACACATGTCTCTAGTTCGAATTTAACTCTTTAGTGAGATATACATACATAAAAGTCAATGTTAGAAGAGTCCAATCTGATGAATATTTTTTTTTATTTTTGAGAGAGAGAGAGCACGCACGCAAGAGAGAGCAGGGTAGGGGCTCCTGGGTGGCTCAGTCAGTTGAGTGTCCGACTTTGGCTCAGGTTATGATCTCATGGTTTGTGGGTTCAAGCCCTGTGTTGGGCTCTGTGCTGACAGCTCAGAGCCTGGAACCTGCTTTGCATTTTGTGTCTCCCTCTCTCTCTCTCTGCTCCTCCTCTGCTCACACTCTCTCACCCAAAAATAAATAAACATTAAAAAATTTAAAAAAGAGAGAGAGAGAGAGAGAGAGAGGAAGAGAGAGAATCCCAAGCAGTATCTTCAGTCAGCGCAGAGCCCGACTCGGGGCTTGAGAACACAAAACCGTGAGATCATGACATGAGCCGAGATCATGAGTCAGAGGCTTAACTGACTGAGCCACCCAGGCGCCCCATGAATGTTCTTAAACTGAATGCACATGATCATCTAAGATGACTGTGTGAATGCCCAAGATTGCCACCAACTTCATCTCCACGGAGTCACTGAGATTACTGAGATTATTACTTTAACAAAGGGAGCTCAGAAATTGTTACGATGCCCTGTGAAAACCTTCAAATGACACCTGTCATGACTGATAATTATGTGTTGGAAATTAGGGTGCAAAACACATGTCGGAAACTCTAAGTGCTATAAATAAGGATATAAATAAATGCCAGCTTTGCCACTTTCAAGTCAGTGTGACCATGGGTGAGTTGCTTTACCTCTTCGTGCATTCGGTTTCTTCCTATGTATAATGAGGGTAACAAAAGGAAGGTTTCTCTGTCCCCTCAGAAGGGATTGTTGGCCCATCCTTCCTCTTCCACATGTTCGCAGGCAATTTGATGACACTGCAGATTCTCTAGAGGTGGCTCCCATTGTCCACTGCAGAGATTGGCCCCAAATGGGCTCCTTGACACCATCTGAGCTTTGCTCTCTAAAGGTGTATCCGCAGGGGAGGCTGCCCTCCCACCCACTTCGATGACGTGGGGTGCTGGGGGCTGGGGCTGGTAGAGCTGCCCTGCCCAGTCAGGCCCTGTTCTCTGATTGCCACTAAGAAAACAAAGCAGGGGCACCTGGATGGCATAGTCGATTAAGTGTCTGACTTTGGCTCAGGTCATGATCTCGAGGTTCATGAGTTCAAGCCCCGCGATCGGGCTCTGTGCTGGTGGTACAGAGCCTGCTTCGGAGTCTCTCTCTCCCCCTCTGCTCCTTCCTCACTTGTACTCTCTCTCTCTCTCTCTCAAAATAAATAAGTAAACTTAAAAAAAAAGAAAACAAAGGAAATAAGAACACTCAGACCAGCACCCCCAGACACAGGATAAGGTGTATGAGTCCAACTCTCTTGTCTCTCTTGCTTTCTCTCTGCCTTTCTCTGCTCTCTCACTGCTTTGTTTTGTTCTCTCTCTGCCCATTTTCAACCCCTGCCCTCTGCACTGACTCTCCTAATCTTTATGTCTATCTCCCCACTTACACTCTTTTCCCATCGTTTTCACTTGTCATACTGTTTTTTCTTTCTTGATATCTCTCTCTGTGTCTCTGTCTCTCTTTTGATGTCTCTGTAAATTCTGCCTTCTCTTTGTCTCACTACCTTTCTCTGTGTCTGTCCTTTTCTATTTTCTTTGGGTCTAATTTCCCCATGTCTGTCTCCCCATCCTCTCAGGGTCTCTGCCTTAGACCGTGATTCCTTACCCAACTGTCATGGCTGGACCCCCTCGTACTTCCCTGATTCTGTCCATCTTTCTAACCCTTCTTGTCCACCAAATATTCCCCCCCACCGCCTGCCCCATGCACATCAGTGGGTGGCAAAACCAGGGGCCACAGGGAGTGTGGGAGCCACCAGCCAGGGATGGTGGCAGAGAAATGGGGGAGGAGGGCTGAGAGGCAGCTGAAAGCATATGGAGGGTGACTTGGGGCTAAGGGGATGGGCGTGGGGGGATCAGGATAAGAAGATAGGAAGGAAGAACTTGAGGCATGAAATCCTTGTTGGAAGCAGATGGGATTAGAGATGAGAGTGAGACAGCCAGAGGGAGGAAGGGGTACCTTTCTGCTTCTCCGAGGCCCCTCAGCCAGAGTGTTATGGGAGGGGGACCTGATAGCCCTTCAGTGCAGCTCACAACTACAACAGCTGCCTCACCTTTCCTGCGGTTCCCTCCATCTAGTGCTGATGGTCTTCCCACATCCCTACCTGCATTTCTGACCCTCACATAGCATCTTACAGTTTGTCTCTGCCCTTTCTCCTCTCTTTTCCCATATCTTCTGTATGTCCCTCTCTGCCTCCATCTTTTTCTACCTCTCCATTGTTGTCTCTGTCTCCCTATGTGTGTCTCTAGGCTTCTATTTCTCTCTGTTCATCTCTCCATCTGTTTCTGTCTGCCTCTCACCTTCTCCATCTATTGCCTTTTCTTGGTCTCTGTAGTCCCTCCCGATGGAAACTGCCCAGGATCTGACCCCGTATTCCCTTCTCTGGGAAAGAGAAGCTGTCTGTGGGCCCAGACCCGACCTAGCCGCTGCCCCGTGGCCGGCTCCAGCTCCGGGGACCTGGGTGACTCTGGGGGCCCCGGGACCAGCTAGGAGTCCAGGGTCTCCGCGGACGCCAGGCCCCCATAGAGGCCTGATACTGCCCAGAGCCACTCTCACCCAAAGCCCTGAGCCTCAGTTGCTAAGCCTGGTCCTCCGCTACGAAAGCCAGCACTGACCTGGTCCCCGCAGCCAGCGGCCCGAGGAGCCAGAGTAGAAAGGCCTGAAGGTCGCCACAAACTGTGCTGAGGTCCCACAAATCCAGCTGCCTTCCAGGTCCAGAGACAGTGAACAGAGTCCCGGGGTTGGGAGAGGAGGGCAGAGCGCCTGGGAGTTTGGAAGAACCTGAAGGGGAGGGATCTTAAGGAGGAGGGGTGGGGCCTCAAGGTGGGAAGAGGTTCGGTCTAGAGGTTGAGGAACCTGCAGGTGTTAAGGTGCCTACAGCAGCGGAACCCACTTGGAGGGAACCAAGGAGATACAGTAAGGACGGGGCCTCAGAGGAGCCAGAGCTGATACATAAGGCAGGTAGGTCCTGCACGAGCCTTAGAGGACAGGGATAAAAGATAAGGAGCCAGGGCCTGGAGGCACAGGTCTGTGGATACCACAGCCACATGAGTGGGGTGGACGGGAAAGGCTGGGAGGTGTTAGTGGGGCAGTGTTTGATAGGGGCTGGATGGGGTCTGGTAACACGAGGCCGGGGAGGGGCAGGGGGGTGGGACCTGGTGGTGAAGGAAGAAGGGTCTTGCGTGGAAGTGGCAAGACCAAAGAGGCCCAGAAAGGACCACAGCCTGGGATACCCTGGGCCTGACGGGCACCTGGGCCGTAAAGGTTGTGTGTGCCACTGCTGCTGATGTGCCTGCTCGTGGAGCTTTGAGTTTGAGGCCAGGGCCCTAAGAGGGCTGTGTGCATAGTGCTGGTGGTCCACCCTCACTTTGCTTCCCGGGAGGTCTTCAGCCTGGTGGCTGCAAAATGTCTGCCACTGAGGCACTCAAGCAGGCAGTGTTGCAGTTCTGCTACTATTGAGGCCTTGAAGCCACAGGGAGGTCAGGAACTCCGTAGTTTCGCCCCCAGGAAGCAATTTTGGATAAGGACATAACCGCTTTTTAATGGCTTGCACAGAAAAGACCGTTCTTAGGTCTCCCATGAAGCCATTGGTACCCCAGTGGTGACAATATTTGTCTCGTATGTAGGGGTCTGCATGGAAGAAACAGTGTTTGGGGCTAAAGTCCATCCAGAAAAATCTCTTTCCCATAACCATCCCCCACCCCAATATGAAAACTTTCTGGTTATTTTATGGTTGCCCTTAAAAAAATTACAGGGGCATTGGGTGGCTCAGTCAGATAAGTTTCCGACTTCAGCCCAAGTCATGATCTCGCAGTTCGTGAGCTGGAGCCCCACATCAGGCTCTGTGCTGACAGCTCAGAGCCTGGAGCCTGCTTCAGATTCTGTGTCTCCTCCTCTCTCTGTTCCTCCCCCACTCACGCTCTCTCTCTCTCTCTCTCTCTCTCTCTCAAAAATAAACATTAAAAAAATTACAATACAGACCATCATGGAGCACAAGTATCTCTGTGATACAGCAGAGACTGACACAGGGCATCTTCCTCAAGAAAGCTGGGTCTTTCTGACACCTACTTCCATCCCAGGTTCACAGGCCACACAGAGGGAGACTACCTTCATAAATGGGTTGACTGGTATCCAGAAAGCCAGAATTTATTGTGAGGCCAGATTTTCCAGCCTTGGCAATGGGGGCATGGGAAGGAGGGGCCAAGGTATTGGTGTGCATGTGAGGGTAAGGGGTGCAAGATGCAGAACTATACCCTGCCCCCCAGCAATCCTTCTGTTCACTCACTTCTTTCCCAAGCCTATTCCCCTGTTTGCTTATGATTCATCACCGGGCCCCCACATACCCTTATTCATGTACCTATTCATATCTTGATTCATTCCCCCTCCTGCTCATTCATCCCACAAATATTTAGTAGAGCGCCACTCTCTGTGGGATTCCAAATCCTACGGCTTCTGAGTCCCTGAAGAGGGCTCTGCCCCTTGTCCTTAAGGAGGGGTTCCCATGGGTGACCCAAGGAATACATACACAGGCATTTCAAAACTGGCTTTAAATACTCATCAGGGCGCCACGAAAAGGGGATGGGGTGAGAACTTGTTACATGTGAGTATGGGGTTGGGGTGCCCTGAGAGAGAAGGGGACCCATCCGTCAGGGCAGCTGGGGTGCCCCACCCCCACCCTGGGACAAGGAAGCAGAGTAGAAGCCCTCTCTGGAGGGTCCCAGGGCCAACTGGGAGCCAGCCCTCCCTTCGAGGTAGATCATCTGGGAGGGAACGGAGGAGGGGCTCCCATGGTGGTGATGAGAGGCAGTCACTTCCTCAGTGGTACTGCTGATAGCTGGGATAGCCTGGGGCTGGGGTACCCTCCTTAGGGGGCAGCTGGCTGGGGTCCTCCAGGAACGGGGGTGCTGGAGAGGATAGAATCAGGTAAGGGTGAGAAGCAGTGCACAGGCAGAGCAGAGCATTCTGCCCCTCTCCCTGACCAGCATGCGCCAGGTACTCACCATTGCGGAACTGCTGGGCAGTGTAGCGAGTGAGGAGGATGCCAACGCCCTCTATGAGGGCCAGCAGGATGCCCCCCATCATTGCTGAGCCCACCATGGCCAATGGGCCACCTGGGAGAGTGAAGAGGCAGGGAGAAAAAGGTGAGGGCAGGCGGAACAGGGTGGAAGGGGCTGGGGCCGGGGGCCGGGGCACTCACTGCGGGCAGCCAGCACAGCCCCAGTCAGTGCTCCACTGGTGATGGAGTTCCAGGGATCTTCCTTGCCCCGCAGCCGCACCAGACCACAGTCGATGGTGGAGAACAGGCCTCCCCACACGGCAAAGCTACCTGCAGGGAGACCAAGGCCTGATTAATGTTCCTGAGGAATCCCAAGAATCCACAGCACAGGGTCTGGGGACCTCCAAGGCCTGAATGCTCTGGCAATGAAAGGGGAGAAAAACCCAAACACAAAGGCAGATGAGTAAACTATAGGATATTCCCCCTCTACCATCATGACTGCTCCTTCTTCAAGTGACCCCTAATCGTCAGCAACATTCCCTTTACATTTGTAGGGGTCTAAAGTGTTTGGAAGCAAATTTTTCTTCTCTATGATTTTTAAGAGAACCACTTTGATCTTCCTAACCAACACACAGAGTTGGGAATTCCAATCTTGGTTTAAGGGAGAAGAAAACAGGTTAGGAAAGCCAGTTAATATGACAGTTAAAGGCCTTACTATGTGCCAGGACCTGTTCTAGGCACAGCACGTTATTTGACTTCTGAAGTCTTAAATTCGTTCATATTATTCAAGTGCTTAGCAGAGCAACCAGCACTCAGCAAATACTATGTAAACTACAGAAATTATGAAACAACTTAGGTGGTTATTGCTATCATCATCCCCATGTTACAGATGAGGTTTGGAGAGGTTAAGCCATGAGCCCAAAGTCATACATCAGGGAAAATCCAGGAACTGGATTTAAACTCCAGAATTCACATTCTCACCCCCTACAAAACATCACTGACCCAGAAATCCCCAGGTAGAGTTGGGGCTGGAATCTGTACTCCAAATTTGCAGTCTAGACCCAAAGGAGCAACCACCCCCAACATGGTATCACATCTCTTATGTCTCTCCAAGCCTCTCACCTCCAATCTGGGGGGCTCGGATCCTCACAGCGTTGACACTACCTCTCAATCGGTGCCGTATTCCCTGGGAAAAGCGAGGAGTTGGGGAGTCAGAATAGGGATGAGGTCCCTGGCACACAGGGTTTCTAGCTTTTAAGAGAGGGAGAGTGATGGATTAGGGGTATCAGGAGTAGAGATGTGGAGAAGTGGCCAAGAACTAGGAGGCTGGGGAGCACTCTAATATGGGTGTCCTCAGACCAGCGCTGAGAAGTTCTCATTTGTTCAATGATTACTAGCATCTGTGTGCCAGGCACCATGCTGTATGCAGGGATAGTGAATGAGACAGACCTTAGCCCCTGCCCCCTCAGAACTCACGTTATAGTGGGAGACAGATCCCTAGCAGAGGTACAGATAAACAAGATGCTTTAGACAGCAATACATACTCTAGAGGAAAGAGGATCAAGAAATATGATAGGGGCGCCTGGGTGGCTCAGTTGGTTGAGCACCTGACTTCGGCTCAGGTCATGATCTCATGGTTTGTGCGTTCGAGCCCCGCGTCAGGCTCTGTGCTGACAGCTCAGAGCCTGGAGCCTGCTTTGGACTCTGTCTCCCTCTTTCTCTGCCCCTCCCCAGCTTGCACTCTGTCTCTCTCTCTCAAAAATAAATAAAACATTAAATTTTTTTTAAAAAAAGGAGATATGATAACAACTGAGGGGTTAGGAAAGGACTCCAAAGGAGGGGGCATTTGTGCTGAGGTTTTGAGGATGAGAACAGGAAACTTGGGCAAGGATCCAGGAAAGAGTCCCAGGAGTTGAGGGGAGGGATAGGACTAGATATGTAAATTGCAGGGACCTTGGCAAATGGATGGCATTTAAAGCCATGAAATTTGAGAAGATCTTGGAAGAGGGTGGTCAGAGAATGACAGAGAACTGATTAGGTTAAATTAAAAGCATTTTCAGGGTGCCTGGCTGGCTTGGTCAGTTGAGCACGCAGTGCTCAATCTGAGGGTGGGTCATGAGTTCGAGCCCCACGCTGGGCATTAAGCCTACTTAAATAAATGAATGAATGAATGAATAAATAAATAAATAAAAGCATTTTCTTAACTTTAAGGCTGTCCTTCTCCTGCCAGTTAAACTCCTGTCACTTCCCCGTACAGGTTTCTGACCCAGAATCCGCCTCTGGGTAAAATCTTTCTGGCTTTGCACAGTTAGGATTTGGTAATGATCGTTTTGACAGTGCAGCATTTCTACAGAGGAGCTCCAGTTGGGTTGGGGGGAGAAGGGGTGGTGTTGAGGGACACGGGGCCTTGTCTGCAGTTCTCCCGGAATCACATATCCTGGAGCCAGGCAGGGCACACAGTAGGTGAGCAGGCACCATAACGAGTAAGTGCATACGACTGGCAGCTCCAAGCAGTTTTCAGAGCAATATCGCGTGTGGGCAGGGAAGGACCCCCTGCACCACCCACGGAAGGCCACAACTCACGACAGGGGCGGAAGGCCACAACTCACGACAGGGGCGTTGCGGAAGCCCTTGATGGCCTGGAAAACTCCGCCGCCGATGACGCCCATAGTGAAGGCTCCACCGCAATCGTCCACAATTCGCCATGGGCTGCAAGCCAGAAGGGGAGGATGGGGTTAAGTGAGCCCCTCGACCCCCGCCAGGTCACATGGACTCTTTCCAACTGGGAGAAACCAAGTCACCCGAATGAGAAGCAGCACTTCAGATAATGAGATTATTTTCCCCCTCACTTATGCAAGAAATGGTGCAAAAGGGGAAAAGTATTAGTCTTTGCCCTGTCCGCACCTCCCCGTATAGCCAACCAAGGAATCTGCCAACTGCTTTACTACCATCAAAAGATTAAGTGAACTCATACAAGCAGAGTGGGCGCGTGTAAATCAGCGTTACGTGTTAATTTGCTAATGTTATTAAAGCGGGAAATGGTCTCACCCCCGTCTCCGACAATGAGAACGTCCAACCAAACCCCGCCTCCTTCCCTCCTTCTTTTAACCGGCTGCAGCTGGTAAAAACCAAGAGCGGACCGTGGGGAGGATACAGCTTGTCCACAATAGGCTCACCCAGGCCCCGCCCCCAACACCTCAAGAGACCGGGGAAAAGCCACGCGTGGCAACCCTGGGGATTTCCGCTCGACACCGCGCCACCCCTCGGCCGGAATGGACTCGGCCCGCGTGTCTCTTTTAGTTAACAAAGAGGGACTGGGGAGATACGGAGTCGAGGGAAACGTGGAGTGGTTGGTCCTGCACGGCATCTTCTCCAGGCGCATGCCTGTGGCTCCTCTTAACGGAGCCCGCGTGGGAGGAACGAAACTGGAGGAGCGGAAGGATACCACAAATGTCTCAGAGTTTCCCGAGTCTGGGACGTGGCGCGGTGTGGCCAGCACCTCTCCCGCCCGCCTCCCCCAGCTGGCCGTGGCGCCGCAGCAACAGTCCCGAGGCCTGTGCCCATCGCCGTACCAAGGCTCCCGAGCGTACTCCTCCATGGCGCCGGCGTCCGGCCGCGCAGTCTGGCTAAAACCTGGCCCGGCCACGCCCCCACTGTAAACGCACACAGGCGCCCGAGCTTGCCACCTATTCCAAGACAGCGATTGGGTCGCTTTGCCGCTCGTCACGACAGGGTCGCACTGTCATTGGCCACCCAGGTTTGCGTCATCTGCACTGCAGCCCGAGCGTCGTCCAGTTACTTCAAGGCTCGGGGAGAGACGAGCTCGTTCTGTGCTTTGGGAGAAGGCAGTTGTATGGCCCTGGCGGTCTTAGTGGCGACAAGAGAGAGGCGGCCGGTCTGACAGCCTTCCGCTACTCGCGTGACTGTATTGGTAATGTCGGGGTGGGCGCATTTTTTGGAGCTGGAGGAAGTGCTGCGCTTTGCTCCCCCATCCCCAGCGCTTTGGTTCCTCCTACCCAGCAGTCTTTGGGGGAAGTTGGGTGAGCCCATTTCTAGAGCGCGGGTGAACCGAGCTTGGCCCCTTCGGCGGTGTGCGGAGCCTGGGCCCGGGAGAGCTATACTGGGTCCTGGAACACCCAGCCTGGAGGGAAGGGTTGGTGAGTTTTGGTGGCATTGCCACCTATCTTCCATCTTTTAGTACGTAGATTCCGTCCACCCAGCTATTGGTGCAGGTGGGCGTGAGCACATGCCGGGAGGAGGCGCTTGGTTTTAGGATTTGGATTTGAATCCTCATTTGAGCTGTTTTTTGGTGGGTTTTTTTTTTTTTTTTTTTTTTTTTTTTGCCTGTCCGTCCATCCTAGGTCCGTCTGCTATCCGCTATGCCGCTGCCTGTTGCACTGCAGACCCGACTGGCCAAGAGAGGCATCCTTAAACATCTGGAGCCTGGTGAGCGAACTAAGAGCAGATGGGCCTACCATGTGCCAGGCTTGACAGGCACTTTGTTGTTGATACTGCCACTTGATACCTAGCATGGGCCTACCGCGAACCAATCAGTAGGGTGGCAGGCATTTCACTGATAACAATATGGGTTCCTGATGTCCATTCCTATTTCCTCCGTAATACTGGCACCTAATGGCACGTGCAGTCCATCAAAAAATCCGTGGAAGTGATTACAAAGTATGTAACGCTAAGGGCAGCTGACAAGGGTAATAGGATAATAAGATACTGATACTTTGTTCTTTATCTTACTGGTGATACCATTATCTCAGACCTATTGTGGTGCTAGTAATGATCTATACCTTATTGGTCACCATATCAGTAGCTGACCTGTATTTGGGGCCTAAGTGTTTGGTACACACATTATGGTTAACAGTATAAAATAATGATAGGATCTATCATTTACACGCTTACTCTGCTGCTGCTAATGTTTACACCTCATTGTCAATAATAGTAAAAGCTGACATTTGTTTTGGGCTGCAGTGTGCTAGGCACTGGAAAGTACATCTTATTTTCATCTTACTGATAAATGACATCTATCACCAGCGAATGTGTGCCAGGCATAGATCTTGTGGTTAACAATACTGATAATGATCATTGATCATCTATTTTAAGCCTATTGAGTATCAAGTCCTGTGCTGATGGTATATATATCTTACTAACAATACTGATGCTTACAGCTGACATCTTCGGGCCTATTGTGTGACAGGCAGTATGCTGTTGCTGACATATACGTTTCATCGTTAGTTATATCCACAGCTGAAATGTGTGGTAGGCCTACTGAGGGTCATATACTGAGCTGACAACCTACACCTTTTTTTATTTTACTGATAGTGACAACTGTTGCAGGCTTACTGTGTGTCAGGCTTAGGAACTGAATGGATTCAGAGCAGTGTTTGGACAAATCCCTTGCTATCCAGACCTGCTACTCAATATACAGAGTCCGAGGGGCGCCTGGGTGGCTCTGTCGGTTGGGTGTCTTGACTTCAGCTCAGGTCATGATCTCATGGCCTGTGAGTTCGAGCCCCACGTCGGGCTCTGTGCTGACACCTCAGAACCTGGAGCCTGCTTCAGATTCTGTGTCTCCCTCTCTCTCTGCCCTTCCCCTGCTCATGCGTTCTTGCTCTCTCTCTCTCTCAAGAACAAACACTAAAAACATTTTTAAAAAAGGATTAAAAAAATACACACACACACACACACACACACACACACACACACACACAGGGTCCGAAACCCTGTATTTGCCAAGCTTGGGAGCTGAATAGATTTGGACTATTTTCAGCTAAACCCCTTACTGTGCAAGCTCATTTTACCCAAATAGATTTGGATAGCATGGTGTCACGTGCTTCCTGAACTCAGGAACTGGAGGATACATTTGTTTTGGTGAATCCCTATCTAAACTCTGAAACCAGATAGGTTTGGGTGACAGTATCAAATTTCAAATCTTATCTGAAGCCAGAAACAAAGGATTTAGGTAAACTTTTTTGCAAATCTTCAGATTTGGAATGTGAGTGACATCTGCCACAGCAGGTGAGATGCGGAACACACACGTGTACATGCACACACACACACACACGGTCCATGTGAATCTGAGTGTCTCACCAGGCTCTGACTGTAGGATGAGAATCCCTCTGGTCCTTACTGCTTTTCTCCACCTCGCTGTCCTGCCAGAACCAGAGGAAGAGATCATTGCTGAGGACTACGATGATGATCCTGTGGATTATGAGGCCACCCGCTTGGAGGGTCTGCCACCAAGCTGGTACAAGGTGTTTGACCCTTCCTGGTGAGCCTGGGGGACTCGGGGGCGGGGGTGCTGACTTCTGACTTCACCCTTCCTGTGCTGTCTCTGGCCTTGGGGTAAATGGGGAACACAGGGAAGAGGTTTGGGGGTCCTCCCTCCGGGGTCCTGACATGGGGCAGGTCTAGGCAGAGATAGGGGAAGACAAGAGTTGAGGCTACAAGGAGAGGACATCTGTGCTGACACTCCTTCCCTCCCTCTTTCCGTCCCCTCCTTCTCTTCTTCCTTCCCTCCCACTGCCCTGCAGTGGGCTCCCTTACTACTGGAACGTGGACACAGACCTCGTGTCCTGGCTCTCCCCACATGACCCCAACTCGGTCGTTACCAAGTCTGCCAAGAAGCTCAGGAGCAGTAATGCAGGTGAGTTGATAGATCCAAGGGTGCCTCACATGCTTCTGCAGCTCTCACAGAGGGGTCAGGTAAATGATTGTGGATCAAGAAGGGGCAGGTGAGGCAGGCAGGCCCAACCCCCGGCAGGGGAGGTTGTTGAGGGCAGAGGCTGCTGGGTCCCGAGTCATTTCAAGGATTTTGTGTCCCCAGACACTGAGGAGAAGTTGGATCGGGGCCACGAAAAACCAGAGCGGGGCCACGAAAAACCAGAGCGGGGCCACGAAAAACCAGAGCGGGGCCACGAGAAGTCTGACAGAGATCGAGAGCGTGGTTATGACAAGGTGGAAAGAGAGAGAGAGCGTGACAGGGATCGGGATCGTGACCGCGGGTATGACAAAGTAGACCGGGAAGAGAGCAAAGAACGGCGCCATCATCGCCGAGAGGAGCTGGCTCCCTACCCCAAGAGCAAGAAAGGTAAGCAGAGCAGCAGGACCAGGAGTCAGGGAAGGCAAGTGAGGCACCACAGGTGAGCCACATAAAGGAAGTCCTCACTTTGCTCATGCAACTGCCTGAACCTGGGTCCTGCGCCAAGGTGCTGCCATGGCAGCCATATGCTCCATTCCTTCCTGGGATGGGGGAGCTTGGTGATCAGGCGCTCCTTCTGCCTCCACTGAAGATCTCACTCTTTCACCGACTTGCACAGTGGCGAGCCGGAAGGATGAAGAGTTAGACCCCATGGACCCCAGCTCATACTCGGATGCACCTCGGTAAGTGACAATGCCTCATGAGCCCTTCCTTCTCTTTCCTCGTGACTTCCTTGTGTCGATGACCATTCCTTTTCTCCTGTCTCCTTTCCCCATTTGTCAGTTGTTGGGAGTTGGGGAGAGTGCCTACCACAACCCACATTCCCAACTGCTGACCCATATTCCCTAACCCTTGTCACCCCCAGGGGCACGTGGTCAACAGGACTCCCCAAACGGAATGAGGCCAAGACAGGTGCAGACACGACAGCAGCTGGGCCCCTCTTCCAGCAGCGCCCCTACCCGTCACCAGGGGCTGTGCTCCGGGCCAATGCTGAGGCCTCCCGAACCAAGCAGCAGGACTGAGCCTCCCCGCCACCCTACCACCCTGGGTATTTTTAATAAAGGCTTTTCAATGGATTGTGACCATGAGACCTGAGTGCTTCCTTCCCATGCACTTTTGAGGCTTCCCAACCCAAACTGGCAAGATGCAAAACACATTTTATTTGTAAAACTCACCTAAGAAAGTGCGGGAGTGGCAGGGATAGGGGGGTGGGGGTGGAGCCAGAGGCAGGGGTGGGTTCCTTCCATGCCCTCATTACCAGAGTTTGGCCGTGTTAGCCTTGCGTGGGGGTGGGGGGTGGGGCCAGGGAGGGTTCAGTGTCTACCTGCCCCCACCCCTAATACTGATCAGAGTTTGGTCCTGGCTGGGCCAGGGCAAGAAGGGAGAACGAGGCCAGCGTCTTCAATCCCAGCAGCTACGAACCCTTCACCTTGGTGAGCAACCTGTGGTGGGAATGGGGAGGAAAGAAAAACACAGAGAGCTGGGGTGGGCTGGCAGGTGGGTGTCCTGAGCAAGCGAGGGTGACAGTTGTGAGGCTGGTAGTTCCTGGGGTTAGTAATAGAGCCCCCGCAGAGTCCCCTGGGTCAGAAAGCTACACATGGACTAAATAAATACAACATCTTTATTTGGCATTGGGTATCCTGACATTTGTTCATTACAGTTCCTTAGAAAACAACCAAAAAATCAGAACAAATTAATCAAAAATAAAGATCCAATGACCCTATTTACACATAGCAAAGACAGCCCAGGCATCTCCCACGCGTGCATGTGCGCACGTGCACGCAAACGCACGCACGCACGTGCACACACATCCTGGGAGACAGTTAAGGGGTTAATAAGCGTTGAGGAGTGCAGGGGCAGGTTCCACATTCCAGCTGTTTTTAAGACACCCTTGGCCCTGTTACAAAGTAAGGGTGCCTCATACAGCCAGTGCGTATCAAGAGTGTGGTTGGCAGCTTAATTTTCCCTCTCAGAACGTCTCAGAAAATAACCCTGCGTCCAGCAACTGACAGTGTCTTAAGTTCAGTGAGATTCAATCACCCCAGTGACCTCGCCTGCCTGCTTTTCCCACACCCTGGATCATTAATTACCCGATTACACCACAAATTCCCAAACCTCTAAAAAACCGATGGCCCCCTGCTGCACCCTCCCCTGGACCAGGCAAAAAATCTCAGCTCCTACCCCTTCCTCCCCGGGGTGCTCACAACAGGCCCATTTTTCAAGGGTCTCCTGTCAGGAAAGCTGCCCCAAGGCCACACACAAAAAAAGACTGAGTGGCTAACACCATCCATTGTGGTTGTGAGGGAGGCAAGAAGGCCTCAAGCCATGGGAAGCTGAGCTCCACAGATCAGCATCTGTCACTAAAGAGCTGTAGGATTTTTGTCCAATTTGTCCTTACAAAGGTGGAGGGATTGCTGGGAGGGACTCTCCCAGTCATGGAAGACAGGACGCCTCTGGCTAAGGGCAGGCAAAAAAAGGCCTTGAATGACAATACTGCCAACCTGGTCCCCAAGGGGTTAACTTGGGGCAGAGGAGGCAGCTCTTAAGAACCCCCTCCAGGGGAGTGGGAGGTCAGTCTACAAGGAAGGGTTCATGTGATACCCTGCCCAGTTCCACGCCCCTCCAGAAGTCTCCATGACCCGGGAGAAAAGACTCGTCCAACCCCAGAGCCAGGCCCAGTGGCGACTCAGGTCCTGCAGATGCCCAACACCCTCCACCCAGTCCCCCTCCCTGTCTCCCCCCCCCACCACCAGCCCTCACTTCACCAGCACTGACTTTGGCAGAAAGGGCTCCGTGCTGAGGTCTCCACGATGGGAAGACAGCTTCGGTGGCGGCGGCTGCCCTGGAGGCTGCTGGTGAGTGCAGGGCCCGGAGGTGGAAGTGGAGGCAGAGGTGGAAGCTATGGCTTTGGCTGCACCTCGGGGAAGGCTGTAGAGGTAGACGGCACCGATGACCAGCCCAGCGCCAAGGGCAAACAACGGGTCCACATGGAAGCCAAAAAGGCGGATGGAGGCAACAGTGGACAGCACGATGGACAGGGAGGTGGCAAAGCCCTTGAGGATGTTGTCGGCGTACTTGACGACAACAGCCACCAGCAGCCCGCCAAAGGCCTGGTTGAGCACCACGCCCCAGACAGCAGGTGTGTACCCGAAAAAGAAGCCACGGCGGGCCACGGCAGTGCCTTCAGCCCACCAGAGCCCCACCAGGCCCAGGGCTGTGCCGAAGAGGCCCAGCTGCAGGTTGCGCAGCCACACCGAGCCTGAGCTGCCCTTGAGGATCTTCTCGAAGTAGACACCTGCGAATCCCGAGGACAGACACGAGGCCACCACAGCCGCTAGGCCCGCCCCAGGGTTCTGATCCAGCGGCCGAGGGCCCCCACCACCGGCTTGCTGTGCCTGGACGATGGCAACGCCAGTGAAGAGGAGCAGCAGGGAGGCCCACTGTAGCCGGGAAAGGCTGCGGTTCAGCATGAGCACGGAGAACAGTGCCGTGGTCAGGATCTTCAGCTGGTACGTCACCTGCGAGCGGTAGGTGGAAGGCACTAAGGGGTGTTCCCAACCCCCGACACGTGCACAATGGAGGGACGGGGTGGGGCAGACAACAATAAAAATATCCAGCCACTGGCCACTGACTGGCATGCAGCATGACATGCCTCCCAGAAAGTCCACAGCTGTGGAAGTCCCGGGCCACACCCAGGTCGACATCCCAACCCCATTTTCTGGCTGTGTGATGAGGAACAAAGCACTTGCCCTGTCTTGGCCCAGACATGATCTATAAAACACAGCTGTTGTATGTGAACCACTTCCCACGGTAGGTAAAGAATGGGCAGGGGCGCCTGGGTGGCGCAGTCGGTTAAGCGTCCGACTTCAGCCAGGTCACGATCTCGCCGTCCGTGAGTTCGAGCCCCGCGTCAGGCTCTGGGCTGATGGCTCGGAGCCTGGAGCCTGTTTCCGATTCTGTGTCTCCCTCTCTCTCTGCCCCTCCCCCGTTCATGCTCTGTCTCTCTCTGTCCCAAAAATAAATAAAAAACGTTGAAAAAAAAAAAAAAAAAAAAAAAAAAAAAAAAAAGAATGGGCAACAGGCTCTTTGATGAGGGCATTCGTGACAAATAGGTGCTGAAACAAATCCGCCACAATGACATCAGCAAACGTTTTGTGTGCCAGTGTGGGTCTAAGTACTTTGCATGAATCCATTCACTTAATGCTGATGTATGAAGTGGGCACTATTGTAACGTCCAACAGAAAGAGGAGAAAACTAATTAAGGCACAGAGAGGTTAAGTGATTTGCCCAAGATCACACAGCTGGAAAGTAGCAGAGCTGGCATTTGAACCCAGGCAGCCTGGCCCCAGAATCCAGGCTCTTCAACCATTTTCCAAGGCCGAAAGCTCACCTGTTGCCAACCAAGGGCACTTCCCAGGTATCATTTCTTTTAGCCGTCCCAGCCTCCTGGCGAGGCGGCATTCCCATTCTCAGTTCTCACAGATGAAGAAACCGAGGTTGAGGGAGAACCAAGGCCATTTCAAAGGTGACACGGCTCCTGCTCTCTGCAGCCCTCCCTTACCAGCAGCACACATCCCCCACCCTGGCCAGTTCCTCCCAGGCCATGCTGGGCATGGGGCTCACCTGGAAAGTGGCAGCTGGCAGGTTGGAGATGGCAACATACTGGAGGTTATTCTGCAAGGTGTAGATGAGAGACGGCACTGCGAGCTTGAGTGTGTCCACATACTGCACCAGGACAGCATCGTGGAGGAAGAGAGCCAGGTGCTTCACGTTACCTGGGTGGGGTGAAACACAGCCCCTTTTAGCACTGACTACACCAAAGAAGATCCTCTGAGGGCCAGGACTGGGCCTGGGCCTGTGTCTCCCAGCCCCCTGCTCTGACTCCCTGAGGGCCATTATGAGGTCTGTGTTATCAGTTTCCTGACAGTACAACCGCGTCCCTAGCGGGTGTCTCAGGTACCAGTCTGATGGACACAAAACAATCATCCTTAACACGGCGCCTGAGAATCAAGACCGTATTCACTCAGCTTACAGCCTACCTCCGTGGCAGAGTCCCATTCAGGGCAATCACTCAGTAAATGTCTGTACAAGGAAATAATCAGCATGAACTAGCTTGTGAAGCAGAAACCTTAGGAGCATGAAAGCAAGATTGTTTACCAGAGGGGAAGTTTTAGACTCGACTTTTACACTGATCCTAGCTCCTCACTGGCTGGCGAACTGCCTGAGGGCAGGGGCCACCTCCCAGTTAGACACTTCTCTCTGTCAGCCCCACACACAATCATGTGGTTGCCCTTGCCGCAGGGAAGAGTGGAAGCTTGACTATTAAGCAGAAAGTCTGTTTGGGATCTGCTCCCACCAATACATGAGAACACCTTCCTGTGTCATAAGGCCTTTGCAAAGCTCACCCCATTTTTTTTCAGTTCATCTTTAAAAAAATAAAAGATTTTAGGGGTGCCTGGGTGGCTCAGTTGGGTGCCTTCAGCCGAAGGGTCCAACTTCGGCTTAAGTCATGTTCTCATGACTCGTGGGTTCGAGCCCTGCGTCGGGCTCTGTGCTGACAGCTCAGAGCCTGGAGCCTGCTTCAGATTCTGTGTCTCCACCTCTCTCTGCCCCTCCCCCACTTGCAGTCTGTCTCTCTCTCAAAAATAAACATTAAAAAAAATTTTTTTTAAATACCAGCCCTATGAGGGCAAGATGCAGACTGCATTGCTAACACATCCACCTCCACAGCTGGAGCAGGGCCTGCTGCAGTGAGCACTTGAACTGTCTCAGAGTCAGTCAAAAACAGAGCAGATGGCCTGGCAGGGCATTATGTTAAGGGAAGGAAGTTAGACCAAGAAAGAGAAATACTGTATGATTTCATTTATTCATGGAATGTAAAAAAAAAAAAAAGCCTCAGGGAACTGGTGGTTGTCAGGGCAATGGCGGGGAGGATGGGCGGAATAGGTGAAGGGGATTAAGAGGTACAAACTCCCAGCTATAAAATAAATAAATCACAGGATGAAAAGTACAGCATAAGGAATGTAGTCAATAATATTGTAACAACTTTGTATGGTGACAGATGGTAACTACACTTACCACAGTGAACACCGTGTAATGTACAGAATTATTGAATCACTATGTTGTACACCTGAAACTAATAGAATATTACAGTTGCCCCTTGAGCAACCAACAGGAGGTTGGGGCACCAACCTCGCGCACAGTCAAAAATCCATGTATAGAGGGGCCTGGATGGCTGTCTGTTGGGCATACAACTTCGGCTCAGGTCATGATCTCACAGGTCCTGGGTTCGAGCTCTGTGTCTGCCTCTGTGCTGACAGCTCAGAGCCTGGGGCCTGCTTCAGATTCTCCCTTTCTCTCTGCCCCTCCCACTTGTGCTCTCTCTCTCTCTCAAAAAAAAACATTAAATGTTTTTTTAAATCCACGTATAACTTTTGATTTCCCCCAAACTTAACTCCAATAGCCTACTGTTGACTGGAAGCCTTATCGATAACATAGTAATTGATATGTATTTTGTATGTTAATATGTATTATATGCTGTATTCTTACCATAAAGTAAGCTAGAGAAAAAAATCATAAGGAAAATGCATTTTCAATACTGTAGTGTATTTATAAGAAAAAAAAACTTGGGGCACCTAGGTGGTTCAGTCGGTTAAGCATCTGACTTCGGCTCAGGTCAAGTTCTCATGGTTCCTGAGTCCCGCCTTTAGCTCTGTGCTGACAGCACAGAGCCTGCTTGGGATTCTCTCTCCTTCTCCTTCTGCCCCTCCCCCACTCATGTGCTCTGTTTCTCTCTCTCAAAATAAATAAATAAACTTAATTTTAAAAATATACTGAGGGCAGAGCTAGATCGTACATCTATATCCTTTACACACGCAAGGCCTTTATAGAGAAATGATTGGTAACGTTTTAAAGGAGGGCTTTAAATTAGTAGATAAATCCACCTTACAGGAAATACAGAGGATAAAAGAACATGTTAAATGATACCACAGGGAGGCAGCCAGCAAAATCCAGGCCACCCAAAATCTACAAGACATACAACCTGCTCTCTTCAACAAATTAACTGCAGATCAAAAAGAGCTGGAGGGGAGCCCTGAGGTTGACAGACCTAGAAGCCATCAACCAACTACAAGACACTGACCATATATAAACCTGACTGAGACAAATTCTTAAGACCTGTTAGGATATTTGAGAAACCATTATAAATGTGAACACTTGACTGGATATGTGATTATTTTATTAACTTTAAAAATTATTAATTTTCTGGTGTATGATTTTTAGATATCGCAGTAATTTTTTTAATGTACAAAAATATTTATTCAGGACTGTAAGGGGGGATTTACTGCAAAATAATACTTAGTTCATGTGGGACATACTGTAGTATAATAAGGCAGGGGGTGGGTACATGAGCAGACATGTAGACTGGCAGTGAGTGGATAATCACTGATGCTGTTTAATGGTAGAGTGGTCATGGGTTGAAAACTGATGAATCTGGGTGATGGGTACATGGACATTTTATTATTACCTCCGATTTTATGTATGTTTAACATTATCCATAACGCAAAGTTAAAGGGAAATAACTGAATCACTATGTAATGGTCACCTGATACCTTATGGGCACAGATGGTCTCACTCCTACAGTCCACACAGGCCAGCTCCCAGGGGATTAGGGATATAAAAGTGTGGGTGCAGCTACTCATACCTGGAGGGACAAGGCAGCTTAGCTACACATACATATTCTCCAGGCAATTTCACGGACTCAGTGATACTCCCCCAGCAAACCCAAAACTCCCCCAGCAAACCCTCCATGTGGGGATGGGTACACACCCACACAGTCCCACCCGCCAACTCCAGTGCAGCACCCCCTTTCTGGTTCATACCCCTCTTCTGTGCGAAGAGCAGCAGCAGGCAGGTGAGACCTTTGAGCACTTCAGCCATGACCACAGCAGTGGTGGCAAAGAAGCGGTCCCCAGGCAGTGTGCGGGCATAACGGATGCTGAGGATGAGGGAGGCATTCTGGACTACCAGCACAGCTAGGGATATGTATTTGAGGCGCCGGTGAGCTGTGGGGAATGGAATGAGCAAGGGGGAAGAAGGGATCAGAAGCTGCTGGGGCACAGCCACACCACCACCTTCCCCCTCACTCCTTTCTCAACCAGGATCTTCCTAGCCACTTGCCACTTCCTCCCTCTGCCTCCTTCTCCTAACCCAATGAGGGTATGACTCCCATCTACTTCTACTGCCTCAACAGGCAGGAAGGGCCACAAAGGGAGAAATGGGCCTCACCCTGTCCAGCCCATACTTGGAATCCTTGGTGAGGTATCAGGAAATGGCTAGGGCAGGTTCTGGACACACTCTGGCCCCCTCTCCCCCTCTTCTGTGTGAGAAGCAACCCACGCCCAGACAGAATACCAACTACATTCTCAACATTTGAGTGCTGACCGTCTGCCTATCACTGGGCTAAAGGATTTTATATGCATTACCTCAACAGACCTCTATATTGCTCTGATCTCTGAATGAGCTACAAGGATTCCATTCTATGGATGAGCAAACCGAAGACTTATATGAAATGATGCTTCTATTTAATGAGAGGCTGTCCTATGTAAAGAATGATACCTCAATACAGGGACCACTGTATAAGGCATGTCCACCCCCTAGTAACGGTCTTTCTCCCATCTAAAATATCATTTCATCCCCTTCAACTATGAATGGTCTCTCCAACTCCTACCTTGTATGACCACCAGAGTCCACCTGACCCAGAATGGTTTCATAAACATAAGAAATAATTCCTCCACAGTCCCTAGGATTGAACCCCATATAATAAATGGTTATTGCACCAAGAATGGTCTGGTTCCCTCTAGACATAAGGAAATATTTTTCTATACTCCACATGGTCCAGTCATCCTCCAACCACCGCACCACCCCTACCTCCAGCCAAGGAATCATTCCTGTTCTACTCACACTCATAACGAACTCTCCCCGCTATAAAGAAGGGCCCTGCACCCTTAGAAAGTCTTTTCTCTGCCATATAAGGAAGGACCCTCCCACTCCAACCTGCAATGAACTCTACCTCCACTAGGAAGGGTCCCCCCCCAATGGTCCTCTCCCCTTCTTATGACAGACATACCAATCCTCAAAATGGACCCTCTTAAGTTGTGTAAGGAAGGACCCGCCCCACCCTAACTCACAATAGCCCCTATCCCTTTATAAGGAAGAAACCACCACTCTCAGAATAGCTTTTCTCTTCTATAAGGAAGAACTTCCCCACCCTCAGAATGCTCTCTCCCTTCTATAAGGACGGACCCCCCCCACACACACACACACTCAGAATGGTCTTAATGATCTTAGCCTCCACCAAAAGGAATAACCCCCCAGACTCAGAATGATCTCTGCTCTCCATATGCGGAAGGAACCCTCCATCACCTTCAGAATGGTCTCTTCCCCGCCTTCCAACACACTCACGACAGTCCGTTCCGTCCTCCATCCCCCACCCCCCCAACACACATAGGTCGGTCCATATGGGATGCTCCCTCCAGCTTCGGTGAGGAACCTTCCTGACCCCCCAGCGATCTCGACTCTCGCCCCGCCGCCCCTGCTTGGTCACAACCTGTCTCACCCGCACTCGCTGTCCCAGGCTCCAACGCCCCCGCGGAGACCACCCCAGGTCCTGCCGCCGCGGTGGAACCGCCAGACCCAACCGCTGCCATGTTGGCATCTGCCTGGTCCGTCCCCTCGGCAACAGCAGGCCACTTCCGTGTCCCTCACTTCCGCTTCCGGGCCTCTTGGGTGGGGCCGGGACAAGCGAGGGGCTGGCCGGAGCCGGGGCTTTCCTCGTCCGCTCCCGAACAGTGAATCTAAGACCGCGGCCTTGGGATTTCCAGATTTTGTCGGGAAGGGGAGACCCGACGGGCGGCCGGCTCAGCCTCTTGATGTCTCTACAGAGCCTCATTGGCTTATTCCCGTTACCAGACCCGCCCTCATCTTCATTGATCCTGCTTTCCAGATCACCCGCCCATCCTATGTCCTCGTCTCATTGGTTCAGCTGACCCTCTTCTATCTCGGCTCTTTATTGGCACCTTCTACAAGAGGATACCTCCCTTTCCGCATCAAAACTCCTGGGTCCTTTCTGGTTGGACTGAAGTTCCCCTTTCTCCCACCTCCAGCGAGGTCCCGCCTCCTGGAGAGCCCGCGGGCATCTGGGAGGAAAATGAGACCGAGGGGGCGGGGCGGGTGTGCGTCAAGTTTCATCAAGCAGATGAAAGCAGAGCGGTTGAGGCCACACAAGTGACAGGGCATAGGAGAATTGAGACTGGAGGATAAATGAGCCCCTATTGAGGGTGCGAAGGAGACCCGTAAGCCAGCAGGTGAGGCGGCGTTCAGGTTAGCTTTTGAAAGAGGGGGAGGGGGCGCACCTGGGTGGCTCAGTCAGTTAAACCAAGCGTCCCACTTCGGCTCAGGTCATGATCTCCTGGCTCCTGAGTTCGGGCCCCGCGTCAGCTGGGGAGCCTAGAGCCTGCTTCAGATTCTGTGTCTCCCTCTCTCTCTCAAAAAAGAAAAAAAAAAGGGGGGGGGGCAAGAGAGGGTTCAGCTGAGGTCAGGACAAGTGAAACCAAGACAGAACAGGGCAGGTATGTCAAAAAGTGAGGACTGAGGGGCGCCTGGGTGCCTCAGTCAGTTAAGCGTTGGGCTTTGGCTCAGGTCACGATCTCCAGGTTCGTGAATTTGTGCCCCGCAACTGGCTCTGTGTTGACAGCCTGGAGCCTACTTCAGATTGTATCTCCCTCTCTCTGAACTCTACCCGTTTGCACGCTCTCTCTCAAAAATAAACAATTTTAAAAAACTAAAAAAAAAATAGAAGTGAGGAATGAGAGATGAGAGGGATGAACAAGTTAAGACTGCAAGGGAGACATGAGAACATAGGGGCAAAACATGTGACTTACACCCTGAATGTTACAAGGAAACAAGGAAAGGCTGGGAAGGTTTTTGTCTGTGCCCAACCCTGACCCCTCCCTCATCAGTGCCCTGAAAGGCATTTTCTCTTGTGGGAGGATTTTATTTCCTCCCCTGGGGGTGAGGAAAGCAGTTTTCTCTGCCTGAGCAAGCCCATTTTTGATTCGGGAAGTGTCTCAAACATCTTCAGTGTCTATGGTATCTCTAATGGAGTCCTTCTGCACATCCTGGGAGCTACATAAGAGCTGAAGAGGGGGAAATCAAGTTTTTCTTTGTGGTCCTGCTTAAATGAACCCTAAAGGAGCTTTAGGATGGTACCACAAGGCTAAGAATCCCCAAGAGCTGAGGAGAGCTCCAGCCCACCTCCCTCTTGGCTCAGCATACAGATGCTCCATAATTGCCTCACTGTATCTACAAATGGCCAGTCACTTCTGATTCTATAACATTTATTAAGTAGTGGGTTTCCTTGCTGCATCTACAATGGCCAGTCGCTTCTGATTCTATAACATTTATTAAATAGTGGGTTTCCACACATGGCTTTTTAAATAATCCAGGCAGGGGGAGAAGGAAGAGGAGGACACAGTTGGAGTTCCCCTCCCACCAATACATAAGTATTTACATTTCAGCAACTGGACAATCCTGGCTCAGAAGGAGGCAGCAAGAATCCGAAAAAGATGGAGGGGGGGGCCCCAGGAGAACAAACAAGACTTATTTCCCCCACCCCATCCCCCAAAAAACCATCCACCCCATCCTAGCGGACTCTGGTGGTGTCCATCTTCCATTCCTTCCCCAAATCATGGAAGAAGGGTTCTCCTCACCAGAATAAGAGCACTTGGGATAACAGAGTAGGGTCCCCTCACCAAAAAAAATTAATAATAATAAAATAAAATAATAATAAAAAAATTAAAAAAAAGTCCTGGAATAACAATAGGGCATTACCTCCCCCAGAATAAATAACCCTGGGCTGAGGTAGGCAAGCAGCTTGACTGAATATAGACCCTGGGCTAGGGGAAAGGGTCCCTTTGCTAAAATAAGAGCTGCTGGGGCATTGGAGGGAAAGCACCCTTGCCCAAGTGAGAGCATTTAAACTAAGTGTGTGCGGTGGTAGCAGGAGGTGCCAGTGTAGGGGTTACAACTTATCAGAATAAGAGTCCTGGGGCTCAGAATGGAAGTAACTTCAAACCAAATAAACACCCTTAGCAAAATGAGAAATATGGAAGTCCCCCCCTCCAGAATAAGAGATGTAAGTTCTGGGAGGAAGGCTCCTTAGCAGGATTGGGATGGGGACTGGGCAGACTTGGCTTATGTCTCCTGATCCCTGATCCCCAATCTCTGACCCTAGTAACACTGGATTTTTACTGACCTGTATAACCAGGTCAACAGATATCCATCTATCCCTGTGGCATGCCATGGGACGGGTATTTAAACTAGTGGGGGCCTGGCCAGGACTAGGGCAGCAGGGACCAGGCCAAAGGGGTGGGACCCCCCGTGGGGGCATTGAGGGATGCATCCTCAGCTGGTGTCTGCATCCAGGGGTCCAGCAGTATCTCCTCCAGTGAGGGTCGGGCAGAGGGTTTGGGGGCCAGGCACCGGCGGATTAGGGCACAGCAGTCTGCAGATCAGAAGTACACAGAAGATTAGCAGTCAGTTCGGGGCACTAGTCCCTGGGAAGGATGCAGTCCACTGGGATGGGACCAGTGAAGGCCTCACCTGGGGAGACATGGGCAGGGAAGTGGAGCTCAGCCTCCAGAATCTCCTGGTCCCTCTCAAAGGGAATGTCCCCGCACACCATGTCATAGAGGAGGATGCCCAATGACCAGACAGTGGCTGGGAGCGCGTGGTACTGGTGACGAGAGATCCACTCTGGGGGGCTGTACACCCTTGTTCCTGCACACAAGCCAGAGATTAGACCACTCTCTGATAATGCCCTTCTCCCACCTCACCCTCCCCAGGAAGTGTGGTCCCCTCACCAGAATTAAGAGAACTCAGTACACGAGCAGGGTTCCCTCACCAGAATAGGAGCTCTTTAAAAATAACAGCAGAGTCTCATCATTAGAAAAAGGTAATAGCAGAGTGCCCTCAACAGAACAAAAGCACTTAAAAGTAACAGTAGGATCCCTTTACCAGATAGAAAAGGAATATTCAGGATAACACAATCCCCTTACCAGAATAAGAACCCTGAACAAGGTCTAGGCATTGTCAGAAGATGGACTTTATCAGAGGACAAGGCTTGAGCATTCCCAGTATTAAAGATCAAGAACCTTATAAAGGTGCAATACAGATCAAGGATTACAGGACACCCCAGCACTAGGGGCCAATGATCAAGAGACCACAAAGATAAAAGGTAAAAAATCCCCCCACTGAGATTTAGGGAAGACTTACCATCAAAATCAGTATAGGGTTCATCATGAAGTAGGGCACCGGAACCAAAATCAATGAGTTTGGCACAGCCCCGGCGAAGGTCCATCAAGATGTTCTCGTCCTTGATGTCACGATGGACAACTCCACGAGCATGGCAATGCCGAACAGCTGCCACTACCTGGGCAAAGAGGCAGCGGCTTCGGCCTTCACCTAATGGGCCCTGCTCTGTGATGTAGTCAAAGAGATCCTGGGCAGGCAAAGGTCGCTCGAGGACCAGCATGAAGCCTTCTGGTGTTTCAAACCAGTCAAGCAGGCGGATCACACCAGGGTGCCCACCACCTGCACCCACCTTCCATAGCAGTGCCACTTCCAGTGGGCATGTGACTGAGTCTGACTGTGAGGGGAAGAGGAGAAGAGAGAACACAGACGTCAGGGCAGCAGCTGTGAGGCGGACTTCTTGCCTGAACTTAATTCATAGCCCCTCAGCCTCCTGACTTTGTGGTCTTCAGCAACCCACTTCCCTCCCTGAGCCTCAGTTCCCTAGCCTTAAGGGCCACTGCAAAGGTGGTTTGAGCCAAAATCCTATGAACATCTGACTCAGTAACTATTTGAATAAATGAAAGTGGTTCTTAAAAAAAAAAGCCTTCTGCAGAAGGAGCAACTGATGAACACTACTATGTAATAGTGTATCTTTTGTTCACTGGCATCTCAGAAAAGATTACAACAGTACCTTACATACAGTATATGCTCAATAAATAGCTGTTAAATAGCTGAAAGTACTCTATAGCATAGAGTCTAACACAGAGTTAGCACTCAATAAATACTATTATTGTGTAATAGTTGTAATGTTTTGTTCACTGACATAGCTCAAACACTAGAACAGGGTCTGGTAACAGGGCAGGGCTTAATACATGTTTGTTAAACAGGTAAAAGCAATTAGTAGAAAGGACCTAGCACAAAATTAGCTCTCAATAAATGTAATATTTTGCCAAATGCCTAAAACTGTGCCTGGCACATAGTAGGTGCTCAATATACATTTGTTAAATAGCTGAAGCTGATTAAGTACAAAGGAACAAAGTAAGAACTCAACATCATGTGATGTTTTGTCACTGACACCAAACATCTATAGAACTGTGTTGCAAGTACTCAGTGGGACTTGGAACACAGTAAGCTTTGATGATGAAGCAAAACCTGAGACATACAGTCAGTGCTCAATAAAAGGCATAAATGCTAGGCCATAAAAGCGCCTCACGCTAGAAGCCCAACGCGGGCACGAGGGCTGCCAGAAGCAGCCTCCCAGCCTGAGGTGGGGCCCTCTCCCGGCCAGTCCACTGACTTGCACAGCCGCAGACAAGTTTTCTCACGGTGGTGAAAATTCCGCTACTGCGCAGGCGCACCTTCTCCCTCCGGGTCCCACAACCTGCGCGGGCGCACTCTCCCCTAGAGTCCGCCAGGGGGCGCTCGCACCCCTACAACTAGCCCAGACCCGCCCAGTTGTCCGTTAGCGTTCTAACGGCCGGAGTGAAGCAGCCACCGTCACCATGGCAACCAGTGACCTCTGCCCCTCTTTCCCCACCAGCATGCCCCGCGGGCAGCCCCCGAGGCAATGTTCGGAGGGAGAAGGAGAAAGGCGGTTTGGAGGGGAGAATCCAAGGCCATGGGGGTAGCTGGGGTGAGAACTGTTTGGAGGTGTGGATGTCACCACAGGGGAGTAAACACGGGCTGGTAAGAGTGTTCTCCTCACCATTACAGGGCCCAGGGAATCATACAAGCCCTAGAAAGGCAAGGGGGTGAGTCCCTCGCCAGGGCCCATCGTCAGAGATGGCGTCGCCAGGTCAGGCAGGACTCCAAAGATACTCACCAAGGGGGACCAGCCCAACACACGATTCCGGGGGATCACTTTGATGGCCACCTGGAGAAGGGGGCTGAGGTGAGGGGACCAGCAGATGACCCCCAGGTCCCTCCTAGTCTTGACCCTCACCCCAGTCTTTCTGGTCCCAACCTCGCCACGCCACAACCCAAAATGAGCTGGAGCTTCTCCCCTGCTCTCCAAGTGCTCAGAACCAAGTTCACCTCTCCCATCATCCTTAGCCCTGGGTTCTCCCTTCTCAGGCTTCAGGCCCCTCGCTCCAGCTCCTCAGCTCTGAATTTCCTAATACCCCAAGCCCTCGATCTTTCCATCCAGCTCCAGGACACCCCAACTCTCTACCACCGGGGTCCTGGTGCTCAGGACTCCACGCTGGACATCTGCCCTCAAAATCCCCCAAATCTCAGCTCTGAATCTCCACCTTCCCACACAGATACATATCCCCTGGATCCCAGGATCTAGAGTCCTCACGACCTCCCAGTCTTCAGTCTCACCCCCCGGACCCCCAGAATCTCTGCCCTGAAACCCCTCTCCCCCCACATACCCACCTGGATCGCCACACACACAAACAAGCGCGCGCACGTGCGCGCGCTCGGGCACCCCCACCAACCTGGATCCTGGTCCTCATGACCCTACCACGCACACATTGTTGTTTCATCCCCTGGTCAGTCAGCATCCCAGCCCCGGGACTCCCTCCCCCGCCGCGCACACACACGCGCACACGCACACGCACACCCCTGACCCACCCAGGACCCTCGTGGTGGATACCTGGAGTCGGTCTGTGACGCGATGTCCTGCGAAGACGGTACCAAAGCCCCCCTTACCAAGGAGAGGGCCAAGTCGGTACTCGGCCTCGAACGCTTCCCGATCCTTGCCTCCTACGCAGGCGGGGGCGAGGAAGTCAGGGTGGCTGCGTGCTGAGCCCGGCTGCGACCCTCTCCTCCCCTCCTCCCGCGCCGCCCTCAATCACTTCAGCCCGCCCGGCCTAGTCGCGGTAGGGGAGCCTCGCTCACCTGGCGGCGGCGTGGGGGTCACCGGGGCCACGGGGAGCCCTTGCAGAGGCTTAGTCAACATGGAGGAGGTGCTGCGCAGATTGAGCCCGCTGAGCCCGCAGGGCGTGGACGCCCGGGGCAGTGAGGCTGGTGAGCCAGGACTTGGGGGCGCCAGGGTGGAAGGCAGAGAAGCTGGTGGCCCAGAAGGGCCCTCAAACAGCGTAACGTTCGGATTCGACGCGCGCGCCAGCCCTAACGCTACTGAGCCGGGGCACGCGCCTCCCGAGAGAGTCGCCCCGGGCGACAGCCCCGCCCACTTGGCTTTGATCAATCCAGACGCGGCACCTGCTGTACCCCAGCCAATCGGAGCCAGCCCTTATTTGCATACCACCCTCAACGTTTCAAGTACCCCCTTATGCAAATACATGCCCGGATCTTCCGCGGGGGCCGGGCCCGCATGCAAATATGGGGGGCGCGCGCGAAGAGGAAACCGGTTCTGGGAATCCCTTTGCAGCGACCGCATTTGTTTTGGTTGTTGCGCGGTGTTGTTTTTATATATATGCGTGTGTGTATGTGTATAGATATAAACTTAAAAAAATAACTGCACCGCCTCCTTTCCTAGGAAGTTGGTTTGCAGCCGCTGCTTCGAGATTAGCGCGGAGATAATGCCAGGCCCGGCTTCTAAGAATGCGAGCCTGTGGCTACCCTGGACCCGGTCCCCGAAGAGTGCTCAGCACCCAGGACCAGAGCCCTCAAGGCGACCGGCGGCCTCTCCCCCCAAACTGAAGCCGGGGATCCTGGAAGAATCCGCCCAGCTTCCAGGGAGGGGTAGCCCTCCTGACCACCACCGCGGGGGACGCGCTGGTCAAAGACAGCGTTCCCAAGCCCTGAGGCGGAGGTCTATGGTGTGTTTTTAGAGCCCTTAACCTGACCAGACCTGGCTAGGTCTGGCCATGAGCCCAGTCAGCACGTCTAGAATCTGGAATGGCAGGGGGAAGTGGATCTTGGGCGGGGGTGAGGAGCAAGCCAGAGTGATGGTGGCGTGGGGGTATGCTTCCAAACGGCAGAGACGGACGGGGAGAGCTCAGACAGGTGGCAAAATACCCTCAGTCACAAATTTGTGAAAAATAAGTACAGTGTCATGCCACAAGAAGATATGCACTCAAGGCACTCACAAAAGTACCATATGATATACACAAAACCCATACTGTCAGACACATTCATGTAAACTTACATGACACAGATGCAGACACGTACTGTCACAGAGACTGACATCCACTGTCAGGCAGGCATGCTGCCAGTTATGTCCCAGAATGACACCCAGAGAAACACTGTTACAGAAAGACAGGCACTCCAGAGAGACTCACATGGACCTACATTGCCATGTGACAATGACACAAAAATGTCAGACTCACCACCACCAGAACTTGTCACGATACTGGCACCATCAGACACACACTATCACAGGAAGACTTGTACTGTCCCAGAAATGAGAGACCTCGTGGCTGTCACAGAAAGACACACAGATGCTCCAGAGACACCCAAGTACTGCTCCAAAGGCAGACATAAATACTTATGCAACAGAGCCACATGGATAGGCAGTGTCACAAAAACAGATGTGGATAGACCCAGTCAGACACACAACCAGCAAACATGCAGCGTTGTCACTGAAATTGTCCAGAAATAGCTACCTAGAATCTGTCAAAGGAATACAAACGGACATCTACCCCATCAGAATGAAACCACAGATGCACTGTCACAGACAGACCCACGCAGACATGCACTTGTCTCAGAAACAGGCATAAACTGTCAGAGATAGAGTCCCACACTCAGTCACCATCTGACACACCTGGAAACAAGCCCTTGTCACACACACTGGAGACACTGTGAGAGGCACGTGAAGACTTGGACTCACCAAAGTCACACACAGACAACACTCAAAAAGCAAATACACACATGTACTCTCCCTTATTCATCCAGTATTTATTAGGGGTCTACTGTAAGCCTGCCAGGCCCTGGCAGGGGTGCAGATATTAAGAGATACACAGATTAAGTCAGGCATCACAGCCCTTGCACAGTTATTGGGGAAGAAGTAAAGACACATTTGTGGATAGAAGTGAGAATGTGGAGTCACACAGGACTTCTCAGAAGGTGACCTTCTACCCATCTTGAAGGACAAGGTTGGGGGCTCAGGACAGGGGAAGGGCAAATTCCAGGCAGAGGCCAATGAAACTGGACAGAGCAGCAAGAAGAGGTAGGCAGGGGCCAAATGGTGCAGAGACTTCAGTATTAGGATAATAAATACTATCTGCTAACATCTGAGCTCTCAGAACGTGCCAGGCACCGTGCTATCATACATTATATTGACCACATGCATTCTCTCTCTGTGCTCACAACCAGAGTGTGAGGTAGTAGACATTAATCACTCCTGTTGTACACGTGGTGGGACCCTTGAAACTCACAGAGCCTGTGATTTGACCAAGGCCACACATCTAGAAAAAGCCAGGTAGGTTTCAAACCAACTCTCCAACATCTGCATGCATGACCAGTGAATTCCAGACACCCCACACGTGGCCACCTGGCCAGCCATGCCTTCACTGGCAGACCTAGACATGCACCCTTCCACATGGGCCCCATTAGTGAGGCACAGCAAACAAACAAACCAACCCCATTCTTGACAAAACATGGGGACCAGCCATCCTTCTCTGCCTTGACTTTACCCCAAGGAAAAGCAGACAGGGGTGTTAGAAGACTGGGGACATCAATAAGAAAGGACTTAACCATTCCTTAAACCCAGGAGGCCCCACCAGTCAATTCCACTAAACTTACATTGATATGAGGCCTCTGTTGTGCCTTTCCAAAGCATTCCTCATCAAAGATCACAAGGAAAGAGCAAACGTATGCAGGCAAGGAGGCAGGCAGAGAAATTGGAAGTTCAGTCCCAGCCCTCAAGCTCATAGTCCTCTGCTCCCATCATACCCCAGGACACAAGGTGGGCAGGCTACATGTGCCAGTATTGAGGCAGAGGCAGCAGGCAAAGATGGAACTTTCTTGCTAGGAACGGGTCCAGAAGTTGGTTTAGTGAGCAGTGAATCAAATATGAGCAAACCCCAGGCCTGGGGAAATACCGTACTGGAGAGCATGCAGCCCTCAAAGGTCAAGCCAAGGCCTATGCCATCACCGCCTCTGCCCAAAGCCCCATCCATCCCATGCCCCACACAGAACAGAGGCGCTCAGGGGAAACTGACATTTGGTTTTATTGTGCCAAGGACATTACAGATGGTGGATCTTGTCAACACCTGCAGGGCACAGGTGCCTCATCTGTTGAGGCTGCTCCCACTCCCCACACTCAAATCCTGGGCAGGCAGTGGCTGCCATGATCCTCAAAGGTGCCTCCCACCCCAAGATTCCAAAGAGACCAGTGGTGGTGGTGGTAGTGGTGGTGGTGGTGTGGAAGCAATAGGAATGCAGCGAGGTCAGAGTCTCAGTGTCCAAAGCCCATATGACACCTGCCCCCCTGCCCCCCACCCTGCCCCGGCTTGCACTCTAGACACTGCCCACCTCCACAGAGCTGGAGGCTGGAGACAGCAACCACATCTTTGGGCTCCCTCTGTGGCCCATGGCCTGCCTGCTCCCAAACCAGAGATGCCGCCTTCACAGAGCCAATGCTGTTGTCTACATCATTTTGGATTGATTGATTTTATAAGATAAAAGTACATTTTAATAAAGAAAAAATTCAACATTGAAGGCTCAGACATTCTTGGGGTACTGGGAAGGGGAATTCCCACTTCTTCCTCGCACCTTCCCAGCATCATTGTGGAGGTGGGGGTAACAAGTTTTTCTGAAGTTGGAAAAAACAGGGCAGGGAGTGAGGGGGGCAGGGAGACTTTCCTCTGTCTGAATGTTTCTCCTCAGGGACTGCCTGGCTGCCAGTTGGTTTGTCTCTGTGTGCCTCTCGCCTATGTTCGGCACCCTTGCCCAAGTCCCCTGTGGAGTGCAGGGATGGTGCTGTGCAGGGGGCAACAGGGCACGTCAGCTGGCGAAGAGACGGGTGATGGTGGTGGTGGCAGCGATGAAAGGGGGTGCAGTGGTGGGTCAGCCAGAGGGAAGTGGGGAAGAGGGAAACGAAGGGAGAGAGGGAAGAAGGCAAGAGGGAAGAAAGCCAAAGAAGGTGGGTCGGCACCGGAGGGCAGGAGTGGTGGGGGTTGGGAGATGGTCTCCAGTCTCTGGGTCTCCATCAACTCTTGTCTGGGGGTGGATCTCTGTGCACTTTGTTTTTCTTCATACTGTCTAGGTATTCCTGTTGGGACACTGCCAGCACCGATGCTAGGATCTCATCATCATCCCAGTCATTCAGACCTGCTGGGCCAAGAGGAAGGGGAAAAGGATGATGGAGCACTTCCAGCCCTCCTTCTCTTCACCCTTTGCTGATCCCTGGCTCTAGAGAGATCCTATCCAGGCCCCTCTACATTTCTATGGAGAAGGCTCCTCCGGGCCTATGAAATCCCATTCAGATCCCCTCCGGACACATCCCTTGGGTTTGAAAAATTCCCTTTTCTTGGGTAGATGGCCAGAGGTCTGGAAGGCCCCCCTCATGGGGTCTGTTGGTTCTTCTCTCTCCCCAATTCCCAGCTGGCCTCTGGGCCCCTAGACAGAGGAGGCTTACCAAACGCAGAGGGGGACATCTGCTGAATGAGGGCCCGGCACTCCAGAGCAGGGTAGAGGGACACGAGGGGGGGAGTAGCCCGGTCAGCCCCTGCCGAGAACTGGCTGCTTGTACCTGGGGCAGAGGGATAGTCAGAGGCAGGGCCCAGGACCTAGGCAGCACCTCCTAACCCCAGCATGCTTCCCTGTCACCAACTCACTGACCTGGTGCACAGGGTGAAGGAGGTTTGGCAAGAGCTAAGACAGTGCCTGGGGAAGGGGGCTTGATGCCCAACTCGGTGTGCAGCTCAGGGTGCTCGGGTGAAGAGGCTGAACTCCGCTGCCGCGGGGACCTATTGGTCCACTCCTCTAGGCCACTGGAGGCTGCTGCTGTGGCAGAACTGCATGTGGCGCTGGCTTTCCGGGGCTGCAGTGGGAAGGAGGAGGAGGGAGGAAGGAAGGACCAACGCCAGTCACGACCCTCCTATGCCCCATCCCTGAGGGCTGGCTCCCTCCCGGAATCCTGGCTATGATACAGTTTCTACATAGGCCACCATCATTCCTGGCCACACAGCAGACCACAGGACAAAGGTAAGCTCCTTAATCCTCCCTCACACCCTTACAGCCAATTTGACAGGGAACCTATACTTCCACCTTCAAAATCCATTCAGACTCCATCCCCTTTTCTCCTTCCTTCCTAGCCAGCTCTGCCATCAGTTACCACTGGGACTATTCTAGTAGCCTCTGCCTCACAGGCCCCTGCTTCTACCCCTGCCCCCTAGATTCCATGTTGCACTCAGCAATCAGGGGGATCCTGTCCCTCCTCTGCTCACAACTCTCCAAATGGCTTCTGCCTCACTCACAGTAAAAGCCAAAGTCCTCACCACAGCCCACAAGCCCCTTCTCAATCTGGCCCCACCACCTCTGACTTCATTTACTACTACATTCTGCTCAGCCACACTGGCCTCCTGACCACACCCAAATCACACCAGGTGTGCCCTACCTCAGGGCCTTTGTTGGCCTTCTGCCTTGCCTGGCACATGCACTTAGCTAACTGCTTCACCTTCTGCAAGCTTTTGCTCACATCTCACCTGCTCTGAGGCCTACCCTGACCACGTTATTTAATACTGTGACCTCTCATCGCCCTTAGCCCTACTCATTCCCTTTACCCTGCTCTACATGTTTCATCTGTCCCACCTCTCAACTAGTGTATTCATTATGTTTACTGTTTATTTTGTTCCACTCTGCAAAAATTTAAGCATCACAAGCACAGGGATCTGGGCCTGCCTGGCTCACCAATGTACCCCCGTACACTGAGAACAACGCCTGGCACAGACCCGCAATCAATATTTGTTAAGTAAATGACTCAACTCTTTCCAGCATCTACAGTCACTCTAAACTCCTTGTGATTCCTCAAATGCCTGCCTGCTCTGCCTCCTCTGCCTCCTCTCTGCCCTAAACATTCAACCTTCCTGTGTGAAGACTGATCAGAGCCCCCACAACTACTGGTCTCCTAGACAGGGTCAAGGGCTTCACTGATGTATGTCTCCCTCAGTAGACAGGGGATCTCTGAGAGTGGAGCAGGCCAGACCTGATTTTACATCCTCAGCACAGAGCCTGACGCACAAGGACCTTCAACAAAAGCCTGTCCCTCTGGAACTACCCATCAATCCCACGTGTCACCACCAGTGGCTGGCCTCCCTCACTCTTTGAGAGAGAGCTTGTTCTGCAAAGGTGTTGAGAGTTCTAAAGCACAATGCCAAGACTCAGGCCAAGATGCGGTACAGAATGGGCTGGGAGCTTCCTTTTCTCCCAGATGTCAAAACTGCTTAATTTTTTTCTGCCAGTATGGGGGCAGAGCATGGGAAGTAAGGGGTTCTTGGCCAGGCCAGTGACAGAGCCCAGGACACACCTGGCTGGGGCCGCGGACCTGGCGGGCCTGTTTCTCTTGATCCCGTAGCCACTGCAGGTAGGATTCCCGAGCCACCTGCTCCTCAATGGCCTCGTTTGTGGCCTCCCAGTCTGTGGCCCGCTTCTTGTCTTCCAGCATCTGCTGTTCAATCCATGACTCCTCTGATGTTTTTATGGCATTCTTCATCAGGGACTGCTCTGCAAACTGCAAGGCACGGAGGACAGGGATGTAGGGTGACACTCTGAACTCCAGCCAAGAGACAGAACTGGCTCAGGATTATGAGTCTGTAGGCTCAGAAGACAGGGGATAGGAAGGCAGGTACTCCTACTAAGCACCCCCCTGAGCAGGCTGTCTACTCATCAGGTATCGGGGGAAGGCAGGCTGGGGTAGTGGGATTTGTCACTCCAAACTCCTACACTCAGAAGCCCTGCTCCCAACCCCAAGACACTTTGACTGAAGTACTATGTCTGGGGCAGCCAGGTACTGGAATTTAAAGACGCCTTACCCAGAGATGACTCAGTTTCATAATGCTGAGGCCTTCCTCACCTATGCCCACATGGGACAAGGAGAAAAGATTACCTGACCTGAGAAGTTAGCTGTGTGTACACAGGGCGAAGGGAGTATTTGGACATTTAAGGGGACAAGAGGACAGTACTGTCATGGTATAGGGTGTTATGAATTGTGGGACACCGTAGGAAAGTGCTTTTCGTCAGGCTATGAGATATGAAATAATGAGAAAAATATCAGAGCATATTCCAGGCATTAAGTGTAATTATTGCTCAACAAAATTCTAACATTATTTTAATTCAGATATACACACTACACACCAGTGTGTGTGCACTAAGTTATGATGTAAAGCGTAGTTTTTTACCTATGTGTAATAGTCCAAAAAGTATGTAAAACTGTTAGAACAAGTCAATTAAAAAGTGGGCAAAAAAAGTCTAAATACACAACCTCCTCAAAGAAGATATACAGATGGCAAATAAGCCCATGAAAAGATGCTCAACACCATTTGTCATCAGGGAATTGCAAATTAAAATAATGAGGTACCTTATCTGTTGGAGGTATCAGTAAGAACTGCAGCTTCATATAGATACAGATGGTTAAAGAAATATTTCTAGATAAGAGTATACATAGAAATATTTCTAGGTAAGTGTATACATATGGGTTAGTATACACAGATATATTTCCTTGCTCTGTCAGCTGAAGGAGCCTAGAAGCAAGGACACCCCAGTAACAAGGAGCATACTCAGCATCCAGATCTTGATTTTTCTTTTTTAAAATTTTTTTAATGTTTATTTTTGAGAGAGTGAGCAAGCAGGGGAGGGGGGAGGGAGGGGGAAGAGGGAGAGGGGAGAGGGGAGAGGGAGTCACACAATCTGAAGCAGGCTCCAGGCTCTGAACTGTTAGCACAGAGCCTGTTGTGGGGCTTGAACTCATGAACCACAAGATCATGACCTGAGCTGAAGTCGGATGCTTAACCGACTGAGCTACCCAGGCACCTGCAGATCTTGGTTTCTAATAACATACTCCAATAAAGGGAACCAGGGATCCTTGGAGAAATGGCTGGTTCTAGAATTGGGGCAAGAAATACACAAGATGAACCTGGAGCACCTCATAGTGCCAGAAGCTAAGAAAGTGCTACAAAATGAAACAAAATAAACAAACAAAACCCAAAATTTAAAACAGCTCACCATCACAATGATAGGGGGATGTCAACGAGATGTAGGAACCAACTAAGCTCTTAATAGCCAAAACTGGAACAATGTGAGCATCAAAATCAATAAAAATAGTACTGGATTACAATCCAGTATAAAAGAAATACCCTTGAGTCCACAGTGATATAAATAAATGGAGGACAAGAGACCAATCTCCCTTGCAGAATTCTACAGTTTATATAGATACTACGCCCTCAAGAAGATAGAGCATAACCTCCACTTCTCAAGTGTGGGCTGTACATAATGGTTTCCTTCCAAACAGGACAGTATGAAAAAGGGAATGGGGAAAGAGAGTAATTTTACAGTGGAGAAAATCTGACAAACACTACTTCCGCTATCAATCAAGGTCAACATCAACAGTCATAAATCATGTTCACAGTATATACTACTGACATGATGTGATGAGAATGGCACTTTTACCACTGTGATCTTTCTCCCTAAAACCCATAGCCCCAGTCTAATCATGAGAAAAACATTAGACCAATTCCAAAAGAGAAACATCCTACAATATACATGACCAGTACTCTTCATAACTGTGAAGGTCATCAAAAACATGAAAATGTGAGAAATTGTCACAAGGGAACCTAAAAAAACATCATGATTTCAGTTAATAACAATGTATCAGTATTAGTACAAATATTATAACAAATGTCAATTCCAAAAGAGAAACATCCTACAATATAAGTGACCTGTACTCCTCAAAGCTGTCAAGGTCATCAAAAACATGAAAATGTGAGAAATTGTCACAAATAAGGGAACCTAAAAAAACATCATGATTTCAGTTAATAATAATGTACCAATACTGGTTCAAATATTATAACAAATGTATCATAGTCATCTAATGTTAATGATAACGAAACTATTGGGCTTGGGCGGGAGAAGCGGAGACAAGAATACATGGGAACTCTATACTATCTTCTTAATTTTTTGGTAGATCTAAAACTTCTAAACCATTAAGTCTAGGTGCACCTGGGTGCCTCAGTTGGTTAGGCGTCTGACTCTTGATTTTGGCTCAGGTCATGATCTCCTGGTTCGTGGGATCGAGCCCAGCTTTGGGCTCTGTGCAGAGCCTGCTTGGGATTCTCCCTCCCACTGCCCCCTCCCCTTCTGGCATGCATGCATATGTGCTCTCTCTCTAAATAAGTAAATAAACATTAAAAAAAAAAACCCAAGCCTACAAATAAAAAAAAAAAAAAAAACTTAAGGCATTCACATTTTTTTAAAAAAAGGAAAAAGAGAGGTGCCTGGGTGGCTCCCCAGTTGAGCGTCTGCAGCTCAGGTCATGATATCAAGGTTCATGAATTTGAGCCCCACGTTGGGCTCTGTGCTCACAGCTCAGAGACTGGAGGATGCTTCGAATTCTGTGTCTCCCTCTCTCTCTGCCCCTCCCATGCTCGTGCTCTCGCTCTCAAAACATAAATAAACATTAAAAAAATAATTTTTAAGGGGCACCTGGGTAGCTCAGTCAGTTACGCATCCAATTTCGGCTCAGGTCATGATCTCACGGTTTGTGAGTTCAAGCCCCATGTCGGGCTCTGTGCTGACGGCCTGGAGCCTGCTTCAGATCCTGTGTCTCCCTTTCTCTGCCTCTCTCCCTCAAAGGTAAATAAACATTAAAAAAAAATTTTTATGTAATTTTTTAAAAATAATAAAAATGGAAAAAGAAAAATGAGTGATCAGACCACAGAAAGTCACGGATGAATCTTAAATTTAAATACGTAGTGTTATGTGTGAGAAGCCACTCTGAAATACTGTAGGATTCCAATTCCATGACATTCTAGAAAAGGCAAAACTAGATCTGTAAACAGATCAAAGACAAAAACAAGGAAACTCAGAGAAACTGTCAGAGCCAAGAGGAGCCAAGACAACTAAATGTAGTACGGTGTCCTGGACCAGATAAGATCATAAGGGAAAGACTGAGGTCATTTAAATAAAGTATGGTCTTTAGTTAATTATCAATATTGCCTTTTGATTGTGACAAACGTTATATGCTGACATGCTAATCAGAGTGGGGAACATGGAAATTGTCTAATTTCAGTAATTCTGCCAATCTAAAACTATTCTAAAATTAAAAGTTTACTTAAAAAAACAAAACAAAAAACCCTCCATTGGAGGGTGTGTTGGTGTTAGGGTGTGCATTTCCTAAAATGAGGCAGGGGCACTTTCTGCTTATAGGAAGTGAAACCTGAATAGAAGATAGCAAAATCCCCAGAAGATGACTGTTTATGAGAGAGAATGAGAATGTCAGCGTGTGCTGGAAAACATACTGCCACCTTCTGAGCACCTACTAGGCACCAGGCTCAGTGTTAGGCACTTACTGTATAGGCTGAGCTACCAGCCCAGATTACTTGGGTAATCTACCCTAGGTCCCACAGCCAGTAAGTAGTACAGCCAGGCCCGCACTTTAAGTCTCTGAACACAGCTGTCTATTAACTGCTGAGTTTCAGAAGAGGATCCATGTGGGTGCCAAGATACCCATACCAAGCCTTGGTTCACAGTTCTCAGATGTGCCTCCATATCACAAAATGTCAACCATCAACAGGCATGAAAGATGGGTAAGCCAGCTCGGACAGGCAAATGGAGACCACAGACTGAGCCCTGAGATCCCCTCGAGTTAACTCCCTATTTTTATAAAGGTGAGACCTTAGGGGCAACTCAGAGGGTACAGGACATTTTTGTGGACTAGGGCATAACTGAGACCCCAACAGAGGTTTTTGGCCTCTGTATCTAGCAGTCATCCTGAGCAGGGGGACCCACTTACCCCTGGTTTGAATGACGGCAGGCCTAGCCCCACACCAATGGTGGCCTTGTTGGGATTCACCACTGAATTGTAGTGGATATTCCGATGGTAGCTGACGCGGATGGGTTCATCCTCATTTTGATGGATCCCATGGAATGTGTTGATGGGTTCTGCAGAGAAAGAGAGGGAAGGAGCATCCACAATGGGCCAGGCAGGGCAGGCTCGGACCAGGTGCAGTCGATCGCTCACCTACCCACCACAGAAGTACCTGTGCTGTACTGGTACACCTCCACGGGCCGGTTGTACATCTCTGCCATGGCCTGCATCTCAATGTGGTTGCCATGGCAGTTGTTTTTCCGCTTCCTGTTGATGTAGGTGGTGAAGTCCTCCGTGACATAGTTGGAGAAGTAGTCCGCATTCTTCATCTGCAGAACAGATTGGAGTCAAGGTCTGCGGGGGGGAAGAGATGCACCCACACTGCCCCCACCCCAAGGCCTCCACAGGGTCTCACCAGGTAGTCCATGCAATGCTTTCGTACAACCTCATGCATGTCCTGGTCTCCATATACCTGGTCAGCTGTGGGGAGAGGAGAAAGGAGAGGCTGGGGTTAAGAGCTGCCACCAGAAGAGTTTGGAGTCATGGAACATCCTTGGCGGTGGAGGGCTGGGGGCCAGAAAAACTCCTTTTCCTACACTAAAGGCCTGGAGAGTGCTAGGCTTTGTGGGCTAGAATGGGGTCATGGAAAAAGAGGCAGGCAGGGACAGTCTTTAGGAACAAGAGTATAGGCGAGAGGAACACAACCACAGTCCTCTCAGGCAGATGAATTTGTCCAGGGCTTGCCAAGCCACTCAGACAAGTCAATAAACATTTTAAGTCCCCTAAGTGGCCTTGAGCACCAGCAATTCCACACTCCCCCTTCACTCTTCACATGAGGAAGCCAAGGTTCAGGGAGAGTTTGTGGCTTTATCAAGGTCACACAGCAAGTGAGTCTGACGGATTCAACTCTAGAATCCAGTTTTCCTGACTCCTGGGAGCCAGCATGGCCTCTGTAGGTTAAAAAAATGAAAAAAGAAGAGACAAGAAAAACAACTGGGCTCCAAGCCTAGTTCTGCCAGGTACTAGTGAGCTAAGCGACTAGAAGAAAGCAACCCAAGTGTTCCGAGCCTCATGTGCCTCACACACAAAACAGGAACAAGTAGGATGACTCCCTAGCAGGCCTCTTGTGGGATCAATGAGATAAAGGGTATAAGGTGACTAGCACTGGGCTTGGGACAGACCAGCCACTCAGCAAATCAAGAGTTCCCTACCCATAGTGGGGCCTGAATGTGGGGTACTGTGAATGTGAGAGAGGTGAGTAAAATCCTGCCCCTGCCTGCAAGAAGCACGTAATCTAGCAAGAGAAATAAGACACATATGAACATAACTTAAACTTAATTCAGGAAAGGCAGCCTATGGCCCAAATGGTCTAGGCATCATGTGGTTTTGGTCAAAATAAGAACCAGGCTCCTCCTGCCTCACTCTGCGGATCTTCACACATGCCATTTCCTCTTTTCAGGGCATTCTTTCCATTCTCCTCGGCTGCCTACCTGTCAAATACCCATGTGTTCTTTATACAGTTCCCCATCTCTCCCACCCTCCAGAGCACTTCTATCACCAGATTTATCAAAGATGTATGCAGACTTCCTCTGCCTGAGCACTCTGACTTCCACTGAGGGCTGAGAGCAGTTCACATCCAAGTCCACCCCAGCTCAGAGGCCAATACAGTACAGGAAATCGGGAAGAGCTTGCTGACTGGATGGATAGGCTGGGGTGGGGGGAGGCCGGGAGTCTTGTCCCTGGGAAATTAAAGTGGGCTTGAAGACGAGGCCCACCTGGTGTCCACTGGCTAAGACAAAGAGGGAATTTCCCTTTGTCTCCCCAAAGGACCAGGACCACTGCTCTGATGGGATCACTCGGGGCACTGCGGCAGGGTCAAGTCCCTCAGGGGACACCACAGAGTTCTTCCATGAGAGCCAGTCTGCCTCCGAAGAATCGCCGGAAGAATGCCTTTGCCGCCCTCTCCCTTCCCTCCCTGGAGGATTCTGTGAGATAAGAAGAAAAATGCTACTTCTGAGATAGAAAACGGGGCCAATGCCTGTCTCATGTCCTCTTCGGAGGTGCAGAGGACTGAGGGGGAGGGGAACTGTGAAGGCGGGAAGGGGTAGCCCCTTCACCGATGTAAACAAGGATGTGGGTTCTGCGGCCACACTCTTCCCCACCCCCCAGCAGCACTTCCAGCAAGTCATGTGCCCTGCACACAGGCTGGGGGCCCCCTGCTGCCGCCTTTCTTAGAAGCCAGGACCACAGAGCCCTCTGTGGCTGCCAAGAGCTATTTATGTAGAATGAGCTTGGGGTGATGAGGAGGCAGTACTGCCAGCAGCTGCAGTAAACAGGAACTGAGATGGCGGCAAAGGGGTTAAATAGGGGCCGGGCTGCCAAGCTCAAGGAGGTGGCTGAGATGTTCCTAGGGAAGGATCAACAGGCATTTGCAGGCCTGGGAGATGGATCTACCTGAGCTAGATGCCAGATGCAAGAAAATGGAGGAAAGGGGAGACTGGGACAGGGAAGGGAACTGAGGGAACCTCATGAAGGTCCCCCTGCTCCATTCCCCTGCCACTGTCTCCTTTGCCTTAGCAGAAAGGCTCTGCTGCCTCCTAGCTGTGTGGCACTGGACAAGACCATCAAGCTCTCTGGGCCACAATGTCTTCTTCCGAAGTGGGGAGAGTAACTCCTCTTCCTTTCACAGGGAGCTGTCAAAACTAGGGGTAGGGTTTGCTGAACACCTAAGGTGTACTAGGTGTTCAAGAAATGGGGTTCCATTTATTACGAGTAGACGCTGACTCTTTCAGATGGCCAACCACCCACAAGTCAGTCAGAATGTCACCAGAACCACTTATTTAAGCCCTTCCTCATTTCTGTCACTTCCTCAGCCAGAGGAATGCCCCAAACTTAGGAGTCTAGGCTGTCCCTCCTCACACAGGCAGGAATGGGTCTCAACCTTTACTGAATTCAAAGGTCCACAGGTCTACCTTCTGTATCCATAGTTCAAATCTTTAGCAACCAAATTAACATCAAATCAATAATACAAGCTTCACAAACCAGGGCCCTTAAGTGTGGGCAAGGTATAACTTTACCTTCCTACCTACCTCCCTGTAAAATATCCCCTTCTCTCTTCAATTCTAAGATGCACTGGTAGGTGGTACCACACATGCATTTAAATCGCAGCTTTTGTTAGGGGTGGTAGTGGCACGGCACGACCCACCTACCTGATTATAAGATATACCCCAGTTTGGGGATCATACACATGGAAGAAAATATGTTATGTGAACCAGCAAAACGGAACAATAATACTTCCCCAAAGAGGGAGAGGAGAAGGGTCTTTACAGTGATCTAAGGCAGGGAAAAGCATCCAGGGCAGGGCAGAAACACAGGCAGCCCTCACTGAGGTGGTGCTTGCCTGACTTTGCTAGCCCCACCTCTGTCCTCCAGAAAGCCCTCCTCCTCCGAGAGGGTAGGCATATGGGACCAGGGGCTAGGCTGGGCTGGATTTCCCTGTGGGGGCCAAGGTGGGGGAAAAGGTCAATGGACCTGCAGAGGTAGGGGAATTCAGAGAACTTGTTTTGATAGAAACTGAAACTCCTCTTCTTGCTGACGCTGCACTTGTGGGCAACGTGCACCTGCTCTCCCTTCCCAGAGTCCAGCTGAAGGGGGTCCCCACTACCTCACCTCTGTCCCCAACCCAAAGAGTGCTCAGAAATCTTCAGGAAAGTACTACAATTGGTTCCACTAAGGTCTTTTCACATTCCAACTTCTTCCATCTTCACCCCAAAAAAGCCCTACTTTACACAGGAGGGATACTGAGGTACAAAAAAACAGCACAGCTGGCCCAAGGCCACACATCTGGGAGGGTGAAGGTGAGGCCAAGCTCTCAAGAAATAACCAGTGACTTCAAACACTCATGCTCCAGGTGATGTTACCACCACTCCCAATCCACCTATCACCTTAGCCACCTGACTGCCTAGGCAAGGCCTGATTCTGTCTGCCTCAGTTTCTCCACCAGCACAAACAGGAATCAGCTGGAACCCAGGAAAGGTCTGGGAGTGAGCAGAGATTAGAGAGGTCAGTATCCCACACCGGTCCTTTCTCTGAGCATGCTGAGACACCAGCACAAAAATCCATGTGCACACACACACACACACACACACACACAGCCAGCAGATCCTGCCAAAGACATTCCCTGAGGCCAAATACCCATACCACCCTGACAACTACAGAGACCTATTGCATTCCACAAGTAGTTGCCCTTGCTGCTAACCAAGAAAGACTAAAGGTTGCACATGAGGCAAGGCTGTACAAACTGAGGACCCCCACCTCCTTCCTACCCTTTGCCAGGGGCTTAATGGGAGGGAGGAATAGCCAATAGCTCTAACAGACTTGCCTCAACCTCCTTCCCCTATTGCCTGAGGGAAGGTCCCCCAAACCTCTGTAATCCTTCCTCCTTAGGCTCCCTAAAATAAAGTCACTATTTGCCAAAGAGTTATATGCAGAAGCAAGACAGGAGAGCCTGGATAATCTAAAGGAGTTTAATAAAGTACAGGGCTCTACCATTTGTTTTAGAGACACCTGGGACCTGCCTCCCCACCAGGCTGCTGCCTGCCTGCCTGCTAGAAGAGCCACAGCAAATTCTGCTGAGGACAGAAAAGGAAGCTCGGTGTCTGCAGGGAATCTAAAAACAAACCACACAAATGTGTGTACACACAGCAGCAGGGGGAGACAGGAACCTGATCTGTTCCCCACTTGCCTCCTGGCCCACTGTGAATGCCAGCCCCACCAAGAAGATGAGCCAGAAAAAAAGGCCTCACCTGCCTATCAAGCAGCTGTTGTGTGCACCTGGCCCATGGCCCCAAATGGCACACCCTCAGTGGGGGAGACATCCTCAATTAGGGGGAGACAAAACTCAGTCCTCTTAACAGCCTGTCTCTGAGATGCCTGCTCCTCTACTTAAGGATTCCCGTGGCAAAGATGGGAAAACTGAAGGAGGCAGGGCAGAAAGAGCCCAGTGGAAACCGGTATCATGGTGGCCCATGGGAATTTTCTCCTCTGGCCTAGTTCAACCTCAAACACCATGTTCTGACACTGGCTATGTGACCTAGATAATAACGTCCTGGCTTTCTCATAAGGCCTCAGTTTTCCCATTAATAAAACAGTCAAAATTAATCAAAGATCCATCCCTCCAATGCTGATGGTCCAGGCTAATGTTTCTGGGCCCCACCGTTGTAACATGTACAACTCCAGCTGTTTCCTCATGGCCCATGCAGACAGATGCATGTGTGGCCTCCACTTTGCTCACAGAGGCCAGGGCCAGAGGTTTTTGCTGAGTCAAAGCCATGTGGGGAGAGGGAAGGAGGAGAGAGACAGACTCATGTTTCCAGGGGGAGGTTATCTGAACATAGCAGGGGCAGGGTGGGCCACCGGACACCGCAGGAACTCAGACTTCTACTTCTACTCCACCCAAGCCTTCACTGATGCTTACAAGTCCCCAACAGGGAGTAGTGGGAGAGAGCAGTGAATACTGGTTTACAGTACGGACACCTGGACTGCAGAGGTAAAACAGAGGGTAGAGAAGCAGAGCTGAGAAGGCAGGGCTTTCCCAGGGTCATAGAAAGAATGTGTCCTTGGGATACCTCTGGGCCCCCATGCCAGCTCTACCACTAATGACCCTGAGTGTGTTATTTCCCTTTCCTGAGCCTCAACCTTCTCACACGTCTCATGTAATAATGATCCCAATTTTGCAGGTGAATCCGAAGCACCAAGCTGAGTGCCAGCAAACAAAACAGTTAGGGTCAACAAACAACAGAGTGGTCTCTGTGTGTGCAATCCCCCTCCAACTCCAACCCTCAGTGATGTGCTCCTTCCACTATTCAATGCATAGCAGGAAGTCAGGAGCTATAAGGCCTTCTCACCAGAGCTCAGGGCAACTACCACCTGTCCCTGTACAAGCCAGGCTGGAAGCAGAGGGGCAGCAGAAAGCTGGAGGACAAAGTCCCTTTCTCGGGCACATGTCCTGTGCACTCTGCTGCAGGGAAACTTCCAGATGAGGCCTGGAGACCCAGGGGCCATGTACTTCTAGAGAGAGGCCATGGGGCTTCTGAGGTTTTACAGAGAAAAGCCAAGGGCAGCTCAGTTGGGGGAAATGGGTAGCCATAGTGCTGATAGGGAAAGGCCTTCAACCTGCTACGGTCAGCTCTTCCTATAAGCTCAGGCCCTTTACTGGAAGGCCTGGGGTGGGGGCAGGGGGAGTGTGGTGTGGTGTCAGAGGGTGTTTGCCGAGGTCAGCTAGATGGACATACGTGAAAATGTTGCTGTTGATATGGGTTACTACATAAACCAGGTCGTTACTAGCCCCAAGATCTGCCTCAAAGACTGCCTGAGACAAAGTATACCCAGCTACATTCTCTTACATTCACTCCACCAGTAGCCCTGTTTATCCCACATCTCGCCTGAGGTTTCAGCACAGGGCCTAGCACCTAAAAGGCCCCCACCTATTCTTTCTTTGCCTTCCTTGGTCCAAGATGCCCCCAAACCCAGCACTTTCTCTAGGAAACATTCCAGGAGAACACAGACTTGAGCCACAGGGGGAGGAGGACTGGGATTTTCCCAGGCCAGCACAGACCACTGCCTGGACCTCTTCCCCTTGGTAGAACTGGCAGGCAAGCACTCATCCCATGTAAACTTCTTCCACCCATTCAACAAACATTTGTGGCTGTGAGACACCACCAAAAACAGCATTCAGGCTTTACCAATGCTACTGTTCCGAGGGCCTACTGTCAGGCACTAAAGGGATTTACTGAAGTAATCTCATTTATCCATTGTAACACTGGGTCTCTCAGCCTCCTGTTACAGCCTTGGAAGTAGGCTCAAGCAAAAAGAACTGGTTGCCCAAGTTCACACCAAGAATCAGTGGCACAGCCAAAAGTGGAGCCTGAGTCAGTCCAGCCCACCAGTACTCATGAGGGCTAGCCACAGAGAGGATAGCAGACCTTGTAGGGATTCAAGGAGTCCTTTAGAATCAGTACCATTTAACAGATGGGGAAATATAAGTTTTTGAATCAGGGCCAGAACTAGAAGATAGCGCTTCTGACTCCTAGCTGAAAGCTGCTATCAGAGAGCCCTTCTTCCTGGTAGATTATCAGAGCCCCAATGGAAGGGTCAGATCACGTTCCCCAATTTCCCCGGACACTAGCACAGGGCCTTACAACTGCCTATTGAGTCACAGGTTCAGAGCCAGAGGGAGCTCAAAGATACTGCTCAGACTGGACAGTTGATGGCATTAAGGAATTATGAATGTTGTTAGGTAGGATAATAACACTTTGGTTATGTTAGGAAAAAACAGAAAGAAAGAATCCTTATCTGCCAGAGAAACATACTTAAGTATTTAACATATGAAATGATCCAATGTTGGGGTTTTGCTTTAAAAATACTCTTGCTTCAGGAGAGTGAAAAAAAAGTGGGCAAGAGAGTGATAAAACAAGGCTGGCCATGTGTTGATGACTATTTTGAAGATGAATGATGGGTACATGAGAATTCACTATTCTACTTCTGTGTAAGTTTAAAAAAATTCCATGGTCCCAGGGTGACAGCAGTATGCTGTGGTTAAGAGCATGGGCCTCAGACTAACCTGACCCAGAGACCCCCGACTCTACTATGTACTACCTGATCCTGGGCAGGTCACTCCCCTGCTCTAAGCTGCTTTTCTCATCTGACAAATGGAAACCACGACAGTCCCTACACTTACCTAGCCTGGGGGAGAATTAAAAAGGGTTTCCTTTAGTGGCGGACAGTGCAATCTGTCACCAAGCATTGTTATTTTCTTTATCACTATTACTGTTATTATTACTTCCGTGCCACCACACTGCCTCATGACCAAAGGCTAGAGGCCAGATACTAATTTGAAGCTGGGGCCTGGAGTCCTGAAAAGACCAGTAAACTCTACCCTCAACCCTATCTTAGGGATTACTCCTAAAAATTAGAAGTAGCTCAGGGGCATTGCTAGGCCCTTGAAGGCTGAGGCAGAGACTCACCTACAGCCCGGAAGAGACAGGCGCCGTCCTCCTTCATCTGCTTGATGATGAAGCCCTTCTTGTCCCTCAGGGCCTTTTCAAACCAGTGCTCCTGCTGGAGGGAAGAGGTGGAGGTCAGCAACAGGAAAGACCTGTACCCCCTCCCCATGGCCCTGCCCTCCAATTCCCGAAGGGCCTAGCTAAATGTCAGGGTCAAACTCCCAGCCCTGTTTGACACTCTATGCATGCAAAGGAAGAGGAGACCCTTTCTTTTAGGGAACTGGTCATCGTGTGAACAGAAGACTTGCTCCCAGAAGGGCCTCATCTGCTTTCTGACGGACCCCTGCTGACCATGTTGGGAATCCAATGCTTGGCCTTCCCATAGGCAGCCGGAGGCCCTGACCCAGCAAGTACCTGGAGGTAGGGGGCAGCAGAGAACCTGGCTTTACCTCAAGGAGTTTCACCTGGGGACCCTCTAGTCACTTAGGGTAGGGAAGATATGGAGGAGGGAGTAACTGGCAAGAGCCTAGATCCCATTTTGCCTTTGTATAAGGCAAAATGCATGCAAGGTAGGATTTCACTTACAATTGAACAAGTTTAACATACATACATGTGACTATACATATAAGTATACAAACATGTAAAAGTTGGGAAAACCATCCAAGAAAATACCCCTAAAAGTTGGCATTACAGGTGATTTTGACCGTCTTCAAGAGAAGTATGCAATCCCTTGTCCAAAATTCCAAAACTCAAAAAGCTTTGAAAACCAGAAGTCTTCCTCTAATTCATCTGCCATCATAACCTGACCTGAGCTGGCGAGAACTTATTTATCTCCCACTTGGAGGTAAATATTCAAACATTGCCATGCAGAAACATTCAGGTGTTCATGAGGTACTGCCACAGACTCCACCAGAGGTGTTACCAAACACATAGTATATACATCAGGTGATTTTTCTAAATTCTGAAATTTCTCTAAATTCCAAAGCACATCTGACCCCAAAGGTTCAGGTTTAGTGTGCCTAGACAAATGTGTTATTTTCAGACTTAAAAAATAATAATGGATGAGCGCCTGGGTGGCTCAGTTGGTTAAACATCTGACTCTTGGTTTTGGCTCAGGTCATGATCTCAGTTTGTGGGATCGAGCCCTGTGCTTACAGCATGGAGCCTGCTTGGGATTCTATTTCCCTCTCTCTCTGCCCCTCCCCTGTTCACTCTCTGTGTCTCAAGAAATAAATAAACTTAACCCTCTGTTTGTCCCTCCCCCTGTTTTTATATTATTTTTGCTTCCCTTCCCTTATATTCATCTGTTTTGCATCTTAAAGTCCTCATATGGGTAAGGGGCATTAAGGAATCTACTCCTGAAATCGTTGTTGCACTATATGCTAACTTAGATGTAAATTTAAAAAATAAATAAAAATTAAAAAAAATAAACTTAAAAAACAAATCTCTCTCTCCTTCTGCCCCTCTCCCTTGCTCACATAAGCACACCCTCTCTAAAAAAAAGTAGATGAATAGGCAGAAAAGAGGGTATTTAGGGCAGTGAAACTACTCTGTATGGTACTTTATAAGTGGGTATGTGTCAGGGCACCTGGGTGGCTCAGTTGGTTAAGCATCTGACTTTGGCCCAGGTCATAATCTCATGGTTCGTGAGTTCAAGCCCTGCAACGGGCTCTATGCCAACAGTGTGGAGCCTGCTTGGGATTATTTCTCTCTCCCTCTCTCTCTGCCCCTCCCTGGCTCATGCTTTCTCTCCCTCTCAAATAAAATATAACTTAAAAAAAGTGGTTATGTATCATTATTCATTTGTCCAAATCCATAGAATGTACAACACCAAGGGTGAAACCTAATGTAAACTGTGGACTTTGGGTGTTTATGATGTGTCCTACATGGACACTGATTGTAACAAATGCACCACTCTGGTGGGGGATGTTAATAATGGGGGAGGTTATGCATGTGTGAGGGCAGGGGATATATGGGAACTGCCTGTTCAATATGAGAACTCTTTTGTTCAGTTTTTTTAAAATTTTTTTTCAATGTTTGAGAGAGAGGGAGACAGAGAATGAGCAGGGGAGAGGCAGAAAGGGAGACACAGAATCTGAAGCAGACTCCAGGCTCTGAGCTGTCAGCACAGAGCCCAACACGGGGCTCGAACTCATGAACCGTGAGATCATGACCTGAGCCGAAGTTAGACATTTAACCCTCTTTTGTTCAGTTTTTCTGTGAACCTGAAAGTGCTCTAAAATATTGTCTACTAAAAAAATAGGGGGGCCTGGTGGCTTAGTCGGTTAAGCATCCGACTTTGGCTCAGGTCATGATTTCACAGTCCATGAGTTCAAGCCCGTCAGGCTCTGTGCTGACAGCTCAGAGTCTGGAGCCTGCTTCAAATTCTGTGCCTCCCTTTCTCTCTCTGCCCCTCCCCCACTCATGCTTTGTCTCTCTTGCAAGAATAAACAAACATTAAAAAAAATAAAAAATAATAATGTCCACGGGTCACTTAGAACATATTTTCCATTTCAAAACAAAACTAGAAGCAGCAGGCCTTTCCCAGGCCCCTTACGCCCTCTGGTGGCCACCAGAAGAAACCAGCCTTACCTATCATCCAGGCTAAGGACCAGAAGTACCAAGCCTGCTCCTTCGGGACACCACCCTGACCAGGGATTTATAGTATATGGCTAATGATCACTAGACAGAGGGGATCATTACTCTACAGGCCACTTTTCCCCAGCTCAAGTGAGCAAAATTCCCAGCAGAATAGGAAGTACAAAGTCTGGAAGCCAAAAGCTCTGCATTCCAATCCCAGCTCTGCCACTCACTCACTGCATGATTTCAGGTAAGCTACCTGAATTCACCAAGCCTCAGTTTCCTATCAAACAGGGGATATGTGATCTACCTGATGGAGCTGTCAAGAAGCTCAGAGGAGCTTCAAGACCTGAAAAGGCTTTGTAAATAACCTAAGTCACCAGTCACAGAAGAGTGGAGACTGGCCCAGAGATGATGCACAACTGAGGCCCTCAGAGAGTCCCAGGTGAGTGGCTGGACAGTAAGGGATGAAGATGGGGGTGACAAAGGGATGCCCAGCAGCCCCACCATTAGGGCCCACACCCCGAGAAGGTGTTACCAGCTTTCCAGAGATGACAAAGGTACCTGGAAGCCCTTAATGGGTTCCCATAGACAGCACAAAGACTCTTATTTGAGCACAACACTCCAACAACCAGGTGCCTGTCCACAACCAAGAGACTGTGGACTAGTACACTCCAGCCAGTTCCCCCAAGTCCATCCCTGTCCTGCAGGGACAGTCATATCCCAATACCATGGTGCCTGCTCTAGCCAGGGGTCACCAGCAGGGAAGCTACAACTATGACTAAAGGCGCAGACTGGACAGAAAGAAAAGTTCTTAAAAAGAAGGGCACACAGCAACCTCCTGCCCTCAAGTGTGTGTGGGGAGGGAGTGGGGGGAGATGAGATCAAGGTGATCAAAGAGGACGAGAGGGGCCCCTACTTATTCATCCAACAAAAGTTTACCAGGCAGCTGCTAAGTCAGACCCTGTCTGTATTAAGGCTGGCAATGAGGACAGAGAAATTAATCAGACTTGGTCTCTACTTTCGATAAATTCACAAATTGCTGGGGGGGGGGGGTGGGGACAGGGAATGACCACACACAGTGTGAGCAGGGCAGTGAAAGAGTTGAACACACAGTGCTATGAAACACAGAGGAAGGGACCTGGCCAGTAATTAAGGCTGGCACTTGAATAGAGGTGCCAGCTGACTAAAGGATCAAAACATAAAGACCTCCAGAAATGCTTGTTAACTGGATAAGAAATCACTTCTGGGGACACCTGGCTGGCTCTGTTGAAGAAGCATGTGACTCTTGGGTCTTGGGATTGTGAGTTTGAGCCCCACGTTGCGTGTTGAGATTACTTAAATAAACTAATTTTAAAAAGTCACTTCTGCCACAGAGCACCAGGGATGCCAAAGGCCCAGCAATGACTCCAGCACAGCTCAAGTCCTGGGTAGGACTATGCAGGTAAGCAGGGCGGGGCCAGGAAGAAAGATGAACTCATATTAGCCAAATGCCTGCCCCTCACCAGGTGCCTGATGCAAAAAGTAACTTCACTTAATTGTTCTTATCACAGTCCAGCTGCCAGTGAGCATTAACCTCATTTGACAGAGGCAAAAGAGCTGGGGTTTGGGCACCAGCAAAGGCTAGTATAGAGGTAACAGGGGAGGCCTCATGAGCCACAGTGTGGAGACATACCTGGCAGCCTATTCTAGGAAAATCCTGGTTTGTCCCTAAAATTGAAGGAGGCCTGAATCTGGAGGCCAGACCACTACCTACCCATTGGCTTTAGCATCAGCAGCCTTAAGGGCTTAGGCTCTGGCTAAAACCGTGCCTTTCCCTTTGGGGAGAGAAAATAGGACATCATTGTCCTGGGCTCCAGAAAGAGATGAAGAGTCCCAGGAGCCTCTAGCATAGTCTCCTCCTTCCCACAGCTGGACAGGAGCCTCTGAGAAAGATGCCAACTTGGGAACTGTTTAGGAAAGTGGCCCAGGAAAAAAATGCTGGTGGGGGGGAGGGGCGGGGGCTAGTCCTGCCATTGGTAAGTTTAAGTTACAATGCTCTAGCCTGAGAAAGTCAAGTCCAGACCATGAATCTTACAAGGCCACTGCTGAGCCTGTCAGTGAGTCCCTCCCACATCTCTGAGCCTCCATAAGGGGACTAGACAAAGTTCTCTGACATCAGGGGATCCCAGGAGCAAGACTCTGCAACCTACTGGTCCAAAGGCCCAAAAGAAGTTGAAGCAGGGGCCCCTGGGTGGCTCAGTCAGTTAAGCGTCCGACTTCGGCTCAGGTCATGATCTCACAGTTCGTGAGTTCAAGCCCCACATCGGACTCTGTGCTGACAGCTTAGAGCCTGGAGCCTGCTTCAAATTCTATGGCTCCCTCTCTCTCTGCTCCTCCCCCACTCATGCTCTGTCTCTCTCTCCTTCAAAAATAAATAAAAACATTAAAAAAAATTTTTTTAAAAAGTTGAAGCAGACTGTGGGACCCAAGTAATCTAGGTTCCAATCCAGCTCCACCAATTACTAGCCATGTGATGAACCACTCTAAAAACTCCACAGTATTCCAATCTGTGAAATAGGATAACAAGCTTCCCAATAATAGGGTTACTGGGCAGACTCCAATATTACATGACTTTACCTAGCAGAATAACACTTAATGGGTTTCCTTCTTCCCCTGGAATACCTCTATAGTAACCTGAATGATGACCACCCACAGATATCAGAGGCCATAAACCTGAAACCTGTAAATGGTACTTTGTAAGGAAAAAGGGTCTTTGGGGTGTGATTAAGTTAGGGGTCTTGAGATGGGGAGATTACCTTGGGAGTATTCAGGTAGGACCTAAATGCAATCACAAGTGTGAGAAAGACCTGACACAGAGAGGACACCACACATAAACAGAGAGGACAGTATGAAATCAGGCAGAGGCTGGAGTGATGTGATCACAAACCAAAGAACACCGGCAGCCACCAGAAGCTGGAAGAATACTGGATTCTCCTTAGAGCCTCTGCAGCAAGTGTGGCCCTGCCAACACTTAGATTTTGGCCCAGTGAAACTGGTTTTGGACTTCTGGCTTCCAGAACTGTGAGAGAATACATTTCTGTTGTTCTAAACCACTCAGTTTGTGGTAATTTGTCACAACAGCCACAGGAAACTAATACAACCCATTTGTAGCACTCCCTAGTGTGAGCCATGAGGCTATATGGCATGGTTCCCGTCCTGCAGGATCTACCTCTCTAGCATTCCCCCAGGGAGAGGATTAGAATGAAGGCAGCAGAGGCTTGGAACTCCCCCTCCCAGTATGGGAAGCTACTGATCCTGCCTATCAATGAATGAGCTGCCACTGAAGACAGAGGGGGCAGGGGAAGATGGCAGCAGCAGTGGCAGCTCTTGGGCAGATGTCTTCCCAGAGCCTGTGGCCAAGAGGTGTTTAGTATTCTGGCCTTCACAGCTCTGTCCCAGCAAGTCTGATGCCAAGACCACCCCTCTCTCCCCCCAAATCACCCAGGAACACTGGCTCAACTCCATGGGCAAAACACAGGCAACCCATCCAATGAAAAACAGAGGCGCACTGCTCTCTAAGGAGCAACACAAGCTCTCCAGGGTGAAGGAATGGGGAAAGGAGCAAGGCCCCAAACCTACTGCTGGGCCACTGAGGGGGCAAGGGGAGAGGGGCTGGGTTAAAAAAATGAAGATTCTATCATTCTTCAACAAAAAGAAATGAAGTACTGCTGCATACTACAACACGGATGAGCCTTGAAAAGAATATGCTAAGAGAAAAAACCCAGATACAAAGAATTTCACATTGTAGGATTCCATTTGTAGGAACTGTTCAGAATAGAAGAATCAATCAAAATGAAAAGTAGATTAGTAGTTGCTGGGGCTGGGAGGCGATGGGGGATTGGGAATTGGGGATGGTGCAGAGTTTCATTTGCAAGTGATGGAAATGTTCTAAAATTGATCGATCGTGGTGATGGGTGCACAACTCTGAATACACTAAAAGCTACTGAATTGTACACTTTAAATTGGTGAATTCTACGGTGTGTGAATTATCTCCATAAAGCCGTTAAAATTAAACAAACCCAAGGGCCGACAGCAATGGCAGAGGAGAAGGAAGCCAAATATTGTATGAGACTTCGTAACACACCCCCATAAGCCAACGGGCCTTACCCAAAACTTTCAAAATGGGGAGGGGGAGTGGGGAGCAGGGAATTAAGAGATTACAACCAGCTTCTCAGAAATGAGTCCAACCTCCCTCCTCATTATTACCCATTTCAAGGCTGGAGAAACTGAGGCCCAGAAAAGGGAACTGCCTGAAGATACAGAACTCAAACCCAGAAAGCCCAGGCAGGGACCACTTCCTGCTATAAGATTCTGTCTCCCCGCCAAAGGAATCCGCTGGTTCCTGGATGCCAAACAAAGGGTCTTTGCTAACAAAGCTCGATTGTTAACAAAGCCTCCCAGGGAGAACCTAGATTGTCCTGGGGAAACTGCAAGAGAAGAAATCAGCCAAGCTCTGAGGTGGACAGGCACTCCTACACTCAATAACCCCAGGCATGGGTGGACTCTTGGGGGTGGGGGGAAGGAAGCTGAGAGTTTGCCTGAAGCCATAAAACAGCCAAGCAGGAGACCCTAGGGTTTGAACTCAGGCCTGCCCAGCTCCAAAGCCCCCAGTTTTTCCACACACAAACCTACCTCTACACCATCCAATAGGCCCCTTGACGGGCAACCCCCAAGCCTATTCACCATAACACAGCTGGACATAAAACATCACTGCCTGCCAACCCCAAACCTCACACTGAACAGACACTTGTCCTGCCCACCAAGCTCGGGCAAGGGAAAGAGGAAGAGGCACCCAGTTTTTCCTCAAAAGACACTCACCATTCTCTGTCACCTCTAGGTCCCGAGGGCTTCGGTTTGAGTTCCCTAAAATCCCAAAGCTAAACGACCCTTCACCAGCTCCTTACCTGACCCATGAAGAAACTGAGACCCAGAGAACACAGACCTAACTATTCTGGTTCATCCAGCAAAGCTCCAGCAGAGTCAGAGTAGGAACCCAGGTACTCTGGCTACAGTGCCAGGTCCAGTACCTCTGACCACCTCAGCATTGCACACCCCATTCTTAAAATGCTCTGAGGGGTCCTCAAGCTCAGGAGACTTACAAGTCATTCTTTTCACAGTGTAGACTCGGTAAGGCAGCCATGCCTGGAAAAGAAACCCCCAACATCACCACCTCCCCAGCACCAGGACCCCAAGGTGCCAAAAGGGCTCCTAAAATCAGCGGAGGTAGTCACAGCATCCAAACAGACAGGAAGTCTGAGTAGTCGGAACAAGGATCCACCATCTGGGTTTCCTCTCACCAACTTCTCTCTTTTCCATGGGATCTAATGGGCTTCCAAGGCTATAAATGCCCCCAGGTGATAGTTCAGGACAAAGACTGGAACCGCAGGAAGAATCTCCGCTCTTCTCATCCCCAGAAAGCCCCAAGTTGGACCAGGTGAGGCAGGGAGAAGCATCTTATTCTCCTTTTGTCCCAAGAAGTGTGAAGACAGGAAAAGCCTTCCCCGTCATTGGGAAGGCATCATGCAACCACAGAGTTTTACTTCCACGCATGTTCTTATGGGAACAAGTATGGGGGAGGGACTCCCAGCCTAGAAGATGCAAAGGGGGTGTAAGGAGATGTCTTTCTAGTCACCATGTCAGCACGCAACTTTCTTCCTTTATGTCCCTGGGACCAGGGATGTAGCATTCTCTAGTTCTGTGGAGGAAAGGCAGCCTACTACAATCAGGGAGAGAAACAATTCCTGGCCCTGACCCTGTAGACTCAGACAATTTATTCTACCTGTAGTAGTAAAGGGTAGAAAGGAATCAAGGACAGGGGGCTCAAGACAAGGCCCTGGCCCCTGTGAAGTGCAGAAAGATTTATATGAATCAAGGGGAATAGGAATATGGGTAGAGAATTTCCCTTGAGTGGGAATGTCTCCAGGAAGAAAAAAGCTTGTTGAAAGCAATTCAGAAAGCTCAGGATATTTCCAATCCTGGAAACAAGAAGCAAACAGAGCTGGGTCAGGGAGAGACTCAGAGTTATCTCCTAGTTCTTGAGGGGAGGCCTCAGCCCCAAGTCCCCAGTACCTGGCAACCTTCTCATAGAAAGTAGGAAGATCTTCTTGGCCTGTGAGAGCTCAGGTAAGGGGTTCTTAGGACTATATAGCACCCAGGTCCTTCTGTTCAATGGCGGAGGCCTCAGGCCACACTGGAGAGGACCTCATGTCCCTCTCCCTGGTAAGAAAGGATTGCCTGGTTGTGGGGAGGGGGAGAGCACCTCATACCCAAGGGGGACTCAGGTCCCTCCTTAAGATAAATGATCTCTTGTCCCTAAGGAGAATCTTAGGCCCCTAGGAAGAGGCTCAGCCTCTTCCTCAGAATCCTGTCCTATCCATGTTCCCAAGGGGAGTAGAAAGTTCTTGGAATTTAGTTCACAAATGGCCTGAAGCTCAAGTCCCCAAAGCAAAAAAATCCCTCAAAGGCCCCTATAACGGGTATACTTATGCTATCTAAAGTGAGGTGACAATTGGTACTTTCAGGACAGACTCACGTCTCAGGTCCTAAGGTGGGTAAGGTGTCTCACGCACCTGAAAGAAAGTTTAAACTGTTAGAGGGAAACTCGGGACCCTATTTTCCAGGGACTCCCTATCCACGCCCCTAAGAAAAGGGTCTTGGGGCTCAATTCCGAGTCCTAAGGTAGAAGGAGTCCTCCTGTTCCTGAAGAGATCCTTAAATTCCTTGAATAGAGAAGCCCAGACCACATTTCTAGAGACACACCAGTCACTGGGGTATTCATGGGTCTCTTGTCCTTGAGGACAAGCTCAAGTGTCCTTGGCTCAATGGGTCTCAGGCCCTTGATCCATGGGAAGATCTCAGGTCCATCTCTAGGACTCCATGCTGCCCATGTCCCCTGAAGACTGGTATCAGGCTACAGTTCCCAAAGCAGGGATCTTACATCCCTTACAAAAAGCTCAGGCCCTTGGAGCAGGGGGTGCTCAGATCCATGTTTCAGGGGGAGAAGGGGCGTTTTTGGACCCAAAGTATGTTTCAGTCTTTCATAATTAGGGTAGAAGAACCTCATATCCCTGTGTTTGTGTGTGTGTGGGGGGGGGGGTGTCTCAGACCCCCAAGAATACTCAGACACCAATCCCTGAGGAGAAAGGACCTCCGTGGATGGGGGGTAATCCATCTCCTGAAGAGGCTTCAGACCCAGTCTCTGTAAGCCCCAGTTCATAAGCAGGAGGACCTTAGGCTCAAGTACCCAAAACAGTGAGGCTGATTTTCTTGAAGAAAGGCTCAGGCTGGGGAGGTGGGGTAAGAGAAGAGCTGAAGGTCTATCACTTAAAAAAAGCTTAAGCTCCTAGAGAGAAATTCAGACTCTTGTCCCCAAGGAGGTCTCAGACCACTGAAAGGAAGCACAGACTCTTGTCACCTGGGAAAGGGATCAATCTCATGTACCCTAGTAGTTTCTGGTCCATGAGTGTTAGTTTTGGCGCTTGTCCCCAAGGGGAAGAGAATCTTATCTCCATGAAAGTCGTTTTATTTCCCTGAAGAAAAGCTAGAAGATCCCCTTCTCTAAAGGGAATGTATCTGTGTGTGTCAGATACTTGATTCTAGGAGATGGATTCTTAGGCCCTTGAAAAAAGGCTTAGAACCTTTAAGGAAGTCGCTGGAATCCATTGGAATGGTCCTGTGTTTTGTTCCCCCTGAAAAGTAAAGGGAGGGGTTGTCCTGTATGTACTGTCTCAAACTCCCGAAAATGGTTTAGATATCTTGGGGACACTCAAAAATGTATAAGGTTTCCATCCTATAGGACCTCCTATTTGTGTTCCCCTGAGGAGAAATCTCAGACCCTATTCCAAGAGGAAAGAAAATCTCAAGACACAGAACACAAACCAAGATCCCCTGGAGTCATGAGACTCCCCTCTCAGGTGGCATTCCTACCTACTGGCCCTACACGAGGACGTCTCAGGGCCCAGAATAATGGCTATGGGTCCCAGAAGAGACCACGGACTCCATCGTTAAGTCCGCCATCTTATCTGGGGCTTCTAACCCTCAAGTCCTTGGTGGGGGGCAGGGAAGAGGGTGTCTTAGGCCCCTACCACCAGGGAAGAATGAATGCCAAGCCCCGGGAGAAGACGTAGGTCCCTTGGGGGGGACCTCAGACAGCCTTCCTTGGGTCCCTATCCAGTCTGGGGATCCCACCCACCACATCCACTCACCTATCACCCCCAGCCATACCTGCTCAACGGTTGCGGGGTCCATAGCCTCGATGCGAGCTGCAGCCGCTTCGTATTCGTCCTCACTGTTGTAACCCGCGCCGACCTCCTCACGCTCCGGACTGCCCCCGCCAACCGCTCCGACCCCGGGGGCTTGACGTCGCCGCTTGCTGTGGCCCGGCCCGGAGCAGCAACCTCCCACGCCTACGGTTCCGCCCACGCCCACCACCACGCCCGCCGCGCCCACACCCGCCGCCGCTGAGCCCAGCGCGTCGCCGGGACCGCCGCCGGGACCGACAGGGCCCCCGCAAGGAGGAGGAGAGGCCTGCTGTGGTCGCGGACCCGCCACGGCGCCAGGCGGCACGGCCAGCGCCCAGCGGTGAAGCGCTCCCGGCGGCCCCGGTAGCGGGCCCTGAGGCGGTGGTGAGGCCCGGGAACGGGGCCCCACGACTCCCGAGTCACGGTCGCGGTCGCCACCGCCCACACCCGTGCCGCCGCCGCCCACGCCCACACCCCCGCCGCGACGCGGCGCCGGGGGCAGCGGCCCGGGCGGCGGCGGTTCGTTGGCGGGGTCGGCGTCGGGAGGCGGCGGCTTCTTTTTGGGGAGAATAGTCATGGCGGCACCGCCAAGTACCCCCCAGCAAACCCGGCGCGAGGCACGCTGGGATAGAACCCGGATGAGGGGGCTACTCTGGTGCGCGAAGCACGACGGGATCGGCGGGACCCGGATAAAGAGATTGAGGCACCGGTTCGAGAACCGTCGGTGGCGCGCAGGTCACGGGGCAGGAGAACCCGGATGTGAAGTCCTAGATGATGGCACCGCGGCGAGTTTGTCGTAGCCTTTTCTCCAAGTCCAACAAGTTTACTGCTACGCTCGCTCGTTCCGGCCTGCCGCTTCAAAGGAAACAGAACCAAAACAAGCACCTCTTTGCCCCGCCCCCTCGCAGGTTCTTGAACTACAGGGTGGGGCCCCGGGGTGCTGCGCACGCGCGCCAGGGCACAGTCCCGCCTCTCGTTCGGAAGTACGTGGGCAAAATCTTCGCCGCCGCCAAAACAATTGCAGACACCAACCAATCGAGGCAGTTGCGTGGGTCTACGATGATGCCCACGGACCAATCAGAAGCTAGCGATCGCCCTCCCGTGCCCTCCGTCTCAGATTTCAGTCAAAAGTCTGCACTCTCGTTCCTTGCCTTTCTTCCCTCGACCGTCCTGTCGCGCTCTTCACTCCCCGAGGCTCTGACTCACAGGCGGGGGTACTATGACAGCACAGTGCGGCCGGCCCCAGGCGCGACAATCTGAAAACGACTCCCTGCCAGGCTTCCAACCTGGCCGCAGTCAGCCGGACTGACTGGAAAATACCAACACTCCCAGAGCATAGCAATCCCCTGAAGCGTCAGTTCCGGTCCCACCCACCTGCAAATCCCTGTCCTGCCGAGAGGCGGGCTCCGCTTCACCCTGGCAACAGGCCGAGTTCTGCGGTAATTGGTTAAGAGAAGCCGTCACTAACGTCGGATTGGCCAACCCCGGGACAGACCTGCATCGTGGGGACCTTGGGTGTTAGGGAAGCAAACACGCCCTCTTTGGCACCACTGCGCTCCCGCCCTCGAGTTGACCTCCCCGCCTCGGTGGCTAGTGCGCAAACGCGGCACAACCTTCCCACCGCACACCGCTCCCCCCAAACAGTTTACCTGGATTGAGCAAAAGTTTAGGAACCAGCACTGTCCACCAGCCAGCGTCTCGCAATGGGGTTGGTAAAATTCCTGGTAAAGAGCGGCTGGAGATCTACAGGCTAATCGTAGCTCTGCTCCTCCTGAGTGATCCCTGACAAGTCATTTAACATCCACCCCATCCTCAATTTAAAAAATTATTTATTTTTTTAGTAGTCTCTGTACCCAAGGTGGAGCTCAAACTCACAACCCTCGAAATCGAGTCGCATGCTCTTCCCACTGAGCCAGCCAGGGCCCCCATCTGCAATTTCTACTTCTCTGTAACATGGCAATGATAATTCCAATTTAGGGATCAAAGATTAATGCTTGTAAAGGGCCTAGTGCTGTGCTTGGCACAGAGTTAAGTGCTCAATAAATTAGTCTGAATGGCAGTGCAACGAAAATGATCCCAGGCTTTGGAGTCAGGAAGACATCAGTTCCAGCCCTCCATGGACTGTTACCAACTGTATGACTTTGAACAAGTCATTGTCTCAAATTTGAGATTACCCATGCAAAACGGGAATGATAATGCCTGCCCAGACTACCTCAGGGAGCAGTTATGGGGTTCAGATAAGCTTATGAGCCGAGAAGTTGTTGCGAGAGGTGATGGCTTGCTGCCAGTCTCAGGAGTCAGGCTGTACAACATGTTGACTGAAAGAGAGATGATCAGAAATCTCTTCTGAGTGCCACCTAACCTTCTTCCTTCAGATGCCGACCTTGGTTCAGTTCTTCCTTCAGGAATAATATTCAGGAATAATCCTGAAGGAATAACTACAAAAATAGTGTTGTGTTTTCTGCTCTGGAGACTTAATGGGAGAGGACTCACGTTTACTGGGCTTATCGTGTTCAGGGCACTGTGCCAAATGCCTGTGCATGTTATCACATTGAATCTTCTCCTGAACCTCTCATGTGACCTATATATCCCATTTCCTACTGGATATTTGTCTAGCACTACACACCTAAACATGAACTTAGGATAATCATTGTAGCTAATCTTCACCAAGTACTTACTATGTGCCTGGCACTGTGTGTGAACAACTTTGATGTTCCTTTTGACAGTGAATGGTGCCCCCATTCAGCCTTTGCCCAAGCCAGAACTTTCGAGTCAACCCTGCCTGCTCCCTTTTCCTCAACTCCCACATGCCTGTCAATCCCAAGTCTTGCCAACTCTACCTCTCAAATCTCTTGACTCTCCAACTGTTACCACCACTACGTGGTCCAAGCCACCATCACCTACCAATACTGCAAAAGCCTCCTCACCGCTCTTCCTCCCACCAGGACTGTTTCTTTAGAATCCACTCTCCACAGCCAGAACCATCCTTCTGAAATGCAAACCTCATGACAACTTTCCTATTTAAAAACCTGCAGAGGTCTCCATTATCCTTAGGATGAAGTCAACAATATGTATCATAACTTCAAAGGCTTTTTGTGAGCTGGCGTGATCTCTTGCTCTCATCACAACCTCACACTCTCCTCCCCAGCTGTACTGAACTCATTTAAGTTCCCCAAGGGCCTTGGGCTTGCTCTCTAACCTCTAGGTCATTGTACATGCTGTTCCCTCTGCCTGAAACGTTTTTATCCTTTTGCCTGGCCAACTCCACCTCATTCTTTGGGTGTTGGCCGGCTTAGGTCCTCCTGCCATCTGCATGCTTCTGCAATCCCATCGATTTTAGTCCTACAACACTACATTGTAATTGCTTAACTATCTGCCTTTCATGCTCACCTCAGGAGATCAGAGATGTCTTCTTTACCCATCTTTGTATCACTAGGGCTAGCATGTGATATGCAGTTAATAAATATTTAGTGGGGGCACCTGGGTGGCTCAGTCCGTTAGCATCCGACTTTGGCTCAGATCATGATCTCACGGTTCACGAGTTCGAGCCTCATGTTGGGCTCTGTGCTGACAGCTCAGAGCCTGGAGCCTGCTTTGGATTCTATGTCTCCCTCTCTCTCTGCCCTTCCCCCACTGGTACTCTGTCTGTCTCTCTCTCAAAAATAAATAAAACATGAAAAAAATTTTTAAATATTTGGTGAATTACTGTATTATGTTATTATACATGTATTATATTTGGTAATTATTATTTCATAGATTAGCAACCTGAGGCAAGAGAAGTTTTAAGTTTTAAGGATTGGAACCCAGGTTAAACCAAATGCGAGGTCTGTCTTAGTGCTCCAGAGTTCAGTCACACACTAGTCTAGTGTACCCAGTAGCCCAGAATGTAGGGGATGTCCACAAGGAAGGGAAACTTACCAAACCGAGAAATACTTTTTTCTTCTTTTTCTTTTTCACTCTTGAGTTCTTTTTCCTTTTATTAAGTGGGCTCTAGGCCCAATGTGGGGCTCGAACCCACGACCCCAAGATAAAGAGACTCATGTTCTACTGGCTGAGCCAGCCAGGTGCTCCCAAGAGATGCTTTTAATTAGGGTTCAATTCAGAGCCGTTTGCTGTCGGGAGGTCTGGGTTTAAGTCTCCTCTAACCTAGCATGTGCTGCTCTGAGTCTCAGTTTCCCCATCTGTGAGTGAGAAAGCTGGAGCAGATGATGTCCTAAGGGCATGTCTCAAGACATCCTGGCCTGCCTTGCTGGATGTAGATTCAACTCTTCAAGCCACTGTCTTTAATTTCTCCTAGATCCCCATTTTCCACAATGTGTCACCAACCACTGACCTCCCATACCTGTGCCCACACCAGTCCTTCTAGTTGAAAGGAATTGAAACCAGAGTACTTTCAACCCCCCAGCCCAACCCAGCCTCCGAACCCACAGAGCCAGGAGGTGCTCATCCTCGTCTCTCCTCTCAGGTTTTATTGACTGATGGAAACTACATCTTTGTCAGCCACCAGCTCCACAGGGACAGTGCTGGGGACAGGGAACCTGAGATGATGCCAGATTTCAGCCCAAGAGCAGACACAGAGTTCCGGAAGGTGACCCAAGAGGGAAAAGAAATAGGAATATGTGAAAAGGCGTTGTGGGGGAGGAGGAGGAAATCAAGAAGTTCCTCCTGCCTCCTACAACTCCCAGAGTTCAGGAACAACCCAGGCCTCAGCCCCTGATGCTTCTGGACTTCTGCCCAAGAACATGGAATCAGCCAATGATCTCCAAATACAGCCCAGCTCTCACTGGCTGCTAGGCTCTTATCTCAGCCAGTCCAGGCTCCAGCCCAACCCAGGAAGGAAACAAACCAGAGAAGAGAGGAGGAGTACTTAGAGGTGGCCCCTCTGATTAGGGCAGATGTAAACGCTGCAGCAAACTGGGCAGAGGCTTTGCATAATGTCACGGCAGCAGCTGCTATTGCTAGAGATTGCTGGGGGCCCAGCGGAGGACGGGGTTGCAGGGACCCATTTCCAGCAGCCAGGAAAGGGGAATGGCATTTGTGCTATCTGTGTGTATTGGGAGAGGCAGCCTGACCCCTGAGCCAAGGCGAGGGCAGGGGGTAGCAGTTCACTGCTGAGGCCACAGCCCATGAAGCCTGTGGTTGCATTCCGAGCTTCAGAATCGGGGAGTTGTTGGGCTTGGTGGAGGGTGGGGACCTCCCCTAGAGGCCAGAACAGAGGTGAAGGTTCTCTTCTCTGAACCCCCAAACCTCCACAGCCCAGCCAGAGAGAAGAGGGGGTCTCACCTCTTCTCATCAGGCCAGAGCTCAGAAGTCAGGTGGGAGCCTGGGACACAAGAAGAGGAGCATGCAGGAGGCCAGCCAGGAGACAGAGGCCAGTCCCAGTGTGCTGGGGCAAGGAGGCCGGGGGCCTGAGGAAGCCCAGCACCTCAGTGCCCACTGGAACAGCTGTCTGGGGTGGGGAAAGTTGCCCCCTTCCCTGGCCACTTCCCCACCAGATGAGCCATTCCATGAAACTCCATTGCATAGTTCTCAGTGGGGGGCAGAAGGGGTCCCCAGGCATGCCCCTCCCCAACTCCCCAAAATATGGCTTTGGAAAGGAGTCCCCAAGAATCGAGAGGGCCCTCTGGATGGGCGGGCCCACTGCTCACAGGGAAGAGATCTTGACAGTCTCCGGGAGGAGGCAAGGGGTACCCAGGCTGGAGTTCCTGAGGGTGCTGCTGGCCCCACCGCCACCACCAGGGGAGGAAGGCTGACTCTCATCTGGGGTGTTGGCAGGAGGGGTAGGGATACTGATAATGGCAGCCACGAAGTCCCGGCTGTCGCAGTTCAGGTCAAGGCAGTCATGGGGCTTGGCATTGAGGCTTGAGCGGCTGTGGATAAGGGTAGGGAGACAGAAGGCTCTTAAAAGGTCATCTTAATACTTGCCACAGTGATCATGACATTTAATGAGCGCTGACTGAAAAGCTGGGACTGTGCTAAATGCTTCGTCTGCATCCTCAATTATGGTGGTGCCCAGTGAGGGCTCTGGGGTCAGATGGTCCTGGGTTCAAATCCTGGTCTCATTTTAGCATCTCTAAACCTCTCTTCTCTTTCTTTCATGTGTAGCACGGGAATAACAGCATTTTCTACCTCATAAGGTCATTGTGGAGATTACATGAGATGGTAAGTGACACAAAGTGCTCAGAGCAGTGCCCGGAACAGAATGAGCACACATTCAAAAATGTTCTCCGTTTCAGTTACTCCTTATGATGCCAAAATTATCACAACAATCCATAGTAAGATCTACACAACCCTGTCCCTGTTCCTTTCTGGTTTTACTTCCTACCACTCTCCCCCTCACTCACTCCACTCCACTCACAGTAGCTTCCTGGCTGCATCTCTAACATGCAGACCCTTTTCGGCCTCAGGGCCTTTGCACAGGCTATTTGCTCTGTCTAGACAGCTCTTCCTCTAGACATCCACATGGCTCCCTCCCTCACCTCCTTCAGGTGTTACCTCAGCAAAGCCTTCCCTGACCACTATTTAAACTGCATCACACCCTCTTCTGTGTTCTCTGTCCCCAATCCCCGATTTATTTTTCTTCTTGGCACTTAACATACTATATCATCTCTGTGTTTCTTTGTTTATTAATTGTCTCATCCCACTAAAATATAAATTCCAGAAGGTCAAGGATTTCTATCTGTTCTCTTCACTGCCTAAAGTGAACTCAACTCCTAAACTCCTGAAGTGAACTCCAAAGTTCCTAAAATTATGCCTGGCATGTAATAGGTGCTCGATAAATGTTTGTTGAAAGAACCAATGAAGAACAAGTTCCAGACAAGATAATCCCAAGCTCCCAGCATACAGGAGTTTGGGTTCGAGCTAGGCTTGCTAGCCCCCAAGTCATGAAACCTCAGAGGCCCTGGTGCAAGGTCTGAGCTTCCCCAGGGGTAGCCAACAGGTGGGGGCGCTTACCTCTGAGGGGCAGGACTCCTCCGCAGCCCTGCCAGTGTGTCCAGCTCCTGCATGCTGCCACGACTGACCGAGGCAGTGGAGTTGGCAAGGCGAATGGCACGGCGCTTGGCCCTGCGGGGACAGCAGGAGGACAGCAGGCTGCCAGGTCCCGCAGGTTGGGAGGACACAGAGGTGCTGCGGCTGGTGCGGCCCCCCAGTGAGTCGGCACCCACGGCCTCGCTGAAGGTCAGCTCATCTGTGAACTCGTGGCACTGTGGGCAGAAGGAAGGCACAGTCACAAGGCACCACACAGGAACTGACCCCACCCCTAGGCCTCTGCTTAGGCCATTCCTTCCTTTCCAGAAGTCACTCTTGATTCCTTTCCCTTGCCCATCCTTCAAGGCTCAGCTGTACCGGGGCCTCTTCCAGGAAGCCCTGTGTGATTTCCACAATTAGTAGTGAGCCTCCCATCCCAGGGTGGGAACTGGCTTGCCCACAGAGAAACTCCCCTCATTCCACCATGCCACCTCTCATTAGGTCTCACCGTTGTCTTCTCCAGACAGTGCAGGAGGTGGTGATGTTGTTGCTCAAAAGCAGAACGGTTCCTGATACACAGCGCCTGTTCGTCCACACTGCTACTGTCCTGGAGTGGACGGAGCAGGGGGATGAGGTCAGGACCCTCTCCTCCTCCCATCACTGCTCACCCCCCAACCCCAATTCAGGCCCCTCCCCACCTCAAGGCCCCCGTTCTGCTTGTACTGCAGGAAGGCATTGGTGGTACCACTCTTTGCCAACCGGATCCTTGCCAAGCGCACCTTCTACAGAGAGAGGAGGAGATAGAGGGTCAGGTGGGTAAACACAAGAGTAGACTGGCTTTGGGTATGGGGAACAGGAGGTACTCAGATGGAAGGGGCAGTTACCTGCTGTGCTCGGCGCTTGTCAGCACGCTGGTTCTGGTGGTAGATGCGGCTAAAGTTGGACACGATGACTGGCACAGGCAGTGCAATGACCAGGACACCACTGAGGGAGCAGATGGATCCGAAAATCTTGCCAGCAATGGTGCTGGGCACCATGTCTCCATAGCTGGGGCCGGGGGAGGTAAGCCAAGGTCAAGAAAAGTGTTCAAGCACCCCTCAGTCTCCCCCTCCGTTCCATCCAGCCTGACGCACTTTGCAACCCTGGCCAGGCACTGAAACTCTCTGAGCCTCAGTTTCTCACTCTGCAAAATGTGGGGAAAGACCTCTGTGGCCACCAGTGGGGGGTGGGGATCAAATGAGAAACTGGCCCTTGGGCCCCTACCATCTGCTGCCCCCATCTGAGCTGCACACCGAACATCTGAGTCAGCTGGAAATCTATTAATACCAAGCAGAGGGGAGAAGGAGGAAGTGACAGGCAGTAAATATAGTCTCCTGGGGAGAAAGTCCCAGCACCACTAGCCAGCTGAGGGGCTCTGAGTCCCGGGAGAAGTGCTCTGTTGTATTTGCTTACATCTGTCTTACCTTCTGTAGGTAGGACCCCTTCTTATCTTCCAGAAAAAAAGTCTTGAAACTGTCCTCATATGAAAAAATAGGGGAGGGGGGAGCCTTGAAACTCCATCCTCCTTGTCTCCATGCCACCTCCTCTCCCATGGAGCTGGAGCAGTGCCAGTCTAACCTACTTGTTTCACAGGGTGGGGGTGGGGGACCAAAGCCCAGGGAGGTTCTGTAATTGACTGGCTCAAGATCACACAGCACACTTTTGTTCTGATCACGGGACCAATTAGATCCCCTCCCCTCTGCGGTCCCAGCCTCTAGGCCTTAGCTCAGTCCATGTCCCTCTTCCCCCCAAGGATGGCTGTTGCTTATTTCTTTGTTTTGACTCATTTAAAAGTCTCTCCAACTTGGCCATTTCTGGTCTGTGATGTGTCATCTCAGACTGTGTCCTCAACTATGAGACGCAGGCAGCTGTCCACCCTCCCGGGGTTGTTGTGAGGGCTCAGTAGGGTAAAAGGCACCCAAATACCCAGTTCCAACCCGCTCTCAGGGCTCAGCATTTGTTTGTCGATCCAATTGTGAACCTCCAACCAGAATTACTTTCTACTCCATACAAACCTCAAATCAATTTTTCTGTACCTCTGTTAAAGCACTGATCAAGCCCAATCCATCCATTCAATAGATATTGAGCAGCAACTGTATACCTAATCCCAGTGATGGAAATTTAGAGGAACATGGTACCTGCCCTAGACAATGTCTTTAAGAAGAACACGAGTTTGGTGATTCTGTGTGATACTTTTACCCCAACTGTTTCCTCTCAGGGATTGGCACTTAAAAAATAATGTCGAAAATACATTGTCCTGGAGAACATCAAAGAATCACAAAGCCACAGGGGTAGTACCCCCATACAGCAGATGATTCTAGAGGTTTGGGAGACATGGGTCCTCAAGATGGGAAAAGGGGGTGATAGAAAGCCAGTACCTATGTATCCTACACCAGAAACTTTCAGAGAACTTTCACAACTGTGATGTCACTGAATCCCCTCTAGATGAAGGGATAATCATGTCTCATTTGACACAGGAGATAACAGGCCCAGAGAAAACAAGGTCAACAAAAAAAGTGCTGCTAAAACAATCCTTGAACCCAAGTCTCCTGACCTGGAAAGTGAAGGCATTGTCAGAGCTGCGAGGGATTTGGAGATTAGTCCAGCTCCCTTCGTTTTGACAGATGAGCAAACTGAAGTGCACATTGAGAAAAAGAAATCATTTATCTAATCTTCCCAATCTTTTTTTTTTTTTGAGAATGAGAGAGAGAGAGAGAGAGAGAGAGAGAGAGTTTATGTGCATGAGCACACAAGTGGGGGAGGGGCAGAGAGGGAGAGAGAGAATCCCAGTGAGGAGCTCCATGTGGGGCTCAAACCCATGAACCATGGGATCATGACCTGAGCTGAAGTCGGACGCTTAACCGACTGAGCCACCCAGGCAGCCCTCTAACCCTAACCTTCAGAAAGGGTGAGTGTAATTGATCGGGCAGCTCCCAACACAGGGTCTGCACTCACCCAAGCGTAGTCATGGTGACAATGGTATACCAGAAGGCCGCAGGGATGCTAGTAAAGTTGGTCTTGTTTGTGCCCTTCTCGGCATAAAACATGACAGTGGCGAAGATGATGATGGCCATGGTAAGGGAAAAGAGGAGAAAGCCCAGCTCAGAGGCACAGCTCTTGAGTGTGTAGCCCAGAATCCTCAAGCCCTGTGAGTGCCTGGAGAACTTGAAGATGCGGAATACCCGGAACACACGCAGGGTGACAAAGGCGCCTGAGACATCCTCGTTCTTGGGCACGAAAAGCCCAATGTAGTAGGGCAAGATGGCCACGACGTCGATAAGGCTCATTACGCTCCGCAGGAAGCGGCAACGGCTGGGGGCGGCGAATAGCCGCAGGAGGTATTCACCCGTGAATATGAGCACACAGGCCGTGTCCATACAGAAAAAGGCCAGTGGGAAGCGGTCGCCACAGGGCTGTTCCCTTGGGGGCCGCCGCGCGGGGCCGCGGCACGGGATGGTCTCGACCACATTGGCGATGACCGACACGGCGATGAAAAAGCCGGTCACATAGTAGAAAACGAGGGCCGCCGTGCTCGTGTGGGGGTTCTCGAAGGCCCGCCAGAGCCGCTGCCGCAAGGAGCTGCCGGCAGGCAGGGCTGGGCCATCCCCGGCCTGCTCAGCTTCCTCGTCCTCCGCCAGGCGCTCGGCGTTCTCCTTCTTGCGGTCCCGGTACTCTTCGAGGCAGCAGTCGCCCACGAGCTCAGGCACCAGACCATAGAAAGCCAGCTCTTCGTCGAAGGCCTGGATGCACTCCTGCCGCGGGCAGTGCAGCCGACCCGTGCGGTAGAAGTTCAGAACATGCCGGAACATGTCGGGGTCGCGATCGAAGAAGTACTCCCCGGAATCAGCATCATAGAAGAATTCCTTTTCTGAACTGCCCAGGAGGGTGTCAGGGTAACGGTCCAGAGTGTTCTTCCAGGTCTCAAAGCGCCGTCCGCTCACGTTCACCACCAGAACCTCATCCCCTCGAGATGCCTTCACCCCGGGCGCAGGAGGCAGGGGCTGCTGGGCCAGGGGCAGCCAGCCCACCGCGGCCGCCCTCGCAAACGGCAGCCACGTGGCCACACCTGCCGCCATCCTGCCGCGCCCCAGGCCCACGGAGACTGGGGGGGGGGGGGGGTGGCCTTTAGGAGAGTGTGGCTGTCTCCAGGATGGTGGGAACTTGGGGAGGCCCTGGGCCACTCGCACAAGCAAACTGGGGGTGTCTACAGAGGCCAAGAGGAACCAGGAGGAGGAACTAGAGAGATGGGCAGGGGCTTGGGGAGCATTTAGAGGGTCTGGGAAGGACCTGGGGGATGTCTTGAGGGAACTACAGAGAAGGGGCTAGGGGGACATGGAGAGTAGCAGAAAAGGGGAGCCTAGAGGGACCAACGAGGATCTCAGGGAGTGTTTAGAAACGCTGAGATGGTTCTAGAGGGGTCAGCAGGTGCTTGTGAGATGTCTGGGGTGTCTAGGAGGGGCAAGAAACGCTGGGGACCTGTCCACACTCTCAAGAGTTCTGAGGGAAAATGGGGCTGGGACCCCTTAGTGGGCTTGGAGAGGGGAATGGTGCATCCAGAGGGCTAGAAATGGGACCAGAGGTGTTTGAAAGAGGCCGAGAGTGGCTGGAACGCGGTTCTGGAGGGACTGAGAAAAGTGAGGTGGGTTGTCCACACCCTCAAGACTTCTGGGGAAAAGATTAGGGGATTGAAGCTCCCTCGTGGATCTAGGAAAGGGGTTGGTGAATGTAAGAGGTGGCTATAGAACCAGGAGGTTGTAAAGAGGCTGAGAGGTGTCTTGGGAGTGGCTAGAGCTGCCAAGAATAGCCTTGGGGGGGGGGGGTGTCTATACTTTACAGGAGTTCTGGGGAAGGAAGGCGAGGTGGCGCCCCCTAGAGGGGCTAGGGAAGGCAATGGGGTATCTAAAGGGGTAGATATGGAGCTAGGTTATCTTTCAGAGACTGAGAGGTGTCTGGGAGAGAGGGGTATGGGGGGTGCTGAGAAAGTCTGGTCTACCCTCTCCAGAGTTCCAGGGGGAGGAAAGGGGCCCGAGGAAGCCCCCTGGTGCTCAGCTGGAAGTTGGGAACAGCCCCAGCGCACCCAGATGGAAAAAGACTAAGAGGAGGGGGGTCCCCCCAAAATGGGTTGGAGAGTGGGATGAGGTGTTGAAAGGGTGTTGGGTGTGTCTCCAGGGAGGGGGGCTGGTGGACCTTGCAGGTGGATGGGGGAGGCCGGGATAAAGCTGCGTCCCACCGTTGGGGGCTGGTCTGGGGAAACCACACCCCGATGGGCTGGCGGTGTGTGCCGGACAGCGGCAGTAGCAGCAGCGGCAGCAGGAGGAGGAAGAGGAGAAGCAGCCACAGCCAGGCCTAGGAGAGGAGAAGGCAGCACAGGCAGGGGGAGGGGGCTGGGTCCCTGGAAGAACAAGGTCCAGCAGAACCCCTGGGGACTATCCCAGGATGGGTTAGGGTGTGGGGGCTGGACCAGGGAAGGACAAGGACAGAGCTGTTGGTGGCCCCCTCCCCCTCCCCAAAGGGCCGTCCTCACCTGTGTCCCCGCTGCAGCAGCGGCAACAGCGGTGGGGCTGGGGGTACCAAACACCGGAGCTCCTACCCACCTCTGCAGAGCTGCCCGAGTTCTCCTCCTGCTCTGGCTCTCTCTCCCCGCCCCTCTGAGCTTGCCGGGAGATGAAGAGAGAGACAGGGAGGGGCCTCGTGGCTCCCAGAGCCCCCTCCCCTAGGACAGCCTGAGAGGGACCCTGGGGAGACTCCGCCTCCTACAAAGCTGGTTGGGCCTCAGTCGCGTCATCTGGAAAATGGGGGTGGCAGGGAGCTTTGCCAGTTCTCCCCACCTCCTTCCTGGACTCCCCCCTCTTCCTGCCCAGCTCCTACCCCCTCTGCCCCCAGGGCCCCCCACCCCCACCCGTCTGAATCAGCAGCACTTAGCAGATCCGATCGATGGGGAGGCGTCTGTTAATGGCCCCAGAGCGGAGTGCCATGGGGAATGATGCAGCGCTGTGTCCCCTCCCTGCCCCCATGCTGTAGAAGGGCTGGAGAAGGGGGTGGATGGAGGGACCGGTGGGGGGCATTTCTCTAGATGGCAAGGCCCCCAAAGCTGCTCCCTGGGGGGGGGGGGGGTGTGTGTGCGTGGGTTAGATCCCAGCTCTGACCAAAGCTATTGCTGTGGGATTGGAGCACCATCCTGTTTTCAGATGTGAAGTGGGGGGTAAGGGGAGTGCAGATGGGACAAGTCAGGTCCCACCCCCATACCAGCTTCTTTCTCAGGCTGGCCCCACGCTGAGGGGCAGTCTCCCTCATCCGTCCATGTCCAGGAGCCTTCTGAATTCATGCCTTCTCCCCTAGAGGACTCTGCTCCTGGATGGCATAGAGCACTGGGTACCAAGCGTACCAGGCATGGATGGGTTCAAACTCCAGCTTTGCTACTGACTTATGTCCTTGAGCAAGTGACTTGCAATGTATCTTCAGTTGTCAGATGTCATGTTACCCCAACTTTATAGTGTCATTGGGAGCATTAGGAGTGACGTGAAAGGGGATGGCACAGGGCAGGGCACACCCAGGGGAGGTCTCCGTTTTAGTAATTAAAGGTGTGGTGGGAGCACCTGGGTGGCTCAGTCAGTAGAGCATCTGACTCTTGGTTTTGGCTCAGGTCATAATCTCAGGGTTTGTGGGATCGAGCCCTGACAGGGCTCCACGCTGGCGGTGCAGAGCCTGCTTGGGATTCTCTCGCTTCCTCTCTGCCCCTCCCCCGCTCAGGCACTTGTGTGTGCTCTCTCTAAATATAAATAAACATTAAAAAAAATAAAGGTGTGGTGCAGGGGGGCAATAAGTCCAGGCCAATTTTCCACTTTTCAATCAATCTAACCCATGCACATAATCCTCAGTTTGCCCACTCATCACACTCCCGATCTGTCCATTTCTCCATCCCTGCACCCACTCACCACACACCTATCCATTCATTCTCCCACCCACACAACCAAATGCTCTACCTATCCCTCCACCCACCCACTTGCTCACCCATTTGTATATTCACCCCATCCACCCATTTGCCAACCTATCCTTATGTACCCCCTGCACCCATCTACTTGTCTATCCATAGCCCTGCCCATCATTTATTTACCTACTCTTTACTCTTCCTCATCCATCCATCAATCCATTCCCCTAGCCATCCATCTGTCCACTTACATCCCTGACCTATCCATCTATCCATTTATTCATGCAATCACCTATCCATCCATCTGTCCATTTATTTCTCAACCTATCACTGATCCATGCAACCTTCCACTTATTTATCCATCAGTCCATCTAACCACTTATCTATCCTCTCATCTGCCCACTCATCCACACCCACACCCCATACATATCCACCCACATACATATCTGCCCATGTTTCTGTTCCATTCAGTTTGAGGGGTGGGCCCACAGTGACTGGAGACAGCTGGGTGAAGGTAGGGGAAGGGGGATAAAATTGTAGCCAGAGACCACCCTCCTCATGCCACCAGAGACCTCCCTTTCCATTCCAATGGTGTGACCTCCCCATCACCAGCACATCCCTCCTGGTTGGAAAGAATGAGAGTAGACAGTCAGTGGGTGGGCCCATCTGGCCAGATGGTATTTTGGCTGCAGCCTTTACACACACACACACATGTTGCTAGAACGCTGAACATGGACCGTGCCCCACCCAACATCCCCAATCCCAAATGCAGAGTAGCCAGGCTTCCAGACATAAATTAAAAAATAAAATAAAATAAAAAAGAGTTGGTCTCTGGGGAGGGAGAGCTCATGCAGAGATGAAGGCAAAGGCCCCTGGGAGCCAGGGCCAAGAAGGAGGAGAAATCCCTGCCCCTCCCCTCAGGATCCCCACTCCCCAGGGGCTTCTGCCCTAAAACAGGGTCATTAACACCAGCCATCAGGCCTCCAACCCCTTTAATGTCCAGTCTCCCAACCTATTTGATTTTGGCGGTCCCATTTTCCCACCGCAGCCCAAGGGAATGGTTTCCTGGTGGGTGGGGAGGGGAAGGAGTAGGTGCAGCTCGCAGGTCTTTAGCTGGTTTCTCGAGGTTCTACGTCTGGGTCAGGGGACCCCACGCACTCCTTGCTGAGCCGCACAATTTCCTGGGAGAGAACTTCAATGTCCTAAGAAACAAACGAGCCATCAGGGGCCAGAGGAAGCAGCAGGGGAAGCTCCCTCACCAAGCTTGGGGTGTCATCCATCTCACCTCATTAATCAATGCCCAGCTATGTCTAGCCTGGCACAGGAAGGTATTTTGAGAGGCTCACAGAACCCCAGCAGTGTGCTGGGCTTGGAAAAGATAAGTGTGGGGGGGAGGGGAGGGGGAGCCTCCCAGGGATATGGATATAGGCATGGATCACCAGCTGTGCATGGTGAGGGCTGGAGGATACAACCCTCACCTCACGACCATCTTTTCCACTAAATGGTGAGCTCACTTCTCAGAGGCATAATTGGGTCTGCATAATTTCTGACTCCCCCAGAAATGGGGGAATATCTGGGGGGCAGGATGAGCAAGTAGACGTTTGGGTGGATGCATCGGGGATCCATGGTAGGCAAACAGGTGGGCAACAACAGGTAGGCAGGCAGGTTGCTGGGCAGGTGGGTAAAAGGTAAGACAAGGGGCTACTGATGAGTAGGTAAGAGGGAGAGAGGGGTATGTCAGGAAATGGGTGGAAAGACATGGGGCAGACGATTAGATGGGTAGGGGGCTGATGACCTGGGGGCTGTGTGGTGGGGGGATCAGGTGGGTGTGGAGGGAGGAGGTGGCTAGATGGACAGATGGGTAGGCTGGTAGGCCACACTCACCTTGTGCAAGTGCATATTCTTGGTGAGCTGCTCCTCCAGCATGTTCTGTAGCTTCTTGTTCATCTCCCGAAGGTTCTCGTCACCTGGCTTCACTAGGTCTCTCAAAACGCTGCCCAGCCCGCTGCGGTCTGTGTGGCCTGCTGCCACAGACACATCTGCAAGGGGCCAGGCTGAGAACCACCCCTTCGGCAGAGCCGGAGGAGAGATGACAGAGATGGGGCAGAAAAGAGGGAAACAGAGAGTGGGGGCAAAAAGTGGGGGGAGAAGCCACGTGATGCAGGGGGCAGAGGCCTTGCCATGTGAAACCTGGCTGTCACTTACTACCTGTGCAGCCCTGAGAAATGGGGCTAACAAACAATTCGTGGAGCTGGAAAAGTGTCTCTGGCTGCACGCAAAGCGCAGAGCACACGGTCAGCTCTCAGCACGTTGATCAGTCCATGTTATTCTGATCAATACGGGGAAAACAGGGATTGGAGAAGGTGTGAAAGAAAGGAGCAAAAGAAACGAAGATGGGAGAGGGGGGCAAAAGAGGAGAGAAAGTGGGAGAGGGGAGAAGAACAGATAAGGAGCCCCAAAGGGGTATGCATGCAGAGGATGAAAACGTCCAGAGGCGGCACAAGACAGACAGGCAGCAGGAGCAGTGAGACAAGATGAGGAGGCAGGGCAGATAGAAGAGGTGGGGGGAAGAGAGAAGGACAGAGAAACACACTGGAGAAAGGAGAGACCCTGGCAGAAGGGAAGAGCCGAGGTGAAAGACAGACACAGTGACAGGCCTGGCCTGCTCTCCCCTCCGGCAGCTGTGGTCCTTGTCAGTAACTCTGCTGAGTTGCAAGAGGAGAGGAAACAGTGGGGCAGGAGGGGGCAGGTCAGAGGCTGGATGGTGGGTGAGGCTAGGGATGGAGCACTGACCGATCCGGCTGTCCATGACGTAGGTCTCAATGATGGCACTCTTCCGGCAAAGGTCCTCTGCCATGGAGGCGCTGCTCACCTCCAGGTGCTTCACCTGCAGGGTGGCCCAGCATGTTCATGCACAACAAGGGGCCCAGCCAGGCAGCCCCCCAACACACACACAACGCCCCAGCCTCCTCTCCAAGGGTGTGCCAAGTGGGGACAGGCAGGCAGGCAGCACCTTCTCCTCCAGCATCCATTTCTCCTGCTGTGTCTCTGCCAGGCGCTGAAAGAGCTCGGCCACTTCCTCGTCTGACAGCTCTGCTGGCCGCGGAGGCTGGGCCTGAGGGCTGCTGGATAAGGACTGCAGGGAAGAGGAGGGGAGAGGCCAGCCCTGTCTCAGCGCTGCCACCTGCCCCAGATAGGATCAGGGGCTGGGAGGGAGCCAGGGGGGATGAGGACGGGCTCTGTGACGGGGGCTATAGGCAAGTCTCAGCACCTGCAAAGGCTCTGGGTCTCCCTTTGCCTAAAGAGGGACATAGGAGCCACCAAGTCATTTCCTTCCTGAGAAGATGAATGAAGGGCCTATAACAAATGAGATCTCATTTCCAGTTGACAGGAAAACTAGGGGACAGAGGGACAAGAAATATGACACCACTAGGAAGCCAGCAGGAAAACCAAAAAGGTGGGATGCTTTCTGCAGGTTAACTGGGTGGTTTCCTCTGTGGGTTGGTGCCATGAAAAAGAAAAAAGGGACCACACTAGACTCAAGACACTTAACGGACATAAAGCAGCCAGATGTGACATGAGCCCTGAAACTGAATGCTAGTTTTCGCAAAACCAGCAATCAAGGACATTTTGGGGCCAACCAGAGAGATGTGATTAAGGCCAAAGTACCAGATGAGATGAAAATTTACAAAACTGGGAGGGTAAAGATCAGCTGAACAAAAATGGGTTACTTATGATCTCATTTAGGTTCAAGAAAGACCAAGATTCAAGGGACCTAGGTGGCTCAGTCAGTTAAGCATCTGACTTCAGCTCAGGTCATGATCTCGCAGTTTGTGGGTTCGAGCCCCATGTCAGGCTCTGTGCTGACAGCTCAGAGCCTGGAACTTACTTCAGATTCTGTGTCTCCCTCTCTCTCCACCCCTCCCGGGCTCACTTTCTGTCTCTCTCTCAAAAATAAACAAACATTAAAAAAAAAAAAAGAGCAAGATCTAGAAGGGTGTGAACCAAGGCTTTATAGTGGTGACCTCTGGATCTCTGGATGGTGAAGATGTGGTTTCTTTGGATTTAAAAGTCTTTGCTTGTGGGTGCTTTTCAAATCTTTCTATACAGCACACATACTACTTACAGATTGATAACAAATCATTTCCAAAGAAAAGTGGCCAGCCCAGGAAGCTGACATTATAGACGACAGTCACAAGTGATAATTATGAGTTGGAAAAAAGGACCTCCCATAGAGATGATGCACCTTCTATGAGCTACATATTTTATGACACCAGGAAAGGTGGAATTAGTTCACAGATGAGGGAACAGAGGGTCAGAGAGAATAACTTGCCCATCCCTGGTTTGGCAATCTGAATCCAAGTTGGCAAGCTTGGAGAACAGTTGACAGGAAAATGTGTGTGCTGGGCCCAGAGCAGTAGATGGCTGCAGGGGAGGAGAAAAGGTGGAACCCCAGAATCTGGGTAGGAGAGGCTGGGCTGTCGGCTCTTCCTAGCCCCTTACCCTGGCAGGAACAGTCGAGCTTTCCTTCTCCCGCAAGATCTCCCGGTAGCTGAAGGAGGAGACACTACTGCTGTCTCCAGTCTGGGTCCGGCTTGGTGAGTTCATCTCTGACAGAACCAGCTCCTCAAGGCCTGGGCAGAGAGAGAAGAGAACCCTGAGCCCCAATCCCCCAGGGTCCCAGGGCAGCGACTGGCAGGAAGAGGCAGAAATAGATTTGATGGAGATGGAAGGAGGCGATGTGACACTCGGGCACAGGCAAGGTGGAAGCAGACAGTACGACAGGGAGAGGCAGAAACAGAGAAAGTGGCTGCCTCTCCAGGCAAACACACACACCAGAAGAGAAACAAAGGTGAAGCAGCTGGGAGAAAGTTGGCAATGTGGACCCGTACGGGCATAAAGGGCCATATGCACTCACTCAGACGTGGGTTATGCAGAAAGGAAGACCGACAGTTGGAGAGAGCACAGGGGGCACACCCACACGCAGAGGGGAAATCCCAGAGAGACAGTAAGCCACAGCAGATGAGAGGCAAATAGAGACCGGGCATAGAGACGTGGGTCAGAGCAGAGACCAGAGGGGAAAAAAGATGGAGACGGACATGTAGCCATGAACCTAAATCCAGATTTCATCTAATGGACAAGGACGATGTATGGCAAGCCACTGGAATCTGCTTGTTGATGCATACACTAATCGGTTAGCAAAACAGAAACAAAACTCCTTTATAAAAAGAGGTCACTTCAGGAGACCCAGTGTCTCTGAGAGACACAGATTGGGTGTGCGATACATCCATTTTTGCCATGTCACTTAAAACAGGGCCACCGAGCTCGGGCCTCTACTCTTGCAGCTGCTTCTGGGTATCAGGGAAGGGGGCTGTCATCCCACCCCGAGGGTCTCCAGCAGGAGTCGATGGCTGCAGGGGGACAGGGGAGCAATTTTCTCTGAGCCTATGATGTGGGAGATGCACCAGAGCTATCATCACTGTGTCTTATCTATTTATTTAAATGTATTTATAGGCCATTTCCTTCTTAAAAAATAAAGTCCAAAGCAACTCAAGGGTTTTTGTTGTATCTTCTGCCCTAAGCAGCAGAAATAACATGGATTTTAGCTGCATGGTGATAATGCTGCACTGCTGTGTGTCTCTCTAGCTCAACCGGGAGCTCCCCGAGGACAGAGTTTTGGGGGGTTTCCTATCAAAGACCCTGGATGTGAGCATGGGGGCTCAGTCCCTATTCATAGAATGAGAGAATGGCTACAAGAAATTTAGAGACGCCAAGTGAGGTGTGGGAATATGTATGAGTTGGGGGGATCCAGAGACAGAGACAAAGACAGAGAAGAGAGAGAGAGAGGGAAGATAGAGACAGAGAAGGAAAAAGCAGCAAGGGGAAAAGAGAGAAGAGAGAAAGAAAGCAGGGAGAGAGAGAAAAGGAGAGACAGAGAGATGGCACAAGGCGGCACAGAGAGACCAAAACAGAGGAGAGACACAGAAAGAGGTAATGCAGAGGGGCACCCGGGGGGGCTCAGTCAAGTTAAGCATTCGACTCTCGGTTTTGGCTCAGGTCGTGATGTCATGGTTTTGTGAGTTCCAGCCCCACATCAGGCTCTGTGCTGATGGTGTGGAGCCTGCTTGGGATTCTCTCCCTCTCCCTCTGCCCCTCCCCAGCTCACGCTGTCTCTGTCTCTCTCAAAATAAATAAACACACATAAAAAAATTTTTAAAAAATGAAAAAGAAAGAGGTAATGCAGACAGCAGGAGAAACAGAGGAGAGACAGACAGACGCACCAAGTTCAAGAGGGACAGAAAGCGCAGGACAGCCCGGTGGAACGAGGCACAGGAAATACCTCTGGCCTTTGGGCCCCAGCCTGGCCTCCTCCCCTGCACCCCAGCCCCCCCCTGCCATTTGGTCCCTCACCAGAGCGGCTCTTGCTGTTGGTAAGGATGTCCTGCAGTCGCTCCTGCAGCTTATCAGCCCGTTTCCGCTCCAGGTGCAGCTGGCGCTTGAGGTCCTTGAGCTGTGGGGAACAGGGGGAAAGGGGAGGGCTGAGGCCCAGTGGACCCAGAGGTGGGGGGCCATGCTTGGACACCTCCCCATCATACCGCAGCACTGCCCTTCTTCTCCAGGATTCGCTGCCCATCCACTGTGTCCTTCACTTCCTGTGGGATAGAGAAGGTGTGGCTGGTGGCTGCCACAACGGCCATGTGCAGTGCGTTCCCTCCCCGCCCCGTTACTATGTGCTGAGGCCCAGGCTGTATCTGGACTGGCAGAGGGACAAGTGACCTGTTTCAGGTTGCTGATGGTTTTCAGGTGGCAGTCCCGCTCCTCCTGGGCCTGCTGGAGCTGATCCCGCACACCCTGTAGCTCCTCTTCCTTGCTCTGCAAACCAGAGGGCAGCTCAGGCCTCTACTTGGGCAACTTCTGTCCTCCCTCTAGGGCCTGGCCCTCCCGGGAGAGAAGGATGCCATCATGCAGGGGGGCACCTTCAGCTCATCAGCGTGCTGCTCCCGACATCGCTTGAGGGCTTCCTCCTGCTCTTGCTGCTGCTGCTGCAGAGATTCCTATGAGACAAGTGGTGGGTCTGGCCATGGCCTCCCAGAGGACGTCACGCCCAGTGAGGGATGTGATGGCGGCAGGGGCCTGCGGGCATGTAGGAGACACTCCTGCAGGGAACACTGTGTGCCCTTAGGCAGTACACAGAAGTGTCACATCCAGGGCTGTGCTGTTTGCATCACAGACTGACATCTGCATTTTATTCTATTTAACAAAACATAACACAGCACTTACTGCACGCCAGGAATGTTGTAGGGATTTGACATATATTGACTCATTTTATACAATCCTCCCATAATACCTAGATGACAGGTATTATTATTATTATCCCTTTTTTACGGGTGAAGAGAACAGGCCACAGGTCAGGTAACTTGCCCACAATTAGCAAGGGGCCCAGCCAGGATGCAAACTCATGCAAATGACTACTTCCAGTGTCTGTGCTCTTCACTATTATGTGACACTTCCTCTGAGGTATTATTATGAGTCTTCAAAAAAAATGGCAGTAAAAATCCTTGTTTGAACAAAATCAGTATATTATTACAGGGGCGCCTGGGTGGCTGTCGGTTAAGTATCTGGCTTTGGCTCAGGTCACGGTCTCACGGCTCTTGAGTTCAAGCCCCGCATTAGGTGAGCTCAAGCCCCCGCTTCAAGATTCTCGGGGCGCCTGGGTGGCTCAGTCGGTTAAGTGGCCGACTTCGGCTCAGGTCATGATCTCACGGTCCGTGAGTTCGAGCCCTGCGTCGGGCTCTGTGTTGACAGCTCAGAGCCTGGAGCCTGTTTCAGATTCTGTGTCTCCCTCTCTCTGACCCTCCCCCGTTCATGCTCTGTCTCTCTCTGTCTCAAAAATAAATAAACGTTAAAAAAAATTAAAAAAAAAAAAAGATTCTCTCTTTTCACCTCTCTCTGCCCCTCGCTCACTCATGTTCTCTCCCTCTCTCAAAAATAAAAAAAATAATTTAAAAAATAAAAGAAAAATAAAAGAATAAACAGATGTCATAAAAACAAACAGTATATTACAATAATTTCCTGACAGAAACAGGTTCAGAAGGAAGAGATGCCTTTTCAAATTTGCATATCTGACATCCTGCCTTACTGATGGCCATCCCTTGACTCCCCTCTGGATGGCTGCTGTGGAGCTGGTGGGGCTGCGGGGATGTCCAAGTCCAGAGTATCTCAGGAAATTCCAGGGCCTGACTGCTCCCAGTCCCCTGGTTTGGCATGGATGTCCCCCAGTAGCCTCTGTGCCTCATCAGGCACCAACTCACCTCGGCCTCCTTCAAGCGCCGTTCAAACCAGCCTTTGGCTCCATCCATGGAGTGTACCTGAGCTTGAAGTTCTTCCACCGTTTGCTGGAGATTCTCCAGCTCCCGTGTTCGGGCCTGGAAGAGGGGAGACCGTCATGGATGGGGCAGGCGGAGGAGCGGACACCTCACCCACACCATCCCCTGGCCCACGGGCGATGCTGTGCTCTCCCACTTTTAGAGACAGAAGGATATCGCCATCCACCCACCCACCTTCTCCTCACGGATCTGCCCACGGAGCTCCTCCTCCTGCCGCTTCTTGTCTTCATGCAGCTCTCGGAGCTCCCGCTCATAGCGGGCACGCACCCCCAGCACTTCCTTCTCATGCTGCAGTCGGACCGCTCCCAGCTCTTCCTTGTGCTGGGACTTCTCCTGCAGGGTCTCCATTGCCAGCTCATCCAGCATGGCCTTCCGCTTTTCAGCACTCTGGGGGGCAGGAGCATGCCAGTCAATCTCCTCTCTCAACGTCAGACGCGGCCTACCACCTTCTCCCCAAGGAACAAGCCCAATTCTGCCTCCTCCCCGTTCCCACAGAACCAGCAAAGTCACTCGTCTATCCTCACGGAACTGGTCACTTTCCATCCTTTCCTGTTGCCATGCGTTTGCCCACATCACCTGCTCCCTCCCCACAGACCAGGGCCAATCCCTCCCCTTGCAGCCTCTTGGCTTCCAGAGCTGCCCACCTTCCGAGCCTCCTGTAGTTCCTGGGTCAATTGCTCCTTCTCCTGCCCGATTTCTTGAAGTTGTTCCAGGAGCCGACTATTGGCACGTAATGACTCCTAATGAGGGGACAAAGGAGATGAGTTTCATAAAGAGCCTCCGGCAGGTGATGGTCACCCAGGACGCTTCTGGTAGACTGGTCTCCCCTAACCCCAGTAAAGTTGGTGCTGTTCTCTCCATTTCTAGATGAGAACCATGGCAGAGACTGGCAGCAGCTCCCCAGTGTTCTATGTGTCCTCCCCTCTGTCCCTAGCAATAGATTTCGTAGTTGGACACATGGTTGTCGAACTGATTTTTCCCTGCCTCCCTTGCAGTTAGGTGTGGCCCTATGATTAATTTCTGTATGAAGAAGTAGTGAGTGTAACTTAGGTTATACTCATAAAGGAAAGGGACATGCTGGGCCCTTCCCTTTTTCCTCCTTCCTTCCAGACAGAATACAAACATGATGGTAGGGGAGCCTGAGCAAGCATCTTGGCTGCCAAGATAGAAGTCTTATGTTGAAGGTGGCAGAACTGCAATGTGGAAGGAATCTGGGTCACTGGTAATTGCAAAGCCATTGTTCCATCCCTAGACAGCCCACCCGGATTCTTACGTGACAGAGAACGAAGCTTCTATCTTATTTAATCCACTATGGTTCTGGTTTCTACTATAGACTCAAAATGGCTATCCTGTCTAACTGAAGAGGTTCAGTCTCAGCGAAGGAAGACAACATGGTCTAGGACACAAGGTGCTAATAAGTCAGGAAACCAGACTGGAACCTGGGTCCTCCTGACTCCATAGTCTTCTCCCTGCACCTCATGTAGGACTCCACGGAGCCAGCACTAGGGAACCGGGAGAAGACAGGTCATAGCCAGAGATGTCACCTGCAGCTGTGAGTTGAGGTCATCTTTCTGCCCCATGAGGTCTTCATACTCAGTCTGCCGCTGCCGCAATTCAGCTGCCAGCCCAGTATTCTCTTCTCGGAGCATATTGAGTTCTTGGGTCTTTGCTGTTTGGATCTGAAATAAACGGAGGTGATGGGAATTGGAGGGAAAAGGGACCCAGGGGCCAGCCATAGGGTGTGAGCTTCCCAGTTCTGGGGAGACAAGGAGAGAGGTGGAAAGAGAGCCAGGAGAGTAAGAGAATTTCAAAGGAAAAACGAATGAGATAAAGAGATCAACAGGGGAATGGATAAATGTAGTATGGTCATACAGTGGAATAGTAAACAGAGATAAAAGAACAGACCAATGCTAAGTATGGATGAGCCTCACAGGAAAGAAGCCAGGCACAAAAATGGGTGTCTGATTCCACTACATGAAGCTAATGAACAAGTAAAACTAATCTATGTCACTAGAGGTCGGAGGAGTGGTTATTTCTGGGGAAGTACTGATTGGGAAGGGGTAAAAGGGACTTTCCAAGGTGCTGAAAATGCTCTACATCTTGATCTGGGTGGTGGCCCCATGGAGACAGACAGACAGACATGATTCACTGAGTGTACACCACGATTGGTACACTTCTTGTACTTCACTGGAGAGAAACTAGAAAATGCAAGAGAAGCAGGGATGGATGGCCAGAGAGAAGGGTGGAAGCCATCAGAGAGGAGAGGCTGAGAATCAAGCAGAAACAGAGGCAGGACAACAGCAGGAGGTCCAGACTGCTCTGCCCTGATGTGGATCAGAAGCAGAAGGAGACGGGAAACTGGGGAGGGATAAGCGAGGGCTCCCGGGTATCCTGTACCTGCTCCAGGGCTGCCAGGCTAGTCCTCAAGGCATTGTTCTCAGCCAAAAGTCCTTCCACTTGTTCCTGTGCGTCTGCACTCTGGATGGACACCTGGCCCCACCCCCACAATAGGTGAGAGTGGGTCCAGAACAAGGGGACAGGACCTACCCACAGCCAAGAAAGAAAACACACGGGTGCGCACCCACGACTAGGGGAGACAGGACCCCTGGGGCCTTGCCTGCCTGTACGATACCTGCTGAGGCTGCCCTCTACTCATCCCCTTACTTCCCAGAAGCTTCCCATTACCATGTACCTGATCTTGTAGGGCTCGCAGAGCTGCTGCATGCTCCAGGCGCTCCCCTTGCCGTTGATCTCTTAGTTCCGCCAAGCTCTGTAGGGACCAGATCAGGGGAGCCCATTCTAGACCTCAGTCTCCCTTGGGGTACATATAACCATACAGGATCCCTCTCTGACCCCCTAGCAGAATGTTCCCAGCACTTGAGGGCCTCGGACTACCCAGCCATCAGACTCAGACTCACCCAAATTCTAAGTCATTACCCCCAGGGGCCTCAGACCCCATATGCTAACTCCAAGAATCTCAGAAAACATCTAGGTTTTTAGGGATTTCAAACTCACTCCACTCCCATCCAAAAGAGGTCTCACACTCACCCAGATGCTAGCTTGGAGGCCCCAGGATTCTCAGACACACTTAGACCTCAGGGACTACAGTGTCACTCAGACTCCTGACCCCAATCCCCATGGGTTTCAGGCACACTCAGTCTATGTCGCTAGCTCCCGAGAGTCTTAGGGTCCACCCAAACTCATAGCTCCAAACCTTAGAGGTCTCAAACCCCTACAGTCTCCTAGATTCCAGCTCCTGGTGATAGCTGACTGACTACCCCCCCCTCCACCTGCCACTCCTGTCCCCAGTCTCTGGGGATCTTCAGACCTAAGTAACTGAAGACCCAGCTTTACCCAGACTTCTGTCGCCAGCCTTAGACCCCCAAACCACCATATCCCTAATCCAAGGGATCTCAGACTCACCTGCTCTAGGGGGAAGCCTGGAGGCTTTAAAGTCCCCTAGCCTCTAACTCTCAGACTTTTGCTCCAGTCTCTGGATGTCTTCAACTAACCAGTTTTGTTTTGTTTTGTTTTGTTTTGTTTTGTTTTGCTTTGTTTTTATTCACAGCCTCCAGAGGTCTCAGGACCACTTAGCCTAAGTAATCCAACTTACTAGTTGTCTCAGCTCCCCAAACCAGCCCCCATACCCTGAGGGCCTCAAACACACTCAGCCTCCAGGCGCACCTGTCATACCCTTGAAAGTCTTGTATCTAGAGGGTGCCCCTGGGTGGCTCAGTTGGTTAAGTGACTGACTCTTGATTTTGGCTTAGATCATGATCTCACAGTTCATGAGTTTGAGCCCCACATCGGGCTCTGTGTACTGACAATGTGGAGCCTGCTTGGGATGCCCTCTCCCCCCTCTGCCCCTCCCCCCCCAAATAAATTAACTAATTAAAAAAAAAGAAAGTCTTATATCTATGCAGCCCCCAAAGGTCTCAAAATCACCAAACCTCCAGGGAGTTCAGGCTCACTCCAGCTCTCGCTCCCAGCCCCCAATGACTCTAGACTCCTATCCCTAAACTCCCAGAGTTTGAGATTCATCCAACCTTGTGGCACACAGCTCCCAAGTCCTCAGCCCCCTGAGATCTTTGATTCATGCATACTCAGGCCAATTCCTAGGGCTCTCGGGGCTCCCTAATTCCCACTTTCTTAGCTCCAAGGGGGTCCAGTACCCATCCAGTCCCTATATTTCCAACACAAGAACTATTAGCCTCCACAGCCAGTCTCTGTAGACCTCAGGGTTCCCTGGACTCCTGGCCCTGGTCTCTACCCCAGCAATCCCAGAATCCAGCCCCTCACCTGATTGGCAGCCTCAAGTTCCTGCTGCAGCTTCTGAGTGCGAGCCAACTGAGCTTTGAGATCCGCTTCCTTCCGCTGCTGTAACTCCTCAATCTTATTCCTGAGGGCGATGGGGGGGCATGTTGACCATGGCCTGAGGACCCGTCTCCCACCTCTGCCCTTGTGGTCTTCAGGCAATTCTGCTGGGTACTGTCCCTATTGTCCACCAATACACCCACCCCTGGTAGTTACCGGCTATCATTGAATAGTGTCTCCTTTTCTGTCTGCAGACGGCAAAAACTGGGCACAGAAAGACAGACATAGATGGGTCAGTTCCACAAGTCAGTCCCCTCTCCAGTCCCTCAAAATTCATTTCCCCACCTTGGGAAAAAAAGAAATTTACCTTTCTTGCTTCTTTTTCAGTTTCTCAGAGAGCTGGGGTGGGGTGAGGGAGGGGGATGCAAATGATTGCATATTAATAAATACAAAAAAAAAATTTAATATTTATAGACACTTCTTACTAAGTCCTTTTTTGGAGCTGGAATTTACTTATGTTATCTCATGGGATCCTCAGAGCAGTCCTGAGAAGTGAGTACTACTGGTTTTACAAATGGGGAAACTGAGTCTCAGAAGAGTTAAGTAATTTGGTTGCTCAGGTGGTCAGGAGCAACAACATGACCTCAACCCAGCTCCCTCAGGCTCCAAAGGCCAGCATTTATGCCCCCAACATATTGCTTGACAGCCACATCATAGAATGGCTAGGGGAGGAGGCCTGGAAGGCAAGATCATGATCGCCTGCCTCATCGCTGGGTCTCCAGCACCTAAGATAAGAGCCAGCAGTCTACACGATGGACGGATGAACAAGCAGAACTGAGAGGACACATAAGAGAAAGATGTGGCCTGCCAGCCACAAGACAGAGGAAGCACATTAGCCTATTCCATATTGAACGCAACTCTGAGACATAAATGTGAGTCTCTCATTTCACAGATAGTGACATTGAGGCTTTGAGGGGGGTACTCCGCTCCTCCTGCCCTGCCAGGGGAAGCATGGCAGGTGGGGAGTAGGGTGGAACAAAGTCCAGGGAAAACTCAGCAGCCCCACCTTAGCAAGTTCCTCCTGCAGTCTGGATGTTTCAGCCTGCTTCGAGCTCTGCAGGGAAGGATGAGGGAGGGAGCTATCTTCAGCAAAGGGGGAGGTGAGGCCTGTGGCTTCCCCTACCCTCCTGCCTTCCTAATCCATTAGCCCATAAGATGGTGATGTCACAGACATTTCCGTGGGACCATAGACTGAGCTAGGGCACCTGCCTGCCTCCTGACACTCCAGCCCCAACAGACCCAGATTCACCTCCAAGCCTTGCAGTTGCTCCCAGAGCAATCTCTTTTCTTCCTTCTCCATTTCCCATTTCAGCTCCACTTCTGCCAATGGCATGGGGGCTGGGACAGTAGGGGCTGGGCCCCCTGGGGGGTCCCCTTGGCCCTCACTGGCAGCTTGGGATCTCTCGGCCTCTTTCCCATAGCGCTCTTGCAGGGCTGGTGGGTAGAACAGAAATATATGATGGATGAGGTGGTCTCCGAAGACCTTTGCCATGCCTCAAATAGATGGGAGAATTGGCCTTGGATCCCTCAGGTAGAAGAGACCCTGCCCAAAATGACCAAAAGCTTAAAAAACAAAGGCTCAGCCCCATCCACACCTCTCACAAATATTTTTTTCAAGTTTATTTATTTATCTTGAGAGAGACAGAATCTCAAGCAGGCTCCGTGCTGTCAGCGCAGAGCCCCATTTGGGGCTCGAACTCACAAACCATGAGATCATGACCTGAGCCGGAACCAAGAGTCAGACACTTAGCCAACTGAGCCACCTGGGCACCTCCCTTCACAAATCTTTTAAGCCCTACCATCCACTGAAATCCTGTCTACAATCAGACCAGCCCAAGCTGGTTTCCCTGAGCCCCACCCCTCCACCCCCCAGGCCCCACCATCCTCTACTCACTACTTACAGCTGAATCCTCCTATAACCTCATCTTCAACCAAATTCTACAAAGTCTCCCTCCGGATCACCAAACTACCACCCACCACGCCACAAGCCCCAAACATCCCCACGTTGGGACCCACACTCTACTAGCCTTTATCCCAGACCCCACTGACAATCTGGGCTCAGAATCTCCCCCAAGCTCCTTTGTTCACTTTCTCCGTTTAGCAAACAGCTCCTTTCTGATGTTCAATCTGCTAATCTAACGTTTGCTAGGTACCAGGCACTGAACTAAAACTAAGAAAGCTACCACCTCTTAGCTCAGCTCTACTGCAATCTTCCGGGGAGTGTACATCCCTACAAGCTCTCTGTAGATGAGGAAGCTTTGACTCAGAGAGGTGAAATGGCTTGTCCAAAGTTATACACTGGTTCATAGCAGGGCCAAGCCTAATTCTGAAGCCTTTCCCCTGCCCCCAGGGGGAAGACACCCTACTCAGCCCCCAAGGTCTCTGCATCTCCCAGGAGGGCCTCCTTGTACCTGCCACATTTTTCTGCAAGGCTGTGTTCTCGGCCTGCAGCCTCAGCAGCTCACCATCCACAAGACTCCCAGCTTGGGTAGTGCCTGCCCTGGCAGCCCCATCCTTCAGTTGCTGGTTCTCCCGCTCCAGCTGCTCCATCTGGCTGCAGAGCTGAACAGGGGAGGAGGGAGGGAGCAGAAAAGCAGAGAATCAAAACAACATTTGCTGAAATATACATGGTACTTGGCTGATTTACTTTATAGTTCACTGAATTCTCATAATGTCTCTGTGATGTAGGTACTGTCATTCCTCATTATCTACCCCCCCCCCCACTTCACAGATAAGGATGCTGAGCCACAAATGTTAAATGACCTCAAATTCCACATCTGGTAAGTGGCAGAGTCACAGAGGATTGAGGATACCAAGAACACTTTTCTGCTTGCCCAATCCCAACCTCATAGTCATAATTCAAGACCTCAGGCTCCTCTGGAAGTTGCTGGTCCCAGATGTCAACATCACAAATAGCCCTGCTGCCACACCTCTTCTGTGAAGGGTCTGTGTCTGGGAGCCTAGGCACCACAGCTTTCAGGGCATTTCCAAAGCCAGTGCTACCCACAGCCACCCCCTCCCCCCGCCTTCCACCATCATCAGCGCTCGGCCTTGGAGCGAGGTACAATGCAAATAAGACTAGGCCAGCCCCTTGCTCGACTCCTGGCCAAAACACAGTTTGCAGAGCATTCCTGATAAGTGACACTAAAACCCCATTTCCAGATGAGAATACTGAGACCTACAGAGAATTTTTATTTTTTTGCCTGGAATTACTTTCTACCCAGAACACTATTCCTTTCATCCAGTTCTTCACATGACTGTCTCCTTTGCATCCTACAGTGCTCTGTTCAGATGTATTCCTTGAAGTAGTAATCCCCCAACACAGAAATCCCAATACTCTCTGTCACAGCACTCTGTTAATTTCTTTTTTTACCTAGTACTAATCACAATTAAATTTACCTAGTACGCTAATTTCCTAAAGCTCTGCACATTTTTGGATTATAAATTGTGATCGACAATTAAACTTTATTTTGTAACATAGGGTCACAAGCACAGATTCTGAAACCAGACTGCTTGGATGTGAACTTCTACTCTGCTATTTATTAGCTATGTGACCTTGAGACAAATTACTTTACTTCTCTGGGGCTCAGTTTTCCTCATGTGCTTAGTAGGGATACTACTAATATCTCATTGGCCTGTTGTAAGAATAAATGAGTGAATAATGTAAAACACATCAAACAGGACCTGGCACACAGTAACCACTATGTAACTGTCAGCTATCTGTACTACTATTATTTTTTAATATCTTATCTTTCTCCCCACCCCATAAGCAGAATATAAGCTACCTAAGAGTGGGGGCTGTTCTGTGCCGCTCACAACTATGTCCAGAACACAGAGCATGAAGGAGGTGCTCAATAACTATTTGTTGAAGGAAAAATTGAGCCGAAATATCTTGGCAAATAAGTGGTAGAGGTAGGCCTTGAATCCAGGTCTCTCTGTTAGCACTTCCAGTTCCCAGGAGGAGGAGGAGGAGGGGGAGTGTGAAGGAGGTTCTATACCTGGTCCAGTGCCTAGCCCAGGACAGGTGCTGGAAAACACAAGCTATATTTATGGAGGAATCCCTGTCCCTGCCTCATCCTAAAAGAACCATGATACCATTGAGGCTGGAGGCAGGATGCAGTGAGAAGTGAGGTGATGAGGTCAGCTATTACATGAGCACCGGGGGGTCTGAACAGTCAGGGTCAGGGACCCACTCGGAGTTGTTGCTTAAAGGAGTGATGTGGTTAGGCCTGCAGGTCAGGACAACCTCTAGGGCACAGACTGGTAGGACAAACTAGAAGTAAGGAGACCAGCAAGAAGGCTGTGGGAATAGAGCAGGTAAGAGGCAGTAAGGGCTGAGGCAGAGCAGGGCCACAGGATGGATCCAAAACTTTTAAATAGTCAAAAAATATTTTAGAGGGAAAATGAATCAGTAATAATAAAAAGATAGTAGCTAACACCTACATAGCTGATACTATGTGTGAAGCTCCGTTATAAGTGGTGTACAGACATTAATCCATTCAATCTTCACAAAATCCCTGCAAAGCAGGTACTGTCGTTATCATTTCCAATTTAAACATCTAGGAACCAAGGAACAGGCAGGTCAAGTGACTTGCTTAAGATTACAGTTAGTAAAAGGCAGAGCCAAGAGTTTAATCTAGGCCTTATGGTTCTTAACTTAGAGTTGTTAAATCACCTCTCCCGATATTGTAACTGTTTAAAGGTTGTTTTCGTATTTTGTTATTTAAGGTCTTAAGTACTACATTCTCCCATGCAGCCCTGGAAATACCATTTTTGCTGCCGTGATAATTTTTTCCTCAAAACACACTAAAACTTTAGAGACTTATTGATCATGGATACAGAAGATAGATAAAGAAACAAAAGATAATATCTCTAACTCCCTAGTAGATTCAGAAACAGCCAGGACACTAAAACCAGTGAGGAGATAGAATGATCCAATCCAGCACGAATTATCTAGAAGAACTAGAACTCCAGGCTCATGTCAGATGAAGGGAAGGAAGAGTAAAGGGAAGCAGCTAGAACATCTTTCCATCTCATGCTAGGCATAAGAACTTTACCTAAGACCCTCCAGACCCTCCAATGCCCTGGAGCTTCATAGCATCAGCTGCCAAATATACACAAGGGAACTTGAAGCTCAAAGAAAAGGAGTGCCTTGGTCTGGAATCAGCTGTCCTCAGGGCTTGCAGCCTTCTAATCGCAGCACAGTCGGCAGCCCCATTTGTCAAATCACTGCCCCCCAGCACATAGCAAGGATGTTTCAGCACCATGGACAGTGATCCAGGGCCAGCCTCTGTCCAACCACTTTCAGCTGCCCTCAGACTTTAGCCCAGGTGGCCCCTCCCCTCGGATACGCCCTTGGATCCCCTTTGGCAATCCCAGGCACCAGCACCTTGCTGAACTCCGCCATAAGTGTGCTGTTCTGCAAGCGGAAATCCTCCTCTTGGCTATGCAGCTTTGCCTGCAGCATCTCATTTTCGCTTAGCAACCCTTCGACTTCCTGCAATGGCAGACAAGGGCAGGGTCTCCAACAAGGGCAGAAAGGATGGAGAGGTAGGACAACGAAACAGGGAGAAAATGATGGGGGGGGAACATAGGGTACAGAGAATGGGATGGGTGAAATCAGGAGATAAAAGGAAGGAAAGAGACAGACATGGAAGGGTAGAGAGAAGGGAAGATGGACATGGCAGGGGAGAGAGTGGGAAGAAAGAGAGGGGTAGATAGAAATAGGTGAGAGGAGGTAGAGAGAGATGACGGAAGGGGGATATATAGGGATGGAGAGGGAGAGAAAAAAAGGCAGAAAGAAAGATAGGAACAGAGAGATCAAAGGAGGGAGAAAAGAACAGAGGCAAGAGAGAGGGGGTCAGGGAAAGAAATGAGTCAAGAAGAGACAGAGGAACAGGGGGAGAGAGAAACAAGGAGTCAGAGGGAGAGATAAAGAAAGGGAGAGAAGAGAAATGATGGCAGACAGGAACAGGCGGGGGAGAGAAAAAGGGAAGGTTGGATGGGGAGAGAAGCAAGAGTCAGAGAGGAACAGGAAAAGAGGCATAGAGAGACTCAGAGAGAAGGATGGGGAGAAAGGGAGAAGGAAAGACACAGAAAGAAGCACAGAGTGAGACAAACACAGGAAAATAAAGACAGACATAGAAACAGGTGACAGTGAGGTAGTCACAGATGTGAGTGCACACACAGAGAAAGAAAGGCCAGTACTAGGAGATCCCAGCATACAGAAATATCGCCCCTCAGTCTCCCAGACACATTCACCCACCATGGGTCCCCTTACCTGAGCTTTCTTGCTCTTGCTCAGTGCCTAAGGGTGAGGGGGTGGGAAGAGAGATAAGGTGAACAGAGATGGACTCCCTCACTAGGGTATGGAAACATTGTGGCAAGTGTCAAGGGGGTGGGTAATGATGACAGGTTCAAGGGATGGGAGTGTCTTTAACCACAGAACTTGAATGAAATTTGTAGTCCACAGGAATGATGAAATGAGTGAGTGAACGACATCCTGTTTACATGTTTTCTTCTAAGCTCTGGAAACTGTTCATGAGTTTTAGTATTTAACCCTTCATGGGCTGGGTCTCTGGGCTCAGAAATTGTGGCTTCATTTCTACATCAGTCCAAACACATCTATGTGGATCCCTCCCATGCACCATGAAAACTGCTGCTCCCTTGTTGGGTAGCTGAGGGCACTGCCAGGTTGGGCAATCAGCACCCTACCAAAGAGAAGCTCACCTTCAGGACTACCAGACTTTCCGCATTCTGTATTCCTTCATCTAACAAATATTTATAGAGCACATAACATTGAGTTATGCATGGGGACAGGAAGAAAGAGATAAAGGAGGGCCTTGAATGCCTTGAGGGGCCATAATAGGTTACATGCAATTCATCTTCAGATGATCTGAGAGGTAGGTTTAGTCTCAATTTACCAACAGGGCCAGGACAGGGATGGGAAGTGGGAGCACAAGGCAGGAGTGTGAGTGGAGGATAGAAGGCAGATTCAAGGGGGGAACCTGGATGGCTCAGTCAGTTAAGTGTCTGACTCTTGATTTCAGCTCTGGTCATGATCCCAGGTTCATGGGATCAAGTCCCATATCGGGCTCTGCGCTGAGCGTGGAACCTGCTTAATATTCTCTCTCTCTCCCTCTGCCCCTCTACCCTGCTTGTGCACTCTTTCTCCCTCTCTCTCTTGCTCTCTCTCTCTCAAAAAAATTTTTAAAAATACAATTTAAAAAGGCAGATTCAAAACAGATTCACCCATGGATGTAACTATTTTTTAAAAGATTTTTAAAAATGTATTTATTTTGAAAGAGAGAGAGAGAGGGAGTGTGAGCAGGGGAGGGGCAGAGAGAGAATACCAAGGGCAGAGCCTCACAAACCATGAGATCACGACCTGAGCCAAAATCAAGAGTCCAACGCTTAATCGACTGAGCCACCTAGGCAGCCCAAGAATTTTTTTGTTTTTAAGTAATCTTTACACCCAACGTGGGGCTTGAACTCACAACCCTGAGATCAAGAGTCGCATCCTCCACCGACTGAGCCAGCCAGGTGCCCCTGGATGTGACTATTTAGTTAGAAGGTAGTGAATGAGAATAAGTAATTGAAATTGAAAATGAATTAAGAGTAAACTAAAAATCAATAATTAAGCAGGATTAGATAAAATTAGCAAACTAAAGAGACTTCTGTGAAGAGTTTTTTTGAATAACTGATGACAGCATGTAACATTAGGTCTGGTTCCCTGTAGGTGCTCACTGGCTAGGTGAATGAGTCAGAGGGCTACAGGGAAGAATGGGTGGGTGATTGGGTGGAGGGAGGTACCTTCTGAGCTTTGTTGAACTCCTTATCCAGGTAGGCGACCTTCTGTCGAAGACTGGTGAGTTCTAGTGTGGGGAAAGCAGGGAGTCTCAGCCTCAGTCAGTGGTAGGAAGCTGAAAGGTCTTCCTGCCAGGCCTCTGAGGTTTTTTCCCTTGGCCTCTTATCTCCCAAAGCCACCCCCATCTACTGAAACCCTCTTGGCTCACCAACACCATTCTTGCGTAGTTCATCTGAAAGCTGGTAGTTATTTGTCCGGAGTTCCAGGAGCTGAGCCTTGGGGGAGGCAGGGAAGGGAAATGACTTGGTCAGGAATGTGTCCCTACTCTCACAGTGAGGGCACCAATCCCCTGAGCCCCACGGATCCTGCTGTCTTCCACATGCCTCTTTAGCCACTCCTTAAGACCTATGTACCCTGCATCCTAAATGAGCCTCCAGCCCCTCAGCCCATGTCCTACCTTCTCTAGCTCTACTTATAACCACAGCCAGCCTCACTCTTCTTTCTATCCTCTTCCAATTCACTCAGCACTCAGGCCATGACAGAGCACTGCTCCAGCAGGTTCTTGCTCAAATGCATGTTCCATGGTTCTCCACGCCCACAGGATAAAGTTCTTCCTCCTCATCCTCACTGGCCTCATCAGACACTAAACATTGTTCTATCTTTCTGTCATAGAAGAGTATTGTCTATACTCTTGGCTAGACTTGGAGGCTCCTGAGTATAGGGGACAGGGGCCTGCATTCCTCCTTTTTCAAGGAAAGAGGGCCCAGTATACTCCTGTCCAACTTACACTAAGTTGGGGGCTGCCTGGATCCTCCTTACCCCCAAGACTCTCAAAACACATCCAAACCACTTTCAAGAATTAAGGGAGAGTGAGGTATGGGCCACTCCAAATAACATACCCTTCCCAACAGCCCTATAAGGCACTGAGGCCAGTTATTCCCAGACCTACTGTCCCTTACCCCACCAAGATCTTTCCCTCCTCCCATGGCACCAGCCTCCACCCCCTGGTGGTCGGCTTAAGGTCAGAGGGCTTGGCCCTGTTCTTCTACCAGACCCAGTGATCTACCTGTCTTGACCCAATTTGTACACCCTTGTAACACATGGAGAATCCCTATATATCAGAACCAAATGGTTTTTCCTTCACTCATGGCCCAGTGAAATCAATCTTCCTCACCCAAGGGTCCCCCACATCCCTCAAGAACTCCCCAGTCATGATCCAATGTGATGGTCCTACATCCTTCAGGGTCTCTCCTCCACAAAGCCTTGGGTGGGCCAGTTGAGTGAGTACTCTTACTTGGAATCTCCCCACACAAGTTACAAGTTTTAACTTCCCCTTTCATGGTCCAGTGATCTTACCCTCTCACTCTAAGCCTCCATCACACAGGGACAACTGGTTTCTCTCATTCAAGGATCAAAGGACTACCTATACTCACTTGGAGTTCTTCCTCTCCTCCCACAGAATCCCACTCAGGGCTTCCCCCTTTCAGAGTCTCCTCCCACACAAAATCCAATGGTCTTCCCCAGTAAGGAACTCTCTCAACAAGGGCCTACTCTGGCCTTTCATCCGATCTCAGAGTTGTCCCAGAAAGAATCAAGTGGTCGATACCCAATTAGGGTACCTCCCTAAAGCCCAGTGATTTCCCCTCCATGTGGTCCGAGGTAACACTCTTTAACCTCTTCTGGTCTTCTCTCCAACAGGAGTTAACGGTATTACCCAGTCAGGGTCCTCTTCACCCCAGACCTAATGGGATCACCTGTAATCACCCAATGGTACCACCACCTCTTAGGATCCAGTACCAGCACTCACGCAGGATCTCCACCTCTCAGGAACAATGACAGCATGTGGGTTCTTTCCCCAATTCCTCGGCATAGTGGTATCTCCCACAAACATTTCCACCTTCCACCGGGTAATGGTATTGCCCATTCAAGGGCTCCCCCCACCATGACGCAAATGGCCCAACGTCTGCTTCCTTCCTCTCCAGAGAAAATGGTTTCGCCCTCTCAGGATTTCCTTCCCTCAAAACCCAATGTTATTATCACCGACCCATGGTGTCCCCCGCACGGGCCCAAAAGTCTCGTCCCCTCCAGGTCTGAGTAAGGTATCACCCACTCTAGGACTCTCTCCTCCGCCCACAAAGCTAATAGAATCCAACCCCTCAGAGCCCAATAGTATCTCTCGGAATCCAACAGTCTCACCACTCAGAGCCTCAGTTTCCCTTCTCCAGACCAACCCCTTAGACTCAAGGTCCATCCCAACCAACCCCTTCTCAAAGCCGGTGGCCCGACCTCTCTCTACCCCGCCCCCCGTCGGTTAACGCGGTGGTCTTTTCCCCGGTGAGCGGCACCTGCATCCGCTGAAACTCCTCCTCAGACAGAGCTTGCGCCATGTTCCTCCCCCCACCCCCCCCCGACAGCCTTCAGCGCAGACGCAGTTCGTCCCTCCTGTCAGTATTCTGGCCGGATCAAACCACCGGCCAGGAATGGAGGGGGAGGAGTCTACCCCGGAAGTTCTGTATTTTAGAGACAGATAGAAGAGAATGAAACTGACAGGTCAAGTGAATTGCAATTTAATGTTTTACCACAAACTAGGTCATCTGATCTGGCTTTTGAGCTCTCACAAAGTACCCATTGTGATGCGACCCTGTGGTATCCCTGTGTCATGGTTGGACTCGTCGCTAGGGAAATGTTTGCCGACAGAAAATCACCCTTCCGCCGTACTCCTTTAATGAGAATGGTTGACTTATGATGTTAGAAGTGAAAGCGGAAGCTTTGCGCTGGTCTTGTTCCCGCCCTCCTCCGTGTGACCCCGGAGGGGAATCCCGCCCCCTGTGAAGCCCTTGGCTTTTTTTTTTTTTTTTTTGGTAAGATTTGACGCTAATTTTCTTGATATGATGCTGTAAATCATGTTAGGTAAAGGACCTAGGCACAAATAAATTTAAAATACCTGAGAGGAAAGAATGGCAGTGAATCAAACTTCGTTTAAAAAACAAAACAAAACAAAAACAGGATGGCGAAACACCAGGAACATCCAAATAAGTAGTAAAATGCTCTATAATCCTCTCTTGTGCTTTCTGGCCCCCTCTGCAACGCCCGCCACCCATGCAGTAGTTTTTATCTGGGATAAAGAAAAACATTAGAAAGCCTGCTTAGAAACATATAAATACTAGCACGCTATTTTTTTTTAATATTTCTTTGGGGGGGTGGTAACTTAACTTTGATATTTTAAATGTACACAGAAACAAGAATGGTACAAGGAAATTCTATGTAGCCTTTACCCAAATTCATCAATTGTTTACGTTTTACCACCTTTTCTTTATCATTCTTTCTATATAAAATTTCTGAACCATTGGCTTCTGTATTTATTGATGATTTTCTAACACCAACTCCTTTGGTATTTATTAGTTGCTGTTCTACTGTAAGGAAGAGCTTTCTCTTCCATTTATGTATGTATAGCTGTACAGACTTATTTTATTCAATGAATTATAATCACTATCATTATTTTCTTTGCCGCTCAAACTGTTCCGGATTTGGCCAGTGGGAGTTCCTTCAAGTTGACTTCTGTGTCCCTTTGGCATGCTGCCATCACAGTTTTTCTTTTCTTTTCTTTTTTTTTTTTTTTTTGTAACACTTTCTTGTTGGCACTACAAGATGCTACAGACTCACCTTATTCTTTTTCAGCCCCAGTTGACAAAGTGTTCATTGCTACTAGGGTCTAATTGTTTCTAAGCACTCTTAGTGTACACAGTTAGGAAATATATGTATGTATTCTAATCCAGCTAGTCATACATATCTATTTATATATTTTGCTATAGGTATCTATATTTTGAAAACATAAGTTCATTACTAATACCTTACATTTCAGCCCAACAACACAAGGTTCATTTTAGTTTTCTCACTTTCCATATTTGTAAATCCCTTCTCCAACAGAAAGAAACCTGGCTCTCATTATCCACAATAAATTTACTTATTTGTGTAATCATACACATTAAATAACCAAAATTGCTAAACCATAAGACTACTTCAAAAAACAAACCTACCAACTAGAGGTCAATAGTTGTATTACAGTCTTTTGTCTTTAGCGTCATGACAGTCTATAGTCAAAATACTGGGTTTTACAATCTTCAATATTTGACACAGTTCCTTTTGTCTTTAATATGATAGTAGTCAAAATACTGTGTTCAAAAACTACTTGAATTAGTTCTCCTCCTCCTCAAACCCCTTCAATTAGGCTGTGTTATTTATTTGAAATGCAGTAAGATTCCTTTGTTTCTGTTTGAATTACATTTTGCCCCTCCCACCCTTGCTAAGGTAACCACTCTACTTTCTGATTTATCCCTTCTGTGTTTCTTTTCACTCAGATAAACAGGTATATGTATATTATCTTATTTATCCTACATGAAGGATAGCATGCTTTGCATTTTTCATTTGATAATATCTCCTTTCTCACAGCCACACAGTACCCCATTATGTAGACACAATTTAACCACTCTCCTATGTTTTTCCATGTAGGTTGTTTCCAATATTAATTATAAACAATGCCGAAAAGAATACCCTCGTACATATATGTATTTTTGTATTATCTGAGGTATATCTTTAGGGTAAATACGTAGGACTAGGACTGCTGCATCAAAAAGTGCATATATAGTTTTGTTAGGTATGTACAAATTTCCTACCAAAAGGGCTGTTCCAATTTTATTTCCACTAGCATTGTATTTGACAGCCTGTTTCCCCACAGCCTTTCCAACAGACTATGTTGTATTTAAAACTTTTCCCTGATCTGAGAGACGAGAGATGGTAGCTCATTGAAGCGTTTGTGGGTTTTTCTGCCCTCATTTCATAGGGATAAATAATTTTCCTGCTGTGGGAAAATGTTTTCAGCCAAGGCTCCTTTTTCCCTTTTGTAATTTCATGAACCTTATTGAGATGCTCTCCCTCTCTCTCCCACCCCCCCCAAAAGATAAACCGAGGCTTATTAAAAATTTTAAGAGTTTATTTAAGCAAAAATATATTTGAATTAGGCAGTGTGGTAAGGTCCCCTCCCTAAGGAAAAAAAAACAAAACCTCAAGGCAACCTGGCTATACACATACGTGACAACAGCCCTCAAGACCTTGTAACATGAGACCACTTAATCAGACTACATGTTTATGTGTTACCATATATGGAAACAAAAAAGTAAAAAAAATGTATATTTTTAAAAAAATTTTTTTACATTGATTTATTTTTGAGAAACAGAGTGAGACAAAGCGTGAGCGGGGGTGGGGCAGAGAGAGAAGGAGACACAGAATCTGAAGCAGGCTCCAGGCTCTGAGCAAGCGGTCAGCACAGAGCCTGATGCGGGGCTTGAACTCACAAACTGTGAGATCATGACCTGAGCCGAAGTCAGATGCTCAACTGACTGAGCCACCCAGGCGCCCCAAAAGTAAAAATATATTTTAAAAAACTACGCCATGTGGCATTCAGTGCTCAGTTCTTGGGGTAAAAACCCAACTGAGCCATGCTGGCACAAATAAAGTTGTTCCTAAAAACAAAACAAAAAACAAAAACAAAAAAACCACATCAGCATCGTGACTCTATGCGAGAATCCTGCTACAGCAGCATCTAATCTAGTAGATGGAAAGGAGCCCTGAGAAGCTGTACAAAAATAAAATATTTTTATGGCCGGAAGGGAACGGGAATAAGGAAATTTTCTAAGCAAAAAACCCAGATGGGTTATTGCAAGGTTACTTTCCTTTAGGGATGGCAGGAGTCTGTCAGGCAGACTACCAAACTAGTGCTGATCAGGTGATTCCTGATTGACTGTGTACGATTCTATTTCTGGGAGAGCCAAAACTGTAATTAAGTCTTGGTTTGGTGAAGTGGGGCTTAGCATAAGCAATTCCATTTTGGGCCTGTTGTCTTGTTTGTTTATTTTAACAATACATATACTTATCTTAAGGGTACAGTTCAGTGAGCTTTGACAATGTATACAACTTTGTAACCACTACCACAATCAATATATAAAACATTTTCATTGCCCCACAAAAATTTCCTTTGTGCCCCATCCTGACACACCCCCCCCAACATCAGGCAACCACTGATGTGCTTTCTGTCACTGTAGATTGTATTTGTCTTTTTTAGAGTTTCACACAAATAGAATCAGACAGTTTGCACTCTTCTGTGTCTTGCTTCTTTCCGTCAGCATAGTGCTTTTGAGATTCATTCAACTTGTTGTGTATATCAGAATTTCCCCCCTTCTTATTGATGAATAGAATTCTGTGGTATAGATATTTCACCATCCATTTATCCATTCTCGTTGTTGTTGTTTTTTTTCTTTTTTTAAGGAGGCTCCATGCCCAGAGTGGAGCCCAACACAGGGCTTGAACTCACGACCCTGAGATCAAGACCTAAGCTGAGATCGAGAGTCAGACGCTTAACCGACCAAACCACCCAGGTGCCCCTCTCTCAGTGTAGTTTTCATTTCTGTTTCTCTAATTATGAGAGAGATTACACTTTTCATATGCTTAAGGGCCATTTTAATATCCCCCTTTAATGTGTGAATTATCTGTTCACATATCTTGCCCATTTTTCTGTTGGCTCTTTTGACCTTTTTCCCTTAAATTTTTTTAAATGTTTATTTAATTTTGAGAGAGAGAGAGAGTGAGCAGGGGAGGGACACAGAGAGAGAGACACACACAGAATCCAAAGCAGGCTCCAGGCCCTGAGCTATCAGCACAGAGCCCAACAGGGGGCTCAAACCCACAAACCATGAGATCATGACCAGAGCCGAATTTGGATGCTCAACCAACTGAGCCACCCAGGCACCCAATTTTTCCCTTAATTTTTTTTTTGCCATTAGAAAACAAAATAAAATCTTTTTTAATCTTGTTTTATTTTTTTTAATTTACATCCAAATTAGTTAGCATATAGTGCAACAATGATTTCAGGAGTAGATTCCTTAGTGCCCCTTACCCATTTAGCCCATCCCCCCTCCCACACCCCCTCCAGTAACCCTCAGTTTGTTCTCCATATTTATGAGTCTCTTCTGTTTTGTCCCCCTCCCTGTTTTTATATTATTTTTGTTTCCCTTCCCTTATGTTCATCTGTTTTGTCTCTTAAAGTCCTCATATGAGTGAAGTCATGATTTTTGTCTTTCTCTGACTTACTAATTTCACTTAGCATCATACCTTCCGGTTCCATCCACATAGTTGCAAATGACAAGATTTCATTCTTTTTGATTGCTGAATAATACTCCATTGTGTGTGTGTGTGTGTGTGTGTGTGTGTGTGTGTGTGTGTTTATACCACATCTTTATCCATTCATCCATCGATGGACATTTGGGCTCTTTCCATACTTCGGCTATTGTTGATAGTGCTGCTATAAACATGGGGGTGCGTGTGTCCCTTCGAAACAGCACACCTGTATCCCTTGGATAGATGCCTAGTAGTGCAATTGCTGGGTCATAGGGTAGTTCTATTTTTAATTTCTTGAGGAACCTCCATACTGTTTTCCAGAGTGGCTGCACCAGCTTGCATTCCCATCCCTTAATTTTTAAGAGTTCTTTATATATTGAGGATATGAACACTTTACTGCAATAGATGTTACATGTATTTTCTCCCAGATTGTCAGTTGTCTTTTGGTCATGTTTATGATAATAGTATCTTGGAAATAGAGGTATGTATATTAATCCATGTATACACACCTATCTATATTTCTGTATCTATCAATCTGTATGTATTTTAAGGAAAACATGAATTCATACTGATATTCCAGTACAACATGGTTCATTCTATCTCTTCTTGCTTATCTGTGTCCTCCCACTCCAACTGTGAGAAACCTGGCTCCAACCATCCACCACCCATTTACTCAATTCAGTTGCAGTACACATGTATAGTGATATCAGAATTGTTAACTTGTAGCCCTATGGGAAATAAATTTGCCAACATTGAGTTAAATGCTTTTCTATGGTCCCTTTTATCTTTAGCATTGGAGTTTCCAGTCAAAATGCCACTTTCTGGGGCACCTGGGTGTTTTAGTCGGTTGAGCATCTGACACTTATGAGCTCAGGTCATAGTCTCATAGTTGTGCGATTGAGCCCCATGTCCGGCTCTGCACTGACAACATGGAGCCTGCTTGGGATTCTCTCTCTCCCTCTCTCTCTACTCCTCCTCCCTCAAAATAATTAAATCAACATTTTAAAAAAATACCATTTCAAAGGTTACCTAGTTCAGCATGTCTTCTTCCTCCCCCTTCAGTGAGGTCATGTTATTTATTTGTCATACAGTTAGATTATGTTGTCATAATCTGCATTGCATCCTGGGATTACCTGATCTCCTGGTTTGCTTTTTAAAATTTTCATACATTAAAATTTATTTTTTGTGTTGTAATGATCTATAGGTTTTGACAAATACATTTTTTAAATGTTTGTTTATTTATTTTGAGAGAGAGAGAGTATGTGGGGAGGGGCAGAGAGAGAGGGAGACAGAGAATCCCAAGCAGGCCTGACAAGGGACTCGATCTCATGAACCATGAGATCATGACCTGAGTTGAAATCAAGAGTTGGACGCTTAACTGACTGAGCCACCCAGGTGCCCCCGACAAACACATTTTAAAGTTTTCCTCACATAGATTTTTTTTTTTCACATTTCTTCTTAGGTTCCTTCTTAAGGTATACTATCTTCTTTGTTGCTATTTTAAGTGGAGTTTTCACATTATAATCCTCTAACTGGTTATTATTTGTATATATAAAAGCAATTGATGACTTTTTAAAAATATTTTATTTTTGAGTAATCTCTACACCCAATGTGGAGCTCAAACTCACAACCCTAAGATCAAGAGTCACGTGCTCTACAGACTGAGCCAGCCAGGCACCCCAAGAAGGCCATTGACTCCTTTATGTTAATTTCACATCCTTCCACTTTGCTGAATACTTTTATTGTTGGAGTTAGTTTTATCATTGATTCTCTAGAGTTTGCCAGGTACAAAATCATATCGTCTGAAAATAAAGGTATCTTTATTTCTTCTTTTCCAATTCATGTACCTCTAATTGATTTCTCTTATCTAATTACCACTTTCTACAACAGGAACCAGGGCTTCTTGTTGAAATGGTTGATTCCAGGGCTGAGACAGGACAGTACAAGATGAACCTGGGGCATCTTGTTTTACCTGCCATTAAATGAATTTGAACTTAAAAAGAATCTCTGGGGATGGCTGGCTGGCTCAGTCTGTAGAACTTGCAACTCTTGATCTCAGGGTTGTGAGTTTGAGCCTCATGTTTGGCGTAGAGATTACTTAAAATTAAATTTTTTAACGTTTATTTATTTTTGAGAGAGAGAGAACGGGGGAGGGGCAGAGAGAGGGGGAGACACAGATATCGAACTCGAGGCTCTAACTCCTGAACTGCGAGATCATGACCTGAGCCACCCAGGCGCCCCGAGATTACTTAAAATTAAATCTTTGGGGTGCCTGGGCGACTCAGTCTGTTAAGTGTCTGACTTTGGCTCAGGTCATGATCTCATGGTTTGTGGGTTTGAGGCCTGCTTCAGGCTCTACACTGACAGTGCAGAGCCTGCTTGGGATTCTCTCTCTCTGCCTCTCTCTCTTCCCCTATCCCATTTGTGCCTTTTCTCTCTCTCAAAATAAATTAAAAAAAAGTCCTTGGGGTGCCCGAGTGACTCAGTCGTTTAAGCATCTGACTTTGGCTCAGGTCACCATCTCAAGGTTTGTGGGTTTGAGCCCCGTGTTGGCTCTGTACTGACAGCTCATACTCGTGAACCTTGAGATCATGACCTGAGCTGAAGTCAGACGCTTAAACGACTGAGTCACCCTGTTGCCCCCATCCTCACAAATTACTTCTATCTATCTATCTATCTATCTATCTATCTACCTATCTACTATTTTTAATGTTTATTTAATTTTGAGAGAGACAGATAACGAGCAGGGGAGGTTCAGAGAGAGAGAGGGAGACACAGAATCCGAAACAGGCTCCAGGCTCTGAGCTGTCAGCACAGAGCCCCACACGGGGCTCGAACTCATGGACCGTGAGATCATGACCTGAGCTGAAGTCGGATGCTTAACCGACTGAGCCACCCAGGCGCCCCCCGCCCCCGCACACACACAAATTACTTCTTAATTATAATGAAGAAAGGGGTAACTTTACAGTGGAGAAACCTGGTGGACACCACCTTAACCAAGTGGATGACATTAACATCAAAGAGATGGGGACAAACTGGTATTTCCTGCCCCCTGATGTGATGTACTGAGAAACACACTTCACTTCTGTGGTGTTTCTGCCAAAAATTCAAATCTGAATCTGATAATGAGAAAATACCAAGCAAACCCCAATTGAGGGACATTCTACTAAATAACAGTTTGTACTCTTCAAAAACATCAAGGTCATAAAAAAAAAAGAAAAACTGAGGAAATGATCCACATTTAAAAAGATTAAAGGAACATGACAACTGTATGCAATCGTGATTCTGGATTGAATCCCTGTACCAGAAAAAAGGTTTTTATTTTACTATAAAGGATATCAGTGGGACAATGGGCAAACTTTGAATAATGTCTGTAAAATAGATAAGAGGATTATATCAGTATTGACTTCCTGATTTCGATAATGATACTGTGGTTATATAGGGGAATAGCTTTCTCTTAGAGATCTTTGTAAAGGAAAGAGTTAACAGTAGGCCTGAGACTGGCTATCCTCACAAGGACTTGATTGCAAGGTTAGCCCCTGACTAGCATCTGGAAACTTGGCTGATAAACTGTTCCCTACAGTGATATAAAACTTTTTCTAAATGATAAGAATGGTTCACTGTGCCAAACCGTTTGTACAAACAATTTATGCTGAGCACCTGCATTCCTTTAGGAAGTCTAGAATTTTGCTCCATGCCAGGTAGAGGGTGACTTGTAACCATCCACCAGTGAAAACCTTAGGCACTGAGTCTCTAATGAGCTTCCCTGGAAGACAACATGTCACATGTGTTTTCACAATTCATTGCTGGAGAGGTTACATGCATCCTGTGTGACTCCGCTGGGAGAGGACTCTTAGAGGCTTGTGCCTGGTTTCCTCTGGACTTCAGCCCATGTCCCTTTTCCCTTTGCTCCGGGGAGGTGGGCAGCCTAAGGAGGTCTGTGCAAGGATTTCTCCAGATTCCACCTGTGTCTTTTGTTCTTAGTGATCCTATCATGGACCTATCCTTTAACTGTAATAAATCTTAGCTAGGAGTACCACTATATGCTAAATCTTGTAAGTCCTTCTACTGAATCACCAAACTGGGGGATGGTCTTGGGGACCCCCCCCCCCACACACACAGAAAGAAGGAATGATAAAGGGAAGTGGCAAAAATGTTAACATAGGAACATCCCAATTAAAGGGTATAAAACTTGTCTGTAAATCTGAAATTATTTCAAAATAAATTTTTTAATGGAAAATGAAACCAAATCTGTATCCTAAGTGAATACATTGCGTACTGCTAAAGGTGTATCTACTTCCAGGTCCTCTTCAAGAACATACGTGGGAAATATACATACACAGTTCTCTTTCTCTGACTATCTTATCTAAAATCTTGAGATCATCTTGTTACCTCCAATTCCAAATCAATACTTCAGGGTACATTCTTGTCTCCTCCATCCATCTTTATTTATTTATTTTTTAACTTTTTAAAATGTTTATTTTTGAGAGGGAGAGAGAGAGAGAGAGTACGAGCAGGGGAGGGGCAGAGAGTGAGGAAGACACAGAATTTGAAGCAGGCTCCAGGCTCTGAAGTGTCAGCCCAGAGCCCGACGCGGGGCTCGAACTCATGAACCATGAGATCATGACCTGAGCCGAAGTCAGATGTTTAACTGAGCCACCCAGACACTCCCCCCATCCATATTTATACCTTCCTTCTTATAGCTATAACTCTGTTTGCAAGTAACCTAGCTCCTATTATTCCTGATATATTTACTTGTTTCCTGAAGCCTAGACCACACAAAAGGGATTTGGGGAATTGTCAACCCATATCTCTACAAGAGCAAATCTATTTACTAGAGTCCAACATTTATTTATAGGCATTTTAAAGGTAAAATTTCCATACAGAAAGATTTACAAATCAAAATTTATAGCATCTCAGGGCGCCAGGGTGGCTCAGCCGGCCGAGCGTCTGACTTTGGCTCAGGACATGGTCTCTTGGTTTGTGAATTCGAGCCCTGCGTGGGGCTCTGTGCTGACAGCTCAGAGGCTGGAGCCTGCTTCGGATTCTGTGTCTCATTCTCTTTCTGCCCCTCCCCCACTTGTGCTCTGTCTCTCAAAATTTATAGCATCCTGGCAAATGATGAATATAATCAAGTAGCCCATACCCTTATCAAGTTATAGACTATTTACCAGAACTTTCCCTCCTCCCTCTTTCCAGTCAATCCCTTCCCCCATGGGGCAATTATTGTTTTGAGTTGGGGTTTTTTTGGGGGGGGGCATGTGGATATTCTATTGTTCCATCATTTGTTGAAAATATTGCCCATTCTGCACTGCCTTTGCACCTTTTTCAAAAGTCAATTGACCATATAAGTGTGGGTCTATTTCTGGAGTTTCTATACTCTTTCATTGATATATGTTGCTGTCTTGACACCAGTACCACAATGTCTTGATTAATATAGCTTTGCAATAAATCTTGAAGTCAGGATGTCCTACAAATTTGTTCTTGCTTTTCTAGGTTGCTGTGGTTTTTTTCTAGAAATAGCTACCATTTTGTTTGTTTGTTTGTTTGTTTGTTTGTTTTGAGAGTGAGAGAGCACGAGTGAGTGAGAGTCAGAGAGAGAGGGAGAGAGAGTGCCAAACCTAAAGCAGGGCTCCAGATCACCCAATGCTAGCTCACTGGCCAGACCGTGACATCATGACCTGAGTCGAAATCAGATGCTTAATTGACTGAGTCACCCAGGAGCCCCATGAATGACATTTTAAAATTTCAATTCCCTAAGGGTCATTGCTGGTATATAGAAATACAGTTAAGTGTAGTATATTGATCTTGTATCCTACAATCTTGCTAAAATCACTTATTCTAGTGGTTTTTTGTAGATTCCACATGATTTTTTACATAGATGAATACATACATACATACATACATACATACATATTATCTCCAGATAAAGACAGCTTTGTTCTTCCTTTCCAATCTGTATACGTTTTCTTTCTTTCTTGCCTTATTGCACTGGCTAGAAGCTCCAGTACCATGTTGAACTGAAGTGATGAGAGTGGAGATCCTCAGTTTGTTCCTGATCTTAGGGGGAAAGACATTCAGTCTTACACTGTTAAGTTTGATGTTACTAACCATTTGCAACGACATGGATGGAACTAGAGAGTAGTATGATGCTAGGTGAAGTAAGTTAGCCAGAGAAAGACAAATACCATATGATTTCACTTCTATGTGGAATTTAAGAAACAAAACAAATGAGCAAAGGGGGAAAAAGGGAGGGGAGAGGCAAACCAAGAAACAGACTTAACTATAGAGAAAAAACTGATGATTGCTGGAAGTGAGGTGGGTGGAAGATGGGTGAAATAGGTGATGGGGATTGAGGAGTGCATTTGAAGTGATGACCACTAGAAGATGTATAGAAGTGTTGAATCACTATATCGTACTACACCTGAAACTAATAAGACACTGTGTTAACTAAATGGAATCAAAATTAAAACTTAAAAAAAATTGAGGTGGGGCAGCTGGGTGGCTCACTTGGTTGGGCGTCTGACTTTGGCTTAAGTCATGATCTTGCGGTTTGTGTGTTTGAGCCCCATGTCAGGCTCTGTGCTGACAGCTCAGAGCCTGGAGCCTACTTTGGATTCCCTGTCTCCCTCTCCCTCTGCCCCACCCCTGCTCATGCTCTGTCTGTCTGTCTGTCTCTCTCTCAAATAAATAAATATCAAAAAAATTTTTTTTTAAGTTTGAGGTTACTATACATTTTTTGTAAATGCTCTATATCATGTTGAGGAGATATTACCTTTTATTTCTAGTTTTCTGAGAGTTTTTTTTTTTTTAAGTCAGGAATGGATGGTGGAGTTTGTCAAATGCTTTTTCTGCATTTGTCAGATAATCATATGGTTTTGCTTGCATTCTTAGAGTAAATTCAACTTTGTGCTGATGTATTCACTTTTGTATATATTGCTGGATTTGATTTACTAAAATATTGCTAAAAACTTTTGCATCTCTGTGAAGGATAACTGTGTATACAGTTGACTCCTTTTTTTTTAACTTTTTATTTTTTTAAGTAAGCTCTATGCTCAACATGGGGCTTGAACTCACGACCCTGAGATCAAGAGTCACAGTCTCCACCCACTGAGCCAACCAGGCGTCCCTACAATTGACAACATGGGGGTTGGGGCACTGACCCCCTGCACAGTTGAAAGTCCACATATAAATTTTGACTCCTCAGTGCTGATGCATAGGGGCACTTGTACCCAATGTTATAGCAGCACTTTCAACAATAGCCAAATTATGGAAAGAGCCTAAACGTCCATCAACTGACGAATGGATAAAGAAGATGTGGTTTATATATACAATGGAACACTACTTGGCGATGAGAAAGAATGAAATCTGGCCATTTGTAGCAATGTGGATGGAACTGGAGAGTGTTATGTGAAGTGAAATAAGTCAGGAAGAGAAAGACAGATACCATATGTTTTCACTCATATGTGGATCCTGAGAAACTCAACAGAAGACCACGGGGGAGGAGAAGGGGGGAAAAGTTACAGAGAGGGAAGGAGGCAAAGCATAACAGACTCTTAAATACTGAAAACAAACTGAGGGTTGATGGGGGGGTGGAGGGGAGAGGAAAGTGGGTGATGGGCATTGAGGAGGGCACCTGTTGGGATGAGCACTGGGTGTTGTATGGAAACCAATTTGACAATAAATTTCATATAAAAGAAAGAAAGAAAGAAAGAAAGAAAGAAAGAAAGAAAGAAAAACTAGAAGGCAATGTGAAAAATATGAAACTTACTTGTGTTTGGGGAGTAAGATTAAGATGTTTATTTTTCTACTTTAAAAGTTATTTTAATGGTATTATATCAATTTTTATGAAGCTGAAAAAAGAAAAATAAATAAATTTTGACTCCTCAAAACCTTAACTGCTAATACCTATTGTTGACCACGAGCCTTACTGATAATATAAACAATTGATTAACACATATTATGCATGTTATATTTATTATATATCATATCCTTATAATAAAGTAAGGTAGAGAAAATAAGATGTTATTAGGAAATTCATAAGGAAGAGAAAATACATATACAGTACTGTACTATATTTATCTTAAAAAATCCACGTATAGGGGCTTAGTTTGTTGAGCATCTGACTCTTGATATCAGTTCAGGTCATGATCTCACTCCTGAGATGGAGCCCCAAGTCAGGCTCTGAGCTGAGCTTGGGATTCTCTCTCTCCCTATCTCTGCCCCCTTCCTCATTTGCACTCTCTCTCTCTCTCTCTCTCTGAAAATAAAGAACAATCTTAAAAAAAAAATTCCACAGTGCTGGTCAGGCTCTATGCTGACAGCTCAGAGCCTGGAGCCTGCTTCAGATTCTCTGTCTCCCTCTCTACCCCTCCCCTGCTCATGCTCTGTCTCTCTCTCATAAATAAACATTTTTTAAAAATAAAAAAAAATCCACATATGGGGCGCCTGGGTGGCTCAGTTGATTAAGTGTCTGACTCTTGGTTTCAGCTCAGGTCATGATCTCGCAGTTCATGAGTTTGAGCCCCCAGTTGGGCTCTTTGCTGCCAACTCGGAACCTGCTTGGGATTTCTCTTTCCCTTTCTCTCTGCTCCTCCCAGTCTTGCTTGCTCTCTCTCTCTCGCAAAATAAAAAAAAATCCACATATAAGTGGACCCATGCAATTCAAACCCATGCTGTTCAAGGGTCCACTGTAGTTTTCTTATAATAACATTCTCTGGTCTAGTATCAGAGTAATGCTAGTCTCATAGAATGAGATGGGGAGTATTCCCTCCTCTTAAATCATCTGGAAGAATTTGTGTAGAATTGACATATTGCTTCCTTAACTATTTGGCAGAATTACCCAAAAAAACCATCTGGGCCTGGAATTTCCTGTGTGGGAAGATGTCTTATTACAAATTCAATTTATTTTTTTTTAATTTTTTTAATGTTTATTTATTTTTGAAAGAGACAGAGACAGAGTATGAGCAGGGGAGAGGCAGAGAGCGAGGGAGACACAGAATCTGAAGCAGGCTCCAGGCTCTGAGCTGTCAGCACAGAGCCCGATGTGGGGCTCAAACCCACGAGCCATGAGATCATTACCTGAGTTGAGTCAGATGCTTAACTGACTGAGCCATCCAGGTGCCCACAAATTCAATTTCTTTACTAGATACAGGGCTATTCAAGTTATCTATTTCTTCCTGAGTGAGCCTTGGTATTTTATGTCTTTCAAGGAACTTGTTGCAAGTTATTGCGATAAAGATGTTCATAATATTCCCCTATTATTCTTTTTTTAAATTGTGATAAAATATGCATAACATAAAACTTACCATTTTAACTATTTTAAGTGTACAATTCAGTAGCACTAAATAAATTTATAATGTTGTGTAATTATCACCACTGTGTATTTCCAGAACTTTTTCGTCATTCCAAACAGAAACTCTGTACCCATTAAGCAATAACTCCCCATTCTCCCCCAACCCCCACCCCCTGGTAACCTCTATTCTACTTTCTGTCTCTGGGAATTTGCCTACCCTAGATACCTCATAAAAGTGGGATTATACAATACATATAATCTTTTTGTGTCTGGCTTATTTTACTTAGCATAGTGTCCTCAAGATTCATGCATGTTGTAGCATGTGTCAGAACTTTCTTTCTTTTTATGGACAAAAACTATTCCACTATATGTATCTACCACATTTTGCTTATCTATGCATCTGTTTTTGGACACTTGGGTTATTTCCACCTTTTGGCTGTTGTGAATAATGCTGCTAAGAATGTTGGTGTACAAGCAACACTTATTATCCCTTTAATATCTGTAGAAACTGTGGGGATGTTACTTCTCTCATTTTTTTAATACTTTTTAAAAATTTACAACCAAGTTACTTAGCATATACTACAACAATGATTTCAGGAGTAGATTCCTTGATGCCCCTTACCCATTTAGCCTACCCACCTCCCACAACCTCTCCATCAACCCTCTGTTTTTTCTCTATATTTAAGAGTCTCTTATGTTTTGTCTCCTTCCCTGTTTTTATATCACTTTTCCTTCCCTTCCTTTATGTTCATCTGTTTTGTCTCTTAAAGACCTCATATGAGTGAAGTCATATGATTTTTGTCTTTCTCTGACTGACTAATTTCACTCAGCGTAATACCCTCCAGTTCCATCCACATACTTGCAAATGGCAAGATTTCATTCTTTTTGATTGCCGAGTAATACTCCATTGTGTGTGTGTATATATATATATATATATATATATATATATATATATACACCACTTCTTCTTTATCCATTCATCCGTCGATGGACATTTGGGCTCTTTCCATACTTTGGCTATTGTTGATAGTGTTGCTATAAACATGGGGGTGCATGTGTCCCTTCGAAACAGCACACCTGTATCCCGTGGATAAATGCCTAGTAGTGCAATTGCTGGGTCGTAGGGTAGTTCTATTTTTAGTTATTTTGAGGAAACTCCAAACTGTTTTCCAGAGTGGCTGCACCAGTTTGCATTGCCAACCTCTCTAATTCTTGATATTGGTCACTTGTGTCTTCTTTTCCTGATCAGTCTAGCTAGAAGTTTATCACCTTTACCAATATTCTCAGTAAATTGGTTTCATTGATTTCCTTTTTGTTGTTTTTCTGTCTTCCATATCACTGATTTCCACTCTCACCTTTATTATTTTGTTTCTTTTGCTGATTTTTCTAGTTCCTTAAGGTGGAAGTAGGGTAGTTGATTTTAAACTTTCTTAGAATTGCTTTTGCTGAACCCCATTAGTTCTGATATATTGTTTTCATTTATTCAGTTCATTTTATAATTTCCTACTATAATTCACTTTATAATTTGCCTGTTGATTTCCTCTTTGACCAATAGGTTATTAAAAGATGAATTATTTAGTTTCCAAGTATTTGGGGGACTTTCCAGATCTACTTCTGTTACTTGTTTCCAATTTAAATCAATTTTAGTTAAAGAACATAGTATGACCTGAATCCTTTAAAATTTCTTCAAACTTGTTTTGTGGTCCAGAAAATGGTCTGCCTTTGAAAATATTTTATATGCAGCTGCATTTGCTGGGTAAAATCTTCCATAAATGTCAGTCAGGTCAAGTTGATTGATAGTTCTGGTATATTCTACATCCTTACTGATTTTCTATTTACTTGATTTTCTGTCTGATTATTCTATTAATTGTTGAGAGTGGAGGGCTGAAATCTGATTTTATTCATGGATTTGTCTATTTCTCATTGCAATCCAACCAACTTTTGTTTCATTTATTTTGAAACTCTGTTATTATCCACATGGTTGGGTTTAAATCCGCTATTTGTTTTCTATTAGTCCTATTTGTTCTTTTCTTCCTCTCTCTTTCTCTCTCGACTTCTTCTGGATTTACTATTTTTTAAAATTTATTTGTTTAAGTAATCTCTACACCCAATGTGGGGCTCAAACTCACAACCCTGAAGTCAATAGTTGCGTGGTCTTCTGACTGAGACAGCCAGGCATCCCTTACTGAGTATTTTCTTATGATACTCTCTTATCTCGCTTGTTGATTCATTACAACTCTTTGTTTTATTTTAGTAGTTGCTTTAGCATTTACTTTTAACTTCTTATTAATCTTTATTATATAATGTTTACCATCCAATGATAGTGTACTACTTCATGTATAGCATAAGAAACTTAAAACCATATATTACCATTTCCCCCTTCCCAACATTTGTGCTATTGTTCTCCATATATTTTATTTCTATACGTTTATTTCATGTGTTTCTCCCAATACCATGTTCTTCCCCTGCCTCTCTCTCTTGCGTTAAACAAGAATGTTGTTGGGGCGCCTGGGTTGTTCCGTTGGTTAAGCGTCTGATTTCGGCTCAGGTCATGATCTCATGATTGGTGAAATGGACCCCCACATCTCTCTGCGCTGATAGCGAGTAGCCTGCTTGGGATTCTCTCTCTCCCTCTCTCTCTGCCCATCTCCCACTCATGTTCTCTCTAAATAAATAAATAAACACTAAACAGTTTTGTTGCCTTTTAAAAGTATTTAAATTATACAAAAAAAAAGCCTCTCTTTTACTCATGTAGTTATCAATTCTGGTCCTCCTCATTCCTTTGTGTAGATGTAGATTTCCACATGGTATAATTTTCTTTCTGTCTGCAGGTCTTCTGGGGATGAATTCCTTCAGATTTTCCTTTTTTTCCCTTCCATATTTAGGTAGCTCTTATTTTTAACTCTTTATCATCAGAATCATATGCTAACCCCTTTTCAAGTTTTGTTTTAATACTTTTTTAGCTTATCTATTTATTTATTTTTAAGTAATCTCTACCCCCAATGTGGAACTAGAACTCACGACCCCAAGATCAAGAGTCACATGCTCTTCTGATGAGGTTAGCCAGGTGCCCTTTTTTGTTTTAATTTTTAAATGTTAGTCTTTTTTAACCGCTTTATTGAGATGTCAGTCACATCCCATACAATTCCCTTATTTAAAGTGTACGATTCAATGATTTTTTTTTTTTAGGATATTCACAGAGTTGTGCAATCATCAGCACAAGTTCAGAACATTTTCATCATCTCAAAAAGAAACTCTTTACCCATTAGCAACTGTTCCCCATTCCCCTCCAACTCTAGGCAACCACTAATCTACTTTCCATTTCTATAGATTTGCTATGTCAGATAGATGGAATCACACAACATGTGGTCTTTTGTGATTGGCTTCATTCACTAGACATAATGTTTCAAGGTTTATCTGTTATAACATGTACCAGGACTTCATTCCTTTTTATTGCTGAATAATATTCCATTGTATGGGTATACCACATTTGGTTTATTCATTCATCAGTTGACTGGCATTTGGATTATTTTCACTTTTTGCCTATTATAAATAATCATTTAAAATTATTTATTTGTTTATTTTGAGAGAGAGAACATGAGGGAGGGTCAGAGAGAGAGAATCTCAATGAGGCTCCACTGTCAGCACAGAACCTGACCTGGGGCTTGAACTCACAAACCATTAGATCATGACCTGAGCTGAAACCAGGAATGGGATATTCAACCAACCGAGCCACCCAGCACCGCACTCCCCTCCCCCATCCAGTGTACTTTTAAAATCGTATGTTGTTTTCAGTTCTAGAAATTGAATTTGGGTCTTTTATATATTTTCCACATTTTGTTTATTTATTTTAAGATTTTATTTTTAAGTAATCTCTACACCCAACGTGGGGCTTGGACTCACAACCCTGAGATCAAGAGTTGCTTGCTTAACTGGCTGAGCTAGCACCTGGCTAGCTCATTTCTCCACATTTCTACTTAACATGTCTAATCTTTCCTTTAGCTTCTAGAACATATGAAATACAGTCACAATAACTCTTTTAAGTCCTTGTCTATTAATTCTGTCGTCTGTATCACTTCTGGGTCTGTTTCTACTGAGTTTTCTCTTCATTATGAATTGTATATTCCTTTTTTTTTTTTTTTTTTTTTTTTGCATACCTGGTGATTTTGTATTCAATGCCAGATATTGTGACTTTTATCTTGTTGAGTACTGGATATTTTTGTATTCCTCTAACTATTCTTGAGTGTTACTTGGGGATGTGATTAAGTTACTTGGAAACATTTTGTTACTTTTAAGTATAGCTTTTAAGCTTTGTTAGACCAGGGCAGTGTTGAGACTTGGGTTAATTGTCCCCACTACCAACTCGAGACCCTTCTTAGTGTTCTACCCAATAATCCATTAATTATCAGGTTTTCCTTTCTGGCTTTTGGGAAAAGGTATTATTTCCTGCTCTGTGTGAATTCCAGCTATTGTTCTTTTTAATCTTTTCGTGTATTTTTCCCTGGCCTTGTGTAGTTTCCTCACAAGCCTGTGCTGATTAACTCTCGACTGAATACCACTGGAAACCCCTGGTTGTCTCTGGAATTGCCTCTCGGTGAATCCCTCTCACACTCTGATACTCTGACCTGCTAAATGCCTTGGCTTCCACCAGACTCTCAGATTTCTCCTCAAAACAGGCAGACATCTAGGTTTGTGTTTTTTTTTTTAAGAAATGTTTTCTTATCAAGTAAACTTTAGGGGCGCATGGGTGGTTCAGTCGATTGAGCATCTGACTCTTGATTTCGGCTCAGGTCATGATCCCAAGGTCATGGGATCGAGCCCCACATCGGGCTCTGTGCTGAGCACAGAGCCTGCTTAAGGATCTTTCTCTCTCCCTCTGGCCCTCTCCCCAGCTTGTGCTCTCTCTCTCTCTCTCAAAAACAAAAGTGTGTGTGTGTGTGTGTGTGTGTGTGTACACACACACATGTATAATATTTAACAAAATAAGTGAACTCTACCTTTACCCAATTGTGGGGATCATACTCACAACCCTGAGATCAAGAGCTGCATGCTCTACCAGCTGAGCCAGCCAGGTGTCCCTAGACTTCCAGGTTTTGCCTTAGTTGGTCCCTCTCTGTCTCAGGCAGTAAGCTGAACAATCAATTATAAGGCTCACCTTGTTTATTCTCCATCTCTCAGGGATCACTTTTCTTCATGGCCTGATGTCCCATATCTCAAGATTTGTTCGTTGTTTCATATATTTTCTCTAGATTGTTGTTTTAGGCAGGAAGGTCACTTGGTCCACATTAGTCTATCTTGGTTGAAAGTGGAAATCTTCTTACTGTTTTGCTAATGTTGTAATCTTTTCTACTACTAAACCAGGGATGTTAAAATCTCCAATCATGATTGTAGATTTGTGTATTTCACTCTTTATGTTTGTGTTGTGCAATGTATTTTGAGATTCTGTTAGTAGATGTCTTACATATTTATGATGTTACGTCTTCCTGATGAATTCACACGTCTGTCATTATGATATGTCTCCATCTCTGGTAATACTCATAGTCTTACAATGTACTTTGTTGGTTATTAATACAGCAATTCCAGCTTTCTCAAGTTTAATGTTTCTGTGGTATATAGTTTTCTATGTGTTAAATTTCAAACTACCTGTGTCTTTTCATGTAATGGGTTTCTCCCATAGACAGCATATAGTTGGGTGTAGTGCTGCGCCAAGCCATATTGGTGCCTGAGGCAGAAGGAAAACTGTGTGCTCCTATACATTTTTAATGTAATTTTTTCAGGTTAATTTATTTTTCAGAGAGAGAAAGAGAGAGAGATCGCAGGTGGGGGAGAGGCAGAGAGAGAGAGGGAGACACAGAATCCAAAGCAAGCTCCAGGCTCTGAGCTGTCAGTGCAGAGCCCGATGCGGGGCTTGAACCCATGAACCGGGAGATCATGACTTGAGCCGAAGTTGGTAATTTAACTGACTGAGCCACCCAGGCACCCCTTTAATGTCAGTTTTTAAAACTTTTAAAATGTTCATTTATTTATTTTGTGCCCACAAGAGAGATGTCAGGGCACAGCCTGACCCGAGGCTCAATCTCACAAACCGTGAAATCATGACCTGAGCTGAAACCAGGAGTCAGACACATAACTGACTGAGCCACCCAGGTGCCCCATTTTTTTAGTGGTTAACTTTGCTCTAGAGTATTAAAGTTGTGAGGAAAAAAACTGGCAAATGGAGAAGTAGATGTATTAAAGTGCACATTATTTTAAGTTTGAATACTTTCTTGTACCAAAAATAGAATTATTATAATTTTGCTTTCTTTGCCTTAATAGAAGCAAGCTCACCAGTAATATTTTTAAAATGTACTTCTTTGCTTATCCTGTTTTCAGTTGAGAGAACTCCCGTGTTTGACAATTTCTCTTGACCAAATAACAATCTGAAATAATTTTTATCAACTTCAGCTTCCAGAAACTTATTTTGTAGGACACCACTGTTAACCGCTATTGTTAAAATATTCTCAAGCCCTTGCATGAAATCACTAAAGACCCTGAATAAACAAAGCAATCTTCAGAAAGAAAAACAAAGCCATAGGTATCATAATCCCAGATTACTAAAAAGCTGTAGTAATCAAAACAGTAAAAATAGACACATAGATCAATAGGACAGAATAGAGAGCCCAGAAAGAAACCCACACTTATATGGCCAATTAATCTACGACAAAAGAGGCAAGAATATACAATGGGGACAGGGTGCCTGGGTGACTCAGTTGGCTGAACGTACAACTTCATCTCAGGTCATGATCTCAAGGTTCGTGGGTTCAAGCCCCATGTTAGGCTCTGTGCTGACAGCTCAGAGCCTGGAGCCTATTTTGAATTCTGTGTCTCCCTCTCTCTCTTCCCCTCCCCAGCTCACATTCTGTCTCTCTCTCTCTCAAAAATAAATAAACATTAAAAAATATTTAGAAAATAAAATATACAAAATGGGAAAAGACAGTCTCTTTAAGAAATGGTGTTGGGGTGCTTGACTGGCTCACTCAGTAGAGCATGCGACTCTTGATCTTAGGGTTGGAAGTTCGAGTCCCATGTTGTATGTAGAAATTACTTAAAAATGAAATCTTTAAAAAAAAAAAAAGCAAAAAAAAAAAAATGGTGTTGGGAAACCCGGACAGCTACATGCAAAAGAATTAAACTGGACTTTCTTACACCATAGAAAAAAATTATCTCAAAATAGATTAAAGACCTAAATGTGAGACCTGAAACGATAAAAATTCTATCAGAAAACATAGGCAGTAATTTCTTTGACAGTAGCCATAGAAATATTTTTCTAGATATGTCTCTTTTGGCAAGAGAAACAAAAGCAAAATTAAACTATTGGGACCACACCAAAATAAAAAGCTTTTGAACAGCAAAGGAAACCATTAACCAAGCAAAAAGGCAGCCAACTGAATGAGAGATGTTTGTAAATGATATATACAATAAGGGGCTAATATTCAAAATATATAAAGAACTTCTACAACTCAACACCTAAAAAACAAATAATCCAATTAAAAATGGGCAGAGGACTTGAATAGACATTTTTCCAATGAAGACACACAGATGGCCAACAGAAACATGAAAACATGCTCAACATCACGAATCATCAGGAAAATACAAGTAAAAACCACAATAAGATATCACCTCACACCAATCAGAACAGCTAGAACCAAAAAACAAGAACTAACAAGTGAGAGCAAGAATGTGGAGAATTGTGCACTGTTCGTGGCATGTAAACCGTGGAAAACAATACGGAGTTCCTCAAAAAATTAAAAATAGAATTACCATATGATGCATTAATTCCACTACTCTGTATTTACCCAAAGAAAATGAAAACACTAATCTGAAAAGATATATGCACCCCTATGTTTATTGCAGCATTATTTACAGTAGCCAAGATATGGAAGCAACCCAAGTGTCCATCGATAGATGAATGGATAAAGAAGTGGAATATGGGGTACCTGGCTGGGTCAGCTGATAGAGCACGTGACTCTTGATATCAGGGTTGTGAGTTTGACCCCTACATTGGGCATAGAGATTACTTAATTTAAAAAATGTTTTTAGGGGCGCCTGGGTGGCTCAGTCGGTTGAGAGTCCGACTTTGGCTCAGGTCACGATCTCGCGGTCCGTGAGTTCGAGCCCCGCGTCAGGCTCTGGGCTGATGGCTCAGAGTCTGGAGCCTGCTTCCGATTCTGTGTCTCCCTCTCTCTCTGCCCCTCCCCCGTTCATGCTCTGTCTCTCTCTGTCTCAAAACTAAATAAATGTTAAAAAAATTAAAAAAAAAAGAAAAGAAAAAAAAAGAAAAAATATTTTTAAACTTTTTAAATTTTATTTATTTATTTTGAGAGTGGGGTACAGGCAAAGGGAGAGAGAGAATCCTAAGCAGGCTCTGTGCTGTCAGCGCTGAATCAGATGCAGGGCTCAATCTCACGAACTGTGAGATCATGACCCAAGCCGAAATCAAGAGTCAGACGCTTAACTGAGACACCCAGATGCCTTCAATTAAAAAAAAAAATTAATGTTTATTTATTGTTGAGAAAATGAGAGAGAGAGAGAGAGAGAGAGAGAGAGAGAGAGAGAATCGGAAGCAGATTCCAGGCTCTGAGCTGTCAGCACAGAGTCTGACGCAGGGCTTGAACCCATAAACCATAAGATCATGACCTGAGCCAAAGTCGGGTGCTTAACCCACTGAGCAACCCAGGTGCCCTCCACATTTTTAAAAATAAAAATAAAAAGTGAAAAAGAAGAGATGTTAGAAAAAAAAAGAAGAGGTGTTATAATGGAATATTACTCAGCCATAAAAAATATTTAGATCTTGCCATTTGCAACAACATGGGTAGACCTAGAGGGTATGGTGATAAATGAAATAAGTCAGTCAGAGAAAGAAAACTACCATATGCTCACTCATATGTGGAATTTAGAAAAAGAAAGCAAACAAACAAACAAAGACAAAAAAATCCCCCAGACTCTTAAATAAAGAGAAAAAAATTGGCGGTTGCTGGAGGAGAGGTGGGTGTGGGCATGGGTGAAATAGATAAAGGTGATTAAGTGTACAACTATCATCAGGAGCACCAAGTAATGTATAGAAGTATAGAATCATTATATTGTACACCTGAAACTAATAATATAACACTGTATGTTAACTACACTTCAATAAAAAAAATAATTGATCATTAGACCTTGGGCACCTGAGTGGCTCAGTTGGTTAAGGGTCCAACTGTTGATTTCAGCTCATGTCATGATCTCACAGTTCATGAGATCGAGCCCCCTGTGCTGACAGCACAGAGCCTGCTTGGGATTCTCTCTCTCCCTCTCTCTCTGCCCCTCCCTCAGTCATGCTCTCTCTCTCTCTCTCTCTTTCAAAATAAAATAAATAAACTTAAAAATAACCATTTGTCCTGAAAAAAAATTCTCAAGGCCATTTCCAAATTTGGATAAGGTTGCACTAAGCAAAATTGGTAAATCAGTTCTAGAAGATCCAAATGTAATGCTGAATTATATTGCGAATTATTGATGTTGAACACTGCTTCAAACTATTTTGGATAAATTTCTGCAGGACGTAGATCAAAATATTTAAGAGCTGGGGCGCCTGGGTGGCTCGGTCGGTTGAGCATCTGATTTTGGCTCAGGTCATGATCTCGCGGTTCGTGAGTTCAAGCCCCGCATCGGCCTCTGTGCTGACAGCTCAGGGCCTGGAGCCTGCTTCAGCTTCTGTGTCTCCCTCCCTCTCTGCCCCTCTCGTGCTCACGCTCTGTCTCTCTCTCTCTCTCTCAAAACTAAATAAACATTAAAAAAATATTTAAGATCTAAGTCAATGGCTGCCTTTTGTAAATCAGATGTATTTGTAGAAAATAACTTATCTTTGGATAAAATAAAAAATCTGAAAGACACTAAATTTTTCCAGTCACCATTTTAAATGTGAAATTAGAGTATCTATGATCTTTTTAATTTCTGTTTGATATGCACTCTTTCCATAATAAGTGATATTCTCAAACAGTGATTCATACATTTGCAATTTCTTTTTTTTTACATTTGCAATTTCTGTACTATCCTTTTTTGTTTATTTTGAAATTTGACAAGTATATCCATATCTTTTTTGATGTTTATTTATTTTGAAAGAGAGAGAGAGAGAGTGAGTGAGAGAGAGAGAGAGAAAGCATGCGGGAGGGGAAGAGAGAGAGGGAGAGAGAGAATCTCAAGCAGGCTCCATGATGTCCTTGCAGAGCCTGACCCAGGGCTTGATCCCACAAACTGTGACATCATGATCTGAGCCGAAATCAAGAGTTGGGTGCTCAACAGACTGAGCCACCCAGGCACCCCCCATATTTTTTAAAAAAAGATTTTTAAAGTCATCTCTACACCCAACATGTGGCTCAAACTCATGATCCCAAGATCAAGAGTTGCATGGTCTTCCTACTGAATCAGCCAGGCGCCCCAAGTATATTCATACCTTGTTCTAATGATGCACATTCAGCAAAATCTCTTTCAAAGTTACGTCCTCTTATTTGTTGTAAGCAGAGGAATGAGCCATCTATTAAGATTGCAGTTTTTTCCATAGTCATGTTTTTGTTTTTGTTTTTGTTTTTTTTTATTGCAGAGTTTTACTAACTTTTACCACTTGGCTCAAAATATCGCCCCACACAGATAAGTCCCAGACATATTTGTCATGTTTTCACCAAGATGCTTTTCATTTCAGAACAATGTATTTTATCATTTCTTAGTATGTACTTTAATATATAATACACGCTTTTGATTTGAGAGCAAAATGCCTTGATTATATTTGATCTTGGTGCCCATCAAATATCTGTATATGTTTTTAATGTTTTTAAGGCAGACATAAGAATATCCCATCTGTGGGTGCCTGGCTGGTTCAGTTGGAAGAGTATATGATTCTTCATCTCAGGGTTGTGAGTTTGAGCCCCAAGTTGTGTGTAGAGATTACTTAAATAAATATTAAAAAAAAAAGAATATCCCGTATGGTAGTTCAATTCACAAATCATTTCACAATATATACATACATAAAATAATCATGTTGTATGCCTTAAAGATACCCAGTGTTATATGTTAATTACACATAAATAAAGCTGGAAAAAATTAAAATTAAAAAGTCATTTTCAGTAGCTGAGATATTAGGTCTTATAGCAAAAACTATAACTACTTTCTGTAATTTTGACTCATTTCTTAACATATTTTTCTTTTCCTGAACATTGCACCACTTGGCTTTTTAGATGCCATATTTGTCTTTGAAAATTCTTGGTATTAATTTAAAATATATTCGGGGCACTTGGGTGGCTCAGTCGGTTTAATGTCTGACTTTGGCTCAGGTCATGATCATGTGGTTTGTGAGTTCGAGCCCTGCATCTGGCTCTGTGCTGACAGCTCAGAGCCTGGAGCCTGCTTTGGAATCTGTGACTCCCTCTTTCTCTTCCCCTCTTCTGCTCACGCTATGTCTCTCTCTGTTTCTCAGAAAATAAATGTTAAAATAATTTAAAATATATTCTTACTAACACAATATTTACAGTAAATACATGTAATATTTCCTTAATATATATCTTAAGGTCCTATAAATTATAATATTTAATATAAGATTGGTACACATAAAAATTTATACCAAAAACACAAAAATCAACCATTACAAACAGCAGAAAACTATGTACCAGATTTTCAGACAAATTTTGTGAGAAACAAATATTGAAAAGTAATTTTTTATAAAAGAATTTAATAAGAGCAAACTATCAGTGTTTTTTTAATGTTTATTTTTCAGAGAGAGAGACAGAGAGAGTGAATGGGGGGTGCAAAGAAGGGGGACATAGGATCTCAAGTGGGCTCTGTGCTCACAGCAGAGAGCCCAGTGCGGGGCTTGAACTCACCACCCTGAGATCAAGAGTCGGATGGGATGGATGCTCCACTGACTGAGCCAGCCAGGCACTCCCACCACATGTTACAATATTATTGATTATATTTCCTCTGCTATACTTTTCATCCCTGTGACTTATTTTATAACTAGAAATTTCTACCTTTTAATACCCTTCAGCTATTTTGTCTATTCCTCCCAACCCTTCCCCTCTAGCAACCACCAGTTTTTCAGAGATTTTTTTTTGTATGTCATTAAGCCTGACCCCACCCATTTTACATGATTTCCAGGGTAGTGCAAAGTGCAGGGTGGAATCCTGTCCTTTTTTAAAAGTTTATTTATTTATTTATTTTCAGAGAGGAGGGGGAGGGGCAAAGAGAGAGAGAATCCCAAACAAGTTCCGCACTGCCAGAATGGAGCCTGATGCGGGGGTCATGAACTCACGAACCATGAGATCATGACCTGAGCCAAAATGAAGAGTTGGACGCTTAACCAACTGAGCCACCCAGGTGCCCCTGGAATCCTGTCTTGATGTAAAATTTTGATGTTGTGTGCATCATGGATTTCTTTGAAATAGTTTTAACTTTTTAAAAATATAATTTGGTGTCAAATTGGTTTCCATACGTCACCCAGTGCTCATCCCAACAGGTGCCCTCCTCAATGCCCATCACCCACTTTCCCCTCTCTCCCACCCCCATCAACCTTCAGTTTGTTTTCAGTATTTGAGTCTCTTATGGATTGCCTCCCTCCCTCTCTGTAACTTTTCCCCCCTTCCCCTCCCCCATGGTCTTCTGTTAAGTTTCTCAAGATCCACCTATGAGTGAAAACATATGGTATTTGTCTTTCTCTGCCTGACTTATTTCACTTAGCATAATACCCTCCAGTTCCATCCATGTTGCTGCAAATGGCCAGATTTCATTCCTTTTCATTGCCAAGTAGTATTCCATTGTATATATAAACCACATCTTCTTTTTTTTTTTTTTTTTTTATTCTTTTTTTTTTTATTTTTTTTATTTTTTTTATTTTTTAATATATGAAATTTACTGTCAAATTGGTTTCCATACAACACCCAGTGCTCATCCCAAAAGGTGCCCTCTTCAATACCCATCACCCACCCTGCCCTCCCTCCCACCCCCCATCAACCCTCAGTTTGTTCTCAGTTTTTAACAGTCTCTAATGCTTTGGCTCTCTCCCACTCTAACCTCTTTTTTTTTTTTTTCCTTCCCCTCCCCCATGGGTTTCTGTTATGTTTCTCAGGATCCACCTAAGAGTGAAACCATATAAACCACATCTTCTTTATCCATTCATCAGTTGATGGACATTTAGGCTGTTTCCATAATTTGGCTATTGTTGAAAGTGCTGCTATAAACATTGGGGTACAAGTGCCCCTATGCATCAGCACTCCTTTATCCCTAGGGTAAATTCTTAGCAGTGCTATTGCTGGGTCATAGGGTAGTTCTATTTTTAATTTTTTGAGGAACCTCCACATTGTTTTCCAGAGCGGCTGCACCAGTTTGCATTCCCACCAGCAGTGCAAGAGGGTTCCCGTTTCTCCACATGCTCACCAGCATCTATAGTCTCCTGATTTGTTCATTTTAGCCACTCTGACCAGCGTGAGGTGGTATCTCAGCGTGGTTTTGATTTGTATTTCCCTGATCATTAGTGACGTTGAGCATCTTTTCATGTGCCTGTTGGCCATCTGGATGTCTTCTTTAGAGAAGTGTCTATTCATGTTTTCTGCCCATTTCTTCACTGTATTATTTGGTTTTTGGGTGTGGAGTTTGGTGAGTTCTTTATAGATTTTAGATACTAGCCCTTTATCCGATATGTCATTTGCAAATATCTTTTCCTATTCCATCGGTTGCCTTTTAGTTTTGTTGTTTCCTTTGCAGTGCAGAAGCTTTTTATCTTGATGAGGTCCCAATAGTTCATTTTTGCTTTTAATTCCCTTGCCTTTGGATATGTGTCGAGTAAGAAATTGCTGCAGCTGAGGTCAAAGAGGTTTTTTCCTGCTTTCTCCTCTAGAATTTTGATGGTTTCCTGTCTCACATTCAGGTCCTTCATCTATTTTGAGTTTATTTTTGTGAATGGTGTAAGAAAGTGGTCTAGTTTCATTGTTCTGCATGTTGCTGTCCAGTTCTCCCAGCACCATTTGTTAAAGAGACTCTCTTTCTTCCATTGGATGCTCTTTCCTGCTTTGTCAAAGATTAGTTTGCCATACATTCGTGCGTCCAGTTCTGGGTTCTCTATTCTATTCCATTGGTCTATGTGTTTTTGTGCCAATACCATACTGTCTTGATGATTACAGCTTTGTAGTAGAGGTTTTATTTTTTCTCAATGTTGCAGTAAAATGTTAGCTATCTCTATGTTAACTGTACTGGAATTAAAATAAAAAAAACAAAATGTTTTTTTATCTTGATTGCTGAGTTTTTTGACATCCCTTTAAATTTTGCACCCAAGGCAGGTGCCTCACTTGCCTTATCTTAATCCTAGCTCCGGTTGGGTCTGTCTTTTTTTTTTTTTTTTTTTTTCTTTATGGTCTTAAAATCCTTGCCTTTAACGTGGGTTTTTAGTCATTTACACTCTATTGATATTATTATTGATATGGTCAGATTAAGTTCTATGATATGTTTTCTATTTGTTCCTTCTGGGTTTTGATCCTCCGTTCCTCCTTTCCCACCTTCTTTTGAGTTAACAAATATATTTTAATATTCAATTGTTATTCTTTTATTTTTTTAAATTTAGAAAGAGAGAGGGTGTGAGCAGGGGAAAGGGGCAGAGGGAGAGAGGGAGAATCTCAAGCAGGCTCCATTCTCAGCGAGGAGCCTGACACAGGGCTCCATCCCACGACCCTGGCGTCATGACCTGAGCTGAAATCAAGAGTTGAATGCTCAACCAACTGAGCCACCCAGGCGCCCCTCAATTGTTATTGTTCTATTGGCTTGTCACCTGTGCATGTTTTCATTATTTTCTTTAGAGGTGACCTTGGTGATTACAAAATGCATCCTTATGATGCAGATGAAATTTAACATTGTACCATTTCACATGAGATGCAAAACCCCTGCAATAGTATAGTTTCTTTTCCCAAGTCTTGTCCTTTGTGTCATTGTTATGTATATCTTCTTGCAGTATAAATTCCACAATTCAGCTTGATCCTCCTTTTTTTTTTTTTTTTAAGTAAATTCTATGCCAGATGTGGGGCTCGAACTTAGGACCCTGAGATCAAGAGTTGCATGCTCTACTGACTGAGCCATTTGGGCACTCCAGTTTGATCCTCTTGAGACAGTTTTTAAGGATATTTTAGAGAGGATCTACAGTAACCCTTACTCTTGCTAGGTCTGGCTGAAGTGGCTTACTGTTAAGGCATGGTCCTTCTGGGGTGTTTGTTTCTTGTTTGAGATATTGAATGAGGACTCTCCACTCAGGCTGGTCAAAAGACCTGTGTCTCCCAGAACTGTGCAAGCATCCATTCAGCTCATGGAATCCCAGGACTGATCTCTGCTTGGCCTCCCAGTGTCTCACTATAAGCCTGCACAGCCTAGTATTTGGCCACAAACCTACAGCAATGCCTCTGGTGATTTTGGGAAGTTGGCCTCTAAAAACCTCCTTTCTCTCCAGTAGAGTGAAATCCCAGCATTCCCGCAATCTGGTCTGTCCCCACCCCGCCCCCCATCTCAGCTATATTGCTGTCTTCTCCCTACACTCTATGTCCCTACAGGCAGGTCCTGAAAATAACCCAGGTGGAGAAGATACAGTCCAGGCTCACTGCAAGCTTTGCTTCTCCTGGCCATCACATTCCATCCAGTGGATGGAGCAGAGGACACCAGAGAGCCTTGATAAATATATCTGTAGAATGATACCAGCTTTGGTCTCAGGGATCCCCCCAAATAAAAAGCCAGCATTGACAGATGGGGACGAAAATAACTGTTTGCTTAAATATACAACCAGTCTTTCCTTGTCTTATTGATCTTGACACTTGAAGAATATGGGTAAAATATTTTGCAGGATGTCCCCTGATTTGGTTTTCTCTGCTCTTTTCTCGTGATTACACAGGGTTATGGTGTTTTGGGGAAGAATACAAAGAAAGTGAAATGCCCTTCTCACTGCATCACATCAGGTGGTACATGACAGCAATGTGTCATATAACCAGTGATGTTAACTCATCTCTTGGTTAAGGCGGTGTCTGCCAGGTTTCTCCATGGCGAAGTTACTATTTTTCACTTTCTGTACTCTTGTCATTAGGAGCAAGTGACTGAGTCCAGCTTGTATTCAAGAGGAAGGGAATTAAGCTCCAAGTCCTGGCAGTGGGGAATCAAATATTGAATAAGTATTTTGGAGGTGATACTTTAAGGCTGTGCAACTATGGTGTTCACCTTAAAGTTTTAAAATTTTTATTCAACAAAAAATTTTTGTAATGTTTTTATTTATTCTTGAGAGAGAGAGAGAGCACGAGTGGGGGGAGGGGAAGAGAGAAAGGGAGAAACAGAATCTGAGGCAGGCTCCAGGCTCTGAGCTGTCAACAGAGCCTGATGCAGGGCTCAAACCCACAAACCGCAAGATCATGACCTGAGCTGAAGTCGGACGCTTAACCAACTGAGCCACCCAGTCGCCCCATAATTTAAAAATTTGATTATACTTGACACATTTCTTTTTCTTCACCTTAAAGTTTTGCCCACTAATTTTAGCATTTAGTGGATTAGGTCTGCAGCAATTAAGACTGATATTTTAATGGTAATTTTATATTTCCCTTATTCCTTCTCTATTATTTAGAATTATTTTTTAAATGTGTATTTATTTTGAGAGACACCGACGGGGGGGGGGCAGAGAGAGAGAGAGAGAGAAATAATCCCAAGCATGCTCCACATTGTCAGCACAGAACCCAACACGGGGCTTGATCCCATGAACCATGAGATCATGACCTGAGCTGAAATCAAGAGTCGGTTGGCTTACAAAGCATAAGAGACTCTTAAAAACTGAGAACAAACTGAGGGTTGATGGGGGTGGGAGGGAGGGGAGGGTGGGTGATGGGTATTGAGGAGGGCATCTTTTGGGATGAGCACTGGGTGTTGTATGGAAACCAATTTGACAATAAATTTCATATTTTGAAAAAAAAAAAAGAGTTGGTTGGCTTAACCGATTGTGCCACCTGGGCACCCCTGTTATTCAGAATTCTTATGCATGGAAGAGTTGTCCAGTCTCCAGCATTTATTTACTTATTCAGTAATACCACTTATTTATATAACTACAGAATCATTGATATTTAATTTGGGAGCATTATAAACTAACACTATCATTATTTTTTTGTTGCTCAAGTTGTTCCAGATTTGGCCATTGTGAGCTTTCAGGTTGGCTCTTATATCCTTAAGACATGCTCCCATTTTTGGGAGGGGGGGGTACTTCCTTACTTTCTGGGACTATATGATGCTCCAGAATCATCTTTTATTTTCCCCATTCTGGCCTTTAATACCAGCCATTTCTCCAATGATCCTGGTTCCTTTTACTAGAGAATGGCATTTAGAAACCAAGATCTGGGTGCTAGAGATGCTCATTAGTGGTGTCTAGGCCTTCTCAGTGGACAGACTGAGAAACTGTCAGAGGAAACCAAGACATGATGGCTAAAGGCAACATGGTATCTGTGACAAGGAGCTGGGGAGATGGCTCCTCAGGGGTCCCTGCCTATGGATATTCCTGGTCTTTTGTACTCCCCTCCCCTTGAGCAACTTGATCCTAACCAACAAAATGCCTCACCTTTGAGATGTCACTTCCCGTGATTAAATGACAAGACACAGTAACTTCCATTTTGCTAGTTGGCTCTCTACTATGTTGTGAGCTGCCTCATGGAAGGAAAGGAACACAAGGCATGCTGACCGCCAGCAAGGAACTGAGGTCCTCAGTTCGACAGGCTACACAGAGAACCTGATCCTGCCCAACACCCTCCTCGCTTGTATCCTTGCGGGAGCCACTGGAGTAGAGGACCCAGCTAACAACCTGGATTCATGACCAGTAAAAACTAGGAGAAAAAGAATGTGTATTGTTTTTAAGCCATCGAGATCATGGTAACTGGCTACACAGGAAGAGATAACAAATGGAGTTTCCTTACTTGGATCCTAGAACAGAAAAAAAAAAAATCATGGTAAAAAGTCAAATCCAAATAAAGTCTGTGGAGTTCCCGGTACTGTGCCGTTATTTTCTTAAAATTGATAAACATGCCATGGTTATGTAAGATATTTACATTAGGGAGAGCTGGGTGATGGGTATGGGAACATTAATGTCTGCAACTCTTCTGTAAATCTGAAATATCAGAACACAAACTTTGAAAAAAAAACACATCTGGGTGTTACAGGTCATGTTTACAAAATTCAAAAGAGAACATGGTAGATTCAAGGAGAAAAAAGTAAAGAAAAGGTATCTGAGAGCCACCAGTCTGGAGGAAGAGACTCAGCAACCAGGCCTTAAGGGTCAGTGTGATAGGCTATAAAAGGAGTAGCCAGTGCGGTGGTTATAATCTGCTAGGGGAGACGCAGGGCAGGCCTGATGCCTGCACTGGGAAATCAGAGTTTGGTGGCAGAATGCCAAAACTAATATTTTCCTCAGCCTTCAAGAAGATACTTGTGTTTGTTTACCTCCATTTAAATCCTCCCCCCCCCCCCAACAAATGTCAACATTTGTTCCAAAATTGAATTGCTTGCCTGTTCCCCTACCTTCATGGTTTTTGTTTTTTGCCCTTTCAACCATCTGGCATACCTCTACTGTCTGCCAGGAGATAGCCTCCTACACTTCCTTGTTGGTTTCAAAAGTGAACGTGCAAGAAAATCTTTGCCTTCTCTGCCCTCACCGAAATTCTTCAAGCCAGATCTCTCTAACTTTACCATTTAGCTCTTCATCCATTTACAGGTATATCTTCAGATAAATTCTGGCCCTCAGTTTCTTCGAACGTGAAATGGGAATAAGAATCAGCACTGTCTTGATAAATATTCCTCAGATTAAAAAATTAGGCGGGGGCGCCTGGGTGGCTCAGTCGGTTAAGCCTCTGACTTTGGCTCAGGTCATGATCTCACAGTTCGTGATTTCAAGCCATGCATCGGGCTCTGCTGTCAGCACAGAGCCCACTTCAGTTCTTCTCTCTCTGCCCCTCCTCCAATTGCGTTCTGTCTCTGTCTCTCAAATATAAACGTTTATAAAAAAAATTAGGTGTAACACTTGTAATAGGAGGGTACCTGGCAGATAGTTAAGGACTGACTGCTTTTTCTTACAGGGTTTTCCACAAGCCCCTCTATCTAAATTCTTGTGCCCATCTCACTTAAATTGTTTTTTTTCTAAGAACCCTTCTTCCTGGCCAACATGGACCATGCTCACTGTATAGTCAAAAGCAAGGACAGGAGACACTTTGCCAAAGTTAAAAGCGCATCAAACACGCCTAGCATTTATTATTTTAATCACAAACCTACAGACCCCTTAGTATACCCTCCTTGGGGCTCGACCCCAAGGATCCAAAGCTGACAACCTTGGGTGTATGTGGTAGGAAGGATGGGGATGGGCAGGGAGTGTCTCTTAATAACTCTGAAATGGGGAGGACTCCTCCAAATGGAGAACTGAGTGGAGGCTGGAGGTTGTAGGTGGCCTAGCTTCTGAGTGGAGGGTCAATAAAAAAATCAGATAAACAAAAGAGGGGTACATATGCTTTTGCAATCCTCCCTCCAAGCCTCTGCTTTGTTAGGGCAGGCTTCCATTTTTTCCTGGGCTCAAGAACTCCCCACAAAGGCCCCTTCCTTCCTCCTGTTCCTATACAAAATGTCAGAATGCTGGGGTGCTGGTTCTGGGAACCTGTACTTGGTACCCCCTAATCCCTATCACGTCCCCAAACTGCCCTTCAAGGAAGGAGGCAGGACTCTGTTGAGGGTCTAATTCTCACTCCTGACCTAGGTCTGGAATGTTGGCCCACAAGATTTGAAGATTTTCCCCCTTCTCCAAGGGCAAGATCGGCTCAGAGCCCTCCTAGGTTAGGTCCCCTTGGTCCCAGGTTAAGGCTGGGGAGCTTAAGTGCCACTCCCCCCTGCATCGTGGAATGCTTGGATGGGATGTTGCTAAGGGACAAGGTCTGTGAACTTCACATGGTGGCCTGATCTTATGGCCTCCTCCATGCCTGAAATACCTGCGCTGGGCTGATCCTATAGGGAAGGGAAGGGGCCTGGCTCCTACATTGCTAGAAGGCCAGGACTGAGCTCCCAGGTGAAGGGGCTCTCATTCTCACTTCTGTTCCTTGGCTGGACAGGGTAGGGAGAATGGGAAAGAGGCAGGGCTTAAACCCCCTGGGTGGGACCTCTATTATTTTGACCCCTCTTCCTTGCCATGGTGGACTAGACTAGTGGTTCCAAGAGAGGGGATAGACCAGTATCTTGATACCTCCTTATCCCTGGAGACCTGGCTAGGAAAGTCCCCAAGTCTCAGGGGCCCAGTTCATCCTGTCTCCTTCTCTCACCTGGGCAAGGGTGGGTCCCATGGGGTGCAGGTGAGGTTGTGACATCCAGGTGACAGGCCCTGATGTTACCACCTTCTCCATGGATTAAATACCTTACCAGCTGGTATTGTGGGGAGGGGGCGGGGCCTCATCTGACTCCTCCTCCTTGCCTGGTTACAGGGGTGGGGCCTCATCTCTTCTCTTCCCCCAGAACACCTGGGCAGGGCAGTCTCTTGGGAGGGTGGGGGGAAAGGTGGGGCCTCATCCTGACGCATGTCCTCCTTTCCTGGGTGGGGAAGTCCCAGGGGAGGGGTGAGGCCTGATCAGGACTCCTCCTCCATGCTGAAGCTGCTGCGGCGACTGCTGGCCTTGGAGACAGCGGGGGATACCGATGAGAGCAGGGGGTCGGAGGCAGCCCGCAGAGGGGACAGGGCACCAGACAGTCCTCCCACCACCCCCTCCTCCTCCTCCATCAGAATGTCCTCCAGCCCTAGGTGGAAGGGGTCCCCCAGATCCCCCAGGTGGTCACTGGGAAAATGCAGGTCCAGAAGGGCATCCGAGGGTGGCGCTGGGGGCTGCTGATGGGGAGCACTCTGGGCAGAGCCCCCAGCTGCATGAAATGTTGCTGTGCCTGGCCTGCCCTCCTCCTCAACGTCCAGCTGCTCTGGCTTGAGGCTGTCAGAGGCAGAAGTTGTGGCCAGGGAGAGCAGCCCTGGGGTGGGAGGTACTGGCAGACCATGGATCTGTGCCTGCAATTCTAGCTCCTGCAAAAAGTAGGGGATGGGGGTGGGGTAAGATGGGGTTCACAGTTCCTCAGAGGCAGAGGAGTTTAATGGTGAAAAGGGCAGGCTGTCTGCGTTCGAAATCAGCCTCTGCTACTCACTAGCTGTGTAACTTTAGGCATGTTGCTTAACCTCTCTGAGCCTCAGAGTCCCAATCTGTAAAATGAGTACAACAATGGTCCCTGCTTCATAGGACTGTCGGGAGGACTAACTTAGTAAGTAGAGATAAGGCTCTCCTCACAGTGCATGGCTAAAGATAAACACTATAGACATTAGCCAATGTTCATCACTGTTCTTGTTAATGTTATGATTCCTATTTATCATCACCATCATGTGAATTGGGAAGCCCGGGGATCCCCCAAACATGCCAGGAAAATCCTGGCCGGCTCTTCCTCTGCCTCTGCCTGCAGGAAGCACCCGCCCCAATCTCTGCCACTGCCTTGTCCTCCCAAACCTGAATTCGGAGCTGCAGGCTGCGGTTGGTTTGCTCCAGGGATCGCTGCCGGCTCTCCAGGTCTTTAGAGCGTTGCTGTTCCTTCTGCAACTTGCGGATATAATCCACAGAGGCTTTCAGGATGGTGCCCTTGTTCCAGCGCATCTCCCTGTAGGGCCCAAGGGGGAAGAAAGAAAGGGGGGGTTGCAGATGGGGTCTCGGGAGCCGAGGGGGAATTGCACTAGGCAGAGCACCCCGCTGTAGGCCTAGATCTGAAAGGGGGGGTATACATCAAGGGTATACAATGTTCAGATGGAAACTCCCTGCCTGGAACATTCCAATGGTGCCCCATCACACCATGAACCCAGGAGGCCCTCTCTGACCTGATCCCTCACTGCTTCTTGCCTACATCCCTTGGATTCCTGTCACTACAGCTACACAGGCTTCTTAATGCTCCTAGAACTCAGAAAACCACTCCCACCTCAGGGGCTCCAGCCCACCTCTGCCCTCTGCCTCAAACACTCTTTCCAAGACACCCAGATGGCTCCTGCCTTACCTCCTTAGGATCTTTATTCAAATGTTTCCTTGTCAGTCAAGGCCTGCCCTGTGCCCACCCTCCTCACCCCAAGTTGTAACCCTTGCCAACATTCCCCCATGTTCTTTTTTTTTAGTTTATTTATTTTGAGAGAGAGAGAAAAACCATGAGTTGGGGAGGGTCAGAGAGATAGAGCAAGAATCCCAAGCAGGCTCCGAACTGTCAGCATGGAGTCCAATGCGGGGCTCGAACCCACAAACGGTGAGATCATGACCTGAGCCAAAGTCAGACGCTTAAGCAACTGAGCCACTGAGGTGCCCCTATTCTTTTTTTTTTTTTTTAAAGTAAGGTCTGTCCCCAATGTAGGGCTTGAACTCATGACCCTGAGATCAAGAGTTGCATGCTCTACTGACTGAGCCAGCCAGGTGCCCTCCCTCCATCTTCTATTCTTTAATTTTCTCCACAACACTCATCATAATCACTCAGACTTTAGTTATTTATCTTGTTTGTGGTCTGTCTGCCTCCACTAAAATATCAGTTCCATATCAGGGATTTTCGTCTGTTTTGTGCCTCTGGTACCCTCACGGCCTAGCATGGTCTCTGATACAAAGAAGCTCAATACATTTCTTGAATGAATATAGGAAGCACTAAGTGAACAAGAAACTAAGTGCCTAGGGGTACCTGGGTGGCTCAGTCGGTTAAGCACTAGACTTTGGCTCAGGTCATGATCTCACTGGTTTGTGAATTTGAGCCCTGCATGGGGTGAGTTCGAGCCCTGCTTTGGGTGAGCTCTGCTTCTCTCTCTGCCCTTTGTGGGATTCTCTCTCTCCCACTCTCTCTGCCACTTGCTCACTTGTGCCCTCTCTCTCTCAAAAAATAATAATAATAAAATTAAAAATTAAAAAAAAAGAAGGAACTAAGTGCCTATGTCCTACGGGGACCAGAGGAGGCACACAGACTACAATGTCATGCATCTAAAATTTTAGGTTGATGACAATGAGGAGTATCAATCCTGTTCAGGGTGATGAAGGCTAGGTGGGAGACAGCCAGGAGCAGAAATGCTGGAAGGTTACGCCCCAGGAAGAACTTTAGGGGAATGGGGCCCTTGTCCCACTTCCCGCCAGCCTCCAGCTCCCCTAAGGCCCAGACTCACGGGTCACTGGACTTGGGGATAAGGGTGCCCAGCTCCTTGATCCTGTCGTTAATGTTGAATCGACGGCGACGCTCAACTTTGGGGGTGGGGGGAGAAGAGTAGGAAAGTTGTCAATGGGCTGAAGAGGGAAGAGGAGGATTTGGGGGGTTGGGAGAGGCTGTTGCAGGGAGAGGTCCCCCAAGGAAGGCCAGGGTGTGGATTAAGGCAGGGTGGCACAGCACGCTGGCAGGGGCATATACATGCACTCACTTAGGTTGTGATTGTCTTTTTTCTGTCGTTCCTTCAAAAGGGCCTTGGCCTCTGTCTCTGGAAGAGAGTGAGAGTAGTCAGGGCCTCTGCACACAGGAGAGAAAGAGGGCAGCAAGTACAGCTGCCGGGGTGGGGGCGGGTAGGATTTGGTGGGCGCAGGCAGGGAAATGACTTTTTTAAAAAGTGCCACTTTTATGATTTTTTTTAAGAAGCCCGGGTGGTCGGTCATTTGTTAAAACCCAAGACAAGAGGAAATGGGGTAAAAGCAAGTCCAGGGGCCACGTGGAAAAAGAGGGCAAACAGCCCGTTTCTGTCTGCTTAGAGCCCTTCCCCCAGCATCAGGCCCACCTGGTTGATATGGGGCTCACCCCGGGGTATGGCATGGGCGCAAAGGGCCAAGACCCTGGCCCTTACCAGAGATCTCCCGTTTGATGTTGGGCAGCTCAGCAGGGCAGGAGTTGCTGACGGTGATGGCAGGCGTGGCCACGCCCTGACTGCTGTACACATCAAGCAGATTCCCTGACACAGGCAGCTGGGGGCAGGGAGGGCAGAGAAATGACGGTTGGGACCAGCCCCCAGGCTTGGCCCCTTCTCAGAACCAGGCTCCCAACCCTCCGCATACTCCAGAGACAATCTAATGCAAGGGCTGACTGATTCAGCACGGGGCACCTTTCCTTCTCCTTCAAGGGAATTTCACAGAGCAACTCAATAGGAAAGACAGGATCTAGGGTACCTACCCTGCTTTGCCAGGGGACCTGAGCCTGCTGGGCCTGTTCATCATGCCCTGCAGGTCCTCAAATACCTCAGATCATCTTCTGAAGCCCCTCTCCCAAACTCTGGGATTGGCTCTGAGAAGAAATGCTGGAAAACCACCCTTCTCAGGTCTTTGATGGCTCCAAGGCAACATTCCAATCTGCTAGCCCCTCCTAGCAGAACATTCCAACTCAGCATTCTTGGAACACTCCAACCCAATCTCCTCAGACCTTGGGAAATTGTCATGGTAATGTTCCATCCAAAATCAAGCCTTCTGGAGAGTTCTAGCCCTATCTCTAGTCTTTTGCCATGATTACGTCGCACCACCTTATGTACAATGTCAAGCACCAAGCTCCTGACTCTAGTATCTTCCTACACGTTCTGATCTCTCAGGAGTTCTCATCCAACTACTCCACGAGCACTCATTGCTTTTATCCCAGCCTCAGTGTTTTCTCTCTCCTTTGCACTCTCCTGGATATACTCTAGGGCAACACACTAATCCCTAAGTAATTAATCCCACCTCTTGATGAATTAGTCCCATCTCTTGAAACCCCTGCTGGTCTGCTGGACCCATGTAATATAAGGTCCCATTCTTTAGCTGTCCCAAATCAATAAAAAATTCTGAGAAGCTGATGCCATTTTTATACATGTTTCTGTCCTTCAAGTAAGTTAGAACAAAGTTACAGCCACTTGGTATGTCCCAAAGCAAGTTATGGGACTTCTGGAATGTTCCAGAACCAGAATGTTACAATTTATTGGTACATCCTTTGCTCTAGAGAGTTTTATCCCCTCTCTAAAAATGACCCAGCCTCTTGGCATGGTTCACTGAAAGAGATGTTGTACATTCCAATCACAAGGTTCAGCCACCCTATGTTTTATGACTTTTGATGTGTTCCAATCACTACATGGCCTGGGTATGTCCCAATGACCTGAATCTTTTGGTACATTCAAATTGCTACAAGAGTTCCACTTCTTGGCCCCTCCCACACTGAAGCTTGAGTGCTTGGGTATGCACTGATATTTACATGAAGTCTCCACCCTGCATATATCAAAATCTACAAGGTCTACCTCTCCATGCAGTCCAACACAAGGTACCAGGGCATTGGTATGCTCTATCTTCATCATACGGCCTCCTTCTCGATCTTAGTACAATCCAAAGCGAGGGTCTTATGTACACAGCCAGCATGGGTGTAGTCTCAGCGATAGAGGGATGCACTGATGTTCAGACCAGCCTCCCATCCCTGGGCCTCACCGTGCTGGGGAGCTGCAGCCCTGCAGTGCCTCCAGGCAGATAGCTGAGCATCTCATCGTTGTAACTGGATTCTAAGCTGATGATCTCATCAATGACATCATCAATCTAGGGGAATAAGTAAATATGGAAGAGTGTTAGAAGAAGCTGGAGGAAGGGAAGCATAGGAAGGTCGTCTACAGCCACTTACCTCCTTCTCTGAGCTGGACCCGATGGTGAGTAGAGCCATGGGGCTGTTGGGAGCACTGCCGGTGGGGCCAGTAGCATGGGCAGCCTCAGGGGCAGGGAGTGGCTGGGCACTAGCAGCCCCCGGTGGTGGGGTGAGGGCCTGGGAAGCCAGCTTGGGGCCAAGTGTGGTGGACAGGTACTGTTTCACCTGCTGCCGGCGTGCCTGCTGCAGGTGGTAACGCGTCGGGTTCTCTAGATGGGTCTGCACCTGTGGGATAAGGGTGAGGAGGGAGGGGGGGAGGCAAGGTAGGACAGGGGTGACCCTCAGCCCCAGCCTGACCCTCAGAGGTCATCTGTTTCTAGGCTCAGACCAGCAAACCAGGCCCAGAATCTGAGACCCCCTCCCCAAATACTGGTTAAGTCTCCTCCAGGACCCAAACTCTTTTTTTTAGAAATCCCTCTGAGCCCCCAAGATCCACCCATGGTGGACAGAATCCCTCAGTTTCTGGAGCACCGTGTCACAGTCCCCAAGACCATCCCCCCTAGTCTCTAACACCACCTAAGACACCTGAGAACCATACATGGCTTCCCAAGACACCCCAATAGCAAAACTTCTAATGCATTACACATACATGAAGCCCTTCCTACAAAGTTCTTTCTGGAGTTACTTCATAGTCCCCAGGGCCCACTTGAGGCACTCACAACCTTCCATGGTCCCCAAGACATCCTGTGGCTCCCAAGGACCCCTCACAACTCCACAACACATCCCTAAACACAATGGGATGCTAACAGCCTATTTTAACAGTAACTGGGACCTTCCTCTGAGCACCTAGGACTTTGCTCAAGAGCTACTATGACCATTCCTGTCACTAAGAGACCCCTCCCAGGCCCTCTGTATGTCACCTTACCTTGAGCACCTCCCTGGGCACCTGAGCAGGGGGAGGACGGCCCAATGTGTGGCCCCCAGTGGAGACACCGACCACAGAGATGGCAGGAGAGGCAGGTGCAGGACTGGGGAAGGAAGAGGCTGCAGCCTGTTCCCGACGCTCACGCCTCTCCTGCTCCTGGGCCTGGGCCCGCATTAGCTGCTGCCGCAGCAAGACCCGCGATGAAGAAGATGACGACATGGCAGGGGTCCTGGAGCCCCCTGCAGAAGATGATGCAGAGAGTGTAGCTGGGGTGGCTTGCAGTGATATTGGGATGCTGTGGAATGGGAAATATGGGGCCACAGGTAAGCTAAAAGTCTCGTCCCAAGTCTAAGGAGTCATAATGGGATGGAGTAGACACTGGAATTAGGCCTGTTTTCTGCCTTTGGAGGCCAAGGTGTGGAGGGGGAGACATAGGAACCAAGCCTGGTCACAGCTTTCAGGGATCACAGTCTGATAGGGTAAGAGATAGGAGAACTCAGCCCAGTCCCAGCCCTCAGGGGTCACTGTCTGATGGGGGAGACACTGGAACTAAGCCCAGTCCCAGCCTTCAGGGATTAGTCTGGTGGGGGAATTTTAGCCCTTAGTCCTTATAGTGAAGGCTGGATTTGGGCCTTTTCAAACACTGAGCAAAGAAGCCATTGCTAGGCTCCAGGAGCAGGGTTCAATCTATTTAAAGGACAGCAGGATGCCAAATTGAGGCTGTGGCAGTACATTTGGATACAGAGGGCTCTTAAGCTCAACTTGGGGCTAAGATGCTCCCTGAGCTCCTGGTGATGGGCATCTGGCTACAAGGGCAACTGCAGGCCTGTTGTCTTCCCCTGCCTAGGCCTCTAGTCTCAGGAGCTAGTCGGTCTTGAAAATCTTGAAGATTTCACAATCCTCTCTTCCTGCCCCTCTTCCAGGTCCCCTCCCCTCTCTTAGAGCCCAGGCCGATGACTCAGCACATTTAGACGTCCAAGCTTGGAGAAAGAAGAGACCAGCAGGGGTTCCTCAAGGGCTGGGGTGGGTGCGTTTGTCGAAAGGAGGAAGGGGTGAGCAGGGGTTGTGGGTCTGGCTCCGCCCACCTGGGGGCTGCTGGAATGCTGGCCAGCCCAGGACTCTGAGCCTCCTAGGTTGGCTGCAATATTTGTGTATCAATGGGTATGCAAATGGGGTGGAGGGGAGGCAGGCGAGGTCTTGCTGGAATCCTAGCTTGGCCACCTGCTTTCCTGTGTGACACACTGTTTCTTGCCCCCAATTTTACTGTCTGGAAAATACAGGCTGGTGAAAGGCTTGGGCTGGCACTGAGGGCCTCTGCATATCAAGAGGGGATGGTGGGGCAGAGGAATTGGGAGGGGAGTCAACGGAGACATACCTTGAGCGTGGTGGTAGGGGTTGGCTTTTGAGCTCGTAGAAGCTGTCAGGATCGAGGACGCTTTCTAACTCGATGTCAGCAACAATCCCAGATTCCGGAAGCAAAGAGTTGAGGCTGAGGGTGGAAAGGAAGTAAGGGTGATGGTCAGTGGTTGTATAGAGACCTCACTCCCCTCTGAGAGAGAAAGAGTGGGGAGTGGGAGGAGAGTGTCACATGCCAGGGAGAGGGGAACAGAGTGTCCCTTTCACAGGAGGCCACTCTGCTGGGTACCACCACCAGGAACTCTGAGGTCTTCCTCCCTCTCCACTCCCCACTCTCTTTTGCTCTGTTACCCATAGTCCCTTAGGATTCAAAATAGTAAGAGTGCCAGGATCCCAACTCCTCACTCTAACACAATCATGTGTAACAACCTGGGTTTGAGGAAAATAGAAATGGAGAATTTAGGAATGACAATTCACTTTGCAGGAGTCCTGACTTTGCATTCACAGCTCTTCCAGCCCCCAAACCCCCTACTGTTGTCCTGACAGCTGAATGTGAGCCCACGTTTGTCTACACGCTTACAGCACGGTAGGGGCATCCTTCGGCATAACAGTCCATTGTAACACAAACTGAATGCATCACAAAGAACTGGGGTTGATGATTCACTTGACGGAAGGATCTGAGACTTTGCAAATGAGTGCCCCCCCTCCTCAGCCGGAGTTCAGGGGATGCCAATGCACACCCAAATACAAAATGGAAATATCAAAGGCTCCCCTCATACCAGCAATTTGGATTTAAAAGAGGAGGAATTTGGGTGGATGATCCGCTTATACAAGCATTCTTTTCTTGGCTTGTCCAGCGCTCTCCTGTTTTTTTGGATAGAACAAAACACACACACACCTCTAATACCAACACCCACTTGACACAAAATAAGAAGCCACGTACACCCCTCCTTTTCAACTATTTCCACTAATGTGAAGATCCAGATTGTTATGAAGGCATCAGAAGACAGGGAAGCCTATCAGATGCAAAGGCTCCTGCTCAGCCCTGCATGCTGGGTGCAAGACCCTAGTGTGTAGAGGGCATTGACATGCACGTGGATGGATATGCATCCTGAATTGAGTCAAAGATTTAAAATTCTGAGATTGTGGGTGACTTCACTTGACAAGAATTCTCTCCCCTCCCCAAGGATCTGTCTTCCTTCCTTTCCTCACCCTCAGATGGGGACCCAAAACCACCCAGGAAGTCGGGAAGAGGAAGCTCGGGGAGCCGCTGAGCTCAGCACAATCCTAGGAAGAAAGCAGGCAAAGCCCTATCTCATACTCACACACCCATTGCACAGAAGTTGGAAGAGATGGGACACTGGGGTGGGCAGGGTGTGGACAGAGAGGGCTGGGGATGGAGGTGAGGATGGGAAGAGGCCACAGAGGACCCACCCAGGCAGGGATGGTGCAATTGGTGCTCATTCCAGCTCTAGGGACAGATTCGAGACTGTTTCCAGGGTCTGAGAGACAGACTGGGAGAGGAAGAGAAAAAGAATGTACGTGTGAGCACAGAAGCCCAGGCGCGCACACACACGTGTGTGCGCAGGGGGTGATCAAGGCTGGCTGAGAGGCTAGGGTGGGTGGCAGCAGGAACGAGACCCTCCTCTGGGTTCCCAAATAAGGTCTGAGGCCTTCTTCTCTGAGCTAAGAGGTAGCCTCTGTAAGCCTCACTATCCCCCGTTCAAGCCCCTATGGGGGTGTGGGAAGAGGACTTTTCCACTATCCCTGGGATCTGACCCAGCTGGGTGGGTGGGCAGGGGTGAAGTGATTATTCCGGTCAAGTCTTGATGAATGTTCCTTCTCTTGCTCACTCACATACACTCATGAAGCCGGTCCCATGTAGCATATCTGAGATACCCCCAAATCCCTCCAGATTCATGTTACCCCTAAACATAGCTTCCAGCAACCAGCCACTGGGAATCATCCAGCAACCAGCGACCAAGAAAGCACTTCTGTCTCCCAGGACCCCTTCTCTGCCACTGAGGGGGAAAGTCCCTTAAAATCAGTGCCTCACCTAGAGTACCCCCTTAAATCCATGCCTGACTGAAGGACCCCAAATTCAGCCTCAGTCCCCCAAGTTCAGTTACCCTAGACCAGGCTGTGGACACAACACAACCTTCCTCTCTAAACCCCCAAATCAGAAACAGGCCTCCCTTCATGCACTTCCATGACTTCTTTAAGCCTCAGTCCAAGCAGGCCACCGACGGATTCCTTAGGTGCCCCGCCAAGACCGGCGCCCCGACGTCCTCCAAACCCAGGCCGAGGGCCTCCAATCCCAGTCTTGGGCTCCCGCTGTCCCCCCAGATAAGGCCCCCAGGAACCCCAGTAGGCACTACCGGCCCCAGGCGGCCCCGCACCTGAGCAGCTGGGCCGAGTCGGCTGGCCTGCGCTCCTCCAACAGCACGAACACGGCTCGAGGGCCTTCCGCGCTGGCCTCTACGCCGTCCCGAGCTGGCTCGGCCGCATGAGACATGACGCCCGGCCCCGGGCGAGCCCTGCCAGGCCGGTCGGGCTTCGGCCCGGTCCCCCTAACAAAATAAGAGTCCCCCTCCCCCCGCTCGCCACCGCCTCCTCCGCTAAGCCATGGAGCCAGCTCTGCGCGGGCGGGCGGCGTCGGGGCGATGGGATGGGCAGTGAGTCATCCCCCGCCCTGAACGGACCAACACCCCCCCCTCAACCTAACCCGGGACGACCGCCCTCCTCCCCCTCGTCCTCTTCCCCCTCCTCTTAGGGCTGGGGAAACTCCACAGGAAATGACCACACGGAGGATGGACAGCTCACCGGGCCACCCCCTCTGAGCAAGGCGGCCAATCATAGAGGGGTGGCTCTAGGGCCCGCCCTAAGCTACGCCTCCGACGCCGAGGGAAAACTAGATTCGGCCAGCCCTCATTCGGAGAAGGACGCATTTAGGCCACGCCCTCAGAGACAGAGGCAAATCAGCAAGAGGGAATTTTATTAAGCCACGCCCCTCCTCTCAAACGATTTCCCCCCCCCCGCAAGATTTTTTTTTTTTTAAGCCGCTCCTTGAGTCCTCTGCGCCTGCGCATCGATGGCCTGTAGGCGTGCAGAGGGTCTCCAGGCCACGCTTCTAGCGGCAGAACTGCGCCCCCTCTTGGTCACTATTCGTAATACCTGCTCCCTAGACCGCGCTGCAACCTCCATCTGGCCGTGGCCTCCTCAGCCAAACCCAAAACTATGAGGCCTTGGCAGCTACATTCCCTGGACCAGAACCCCCCCGCCCTTTCAGTACCCACTAACTAGCCGCCCAGCTGGTCCTCCCGGGAGCGCTGCGCCTGCTCTATGTCACCTAGAGCGGTTGTTGTACTAGGACGTTATGCTACACAGTAAGTCTTTAATAAATCTTTGACAGGTAGATGGAAGAGTAGAAAGATGCAAATTAGACCTGGTATCTTCGGTGAATGACTTCTAGAATCATAAAGACCCGGGTTTGGATTTGGGCAAGGGGTTGCCCCTCGCCAAGCCTCAGCTTTCCCGGCCTGTCAATTGGGGTTCATAATACCTATATGGCAGGGTTGTTATGAGGTTTAGAGATAATTTATGAAAAGTGCTAGCAGTTGTTTGGCAGACAATAAGCTCTCCAAAACTTAATTGATTCACTCATTTGTGCACTAATTCACCAAATCTTGATTGAGCTCTTCTGTGTTCCAGATACATGCAAATTGGTGTGCACACAGCGGAGGGTCCCCTGCCCATACCTTCAGGTGCACAGTCAGCTCACAAAACACCTGGACCTACAACCTTCCCTTCCTCCTTCCCAACGTCCCAAGACCTTACACAACCGTTGTACCTCAGAGAACTTCACTGAGCTTTGCGCATTCCTGTGTTTGGCACCCTTATTTCCACACAACCCCATTATCCACATAATAAAGATGACACTTCTTCCCCAAATGAATCTTTTTAAAAATATTTTATTTTTAGGGGCACCTGGGTGGCTGAGTTGGTTAAGCGTCCGACTTCAGCTTGGATCATGATCTCGTAGTTCATGAGTTTGAGCCCCGCTTCAGGCTCTGTGCTGACAGCTCAGAGCCTGGAGCCTGCTTCAGCTTCTGTGTCTCCCTCGCTCTCTGCCCCTCCCCCCCCTCTCAAAAATAAACATTAAAGAAATTTACAAAAGGACATTTTATTTTTAAGTAATCTCTACACCCAACCTGGGTCTTGAACTTAAAACTCTGAAATCAAGAGTTGCATGCTCTACCGACTGAGCCAGCCAAGTAACCCCCGAATAACTTTTTTTTTAAATCAATACATTACCAATAACATTTCCAAAATGGAATTTGTAAACCTGATGTTAAAATTCCTGTGGTGCCTTGAATATGTAAGAATATGTAATCTTACAAAAGAGGAAGAAAGGATGGAGCATTGTCTTACCAGATTCAAAATATACCATAGATCATTAGTAAGTAAAACATTGTGATATGGGAATAGGAATAGCAAATGAGATCTATGGTACAGGAGAAGTCCAAAAATCGACCTAGATACTTGTGAGAATTAGTAAATGATGTTTCAAAAATGATATTTCAAGTAACTGGGAGGAAGATGGACTAATTTACGAAAATGGTTTGAGGAGAAATGCCTGTCTTTTGGGGGGAGGGATTAGACTCCTAATTTACACAATTCAGAAAAAATAATTCCATGGAGCGCCAGGCTGGCTCAGTCCATGGAGCGTGTCCATGAAGTGAACTCTTGATCTCAAGGTCATGAGTTCGAGCCCCACATTGGGTGTAGAGATTACTTAAAACTAAAATCTTTTTTAAAAATTCCAGATTAAGGACCTAAACATCAAAAAAAAAAAAAAACTTTAAAAACATCAGAACAAAATACTTTTGGGGAATACGTTTAAAAATTTGACGAAAGGAGCCCTCTTTGTATCCTCCCTGCTGCTCTCTCTCTGCCCCTCCACCACTGACATTCACACACACTCTCTCTCTTTCTCTCTCAAAAATAAATAAACATTCAGAAAAATATTAAAAACTTGGCTCGTGAGTTTGGGCCCCATATCAGGCTCACTGCTGTCAGCACAGAGTCCACTTTGTATCCTCTTGTCTCCCTCTTTCTCTGCTCCTCCCCTACTAGTTCTCTCTCTCTCTCTCTCTCTCTCTCTCTCTCTCCCTCCCTCCAAAATAAATAAACATTAAAAAAATGTTAAAGGGGCACCTGGGTGGCTCAGTCAGTTAAGCATCTGACTCTTGATTTCAGCTCAGGTCATGATCTCATAGTTTGTGGGATTGAGCCCCACGTCAGGCTCTGCACTGACAGCCTGGACCCTGCTTGGGATTCTCTCTCTCTCCCTCTCTCTCTGCCCCTCCCCCACTCTCAAAATCAGTAAATAAACTTTTAAAAAGTAACAATAAGCAACACTGATTGGTCATTCTTGGTACTTTATCTGCATTAATTCATTTTAATTCTCACAACAGACCTCTGAGTAGGGTTCCATTTATTATCCTAAATTCTAGGTCAGGAAACCGGGGTACAGCTAGGTTAAGTCACTTGCTCTAGGTAACCTCAGTTTATAAAACCTGGAATTGGAACCCAAGCATTCCTTACCACCCTGCTGCACTATGTCTCCGGTTTGATGACATCAAAATATAGAACTCTAGGGGGGCCTGGGTGGCTCAATCAGTTAAGCATTTGACTCTTGATTTTGGCTCAGGTCATGGTCCCTTGAGCCCCAAGTAGGGTGCTGCACTGACAGCATGGAGCCTGCTTGGGATTCTCTCTCTCCCCCCTTCTCTCTGCCCCTCCCCTGATGGCACTCTCTCTCCCTCTTGAAATAAACATTTAAAAAATATATAAAACTGTAATCTGTTGCAAGATGCTACAAATTTAAAAGACTTGTAGCAGATCGGGAGAAAAAATTCTGCAGCGTTAGACTCACAGGCTAATCATCCTGTCACACATCCCAGTTCTACAAACAGGAGCTTCATACGCACATCTCAAATATCTCCATGACAAGTGCTGCCCATCACACACTCTCCACAATAAGCTCGTCCTCCCTCTCAGTCTCTCTCTTAATCTCTTGCTCACAACTTCACAATTTTTCAACCCTGCTCCCTATCATTCTCTCTCTCTCTCTCTCTCTCTCTCTCTCTCGCATGTGGGGTCTCATTATAAGGCAACTGTGGGGTGGGAAAAAAACAGGAGATATGGAAGAGGGCGCCTGGGTGGCTCAGTTGGTTAAGTGTCTGACTTCTGCTCAGTTCATGATCTCATGGTTCATGAGTTCCAGCCCCACATTGGGCTCACTGCTGTCAGCGCAGATCTTGCTTTGGAACCTGTTACCCCCACCTCTCTCTGCCCCTCCCCTGCTCACGCATGTGCCTGAGCACTCTCCCTCTCTCTCAAAAATAAATTAACATTTAAGATTTTTTTTTTTGAGTAACAAAACCCAGGAGATACGGAGGGAGAAGAGAGGGCACTCGGATGGTGAAGTTGGGCATGTTTAGGGCTAGATGTGAGTGGTGATCAAGGGTGGCTTGGGGCAAGGTTAGGATCTATTACAGAACAGTTTGCATGCAACTCAAGGATCATGTGAAGGTCTTCAGGAGGAATGGGACTGCCAGAAACAGTTTAAGAGTGCAAGTGGGAGCTATTGGAGGGTAAATTGGGAATACCATTAGGGAGTTGGAAGATGGTTTGGGGTGCAGTTGGAGAGACTATGGGAAGATAGTGAGTGATTAGAGAGAGAGTTTGGTCTTCTGTAAGGTTGTAAAGTAGTAGAGCTGTTAACTGTCATAGGATGGTGTGGTCAGCTAATGATCCCCCCCCAAAAAATGTCCGTGTCCTAATCCCCAGAACCTGTGAGTGTTACCTTATATGGCAAAATATGGTTTGCAGATGTGGTTTAATTAATGATGATTTTGAGACAGGGAGGGGTGCCTGGGTGGCTCAGTCGGTTGAGTGGTTGAGTGTCAGACTTCGGTTCGGGTCATGATCTTGCAGTTCACGAGTTTGGGCCCCACATTGGGCTCTGTGTGACAGCTCAGAGTCTGAAGCCTGCTTCGGATTCTGTGTCTCTCTCTGGAACTACCCTCCACCCTGCTTGGACTCTGTCTCTCTCTCTGTCAAAAAGAAATAAACATTTTTTTAAAAAAAAAAGATTTTGAGATGGGGAGATTATCCTGGATTATCTGAATGGAACCTGATTGTAATCACAAGTGTCCTTATAAGAGGAAGGCAGAGGAAGATTTGACAGAAAAAGAGAAGGCGATGCAACGTGATGTAGCCACAAGCAAAGGAATGCAAGAAACCACCAGAAGCTGGAAGAGGTAACAAAAAGATTCTCCTCTAGAGTCTGCAGAGAGAGTCCAGCTCTTCAGACTCTTTGATTTTGGCTTTGTGAAATTTATTTTCTGTGTGAAATTTTGGCCCCCAGAACTGTGAAATAATAGATTTCTTATATATTTTTTTTAATTTTTTTTAATATTTATTTTTGAGAGAGGGACAGACAAACAGACAAAGTGTGAGCAGGGGAGGAACAGAGAGAGAGGGAGACACAGAATCCGAAGCAGGCTCCAGGCTCCGAGCTGTCAGCACAGAGCCTGACGCAGGGCTTGAACCCACGAACCGTGAGATCATGACCTGAGCCAAAGTCGGATGCCTAAGCGACTGAGCCACCCAGGTGCCCCTAGATCTCTTATATTTTAAGCCATGGGATTTGTTGTAATTAGTTAAAGCGGCCACAGGAAACTAACACAGATTTTGGTACTTGGATGTTGTCTTAGTCTCCTTGAGCCACCATAACAGAATACCACAGACTGGTTGCATTAAACAACAGAAATTTATTTTCCTGAAGATCAGGAGGCTAGAAGTCCAAGATCAAGATGCCGTATGGATTGGTGTCCAATGAGGACTGTCTGCCTCACTTGCAGATAGGTGCCTCTTGTGTCCTCACATGACCTCTCCTTTATGCATGTGCTCCTGATGTCTCTTCCTCTTCTTTTTTAAAAAATTTTTTTTTTTAACATTTATTTATTTTTGAGACAGAGAGAGACAGAGCATGAACGGGGGAGGGGCAGAGAGAGAGGGAGACACAGAATCTGAAACAGGCTCCAGGCTCTGAGCTGTCAGCACAGAGCCCGACGCGGGGCTCGAACTCACGGACCGCGAGATCGTGACCTGAGCCGAAGTCGGCCGCTTAACCGACTGAGCCACCCAGGCACCCCATGTCTCTTCCTCTTCTTATAAGGACACCAACCCTATTGGATCAGGGCCCCCTTTATGACCTCACTTAACTTTACCTCTGTAAAGGCCCTATTTCCAAATATAGTCATGTTAGGGGTTATGGCTTCAACATATGAATGGGGGGCCAATTCAGTCCATAACATATTGTAACAAATACCTAAAAATATTGAAGTGGCTTTGGAATTGGATCATGTGTAGAGGCTGGAATTGGATCAAGTTTGAGGTACACGATAGAAAAATCCTGGATTGCCTTGAAGAAATTGTTGGTAGAAACACGAACATGGAAAGCACTGCTGGTGAAGGTTCAGAAGGAAGTGAGGAGAATAGTTGAGAAAGCTTATATTGTCTTTTTTTTAAATTTATTTATTTATTTTGAGAGAGAGATAGAGAGAAAACAAGCAGGGGAGGGGCAGAAAGAGAAGGGAGAGAGAGAGAATCCCAAGCAGGCTCCGGACTGTCAGCGTAGAGACTGACACAGGTGTTGAACCCATGAACCATGAGATCATGACCTGAGCTGAAACCAAGAGTCAGACGCTTTACCAACTGAGATACCCAGATGCCCCGAAGCTTACATTGTCTTAAGAATACATATATATTGGGGCACCTGGGTGGATCAGTTGGTTAAGCGTCTGACTCTTGATCTCAGTTCAGGTCTTGATATCAGGGTCGTGAGTTCAAGTCCTATGTTGGGCTCCATGCTGGGAATGAAGCCTACTTAAAATTATGTACATGTATATATATATAATCATAAACAGAATATTGGTAGAAATATGAATGTTAAAGATGCTGCTGGTGAGGGCTCAGAGGGAAATCAACATGTTATTGGAAATTGGGGAAAAGGAGATCCTTATTATATAGAAACAGAAAGTGGAGTTGAATTGTATCCTACTGTTGTGTGAAAACCAGAGCTTGTAAGTGATGGACTTGGATATTTAGCTGAGGAGATTTCCAAGGGAAGTGTTGGAGGTACTGCCTGGATTCTTCTTGCTGATTTTAGTAACATGTGAAAGGAAAGAGATAAATTGAGAGAAGAACTGCTAAGCAAAATGAATCCAGGTTTTGATGATTTAGAAAATTCTCAGGCTGTCCAGATTGCAGAAGACACACAATTTAGAAGATTTGCTGTCAGGAAAGTATGCTCTGGAGAGAACTAAAGGTGTGGCTGGACAGCCTTTTGCTAGTACTAAAGAGATAAGGTGTGTGCCTCATGGATCCCGTCAACCATTTCAACAGAAGTCAGGAATAGAGATGGGATTTTCCATGGAAGATCTTTTGAGGACCCTCTTGTCTAATGGTGTGAATTCCTGTGACTTCCATGGAAGACCCACAAAATTTTTGAGAAGGAAGGTTATATTGCCAGAAACACTGCCTGGTCGGCTTGAAAGAAACAGAAATACTCTGAAATGAAGGAAGGATGTTGGGCTCCCAAAATTCTACCAGAAAGATACAGGGTAAAACTACTCAGCAGCAAACATGTGCTACTCTTCAAAAGAAGGGAAGAATGACTTTGAGGGCAGAGCTGTGGGCCCAGAGGTGGAACTTCAAGCCATAGCGGATTATTTCCAGGCCTTGAAACCTAATGGAACTTGCCCTGCTGCATTTCAAAATTACTCAGGACCAGTGACACCTTTTTTTCCTTCCATTTCCCCCCTTTTGGAATAGGAATGGCTTTAACTCTTATTTCATGTCTGTCCCACCATTGTGTTTTGGGAATAGATAACTTGTTTTCTAGTTTCACAGGCCCAGAGATGGAGAGGAATGTTGCCTTAGGTTGGATTGTACCCAGAGTCTCACTTATACCTGATTTAGATGACGAGGTTTGGAACCTTTGAGCTGATGAAATTAAAGTGAGATTTTGAAGTTGAGTTGATGCTGTAATGGTTCAAACCTTTGGGGGTATTGGGATGAGGTACATGTGTTTTGCATGTGGGGTAGATGTATAACTTTGGGAACCAAAGGGTGAATGATGCCCCCCAAAAGATATGCACATCCTAATTCCTGGAACATGTGAGTATACCTTAGATGGCAAAAAAGAAAAAGAAAAAGGACTTTGCGGTTTTCAGATATGATTAAGGTAAGAATTTTGAGATGGGGAAATTATCCTGCATTATTAAGGGGACCCTAACTGTAATAACAAGTGTCCTTACCTAAATTTTTCTTCAAGTTTATCTATTTATTTTGAGAGAGAAAGTGAGAGAGCAAGCAGGGGAGGGGCAGAGAAAGAGGGAGAGAGAGAGAATCCCAAGCAGGCTCCACTCTGTCAGCACAGAGCCTGATGCGGGGCTTGATCCCATGAACCATGAGATCATGACCTGAGCTGAAGCCAAGAGTTGAATGCTTAACCGACTGAGCCACCCAGGCGCCCAATAAACGTCCTTAGAAGAGGGAAGCAGAAGCAGATTTCATAGACAGAATGGAAAGCAATGCGACCAAGGAAGCAAAGATTCAAGTGATGTGGTTATAGGCCAAGGAATGCTGACAGCTGCTAATGTAGGAAGGTGACAGATTCTCCCCTAGAAAGAGGAGCATAGCCCTACTGGCACCTTGATTTTGGTCTTCTGGCCCCCAGAACTGTGAGAGGATAAATTTCTTAGGTTGTAAGTCACCAGGTTTGTGTAAATTCATCAGAGCAGCCACAGGAAGCTAATGCAGAGGACTTGGAGTATATTTGGTGGTTCTTGGAGAGATTATGCTTGGTGGCTTTCAAAGACATTTTGAGGGTATAATTAGGATCCATGGGAAAGACAAGGCTGGGTATAGTGGTAATTCAAGAGTTGGGGCGCCTGGGTGGCGCAGTCGGTTAAGCGTCCGACTTCAGCCAGGTCACGATCTCGCGGTCCGTGAGTTCGAGCCCCGCGTCAGGCTCTGGGCTGATGGCTCGGAGCCTGGAGCCTGTTTCCGATTCTGTGTCTCCCTCTCTCTCTGCCCCTCCCCTGTTCATGCTCTGTCTCTCTCTGTCCCAAAAATAAATAAAAAAAAAATAAATAAAATAAAATAAAAAAAAGAGTGAGTGGTTTGGAGGTATAGTTTTGGGCTGCAGAGTATGTTTCAGGGGGTACATGGAGAGTGCTTTGGAGTCAATATGGGGTGTTTGGGGTGCATATTGGGGGTAGATGGGAGAGTGATTTGGAAGTGCTCTTTGGAGGTTAATGGTTTTAGGGCTGATTGCAGATGGTTTAGGGGAACAAGTTGGGGGTAGTGAATGGCAGTTTATTCATACAGTTTGGGAGTCCACGGAGGGTGGATTGGGGGTACTGCTTGGGATCAATGAGCAATAGTTTGGGGATGCATTTTGAGGGATGATGGAGGGTGGTTTGGGGACACAGAAGTTTAGAAGAGTTTAGAAGTGTGTGGTGGTTGATAGAAGGCAATTTAGGGTCCTGCTTGGGGGTCCGTTCGGGGGTGACTTGGGTGAGGGGTTCCAGTCTGATCACCGAGGGGGCGTGGCCTCAGTAGAGGAGAGCTTCACCGCCCTCGAGAAAGCGTGTGCGCACGCGCTTCCAGCTGGTTCACTCCTGGCGCTCCCAGGGCAGGAAAATCGAAGACCCAAACTGGCGCCTGCGCACTTGGTCTCCGCCGCTGCTGTGGTCTTGCGCCCCGCCCCCGTCCCCCCACCTCCCCCCAGGCTCGCGCTCAGCGGCGGCGGTGTTGGTGCCGCCGGGAGCGGACGGACCCGAGGTGAAGGTGGGGGGCTAGGGTCCACCGCCCGCGGCCGAGTCCGCGCGCCTCTCCTACCCTCCCCGCGCCCCCCGTGTGGCCCCCACTGCTAACAGTCGCGCGGCCAAACGCGGCCCACGGGCAGGGCGCGGAAGGGGAGTAGACGCGAGGCCGGGGACGAGCGGGGGTGGGGGCGGCGAGGGAGGGGCGCACCCACCACCCCTCCTGGCCTACAGCGACCCGCCTACATCGCGGGACGGGGACCCTCGGTGAGTAACGCCCGCTTGAAGAGGAAGGGAGGAGACAGGGCGGGGTGAGGGCCCGGAAACGCCGGCAGGGGCTGTACCTGCGAGCGCACCCGCGACCTCTGACCCTGTGGTCTCACTCCCGACCCCTACCTGACCTGACTACATCTTTTCTTAACCTCAAGCTCTGGCCAGTCTTGGCCCCAGTACCTCCGCTCTGACCCCTGACCTAACCATGTTTAGGCCTGGCGTGATCCTCAATCCCTATTTTGTTCCCCTAAACCCAGTCCTGACCCCAAACCCCACCCAGTTCTTTTCTCAGGATCCTTGGCTTGACCCTGTTCCATCCCTGAAGCTCATCTTGCCTTGTCCTGATCATCCTGATTTCTGTCCTGATGCTTGACAGGTCAGTTCCCTAAACTCTTGTCCCTGAACCCCTTCCATTCATGTCCTGCCCCCCCTCACCGCAGTCTAATTCAGGTCTGTCCAGATTCCTGACCTCTGATTTCTAAACTTTCTCCCCATCTGTACTATCCTGGTCCCCTCCTGACTCCCCGTCTCCATCCTGGCCCACCCCCTTTAGACCATACCCCTGTTAACTGCCCTGTCCCTGCCCCCAGCCCTATGCTGTTGTCTCCTGTCTTCTCTTGTCCCATCACTGTCCTCATGCCTATACTTCTTCTGTTCCAGTCTTTTCCTGCTCCTTACCTCCATCCTGAACCTGCCCTTTTTCCCTCTCCCCTACCTTGACTGGTGTTTTGGCCTGTCCTTCATCATGTCTTCTGATTATTCTATACTGACCCTGCCTTGCTCTTCTCTTTTGTTCCTTGCTGCCCCCTACTTTTTCTCTTACCCTTCTCCTGAACCTCACTCCATCCCATCCCCTGGCCAGTGTCTTGGCTCTTTCTCTGTCCTGCCTCCCGACCTCCATCCTACAATGACTCTGATTCTGTCTTGTCTCCTCCACCCCTTCCTGCCCTCTCCCTTTCTGTCCCAACCCCAGACCCCTGTTCTACCCCTTACCTTGCCCCTCCACCCTGTTCAGGCTCTCTTTTCCTAACACCCGCTTTCCATCTCCTCTGAGCCTAAAAGAACTGGGGTCCCATTATACCCTGCCCCTGAACTTGGAGGTTCTGCTGTTCCCATGATCTCAAGTTCATCCCAAATGCTTCTCTCAGCATGAGCAAGAGCAAGCAGCCTTGTGGGCCCTGTGTGGCTAGGAGGGTTTTCATATGTGATGTCCCTCACCCCCACCCAGTGATCTCACACAGAGCTTGCATTTGTCTCCCTGCCCCGGGAGAGCATGGAACTGTTCCTATGCCCCCCACCCTCCCCGAGTGTGAAAGAACACCCTAAATTATTCAGTGACTCTGGGAGTCTGTGTGGTCTGGATCATGTTTCCAGCCTTGCTAGGTTGGGGGCTGTCCCATGTCCAGGTGGGGCGGGTGGCAAGCAAACATAGACGGGTGGGGGACTCAGGAGTGTGTGTGAATCTTCTGTGTCATGTTACCCCATCTCCTAGTCTCAATCCTGGGTGTGCATGATCTGGAAAAAGTCCATTCCAGGCCAGAGGCTTCAGGGCTTCGTGGGGAGGGTGTTGGGAGTGGGGGTGGGGGGTTTATCCCCCTTCTCTTGGCTGTATGCAATACAAATTTTGGTGCTAAATCCATCCCACCTCTGTGGGGCGTGTGTGTGTGTGTGTGTGTGTGTGTGTGTGTGTGTGTAGGGGGTGGTCACTGGGTGTTAGAATCAGGCCTATCCAATAGTGACAATAACAATCACAAGAACAATACGAGGTTCTCTCTCTGAATCTCCTTGATTCTGAGGACAGGCAGGGAGAATGTGGAGAGTGAGAAGATAACGTGTTAATTCAGTTATGTTTTGTTTCCTCCATTTGTCATAGAATAGTGAGATTTTGAATAGTGAGATGCTAGACCCATCTCATTCATCTAAAACGTTTATCCAAACCTATTAATAACAACACAAGCATCCTTCATTGTCCCAGTGTCTGTTTGGCACCTGACTTCTGAGAGGGAGAGCTTGGGTAGTTCAGACAGTAAAAGATACCAGGTTATATGGAGGTTTTTTGGTTTTGCATTTTACACAGTGAGCGGGGAGGTGAGGGACAATGGCCCCAACTAAAAAAATATATTCAAATCGATTCATTTCCCTGAGCTCCAGTGGCAAGAGTTGGGATAGTAAGAATACCGTGTTGTGTGAATATATTTGGTTCCTGCATCTTGCCTCGTAAGGAAAGCTCAAAGAGTAGTGGGTGCCAGCTCTATCTCAAAAGTGCATCCAGATCCATTCAGCTCGTGTATATGGATAGTGAGTGTTCAGAGAATTGATCTGAAGATGTTTGGTTCCTGCATTTTTGATGTTGAGTAGGGAGAAGTCAGATAATGAGGGAAAACAACTCTGTTTCAAATATGCCTGGATTGATAGGGAGGGTTCCATGTCTGGGTAGCAGGTAGGGAGGGTTTGGAGGCTGAGGGATACGAGCTCTGTCTCACCAGTGCATCTGAATACATTTAGTTCTTGATTTTGGATAGTGAGAATTTGGACACGTTTATTTGACGAACAACAGCTCTGCTTCAAATTTATCAGGTATAGCACAGGGATACCAGCTTGGTCTCAAAAAAATATGCACAAACACACAGACACACACACACATTTGATTGCTGAGTTTGGATTGAGAGGAATAGTTGTAATTATGACAGGGCACCTGAGTGACTTAGTCGATTAGGCATCAGACGTTGGCTCAGGTCATGATCTCATGGTTCTTGGGTTCGAGTCCCCTGTTGGGCTCTGTGCTGACAGCTCCGAGCCTGGAGCCTGCTTCAGATTCTGTGTCTCTCTCTGCCCCTTTCCTGCGCGCGCTCTCTCTCTCTCTCTCTCAAGAATAAATAAACATTGAAAAAAATTTAATTGTGACAGCCAACACACATCAAACACTTACCAAAGGCCAGTTACTGTCCTAAGCAAGTTTTAAGTGTATTAATTCAAGTCATGCTCACAACAATCCTGTGAAGTCCATACTGTTGTTATGATCCCCATTTTACACATGAGGACATTGAGGCACAGAGAGGATAAGTGACTTGTCCAAGCGGTCACATAGACATAAGTGGCAGAGCAGGGTTGAATCCCAGAGTTACCACTTGCTACCCCTACATGAGGCCACATGAGGTTCAGGCCCTGGTTGGGGTAGGGCCTAGAGGTTGGCCATCTTCCAGGCTGTTAGAAGTCGTGGACCAGGGCACAATGTGTGCAGGTGATTCTGTCCCGCCTGTCTGCCTGGCCCAAGAGGCCCAGTTACCTGCTTTCCCCTCCTTACTCCTGCACCAGGCCACCTCTGCATGAGTTTATTCTTGTTGTTATCAACGGTCATTAATGACGTGATGTGAGTTTCCTTGTACTTTGAAATGCCTTCCAAAGTGACTCTGGCTTTGTTGGCTATGTAACCATTGTTTACCCATTTTACAGATGAGGAAACCTAAGCCTTGCTATTCATTCTACATTGCCAGCTAGATACCCTTGTCCCTCTCAGCTCTGGTTTTAGAACTGTCCTTCTTCCCAACATTCTTGGTGTCCGCCAAGATGCAGGAGAGGCCACAGCTGAGGGGACACTCCCCGTCAACACCCAGCCACCTACCTTATGGCTGCTGCCTCCACCAGCCCTAAGCAGTGAAGCAGGGAGAAAAGGGGGTGGATGAAAGGGGCCTTTGTGTCCCTTGCCGGAAATCTCACCCCCAGGAAGAAAGGTGGGCAGGGTGGCGGGAGGCCTCAATAGCATGTATGTGGGGCAGGGCGTTGTTGCTGATACAGAGCTCCCCTCCAGGCTTGGCCCACCTGCCAAGTGGGGAGGGAGGTTTCCTCACTCTGCTCTTTCACATCACAGCATGGGCTGCTGCAGGGGCCCGGGTTGGGCTTGGGCCCTGAGGTCACAGAGCAGATGGTCCCAAATGGAGCACAGGATGTGTGGTATGTGCCGGGGCAGGCCAGAGCCCTCAATTTCCTTGACTCCTAGCCAGAAATGCCCACGGGGGAGGAGTGGGGGAGAGCCAGCCTGGATGTGAAGAAGCATGAGCCCCCTCCCCACTCCTCCTCCCTTGCAGGAGTAGCCTCTGTCTGCCTCCAACCCAGGACCCGGCCCCCTGAGTTCTGAGTCCACCCGCTCTTACGCCTCTGTGATCAGAATCAGACCTCTTCACCTGTCCAAGCCCCAGCTTCCTCATCGGCAAGCTGGCTATGAAGAGGTGGGTCTGCGTCATCCTCCCAAGTTCGTAGTGACCAGGATGGGTGAAAACGTGTGTCTTGTCAGTTTGCTGGGATGATTTCTTCCGGAGGTGCAGAGGGTGGTCGGGTCTTGAGACCCGGTCTTTCCTGGGAAAAGTTGACCTCCTCTGTCCCCAGCTTGGGAAACTTACCCCAGTGAGGGTGGCGGTTGTCCCAAGACCTTATCCCACCGCAGCCTTGCCCTGGGAGGAAAGGGTAGGGGCCTCAGGAATGTGGTGCTCGGTGCCAAGAGACACACGCCAGATTTACATACACCTGAGGCCTCCTGTGTGCTTAACAACACCCCAGAACTCCGTCCCCCAGCTCCAAGGTCATAAATACCCTTGGGTGGTCAGGGTCTGACGTGGGAACCTGGGTAGCACCAGGGGCAGCCCCACTCCCACTACCCTTAGCCCTTCTTTCTTGGTTCTCTGCTAGGTGACTGGGGAGAACAGGGCTGTCTGGGCTCTTTTCTTGGCCGCACTGAACGCCTTGAAGGGCCCTAGCCCTGACACTGCCCCTAAGGGTGTCCTGAGCCCTGGTGAGGGCAGGCAAGGGTTAAGAGGTATGGGCTGGCCCAGTCCCTGGCCAGGTAGGCTGGGCTATTGCCTAGTGGGAGGCGGCCTAGGCATCTGCCACTGGCTCACTGCTCACTGCCACTACCAGCTGGAACAGGGCCTGGTTGAGACAACTATTTTGTCGAGGTACTTGAGGCCACCCCACAGCACCTCTCTGGCGTTGGTGAGCACCTGGGAACAGGGGGCCCAGGGGCAGGGTAGGGGAAGAGGGTCTAGGGTGTACTGAGGCCCCCTGTGGGAGAAAACCAAGTCTGTGCAAGAGGTACAGCGAAGAAGGAGGGCCCAAGTGGAAGAGCAAAGCCCAAAATGCCCAATTTCCTTTGCTGGCAAGAAGCCTATTCCTTGCCGGAAATGCACAAGGGGAAGGGTTGGGGGAGAAGAGAAGCCAGAGTCCCCCCTTCTCCACTGTCCTCCCTACTTCCTCTCCCCCTTTCCCCCGCCCTGGGAAGGAGCATCTGCCCTCCTGCAACCTGGGGCCTGGCCCCCCCCAGCAAAGCTCAGACTGGGCTGTTGAGAAACTACTTCCTGGCACCTGCCTGCCCCGTCTGTTCACCCAGAGTGGGGACAGGGGGGCCTCCAGGGAAGTGTGGGGAACAGTTCCAGACACTGGGAGTTTGTGCTCTGATTGGGACAAGATATGGAAATGGGGGTCCCACTGAGGGTGTTGGGGTGCCACCCAGGTGAGGTGTCTTGGTTGTAAACAGTCATTAAGGCCAGGAATTTCTTTCTCGGCTGTGGTGTCAGAAGGGCAGACCTGAAAAACCTGCTGGGCCCGCCTCTGGGTGTGTATGGGGGGGGTACCTTCTGCAGCTCTCCTGCTGTAGCCCTTCCTGGGACGGGACTTAGGAGCTGGTGTGGGGGGGGGGTGTGGGGGACGTTAGGGAAGGGGACTGCTGGAATCCCCTTTTTCACCATCTCCAGGTGGGGCTAGGGGAGTTCCGGACCCCTAGGCAAATGTGCAGAGGGGAGGCAAGTGGAGGCAGAGGTTTGGGAGCCAGATGTGGGGGTGTGGGGCGTTGACCCTGTGTCTCCCTACCCAGTGACCCTGTGACTCAGGCCTGAGCTATGTCCCCAAGGTCAGGCTTACAGGGTGGAGTTGGGGTTCCTGTCTGGACCCCGTTGATCTAGGATGCAGTGAGCTCTCAGGGAAAGAAGGCTTAAGGAAGCCCAGTGTGGGATGTGGGGGAAGGATTAGGGGAGCCCTGGGAGAGTTCCTCAAACTCAAATGGGGGTTGGAGAAGAAGGAGCCGCAGGAGCTTAGGGACAGAGGAAGCTGAGCTGGGACCTCAAGGAAACCCCGCCGTGCTGGGCAATGTCGGACCTTGGAGGCCAGGCATTTGAGTACCTCTCTGCAAAGTACGCATTGCTGCCTGGGTGTGCAAAAAGCTTGAGAGACTGATCCCTGTCCCTGAGGCTGAAGACAGAGGACCACTGTTTTGTGGAGGGCATACAGACTCTATGGGGCCGGTAGGAGGACTGCCAAGAAACTAGCGGCACCATATTAGCCAGTCGACCACATCCCCCAACGTACAGATGGAGAAGGAGCTTGAACCCACACCTCCTTGGTTGCCTGGGTCTTCTCCCCAGCTGGCCACCATGTCATGAAAAGGTGGGGATTAGGTGGGTATGGGATGTCTGTGGCCTCATGAGGCCCTCCCAGTTGCCTGCCGCTGAGGTCAGGCCAGGTGGTGGGAGGTGATGTCACCCGGCTACCCAGCTGGGGACCAAGCAGGATGTGGGAGGGAAGGAGCAAACTCCAGAGGAGGGGATGAGGGCAGGGCTGGCAGCCAGCCAAGGCAGGTTCTGTGGTCAGCCAGGGTGTCTGGGGGCAGAGAAGGAAGCAGGAGGCAGGAGGCTTGTTATCTGCAGCTATGGACTTTTCTGATCACAGTCCCGGCAGGGCGTCTTCTCTGTGCTGGGTACAGGACAGGTTGGGGTGGGGAGAGGGGCTGGAGGGGTCCTGGGGCTAAGGAAACACTCCCCCGCTGCATCAAGGCCACAAGATGGAGTTGGGACAAATAGAGACCCACAGATCTGGGCTAGATCCCTAGCTTGGCTACTTTGGCATTCTTTCATTTATGCAACAGACATTCATTGAGTACTTGCTACATGCTCAGAAGTGTTCTGAGTGCCAGAGATACCAAAAAAAAAAAACCAGGACAGATATGTTTCTTGTCTTCGCAGATATGTAAAGGAGGCTCAGTCTCTTACTGGACAGCAGTTATGAGGGGACATAATGTAGGGATCCATCTCTGGAAGTGACATTTAAGCCCTAGAATGTGAGAGCCAGGGGCCAGAGAGGCAAGACATGAAAAGAGCACTCCAGACAGCCATAGCCTGAGCAAAGGCCCTGAGGCTCACTGGACTGGGAGCTTATGACGAATTAGTGGAGTTAGAAGAGCTCCAGTGAGGGAGAGTCGGGCCAGAGGGGTGGGCCTAGGCTGCTACATCCTTAACCATGGATGTTATTTCACCCCTCTGTGACTTACTGTCTTCATCTCTAAAATGGGAGCAATAATCACAGAACTGCCATCACAGGGTGGTTGTAAAGATTAAATGTGGCATGGAAGGTAACTGTTCCAGGCACCCAGGTGCTCAATAAGTGCCCACTGTTGTTATAGTTGGCTGAATCTGTACCCTTAACTCTCCCTTCCCAGGCAAGACTCCTGACTGTGGCCCATGGACCTCTGAGGAGGCGTCATAAGTCCGCCCAGCTCCCCGCTTGCTGTGCTCCCACTCAATGGGAAGGGAACCAAGGTACCAGGGCCAAGTGGGTCCGGACACTGACACAGATTTCTGAGAGGGCAGGTCAATCAGGCGGGTGGGGTCAGGGTCCCCCTTCTTCCCAGCTGGGGTGTGGGAAGTTGGGTAGGGGCAGGGGCTGGGGGAACACAGAATACGCTTCCTTAATGGCCCCTGTGCGTTACTGCTAGGCCTTTTCCAGCCATCAGCCACGGCCTCTCGACAGCACCAGGATGGAAGTCAAAGGTCAGCTGATCAGCTCTCCCACCTTCAATGCCTCAGGTAGCTGGCTGGTTCCCCTTTTCTGCCTCTTCCCCTGCTCTGAGTCACCACCTGCCTACTTGGAAAGGGTTGGTCCCTGGCCCCACAGCTGTGCCAGGGTGCCCTGGCTGATCTTTGCTCTGAACTTTGCTCTTTCTGTGTCCAGCTGCCCTGTTTGGAGAGGCTGTCCCCCAGATGAAGTCAGAGCGTCTGCGGGGGCTGCTCGACCGGCAGCGGGCCCTACAGGAGGCCCTGAGCCTGAAACTTCAGGAGCTCCGCAAAGTGTGTCTCCAGGAGGCGGTGAGAGCCTGGCCCTAAGAGTGCCTGGTGGGTGGGGTGGCCGTGAGGAGACGGGGCCACTAGGTAGGTGCTGAGCCACCTGTCTGAGCTGTAGATGCCCTGTCACCTTGTAGCTTCTCAAAGCTCAACTTAGACATCTTCAAATCTGTAAAATATGGCAGTGCAGGCCTGCAGTTCCCTATCAGCAGTTTGAAATCCAAAATGCCTCAAAAATAATGGCTATTTCCAAAATCTGGCAGTAAAACCCGACCTGAACTGACAAGGGGTGAGTTATAGTTTTGATTTATTCCTCTTGGTGTGAATGTCTACGCGGTTTGCCAGAAATGATCGTGTGGTTCAGAGCATGCAGCCCCAGGCCCTGAGGGGGGTGTTACATATCATGCAGTATGTAGACTGTGTCACGTTTACAAAAAATAAGAAATTCTGGATTCCAAAGCAGGTCCCCCTACCTCCCATGCCCACTGCCCCAGGGATTTGGGCCACCAAGGGGCTGAGAGCACACAGCACACCTGTCTGGTGGAGAATTGGGAAGAGGGAGAGAAGTAATAGGCATGGCGTGCTCAGCATCACTGCTCTCTTAGTAGGACACCTGTAGCTTCAGGAGTCGTTATTGCTTTGCCCCATTCCCCCAGCTAACCCTTGGTAGTCTCTGACCTCTGCCCCCACCAGGAGCTGACTGGCCAGCTGCCCCCCGAGTGCCCGCTGGAGCCTGGTGAACGGCCCCAGTTGGTCCGCCGGCGGCCCCCTGCGGCCCGAGCCTACCCTCCGCCGCACCCCAACCCAGCACACCACTCCTTGTGCCCTGCTGAGGTGAACAGATGGGCTTGGAGAGCAAGATGGGGGTGGGACGGGTGCAGAGGAAGAGGAGCCTAGAGGAAGCCAGGCAGGGCTGGGGTTGCGTCCAGGGGAGGGAGAGGCTGAGGTGAGGAGGGAATGACTTGAGGGAGGTGGGTTCTGGCTCTGAGGGAGGATGCTGGTTCTCGTCCGTGATAAGCCTCTCACCCTCAGGAAAATGAGTATGTCTAGTCTCTTAATCGAGACAGGCCCTGCCTGCAGAAGAAATGAGCTCCACCCTAGAATAGCACCGCCCCCCTCCCCCACCTCAAGTGGAGACAGGCTGTGCCCGCAGTGGTCCCTGTGCTCGGCCATTTCCAACATTTGGTCCTGTCCCACCCTCTTGGGTGGGTCCCACAGGAGCTGGCTCTTGAGGCGCTGGAGCGTGAGGTGTCTGTGCAGCAGCAGATTGCGGCCGCCGCCCGCCGCCTGGCCTTGGCCCCTGAGCTGAGCATCGAGCAGCGCCGGCGCCGGCGCCAGGTCCAGGCAGATGCGCTGCGGAGGCTGCATGAGCTGGAGGAACAGCTTGGGGACCTCCGGGCCCGCCTTGGCCTCCCGGTGCTCCCACCACCGCAGCCCCTACCCCTGTCCACAGGGGCAGTTATCACGGCCCAAGGAGTCTGCCTGGGCACACGCCTTGCTCAGCTCAGCCAAGGTGAGCCGGGCCCCATTGCCCCCGGCCCCCACGGTGAAAGCAGAGCATGGCATCGGCTGAGGGACACGGTAGGGGTGGGGTGGGTAAATAGTGAAAAGTGGGAGCGAGGTGGATCTTAAGGGACCTGACTTGTAAGAGGAGTTGTGATGAACTGGCTCCACAGCATGGGTGGGGCCGCTGGGAACTAGACCACATGGCACCAGGAGAACGAGGAGCCGAGCCTCAGGTGGTCTTGGACTCAGGTGAAGGTGGGTTATTGGGAAGGAACAGGGCAGGGAGGAGACCATCCAGTGGTGTAAGGGGATGGCACCCAGGCCTTGTATTGATAGGCCTGGGTCTCCCCCTTCTCACCTATAGAGGACGTAGTTCTGCACTCCGAGAGCAGCTCCCTGTCAGAGTCTGGAGCCAGCCATGATAATGGTGAGGACCTCTGTCCCCCCACAGACCCATCCATCCTTTGATGCTCAGCCCCTCCCCTCCCTCTTCAACCCCAGCTCAGCCATGCCCCATCCTCGTGTGGGACCCCTGTCTTTCTTGCGTCACCTTGCCCAGCTCATCAGCCCCAGTTCCAGCCCCATGTATTAGCCCCTGCCCAGCCCGCTGCCACTGCCTGTCTCCCTGGCTCCTGCCCTTTGCTTTGCCTGCAACCCATCTGGCCCCCTCTCATTGACTTCTCCCCCACTTTCTGCCTTCCTCTCAGAGGAGCCCCGCAGCTGCTTCCCTCTGGCTGAGCGCCCCTCGCCGCCCAAAGCCTGGGACCAACTGCGGACAGTGTCAGGGGGCAGCCCTGAGCGGCGAACCCCATGGAAACCACCGCCGTCAGATCTTTATGGGGATTTGAAGAGCCGGCGGAACTCTGTGGCCAGCCCCACCAGGTGAGGGTGAGCCCCATCCTTCCCCCAGGAACCAGGAGCAGGATCCTGAGCCTGGGGCTGGCAGGAGGGCCTACTGGTAGGTATGGTCTCTAACCTGGCCCCTGACCTGGGCCTGCCCATCTCTGTCTAGCCCCACACGCTCGCTGCCCAGGAGTGCCTCCAGTTTTGAGGGGCGAAGTGTGCCTGCCACCCCTGTCCTCACCCGGGGCGCTGGCCCCCAGCTCTGCAAGTAAGGGGACTGTGAGGGTGGGTTCATGGACTAGAGGAAGGAACTGTTAGTTCTAACTGGGAGAGAATTATCAAAGGGCATGGGATGTGAGAGGCTGGGCTTTGAAAGGTGTATTTTGGTTAAGTCATTTCTCTTTGAATCTTTGCTCCTCATCTGCGAAGTGGGCATAATAATACCTGCCTCTGAAAGACACTGTAGGCACAGTAAGTTCTGGTTAACATGTACTGAGCATCTACCATCTGCTGGGAATCCATGCTTTCCAATAGGTGCTATTGCTGATCCCGTTTTACAGATGAGAAAACTGAGGCACAGAAAGGTTAAGTGACTTGTTAGTAAACCGAAGACCTGGTGTTTGAACCCAGGCAAGTCTGACTCTAGAGTCTGTGCTTTTTTTTTTTTTTAATGTTTTTATTTATTTTTGAGACAGAGACAGAGCATGAGCAGGGAAGGGGCAGAGAGAGAGGGAGACACAGAATCGGAAGCAGGCTTCAGGCTCTGAGACATCAGCACAGAGCCCGATGCAGGGCTCGAACTCACAGACTGTGAGATCATGACCTGAGCCGAAGTCGGATGCTTAACCGACTGAGCCACCCAGGCGCCCCGAGTCTGTGCTTTTAAACACTGTACCCTTGTGCTTCTTAAATACTTGCCAAGTGCCTGCTTCTCCAAGGCTGTGAACAAAACAAAGTCCGGGTCCTTATGGCACTTGCATCCTGTGACCGGTGGCTGTTGGGATGATAGTTTCGGGTGGTTCATACACATGGGGGGGACAGAGTTCAGGAAGTTGAATTCCGGACCCAAGGATCAGGACCCCATCGTGGAGGCGGTGGGGGGCTACGAGACACGCGGTAGTAGGGCTGAGGGTCACGTCTGTTGGGAAGAGCCCTCTGCTGGCCTTCCTCTGCTAGCACTTCCTCTCCAGCACTCCCCTGCCCCTGCCACAGGCATCTCCCTTGGCGTTGGCACTGATATCCCCCCATACGTCTTCAGTCCCTCCACCCCCCAGCGTCAGACAGAACCTCTGCTGTCTTTTACACGCCACTACCTAACACCTTTATACACACAGTTCCTAATCCTGTGTCCCTTTGGTGCAAGTTGAAGGCTCAGGAAGGATTGAGGTACGGTGGGCACTTGGCCTGATATTTCTGACCCTACTCTTGTCACCCCCACCTCTGCGTTCCCAGACCCGAAGGCCTCCATTCTCGCCAGTGGTCCGGCAGCCAGGACTCCCAAATGGGCTTCCCCCGGGCGGACCCGGCCTCCGACCGTGCCTCCCTCTTTGCAGCCCGCACCCGCCGCAGCAACAGCTCTGAAGCCCTGCTTGTGGACCGGGTGGCTGGCGGGGGAGCTGGCTCCCCGCCGGCGCCTCTGGCTCCCCCTGCCGCTGGCCCCCCGGTCTGCAAGAGCAGTGAGGTGCTATACGAGCGCCCCCAACCAACCCCTGCCTTCTCCTCCCGCACATCCGGCCCCCCAGACCCTCCCCGGGCTGCCCGGCCTAGCTCAGCTGCCCCTGCCTCCCGAGGGGCCCCCCGGCTCCCACCTGTGTGTGGGGACTTCCTCTTGGACTATTCCCTGGACCGGGGCCTGCCCCGCAGTGGTGGTGGGGCAGGCTGGGGGGAGCTGCTGCCTGCGGCTGAGGTCCCAGGACCCCTCTCCCGCCGGGATGGGCTCCTCACCATGCTTCCAGGTCCACCACCTGTATATGCAGCTGACGGCAGCAGCCCCCTCCTCCGCAGCAAGGATCCCCACACCCGTGCTACCCGCACCAAGCCCTGTGGCCTGCCCCTGGAGGCCACCGAGGGTCCAGAGGTGCATCCCAACCCTCTGCTGTGGATGCCCCCGCCCACCCGTATCCCCCCGGCTGGTGAGCGCAGTGGTCATAAGAACCTTGCCCTGGAGGGGCTGCGGGACTGGTACATCCGCAACTCGGGATTGGCCGCCGGGCCCCAGCGCCGGCCTGTTCCCCCCCACATGGGCCCGCAACACCCACCTTTCCTCCATGCCCGCTGCTATGAGGTGGGCCAGGCGCTGTATGGGGCCCCCAGCCAGGCGCCGCTCCCGCACTCGAGGAGTTTCACGGCACCCCCTGTCTCCGGCAGGTATGGGGGGTGCTTTTACTGATGGGTAGGGGTCTCTGGAGGCAGATGGCAAAGGTGTCCAGGCTGGGGAGCAGCCAGTCATGGTAGCTAATGACTCAGACCACGAGAGAACTAGCTGCGGCCTCGGCACAGGGTCATCAGGCCCTGCCTAACCTGCATGAGTCCGCGGGGGCTTGGTGGAGAGGGGTGTCTTGGGCCCTGGCAGCAGCAATTTTCCACCAAGCCATAGAAGAATTGTAATATTGGAACAAAACAGTGCATGTCAGCTGAAATGAGCCTTGAAAGCAGGGTGCTGGGAGGAAGGGCCTCCCGGGCCCCTCGTTTTTCTCTTCTTCCTTTTTGCTGTGCTCCCCACGCTTGCAAGCCCAGACGTGCTCTCCTGTGTCTGCCTCCGCCTCTTTAACGAGCTTCTTTTCCTCTCTTTCTGTGTCTTGTTTGTCTTTTCCTCTCTCCTCTGTCTTGCCACCCTGTCTGGATTCCTGCTACCCCTTCTAAAGATACTACGCGGATTTCCTGTATGCTCCGGAGCTGAGCGCTCGTTTAAGTGACCTGACGCTAGAGGGGGAGCAGTCCTCCAGTTCTGACCCCCAGACCCCGGGGACACTGGTCTGACCCCTTCTGATACGCTCCTTGTTGGCCTGGGCACGGCTTTAGTCTGGGGAGCACACAGCTGACCTCGCTGAACCCTGGGGTGTGGTTGCTCTCAGTCCTGGGGGGGTGCCGAACCTGATCTTCCAAGGCCCCTGGCACCTTGTGGACCCACGAAGGTGTCTGACACCCTGTTTCCCCTCTCACACTGTGCTGGGGACTGGGGCCCTCAGCCAGCTTAAAAGAGGGAGGATGGTGTAATGGGGACTCTGAGCCCCTTCTTCCATTTCTGTTTACAGTTGTGATTTAGATATTCGCTGTCTTCCCCCAACGCTAGACGTTTTATAAAAGGGAAACTGTGATCTCGTCCTGGTTGGGCTCATTCCTGTCCCCATGCCCAGCCTGTTCCATTCAGGAACCCCCTCCACAAAACGGATCATATAGGGTCTCATGGCCCTGTTTGGGGCAGCCAGGAGACTCGTGTGAACAGAACCCCCTGCCACCCCCCACCAGGGCAGTTATTGGGGAGGTGGGCTCTCTGCCTGCAATTGGAAAGACTGAAGTCTGGATAGGGGGCTTGGGTTCATTTTCCTACCCCCAGGGGTGCCAGAAGGAGCCCCAGTCCCTGTCTGCCTGTCTGTGCCCGCTGCCTCTGCCCACAGGACTAGATGGCCCAGCGTTTGGTGGCAGCCTCTGCCCTATCTGTCCCCAGTCAGGAAGCCCTGCAGGAGGGGCCAGAGGGCAGAGCCATCGGGTGTGTTGTGTCCTGGGATGCTGCGGTGGTGGAATCTGGCATCTGGTGGATGCCAGTAAAATCCTCAGGTGACATCTGGCCACAGGCTACGTCACGTCTTCCTTGGCTTTCGTTCCATCCACCACTTTTTAAATCTATACAAGCTGTGTTTTCTATGATACCTATCTGTGACTTTCTGGAGCTGGGGGTCCCCCTACCTCCTTTACCTGGTGTTAAACTTTTCTTTTTCTACCAATGGACCTGGGCCCAAGACACTACCCACACTGGAAGGGGATTTCTATAATAAATGTGTAAACTGAACCCATGTGTTACTCCTCTGTCTGCCTTGTCTTTGGGGCCCACACCTGTAGTTAAGACCAGATAATATATTTTTATGACTCCATGTGATAAGAAATAGAACACTGGAAACAGCCCGTGATAATACCATCTACTTTGGCTTTTCTTGCTGTGATGTGGGGTCACATGTCTTCCTGTCTGCACTCAGATTGCTGGCCTGCCCTGAACAAGAGTCCTCAGTAATACAAGTGATAGGAAACACCCTGCCCTTAACTACCTTGTGTGTTAATGCCACGCCAGAGATAACAGGTTCGAGGGAGGAACTGAGAGCTCACCCCTTCAGTCCATGTATTTGACACAAAAAGACCTAGTCAGAAAGAGTCTAGCAGGATCAAAAAGCAGAAGGCCACTTCTGGCCATTGAAATGCAGACTTTACCCAGGAGGCCCAAATCAGCTTGAGAGATGCAACAGTCTTTATTGTTGCTGTAACACTGATACAGATGCCCCATTCCAGGTCAGGGCTACCCCCACCCCACCCCTTGGTCCTCATCACTGTGGGATGTTGGAGAGAGGAGCAGAATCACTAAGCAGAGCTGGAGAGAGGCAAGTGGGACTGGAGAGGGTTCGGGTCACCTGGAACCAAGGGTTCGACAGGGTCAGGATGCCTGAATCCTCTGTCCTGATGGGGGCTGGGAACACTTGGGTCCTGGGTTCAAGATTTGGCAATGCCCTGATCTGGGTTCAAAGCTGGGGTGGGGGTCTAGAAAAGCCTTAGTCCAGGGTTCAAGAGAATGCCTTGGGCCCAGATCCCACCTTTGGCGCTGAGGGTGGGAGATGGGTGGGTCCCAGACCGGCGGTGGGGGAGTATCACTGGGTCCAGGGTTTGAGGATGGCCATGGATGCTCGGGTATCCAAGCCCTCAAGTTCAGGGCTGAAGAAGAGTCTGGTCCCCTAGGTAATGGGAGCTGATCAGGGGGAGGGTCACAGATGTCCTGCTTTCTGAACTGGACGGGGCCCTCTATTTCAAGGGCTTGGAAAGGGCTCTGGGTCCCAGTACAGGGCCAGGGTGGGGGTGGCATTCTCCAGGTCTTGGGTACAAATCCTAGACCCCTACGATCCAGCCTCCTGCTCTTGTCCCAGCGCCTCCAGTAGCAGCCCCATTGGCGTCCGCTTGAGACCAATACTCTCAATCTTGTTCTCAATCTTGTTCTTGAGGTTCCGCAGGCGCAGTGAGGCGTGCACCAGAATCACTGTGGGCAGTGCCGAGAGGAGTGGGGTCAGTGGGGTGAGACATCAGCTTTAGCCAGTGGGGGGACCACGGAGGGGAATTGGAGCACAGGCAGGCCAACAGAGTCTTAAGTGGCCAGGATGCCTCCGATCTTAAAGTGTGGCTGAGTACAGTTTTGCAGCTGGGGCGTGGCCAGGGAGGGCGCACAGCAACTGGGACGTGGCTGGTGGAAGACACTTAATACCAACAGGGAAGCCAGAAAAGGCGGTAGTTAAAGAGGGGCGTTCCCAGAAGAGGGAAGGCAAAGCCAGGGAAGGCGCTTTGTGAAGGGGGTGTGGCCAAGTGCCTGCCTGGTTTCTCGGCCTCTTCTCAGGGCAGGGCAGGGCTGCCACTGTGCGCAAGCGCTGGCCGTTTTCTCGGCGGTCTCAGGGTAGTGAATACTCACGAAGCACAGGTCCGGCGACGCCTAGCAGGAAGGTGCAAGCGCTGCCCGCGGCCCAGAGAACAAGGAGGCCGAAGGCAAGCACTGCGGCCAGGCAGGCGGCCGGGTGGCTGCGGCGGCAACGGCGCACGGCTGCTTGAGTCTCTGCCGCCCACACCAGCACGCCAAGGGCCACCGTCACTACCAGCGCGCTTAGGAGGGTATGCAGCGGGCGCACGTACCTGTGAGGACAATGGAACTAAGCTAGTCCAGCAGACGGGGAGAGAGCTGCCCAGCCTCCAAGCCTCCTGGACCACCGTCCATTCAATCCCGGACCCCAGGAGCTTTGGTTCTCCTCTCTCCGGATCCTCCAGCCCAACAAATAACTTCCCCGAGCCCTGTCTCCCAATAGGTCCACCCTCCAGGATTTCTGACTCCCAGGAGCCCTGTGGACCCTCATTTCTTTGGTGTTGATCCTACAGTCCCATCTTCCTTAGCTCTTTCGCTTCAGGCCTTCCCATCCCCCTAGGCCTCCAGGCTCCCAGCTCTTTCGTTCCAACCCTACCCCCGCAGGGCCCGTCTCCAACCCCTCAGGCCCCACCCCAACCCGCCCCTAAATCCACCCTTGGAGCTAGGCCTGTAGATTCCTCTTCCAGGCCTTATGTCTCTATACATTTCCCTCTCCCCGGGTCCAGAGTCCTTACAAGAAAGACACCCTTCCAGACTTCCTCCCCTTCAAATTCCCCTTCCACTCCCCACTTCTTACAGATCCCTCTCTCCATCATTGCAAGAACCCCTTCAGGCTTTCAGTACCACTCTTAACTTCCAACCCTGCCCAAGTTCCCAGGGGTTCTCCATCCTTCTCTGCTCTCAAGCCTTCCACCCCTGGGTCTTCCCTCTTGGTTCAAGTTCCCCAAGAGGTACCTGCTCCTGGAGCGTTCCAATCATAGCCAGGATCTCCCCCAAACTAGAGCCCCCACAAGCCCACCCTCCCAACCCTTCAACTTGACCACGTCCCCGTCCCTGTATCTGCCCAAAGTCCTCCAGGGCTGCCTTAATCTGGGGGCATCACTCACATCCGTCTCCCCTACCCCCACTTTCAGGACCTTTTTATCTTTAGGTCCACCTCGATACCCAGTTTCCCTCCAGTCCCACATTTCTCCATCCTCTCAACCCTCTATCCCCCTCAGGCCCTATCTCACCCAAGGCACTCCTTTTAACCATGTTGACTTCCTTCAAGTGCCCCCTCACCTGTCCCGTAGGCTTTCCGTTTCTAATGAACTCCCCCTTCCAGCATTGCATCCCCCTCCCGTTCCTCAAAATACCGCGGGTCCACCCTTCTTGCCCTGCAGGCGTCCCTAGCCAACCGGCATCTCCCTCCCTCCCTCACCCGGCCAGAGCGAGTGCGAAGCCGAAGCACAGAAGGTAGTTGGTTTGGTAGTAGAGGAGGTTGTTGATGACGCGGTGGCACCATCGCTGCCGGTCGTAAGGATCCGGAGCCGCCAGACGCGCCGACCCCAGAACGAAGTCGTCCAGGGCGCGTAGCGGTGGCAGCCGCACCTCCGACATCCTGCCGGTCGAAGTAGCTGGACCAGCCCGAAGAGCGGCCGGACTACAACCCCCGTAACACCCCGCTGCACCGCGAGGGACACCGGGAAATGGAGTCTGGACCGAGCGGCTGCTACGCTCACCCCCTAAGTAGATTGAGCAGCGGCAGCAATGCATGTGACCGGAAATGCCAACAACACGTCGGGGCTGTGAGGCAGCAAGGGCTGCCGGGAAATTAAGTCTCCGCCGCCCGCGAGGCGTTCCCACTCATCCCCGGGTGGGGGCGCCCAAGCGGGTAGTTCTGGACCGTGCTGATGGCTCAAGTCCACGGTAATCAGACATTTGAGGACACGCAAAGAAAAACAGGGACTGTCAGAGGGACTTGGGTAGGATGCCACTTCTTTCCGGTCAGGGTCCAAGAAGGTCACACCTACTTGGAAACCCCTGCAGGCCCTTTTCCGCTACATCTCCTCCAGGCCCCACCCATGCCCCCCAGGTCCAGCCATAAATACTATTAAGGGCCTTTTATTCATATTCACCACATCAGAGATATCTCTTTCTGGGAAGGTTTTTTAATCCCCACAGGTTGAATTAGGGCACTCCCTCTGGGTCCCTAGCAGTCGTCTCCAGGCTGGGAGCCCCAGGGGGTCTGCTCCCTCCCTGCTTCCCTAGTCTGGCCCTGCCGGCACACAGTCACCAAGAAGTGCTTGGGTGAAGTGAGCTGTCTTGCACTGCCGAGTGGAAGGTGGGCACCTGCCCCACTAATGCTCGCTGGCTGGTAGCTTTCACAGTACTCCTGACCCCCTGAGGGCTTTGCAATCTGCCACTGCAGGTCCCTCGCACAACCCACAGGGTCCTTAAAAGTCATCGTCGTCACAGATGTCGAGGTACACATCGAAAGCCTCTCTGTTGCAGTTTCCATCAGGAGTGAAGACATATTTGTGGAAGGTCCCATCTACGCAGATAGCTAGAAGAGGGGGGAGGATGAGCAAAAGGTTAGAAGCTGCAGAAGCCACACACTCCAATCCTTTCAGGTGTCCTAGGGTCTACCTCCAGACCTCTGTCCACATGCCATCCCTCTGATGATGGAGTCGAGCCACCCACTCTAGCTTCCCATGCCTTAAAATTCCTTCAGGTCCAAATTGCAGGACTTCGCCCATGCAGTGCCCCCAGTCAAGGGCTATTCCCACTCACCAATGACAGAGTTGACGTTCTTGGAAGTATTGCGACCGAAGGCGCAGATGCAGGCTGACTCGGCAGGCACGGTGAAGCTCGCCAGGCTCCACTGAGAGTCCACGTACTGCCCAATCATAGGCCCCACCTTGCCCACACGAGCCAGCCTGCAGGCAGCACTGGCTAAGCCCAGGTGTGGTACATGGGCAGGGGGACTGGGGACATGGCAGGGCAGGGCAGGGAGTACTCACGCGGAGCGACGGTTGAGGCGGGTATCTTTGAGAGCAAAGATATGGACCGTGCCCTTATCACTGGAAGCGCAGAGGAAGGAGGAGTCATGGCTGAAGTTGATGCTGGAAGACAGACCAGCAGTGATGCCCATGTGTCATGTGACATGGGGTCACCAGCCCGCCACACATATCCTGTGCTCACCAGTAGAGAGTGGCAGGGTCAGTGCCTCGGCGCAATTCCACCAGTTTCTCCTTGGATTGCGTGTCAAAGAGGCGAATAAGGGTGCCTTTCTGAGAGGCCGAGGCCACTACAGTGCCTGGCTGGTTCAGAGACACACAGGCCACTTCACTCTGATGTGCATTGATCGTAAATGGAGCAGATGAAGTGCCAGGCTTTGTGCTTGCCAGGTCCTGTGGTGGAAGGAGCAGTTTGGGCTTGGGGGTATGGGAAGCAGGGGCCAAGCATCCACAGGGGGAGCCAGCCCACACACCTACCCACCTACCCTTGCCCACTGGATGGCTCACCACAAGTTGCAGACTCCCACACTTGTGTCCTGGGAACACCAGCAGTTGCTTCTCCAGGCTGGGGCAGAGGTCACAGAGCCCTAGGGTGTGAGGATGAAGTGTCGGGGTTGGGGGGATGCAGGGGCCAGGCAGGGTCTCAGAATGGACAGAAGCAGGATAAGGGCCAAGACTTTGACCTTCCATGATATATGTTACCCACAGAACCCTCAGGGAGCTTGCCCTCCGCAGTGCTCCCCAGCAGTGAGGCAGATTCTCCACCTCCTGATGCAGCTGCGGCAGCCCCAGGAGGTCCAAGGATCCCTGGCACAGCCAGCCATGTCCTTACTCTCTGCTGGTGTTTCTGCTCTGCTATCTGGGGCACCTGGGCGTGGGACGGGGCTTCGGGTGGGGACAGAGAACTGGCCAAGGGTTGGAAAGATGGACTGACTGGGAATATGAACATCTCTCAGCCCATCTGAGCACCTCTGCACAAAGACTCTCTCTCTGCCCCTCTTTCCCCATTTTCCGGTGTGCCCCTTCCAACCTCTCATTTCTGCCCCTCTGCCCCATCCACTGCCTCCTGACCTCACACCTGCACATCTGGGTCCTCTCACCCTTGGGGTTGTCCCGGGTATCAAACTCGAACAGCTTTCGGGGGTTGTCGGGAAAGGAATACACGTAGATGCGGTTCCTCAGCACGATCACAATTCTGTGGGCAACACACAACACAGGATGGCCATGAGGGGATGGCGGGATGCCCATGCAGGACTAACCCTCTTGCCTGCTGTGGGGACCTCCTACCTCCCCCACCCCAGTCCTCCTCAGGCTCACTTGTCATGGCGCATGCGCACAGCCAGCACTGGCTTGGTGAAGGTGAACTCCAGCACCAGCTTGTCCTTGGAGTCCTTGCCCTCCCGGGCATCGTCCCAGATCAGCACTGTTGGGCAGGTGGGTGCGTTGTCGGGGCCAAGGTTTAGGGTGAGGGGCAGCCCTGGTGACACAAGACCCACCCCTACTCCCCATGGGACCTCAACCCACTTGTTTAACCTTTTGTTAACACCCAGCATTGGGCTTCATACGGCATGAGCACTTGTGGATGTGATTTCTGAGAATAGGTTTCTAAAACTGTTACATACTCATTTACAGATGAAGAAACTGAGGCTTGAAGAGGTTGAGTATCTTGGCCAAGAACCTCACTGCCCATGAGCAACCCAAGCAGGGACTCACATTCAGGACTGTAACTCCCATTAGTAACTATTTCTGCCTCCAGGGTCCCAGTCCGTATCCCTAGAAGATTTCTGTGATGAATCCTCGGGCTCTGTGACTTGCCTAGGGCATCTCTTGCCATGTCCCAGTGGGATCAACAAAACCCTTAGAACAAGATGTGTCCTGAGGCTCAAAGCAAGAGGATACTGGGGAGACAGCACCAATATTTTAAGACCTGTTGGTTGTGTGACCTTGGAAAAGCCACTTAACCTCCCTAAGCCTCAGTTTCTTCATCTGTAAAATTGGGGATAACAATACTTCCTACCACATGGAGTTACTGTGAGGATTAAATAAGTTAATATATATAAAGTGCATAGAACAGTACCAGGCTTATAGCAAGCGCTCCATAGGTAAGGACATGGCATACAGGAGGCATTCAATAAGTGTTAAGTGAAGGCAAGACACCAAGCTTCTCAAGCGATAAGATCCATGACTTCCAAGCTGTAGGCCTCACTGTGGGACTCTGAGGTGCTCTGACATCTTCATCTGCCAGTGCCTCGGGGTGCCTGAAGGAGGCCAGGATTCCGGGGTTTCTGGGCCAAGGGCGGGATGGGATGAGGGCACTTACCTGAGATCTCTGAGAACTTGGGGCTGCTACCACCACCCACCAGGGCCAGCAGGTTGGAGCGGTGCAGCATTTCCACCAGGCCCATGCTGCCCACCTGCTCATGGTCTGGACAAGGACCAGGATGTCAGTAGGGGTGGCAGCCAATGCCCAGCCCGTCCCTTCTGCCCATTGCCCCTCCTCCACCAATGGCTCACCCAGATGCCCCTTCTCCATCAATGGCTCCACATTGTAGATGCGCACACCTGTCTCCATGGCGCAGCAAAAGCAGCCTGGGGAGGGGGGGATTTTCGGCTGCTTCAAAGGATGCCCAGGTGGAAGCCATGGCCCACCTCTGGCCATTCTTTCCATCCCTCCCTCCAATCCACAAGGGTGCAGGCACAAGCCTCTCTCACTTTGGTCTTGGTTGAAACGCAGACTGGTCACTCCTCGAAGTGGCTGCTGAGTCATGGTCCAGGACTGCTTCCCTGGACACAGATGGGGGTAGGGTTGGGAAGAGTCCTGGGGTTTGCCCTTCAAGTCCTAGAACTCCTGTTCCCAGTGGATTTCTTCTTCCTCCTCCTCCTCCTCTGCCACTTTCTGCAGCCAGCAGGACTGAAGAAAACAAAAAAGAAAAAAGAGGGATAGTTCTGGGGTCTCCACACTAATCTCCTAAGATCCCAAAGAGCATGGCCAGGAATTTCCCCATCTTCTCACACTTGGATGAGCCCAGCTCCAGCCCTACCCTGACCTGTATTCCCCATTTCTTTCTTACTCCGTGGCCCTCAATGCATGTCAGGAAGTAATGGGGGTAGAGGGTTAGTGATATCTCTTCCCCACCCCCAGCCAATCCTGGCTCTAATGCCCCACATGGCCTAGAACCACTTCTCATCTTCACACCTGGACCTAGCATCCAACTCCACCTGTCAATAAGCAGGGAAATGAGGCTAGGTCATCCACTTCTTCCCACACCTCCCTGACCTGGCCCCGAGACCTGCTATGGTTGGTCCATCATCCACAGGACCACCTCTCCTCATGCCTTCTGAGGCTCCCAGCCAATTCCACCATCTCAGAGCCCTCTCACACCTCCCCTCCTCACAGGCTTCTCCAAACCCCTTCAGGATCCCATGCCTAGCCCCAGATGACCTCTTCTCATGCCATGCTAACTTCTGCCCAACCCGGGTCAGCCTGGATGTTCCCCAAGACCTCCTTATGCCCTAAAGACTCTACATCAGATTCCCCTATCACTCCAAATCGCCCACTCCTGGAACATTCCCTTCCATGTGCTTTGCTGTCATTTCCTCCAACATAGACTGACTAGAACCTACCCCCAGGAATCTCATCCCCCTTACATTCTTCCTCCAGATTCTCTATCCTCTCCCCAAACACCCTGCCCCAGGGCACCCCTCCTCCATCAAGACTCTTGCCCAGGACATACCTCCCCAAACCCCTACCTGGAACAACTTAACCCAACAAGACGCCTGCCCCGGACCCCTCTAAGATTCCTGTCCTAAAGCCCCCACGCTCCCTTCAAATCCCCATCACCCCAAGACTTTTGCCCAAGCACACCCGTTCCCCATCCTCCAGGAGCTCAAACCTACTTTCCGCTCTTGTACCACCTCCACCAGACCGCCTCACTCTCCAAAGACTCATTCTTTGGACAGCCCCACCTTTCAAGGTCCCTTTTTCGGACCACCATTGCAAAGACCCGTGCCACCCAAGAACTTTGCTCCGGGATGCCTTACCTCCCTCCACTTCTTCATGTCCAAGACCGCCCTCATACTCCTTCCAACACCAGCACTCACTTAAACTCCTTGTCCTAGACACCCCCCTCCCACCATTCACCAAAACCTCTGTTCATGGAACCCTCCCACTGGACCCTCCTCCAGGTTCGGAGCAACTCCGGAATCTTGCCCCAGTTTCCCGCTGCCTGCACTGACCTGATCTCCGCGCGTTCCCGATTCCAACCCCAGCCGTCGGTGCCGCCCGCGGCCCGGTTTTCTGACCTCCCGGGCCCTGACGCCCGGCTCTGGTGTTTACATCAGGTCTCACTTCCGGGGGAGGGAGTCTGTGACCGGAAATGACTCATTTGCGGCCGCAACCCTCCTCCCCTGGGTTCCAGGTCTTTGGAGCCATGCAAGTGATAGTGGCGTCCTCCGGGGAGGATGCTCAAGGGCCTGTCTGAGGGAGCAGAGGAGGGTGGGCGAGAGGGACCCCTCCCTTCGCGGAGAGGAAGAGGGCCGAGCATTCCCCCGCTCTGTCCTGCTCTGAGGGCGAGAGGCGTCAACTTTCTGGGCTAGCAAGATTTGGACCTCCAAGGTGGGCTAGAGGGGCCTTCCTTGTTGGAAATACTAGTCTTCCCAGATTTCTAGAGAGGCGGGGAGGGGGGAGGCCCGAGGCGGGGGCGGACCTGGAGACCCGGTAAAGCCGCAACGCCTTGCCCAGGGGAAGTCAGGGATGAGATTCCATCCCCTTGCTTGGTTTTGTTTACAAAATGAAAAGGGGGTTTTTAATGGTAAGAGGTATAATGCTTCCTGTGGAAAAAGAAACCAATTATGTACATACTGGAAATACATTTTAATTCAACTTTTAACGTTTGAGGTAGTTGTGGATTCACGTGTGGTTTGGGGAAATAATACAGAGAAACGAGATGTATTTGTAACAGTTTCCTCCAAGGGTAACATGTAACATTATAGTAAAATATTTACAATCAGGTTATTGATATTGATACAATGTACCCATCCTTTACTTTTTTTTTAAGTATTTTTTTTTTAATTTCTTTTAACATTTGTTTATTTTTGAGACAGAGAGAGAGGGAGACACAGAATCTGAAACAGGCCCCAGGCTCTGAGCTGTCAGCACAGAGCCCTACCCGGCGCAAACCCACGGACCGCGAGATCATGACCTGAGCTGACGTCGGACGCTTAACTGACTGAGCCACCCAGGCGCTCCACTTAAGTGTTGTTTTGACGCTTCTTAAATTTTTGGCTAATATATAATGGATATGTTTAATTCCAACGTTAAAATTTATCTATTTTAATTTTTAAAAAATGTTTATTTTTGAGATACAGAGCGCGAGTGGGGGGGGGGGATGGGCAGAGAGAGAGAGAGAGAGAGAGAGGGAGACAGAGAGTCTGAAGCAGCTCTGGGCTCTTGGCATAGAGGCCAGTGCAGGGCTCGAACCCACAAATCTCGAGATCATGACCTGAGCTGAGGTCAGACGCTTAACTGACTGAGCCACCCAGCCCCCCCCCCCAATTTTTAAAAATTCCACCTTTTTAACTGATTCATGGAATTCTGTGGAATAAACGTAGCATTGTTCAACTCTTCTCTTACTGATGGCCATCTAGGTTGTTTCATGTATGGTGTTCTCAACATACTGTGAATTTGGCCTCCATATTCTAGGTGTGCTGTGATCCTCAGCAAAGCTAATCTTCTGGCTTTCTTCGGTCTCTACTTTCTCATGTCCCAGACCATATTTAACTTAATTTAGTTTGGGTTCTGCCACTCCTATGTCTCAGACACTGCTCTTAACCAGATCACCCATGAATAATCATCTTGACTAAGCAGCAGTCACTTCCCTACTCTCTCCTGTGACTGCCCAATGCATTCCACAGTTTCTTTCTCTCATTCTCTTGGTTTTCTCTTACATTTCTGGCTACTCTTCGCCTTTATCCAATTTCCAAATATTAGAGTATCCTGGTCCCCTTACTTTTGTAGCCAATATACTCTCCCTAGGTGACTTCATCTTGTTTCATAGCTTTAATTTTTGCAAATGTTTTGGAGATCCACTAATTTAGGCCTATAGCCTAGACCTCTTTCCTGAACACCAGACTCATATATGCTATGGCCTGTTTGGCGTCTTCCTGTGGATATCTCATAAAGTATCTCAGATTTAACCCACCCAAACAGATCTCTCACATTTTCTTGGTTCAAACACCCTCTTGTCTCCCTCATCTCAACCAATGGGACCACAACACCCAGTTTGTCACTCAAGTCAAATAGCAGACATCATGCTCAACTGATTATTCTCCATTGTCATTTTCAAATTCTGTTGGTCTCCCTATCAAAAGGTGTCAGAAATAAACCCCTCAGTTATTTACTTACAGTCAAGATAGAGTAACAAGGACTAAATTTTCCCTCTCACATGAAACACACCCCCCAAAAGACCCAGACAAAATACATCAAACAGTGGTTTCCAAGACACAGACATCAGGCCTCCCTAAGTTAAGATAGTCCAGAGGGACAAGGGCACTTAGAGTTCAAAGACAGAGTATCAGGAGAGAGCTGCAAAGAGAGAGAAGCACAGAAATCTGCAGAGGGTCCCTGTGAGCAGAGCAGTGATCAGTGCATGCATTTGAGAAAACTACCTAAGGCTAGGGAAAGGCCCATCCAAATGAATTAGAGGGAACAGGGCCTGGTACATAGGCAGAGAATAGTTCTTGCTTCTACAAGCTAGACTGGGAAAACTCCTAATTTGTAGGGCATAGAACACACAGGAAGGTCTTGCCTCAATGGTGGTAAATAATTAGCTGTAGACTTAGTACTGCTTGAGACCCACTTAACAAATCATAAGAGGTAGACTCTGAAAGAGGAAACTGTTTCCAAGTAACTATATCAGTACAAAGGTCAGGAAAATTTATAGGAATAATATAATAATAATAATAACCCAGCACCTAAAAAAGTAAAATTTACAATTTCTGTTATCCAAACAAGCATGACCAGGCATAAAAGAAGCAGGACATACTGCAACATGGAAGAACCTTGAAACTAGTATACTAAGTGGCAGAAGCCAGTCACAAAGGACTACATGTTGTTTTTTTTTAGAAGTGTTTTTATTTATTTATTTTGAGAGAGACAGAGCGCAAGTGGGGGAGGAGCAGAGAGGGAGAGAGGGAGAATCCCAAGCAGGCTCCATGTTGCCAGTGCAGAGCCTGATGCAGGGCTCAAACCCATGAAACTGTGAGATCATGACCTGAGCTGAAACCAGGAGTCCAATGCTTAGCTGACTGAGCCACCCGGGCACCCTGAGGACCACATATTATATGATTCCATTTATGAGATGTCCAGAATAGGCAAGTCCTTAGAGACAGAAAGTGGATTAGTAGTTGCCTAGGGCTGATGGCAGTAGTGATGGCATGGGGGTGGGGGGACTTTGATTAGGAAGGAAAGGGAAATGACTGCTAAGGGGTATGGGGTTTCTTTTGGGGGAGATGAAAATGTTCTAAAACTGATTGTGGTGATGGTTGAACAACAGTATACTAAATGAATTGTACACTTTAAATGATGAATTATGTGGTATGTGAATTATAGAAAAATACACCAAATGGGATTAATGACATCACAAAAGAAAAACATTAGTGACTTGAAGTCATAGCAATAGAAACTAACAAACGAAACAGATAAATAAATAAATAAATAAATAAATAAGGCATAAATGAGCTATGGAACAATTTCAAATGGCCTAATATGCCATTTGAAATAAAATCCCCAAAGGAGAGGAAGGGGGACGGAAAAAGTACGTGAAGAAATAATGTCCTAAAACTTTCCAAAATTAATAAAAAATATAAACGGACAGATCCAAGAAGTTCAATGATCTCCAGTACAAGAAAGTTGGAAAATACTACACAAAGGCACATCGTAATCAAATTACTCCAAACCAATGATAATAGATGAAATCCTACCAGCAGCCAGAGATAAAAGATGTGTTACCTAAAGGAGAAAAAGAGAAGAATGACAGCTTTCTTGTCAGCAAACAATGCAACAAGAAGACAGTAGGGCAACATCTTTAAAAGAGGATAGTACGTTCTGAATGACAGAGTAAGGAACCTCCAAATCCATTCCTCCATAAAGGTAATGAAAACACTAGCCAACAACAATAGCCAAAAAAGGTCCAAATTAACTTTCTGAGAATTTTCTACATTAGCCAAATACTTGAAACAATCTGAGGAGCATCCATTCAAGAAAAATGCCTGAATCTTGGTAGGAATGAGCTTTGTGTCATTTTAATTTGCCTTATTCCTGCCCCTCTCTACCCAGCTCCATCATACCAATAAAAGCCAGCAGCCTATCAGGATGGAGGGAGGAAAATGTGCTTGGAGCTCCCCTAAAAGCTATATTCCTAAAGAATTGTCATCCTTTAAAAAAAAAAAAATCACATGTTAACATAGATAGAATTTTTCCAAAACAACAACAAAAACTATTTAGTGAGAAGAGGGGCATTTTACATTTCTGCAAGTCTCTTTAATGTTTGGTTTAATAGAAAACAGCTAGATTCTCATATCTGCTCCTGAATTCAATCTCTTGTGATATCACCTATTTGGTGTCCTGATAAAAATTCTATGCACTTGTGAGAGAATGAGTATGAAAAAGGCAAATAATGTCTTGGTGTCATGAACATACTTCTGACCTCCAGACACCTTAAAAGAGTCTCAAGGACCCCCACGGATCCCAGACCACACTTAGAACTTTTAATCAGTGCTGTTAAAACTTCTGGTTATAAAGGTACCAACCCATCCTCACTTCCACAATGAATGTTTTACCTCATCTTTATACTTGAGTAAATAGGGCTTGACATTGTATTTGAATAAAGATGGGTTCCTAGGTGTTTAAGTCCTCTTAGTTTGCTTTTCAAACAAGTGGTCTGTTTATTAATGTTATATGTTAATGGGACACTCACCAGAAAATGAAGAATGATGCACATTCCTGTTATATAAAGTTGTTATGAGGAAAGGTTTCAGGATTGAAAGGACCAAGTTTCAATGACAGAGTAACCTGTTGAAGAAATCCAAACTTGGATGAACATTTAGGTATTCCAGATTCATGGAAATGAGTTATAAGAATTTACATCTCAGTCAAAAATTTTCTCAATGCATGAATCTTGAAGCTAAACATCACTCTGCTCAGACCCAGTTGGGCCAACTAAAGTTAGGGCCCCTCCTTGGAATGTTTTACCTTCTTTTGTGGGTGTGACACACTGAATTAAACTTCCACTTCAATGCATCCTGGAAAATGGATTGTTTGTGGCTGGAAGAATCATTTAAGTTTTACTTTGATGTTTTGAAAAGTAGCATCTTGATTTCCACAGGTCTTCATTTATCATTGAACATTCATTCATTCATTTATTAAATCCCTAAAACAGGCACACTGTATGAAATGTTGGGAATAGAAAAGTAAGCAGATCAATATCCTTGTCCTCTAAAGAGAAAGGTGGTGGACATATACATAAATGCTATGAAGGGAAAAAGGATTAGAATATAGGAAGAGCTGGAGTAGAGGTAGGGGTTGCTATTTTATTTGGGGTGCTCAGAGAAGCTTTTGTGCTAAGGTGACATTTGAGAAGAGACCTGAAGGAAGAGAGGGAATGAGTCTTATGGAAATTTTGGGGAAGAGCATGGTAGGCAAAAAGAACAGGAAGGATATCAATACAGCTTGAGAGGTGAGGTCACAGAGGTATGGGGTTGGGAAAAGATCATACAGGGCCTTGTAGGCCATTTTAAAGGTTTGGTTAAAAATTTTTTTTTTGAAGGCTTTGGCTCTGTTCTGAGTGAGTTAGGGAATCACTGGGGAGTTTGGAGGAGAGGACAGAGATGTGACCAGACTTGCCTTTCCAAAGGCTTCCTGGCTTTGTGAAAAGCTGGCTGCTATGTGAAGACCAAGGTGGGGGCAGGGAAAGGGGGAGCAAGGAGGGCAGTTAGGAGGCTATTGCAATAAATCAGACAATGGTTTTTGGTGGCTTTGACACTGGGTAGTGGAAGAGATAAGATGCATTCTGGAATTATTTTGAAGGTGGAGCTGAAGGGATATGTTGATGGATTGGATATAGGGTGTGAGAAAGATAGGAGTCAAGAATGAGTCAAAAGGTTTTGATTCACCTGGGAGTCAGCTGGAGGAGCAGATCTGAGATGGGAAATTGGGAGTTTGGTTTTTTTTTTCTGGAGTCTAAAATGCTTATGGGATATCATGTAGAGATGTTGAATAGGTGGTTGGAGATGACTGAAGATCAGTCAAAATCTTTCCAAATTGATGAAAAACAATCTGTACATCCAAGAAACTAAAGAACTCCAAGTAGGATACATTTAAAGAGATACATACCCAGACATATCATAATCAAACTTTCAAAACATAAAGAAAAAGGATCTTAAAGGCACCAAGAGAGAGAATCACAAAAGCAGGACATACAAGTGATCTTCAATAAGATTTACTATTAGTTTCTCACCAGAAACCGGAGAGGCCATTAGACCGTGGGATGACATATTAAAGTACTGAAAAAGAAATTGTTAACCTAGAATTCCATACCTAGTAAGAATGTCTTGTAAAAACATGGGAAAAAATAAAGATATTTTTAGCCATTAAACAGCTAAAAGAATTCAACACCATTAGAACAGCAAAACAGGAAATGTAAAAGAACACCCTTCAGGCAGAAGGAAAATGATATCTGGTTGAAATCTGGATCTACACAGTGAAATGAAGAGCACTGGACATGGTAACTACATAGATAAATATAGAATATATTTTTCTTATTATTTACATCTCTTTAAAAGATAATTGATGAGGGTGCCTGTGTGGCTCAGTTGGTTGAGCGACCAACTCTTGGTTTCAGTCAGGTCATGATCTTACAGTTTGTGGGTCCAAGCCCTGCATTGGGCTATGCACTGATGTGTGGAGCCTGATTGGGATTCTCTCTCTCTCTCTGCCTCTCCCCTGCTCATTCTCTCTCTCTCTCTCTGTCTCTCTCTCCCTCTCTCCCTCTCTCTCTCTCAAAATAAATAAATTTAAAAAATTTAAAAATAAAAGATAATTGACTAATCAAAAACAACAACAATGTTTTGTGGTGTTTATAACATATGTAAAAGTAAGATGCATGAAAACAATAGCATAAAGGTCGGGAAGGAATAAACGGAAACTTATTACTATATGGTCCTTATATGATCCATGAAGTAGTATATCAGTTAAAGAGGCATACTATAAGTTAAAAATGTATACTACAAATGCTAAACCAACCACTAAAATAACAAATCCAAGAGTTACAGATAACAAACTAACATAGGAGATAAAAAGAAATAGTTAAAACTTTCTGATTAATCCAAAAGAAGATGGAAGAAGTGAGAAAAAGGAACAAAGAACAAATAGAAAACAAATAGTAAGATGATGATATACTCAAACTTTATTATATCACATTATCGCACTAATCACTTTAAGATAAATGACGTAAATATCCACTTAAAAGACAAAGATCGCCACTTTGGATAAAAAGCAAGAACTAATTAAATGCTGCCTGTAAGAAACACACTTTAAATACAAAGGCACAAATAGGTTAAAAATAAAAGGATGGAAAAAGATATACCACGCTAACACTAGTTGTTAAAAAAAGATGGAATTGCTATACTGATATCAGACAAAGTAGATTTCAGAGTAAAGGTTATTACAAAGGATAAACATTTATCTTAAACATTTATGCACATAGCAACAGAGCTTCAAAACACATGAAGCAATCATTGATAGAACTTCAAAGAGAAATGGACGAATTCACAATTACAGTTGCAAATTTCCTTATTCCTATTTACATTATTCATAGAAAAAGTAGGCAGGAAATCAGCAGGAATATGGTAGACTTAAAGCAACAGTAGCAACCAACTTGATCTGACTGATATTTATAAAACATTCCATCCAACAACAGAATAACACTCATCTCAAATGCACACAAAAAATTTACCTGTCAAGCAAGGCTGAAATATTTGGTCAAGAAATAACAAACCTTTGCTAGATTCAGTTTGTTACTTACATAGCAAAAACAAGAGTAGCAAAGGTGTCAGCTACCCATATCTTTTGCCCCATAGGATAACACCAAAACAAAAGGGCCAGATGATTGCAACACCAGTATCAGAACACCCTGTCCCTAAGCACTTTTATAGCGTGCAGCTATACACTGAGGGGTCAGGATGAGACAGAAAACCTTATACCTCATCAGAACTTGTAAGACAATGAAAAATTCTCCCTCAAAGATAGGAAAGTGAGAGATGGTACTACAAAAACATTACTAAGTTGGTTAGTTCTTCTGTCTACAACTGATGTTTTTTTTTTTTTTTTTTTTAATATATGAAATTTACTGTCAAATTGGTTTCCATACAACACCCAGTGCTCATCCCAAAAGGTGCCCTCCTCAATACCCATCACCCACCCTGCCCTCCCTCCCACCCCCCATCAACCCTCAGTTTGTTCTCAGTTTTTAACAGGCTCTTATGCTTTGGCTCTCTCCCACTCTAACCTCTTTTTTTTTTTTTTTTTTTTTTTTTTTTTTTTTTTTTTCCTTCCCCTCCCCCATGGGTTTCTGTTATGTTTCTCAGGATCCACATAAGAGTGAAACCATATGGTATCTGTCTTTCTCTGTATGGCTTATTTCACTTAGCATCACACTCTCCAGTTCCATCCATGTTGCTACAAAAGGCCATATTTCATTTTTTCTCATTGCCACGTAGTATTCCATTGTTACAACTGATGTTTTAAGGGAATCCCTTTAAGCTTTAATGGTTGACGTTGATGTGGTGGTCACTGATGTGATGGGATGGATGTATGTTATTGAGAAGGAATATTAACTTGCAACAATCACTTTACAACAATACAATCACGGAGAAACCTGTGTGCCTATAATTGGTGTTTGTTGCATTTCTGAGCCCACTTTGTATTCGTGAGAAACAAAAATATCATGGGAGAAATATTTTAAATTACCAGTATTTTAACTTTAACTTTTTATAAAGTTTGGGACTTTATCAAAAAAGGATGTTGAAAATATATGTACTTTTACTTTAGTCAAATTACTTTTCATTATCTGATTTCTTAATTTTATGTATTTGAAATCTTGTGAATTAGGGATATCTATATAAATATATAGATATTTAAAACTTAATGATAACAATAAATGTAATTCAGTAACATGATTCAACAATTAAATTTTCTTTTCAGAACAAGATATAGTTAACTGCATCAAATTTATATATTACTTTGTAATGGTAAATGCTCTAAAAAATATTTAAGCTACTTCAATTCTATACCTCCTTTTTTCCCAAAGGACACACAAGAGAATGTGATGCTATTTTAACCCTCTGTGTGAATTTTGCCTTATCAAACATTGTGCCTCATTTTATTAAAAGCCTTTCTTGGAAAAAAATACTTTCTTGTAATTTGGGGGGAAAAAAAGGAAAGTGAGCAACACCCGGCTGGCTCAGTCGGTGGAACGTGGCAACTCTTGATCTTGAGGTTGTAGGTTTCAGGGCCACAATGGGTGTAGAGATTACTTTTAAAAAACCTTTAAAAAAGATAGGAAAGTGAGTGGGAAATTATCTTGTAGCAGCTTCTCACAAGCTTCCCATGTTCTAATGTTCTGGGAAATCGTATCTTCTGCCAAGACTTAGATCAGCTGTGGTTAAGCCTTGCTTCCATGAAGTGTGCAGATATATGCAAAGTTGTCAGGACACCAGCATGAAGCAGATGCCCTCTATTACCAAGAGAGACTTTATGCTGGGTCATGAAATTGGTCTCAATAGATGCAAAAAGATTCACGTTATACAAAGTATTTTATCTGACCACAATAGAACTGAATTGGAAGTTGATAACAGAAAGATGTCTGGAAAATCACTAAATATTTGGAAATTAAATAATACATTTTAAAATAACTCATGGATCAAAGAAGAAAGAAACATTGGTATCAGAAAACATTTTGAACTGAATGAAACTAAAAATTCAACATATTAGTATTTCTGGGATGCCACTAAAGCAGTACTTGTGGATGAATTTATAACACTGAATGCCAATATTAGAAAAGAAGAAAGGACTAAGAAAGGTCTAAAATCAATTACCTTGGCTTCCACCATAAGAAACTAGAAAAAGAAGGGGCACCTGGGTGGCTCAGTTGGTTAAGTGTCCGACTTCAGCTTAGGTCATGATCTCATGGCTCATGAATTTGGCCCTGTGTTGGGCTCTGTGCTGACAGCTTAGAGCCTGGAGCCTGCTTCAGATTCTGTGTCTCCCTGTCCCTCTCTCTCTCTCTGCCCCTCCCTCACTAGCGTTCTGTCTCTCTCTCTGTCTCTCTCTCTTTCTCCTTCAAAAATTAATGAACTTAAAAAAATTAAAAAATAAAGAAACTAGAAAAAGAAAAGTAAATGTAAGGTATGGAGTGCCTGGGTGGCTCAGTCGGTTGAGTGTCCAACTCTGATTTCAGCTCAGGTCATGATCCCAGCATCATGGGCTCCAGCCCTGTGTTGGGTTCCACACTGAGCATTGAGCCTGCTAAGATTCTCTCTATCCCTCTGCCCCATTCCCCCACCCCTTGCACTTTCCTCTCTCTCTTTCTAAAATAAAAAATTTTTAAAAATTTAAAGGTGAGGTTAGCAGAAAAAAGGAAATAATAAAGATCAAAGTGAAAATCAATGGAAATAGAAAACAGGAAAACCATGGAAAAAATTAATGAAACTAAAAGCTGGTCATTGAGATCAATAAATTGATAAACATGAAGACTTCTAAAGACAAAAAGAGAGAAGGCACAGCTTACCAATATCAGGAATGAAAGGTGACATCACTATAGATTCTACAGAAACCGAGAAGGATAAAAGAATATTTAAAAAACTTATGCCAATAAATTCCACAACTTAATAAAAATGTACAAATTCCTTGAAAGATACAAATTACCAAAGCTCACTCAAGAAGAAGTAGATAGTTGCCAGGGTAGAGGAGCAGTTGTTTACTGGACACAGAATTTCAGATTTGTGAGATAAAAAGAGCTCTTGAGATGGATGGTGGTGATGGTTGCAGAACAATGTAAATGTACTTAATACCACTGAACTTTACACTTAAAAATGGTCAAGATGGTAAACTTTATGCTATGTGTATTTGATTACAATTAAACCAAAGAAATAGATAACCTGAGTAACTATATATCTATTAAAGAAATGGACTTTCCAGTTAAAATTCTTCCTACAAAGAAAATTCCAGGCCGAGACGGTGTCACTGGTGAATTATGCCAAGCATTTTAAGGAAGAAATAATATCAACTCTATACAAACTCTTACAAAAATTTGAATACTTCCCAGCCATTCGATGGAACCAGCATTACTCTGATACCAAAACCAGATAAAGATATTACAGAAAAAGAAATCTAAAGACCAATATCCCTTATGACACAGAGGCAAAAATTATAAACATAATTTTAGCAAATTTATTCCAACATTATATTAAAAAGATAATATATTACAACCAAGTGGAGCTTATCCCAGCAACACAGGGTTGCTTTAACATTCAAAAATCAATCAATGGGGGCGCGTGGGTGGCTCAGTCGGTTAAGCGTCCGACTTCGGCTCAGGTCATGATCTTGCGGTCCGTGAGTTCGAGCCCCGCGTCGGGCTCCGTGCTGACAGCTCAGAGCCTGGAGCCTGTTTTGGATTCTGTGTGTCCCTCTCTCTCTGACCCTCCCCCATTCATGCTCTGTCTCTCTCTGTCTCAAAAATAAATAAATGTTAAAAAAATTAAAAAAAAAACAAAAAAACAAAAATCAATCAATGTAGGGGCGCCTGGGTGGCTCAGTTGGTTGCATCTGACTCTTGATTTCAGCTCAGGTCATGATCCCAGGGTTGTGGGACTGAGCCCCAAGTCCAGCTCCATTCTGAGTGTGGGGCCTGCTTAGGATTCTCTCTCTCTCCCTTTGCTCTTCTCCTCTCTCTCTCTTTCTGTAAAATAAAAAAAATGAGTGTTTTTTTTTTTTAATCAATATAGCTTCACATACTAACAAACAACAAAAGAAAACAAAACCCATATAATCATTTCAATAGGTGCAGAAAAGAAGTTGGTAAAATTACATGATTTCCTGATAAAACACTAAGGAAAGTGGGAATAGAAAATAACTTCTTCAACCTAATGCAACAGGTATATGAAAAGATTCTCAACATCACTCATCAGAAGAGAAATGCAAATCAAAACCACAATCAGATACCATCTCACACCTCTCAGAATGGATAAAATCAACAATACAAGAAACAAGGGGCGCCTGGGTGGCTCAGTCAGTTAAGTGTCCAACTCTTTATTTCTGCTCAGGTCATATTCTTCATGAGATTAAACCCCATGTCAAGCTCTGTGATGACAGTGAGAAGCCTGCTTGGGATTCTCTCTCTCCCTCTCTCTGCCCCTCCCCTGCTCTCTCTCTCTCTCAAAATAAATAAACTTAAAAAAAAAAAGAAACAGCAAGTTTTGGTAAGGATGTGGAGAAAAAGGAACCCTCATGCACTGTTGGTGGGAATGCAAACTGGTGCAGCCACAGTGGAAGACAATATGGAAGTTCCTCAAAAAATTAATAAAAGAACTACCATGTGACCCAGTAATCCCACTTCTGGATATTTATCCAAAGGAATTGAAATCAGGATCTTGAAGAGAAATTACCACTCTCATGTTCCTTGCAACATTATTCACAATAGATAATATGTGGAAACAACCTAAATATTACTCAACAGATGAATGGATAAAGAAAATACAGCATATACATACAATAGAATACTATTTAGCCTTACAAAAAAGAAGGAAATAGGGGCGCCTGGGTGGCTCAGTCGGTTAAACATCCGACTTCAGCTCAGGTCACGATCTCGCGGTCCGTGAGTTCAAGCCCCGCGTCGGGCTCTGGGCTGATGGCTCAGAGCCTGGAGCCTGCTTTCGATTCTGTGTCTCCCTCTCTCTCTGCCCCTCCCCCGTTCATGCTCTGTCTCTCTCTGTCTCAAAAATAAATAAAACGTTAAAAAAAATTAAAAAAAAAAAAGAAGGAAATGCTACAATATGCAACAGCGTGGATGGACTTGAAGACATTTTGCTAAGTGAAATAAGCCAGACCCAGAAAGATGCATGATTTCACTTATATGAGGTATGTAAAATAGTCAAATTCATAAAATCAAAGACTGGAATGGTGGTTTACAAGTGTTGGGGGAAGGGAGAAATGGGGAGTTACTAATCAACAGGCATAGAGTTTTAGATTAAGATAAATAAGTTCTAGGGGCACCTGGGTGGCTCAGTCGGTTGTCTGACTCTTGATTTAGGTTCAGGTCATGATCCCAGGGTCATGGGATGAAGCCCCATTTTGGGCTCCACACTGATCATGGAGCCTGCTTAAGAGTGTCTCTCTCTCCCTCTGCCCCTCTCCCCTGCTCAGGCCCTCTCTCTCTCTAAAATAAAAATACAGGGGCTCCTGGGTGGCTCAGTTTGTTAAGCAGCTGACTTTGGCTCAGGTCATGAGCCGTTTGTGAGTTTGAGCCCTGTGTCAGGCTCTGTGCTGACAGTTCAGAGCCTGGAGCCTACTTCAGATTCTACGTCTCTTGCCCTCTCTGCCCCTCCCCCATTCACACTCTGTCTCTCTATACTTAATAAAAGTTAAAAAAATTAAATAATAAAATAAAAATACATACATACATCCATAAAATAAGATGAATAAGTTCTAGAGATCTGCTGTGCAACATTGTGCCTATAGTCAACAATTATGTATTGCACACTCAAGGAGGATAGATCTCAGGGTGCCTCAGTGCCTCAGTCAGTTGATCAGCTGGGCAGCCAATTTTGGCTTAGGTCATGATCTCCCAGTCATGGGAGTGTTGGGCTCCATGCTGACCATGGAGCCTGCTTGGGATTCTCTCTCTCCTTCCCTCTGCCCCTCCAGTGCTTGTGCTCTCTCTCTTTCTCTCTCTCTCTCTCTCTCTCTCTCAAAAAAAGAGGATAGAGCTCATGTTGTGCTCTTACCACAGTAAAACTTAAAAAGTAAAATCTCCTTGAAAGAAAAAACAGATATGTGTATTGGTTAAAGTATTTCTGAAGCCCTCTCTATCTTGCCTTAATAGGCATGAGAATCTAGTTGTGACTGTGGCCTTTGTCCTTAGAAGTGTTGCCCAAGGCTTGACCCTGAAACAAACCTACCTCTGCCATTATTTTTTGAAAGAGCACTTCTTAACTGGAGCTCATATTATAATTCTCTGGAGGGCTCATAATAATGGAGTGCTGTCCCCTATCCCGAGAATGTCAAATTCATATGCAGGAGGGGCCTGAGAATTTGCACTTCTATGCTGTTTCAAGTTGATGCTGCTGCTGCTGGTCTGGGGTCCACATTGCTAGAATCACTGGATGCCTGACACTACAAAATAATACAACTCTACCCCTGGAGTATTGTCTTACCCATCACAAGGGAACTCTTTGATTCAAGGTATGACCAGAGTCCCTAGAAGGACAGGAAGCTGGGACTTTGCTGAATTTATAGCATATAATTAGGATGTGTTGACCCTGCTTGGTAATAAATGGTTATTTAATAAATGATAGGTATGTTGGAGAGGGAGGAAAAAAACCCTACAGTTAACCTTATACTTAATGGCTAGTGCTTTTTTTCCCTAAAACCAGGAACAGATATCTATTCTCACCATTACTATTTTACATTGTACTAAAGACTCTAGTCAGTGCACCAAGGCAAGAAAAAAAACACACACAAGGCAACCAGATTGGAAAGGAAAAAGTAAAACTGTCTTTATTTGAAGACAATATGATTATCTAGTGGAAAATCCAATGAAAAAAGCTAGTAAATTTAATGTTTAGCAAGATTGCAAGATACAAGCCTCAGCAACTTCTTACTCAACACGTTCCCAGAGGCAAGGGAAACAAAAGCAAAAATGAACTATTGGGACCTCACCAAAACAAAAACCTTCTGCAAAACGAAGGAAATAATCAGCAAAACTAAAAGGCAACTGACGGAATGGGAGAAGGTATTTGTAAATGACTTATCAGATAAAAGGTTAGTATCCAAAATCTATAAAGAAGTTATCAAACTCAACACCCAAAAAACAAATAATCCAGTGAAGAAATGGGCAAAAGACATGAATAGACACTTCTCCAAGGATGACATCCAGATGGCCAACCAACACATGAAAAAATGTTCAACATCACTCATCATCAGGGAAATACAAATCAAAACCACAATGAGATACGACCTCGCATCTGTCAGAATGGTTAACATTAACAACTCAGGCAACAACAGATGTTGGTGAGGATGAGGAGAAAGAGGATCTCTTTTGCATTGCTGGATCTCTTTTGCAAACTGGTGCAGCCACTCTGGAAAACAGTTCCTCAAAAAATTAACAATAGAACTACTCTATGAGCCAGCAATTGCACTACTAGGCATTTATCCCAGGGATACAGGTGTGCTATTTCAAAGGGACACATGCACCCCAATGTTTATAGCAGCACTGTCAACAATAGCGAAAGTATGGAAAGAGCCCAAATGTCCATCGATGGATGAATGGATAAAGAAGAAGTGGTGTATATATATACAATGGAGCATTATTCGGCAATCAAAAAGAATGAAATCTTGCCATTCGCAACTACGTAGATGGAACTGGAGAGTATTATGCTAAGCGAAATTAGTCTGTCAGAGAAAGACAAATATCATATGAATTCACTCATGTGAGGACTTTAAGACACAGAACAGATGAACATAAGGGAGGGGAAGCAAAAATAATATAAAAACAGGGAGGGGGACAAAACATAAAAGACTTAAGCATGGAGAGCAAACAGAGGGTTGCTGGAGGGGTTGTGGGAGGGGGGATGGGCTAAATGGGTAAGGGGCTTAAGGAATCTACTCCTGAAATCATTGTTGCACTATATGCTAACTAATCTGGTTGTAAATTTAAAAATTTTTTAAAAATTAAAAAAAAAGATTGCAAGATACAAGACCAATGTACAAAAATCAACTGTATTTTTTATACATTAGCAATGAACAACTGGAAATTGAAATTAAAAAATAATATGTACAATAATATCAGGAAATATGAAATACTGGGGTACCTGGCTGGCTCAGTTGGTAGAGCGTGCTACTCTTGATCTCAGGGTCATGAGTTCAAGCCCCATATTTGAGCATGGAGCCTACTCTGAAAAAAAAAAAAGAAATATGAAATATTTAGGGATAAATATGACAGAAGATGTGCAAGACCTATATACTGAAGACTACAAAAACTGTTGAGAGAAATTAAGGAAGGCATATATAAATGAACCTTTTTCATGGGTCAAAGGCTAAATATTATTAACATGTCGATTCTTCCCAAATTGACCTGTAGATTTGATCCAAATCCAGTAGTCTCTTTTGTTGTAGAAATTGACAAACATTTTCTAAAATTCATATGGAAATATAAAAGACCTACAATAGCCAAAACAACTTTGCAAAAGATTAACAGAGTTGAAGGGCTAACATTACCTGATTTCAAGAATCATTATAAAGCTACAGTAATCAACACAGTATGATACTGACACACAGATAGACAAATATATCGATAGAACATTATAGAGTCCAGAAACAAATTGATACGTATATGGACAACTGATTTTTTTTCTTTCCATTGTGGTGAATAAGTGATTTTTGATAAAGCTTTAAAGCAATGCAGTGGAGAAAGGATAGTCTTTTCAACAAATGGTACTGGAATATTTTGATAGCCACCTGCAAAAGAATGAGCTTGGATCTGTACCTCCCACCATACACAAAAATTAATTCAAAATGAAATGAAGTCCTAAATGTATAATCTAAAACCATGAGACCTCTAGGGGTTCCTGGTGGCTCAGTCAGTTGAGTGTCTGACTTCAGCTCAGGTCATTATCTCACGGTTTGTGAGCTCGAGCCCCATGTTGGACTTGCTCCTGTCAGCGAAGAGTCTGCTTTGGATCCTCTATCCACCTCTCTCTCTGCCCCTGCTCCGCTCGCTCTCTCTCTCTCTCTCAAAAATAAATAAATATTTTTTAAAAACCATAAAACTTCTAGAAAACCTTTGTGACCTTGGATTAGGCAAAATTTTCTTTGATATGACATCAAAAGGACAAACCAAAAAGAATAAATCGATATGTTTGCCTTCATCAAAATTTAATATTTCTGTTTTTCTTTTTTTTAACATTTTTTAATGTTTATTTATTTTTGAAGGAGAGAGAGACAGAGCATCAGCGGGGGAGGGGCAGAGAGAGAGAGAGGGAGACACAGAACCCAAAGCATGCTCCCAGCTCTGAGCTGTCAGCACAGAGCCTGATGCAGGGCTTGAACCCACAAACTGTGAGATAATGACCCGAGCCAAAGTCAGACACTTAACTGACTGAGCCACCCAGGCACCCCAACATTTTTGTTTTTCAAAAGACGTTGTTGAGAAAATGAAAAGACAAGCCACACACTGGAAGAAAATACTTGCAAAGCATCTATCTGATAAAGTATCTCTATCCAAAATATATAAAGAACTCTAAAAACTCAACAAGGAAACAAACAGCCCATTTTTTATAAATAGGCAAAGAATTTTACCAGAACTTTCATCAAAGAAGATATACAGGTGGCAAATAAACACGTGAAAAGATGCTCAATATCATTGGTTATTAGGGGTACGAAAATTAAAACCACAACAAATACCAGAAATAAACATTGGAATGGATAAAATCCAAATGACTGACCATACCAAAATTTGTCGAGGATGTGAGGAACTAGAACTCTTGTACACTACTGGTAGGAATGTAAAATAGTATAATCACTTTGGGAGACAGTTTGACAGAGTTTTCTGTTTGTGTGTTTGTTTTTTGGTCATAAGGTCAGTTATTCTTTATACAATTATTTATTGAAAGCTTACTATATGCTACATAGTGTGCTGGACACTTGGGATATTGACAGTTTATTAAAACATTATGGGGCGCCTGGGTGGCTCAGTCGGTTGAGTGTCTGACTTTGGCTCAGGTCATGATCTCACGGTTTGTGGGTTTGAGTCCCACGTTGGGCTCTGTGCTGACAGCTCAGGGCCTGGAGCCTGGTTCGGATTCTGTGTCTCCCTCTCTCTCTGCCCCTCCCTTGCTCATGCTCTGTCTCTCTCTGTCTCAAAAATAAATAAAACATTTTAAAAAATTAAAAAAAACATTAAATGTATATTTATTACGTGATCCAGGCATTCCATTCCCAGAAATCTATCCACAAGAAAAGGAAATGTATGTCCATTCAAAGACTTGTACACTAATCTCCATCAACCTCTGAGTAGATAAACAAAAGGTGGTATATCATTGAAGCATTACACAATAGAAAGGAGTGAATTACTGTCACACGCTATAACATGTGTGAACCTTGAAAACATGATGTTGGGTGAAGGAAGCCAGACACAAAAGGTCACATATTGTATGGTTCATTTATAGGAACTATCCAGAATAAGCAAATCTGTAGAGACAGAAAATAGATTAGTAATTGCCAGAGGCTGGTGGGAGGGGAAAACAGAGTGAATGCTAACTGGTACAGGGTTTCTTTTAGAGGTGATGAAATGTTCTGGAATTAGATAGTGGTGATAGTTGCACAACCTTATGAATGTACTAAAACCATTGAATTGTACCCTTGAAAGGGGTGGAACCTATGGTATGTGAGTTTTGTCTTATAAAATTCTTTTTTTAATGTTTACTTATTTTTGAGAGAAAGACAGAGAGGCAGAGTGGGAGTGGGAGAGGGGCAAGGGGAGAGAAGGAGACACAGAATCTGAAGCAGGTTCTAGGCTCTGAGCTGTCAGCATAGAGCCCAACGTGGGACTCGAACTCACGGGCCATAAGATCACGACCTGAGTGGAAGTAGGAGCTTAACCTACTGAGACACCCAGGTGCCCCTGTGGGTTTTATTATATATATATGGAATGACCTATTGATACATGAGTCACGTGGATGAATTTCTAATAATTTTGTAGAGTATGTCAGACAGACTCTAGAAAATTTATAGAAAACTCTAGAAAATTCAAAATAAACTGTAGTGACAGAAAGCAGATCAGCGTGTGCTTGGGGATGGGGCTGGGGCCAGAAGAAGGGATTATCAAGGGGCAGAGGAAACTTTTGGGGATAATGATATGTTCACTATCGTGATTGTGATGCTGTTCTCATGGGTGTATACATGTTATAGAAATAATACAACCCGTCTCCTGCCTTCCTAGGTCACCGCCATCTCTTTCTGTGTGCATGTCCTTTTGCAATGTTTCTGATAGCATAAAAAGTCATCTCGTAGACCCCAAACATGAACAGTTATTTATTCACTACTGTGGATATTCTGAATGTTTGTATTAATGCTTTTTGAAAACAATCTACAAATAGGATATGGCAAAGACAAAGGGGGTGGTGTAGCCTTAGTTTTTATAAATGTTCTTCAAGCACTTTTTAAATTCCTTTTTTGTACGTTTATTTATTTATTTTTAATAAAAAATATTTATTTTTGAAGGAGAAAGAGACAGAAGTAGAGCAGGGGAGGGACAGAGAGAGAGAGAGAGAGACGGAGACACAGAATCTGAAGCAGGCTCCAGGCTCCAAGCTGTCAGCACAGAGCCCAACGTGGGGCTCGAACTCACGAACTGTGGGATCATGACCTGAGCCGAAGTTGGACGCTTAACCAACTGAGCTACCCAGGTGCCCCTCACTTTTTTTTTTAAAAAGGAATAGGCTTTATTTATTTGTTAGAGCAGTTTTAGACTCACAGAAAAATTGTGTGGAAATTAGAACACTGCTCCCCTCCTCCCCATGCACATCTTCCTGCTTGACATCCCACACCAAAATGGTACATTTGTTACAACTGATGAACTTACACTGACAATGGCATATCATCATCACCCAAAGTCCATAGCTTACAATAGAGTTCACTCTTGGTGTTGTACATGCAAACTGTTTTTACAAATGTATAATGCCATGTATACACCACATAATAGACAAAATAGTTTCATCACCCTACAATCCTCTCTGATCTATCTATTCATCCCTCTCTCCCTCCCAACTCCTGGAAACCATTTTTTTATGTTTATTTATTTTTTGAGAGGGAGAGAGACAGAGCGTGAGTGGGGGAGGAGTGGAGAAACACAGAGACACAGAATCCGAAGCAGGCTCCAGGATCTGAGCTGCCAGCACAGAGCCCAAGGCAGGGCTCCAACTCACAAACCGTGAGATCATGACCTGAGCCAAAGTTGGATGCCTAACGGACTGAGCCACCCAGGTGTCCCTCCTGGGAAGCACTTTTTACTGCCTTCCTAGTTCTGCCTTTTCCAGAATGGCATGTAGCTGGAATCTTCTAGTGTGCAGTCTCTCCAGATTGGCTCCTTCTTAGTATATGCATTTAAGTTCCCTCCATAGCATTTTGTGGTTTGATAGCTCACTTCTTTTTAGTGCTGCATAATATTCCACTGTCTGGATGCACCACAGTTTATTTATCTGCTCACCGACTGAAGGACCTCTTGTTTGCTTCCAAGTTTTGGCAATTACGAATAAAGCTGCTGTAGATATCCATGTGCAGGTTTTTGTGGGAACATAAGCCTTCAACTCTTTTTTTTTTCAACATATGAAATTTATTGTCAAAATGGTTTCCATACAACACCCAGTGCTCATCCCAAAAGGTGCCCTCCTCAATACCCATCCCCCACCCTCCCCTACCTCCCACCCCTCATCAACCCTCAGTTTGTTCTCAGTTCTTAAGAGTCTCTTATGCTTTGGCTCTCTCCCACTCTAGCCTCTTTTTTTTTTTTTTTTCCTTCCCCTCCTCCATGGCTTTCTGTTAAGTTTCTCAGGATCCACATAAGAGTGAAACCATATGGTATCTGTCTTTCTCTGTATGGCTTATTTCACTTAGCATCACACTCTCCAGTTCCATCCACGTGGCTACAAAGGGCCATATTTCATTCTTTCTCATTGCCACGTAGTATTCCATTGTGTATATAAACCACAATGTCTTTATCCATAAGCCTTCAACTCTTTTGGGTCAATACTAAGGAATGTGATTGCTGGATCATAGAGTCAAGAGTATGTTTGGTTTTGTAGGAAACAGCCAGACAGACTTCCAGAGTGGCTGTGCCATTTTGTGTCCCAGCCTCCAATGGATGCGAGTGCCTGTTGCTCCACCACCTCACCAGCAATTGGTTAGCTGCCATTCTGTGTAGTGCTCTCATTGTTTTAATTTGCAATTTCCTGATGATTTATAGCACTCTTATTTATCTTTTATTTTTTCATCATTCTTTATTATTTTTTAATGTTTATTTTTTGAAGGAAAGAGAGACAGAATAGACAGAGTGTGAGCAGGGGAGGTTCAGAGAGAGAGAGGAAGACACAGAATCCAAAGCAGGCTCCAGGCTCCGAGCTGTCAGCACAGAGCCTGACGCAGGGCTCGAACTCACAAACCAGAGGATCATGACCTGAGCCAAAGTCGGACACTTAACTGACTAAGCCATGCAGGAGCCCCACTTGTATTTATCTTTTAAAATTTTATTTATTTTGAGAGAGGGAGAGAGAGCAGGACAGGGGCAGAGAGAGAGAGGGAGAGAGAGAATCCTAAGTAGGCTCCACACTGTCGGCACAGAGCTCGATGTGGAGCTTGAACCCACAGACCCTTAGGTCATGACCTGAGCCAAAGTTGGATGCTTAACTAACTCAGCCACCCAGGCGCCCCTAAGGCACTTTTGAAGACAAGGATGGGATAAGGTTATGAGGGAAATCAGAACTCCCAAAGGATTAGTGAGCACAAATAGTGGCATTTAGTCCTCTTTTGAGATGCTGTGGGGAAATATTGAGAGCTTCTCACCCTTTAGCTGGTGGTCTGATGATCCTCCAGCAATGGTAACGCTTCCAGAGAAGTGGTGAAAGAGGGATATATGAAAGGTGCTGGAGATCTGTCTGAGGACTGGGAGGAAAGGTGCTTCCCCAGTTTGAAGCAAGTACCCCAAAGCACCCCAACTGGCACTGATGGGAAAGGTAAGCCTTCCGGGAAACCCCAGTGAGTGGCCAGTGGGAGAATTCATCCCCAACAGTGAAAATCAGCCAGACTGACCAAAGCACTAGAAGGACAAGTGTGTTTACTGTGGTTGGGTGTGGGGGGGAGCAGCGGGGGGGGGGGGGGGGGACAGGAGCATCAGCACGCAGCCTTTGGCAGTGGTTGTGTGCAGGTTTCCCATGCTTTTGTCTCAGTGAGAACATGGAGTGTGGCCGTGAAGGCACTGCGGTACCTCTCTGACCTCACCTCCTACTTCCCTCTCCCTCATTTACTCCCCAGCAGCCATGGTGGCCTCCTTGCTATTCCCCAAACATACCAGCAATGGTGCCACCACAGGCCGAGCTGCTGGACTGTCCCTCACTTCTTTCTTATCTTTACTCCTGTGTCACCTTTGTAGCAAAGAAAGCCTTCCCTGGCCATACTATGAATCCTGCCATCTGCCCACTCCAGTTCACTTTTACCCTGCTGTTCTTCCCTGCCCCCACTACACTGCTCCTGCCCCACCCCCCCATGACTCATCACTTTCTAGCATACTAGGTAATTTACCTCTTGTGTTTTTTGCTTACTGTCTCTCAGCCTCACTGGAACCGCAGATGCCACAAGGGCAATGATCTTTGTCTTATTCATGGCCATATCCCCAGCATCACATCTGCCATATAGTAGGGACTCATGTTTGTTGAATGATTTACTCTCTACTTTTCCCCCAGCATGCAGAACAGTACCTGGAATACAGTAAGGGCTCAATAGATGCCTGTTGAATGGATTGGGGCAATAGGAGCACTTGGTGAGGACCCACTGCCCTTCATACAGCTTTCCAAGTTGTTGGGCACTTAATCCTTCTGCGTGGTGCTGGAACATGGAGGTTAACAGGAGCCAATGTGGGGGTGGAGGGGAGGATTCCCTGGCTGAGGAAGGAATGTCAGAGGAGAATCTAACTGCATGCATCTGCCACCAGGCTCAGCCCTTAGGCAACAGAGTCCCAATCACCCAAATAACTCACTCTCTGAAAGGTAAAGAAACTGCTTCTTGATCTGCTGCCACAAATTTATGACAGGTTTTTTAATGTTTATTTTTGAGAGAGAGAGAGAGAAGCAGAGCATGAGTGGAGAAGGGGCAGAGAGAGGGAGACACAGAATCTGAAGAAGGCTCCAGTCTCCAAGCTGTCAGCACAGTCTGATGTGGGTCTTGAACCCACAGACCATGAAATAATGACCTGAGCCAAAGTTGGACGCTTAACTGTCTGAGCCACCCAGTTGCCCCTGCACAGTGTTTAATAGAGGCAGCACCCTGCCAGGGAGACTTCTGGAGACTTAGCAGAAGAGGCAGATGCTTTTTCAACCACATCTTGCTCATACCCTGTGATGTGGAAGAAGCCAGTCTGAACAAATTGTACGGGTCACAGCCCCGGCCTTGTGAGTGGCCCAGGGAGAATTCACAGGCTCACAGCTGTTGTCACAGCAATAGCTGGCAAAGGGCAACCTTGGTAGCCGGCAAGCACCAGGCATTGGGCCGAGAGAAAACTGTGCAGGGTCATCTTTCTTTGTGTGCGATGAACAAGGGACAGATCAGGAAAGCTTCTTGATGCTGTCCACACTTCTCAGAGCGTAAGGAGCCTGTCCTGGACCTGAGGGATCAGGAGGGATGAACTCAGGGGAAACAAAAAGCCACCGTGGTCTGTTGGGGGACGAGGTGTTCTGTTAGGGCTATGTGTTCGGGACACAGGGTTGTATTTAAGAACTTCAGACCCGTTTTTTTTGTTTGTTTGTTTGTTTTTTTTACCTACATAAATGTTTATTTTTGAGAGGAGGCACAGAGAACCCTGAGCAAGCTCCTCGAGGCCAGCACAGAGCCCTAGGCTGGGTTTGAATTCATGGAACAGTGAGATCATGACCTGAACTGAAATCAAGAGCCAGACACTCAACTGACTAAGCCACCCAGGCGCCCCCAGCCCATTTTCTTTAATGTTTTATTTTTGACAGAGAAACAGAGACAGAGACCATGTACGAGCCGGGGAAGGGCAGAGAGAGAGGAGACACAGAATCGGAAGCAGGCTCCAGGCTCAGAGTTGTCAGTACAGAGCACAACCCAGGGCTCAAACTTGTGAGCCATGAGATCAAGACTGACTGAGCCACCCAGAGGCTCCCTCCCTCCCCGACCCTGTTTGTATTTTTTTTCCCTTTGGCCCTGTTTTTAAAGACAGGCTCAGGAGAAATGTCATCTCCAGGAAAGCAAAATCTGATGAAATCTATTTTAAGTATTATGACACATGGAGGAGAGGAAGGGATTGTCTGAAACTGCCAGGTTATACCACATTGCAGGGCAGAGACAGAGGACCAGTACCATTCTCCAGGAAGCTTTAAGCTCTTCTTGAGGGTGTTATCAAGATGAATTTATTATGATTTGGAGAAAGGAGGAGGCCTTCTTGACTGGGTGTAGCACATACAATAAGGCAAATGGACTACTGGACGTGCCAGATTGGGAGCCTTTAGAACTTGTGACCCTTCCCCCCAACTTGAAAAATACAACCCAGCCTGGAACTCCAGGGACAGTGTGTACCATCACAATTATGACTCAGCAACGGGAGAAACTAGGGGTGGGGGTTTGTCCTCTGCTGTCTGCTTTAACCGCCCTGCTTGGCCAATCCTGAAAACAGAGGAGTTCTGGAATTAATTAGGGATCAGTAAATTAGTAAATCAGTAATATCTGTCTGTGCAATTATACTTCATAACACATTTTAAAAAATTAATGTTTATTTATTGTTGAGAGAGAGACAGAACATGAGTGGAGGTGGGGCAGAGGAGACACAGAATCCGAAGCAGGCTCCAGTCTCTGAGCTGTCAGCACAGAGCTTAACGCAGGGCTCGAACCCATAAACCACAAGATCATGACCTGAGCCAACAAAGTCAGACACTTAACTGACTGAGCCACCCAGGTGCCCCTGTGCAATTGTACTTCACACTGGGGTTATGATACTGGAAGGTCTTCCAATCATCCCCTTACCTTACTCAGCATATGGCCATTGATTTGGCCAACTGTTTTTCTATACCTGCTCATTTTGGCTCTAAACAGCATTCTGCTTCTGCTGGGCAGAGACAGTAGCTTACCTTTATCGCCCCGCTCTAGGGGTAGTTGCCAAAGAGGAAGGGGATGGGTGAAATAGGTGAAGGGGATTAAGAGGTAAAAACTCCCAGTTATCAAAAAAAAAAAAAATGTCAGGGAGACGAGGAGTACACCATAGGGAATGGAGTCAATAATGTTGTAATAATGTTGTATGGTGACAGATGGTAGCTACACTTTTCTTAGTGAGCATGGAGTAATGTATTAGAATTGTTCAATCACTTGACGTTGTACACCTGAAACTAAGATAACATTGTATGTATGTATGATAACATGTATTCAACAATTAAAATTTTCAAAAGATTTAATCAGATAAAAAAGAGTTGTAATAATTTTAATGTGATAATTCAATTATTTTTAAAAAAAAATTCTACAGCACTGGGCCATGTCCTGACAGGTCAGGAGTTCATACCAGTGGTCTAGATCTAACTCAAATACCATTTATTACATCAATAACTTAGTGCCTAGGGATGATTTATTGTTTTTTTATTTTGTAGTTTTAATTTTATCTAAATCCAAGTTAGTTAACATATAGTGTAATAAAACTATTTTTACCTTCATATATATCAATATTTTCTTTATATACGTAGGTACTCTGATTTCGGGTGTATATATTTATAACAGTTATATCATCTTTTTAAAACAAATTCAAGTTAGTTAACATATAGTATAGTATTGGTTTCAGGAGTAGATTTAGTGATTCATCAGTTATAGAGAACACCCAGTGCTCATCATTCCAAGTGCCCTCCTTAATGCCCATTACCCATTTAGCCCACCCCTCCACCCAACACCCCATCAGCAACCCTCAGTTTGTTCTCTGTATTTAAGAGTCTCTTATGGTTTGCCTCCCTCTGTTTTTATCTATTTTTCCTTCCCTACCACTATGGTCATCTGTTTCTTAAATTCCACATATGAGTGAAATCATATATTTATCCTTCTCTAATTTCACTTAGCATAATACCCTCTAGTTCCATTCACGTAGTTGCAAATGGCAACATTTCATTCTTTCTGATCGCCGAGTAATATTCCATCGTACATATATATACCACATCTTCTTTATCCATTCATCCGTCGATGGACATTTGGGCTCTTTTCTTACTTTGGCTATTGTTGATAGTGCTGCTATAAACATGGGGGTGCATGTGTCCCTTCGAAACAGCACACCTGTATCCCTTGGATAAATGCCTAGTAGTGCAATTGCTGGGTCATAGGGTAGTTCTATTTTTAATTTTTTGAGGAACCTCCAAACTGTTTTCCAGAATGGCTGCACCAGTTTGCATTTGGGGATGACTTAGAAGCAATTGGACCTAAAGCTCTTGCTTCCCTTGTCGATTTTGGATCTCAGCCCATTAAATGGGAAAAAGTTTGAGGGCTGTCTGACAATAACCTTTTTGAGAGTCCAGTTACCTGGATCAGAGAAATCCTACTTGGGACAAAACTTTTTTTTACTTTCTAGCCAAAGTTTGGGGACTAAAACAGGGGCCCTGAAATTAACTGACTCCTCTGGGAAATAGTGCAAACACATCCCATTTGTGGGTAGAAGCCTCCCTTCCTCTGGACTCTCATCACTGGCTCAAGACATCCTCTGGACGTCTGGTCTGGACCAAGAGTAAAAAGTAGACCCACCAATGGGGCGCCTGGGTGGCTCAGTCAATTAAGCTTCTGACTTTGGCTCAGGTCATGATCTTGCCATCTGTGACTTTGAGCCTCGTGTTGGGCTCTGTGCTGACAGCTGAGTCTGGAGCCTGCTTCGGATTCTGTCTCTCTCTCTCTCTCTCTCAAAAATAAACATTTAAAAAATTAAAAAAAAAGTAGAGCCACCACTAGGATTCTTCTTCAGGAAGTTGTACAGAGATGTGGCACTCCAGACTCCATAGCGTCTGCTCAGGGGACACACTTCGTAGCTTCTGTATTCCAAGAATGAACTTGTAAGCAGACAGATCCTTGAACTTGTCTGTCAGCCCATGCAGGGAGGTGGGGCTGAAGCCTGGAACGGCTCCCACCTCCGTCAGCTCAGCTCCCGCTTCTACTCAGCTCAGCACACACTTACGATCTTGTCATTTTACTGAGTTTCTGAAATGATTTTTATTACACACTAGCTTCTGGAGAATACCAGGTTTGTTTCGAGCCTCCCTTCAGGCCCATCTATCTTATGCCCTGTCCCTGTCCTGGTCCTGGGGCTGAGGTGCAAGTGGAGGATGGAACAATGACCTCCCCACCTTTGTGAAGACTGGCTTTCCACACCGTACAGAGCAGGCGGCAGCATTGGGGGTGGGAGCGGGACCATGGGTCAGTCTTCATCTGAGTCACTGGGGCCCAGGTACTGGCAGACAGCATCATAGTGAAGTTCCACCAGCTGATTCTCTCTCTGCAGCTGCACCACAGCCCGGCTCCGTACTCTGTCCCAGTCCAGCAGGCGGCCCACCTAGAGTAGCAGCGGGTGGAGTCAGCAGAGCCAACCCAGACTCTGGGACATCCCCTGCATGCTCCCACCCCCCACGCCCAGGTCTGGGACTCACCTTTCCAGCCTGTGGCCCCAGCACCACCATAACCCGGTTGCCTTGGACCTTGGGGACCAGGGTCTCCAGCATGTCTTCCCTCAGGCCTACAGATGAGGGGAGGGAGTGAGGCCCACAGCCAGGACTAGCCCACCCAGGGTCCTGTCACAAGTCCTTTTCTGTATTCCTGAGAGCCACTCTGTACCCTGTTGACAGGTGTGGGTGAGGACACCTAAGGAGCAGTTCCTAAAAAAGGGAGCACTTATGTAGGAAGATGATGGGTGATGACAACAGATACCATTTACTGTGGGCACGTTATATGCCCTGCCCTGCCCTGCACAAGGAGTTCAGGACACATCTGTACAAGAGGGAGAAATAGCTCATTTTCATGTCAATGTCGCAGATGGGGAAAGGAGGGGCTCAGATAATCACTATCACAGAAGCGCCTAATGTTCTGTCAGAAGATTCTGGGCCTTGGGGGCGCCTGGGTGGCTCAGTCGGTTAAGCATCCAACTTCGGCTCAGGTCATGATCTAATGGTTTGTGAGTTTGAGCCCCGCATTGGGCTCTGTGCTGACAGCTCAGAGCCTGCTTTAGATCCTCCGTCCCCCTCTTTGTCCCTCCCCTGCTGGTTCTCTCTCCCTCCCTCCTTCCCCCTCTCTCTCAAAAATAAATAAATAAGCTTAAAAAAAAAAGACTCAAAATTAAAAAAAAAAAAAAAGATGATTCTGGATCTTACAAAATATCTGAACTCTACCCTATCTCCCAGCCTCTGCCCACACCAGCCTCTTGGTCTAAGACAGCCTTCCCATCAGCCTCCAGGATGATAACGACCCAGTGGCCATCCCTCAGACTCACCTTCCAGGACCTGGCCTTGATCTGTTCGACACACACAGGTATCTGGGCTGAGGACATCTTCGATCGTCATCTGGGGAGGTCAAGGGATGTGAGAATCTTGGAGTTATGGGGACCTAGTCCCTGGGAGAGGAGGAGGACCCAGGTTGCAGGGTTCCCACCTTGGTGTTGTAATACTGGCCACCCTTGTGCAGCTTGTCCACAAAGCGTACGCGTAGGTCCCTGTGCAACCAGTGCTGGCTCCTGGGACCTGCCTTCTCATTCTTGGCAGCAGGCTCCCCCTGTCTGTGGAAAGGGGCCAACACGGGGCTTAGTTCATCAGATGCACATTCTGCTCACCCCACCTTTGCTGCTGCTGTGAAACCCACCCATAATGTTGTCTCTAGTTCCTTCTATGTGCCTGCCTTGCCCTGGAAGCTTTCTCTGACTGCTGGAGCCTCTCCACAGCCTTGCCTTCTCCCCCCCCATCCCAGATGCCCAGGGTCCCACCGGTCAGGAAGGTGTTTTCGCTTCCTCTGTGAGTCCTCTTGCTGGCTGGGGAGGTCCTGATCCCGGAGGGCCTTCCATGACGAAGCTGTTCCATTCTGTTGCACTGAGGAAGTTTTATGCATCTGGCCTACACAAGGGTGTGTGGGGAGAAGGAGGAAGGAGCCTCAGTGTGCCATTCTCTTACCTTGCAGGCTACACCTCAGCCTCAGGCCACCTCCCACTTGCCTCAGTGTCCCCTCCTACTATCATGACTTTGCCTACACCAATGGAATGCTCTCCCCTTCCCTTCAACTGCTGGGGCTTCCTTTAGAAAGCCTTCCTCAGCCACTCGAGCCTGCGCTGATGCTGCTAATCTGAGGCGACCACCTAGTATGGGCTAGAAAATCCTGAGAGCTCTGTCAGCACCAATCTCCCATCTGCCAAACTGCCCCATCCTGCTGCCATGCCTAGAATGCCTTCATCCCTGGTCATGGCCTAGTCCCAACTGCCCTCACTCCCTAGAAGAAGAGAGGCTCATCACCCTGAATAGACCTCCCAAAGATAGGAATTGGTTTCCATACCTGTTTATTCTCTCTCAGAAAGAAGCAAAAGAAAGCCCTAGGGTTACTACATCAATTTTTCCTCAAACTGAATAAACCACTTATCTTCATTCTCGCCTCCTGACCTCTGACCAGAAGTCACACCTGCCAGGCAGACTGTTGATCTCCCTGCCAACCCCACCACCTGGGACAGGCCCTACCACCCCCCCCCCCCACCCGGAATGCTTCTCCAACTCTCCCAGCTAGGTAAAAAGCTCACTCACTGAGATCCAAGGAATTCTTGTCAAACTCCTGCTGTGAGATAGGTTGCAGGTAGTACTCACTAACAGTCACCATGCGGCTCCCCACGGCCAGGCGAACCATGGCCCGAACGTTGTCAGGATCGAGGCCCTCTACCTGAATGGTTGGGGGGAAGAAGTTAGGAATGTGGACTAAACCCACATTCCTAGGCCCCAGCTGTCCACTCTTATTTCCAATAGGCTTGACCCCTGTGTCTCCCCCACCAGACTGACCCAAGGCCTGGGACAGGCCCTGGTCCATATGTCTCCCCTGCCAGACTCTGTGGCTTAGATATATTTTAAGAATTTAATCCTCAGGAACATGTGGCATATGGCATTCTTTTAGTTGGAAACTGAGGCTCAGAAAGGCCCAGCAAGTGGTTCTGAGTTACCGAATGAGGCAGCAAGCCAGGCATGCCTGAAAGACAAGGACTTCCAGCCCTTTCCACCCCAAACCCAAGTCTTCCTCCCTCTGGCCCTCACATCAATCTTCCCCGCTGCCTGTCTCAGGCTCCCGGCACAGTTTTGTTCCTTACCTTCCCATAGAGGCCTCGGTGCGGGCCAGAAAGAACCACCACAGCTCCCCCAGGCACCAGTCCTTGAGGCTGGTCTTCCTTATCCTTCTCTTGCTCCTCATCTGGCTTTGGCAGGTGGTGGGGGCCAGTGGGGGCCAGGGCCTGGACCTCAGTCAGGTTGGCACCCAGCCCTAACCCCTTTGGTCTCAGTGAGTTGACACGGGGCTTTACCACTCTGCAGGGAGCACAGTATGTGAGCTTGTTGGCCAGGAGAGGGGGAAGATGTAAGTTTTCAGTGCCTCCCCCACGCACTACTATTCAAATTCCACCCTGTCAACATGTTCAAGAATAGCCTTCCCCATCTCACACTAGGACTGCTTTTGATTTACAGAAATAACAATTTCATTTGGTCCAACCTAATAACACATTGGATAGACCATCTATTACATAGTATCTACAGCAGGACCTGAGGCAGATCCCTGTAATCAAACACCCTGATATTTCTACAGGGGAAATCATACAAATGTTCACGCCAAGCAGGAGAAATAGACTATAAAATGCTCTGTGTCTCAGGTCATGTTTGGCTACTAAATGGTTTATGAAAAAAATGTTTGGTTTTCAGAATTCTTTGGAGTTGAGAACTGAGAAGAAGGGACCATAAGTCTGTGTGATAATAGCAAATGTCTAGTCTATGTTTATTTGGGGCCAGGGCCTGCTGTAAGTGCTTTATGTGTATAATTTCACATAACTCCACAACAGACCTGGGAAGTCAATATTGTCATCATCTCCATTTCCAGATGATGAAGCTGATGTTCAGAAAAGTAACCTGTACATAAATGGGATCTCGTTACAGAGTTTCAAAGGGTAAATAGGAGATTGAAACAGTAGTGGAAAGGCTTACTAAATTAATTAGGGTGGTAACATGCCCTCTCCCTGCCTGGATGGTTTTGGATGGGTGGTAACCATGGGGGTCTTGTTCGCTGCCCCCATCTGTTGCCCCTTGCCCATACCCTAGAACTCACTGATTGAACGTGCGGCCAATGCCCTCGCCAGGTTTCCAGCCCATGCCTCGTAACATGGCCAGCCCATAGGCCTCTACAGGGACTGCCTCGTAATCAGCTTCTTCCGGCACCTACAGGTTCAGGCAGAGGAAGGACGGTTAGGCCTGGCTCACAGTGGGTCCTCCGAAGTGCGCTTACTAACACCCACAGGGTGACCCTCAATGCTTCTTTTCCAATAAGCTCAAGGTTAGTTTTGATTTCCTCTTGCTGTCTCTCACTTTACTCCTCCATGTTGTCCTTCAACAAATAATTATAAACCACCTGTTCTGTGCCAGGTACTAATCTAGGTGATGAGGATAAAGCAGTAAACAAAACAAAAACCCTTGCTCTGTGAGGCTTACCTTCTAGTTGTACAGACACACAATAAATAAAATACCTAAAACATGGTATGTCAGGTAGTGATAAGTTATATAAAGAAAAATAAAGCAGCTTAAGGGGATGCAGAGGGATGGAGAAGAGAGGGTTACTGAGTTGATATCTGAGCAGAGACCAGAAAGAAATGACAGAGGGAGCCAGGAGGATATAGAAGGGAGAGTAGTCCAAGCAGAGAGAACAATAAGAGCAAAGGCCCTGAGGCAGGACAAGATCTGGTGTGGGAAGAGCATCATGAAAGTCAACCTGACTGAAACAGTGCTGTGGAGGCAGAGAGGGTGGTGAGACATTAATCAGGAGATCTGGGCTGGAGCTACAGGAGGCTGGCCACCACACAAGGGGACCCAGTGAGGAAGTTACAGCAATGGTCCAGATGACAGATACTTGTGGCTCAGACCAGAGTGGTGATGGTGAGAAGTGGTCAGATTCTGGATGTATTCTGCAAAGGGACATGATAGGATTTTGCTGAAAGGCTGTACCTGGGGGTATGGAATAAAGAGGGGAGTCAACACTAAGGTTTTTTGGCTGAGAGGAAGGATAGATGTACCTGGGTTCAACTGAGATGTGGAAGGCTGGGGGAGGAGAGGAAATGAGAGAAATGAGGCCAAAGAGGGAACAGGGTGGAAAGTGAGATGAAGGTCCTATTTTTTAAGATGAAAGACATCAGAAGACATCTGAAGGCCAATGAGAACAGTTCAGTCAAAAGAGAGGGTGGTCTGGGGCTGTAAGAGAAATAGGCCCCAAAGAAGCATCGCTAAAAAATTGTGAATAAAGAGGTGAAAAGTGGAATCCATGTGTATGAAAGACAGACTTTGTTGCTTCTGTAGACATACCCCTCACTTCTCCTTATCGATCACCTCCCATCCTCACTCCAATTCTTTATACTCACTTTAGACACACTGCAAGTTGCTTCACCAATGGGCACACACAACACCGACTCCCTGCCACCATGCTGTTGCTTAGGTTGTTGCTGCCATTGGTACTCACCCTGCTCCTCCCTCTCTCACTAAACCCTACTTGTCCTTCCAGGCCTCACTCCTACCACTCTGGTCTGAGGCTCCATCATTTCTAGCCTGCACTGCTAGTCTCCTTGCTTCTGCCTTTACTTACTAGTCTGTTCTGCTCATAGTAGCCAGAGAGATCCTGTGAAATCTTAAGTCTTCACCCTTTCTGCTCAGAGCCCTCTCATGGCCCTCATATCATTCACAATAAAAGCCAGAGTCCTCACCATGGCCCACAAGGCCCTGCCTAGTTTAGCCCTAGCCACTTCCTACTTTCCAATTTTGTCACTTTCTACCTCTGCTTAATACGGTGTGATAGATTACACTCTGTCATCATAGACAGTTCTACTTGGCATTTAATATTATTAGTGTTCCTATGTGTCTTGAAACTTGTGTTTCTGGTCTTGGGATGCCTGAAATTGTCTACTACTCCTCCCCTTCACTTATTCCCCTCCAGCTACACTGGTCTCCTTGGTGTTCCTCAAACACTCTAGGCAGAGTCTACCCTCAGGATCTTTACATTTCCTGTTCCATTTGCTCATCTTGTTCAGATAATTCCAGAATGCAAGTGATTTTCCACACCTCAGTATCTGGATTCCTTTGTTAATGCTTCCAAAAAAGGACAGAAGGAGGAAGAGCTAGGCAGCAGGCCTCTAGTACACACACTGACTTTCCCTGCTGGGTGCAGAGAGGCAAGCCTGGCAGACAGGGCAAAGAGAGGCTGGGGCTGGAGGAGTTAGGGGCCAGCTCACTGTCTCAGCTCGGGGTTCGCTGTCTGCCCCTTCTCCGTTAGGGAGGCATCCTTTCTGGATCATGGGGATAGCAAGCATGGGGTCGATACCCGAATTTTCTCTCTCCTCCAGGGACTTCTTGGAGTCTAAGGAAGAATGGGAGGAAGCAATGAGGCCCAACCCTCTCCTTCCATTTTCCTCCCCCTCTTCCTTCACTGGGGCAAGGCAAAGAGGGGATCACTTACCTTCAATGATCTCCTTTACAGCTTGAGACAGCACCCCTTCCACCAAGGCCTCAGTGTTTGTGGATGGCCCAGGAGCCTGGGTCGGTGGCTGCCTGCGATGGCCATTCTGGATCAAAGGGATGACGAGTTCCTTGGGGGTTTCTGAGGGCTTCACACTGATGTGGACACAGAGATGTTAAGTTGGGAGAATAGCATGGTCAGTGGGTTCTGAGCCACACTCCTCCCTTCAGAGAAAACACAAGAGCCAAACTCACCCCCAGCTGGAGGGACCACACCCTCGCTCTCCTGTCATGTCTCTAATGGTGTTTTCTTTAGATTCTCTCCCCCACCCCCAACTCTTAAATATCAGTGCCTTTGAGGAATCAGCCTTCAGTCCTGGAACCTCTGCTCAGCCCAAGACCCACTTCCGTGGCTTTCACAATGACTCACAAGTCACCATCTTCAGCCCAGACTTTCCCCCAGGTCCAGGCTCCACACCAACCCCTGGATAGCTTATTCTCTTCTGGAAGTCTCTCCCTCCAACTCTCCTTTCCACATGAAGCTGATGACGGCCTCCCCAAAACTCCATCTGCCACTCCACCCCATTCCCTATACTGGAGAAGCTCCACCGCTTCAGCTGACAAACTAGGGGTCCTGTCATTCTCCACTCCTTTCCTTCTCTCAAAACGCACACATCTCAAGGCCCCCAAGTGCTAAAGACACACCCTCTCAGGAATACATCCTCTTTTCTCAAACGCCCTGGCTGTCAGGTCCAATTTCCCCACCTCCCGTTACACACTCCCGCCTTCTCGCCTCCACGAATTTCCTCAGGCTGTGATCCAAAGGTTTGGTGGCCGCTGCCACCAAAACAATCAACTCAGATTCCACCCTCCCGCTTGAACCCACCGAACCTAATTCCAAGGGATGAAAGACACGGCGCTTCACCTCTGCAGCTCCCTCCCTTCCACGGTCTTTAAGAAATCCTTCTCCTCCGGAGCCGCACTCGCGTCGTCTCCCGGATCCGCCAGCCGTCTCCTGGCAGACGTGCGACTGAAGCTGAATGAAATTGGGGCAGCAGAGGCTCCCGCGGGTCGCAAAGTACCGTCTTCAGCGTCCGCCATCTTGCCCCTCTTCCCAGGCGAGTGTGCTGCTTTCTGGGAAGTTTAGTTTGGGCTCAGTTTGACCGGGGCCAGACGACGGGCTTTAGAACTACCTTTCCCAGAAAACACTGCGGCGTCGACTGGCGTACGTGGAACAGGGGACTAAAGAAGTAATTGTTGCTGTTCTTCATAGGGGCGCGTCGCGCCAATCATATAGGAATATGTGGTTCTTGGGGGTATTCATTCTTTCATTCAGGTAGTGAACAAGTAGTTATTAATCGCCGTGACCTACTGGTATGGGAAGTGTAGATAAAAATACATCATTTAAGAAAAAAATCTGTGTCAGTTGTGTACAATAACAAATAGACATGTAAATGGTACCTACTGCTGCCAGATTTAATACACCACAAGCTCTGGATTCAAATATTAATAAAATAGACCTCCTCCTTTCTAGAGGATCATAGTCCAGTGGGGAACAATGACCTAAACAGATATTAAAAGTATATATACATGTGTGCCTGGGTGGCTCAGATGGTTAAGCATCCCACTCTGGATCCCAGCTCAGGTCTTGATCTCAGGGCCCGGAGTTCCAGCCCCACGTTGGGTTCCGCGCTGGGTGTGAAGACTACTTTAAAAAATACACATACATACAGTTGACCCTTGAATAATTCAGGGGTTAGGGGATCCAATCCCCTGCCCCCACAGTTGAAAATTTACAAATAACTTATGATTCCTCAAAAACTTAACTACTAATACCCTACTGTTGACTGGAAACCTTAATGATAACCTAAGCAGTAGAGTTACACATATTTTGTATGTTACATGTATTATATACTGTATTTTTTTATACTGTATTCTTAAGAGTAAGCTAAAGAAAAAAATGAAAATGTTATTCAGAAAATCATAAGGAGGAGTGCCGGGGTGGCTCAGATGGTTAAGCATCCGACTCGATCTCAGCTCAGGTCATGATCTCAGGCTTGTGGGTTCAAGCCCTGCATGGGGCTCTGTGCTATCCGTGTAGAGTCTACTTGGGATTCACTCTCTCCCTCCCTCTCTCTCTCTCTGCCCTCCCCCCACTCTCACTCGCTCTATCTCAAAATAAATAAACTAAAAAAAATTATAAGGAAGAAAAAATATATTTATAATACTATACTGTATTTATTGAGAAAAATCCTGGTATAAATAGACACGTGCAGTCAAACCCATGTTGTTCAAGAGTCAACTGTAGTTCCCACTGTTACCCAAAACTGGGTTCACCTTTTGGTAGAAATGGAGCCAAAAGACTCATCCAAGCAAAGAATAGGAAAAGGAAGAGTTTTACTTGCAACAAATAAAGGAGAACACTGGGGATATCTCCCAAAGCAGTGTCTCCTTCAACAATAAAAATGGGTAAGTTTTAAGCTAAAAGTGCATATATATTCATGGAAGGGCTTGCAAAATAGGGAATTCAGCATGGAATTGGAGCAAAGGTCATCTTAAGGCAACTGAGACCAGGTCTCAAGTTAACTGAAGTCAGGAGAGCTGGTCAGCATCATCAATTCTCTGGCTCCAGTTGGTCCAGTATTTGAGTGCTCAAAGGGATTTAAATCCTGCAAAGAGGACTCAAGAATATGTGTCAGGTCAACCTTTACTTTTGAATCAGAAATGGAAGTTTTACCACTGATTTATTGTTGCCGATATGATTAGGCTATCTTCTGGCCTGATAGTGTCTCTTTGTCCTCACATTCTTTTGTTTCCTTCAAATCATTATCTACTGAAATCTATTCTTCTGCAATTTCAACACATCTCAGGAAGTTCTACAAGAAATGTGCAAGTAGTGCTTGTCAGGCAAAAATTGCAAGATGAGCAAGAGTCTAAAATGAGTTTTCTTTCTTTTTTTAAGTTTATTTTTTTATGAGATAAAGAGAGAGAACCAGTGAGGGGGGGGTGGTGGTCAGAGGATCCAAAAGTGGGCTTTATGCTGACAGCAGTCAGCCCAATGTGGGGCTCGAACTCAGGAACCGTAAGACCATGACTTGAGCAGAAGCCAGATGTTTAACTGACTAAGCCATGCAGGCACCTCTAAAGTGACTTTTCTTATGTCAAGAAATTTATGCCTCATCTTTCTTTTTCCAGGGATCACAAATTATTTCTGCTTATACTACCAACATTAAATATGTTGTGAGAGCCACGTTCTAAGGCTTTGAAAGATTAATGGGACAGGTTCCTTTTGTGTAGGACCTTAAAGAGAGAGAAGAGAAATTGAAAGGGCCCCATGAAGGGCTGTTTTTTGAAGGACTGCTTTTTTGCCCATTTCCCTGCTTCTCTTCTTGCTAGGACCAGCACACCTGCCTTACACATTCCTTATAATACAAATAATGTATGTCCTCCTTGTAAGAATGAAGGAGTTAATGATTTCTTTGGAGCCTTCCAGCACAATAGAAAACTTGTAAGGAATGAGTGAGTGAGGCCATCATGTGTGTATTCCAGACCACCGGTGCTAGAAATCTCAATTTTAAGACCCCCTAGCACCAAGGAATAAGTGACTTATGGAGGACACGTGGACCATTCTCCCTGTTCTGTCCAGTTCCTCAATGCCTGAGAGGACACTTACATCAGACCACAATCCTCAGTAAAAACCCCAGACACCAAGCAAAGACAAGACTCTCTCCTTTCCTTTCTGAGTCTCCCAGACACTCTGCCTGTATCTGTACTCTCTCTGTATCTTTAATAAATTCTGCTCTTACTTCTTCTTGGCTCACATTTGATTTTTATGCTGCGTGAAGCCAAGGACCCTCTTGGCTGGTCCTGCGGGACCCTCTCTGGGTCCTCGGACCCAGCCTGCCTTCATCATAAGAGTTTATAAAGTAGAAGGGTGATACTGAAATAGCCACCAGAAATAATACCAGAGATGTGCTAAAAATTCATCCCAAGGAAATCATTAAAGATGTGCGAAAAGATTTTTTTTAAGTTTATTTAAGAAATCTCTACATCCATGGGGCACCTGGGTGCCTCAGTTGGTTAAGTGTCGGACTTCAGCTCAGGTCATGATCTTAAAGTCTGTGCGTTCGAGCCTTGTGTCAGGCTCTGTGCTGACAGCGCAGAGCCTGGAGTCTGCTTCGGATTCTGTGTCTCCCTCTCTCTCTCTCTGCCCCTCCCCCACTCACACTGTTTTCTCTCTCTCTCTCTCAAAAATAAACATTAAAAAAAAAAAAAAAGAAATCTCGACATCCAATGTGGAGCTCAAACTTATGAGCCTGACATCAAGAGTCACCTGCTCTTCTGACTGAGCCAGCCAGGAGTCCAATGAAAAGATTTTTATGTCAGATTCATCATGGTATTATTTATTGTAGCAAATGATTGAAGACCACTTAAAGGACAACAGAAGGAGACTGGGTAAATGAATTATAGCACATTTCTTGCATGGAACACATATACTAAAACATTTAAATGTGAAGCTATAAATAAATGAAAGTGAAATGTTTGGTAAGTAGAATAATGTGCTGGGTCAGAGGATGGTCTTGAAAACACAGACCACAATAATCAATCTCATGGCCATGTTTCCAGGCTTAGAAGCCCTGGGCATCCTTAAAGATACCTAGCAGATAAAGACTACAAAGCAACTTTTATAAATGTCGATTTAAATAAAGAGGTAAACTGACGCAAGTTCAACAAGATGAGTTTATTTGGGAACAGCAAAGATTGCAATTCTGGACACCCAAACTGTAGCAAGCTACAGATAAGACCCGAATTACAATTTTTTTCCTATTCCCAAATAAATTCATCTTTCTGAGCTTGCCTCGGTTTACCTCTGTATTTAGGTTGACATTCCTTGGAGTCAGAAGTGGGATCCAAAGGAGATGACCCCAGAAGAATGATGATCCAGGGAATCATGTGAGGTACCTGTCCCAAGCACCTTTTGCTCATGGCTTCTGTCAGTCCAGACCTACTTCTCTTGGGTGAGTCTCCTCTAGGATTCTGAGCTCCCTGCCTTTGGTTAACATTTCTGACTTTATTCAAGATCTGTTTAAAAACTATCATTTTTTGGTGAGTACTTGTTTCTCTTAGTGAATACTAGTTTGTTTGGTGAGTACTTTGTTTTATTATTGGAAGCACATCAAAATGTTGGTATAGTTCCTTTGGAATTCTTGGGACTGTTAAAAATAAAGCCACACAGAAGCCGAAGGTGGAGTCACTTGCCTTCCAAGTTGCAATTAATTGCAACTTCAACCTCTCCAAGAGTGGAATTTTAAACCAATCAATCTGGAATGTTCTGGTCTGTACCAAAGAGGTAATCTCTCACTTGGGGCCCTCTCATTCCCAAAGGAAGATCAGGTAATCTGCATGATAAGAACCGCCCACCCCTCACCCCACATTTTCTTCAGAGGGGAAGTTAATTTACCTAAAACAATACTTTATTTTCTTTTGCTTTTTTTCTCTTTTCTTGCCCAATCCTCCTTCCTATAAAAACTTGCCATTTTGTATAACTCCTAGCAAACCTCCACTCTACAGTTTATGAATTGTTTAATAAAACCCACTAAATCTTCAAATTTACTCAGTTAAATGTTTGCTCTTTAGCAGGTATTAGAACTATTAAACAAGCTTGGCAAGTTTACAGAATAGAAGATCAATATACAAAAATCAATTGTTTCCATAGAAAAAATAAAGATGCAATTAAAATATTCCATTTACAAATCGAATTCAACAGCATATAAAAAGAATTATTCACCGTGATCAAGTGGGATTCATTCCTGGGATGCAGGGCTGGTTCAACATTCGCAAATCAATCAACGTGATACATCACATTAATAAAAAAAAAGAGAAGAACCATATGATCCTGTCAATCGATGCAGAAAAGGCCTTTGACAAAATCCAGCACCCTTTCTTAATAAAAACCCTTGAGAAAGTCGGGATAGAAGGAACATACTTAAAGATCATAAAAGCCATTTATGAAAAGCCCACAGCTAACATCATCCTCAATGGGGAAAAACTGAGAGCTTTTTCCCTGAGATCAGGAACACGACAGGGATGCCCACTCTCACCGCTGTTGTTTAATATAGTGTTGGAAGTTCTAGTATCAGCAATCAGACAACAAAAGGAAATCAAAGGCATCAAAATTGGCAAAGATGAAGTCAAGCTTTTGCTTTTTGCAGATGACATGATATTATACATGGAAAATCCGATAGACTCCACCAAAAGTCTGCTAGAACTGATACATGAATTCAGCAAAGTTGCAGGATACAAAATCAATGTACAGAAATCAGTTGCATTCTTATACACTAACAATGAAGCAACAGAAAGACAAATAAAGACACTGATCCCATTCACAATTGCACCAAGAAGCATAAAATACCTAGGAATAAATCTAACCAAAGATGTAAAAGATCTGTATGCTGAAAACTATAGAAAGCTTATGAAGGTAATTGAAGAAGATATAAAGAAATGGAAAGACATTCCCTGCTCATGGATTGGAAGAATAAATATTGTCAAAATGTCAATACTACCCAAAGCTATCTACACATTCAATGCAATCCCAATCAAAATTGCACCAGCATTCTTCTCGAAACTAGAACAAGCAATCCTAAAATTCATATGGAACCACAAACGGCCCCGAATAGCCAAAGTAATTTTGAAGAAGAAGACCAAAGCAGGAGGCATCACAATCCCAGACTTTAGCCTCTACTACAAAGCTGTCATCATCAAGACAGCATGGTATTGGCACAAAACCAGACACATAGACCAATGGAATAGAATAGAAACCCCAGAACTAGACCCACAAACGTATGGCCAACTCATCTTTGACAAAGCAGGAAAGAACATCCAATGGAAAAAAGACAGTCTCTTTAACAAATGGTGCTGGGAGAACTGGACAGCAACATGCAGAAGGTTGAAACTAGACCACTTTCGACAGAGTGACCTGGGAAGATGGCGGCGTAGGAGGACGCTGGGCTCACCGCGCGTCCTGCTGATCACTTAGATTCCACCTACACCTGCCTAAAGAACCCAGAAAACCGCCAGAGGATTAGCAGAACGGAGTCTCCGGAGCCAAGCGCAGACGAGAGGCCCACAGAAGAGGGTAGGAAGGGCGGCGAGGCGGTGCGCGCTCCACGGACTGGCGGGAGGGAGCCGGGACGGAGGGGCGGCTCATAGGCCAAGCAGAGCCCCCGAGTCTGGCTGGCAAAAGCGGAGGGGCCAGATGGACTGTGTTCCGACAGCAAGCGCGACTTAGCGTCTGGGAGGTCATAAGTTAACAGCTCTGCTCAGAAAGCGGGAAGGCTGGAGGACAAAGGGAGGGAGAGCTGCTGAGCCCCCAGATGGCAGAGCTCAGCTTGGCGGGGAACAAAGGTGCTCGCCAGCGCCATCTCCCCCGCCCATCCCCCAGCCAAAATCCCAAAGAGAACCGGTTCCTGCCAGGGAACTTGCTCACTCCGTGCAAACACCCAACTCTGTGCTTCTGCGGAGCCAAACCTCCGGCAGCGGATCTGACTCCCTCCCGCTGCCACAGGGCCCCTCCTGAAGTGGATCACCTAAGGAGAAGCGAGCTAAGCCTGCCCCTCCTGCCCCCGTGCACCTTGCCTACCCAACCCAGCTAATACGCCAGATCCCCAGCACCACAAGCCTGGCAGTGTGCAAGTAGCCCAGACGGGCCACGCCACTCCACAGTGAATCCCACCCCTAGGAGAGGGGAAGAGAAGGCACACACCAGTCTGACTGTGGCCCCAGCGGTGGGCTGGGGGCAGACATCAGGGCGGACTGCGGCCCCGCCCACCAACTCCAGTTTTACACCACAGCACAGGGGAAGTGCCCTGCAGGTCCTCACCACTCCAGGGACTATCCAAAATGACCAAACGGAAGAATTCCCCTCAGAAGAATCTCCAGGAAATAACAACAGCTAATGAACTGATCAAAAAGGATTTAAATAATATAACAGAAAGTGAATTTAGAATAATAGTCATAAAATTAATCGCTGGGCTTGAAAACAGTATACAGGACAGCAGAGAATCTCTTGCCACAGAGATCAAGGGACTAAGGAACAGTCACGAGGAGCTGAAAAGCGCTTTAAACGAAATGCAAAACAAAATGGAAACGACGACAGCTCGGATTGAAGAAGCAGAGGAGAGAATAGGTGAACTAGAAGATAAAGTTATGGAAAAAGAGGAAGCTGAGAGAAAGAGAGATAAAAAAATCCAGGAGTATGAGGGGAAAATTAGAGAACTAAGTGATACACTAAAAAGAAATAATATATGCATAATTGGTATCCCAGAGGAGGAAGAGAGAGGGAAAGGTGCTGAAGGGGTACTTGAAGAAATTATAGCTGAGAACTTCCCTGACCTGGGGAAGGAAAAAGGCATTGAAATCCAAGAGGCACAGAGAACTCCCTTCAGACGTAACTTGAATCGATCTTCTGCACGACATATCATAGTGAAACTGGCAAAATACAAGGATAAAGAGAAAATTCTGAAAGCAGCAAGGGATAAACGTGCCCTCACATATAAAGGGAGACCTATAAGACTCGTGACTGATCTCTCCTTTGAAACTTGGCAGGCCAGAAAGGCTTGGCACGATATCTTCAGTGTGCTAAACAGAAAAAATATGCAGCCGAGAATCCTTTATCCAGCAAGTCTGTCATTTAGAATAGAAGGAGAGATAAAGGTCTTCCCAAACAAACAAAAACTGAAGGAATTCATCACCACTAAACCAGTCCTACAAGAGATCCTAAGGGGATCCTGTGAGACAAAGTACCAGAGACATCGCTACAAGCATAAAACATACAGACATCACAATGACTCTAAACCCGTATCTTTCTATAATAACACTGAATGTAAATGGATTAAATGCGCCAACCAAAAGACATAGGGTATCAGAATGGATAAAAAAACAAGACCCATCTATTTGCTGTCTACAAGAGACTCATTTTAGATCTGAGGACACCTTTAGATTGAGAGTGAGGGGATGGAGAACTATTTATCATGCTACTGGAAGCCAAAAGAAAGCTGGAGTAGCCATACTTATATCAGACAAAATAGACTTTAAATTAAAGGCTGTAATAAGAGATGAAGAAGGGCATTATATAATAATTACAGGGTCTATCCATCAGGAAGAGCTAACAATTATAAATGTCTATGCGCCGAATACCGGAGCCTCCAGATATATAAAACAATTACTCATAAACATAAGCAACCTTATTGATAAGAATGTGGTCATTGCAGGGGACTTTAACACCCCACTTACAGAAATGGATAGATCATCTAGACACACGGTCAATAAAGAAACAAGGGCCCTGAATGATACATTGGATCAGATGGACTTGACAGATGTATTTAGAACTCTGCATCCCAAAGCAACAGAATATACTTTCTTCTCGAGTGCACATGGAACATTCTCCAAGATAGATCATATACTGGGTCACGAAACTAGACCACTTTCTCACACCATTCACAAAAATAAACTCAAAATGGATAAAGGACCTGAATGTGAGACAGGAAACCATCAAAACCTTAGAGGAGAAAGCAGGAAAATACCTCTCTGACCTCAGCCGTAGCAATCTCTTACTCGACACATCCCCAAAGGCAAGGGAATTAAAAGCAAAAATGAATTACTGGGACCTTATGAAGATTAAAAGCTTCTGCACAGCAAAGGAAACAACCAACAAAACTAAAAGGCAACCAACGGAATGGGAAAAGATATTTGCAAATGACATATCGGACAAAGGGCTAGTATCCAAAATCTATAAAGGGCTCACCAAACTCCACACCCGAAAAACAAATAACCCAGTGAAGAAATGGGCAGAAAACATGAATAGACACTTCTCTAAAGAAGACATCTGGATGGCCAACAGGCACATGAAAAGATGTTCAACGTCGCTCCTTATCAGGGAAATACAAATCAAAACCACACTCAGATATCACCTCATGCCAGTCAGAGTGGCCAAAATGAAGAAATCAGGAGACTATAGATGCTGGAGAGGATGTGGAGAAACGGGAACCCTCTTGCACTGTTGGTGGGAATGCAAATTGGTGCAGCAGCTCTGGAAAGCAGTGTGGAGGTTCCTCAGAAAATTAAAAATAGACCTACCCTATGACCCAGCAATAGCACTGCTAGGAATTTACCCAAGGGATACAGGAGTACTGATGCATAGGGGCACTTGTACCCCAATGTTTACAGCAGCACTCTCAACAATAGCCAAATTATGGAACGAGCCTAAATGTCCATCAACTGATGAATGGATAAAGAAATTGTGGTTTATATACACAATGGAATACTACGTGACAATGAGAAAGAATGAAATATGGCCTTTTGTAGCAACGTGGATGGAACTGGAGAGTGTGATGCTAAGTGAAATAAGCCATACAGAGAAAGACAGATACCATATGGTTTCACTCTTATGTGGATCCTGAGAAACTTAACAGAAACCCATGGGGGAGGGGAAGGAAAAAAAAAAAAGAGGTTAGAATGGGAGAGAGCCAAAGCATAGGAGACTGTTAAAAACTGAGAACAAACTGAGGGTTGATGGGGGGTGGGAGGGAGGGGAGGGTGGGTGATGGGTATTGAGGAGGGCACCTTTTGGGATGAGCACTGGGTGTTGTATGGAAACCAATTTGACAATAAATTTCATATATTGAAAAAAATAATAAAATAAAATATAAAAAAATAAAAAAAATAGAATGCAGGGGTAAAAAAATAAATAAATAAAATATTCCATTTACAAGAACCTCAAAATAATAAAATACCTAAGAATAGATGTATCAAAAAAAAAGTGTAAAAACTGTACTGTGAAAGCTACAAAACATTGTTGAAAAAAACTTAAAAAGACTTAACTTATGAAAATACATGCAATACTGAGTCAGGGCCTGTGCTGGATTCTCAGCCTTGACCTGTTGAGTACTCTCCTGCAGCTCCCATCCTCCTCTGCCATCTTCTCCCTTAATCTGTGCCCCCAAATTCATTAAGGAAGTTTCCAGCGCCATGGACTGTTGAAGCTCCCCCAAAGTATCCACAGGTTTTTCACACTTTTCTGTATTTGCCACCCTAGGAACTCTGTATGAGAAGCAAGAGGGTCTTGGGACAAATGACTATCGAAGACATTACTGTCCTTACAATACAGCATACTAAAGGCTGGGATAAGGAAGAGGCTAAGAAAGCTGTGACTCTCCATAGAAAATACATAGGCCCAACCCGCTAAATTTACATTCTAGCCTTATCTCTTCCAACTTATACTCAGGATCCACCACAATTTAATTACCTAGGCAGTGCCCAATCAAAGCAATTCTCCAGGTGCCACCCACAAGAATACGTACCCTTATACGCCCCTTCTTAACTAATCCTGGGCCCAGCTAATAGAATAAGCCTCCAGACTTTCCTACAGCCCTCTAATACACACGAAGATCTCGCTCCTCATATTAACACCCTCAGGCCCTCCCTGGAGGGTGCAATTCCAAGATTGGGCTCCGGAACTTTCCAGGCTCCGCCCTCTAACTGGCCTATAAACTTCAACCCATTCCTGACATTTCGAGTCCCGCCCCTTCGCGTTTGTAGGCTCCACCCCCTAGAGTGGCTTTCCAGGACCGCCCCTTAGCCAAGTGCCCGCCCCCAACGCTCTCCAGGACCCACCTTCTCAGAAATGCCATTCAAAGCCCCACCGACAGGGATAACCAATCCGGCCCGCACTCACAACTAGCCATGCAACATTCACCTACTGCAGTAACCTTCCCAGTGTCACCTCCTGGAGGAATATTCTAGGATCACGTCAGGGCTCCCCCGTCTCGCAGCTCCCTCCGAGCCCCGCCCCACCAGTCCCCCCCCCCCAGGGGAGCATTGGCCCCACCCAGGGGAGCAACCAACCATCCCGGGTCCGCTACGTCAGAATCCGGCTCCAGTCAGACCCCGCCCCCCGGGAGGCCCCGCCCCGACCCCGACACGCACCGGCCTTGGGGCGCAGGCGCAATGTGGCGCCCGTCCTGCGTACCAGCGCCGCCACGTCGGCCGCAGCTCGGGCCGCCAGGGGGCGCGCGTCCAGCCGCGCCAGGAGCTGCCGGGCTCTGGGGCCCGCGGGCAGGGAAAGGCCCCGGCCTGCGCGGGTGAAAGGAACAGGTCAGCGCCCGCCGGAGCCTCGGCCAACCCCCACGCTCCCCGACGTCCGAAGACCTAGAATGCCCCTCAAGATCTTCAGAGCCCCCCGACCACTCGCTCGATAGTTCCGAAGGTCGCCCACTGCCCCTCTCAACTCCCGCGACCCCCAGACCATCGCGAGTATGCCGGTGGACCCCCGCCTGCCCCCACCATAATCCTGGAGATAGCTATTTGGCCGAAATATTCCCGGACCCTTCCGAACATTTTGGGACTATCTCTGGAGGTCTCCGACTGCCCCTTCATAACCCCAGATTCCAAACTCTTTCCGCACGATATCGAGAGGGACCCCGATTTCTCCAGATGCCCCGACAGAACAGGGTCGGCCGCCGCTGCGGCCCCGGCACCCCCGATTCCCCTTCCAGATATCCAGGTATCCAGATACCCTGATGGCCCACGTAGTCCCAGATTGCCCCTCCATCTATCCCAGAGGCTCCCCGCCTAACGCCCCCACCCCCGCAATTCACTACAGACCCTGAGTGCCCAGGTGTCCCCAGTGACCCGGGCAGACCCCTGTGGCACAACTCCCCGGAGACTCCTGAGAGCCCCCGGGTCTGGTACACGGCCCCGCGGTGCGGATGCGGGTGCGGGTACGGGTGCAGGTCGGAGACCTGGAGCCCAGCCCGGGTCGCCGGGCCCCCCTTCTCGCCGCCGCCGCCACCGCCACCGCCACCGCCACCGCCACCGCCACTAGGGCGCCGGGGCTGCTTTGTTTACTACCTGTCGGAAGGAAAAGGTGAGGAGCAGACAGGCGGGGCGAGGGGTGACAGGGACGCGCCCAGTCCCTCTCCACCCTCCCGTACCTCCTCTGCTCCCCCTAGGGTCCGTGACGCCCCCCGCGCGCGGCTCCATGACCCGAAGTCGGTCGGGTGGACGCACGGCCGCCAGCGACGCGTTTGGAGCTCCTGGGCGCGCTCACCTGGCGGCCCGCCCGAGCCTGGGCGCCGCTGTAGCCGGCTGGTCCCGTGCCCGGCGACCTGACCCGCGCAGTCACCTACCTGGCGGCAGGCAAGGAGGCCTGGCTGTGGGAGCCAGCGTGAGCGCTTGGCCTCCCTCTACCTCAAGCGCCCCCTCTGCTCTCCCAGGACCCTGGGCTGTGCTCCTTTTCCCACCCAGGAGAGGCTTTATTCCGTGAGCGAGAAGGGGAAGTCGAGGCCCAGAAAAGTTAAGGTCCCCGCCCCAGCTCTGACAACTAAGCACGGGGGTGCAGAAGTGGAACCCACGTTTACCAGGGAACTCTGCAGCCTCCAACAGAGCTTTGCTCCTGGTAGTTACTCGGTACATTTGCAGTGAACGTTGGCCTGAGCCAGGACCTACGTGGGAACTGGAAGAGTCTGTTGAGCTGGGCAGGGGGTAGCCCTTGAGGAGACTTGGGTACCACGGGAGGGTTTGGAGCCCTGAGCATGATAGGGCTGGGAGACTCAAGAAGCTGGGAAGGGCAGGTGCCCTGGAGAGTGGAGGGGTGGTAGGGGCCTGAACTTGAGGAGGCTTTGAAGGCCCCCCTGTTGGGAGGGGACACCAGCCAATGAGAGGTGAGAAATGAGGCCTCTCTTAGGTATTAAAAGTGGGGGCAGCCTGGGGACAGAGGTCCGGGGGGGGGGGCGCTTGGGCACAGTGCTACTGTAGTGGAAGGAGGAATGGGGTGCAATGAGAGACAGTCTGTGACCACCGTGACCACCACTTTGTGGAGGAAGAAACTGAGGGGCACAGGGGCTCAGACACCTGTCCAGGGCCCTACAGCCGGCCAGTCTCAAGAAGCTTACCCCCAACATGCACTGTTTCTGTGACTTTCACTATAAGCTGTGGACACACTGTGTCCTGATGCTCATTCTGGGTGGCCGGGCAGCCTCTCTGGGCCACCTTTCAGGGTCTCTGTGGTGTCATAGGTGAGAGGGGCGGAATGGTCCCTGCTTTCCTTCCTCCTGGAATGTTGTGGCTCTCCCACCTCTGATCTGACCTTGTCTGAAGGGAAATACACTGGACTTTATTCACTGCCCTGCCTTGTTCTTGTGCGTACCACATGGGGCTGTCACTGTTCCCCAAATATGTGCATGGTTTTCCCCACCCTCCTGCCTTTGCTGTTTCCTGTGTATTGGAGCCCTTCCGAATCTTGTCCACCTGGAAAAGAACTTCATGTTATCAAGGCCCAGTTTTAAGGCTTCAACAATCCATTCATCCTTTTCTGAAAAGAAAGAGCATATGTTCATTGCAGAAAATGGATGATTGGTTGAATATGTAGAATTGTAAACTAATGTGCTTTTGTCTGTGAGGAAGAGTCTAGGCTGATATCTTTTCCTGCGTCTTCTCAGGAGCACTGGATTAGGGAGAAAAAAACCAAGGCTGATCCCTAGGCTCCCATGTCCTCTCCTTCCCTGGGAAGCCTTCCCACTCTACTCTCTCTTCCAGGTCCCTGTCCCCTTGAACTCCCCTTGGGGAATTCCCCAATCCTGCAGGGCAGTGCTGGTCACCGGACTCACTGGACTATATGGGCTTCTGTCTCCCTATACTGGGTTCTTTGCCCACATCTGACTCAACCTGGGTCTGGTGTTCTGTAGGGGAAGGTTGAGACCCTCTATAGTACAGTTCTCTGTAGAATTTTCATTAGTTTATGTATTCTGTGGACATTTTCTAACACCTGGTCAGAGCTTGCCCCCCACCCCCCGCCACTGTGGTGCAGGAACAGTTGGGTACATGGAACTGAAACTGCCCTGGCGCTGCCATTAGCAGAAGCCATCTCTGGAGGAAGAGGCCCTACTGGATGCCTACGCAGACAGACATTTACAACACAGTGTGGTCAGGTCTGGGACCTGCCTCTCTTCTAGGTTTGTATGGAAACGTATTTCTCAAAGTAGGAGGGTACATCAAATTTTATTTAATAGTTACCTCAATTTTTTACTTTTAGATTTTTGGCCTTATAGTATGTGGGCCTCCGTTTTTATTCTTCCCCTAGGACTCACAAATGTTGTGGGTTGGCCTGGTCAACCTCAGAAACAAAAGGGGAGCACATAGATTTCAAAATTTGACATGCTACAAAGACATAGCAGTAAAAAGTGATGAACTGGGAGTGAATTAGGCAAACTCCTCAATGAGAAATTGGGGCTTTATTTTTTATGTATTTACTTATATTTGAGAGAGAGAGAGAGAGAGAGAGAGCATATGTGTGACCCGAGACAAGGTGCAGAGGGAGAGAGATAGAGAGGGAGAATTCCAAGCAGGCTCAACCCTGAGCTGATGCAGAACTCCATCCCACCACCCTGGGATCATGACCTGAGCCGACATCAAGAGACACTCAACCAACTGAGCCACCCAGGTACCCCAGAAATTGGGGTTTTAGAAATAAGTATATACAGGAACTTGATACATAATGTATAGGTGGCACTTCAAATTAAATGGGAAAGAATGGAATCTGGTATATGGTGGGGGGTGGAAATCAGCTCACTCTAACCTCAATGGGATGCCACCTCACACCCACTAGAGTAGCTACTATCAGGATAATGGAAAAGAACAAGTGCTGGCCAAGATGTGGACAAGTTAGTACCTTTGTGCATCATGGTGGGAATGTAAAATGGTGCAGCCACCGTGGAAGACAGTTTGGTGGTTCCTCAAAAAGTTAAATGTAGTCCTACTATATTTAACTTGTGATTCAGCAGTTATGATTCAGCAGTTCCACTCCTAGATACATACCCAAGAGGAATGATAGCAGAGAATCAAATAGATATGTGTATGCAAATGTTCATAGTAGCACTATTCCCAATAGCCAAAAGGTGGAAAGAATCCAAATGTCCATTGAGGGATAAATGGATAAGCAAAATGTAGTATAAACATACAATAGAATATTACTCAGCCTTAAATAAGAATGAAATTCTGATACATGCTACAGCATGAATGAACCTTGAGGACATTAAGTTGAGTAAAATAAGCCAGGCACAAAAGGGCAAATAGTGTTTGATTCCACTTAGATGAGGCACTTATAATATGCTAACTTATACAGACTGAAGGTAGTACCTGGGGGGAAGGGAGAATAGGGTGTTACTGTTAATTAGGTACAGAGTTTCTGTATCCATGGATGGGGCAGGACTGAAATATTTAAAGGTGGGGAGGTTTTTAAGCTTAGATCCAGGAAGTTGGCAATGAAGGGATGAGGCTCAAATCAGTGAATGGGTAGGATTTATGAGGTAGATTAGCCTAAATCCAAGAAAAGTGTGGGGCCAAAATGGAGATAATAAAAAAAAACATTAATGTGGCCTGGACTTGAAGAGAGGATTTCTTAAGTCCTTGAACAAAGGGACCTTTAACAGGGGAAATGGTCTTAACTCTTAGACTGTGACAGCGTCAAGAAGGACATTGATTTAAATAATTTTATGCAGTGTGGCTATGAGGGAGTTCTACTCAAATCCAGGAATGCAGTGCTAAAATGGGGATTGGCTTGGGGTGGCTGGGTGGCTCAGTTGGTTAGGCGGCCAGCCTCGTCTCCAGTCATGATCTCGCAGTTCGTGAGTTCGAGCCCTACATCGGGTTCTGTGCTGACAGCTCAAAGCCTGGAGTCGGCTTCCAATTCTTGTCTCCCTCTCTCTCTGCCCCTCCCCTGCTCGTGCTGTCTCTGTCTCAAAAATAAATAAACATGAAAAAAAATTAAAAATAAAATAAAATAGAGATTGGTTTAAATCCACGAAAAGAGTGAACCTAAGAGAGGTAAATGGCTTAAATCCATCAATGAGATGGGGCCTATAAGGATTTTGGCATAAATTCATTATGGGGATGTCTAAAATGGGATTGGTCCCCCACATCTTGTAGTAATCAACATTAATTAGGCTGGAGTGGGATTAAGAGGGGATTGCTTTAGATTTATGAATTGGGTGTGGCTATGAGAGGAATGATTATGGTAAAAGATTGATTGCTTTCCTGTAAGATGAAGAACAAGAAATGGATCTTTTGTTCAACATTGTACTGGAGGTCATAGCCAGTGCAATAAGACAAGAAGAAATAAACAACATAAAGATCAAAAGAAGTAAAACTATCTTTATTCAGGCATGATTATTTATGTAGAAAATCAGGTGGAATCTCCAAAAATCTACCAGTACTAATAAATTAGTTTAGCAAGGTTAGAGAACACAAGATCAATAAAGAAAAATCATTTGTATTTCTATATAGGCAATAATCTGTTGGAAGTTGAAACAATAAAATACCATTTACAATACCAACTAATATATATAGTATTTAGAGATAAAGTTGACAGAAACGTGTAAGACATGGACACTGAAAATTATGAACTATTTAAAATATTTAATAAAGAAGACCTTAATAAATAGGAAATATATCATGTTCAGGGGTCCTAAAACTCAATACTGTTAAGATGTCAATTCTCCCAGAGTTAATCTATAGATTCATCAGTCCAAATTCCAATAAAAATCCTTGAAGGTTTTTTTTTGAAATTAGCAAACTGACTAAAATTCATATGGAAATGCAAAGAACATAACAATTTTGAATAAACAGAAAATCAGAGTACTTACAATATTTCACTTCAGATTTATTACAGACATACAAAAATAAAGACAGTATAATATTGGTAACAAAATAGACAAATAGATCAATGGGAAAGCATAGAAAGTCTGCAACGAGATCCAGACATATAAGGACAACTGATTTTCAACAAAAGAATAAAAGATTTGTCTCTGGGTAAAGGAGTATATTTTAAACATATGGTGCTATAGCAGTTGGGTATAAATTGGATACACATACAAAAATTTTTTTTTGAGGAGTGCCTGGGTGGCTCTGTTGGTTGAGCATCCAGCTAGGTTTTGGCTCAGGTCATGATCCTAGGTTGGTGGGATGGAACCCCCCCTTCAGGCTCTGCACTGAGCATGGAGCCTGCCTAAAGATTCTCTCGCTCACTCTCTCTCCTTCTGCCCCTCTCCCCTGATCGCTCACTCTCTCTCAAATAAAATTATAAAAAAATAATTTTGAAACACACTTGTTTACATAAAGTGATGTAATTCAAAATAGATCATAGACCTAAATGTAAAACCTAAAACTATACAATTTCTAGAAGGAAGCATAGGAGAAAACCTTTGTGACCTTGTGTTAGGCAAAGGTTACTTAGATAGGATGTCAAAAACACAATCGATAAAGGAACCAATGGATAAATTGGACTGCACCAAAATTCAAAACTTTTGCCTTTCAAAAGACAGTGCAAATCACCATCTGATGAAGGATTGTATCTACAATATACACATAATGCCCCAAATTTAATAATAAAACAATCAATGCCATAAAAAATAGCCAAAATATTTGAACATAAACTTCATCAAGGATTATATATAGATGGCATATAATCATGTAAACAGTGTTCAATATTATTAGTCATTAGGGTGATGCAGGTTAAAATCATGATGAAATACCACTGTGTACAGTTAAAAAGTCTGATCATACCAACTGTTGGAGAATATATGGAGGAAATGGAGCTCTCATATGTTGCTGATAGAAATGTAAAATGATATAGCATTTCTAGAAAACAGTTTGGCAGTATTTTAAGTTAAACATATACATGATCCAGCCATTCTCTTTGCAGGTATTTACCTAAAAGAAATGGAAGAATGTACCTATACAAAGACTTGTATATGAATGTTCATAGCAGCTTTATTTGTTGTCTTAAGTCATCTCAGGCTGGCATAACAAAATACTATACACTAGGTGGCTTAAACTACAGATACTAATTTCTTGAAGTTCTGGAGACTCTGAAGTCCAAAATCAAAGTGCTAGCCAATAAAAGCTCTCTTCCTGGCTTGCAAATGACCACCTTCTACCTATATCTTCACATGGAGAGTGAGGGGGGGAGGGAGAGACAGGGAAAGAGAGAGAGAGAGGATCTCTCCCTCTTCTTTTTAAAAAATTGTTAATGTTTATTTTTGAGAGAGACAGAGAGCAAGCAAGAAAAGGTCAGAGATAGAGGGAGACACAGAATCCGAAGCAGGTTCCAGGCTCTGAGCTGTCAGCACAGAGCCTGACAAGGGGCTCAAACTCATGAACCACGAGATCATGACCTGAGCTGAAGTTGGATGCTCAACCAACTGAGCCACCCAGGCTCCCCTCTCTCCCTCTTCTTATAAGGCCTCAATCCTATCATATTAGAACCTCGCTGTTATGATATCATTTAACCTTAATCACCTCCTAAAGACTATCTCCAGATACAATCACATTGGGGGGTTAAGGCTTCAACATATGAATTTTGGGGCAATACGATTCAGCCCATAATGTTCATTAATAGCCAAAAACTGAAAACAACCCAAATATCCATCAACAGATGAGTGGATCAACAAACTGTGGAATATTTACGTAGTGGAATATTACTCTGCAATAAAAAAGAATGAAAAATTTTGATGGATCTGTTAGAATAAAAACCAAACAGGGAACAGCTTAGAAAATTTGCTGAGGAAACAAAACCAGTTTGGTCATACAAACAAAGTTTAACTTTTCTTGCAAGGCTAATTTGACTTGGGTCATTTCTTGCTTATGCATCTGGAAATCATAAACAAAAAAAATTGTTTCCCAAGGTTGATATGCAGTAACCACTGACCAATTCTCTATCACTGAAGAAAATTCTAATATTATAGCAAATCGTTGTGAAGAATAAACAGTCACCACTTTCTTACTGTATAAACTGCTTTATAACTATATACCCCTGAGCTTCATTCCATGTTTTGGTCTGAGTGCTCCTTGTTTACCAATTATTTTCTTGGTGTGTGCACAATAAGATTTTACTAGGGGCACCTGGGTGGCTTAGTTGGTTAAGCTGCCAACTGCGGCTCAGTTCATGATCTTTTGGTTCTTGAATTCAAGCCCCATATCGGGCTCTGTACTGACAGCTCAGAGTCTGGAGCCTGCTTCAGATTCTGTGCCTCCCTCTCTTTCTGCCCCTCCCCCACTCTCTCTCTCTCTCTCAAAAATAAATAAACATTACATTTTTTAAAAATAAAGTTTTACTAATTACTACTTTCGTGATTGGTTTTACTTGTTATTTCTGAACTTAAAAAAATTAATGTTTATTTATTTTTGAGAGAGAGACAGTGAAAGAGAGAGAGTGCAAGTGGGGGAAGGGCAGAGAGAGGGGGACAGAGGATCCCAAGCGGGCTCTGCACTGACATCAGTGAGCCCGATGCAGGGCTCCAACTCACCAACCAGGAGATCATGACCTGAACTGAAGTCGGATGCTCAACTGACTGAGCCGCCCAGGTGCCTCTATCTCTGCACTTTTGAAATATCTCAAAATAACCCAGCTAAGTGAAAGAAGCCAGATATACTCCCAAAAAAGAGCACATACTATATTATTCCATTATATACAAATCTAGATTCCAGTTATATGTGGAATCTAAAAAACAAAACAAAACAAATGAACAAACACAAAAAGCAGAAACAGACCCATAAAAACAGAGAACAAACTGGTGGTTGCTTGAGGGGATGGGGTGGGGGGATGGGCAAAATAGGTGAAGGGCAGTGTAAGATACAGGCTTCCAGTTATGGAACAAAGTCATGGGGTGAAAGGTACAGCATAGGGAATACAGTCAATGGTGTTGTAATAGTGTTCTATGGTGACAGATGGTTGCTACTCTTGTGGTAAGCAATCACTATGTTGTATACCTGAAACTAATGGAATATTGTATGTCAGCTATTCTTTAATTAAAAAAAATCTAGGGCTGCCTGGGTGGCTCCATCAGTCAAGCATTTGACTTTTGATCTCAGCTCAGGTCTTGATCTCAGGGTAATGAGTTCAAGTCCCACGTTGGGCTCCATGCTGTACACAAAGCCTACTTAAAAAGAAAAAAAAATAAAGAAAAATCTAGAAAAAATGCAAACTGATGTACAGCGATAGAATACATCAGTGGCAGGGGCGCCGGGGTGGCTCAGTCGGCTAAGCGTCCGACTTCGGCTCAGGTCACGATCTCACTGTCCGTGGGTTCGAGCCCCGCGTCGGGCTCTGTGCTGACGGCTCAGAGCCTGGAGCCTGTTTCGGATTCTGTGTCTCCCTCTCTCTGACCTACCCCGTTCATGCTCTGTCTCTCTCTGTCTCAAAAATAAATAAACGTTAAAAAAAATTTTAATAAAAAAAAAAAGAATAAATCAGTGGCTGGCAAGAGCAGGACACAGGAAAGAGAATTACTAGGCAGCAAGAGATAACTTTTGGCAGTGAGGATTATGTTTACTATCTTGATTGTAATAGTATCAGAGATGTAAACACAGTTAAAAACTAATCACATGTTGTCAGTTAAACCTCAATCCACTAAAAAAAGAAAAAAAAAGGCTTGATTAAATTGTTGAGAATTGGGTGGGGCTATGAGAAGAATTGACTTAAATCCATGAATGAGATGAGGTGAAAAGGGGTAATAGGTTTATATTCATGAGTGAACAAGGCTAGGAAAAGCATTGGTTTAAACCACATTGAAGCAGGACTGAGAAGGGATTTGGCTCTGTCCACTCTGATTGATTAGGGGTGTCTGGGTGGCTCAGTCGGTTAAGCATCTGACTTCTGCTCAGGTCATGACCTCATGGTTCCTGGGTTCGAGTCCCACATCGGGTGAGCTGATGAGCCCTCCCTCTCTCCCTCTCTCTCTCTCAAAAAAATCAATTTTGATTAAAGATAAGCACCAGGACTGCTACCACATAGCTTAGCTGGACACAATGCAGGTGATTTGGAAGCTTTATTCCTAATCCCTTGAAAATGTTACAATGCACATCTCATTACCCTCACTTCCCAGAGGGGTAAACTGAGGCTCTGGATGAAGCAGTCACTAGGGTTCCACCTTGTGTAACTGGGGTCAGCCTTCTGTCTGGATGCCCCCACCCCACAACCCTGCCAACATCCTCAATGACCTAAGAACTGTTGCTTCAACTCAATCTTTGACTGTGTCCCCATTTGTGGCCCTGCTGGCTTCAGCTCTCAGTGAACCCCCACTCAACACCCAGGGCCCCTGCCATTACAGTTAATCCCGGAGGCCTCCATGGACACCCCATTCTTTTTTTAATGTTTACTTATTTATTTTGATTAGGGGAGGGGCAGAGAGAAGGACAGACAGAATCTCAAGCGGACTCTGTACCATCAGCCCAGAGCTGGACGCCAGGCTCAAACTCCCGAACCATGAGATCATGACCTGGATGACCCTAGACATCCCATTCTTTCCCACAGTCACCCAAAACTGAGCATCTCCTACTCTGGAAGCTTTTCTCATTTCTAGACCCTGGAACCCCCATCCACTTGGCAAGTTCCATGACCCATTTCCAAAGCACTGAGGCTGTCAATGCCTGAAAGCCTCCCCTCATCATCCCCCCCCAGCCTCGCCTTACAAGAGTGCACAAACCCTGCAAAACCTCCTGTCCACCAATCCACACAGCCTGAAGCTCTCTTTTTGCAGAATGTAATCACCCCTCTACACCAATCACCAGTTCCCAGAGCCATGAGCCCCATATTGAAAGCTGTGCTTTCCATCTTTACTGCTTGAAGTTTCAACTAGAGCAGGGAAAGTCAGTCAACAAGGTCCAGTGTATTTCCCTTCAGACAAGGTCAGATCAGAGGTGGGAGAGCCACAACATTCCAGGAGGAAGGAAAGCAGGGACCATTCCGCCCCTCTCACCTATGACACCACAGAGACCCTGAAAGGTGGCCCAGAGAGGCTGCCCGGCCACCCAGAATGAGCATCAGGACACAGTGTGTCCACAGCTTATAGTGAAAGTCACAGAAACAGTGCATGTTGGGGGTAAGCTTCTTGAGACTGGCCGGCTGTAGGGCCCTGGACAGGTGTCTGAGCCCCTGTGCCCCTCAGTTTCTTCCTCCACAAAGTGGTGGTCACGGTGGTCACAGACTGTCTCTCATTGCACCCCATTCCTCCTTCCACTACAGTAGCACTGTGCCCAAGCGCCCCCCCCCCCCCGGACCTCTGTCCCCAGGCTGCCCCCACTTTTAATACCTAAGAGAGGCCTCATTTCTCACCTCTCATTGGCTGGTGTCCCCTCCCAACAGGGGGGCCTTCAAAGCCTCCTCAAGTTCAGGCCCCTACCACCCCTCCACTCTCCAGGGCACCTGCCCTTCCCAGCTTCTTGAGTCTCCCAGCCCTATCATGCTCAGGGCTCCAAACCCTCCCGTGGTACCCAAGTCTCCTCAAGGGCTACCCCCTGCCCAGCTCAACAGACTCTTCCAGTTCCCACGTAGGTCCTGGCTCAGGCCAACGTTCACTGCAAATGTACCGAGTAACTACCAGGAGCAAAGCTCTGTTGGAGGCTGCAGAGTTCCCTGGTAAACGTGGGTTCCACTTCTGCACCCCCGTGCTTAGTTGTCAGAGCTGGGGCGGGGACCTTAACTTTTCTGGGCCTCGACTTCCCCTTCTCGCTCACGGAATAAAGCCTCTCCTGGGTGGGAAAAGGAGCACAGCCCAGGGTCCTGGGAGAGCAGAGGGGGCGCTTGAGGTAGAGGGAGGCCAAGCGCTCACGCTGGCTCCCACAGCCAGGCCTCCTTGCCTGCCGCCAGGTAGGTGACTGCGCGGGTCAGGTCGCCGGGCACGGGACCAGCCGGCTACAGCGGCGCCCAGGCTCGGGCGGGCCGCCAGGTGAGCGCGCCCAGGAGCTCCAAACGCGTCGCTGGCGGCCGTGCGTCCACCCGACCGACTTCGGGTCATGGAGCCGCGCGCGGGGGGCGTCACGGACCCTAGGGGGAGCAGAGGAGGTACGGGAGGGTGGAGAGGGACTGGGCGCGTCCCTGTCACCCCTCGCCCCGCCTGTCTGCTCCTCACCTTTTCCTTCCGACAGGTAGTAAACAAAGCAGCCCCGGCGCCCTAGTGGCGGTGGCGGTGGCGGTGGCGGTGGCGGTGGCGGCGGCGGCGAGAAGGGGGGCCCGGCGACCCGGGCTGGGCTCCAGGTCTCCGACCTGCACCCGTACCCGCACCCGCATCCGCACCGCGGGGCCGTGTACCAGACCCGGGGGCTCTCAGGAGTCTCCGGGGAGTTGTGCCACAGGGGTCTGCCCGGGTCACTGGGGACACCTGGGCACTCAGGGTCTGTAGTGAATTGCGGGGGTGGGGGCGTTAGGCGGGGAGCCTCTGGGATAGATGGAGGGGCAATCTGGGACTACGTGGGCCATCAGGGTATCTGGATACCTGGATATCTGGAAGGGGAATCGGGGGTGCCGGGGCCGCAGCGGCGGCCGACCCTGTTCTGTCGGGGCATCTGGAGAAATCGGGGTCCCTCTCGATATCGTGCGGAAAGAGTTTGGAATCTGGGGTTATGAAGGGGCAGTCGGAGACCTCCAGAGATAGTCCCAAAATGTTCGGAAGGGTCCGGGAATATTTCGGCCAAATAGCTATCTCCAGGATTATGGTGGGGGCAGGCGGGGGTCCACCGGCATACTCGCGATGGTCTGGGGGTCGCGGGAGTTGAGAGGGGCAGTGGGCGACCTTCGGAACTATCGAGCGAGTGGTCGGGGGGCTCTGAAGATCTTGAGGGGCATTCTAGGTCTTCGGACGTCGGGGAGCGTGGGGGTTGGCCGAGGCTCCGGCGGGCGCTGACCTGTTCCTTTCACCCGCGCAGGCCGGGGCCTTTCCCTGCCCGCGGGCCCCAGAGCCCGGCAGCTCCTGGCGCGGCTGGACGCGCGCCCCCTGGCGGCCCGAGCTGCGGCCGACGTGGCGGCGCTGGTACGCAGGACGGGCGCCACATTGCGCCTGCGCCCCAAGGCCGGTGCGTGTCGGGGTCGGGGCGGGGCCTCCCGGGGGGCGGGGTCTGACTGGAGCCGGATTCTGACGTAGCGGACCCGGGATGGTTGGTTGCTCCCCTGGGTGGGGCCAATGCTCCCCTGGGGGGGGGGGACTGGTGGGGCGGGGCTCGGAGGGAGCTGCGAGACGGGGGAGCCCTGACGTGATCCTAGAATATTCCTCCAGGAGGTGACACTGGGAAGGTTACTGCAGTAGGTGAATGTTGCATGGCTAGTTGTGAGTGCGGGCCGGATTGGTTATCCCTGTCGGTGGGGCTTTGAATGGCATTTCTGAGAAGGTGGGTCCTGGAGAGCGTTGGGGGCGGGCACTTGGCTAAGGGGCGGTCCTGGAAAGCCACTCTAGGGGGTGGAGCCTACAAACGCGAAGGGGCGGGACTCGAAATGTCAGGAATGGGTTGAAGTTTATAGGCCAGTTAGAGGGCGGAGCCTGGAAAGTTCCGGAGCCCAATCTTGGAATTGCACCCTCCAGGGAGGGCCTGAGGGTGTTAATATGAGGAGCGAGATCTTCGTGTGTATTAGAGGGCTGTAGGAAAGTCTGGAGGCTTATTCTATTAGCCGGGCCCAGATTTATTACTTAAAAAGGTAGGGGGGGGGGGGGGGTCAAGTCAGTTATTCAGGTGTGCTGAGTTCAGTTAAATGAGTGCGTGTGTCTCTCTGCATTCCACAGGCAAGGAAATGAGGTGAGGCTAGAATGTTAAATCAGGGGGTAGATCCTTGGTGGTTTCCATGGAGCATCCCTCTGATTGCCTTTTCCATCTTCCAGCCATTAGTGTGCTAGATTCTGCCGACATAGAGGTTACAGACAGTCGCCTGCCTAATGCCACTTTTGTGGATCACCGGCCCCAGGTACCATTTTGTCTTCTTAAAGAATGCCACCTGTTTTTAGACTGGAAATGTATGTACACTTGTGTCTTTACTCCAGCATCACCGGTCAGAGACCTTGGGTACAGGTACTGCACCGCCCCAAGTGACCCAGAATAAGGCACGTTCTGCTTCGAAGCCGCTCCAGGCCTCTGGACGGTTCTATGTGGAACTGGTTCGCGGTTCCGCGGGCTTTGGCCTCACATTAAGCGGAGGCCAAGATTCAGCCGGGGATACTCCTCTGGCAGTGCGTGGGCTGCTGAAGGATGGGCCGGCACAGCGCTGTGGTCGCTTGCAGGTAAGGTATAAGACACCCTTCATTAAACAGGACTAGCCCAATCCTTACCCTTTGTTGGGGTGTCCTCCATCTGTTCTTTTTACAACACCCCTCGCCTTGTATTCTTGCAGGCCGGGGACCTCGTGCTCCACCTCAACGGAGAGCCAACGCAGGGCCTCACCCACGCGCAGGTGGTGGAGCGGATTCGCGCAGGCGGACCCCGTCTCCGCCTTGTATTAAGCAGGCCCCTTGAAACCCACCCCGGCAAGCCTGAGGGGATGGGAGGGCCTCAGAAAGGAGATGGTGGGTTTCCCAAAGGAGAGGGGTCAGAGATCTGTGAGAGGAAGGAGAGGGTGGCAGAGTGGAGAGGCTGGGGTCCAGGGCACGAAGAGGTGGTGGTCTCAGTGGGCAGGGTCAGAGTTCACTGTCTGTGACGGGTCATGGTATTACCAAAATCAGGGTTGGGAAGGGCAGGGTCCCAGGATAGGAATAAAAGTAGATTTTAGAGTGGAGGCTTTTGAGGTACTGGGAGAGGAGTGGGGAGAACGGGTCTGGGGTAAAAGTGGATGTTCAGAAGGAAGAGTTGTGGTCCTCACATCAGAAGGCAGAGTGGGTCTCAGCAGGGAGAGCATGGGATGGTGAAGCGAGGGGGATACAGAGGGTAGGGGGTCTAGTTCCAAAGCTGAGGGGTCCATTAGGGAAAAGGTTGGGAGTAGAGGGAGGTGGGTTAAGGAAAGGGAGAGTCTACGGTACTAGATAGGAGGGGTTTGGCATCTTGAGGTCACCGTCAGGGTTTGATTTCCTTTGGGGATTGTAGGAAATTATTTTGGGGGGGGGCATGTTCTGGATTCAGGTGGGGCACGGTCTTGGGAAAAGTGGTGTTGGGGGGGGGGTCTTGAGGGGTGGCATCGGTTCCTGAATGTTGTGTCCAGTCTTCAAAGGGATATTTCTCTAAGGATTGGGGTCTCTGTCTCCTGCAGCCCCTGGAGCCTCCCTGCCACGCTCCACTATGGGTCTTGGCTCTCAGTTCCCCATCCTATCGCCCAATCTAACCCGCAGTTCTGCCATCCCCAGATCGCAGGCCAGATCCTGGGGGACCAGAGGTGATGAAGTCTCGCAGCGCCAGCGCTTCCCCACATCAGCACCCGCTATCCCGTACTATGGCCCAAACCCAGGGCAGCCCAGAGCCTAGCCCAGAGGGGGCAGCCGACTGCCCCGCGGTTCCTCCACCTGAGCGCCGCACAGAGGACCCTGATGACCGAACCCCAGGTTCCCCGGGACCCTGGCTGGTGCCGAGTGAGGAACGGCTCTCGCGGGCCCTAGGGGTCCCAGGGGCTGCGCAGCTTGCTCTGGAGATGGCAGCTGGGAGGCGGAGGCACTGAGCATGTAACAGAGGGTTCAGTGCTCCCTTGGTACAGCCCAACCTGTATCTGGTGTGCCCCGCCGGCCTCACACTAGCATCGCTATCATGGGCGGGGAGAGCTTCCTCTCTGTGTTGTCTCACCCTGCTTCCTGCTGAGCAGCGGACCAGCTCATGCTCCCCTCGCGGTGTCAGTGGTACAGCCCTCCGGACGGGCCAGACCAGCGCTTCTGGTTTCGAGCGGGGGTGGTAATAAAATGGTTCGACCCAATCTTGACTTGCCAGGTGCTGTAGGCCGGGTGGGGCTCCTGAGTTCACCCCGTAAATGAGGGGGTGGGTCGATCTGGTTTCAAGGAGGGCCTCTTCTTGCAGCCATTGACAAACTTACTTCGTGTTGTTTCACTTGTGCCTCTAGCGGGGTCTGCTTTTGCTGATCCTCAGCCGGGCGTGCTTTCTCCCCACTCGGTTTCTCTTCCCCAACTCCTGCTTCTCTCCGCATTCGTTTCACTTTTGGGGAGGTGTGCAGGGCTCACAGATAATCTTTGCTCCTGGCACGGGGAATGCAGAGGTGGGCCCGTTGTAGCGGGAGTGCACCTATATACCCACAGCTCCAGGCAGGAATCCTCCAGACCCTCAGCTGATGAGCAGATAGCAAGGCTAGAACCTGGGTGGCTTCTTTCGCCAGGAGCCTGTGGTCTCTCACTTCCGGCCTGGTTGACCAGCTTTTGCTGGCACGTTGACTGCCACCCTTAGGGCATTGGTTGGGGCCCTGGAACCCCCTTTGGGGTGGAGTCGGGAAGGCGTGAGTCAGCGGGCTGGGCTAAAAAAAGGCTGTTAGAACCTTTGAGCCGTGGCCCCCTCTTCCATAGATGGTGAGGAACTGCAGCCAGGCTTGTATGCACACGCCACATGCTGGGCGTTCCGGTCCTGGGAGAGGCCAGAGTTTCCTCCATCCTGGGAGCAGTGCCCCAAAGCCAGGGCTTATATGGCCAGCAGGACTCCAACCGGGATAGCCCCAAAGCCAGCACTGGCTGAAGCCAGAAATGTCCAGTCACCTCCGCTTGTCACCACATCCTGAACACTTGGCCCCATACCCCCAATGAAGGAAGCTGTGGTCAGGCAGGAGTGGGCAACTCCCACCTCTACAGGGAGGGGTCGGAGAGGGGCGACAAATTGAAAGACCAGAGGTGAGTTTCCAGAGTGACACTGAGAGGAGAGAAGGACTGCAAATCCAGGCTGGGAGCCAGGGTATAAAGAGGTGACCCCTTGAATGGTCAGCACTGTGGACATTGTGGGAGAGTGCGCTGGGGCTTCCAGCTACCCTTGACTCAGAGCCTGGTGGAGGTGTGGCTCTATGGAAGTCAGGAGCCCCAGTCCTATAAACACAGTCACACCCAGGAGACTAATAATAGTAACCCCAGCCACCATTTACTTAGCCTTGCCTCCCCTGTTGGCTTTACTTGCACTATCTATTTTCATCTACTTACTCCTCTACTCAACAATCCTGTTGTGTCCATTTCATGGGGGAGGGAAGTGAGCCCAGACAGTATAAATGACTTGAGGGAGGGTGTTGAAGCAAGATTTAAAGCCAGAATGGGGTACCTGGATGGCTCAGTAGGTGAAGTATGCAACTCTTGATCTGGGGGTTTTATTCAGCCCAGCCCGCTGACTCACACCTGTGAGTTTGAGCCCTATGTTGGGTGTAGAGATTACTTTTAAAAAATCTTTTTGGGGGCACCTGGGTGGCTCAGTTGGTTAAGCATCCAACTTTGGCTCAGGTCATGTTCTCATAGTTCGTGAGTTCAAGCCCCGGATAAGGCTCTCTGCTGTCATCAGGGAGCCCGCTTTGGATCTTTTGTACCCCCCCCTTCCCTCCCCTTCCCCTGCTTGCTCTCTCTCTTGCTCTCAAAAACAAACATTAAAAAATCTTTTTTTTGAGAGAGAGAGAGAGAGAGAAAAGAGTGCAAGTGGGGGAGAGGGAGAGAGAGAATCTTAAGCAGGCTCCATGAGATCATGGAGATCCATGAGATCAACCGTGGGATCAGGACCTGAGCCAAAAATTAAGAGACACTTGACTGACTGAGCCACCCAGGTGCCCCCTAAAAAATCTTAATCAAGGCCAGATTCCCAAGACTGTCCTCTTAATCTCACCTGCATCTGACAAAATAATTGCACTAGGGAGACGGTGGAATGAAAAACATAAAGATTTCTAACCTTGTGTAGATTTATGTCAGAAAAGAAAAGACAAGAAAATGAATAAATAAAGGATAGCTTCAGAGGCCAGAATTATAAAAATAACAAAAGGAGGTTATGTTGGTGGAGGTGATGATGGTGGGCTGCTGGTCTCTTTGGAGACATAACATTTGAGCTGGGACCTGAATGACCAGAAGCCAAATGTATGAAGAGCTTGAGGAAGGGCATTGACAGCCATGGGAACAGCAAGTGCAAAGGCCCTGAGGTGGAGCAGAGTTTGTTTTGTTCTAGAATCTCAGACATGTCCTCACAAAGTTGAAAGCACACATTCAGGGGTGGGAGAAATGTGCTTCATTCCTTCCACCACCCAACCACTCTCAGCAATTTGGGTTGACAGAGGGGTGCCCCTTCCTTGGTTTTGAGGGGCCCCAGGTTGGGGGTACAGGCAGGTCCTTGTGTTGAACTGTCCTGGCCTTCCAGCTACAACTCTTCCCTCCTAAAATGGGGTGAGAATAAAACCAAGTCCAGTCTGGATAGTGTGATCCTCAGCACATCTCCATGGATATCCAGATTCCCGTGACCAGGTGTATGTCTCAGATGCAGAAATCAAGGCTGAGTCAGGAGAAATTGCTCACTTAGGATGACACACTTCAAATGTCATCAGCATTGTCACCCAGACTGGCACCCCAGGAGCCTTCCTCTCATCTTGTCAAACTTCCAGCAATAAAGAAATCCATGATCCTTCCCCATTCCTCATCAAGGGCTGTGCTGGTGGCTGCTCTCCTTAGAACCAGGAAATGGAGGCCCAGCACTTAGGGCCAGGGCTTCCCTAGGATTGCAGAACAGAGAATCAGACCCTGGGCTGTGACACTGTTAATAATATCTGTCCCGATTTACTGAGCAGCTTGATGCTCACCAAGCCCTGTTCTCTTTTAGCCGGTGCGCTAGCACAGTCTCATTTCCATCACTGCTAGGAGGTTTATTCCACCAACCATGGTCTTTTATCCGAAATTCCGAAGTCCAAAAAGCACATGTTGGGAACCATTTGGTTACGAAACCTGACCTGACTTAACGAGGCACAATTTTCAGTTTTGACTTATCCCACTTACTGTAAACGACATCCACACCTTTTCTTGAAGAAATATTAAGGTGTGTGTGTGTTTTTTTAACGGAGCAGCCTCAAACCTCGCTGAGAGTGTCAAGAAACACACAACTAAGATCCGAAATATTCAGAATTCTGGAAACACACATGGGTTTAACCATGCCCTCAGTCATTTTTACAGCTAAGGAAACGGAGTCATACCTCCCCCCCTCCTCCCACCAAAACCAGATCCCCGCGGTTCCGAATTGAGTCAGCACCGAAAGCATTCCTATTCTGAAAGCGCGAAAGGTCTCGCCATTACCGCCATTACCGCACTTGGTACCCCGCACTGCCAAGCCTCAAAGGCTGGCGCCTCTGGAGGTGGGGCGCCCTGGGGGCTATGAGACAGGCGGGGAGTATCCTTGGCAGGCGGGGCAAAGGGGCTTCCGGGGCGGCAGCCACCTGGCCCGGCCCCCTCCGGCCCCGCCCGCTTCTGCTCTGCGAGGTGATTCACTCCCTCCTTCGCCTCGGGGGCCCCCTTCCCGTCCAGACGGCGGGCAAGACGGCAGGGTGTGCAGCGTCCCCCAATCCACGAGCAAGCAAGTAGATACTCTGCGCCCCTAGGGACTCCAGCGCACCCGATGGCGGATTCCGAGCGCCTCTCGGCTCCCGGCTGCTGGGCCGCCTGCACCAACTTTTCGCGCACCCGAAAGGGAATTCTCCTGTTGGCTGAGATTGTGAGCGTCCCGGGATAGGCGGGTGGGCAAAGGCGGGGTGGGGTGGCTGGACCACGCGTAGCCCAGCGACCCCAGGTGAGGCAGACGTGGGCCCGGAGGCGCTCCCCAGTGAGGGAGGGTGGGTGGGTGACTTAGCGGCAGAAGCCCGAAACTGGGGGCTCGGGGCGAGTCCGTGGGGTTTGGAGAAGGTGGTCAGGAGCTGCTGGGCCACGGGGTGACGCAAGGGGTCCATAGAGCATATGGGGGGCCCTGTGGAGGGAGACCGCGTGGACACATCGGTGGGCTCAACCGAGGGATCCTAGGGGGCTGGGAGGTGGGGGGCCTCCCGTGGCAGGGCGTGGCGCGGCCTGGGCACAGGCGGGCGGGCTGGCCGGGAGCCCAGGGGCGGGGCCTGTTGGGGTGGGGCCCTGAGAGCTGGTCCTTCGGGGTAGGGCGGTCCGCCTTTTACCAGTTCTTCCTCACCCTTCTGTGGTCGGGCCGGAGGTCCTTAGCTATTCCGGCCGCTCGGGAGCCTGGGTTTCCTACCTCCCTCAAAGTGGGCGCCGCCTTTGATTCACTTGTAAAAGGGGTGCGACGCCTTTAACACAGCCCTGCCCCTCCGGTGTCATTCTCACCGCTTCCCAAAAGGGTTGCCGAGGGAACCGCAGGTCCCGCCCCTGTCAAGGCCCTGAAGCTGGCGCCAGCAGTACTCACAAAACACCTGGCTGCACCACTCCCAGCAGCCCGCCCCTATGCTGGAAGGGAAAAGGGGCGAAATTGAGGCACCCAACGCTACCCCTTACTAGCTAGGTGACCCTGGGCAAGTCACTTAACCTCTCTGGAGCTCACTTTTCTCACCTGTAAAATAAAGATACTAATAGTACCCAGCTCATTAGGTTGTCGTGATAATTAAGTAAATTAATATTTGTACAGCTCTTAGAAGAAGAACCTTTGAGACACAATGAGCGCACAATAAATGTTTAGCGATTATTATTTGTCATCTTTCCAGTCCTGGTAGGCATCTGAGTTTAAGACCTTCAGTTTAAATCAATCCCCTCAGCCCTGATGGGCACTGATCATAGGCCCCCTTTCCCCTGTCATCCTTCCAGATATTTTGCCTGGTGATTCTGATCTGCTTCAGTGCCTCCACACCAGGATACTCCTCCCTGTCGGTGGTTGAAATGATCCTTGCTACTATCTTCTTTGTCATCTACATGTGTGACGTGCACACTAAGATACAGATCATCAACTGGCCTTGGAGTGTGAGAAGGGGGCTGAAAATGGCGTGGTTAGGGAGGGACCTGGGCAGGTGGGATGGTCCCAGTAACTCTGGATGCTGACTTCCCTCTTCTCTCTACACATCACAGGATTTCTTCCGAACCCTCATAGCGGCCATCCTCTACCTGATCACCTCCATTGTTGTCCTGGTTGAGAGAGGAAATGCCTCCAAAATCATCGCAGGGGTAAAAGCTGCAGGGGCAGCTCTAAAGTAAAGAGAGAGGGGTTTGAGAATCCAGGGGCCATCTCTGCCCCTGTTTTTGCCAGAAAGTGTGTGACCCCTAGCAGGCCACACTTGTCCTCAGAGCCTACAGGAAAGTCTGGCCCAGGCCCTGGTTTTCCTCCCAAGATCACCATTTGCTGTGAAAGGCCATACTTTGTCCAACACAGGGACCTTTGTGGGAAGAGCAAAGAGGCAGCCCCTTTGTCAATACATTAGACTATCATCTGCTAGAACTTTGTCTCAAATGTACAGTGTGAATGGTGCCACCAACATGTGGGGCCACCATGTGGTTTCCCTGTGTTGGGAGGGTCTAGGAGGAGGGAGGGTAGGGTAGATTCCAGTCTCCTGGTCTTTCCCTGGGGCTCTCTGGCTTCCTGATCTGGGTTTTAGTCACCATCCCTGTGTAGGGCAGTCATTGGAGGTGGTGGACAAAGAAGCAAAAGCCTGAGTAAGCTGACCAACCTAATCCAACCTCACTTACTCCCATCGCCACCCTCAGGTACTGGGCCTAATTGTTTCATGCCTCTTTGGCTATGATGCCTACATCACCTTCCCCTTGCGGCAGCAAAGACATACAGCAGCCCCTACTGGTAAGTGTGTGTGTGTGTGTGGGGGGGAGTGTTGCTTAGGGGGCTGAGGAGAGAAGGAAAGGGGTCTCCCAAGGGCATGAATGCCCCTTATTGGTACTGATGGCTTTAGTGCCAGTAAGTACCATAAGCTTCAGTATTCTTGTCTGTAAATAGGCGTATGAATCCAGCCAATGCTTTCCTCTCTTTTCCTCACTTGCAGACCCTGCAGATGGCCCGGTGTAGGTGAACTCCCTTCATTTCTCTCTGCAACCTGCAAATAACACTTCCATGGAAATAACTCCCTCCTGCTCCTACAGCACTCCCAGCCAACTCCCAGTCCCTTATTTGAAGTAAAAGTGCCTTTATTGGGAGAATCTATTTTCCTACCTGCCAATCCCTCCTGGGTGTGGCCATTTTTATGGGTGTGCCTATGTCCCCCTTCTTTCTGCAGTATCCAAAAGGAGACACCTGTTCTGCCTGGACTATGCACCCACTTAAGCCACAAAATGAGGGAGGAGGGAGCCTCAGATTTGAGATTTTAGGTCCCAGGTTGTGACCCACACCAAAAAAACTCCTCAGTGTGGGTGGTGGTTCTGTGGAGGGATAAATAAAGAGATTGTTAGAACATATGGTAATGAATAAATTAATCCTTTGATCAAATGTGGATAAATCTCAAGCATCAGGAGGGGCAAAATTGGGGAGGAGGACAGCTGGAGCAAGGAGGTAAAGAAGCCAGGCCTGTTTTACAACAAATATTAAATTACTCCATTAACAAAAAACAGATGAAGGAGGAAGAGGATTTATGATTTAGGTTGGGGGATGGGGTCATCTACTCGGACTTGAGAATGGAGCCCTCCAGGACTACACTGCCTTCAAGCCACGATGCAGTTCTTGTCTCTGGCCTGGCGAGGCATCCCTGGGCGTGAGTTCCCGGAGAGCTGTGGAGATGGGGATTTAGGGGTTCCAGTTGCATTGTCCTGAGCAGGCCGGGGCCTGCACAGATGCGGGGGCAGCGGGATGCGTTCCCCTAGGAAGAAGCCATCCTCCTCTGAGGACTCAGAACTGGGGCTAGAAGGTGAGCTGGAACAAGATCCTGAGTCCGATCTTGATCCCAAGTCACATTGGTGGTGGCGATATCTGCCAGATTGGCGGCGGTGATAGTGGTGGTTGTGGTGGTGGTGGCGTCGGCGACGGGTGGGGGCCCTGGGTGGGGGACTGCGTGGCCTGCGACGCTGGGCTGGGGGCGCACTCAGGGTCCGCCGCGGGCCTCCCTCGGACACCAGAGGGTCACGGAAGCTGACACGAGGGGTGCTCTGGCGACCAAAGGCACCATCTTCCGGGCTCGGGTCTGGCTGTCTGGGGGGTCCTGGGGGTGGCTCGGGAGGACTGCGGAGCCCCAGCTCTGGCATGGAGTGGCGGTGGGGGGCCCCTCTCAGAAAGCGGGCTGGCTCCTCGGGGCCTGTAACTGAAAAGAGAGATGGAGCAACTCCCTGTTATCTCCCCCCGCCCCCAACCACCCAGGGGAGGCCTGTGGAAAGGCTTTCTCTGCTTTCCCCCATCGGGACTGGGAAAGTGGGGACAGGGGTCGGAGGGGGGCAGCGAGGTGGGGAATTTGGGCAATATGAGGCCTAGGGCAGGCTCTGGGTGGAGGGAATGGGAGCTAGGCTTCTGATAGAAGGGGCGTGGCATGGGCTAAAGCAGACCAAATTTGCCTTAGGATAGGGGCGGGGCCTGGGCGTGGAGGGTGGAGGGTCGAGGGTTTGGAGGGAAGGTGGAACAACTCGGGCTCAAGCAGGAACAAGTTGAGGCTAGGGGACTGGCCTTGTAACTGAGCGGGGAGGAACCAGGGTTCACGGGGGGGTGTAGTTTGGGCTGGAGACGAGACCTAGTTTGGGGATGGAACAAGGGTTGAGATGGGGGCGGGGCCGGGGATGCCCCAGGTGAAAGGCCTGGGTGAATCGAGCTCAGGGGGCCAGGGTTGAGGCGGAGGGACGAGTAGAGGCTGGGCGTGGCTCTAGAGGCTGGGCGTGGCTCGAGGGTTAGCTCACCAGGCTCCAGCTCCGTGCTGGTGCCTTTGGTGGAGGTCTCGGACGCCTCCTCCGCAGCAGAGAAAGAGGCCGTGGATGCTGCAAGAGGCGCGGGGACTGTGCCCGCGCTCCAGCTACGGCGGCCGGACCCAGAAGCCGTGGGCTCCGACCCCAGGCTGCAGGCTCTCGAGCAGAAGATTAGGCCGCGGCGTGGCAGGAAGGGGCGGCCCAGCAGGGCTCGCCCGCAGCGACTACAGCAGAAGCAGCGGTCTGAGGCGTGCCAGTGCTGGCCCTCATAAGCCATCTGCCCCTGGTCCAGGCCTGCAGAGACCGAAGAATGGGGAAGCTGAGGCAGGGTCATCAGGCATATCCCCACCCGTTCTGAATGGGCCCTTCTTGGGAAGAGGCAGGGAATCTGAGGCAGGGTGTCCCAAGACTCCCTCCTTCCCCCAACTCTTCAGAATGGGGCTCTTCTCTGGAGAAAGCAGGAAACCCGAGCTTTGGGCTTTGCCCTGAGTTTCCTCATCCCTTCTTTTCTGGAAACTGTTTCCTCCTTCCCTTTCTTTCCTAGGGTGCTCCCTCCCAGAGTTGGGGCTTGGCATTGGACTCTAAGATGTGGGTCAGGCTTCAACTTTAAGAAGTGGCTTCTGGTGCATGCAGTGCAGAAGGCAGACCTGATGAAAAGACCAGGGTGGTGGGAACAGGGCTTAGAAGAAGGTAGGGCGGGGCCTTGGTGGGAAAGGAGTGGGTCTTAGACGGTAGGGTGTGGTTTAGAAGGTAGGAGGAATCTTGACAGAATAGGGCACAGCTTGGGGGAGTTGGGCTTTGGCTGAGGGACTAAGGGGGGGGGAGGGGCTGGGAATTAGAGGGAACTCTGGAAGTGGGCCTAGATGTGTCGTGGTGCCTAGTGTTGTGCAGGTGGGGTTTAGAAAGTACGGCATAACGGGGGATACCGGTGAGAGATTTGCATTGAAGGGTATAGGGCTTTGGTCCTGGCACTAGACTGAAAGCATGGAATATTAACGGAGGATCCTGCTGGGGTGGTGCTATGGCCCAGCTGTCCATCTGTCCCCTTGTTCAATATCACGTTCACCCACCGATGTGCTCCCCACAGCCATCACAGTACTCCGCGTGGCGGGCCTCATAGCAGGCACAGCAGTGGGGGCGGCTCTGACGCATGACATAGCGCTGCCCTCCTAGCGATGCTTCACATTCAAAGCAGCAGAAGTGACCCATGTGCCAGTGCCGGCCCTCAGCCTCGGTGCATTCAGGGGAGAAGATGATCTGGGGGGGGGGGACACAGGCCACCTTGGCCATCAGAGGGGCCTGCCCGTGGCCCTGCCCACCCTCCACTCCCACCCCTGGGTAGAGAGGCACGAACCTCATCACAGGCTTGGCAGCGCGGGCGCAGGCGTTCAGCATGGTGGCGACCACAGTAGACTTTGCCAGCATGATAGAAGTAGATGAGGTCCACCAGCAGCTCCCGGCACGTGGAGCACACAAAACACTGTGGGTGCCAGCAGGCACCCAGGCCTGCCCTGCTGGCAAACACTGCGATGTCCCCACCTCCAATCTGCTTCCCACACTGCCAAATGACAGATAGACACTGCCACCAAGATGGTCAGATGGATGGGGTCAGCCAAGTCATGCAGGTCGCACTTGGGCCATCCCCATGGCAGACCTCTGTGACTGGTTCCACCAGTGGGGTAACTTTGAGACAGGTCCTGCCTACAGGGGAGGGTACCTTAGAGACTGACCCTACTCCTGGGGGAAACCATAGAGACAGGCCCTTCTAATCATGGGTGGCCTTAAAGGCAAATCTTGGCTTTAGGGAGCTGGGGAAATCAAAGAGGCCTGGCCCAGTGGGGGAAACTTAGTGACAAACCTCACCTTAGATCCTAACAGTAGGATTTAGGGTCAGGCTCTACCTACCAGGAGGGGACTTGAAGATAAATTTGACCCACCACTAGGCCCTACAGACAGGTCCTGCTACTGGGGGTCAGTTCTTAAGGACATGTTGCAACCACAAGAGGACCAGAGAGTCAGCCCACACCTCACATCCACTGAGTGGAGGGAACTAATAGAGAAGGTCCACTAGAGCCTCCCGAGAGACAGACCACACTCAACAGTGAGATGGGAGGAATAGGCTCTGTCCACCAGGGGGTCCTACAGACAGACCTTGCTGGCCAGGGAGGTGGTAAGGGATGGTCCATGCCTAACAGTGGGATAGGAGGAAAAGACCCCATCCACCAGAGAGGACATTAGAGACAGACCACTAGGGCTTAAGTGGCAGGCCTCATCTTACCAGGGCCTGGAACAAAGGCACTACTCACTCACCCAGGCCCTCCCTTGCTCACCTCCTCACAGATGGCTCCAGTGATGGTCACGGGGAAGATGCGCACAGTGCCGCGCCCCAGATTCTCTCGTTTCCGCTGCTGGCTGAAGGCTCTGAGTTCTTTCTTCTCTTCCTCTTCCAGTGCTGTGCAGTACTGTGCCTGGGGTAGGAAGGTCTTCCAGGCACCTTCCATGATGCCTGCCCCTCCCCACCTTCCAGAATTCATCTCAGCTCAGAGTTCACTTCAAGGTCTTTCTATGGATGTTACTTCCTGCCTGAAATTCCCACCCCTTACCTCTTCTCCCGAGGCTCAGCTGTGGTTTTGCCAAGGAATGTCCTGATTGTCCCTGTCTGTCCAGACCTTTCACCTCAGATCAGCTTACCTTCCTCCTCTGACCCTGTCCATTTCTTTTTTTAAAAATGTTTTATTTATTTATTTTGAGAGAGACAGAGACAGTGTGAGCAGGGAAGGGATAGAGAGACAGGGAGAGAGGGAGAGAGAGAGAGAGAATCCCAGGCAGGCTCCGCAGTGTCAGCGCAGAGCCCAACACGGGGATGGAACTCACAAAATTGTGAGATCATGACCTGAGTCAAAGTTCGATGCTTAACCGGCTGAGCCACCCAGGTGCCCCTGGCCCTGTCCATTTCTTTCTAGCTGCTTAGCATTTGCTCAGGCTGTGCCCCCCCCCACCCCGACCTGGCATGCCCTTCCTGTCTTTTCTCTCCTCACCTCACTGTCGTGTGGGGGCAGCTGGTGCAGCAGCTGCTTGATCCTGTATTTCTCCCCGGGACTGTTGACATAGGGGACCTTGTCCTCTGGGAGGCAGCTGAAAAACTGGTATACCTGGGAGGACATGGGGAATGGGAGACAATGATTGAGACTAGGGGTGAGTTGTGATACAGTGAGATGGTGGGACCCTACTTCTCTGAGAAAATTAAAGTCATCACAAGGGAATGTCTAGTGACACTCTCCATCTCCCCTTCCTACAGTCTGGATCATTTCTATCACCCCCCAAATACACTGTAAGTTCTTTCAGGTCTTGACCCCACTTTCCTTTCCACCATTCTCTTTCCTTTTATAGCAGTTGGGTGCATTCACTGTGTCCACTTCCTCTCCTCCCATTGTCTCCAGACCCAACCTCAGTCAGGCTTCCCCACCCCTTCCATCCCTGCCCCTCTTCCAAAGCTGTTCCTGTCATGGTCATTGACAAGGTGCACACCATTAAAATCATTGTTCACGTCTCAGGCCCTATAACAACTGGACTCATCAGTAGCACTGGACACAGTTGATCACTTCCTTATCCCGGAAACACTTTGTTCCCTTGGCTTCTAGAATACCACACTGTCTTGGGTTTCCTCTACCTTATTGGCTGATCCTTCTCTGTCTCCCTTTTGGTTCCTCCTCAAATAGCTGAGCCCCAAATGTGGGAGGGTTCTCAGGCTCATCCTTGGGTTTCTTGACTCTCTCTACATTCAGTCCCTTGGGAATCATGTCCAACCTCATGGCTATGAATACCACGTCATGGCTAATGCCTCACAAATGCATACCTCCAGCCCTGTGACTTCTCCCCTGAGATCCCAGCAACATGGCCACTCAAACCTTTAACAGGCATCTCAAACTCCAGATGGCCAAACCCAAATTTATGTTCTTACTCCTCAACTTGCTCCGGCCTTGGCCGGTCCCACATCAGTTAATCCATCCATCCTTGAGGTCATTTTTGACTCCTCTCTCTCACATATTCACAAGCAAATCCTCTTAGCTCTGCTTGTGAAACATCTGCAATCTGATCACCACTTGCTACTTATACTGCCAATATTGTCATCAGTCACAGGACTACTCCAGTAGCCTCTCCCTCACTGCCTCCGCCCCCCGCCCCCAACCGCTTCCAGCCTTACTCTTTGTCTGTTCTACACACAGCAGTCAGAGGGATCCTGCTAATCCTAAAACAAACCACATCCCTTTCTGCTCACAACACTTTCGTGGCTTCCCCCTCATTCAGAGTAGAGGTCAAAGTCTCCATGACCCCCCTCCACCTCTTGGACTTCACCTCCCCCCACTTTCCTAGTCACTCACTGTTCTAGCTACACTGGTCTCCTCACTGTTCCTCACACGTGCCAAGAATGCTGCTGCCTCAGGGCCTTTGCATCAACTCTTCCTTTTGCCTGGATAGCTCTACCCTTGGGTATCTGCATGGCTTACTTCTTTACCTCCTTCAGGAAGCCCAAACATCATATTCTCACAGAGGTTGACTTGGGCACCCTATTTACAGTTCTAACTTTCTCTCTACTCCTTCCCTGCTTTTTTATTCCATAGTCCTTACACCATCTGACATATTTTTACAGGTTTGTTTATATTGGCTGTTGTTCACTTTAGGAATCTAACTTCCATGTGGGCGGATGTATTTTTTTGTGTTTTGTTCACTGCTGTGTCCTCAGTGCCTAGAACAGTGTCTGGGATGCAGTAGGTGTTCAATAACTATTTGTTGAATGAATTAACTAATGGTGATGTGGTGAATGAAGTGCTGGGATAAGACCTGAGTTAAGAGATGGAATAGGAGTGGGGTGAACATGCCCTAATTAACCCACTCAATGACCACTCAGGGTTCCCTGAGAATTGTGGGGGGCTGACCACTGTAAGATTACATAAGGGTCAGAAGGATACATGCAATTTGACCACACACCCTAGTGTGGTCCCACAAATAGGTTTCTACCTGAGTGTGTATATGTGTGTGCCTGCATGTGTGTGCATCCACTGGAGAACAGGAGCAGGTGGCAGCCTCTGGTCACCTGCTCTGGCTTGAGACCAGGGGGCACCCAGGCATACTCCTCCGAGGCACAGCCAGAGTCATCATCGGAGATGGAGTGGTGCTGGAAGTCTGAGATTAGCCGACACATGATGCGTTCCAGGTCCACAGGCACCATGTGCACAGCATGCTCTTCCCTCGGGCATTTGCAGTGCTGACAGATCTTTCTGAGGGAGAGGGAAGGGGGTCAATTACTAAGGCATAGTAGCTCACTTGGACCCTTTGGCAGCCCCAAGGAAGTACAAATAAGGGGCAGGGACATACAGATTATCGTCACGCAAGGACTCTAAGCCAGGACAGGGCTCTGGGCCCAGGGGTGGGACTGCTGTGGGTGAGAGAGGAGCAGAGGGAGTGGCTGTGAACTGCAGGTGGGGCTGTGGCCCCTGACTATCATCTCTGGGACTCGGTCAGACTGTCCTGGCAGTGGGCCTGAATAAAGGTGGGGCTCTGAGTCTGAGATTGGAGTTACATATTCAGAGGTTTCTTTCCAGGACTGGCTTTGGATATTGTGGGGGAACTTTTCCTAGAGGCAGGCTCTAGCTTGTGCTGGGTCTGAACTTGTGGGCGGGTGGGGGCTCTGAGCCTGTGGGTAGGGCCTGAGTGTGCCGGCTGTGGGTTCTGTGGGATTTCACGAGACGTTTTGGGTACAGGGCTCCAGGGGGAGGATAGGACACTGGGTCTGGGAGAAGAGTTCTGAGTCTGAGAGGGGCTGGATGTCAGTGGATGGTGCTCAGCCCCTGGGACTGAGGACTTCCCTAGGGATGGACTGGCAACCAGGCGAGAACACTTCTGGGGGGCGGGGCTATGTAGTGGGTGGAGTTTTCCTGGGAACTGGACAATTGGGAATGAGTCAGGGGGCGGGGCCCTGAGTCTGAGCGTTAGGCTATTGCCCCAACTGAGAGGCTTCCATGGACTAAGCTCAAGCCTACGGGTGTGGCCTGAGCTTCTGGGGGTTCCCCTGAGGACGGGGCCCTGACAAAGACAAGGCCCTCAGATGGTCACCTACCTCCAGCCGTGCAGCAGGAAGCCGGGGCACTGTTCCCTGCAGGAGTTGCAGGGCTGGCCACGGTCTGGGTCCTCCGCCTCTGGAGGCTGAAGTGGGTGAGGGCAGACGCAGTACCAGACGAGGTGCGGGGGCGGGGAGAGAGAAGTCAACGCCCACCTCTCCACTCCCAGGCCCGCGACCGCACGCCAGGGCCTGTCCCACCAGGGCAGCGCTGGGCAGGCTGGGACAGCGCCGGGAGTGCAGGAGCGGAGGACACAACTGAGGTAGAGGCGGGGAAGTTGAGGCCACCTTCCTATATACCCCTTTTCAGGGAATTCCCTTCCCCCTCACCCAGCCTTGGACACCTCCCACCAGCCTCTGACTCCTCCAGGCCTCAAACACCTCCCCCAGAACTCAGAACACTCTCCACACCAGAGCACCGAGACTCTAATCCGGGTGTCCCTCCCAGGCCTCATCTTGGCCCCTTCTCCATCCAGGAGGCCAGCAGCACTCCAATTCCACAGGGTAGGAGTCTGAGGCCCCATCCTCACTTGGGATCCCCACATGAACCCTGTCCCTCTTTTCCAAAGCCCTTCCCCCAAACCCTGGCTTCCCCCCTTTCATTCCTAAGGAACTGGATCAGGATCTCAGGAAGCCCATGATCCATTCAATAATCCCCACCCCAAGAAGCCTTGGCCTTTGGTCCTTTGGACCACCAAACCCAGACCCCACTTAAAGACCCCCTCCAAAGGAAGAGCAGCCCCACTGTCTAGGAAGTCAAAAAGCTCCTGGCTCAGGTAGAAGCCTGGAAGCCCTCTAACTCCAAATCCCAATCCCTGGACCCTTAGTATTTAGGCACCTCAGGAGTGTAGGACCTCACCCCTAAGATCACTTTCTGCCAAGGTACAAGATTCCCTCAGATGCTCAGGAGGTCCTTACTCAATTCAGGACTCCATGACCCAGTCTTTTGGCCCTCAGAATCCCCTCCCAGAATTCACACGAGAGGACCACCAGGTCCTGGGGTGCTGATGGAAGTGTGCAGAGAGGCGATTAGGGAGCAGCTGCCACCAGATCTCCACATTCCTTCATCCACACGTTTCCAGCAGCCCCAGCCCCTCTGTTCTGGGAATCTGGAGATGGGGATTCCCAAACCCTCAGTGGCGCGCCTCCTCGCTATCCCTATCCTCTGCCCCCCTCCTGGGCCTCAGTTTACCCCTGACTCCCACCGCTGCCCGGAGTATCGCTCACCGCGCGCCCGGAGCGGCGCCTCCGGGACCCACGCGCGAACATGGCGCGCCCGGGCAGGGTCAAGCCGGGCAGGGTCAGGCCGATGGAATCCTCACGGGCCGTCAGGCCACCGCGCGTCCGGCCTGGGAGATCTGTTCCGTATATCTGACACCGGCATGGGAGGAGCGCGCCAAGCACCGCCCGCTCCTGGGCCTGCACTCATTCCTGGGCCAAGGCGCCCCCTGCCTAGAGGTGAGGGGCACGCAGCCCAGGAGCGCCGTACAGGAGAGCTCCCCAGCTTTCCTGCCCCGAGCCAGAACCAGGCCTCAGAAGGCACGCCTCCCAGAACCTCAGGGTAACACATGGCCTCTCAAGGAATATCTTAGGGCCTAAAGAGGCGGGGGGGGGGGGGGGGGGGGGATGCGGGGCAGGGGAACTTAGAAGTGGCCACCTGGCTGCAAGGAGTGGTGCGCTAGGGTACTTGTACTGGCGTTTCATGTCCATTTATTTTGGATGTTATTGGGAGGAGGGGTTAAAGCCACCTCTTGGCCCCCTCCCCACTGGTGATCTTCCGAGGGTCTCTTTCTCCCCAGTGAATGCTGCAAGTGTGATCACCAAGCCCATCGCAGTCCCAGCTGGTGCTCCCTCACCACCATCAGAGAACTAACTTTTATTCACCCCCATAGCCCCCACACCAAAACTCTATCAGAGCCAGGACCATTTGATATTTATGGGGAGAAGGTTAAAGACACAGGCCAGGTTGGGAGGCCCTACTCCCTGCTCCCTCCCCTTCCTTACAGGCCCAGCTGTCTTGTCCCCTAAATCCTGAGAAATAGATACTACAGCCTTCCCTCCCTGGCTCCCATTTTTCTCTCTCCAGCTAGATATCCCTTTCCCTGAGTTCAGTCCATAGCTGGGAGTCTCTCCTTCACATGTCAGGCTTCACGGCCCCTCAGGGCTGGGAGGAGGGGGTCCCTGACCCAGCAGTCAGGACTCGGGTGCCAGGCAGGGGTTTCTAATTAGGCATGGTGGCAGTGGCAGCTGGGCCTTTTATTATGGGCACAGGGGACCTCATCCATACCCAGCTCCAATATGCACATCCCAGTCACTTCCCGCCCCTCCCTGCCCCATGGAGTAGCCAGGGAATGAGTGAATGAATGAACTAATGAGTCACCCCAGTGCCCTGCCTCCTGGCCTTGCAGCCCATTGGGTCTCCCAGTTCTCCAGCTGGGGCAGAGGAAGAAAATGTCAAGAAAGCAGAGTCTGAAGAATATGAGGTGGGCTAGGTAGAGAGAAGTCTCCCTATTAAGTGTAGGGGTTCTATTCAGACCATTTGGGGTTTGAAGACAGGGTTCCATGGAGTCTTGGAAGGAGAGTGGCTAGTGGACCAGAATTAGAACTGAACCATAGAGCATTCAGCCGGTTGCCAGTAGTGGGACACTGGGCAGGACTACTCAGAGTGTGACTTAAAGTGATCAACAGGAGAGGCTTCACAGAGGCTATGGCTTGGCATAACACTGCTAGAGGGACCTAAAATGATGGGGTGACTTGAATGGCAGGTCCAGCAGGTCAGGGGTGGAGCTTCCTCTTTCTACCTCTCCCCCATCTGTCCTTCTTCTCATCCCCCACCACTGCCCCCCCACCAAAAAGACACACTGAGAAATCAGAGCCGGGTGGACTAGGTGGTTGAGGAGTTTATTTAGGGGAGGAGAATTAATCCTATTTGTTCTTCCTTAGGGAGGTCTTCAAACAATACTGAAGGGCAAGGAAAAGGGTGGGTGTCTGGAGGAGAGGGGGAGGGACCACAGCCAGACAAAGTGGCAACACACAATCACAGGCACTACCGACGTCACAGACACAGCAGTGGGTGCAGGATAGGGACTCCAGACCGGGTCTCCAACCACCCCAGGATGGGTGGGGGTATGGAAGGAGGGAGGAGGCAAGGAAAGGGGAAGAAGGGTGGGCTGGCCCCACAGACCTATTGGCTCTGTCCTCTGATTACCTAGCTGTCTCATCATGGGGGTGGGCAAGGGTGTGGAGGATGCTTCTCTCTGGGTCCCACCCCTTACCCTCCCAGCTATACCTCTTAGCTCCTCCCAGGCCAGTTCAGTCCCCAGCTTTGGCCAGGGATATTCCTGACCCCCCCCCCCCCACTGCCAAACTTGACCACTCTAAAACATATTTTTTTCACTGCTCCATTAGGGTGGGCTGCCCCTTCTGAAACCACCATGAACACCCACTCTAAGCCCTGCCCTGCCTAGAACCCAGACCATGACCTCACCTCAAGCTTAGCCCATTCCTGAATCCCACTTCTTCCCTTGCACAAGATCTATCCTCTTTAGAATCAAACTCATTCTCCTGAATGTTCCTAGTTACACCCCTTCCATAGACGAGTCCCAACACAAGACCTGCCCACTTTGGAGCCTTCCCCCACCCCTCTAGAACCATGCCCTCAATGATCTTCCAAACACAGTCTCCAGGTTCCAAGTCACACCCCTTACACAAAATCCTGTCCTACTCCAAATCCTGCCCACTCTTGGGGCCCAACCCCTGCCTCACTCAAGGCTCCACCCATTCTAGAACCATGCCCTCAGCCTCCTTTCAAGACCCACTCCAGAATGCCCTAGGGCATCCCTTTTCTGACTCCAGATCCAGTATGGCTGACTAGTCCTCTCCACCCCAGAGCTCCTCTCCAAGTCCACCTTGCATCTCAAGTCCACCAGTCTACCTTTATCCCATCTCAGGGTTTAATTTCCCCTAATGGCCCCTGTCCAGGCATTGCTGGAGGAATCCAGACCAAGTTGGGAGAAGGGAAGGGAGAGAGGGGAGAGAATCTGAAGTCACACCCACCCTCCCCACATAGCTGAGATCTGTTTTTTCCCTGTCCCCCTTTCAGAGTCCCCCAACCTCAGGGAACAGGGCCAGAGAACAGAGAGGGGCCAAGGGATGCAAGAGAAGCAGTGGGGGTAGGAGAGGGGCCCACTCAAGGTCAGGCCCCTAATGCATGAGGGGTGTGGAGTGGGGGCAAGGCTCAGACAGATAAATAGATATTTATATATAATATATATATATATAAACAGCAAAGAGAGTTAGAGTCTCCTGGCTTGAGGGGCGGAGACCTGGGGTGTAGGGGTGGGAAGGGGGGCAGGGCTTCTGAGCTCTTGCCCACCCATGGGGTCCTCCCGGGCTGCACTGACCTGTGGAGACAAAAGACAGAATGGAGAGGGGGTCCAGACTTAGGTTGTACCCTTAGGGAGGGGGGCTGGGCTTCTATGCCTCCACCTTGGCTTTACTCTCTGTCTGCCATGCCTTTTCTTCCTTCTTCCTTCACTCATAGTCCCCTAGCTGCTCCTATTGGGAAGATATACCTTGCGCCCACTAGGTTAAGTATCAAAGACATTATGGTCACCCCTCCCCCAACCCCCAAAAATCCATTTACAGGTAATGTTCTAGCCATTGGTGATCAACTGTATTGGGCAAAACAAAAATCCTTATCTTTGTGGTGCTTGCATTGTGGCAGAGGAGACAGACTTCAAACAATAACGAAAATATATAAGTGAGTTGTAGGATGACATAAGGAGATAATAAAGGAAATGGAAAAACAAAAAGTAGACCAGGGTGAGGGGGATTAGGAGTACCAACAGGGGAAGAAATGTTGCTGTAATAAGTAGGGTAGTCAGAGAAGACTTCATTTAAGAAGTGATATTGGAATAAAGAATTAAGGAGGTGAAGGAATTTGCCATGCAGATAACTGGAATGAAGAGCGTTTCAGGCAGGAGGAACACCCAGTGCAAAGGCCCTGGAGTGGAACCATGTCTAGTGTGTTTGAGGAATAGCAAGGAGGTCCGTGGGGCTTGAGTGGTATGAGCATGGGAGGAGGTGATGTCAGAGAGGTAGGTAATGGGGTCATATAGGGCCTTGTGGACTAGGTTGGGAGGACATTAGTTTTGACTCTGGATGAGGTGTAAGTCATGGGAAGATTTTGAGCAGAGAAGCATAAAATGAGAGTAAAATATCTCATGTCGTTTCTATTATTTCCTCAATAAATGTTTCTTAACATTAGTAGGGCTCTGATATATGTACAGCATAAATAAGTCATGGTGACATCCCTTAGTTTAGTGGAAGAGATAGTCAATAAACATATTAACTAATAATCATGGACTGTGATAAAGAAAAGCACGGGATACTAAAACAGAGATAAGAAAGGGGACTTGGGGCGCCTGGGTGGCTCAGTTGGTTAAGTGTCTGGCTTCGGCTCAAGTCATGATCTCCCGGTTTGTGAGTTTGAGCCCCTCATTGGGCTCTGTGCTGACAGCTCAGAGCCTGGAGCCTGCTTTGGATTCTGTGTCTCATTCTCTCTCTGCCCCTCCCCTACTTGTGCTCTGTCTCTCTCTGTCTCTCAAAAATAAATGTAAAAAAACTTAGAAAGGGGACTAGTAAGCCGCTGGCCAGGTAAGGTTATCAGGGTATGTGGGTGCAAAACTCCAGGGGGAGAGCAAGTACCAAGGTCCTGAAGTTGGATTGTGCCTGGAACAGAGTTGGGGGTGGGGAGTGGTAGGAAGCAGGAGGTCAGAGAAGTGATGGGTAAGGCTTTGTGTAGACCCTGGTGAGGGCATTGGCTTTTAATGAGATGGGAGCCCAGGCAGAGCTCTGAGCACAGGAGGGCAGTGTCCTGATTTAGGATTTAACAGGATCCCTCCCTAATGCTGTGAGTAGAACAGAATGGGAATGCAGGTGGAAAGCTATGAAGATGTCCAGGCTCGGAGAGGACAGTGAGAAGTGGAAGATTATGGATATATTTTGAAGGTAGAGGCAACAGGGTTTTTTGATGAATTAGATGTGAGGTACCTAATAAACTCTTCCCTATACTTTCCATACTGGCCAAGTGCAAGAAGCTACCTCCACCCACGTGTTGCCATCCCCCTGCCTCTTCTCCCCATTTCCTTCCCTCCTACGTGAGGAAATCACACTTCCCTTTTTAGGCCCAGCAAAAAGGCCCGCAAGCTTTCGCATTGCCTCCGCCGTCCCCTTTTCCTTCTGTGAAATTCCACAGCACCTCCCTCACCACTAGGGTTGGGGAGAAGTGGCAGATCTATCACTTCCTCTGGGATTGGTGGGCTTGTCTGACCTTCATGACCCAAGCCTGTTTACCGTCACCATCTACCTGCCTTATCCTAACATATTGGCTTATCAATCAGTTCTAAGGCCCACCTCCTCTTCCCACCGTAGCTCCTACACTATGCAAATCTCCCTGCCATTCCCTTCAGAGAGGCACTTCTACTTCTCTCCCATTGGTTCTTCATTCTGCCCATCTTCAAGCACCACTCTCTTGCTCTTCATTTATTGGCTAGTTTTTCGTCCTTAGCATGTAGCTCCGCCTCTCTGTTGGCTCCTCCAACTCCCCTGAATCTACGAATCACTTATTCTTGGCTCTTACTGGTTTACTGACCCGCCCGTCTCCTTTCCTATACCCTCCTTGGCCGCACCGCCCGCCAGTCACTCACCAGACTACATCTGATTGGAGAAGGAGGTGGGCGCACCCTGAGGGCCATAGCCTTGCTGCCCGTAGTCTCCCTGTGGGTAGCCGCCGCCACCGCCGCCGGCGGGCTGCCCGTAGTCGGGCTGGTAGCCACCCTGGGGTCCGTAGGAGTCCTGGGGCCCGTACCCGCCGGGGCCCTGCCCGTAGCCCGCCTCGCCATAGGCGTCCCCGGGCGCTGGCTGCTTCTCAGGGGCGCCAGGGGGTGCGCGCATGAATGGGGCGGCCCAGCCTGTCTCCTTGAACACGAACCACAGGTTGCCGACCCAGAGCACCAGATTCAGGAAGCCGAATACCTGCGGGGAGACAAAGCCCTGCTGTCGTACCGCGCGTCCCTTGACTTGGCCCTGGGGAACATCGAGACTGCGCGTGTTGGGCCTCCCGAAGGGTGGTGGTTTCTAAAACTCGGACCCTGTAGAGTCCTGGGGCATGAACGTAATTGTGGAGAAAAGTCATCTGGGGTGCGGGGGCATGAGACGTGTTAGAATTCAGATTCTCGGGGATGTTGATGTCACTGTTACATATATATATTTATACATGTATAAAATATGGTAAACAATATAAATTTGTAATATAGTAAAATGCTAAGTATAAATTTTTATTAAATATGTAGGTATACCACTAATAGATGCATATACACACATAGGTATGTATATGCAAATATATGTACATACACATACAACATATATAAATATGTACTTTTATATTAAAACACATATATAGAACTTAAATATATGTAATATAATTCAGTTTGGGGGCAGGAAGTAATATCTCCTCCTTATAGTTGAAACTGGGGCCCAGCTCTAGAGGCTAAGATGCTCAAGGTCTCACACCCAGCAAGCAACAGAAAAAAGTTGGAATCTTAGCATCTGTAACACTTGTACACAACTTACCACGTGCCAGGCCCTTTTCTAAACACTTTGTTATTAGTTCACTAAATACTCAACTTTGGAGCAGGACCTCGTACTAGTTTTCAATTACATGCTCAGACTGAGGCTGAGGTGCTGAGTAACTAGTTTTGAGCTCACAGGTGGCAGAGCTGGGATTGAAACTCAGACAGTTTGACTCCGGCCAGTAGGGGGCGTCCAAGTGGGAAACATTTCAAGTTACTCTCATTCTGCATACTGTATAAGGACACTGAGGTCCCAAGGCCGTCTTGAGTCGTCAGAGATTCTACATGACTAGGCTGGGCCTGGGATCCAGATCTCCCTAACCTAATCGGTCAGAAGGTCTTATATTCCCCTCTTGGGGATTATTTGGGGTATTGCAGTGGTTAAAATTTCTATCTCATCCTTTAAGGCACTGTTGTTGGCATGCTTCCTCCAGGGAGCCCTCTTGGATCTCCTCTGAACTCTCCTCTCATACTCTCTCTCCACCACTCCCCATGCCAGACAGTGGGTTTCCCAGCCTCCTTCCCCAGCTGGCCCACCATCCCAGTAACCTTCCCAGGGCTTACCACTGAAGTGTTGAGGCCAGAGGTCACAGGGTCCCTCAGCTCCTTGCATGTATTCCCTGTCTGATGGCAGACAGACATCCCCTTGATAATGTTCTCTGGGTCAGTGGCCATCTTCACATCTGACAGCCCCTTGGCCCATGCTGATGAGCTAACCAGCCACATGAAGGCGAACACTGCCGTGGCCAGAAAGTCCTAGGACAGAGGAGAGGCAGACAATGCTGTGAGTGGGCCGCTTCATGTCATGCTGTGGGGCCTCCTCAGATCACAGGCTTTCTTGGGGAGGGGGAGGTCCTGCAGAAAAGCCCTGTCTCCCCTCTACCTTTTGAGCTCTGAAGCCACCAATACTCACTTGAAGGTGAGCGTTCCTAGCTTGGGCTTGTGTGTGTGTGTGTGTGTGTGTGTGTGTGTGTGTGTGTGTGACACAGAGGATGTGGGAGTGTAATTGTGATGTGTGGGTGTGGGCATAGGGGGATTTTGTGGGATGGTTTCCGAATCTGTGGAAAGTAGTGTGTCTTCATGCTTTTGTCTGAATGTGGGAATCTGTGTCACTTTGTGTCTGGGATGAGGGTGTATGAGTACAGCTGTGTAGGAATCAGTGTGTCTGGTGGCACAGTGACAGGCATGACTGTCACAGTGAACCTCTGTGCACCTTTCTTTGATCTAGACTGTGTGGTTGTGTGTGAGGTGGCGGGTTTCCAGGTGTAGGCCTGTCTGGGATTCTGTGTGGGCTATGAGTGTGTCCCTGTCATTCTATGATTTGGTTTCTTTTATGCTCACAGCCTCAGCAGCAGTAACATCTGTGGCTGTTATGGTGACTGCTTGCATGTGGGACTGTCTGGGTTCGGTGTGGCCTGTGAACATGGTGGTGTCCCTGAGCCTTCATGTCCCCCTGGCCCCTGCATTTGAGTGGCGGTGGGGGCTCACCATCATGGGTCCTTTGTTATTCTCTCGGTACTTGTTCTGCAGGAAGATGTAGGTGGCCAGAGCCCCCATGGAGTAGAGGAAGGCAAACACGGCCACTGTGACAAAGAATTCGGCTGATGAGGAGTAGTCTCCCACCAGGAAGACTTTGTCAGTGTCCCCTCGGCAGGTGGGTGCATCAAAGTACACTTGGTGCAGCCTGTGGAGAGAGATGGCAGGTGTGGCCCAGACCCTAAGAACACTCTCATTCCCCCTACCCAGCCATGGGTTCCCCAGATTCTGACAAGGTCCCAGGAAGAAAGAGGAAGTAACCAGTCACAGAGCACTTACTGTATTCCAGTCACAGTTTACTGATTACTCACAGCATCCTGGTGAAATGGGTCTTACTCATCCCCTCCTCCAACCCAGGCACTTTGACCTCTTAATTACTTGTAAAACATACCAGGCACCCTTCCACCCCAGGATCTTTGCACTAGAATGTCCTTCTCCTAGATATCTTCATGTATTACTCCCTTCATGTCCTTCAGGTTTTGCTCAACTGTCACCTCAGTGAGGCCTTCCCTGCTCTCACTATTAAAATGAAATGGAGCCATTCCCTCCCAGCACTCCTTAGCCCCCTTCCTAGCTCCATTTTTCTCCATAGTAGGTGCTCAGTAAATGTGTATCAAATGAAATGTACAGAGGCTCAGAGAAGCGTATTAACTTGCCTAAAGTCACACAGCTGGAGAGAGAATGGTGCAGTTGGGATCTGAACCCTGTGTTTTTCCCTACATCGTGTTGACTCTTCTCCCTACCTCACTTCAGGTCCCCAAGAGAAGAGGAACATGCATAGCAGAGGAAAGCTCAGAGACTACAAAGCAGGAGACAGACAGAAAGACAGGAGGGTGGAAGAGATCCTGGAACAAACAGAGTGTATGTATGTGAGGTGGGGAGAGGCAGATTGGGAAGGTATCCTGGGACCTTTCCTGCAGTGTAATGGAGGAGGGGTCATAGGGAGAAAACGTGTTTAGGGAGAAGGTCTGAGGTATGGTTCCAGATCCTTGGTCTCAGACTGGGGGGCAGGATCCTGAGACTGAGCAAATGGTGCTAGGCTCCTTGTGTAGCAAAGGTTCTGAGGGAAGGGGCTTGCACTTATTGATCACCTACAAGGCACTTTAGATAATTGACTCATTTAATGACCCTCCCCGCCCTCAATTCTCTAAAGCAGGCATTATTATACCCATTTTATAGATGAACAGAGGCTTAGCAAGGTTATGTTAAGTTGCCCAAGGTTGTATAATTGCTAAGTGACAGAGCTAAGAGTTGAATCTGGGTTGAGTTTCTGGGTTCCTAGTAGGCTGGGTTGGTAGAGGGGGGTGTCCTGAGGGGTTCTTGGGGGATTATAAGGGAAGTGGGGGTCGGTTAGGGGGACCAGGGCAAAGACTTTTTTTTCCAGGAGACTTATGGGTAAAAGGCATATCTTCAGGACTGGAGGTCCTAGGTGTGGGAGCAATCGGGGGGATCCACCGGTTTTTGTGGCCTTCTCGATTCCCAAAGGGCCTGCCCCCAGCAGTATCCCACGCTGCCAACTCCTCTTTCCCCAAACTCTCTTGCCTGGCTTCTGTGAACCAGTGGATTCCTGTTGCTCCCCTTTGCCCCTCAGGCTGCATCTCCCTGGTGCCTCTTTTTCTTTCAACCATTCCTCACAGCCTGTGCTGGGTTTTCCTCTCTCCACTCTTCCCTCTCACCCTGCATGATCCCCTGAGCCTACATTTATCCTTAGTGCTCAAAAAATGCCCAATTTCCAACTCAATCCCTGACCTCTTTCCTGAGTTCCTTAAATGTATTTATTTTCTTTATTTTAACAAACACCCATGGAGCAGGACGCCTGGGTGACTCAGTCAGTTGAGCGTCTGACTCTTGGTTTCTGTTCAGGTCATGATCCCAGAGTTGTAGGATCCAGCTCCGTATTGCGCACTGTGCTTAGCATGGAGCCTGCTTAAGATTCTCTCTCCCTCCCTCTCTCTCTCTCTCTGTGCATATCCCCTGCTCACGCACACACACTCTCTCTCTCTCAAATAAAAATATAAAAATAAAAAACACTCATGGAGCACTTATTGTATTCCCAGTACTGTGCTAAGCACCTTCCAAGTATTAACTTACTTAATATTCATCATAACTTTGTAAGGTGGGTATTATTATCTGCTTTTGGAGACAAGGAAATTGAGACCCAAAGCAGTTATGTGATTTGTCTAAGTAGTAGAGGAGCCTCAAAAGTCTCTATTAAAGTTGTCTGTGGGTCTCTGTCTTCCCACCCACCCAGGAGGTAAGCAGCATCGTGAGGGCAGTGACCTTGCCTGCTTATGCTTGCCCTCATGTACCTAGCACCTGGTGCACACAACTCAGTAAATATCAGAATTGCTTAACTGGATTTAGTCATTTCCTATAGCTAATTAGCACCCACTCATCATTCTCTGTTATAAAACCCAGCACAAGGATTCCCCTCTTTGAATTTCTCCCAATCTGCAATCATCCCTTTCTAGCAATTTATTTGTTATAATTTGGCTCCATAAGGGTAGGGAACTAGGTCTGTTTTTTCCCGTTAGGTCCCCAGCACTTTGAGCAGAAACTGGCATACAATAGGTTCTCAAAAATGTGTATTGAAAAAACGAATGGGAATTAAATAAGATTGGCTGACATTAATTGAGCACCTACTGCATTAAGGCCATATATATATATATATATATATATATATATATATATATATATATATATATATGGGATCTTGTTTATTACCGGTCTCCTGGCCCTCCCTATTCACTAGAACATAGCCAGAGGGCAACAGTCTAGGCCTGTCTGGCTCACCACACATCTAGATGTCCAGAGCAGTGCCAGGCACAAGGTAGGTGCTCAGTGCATGCACAGTGACCTTAGCCAGTGTGGTACCCTGAGGTGGGGGCTGAACAGGAGCCACTGGGGAGGTGGCGTTGGCCAGTCCCACCCCACCTCCACCCTCTCTCTCGGGATTCCGGGGTGGGGTAGGGTGGGGGCGCACCTGAAGGGGTATTCGAAGTCAACCTCGATGCTGAGATCACTCTCGGACTTGTTGGCACACTCTACGCTCAGCCGGAGCTTCCCGGTGTAACTGCCGCATGTGGCAAAGGCGAAGATGGCAAAGACCTTGGGCAGCAGGGATGGAGATGGCCATGGTTATCCTGTGTACACGTGGGATAGGGATGCCCTCCTCTGGACAGATCAGGGCCCAGCACAAGCAGCACCAGATGGACCAGTCCCCACCCCCACCCCCATCCCCTAATCAGGGCTCATCGGCTCCAAGGACAAGCTGATTACAGGGGTGTGGCCATCTCTTCCGTCTTTTTCTCAATGTCTCTCTCAGTCTCTACCTCTCCGTGCCCTGACCCCCCCTTCTGTTTCAGTCTATTTCTGTGTCTCTCTGTGTATTTCTGCCTGTCTCTGTTGTTCTCTATGTCTCTAGTTCTCTTGGTATCTGTCTGTTTCTCTTTCTCAGATGTCTCTGTATCTCTGTTTCTCTCTCTGCCTCTGACTCTCTAGCATCAATGTGTGTCTTTTTATGTCTCTTTTTTCTCTATCTCTGTGTAAATGTATGTCTCTCTCTATGTGTCTTTCTGTCCTTGGTCTGTTTGTCTCTATCTTCCTGTTCCGTCTCTGACTTGGTCTCTGTATCATGCTGTCTCTGTCTCCCTTGTGGTATCTCTCTCTTTTCAGTTCCTCCTTTTCTCTTTCCTCTGAGTATCTCTTTTTCTCTGTTTCTATCTCTCCCCCATTCCATTTTTCTGCCACTTTCCCTGTGTCTATTTCTCTTTGCATCTCTGTCTCCCTTTTCTTTTTCTCTTTCTGTTTGTCTCCACTTTCTCTCATCTCTGTATCTTTTTTTTTCTTTGTATTTCCACCTCTGTCTCCATCATTTCCTGCCTCTCATTCTCTTTCACTGTCCCTGGATTTCTCTGGCTTGCATCTTTTCCGCAGCAACCAGCTTCAGGCTCCACCTCCCCTGCCCCTCTCTCACCTCAGGGGAGGAGGTAGGACGTCACATTCTTCCACTTTACAATGGGGGTACCCTTGGTCTTACATGACGTCACATCACAGCCCATTGATTCTCTAGCCCCAACCCCTTGGGACTTCACCCTGGAGCCCAATTCTTTCATCCTCTTCCACCCCCTACCTACTCATCCATTCTGTGCTCACCACCCCTACTCCACCCTTGCTCTTCCAGACCCCACCACCTCCTTCTTTCTCCTCATGGCCCAGTCCACACTCACCCATTGCAGCACCTTCACGAAGCCAAGGGGCTCCTTGACCACCCGGAACTGACCCCCGGCCACCAGCTGAGGAGAGAAACGGTGGGGAGGGGGTGGGGTTGTTGGGCATGGAGAGGGAGGTGAGGGGCAAGGCCACCAGGCAATGACCCTTGGGGATAGGGCATGTGACCTCCAGGAGGGAGTGATGTTCGGAGAGGGAGTGAGAAGGAGAAAGTGACACTTAAGGGAAGGTTTGAGCACAGGGTCTCTGAGAGAAGACCCCTGGGGTTCAGGACTGGTGGGGGGGGGGTTAGGGGAGATAGGTAGGTTGCAGAGGGTTGTCAGGGTGAGAAAGATGGGGATGGGGTCAGGACTAACTGGGGAAGGGGAAAAGGTCTGAAACGGTAAAGGTGAGTCAGATGACGAAGAGGATCAGGTGGAGAGAGTGAGGAAGGAGTTGGGGTTCATTATGGTGGGGGATGGGGTCTTGGATGGTGAAGGTGAGTCATAACAGGGAGGGAATCAGGTTGGCTAGGGTGGGGGAGGGGTCTGCAGTGGTAAAGGTGAGTCAGATGGTGGTTGGGGGGTCTGAAGTGATGAGGATGGGGAGGGGTTGGTACTGGTTAGAGAGGGGGTGAGGTTCTGAGGTGGTGAAGAAGAGTGAGATGGCAGAGAGGGTCCGGGCTGATTAAGGTGGGGGAGGGCTGGGACATGGCTTCACTGGATATGTGCTAGGGGAGGGGAGAGTAGGAGGTTTGGAGAGGCAAAATTGGATCGTCCCCCTTGGTCTGTTCTGGGGGAAAGGGTGGTCATTCACTGGGATACCTTCTCTGGGAGGGGCAGGTGTCAGCTCCCCCCCCAACCCCCGCCCCAACGCCTTCTGTCGCTCTATTTCCTAGCTCATCTACAGCAACCCCCATCTTCTTCCACTCCTCCTCCCCTCGCCCCCCTCCGCCCCTACCCTAGCCCCAAGACCCCTTTTCCTCTCCTCTCCTCACGGTTGCCAGTAAGGAACCCAGCTTCTGGCGGACCCCGCTGCGGCAGAGAGGACGGCCCTCGCTGCGGCAAAGGGCTCACTCCTTTTCTCCACCTCCCCTTTCCTCCCTCGCCTGCCGCAGACCCCAGCCCCAGCTCCGGGACCGGGTGTCTGCTGCCAGGACCCTGGCCACCACCTCTCAGAGTCGCCTGATCCGCTGCATCCGGACGGGGAAGCCGGACAGCGGCGGGCTCTGTCCTCGGTGCTGGAACGCGTACCTGATTCACCACGTCCATGTCTGCCAGCAGCAGCATCAGCAATGCGGGGGGCGGGAGGCGCCTGCTAACAAGGGCGGGCGCGGGGCGCGGCGGGGGCGGCGCGCGATCGTCGGAACAGCCTAGGCGGCTGCGGCTCCGCCCCTCGCGCCCCCGCCCCACTCGTCGCGCGCGCCTGCATACAGCCGGCCGAACCTCAATCTCGCCAGGCGCCATTCCAGTCCTAAGGCTGGGGCCGCGAGAGCGCTCCGGGAAGATCGGTGTCTCTGAAAACACAGCCCAAGGTTTGGGGCGAGGAGGACCGGTCGGTCCTACTGTATGACGTTTTTGCCAGGCCTTTTACTGAGTTTGTTGAATGTGTTCACTCATTTAATCATTATAGCAGCCCTATGTGGTAGGAACTATTAGCCCCATTTTTACGGATGAGGAAAATGAGTCCCCAGAGAGGTGAAGCTATTTGCACAAGGTCGCCCAGCTAGTAATTGGCAGTGCCCAAAGTCCCTGCGATTTAAACATAGTGCAAGGTCTTAAAAACCCCTCCCTCCCCCTCCAACCATCTCCCCTATTAATCTCTTTCCTTTTAGTCATATTTTTGTCTGCTCCTACTCTACCTTTTGTATCCTGTTTATTCCTCAGCCCTCTTAATTGGACTATCCCTCTTTCATGCTACTAAAACTAGGCCTACAAGGTCAATGGCGATTGCCATGTTGCAAAATCCAGTGGATAAAATACAACTGCAATTTAAGATGTTCAACTTCATTTATACTTAAAGAAATGCCTACAAAAACTACTAAGATACTGTTTTTTTGTCTTTGAGTGTGGTGAATATAAAAAAAAAAGTTTGCTGAAGCTCAATATTGGCAGGTTGGCCAGAAACAGGCATTCCCATAAATTGCCAGTGGAAGTTAAGTTGGTATAACCTCTAGAGTGGGCAATTTGGCAAAATCTAACAAACTAACAAATCCATATACTGTTTGGCTCAGTATTTCTACTTCTAGGAATTTAGCTTACAGGTAGATTCATACATGTGCTAAAAGGTGTATGTACAAGATGATTCACTGCAGCACTTTATAATATGAAAGAATGGACACTCCCTAAGTGCTCAATACTGGTGACCTGTTTAAGTAAACTCTGATACAACCACAAAATGGAGTACTATGCAGCTGTCATTAATAATAATATGGAGATATGGAATGATCACCAAGATAGTTAAAGAAGAAATGTAAGATGCCAAACTGTGTGGGAATAGTGTAGAAAGAAAAGGAAAGAATTATATCATAATTATATAGAGAATAGCTAACATCTTAAATTGTGGCTATTCTATGTCAAGCACTGTTGGGATAGCTTCAATATATCACTCATTCAAATACTTACAGCAACCCTATAAGGCAGGTACTAGTATCATCCTCATTTTACATCTTTATAGCTGAATAAACTAAGGTGTAGAGAAGTGAAGGAATTTTCCTAAACTCACACAACTGGTAAGTAATGGAATCAGGATCTGAACCGGGAAGCCTGGCTCTAGCACCTGTTATTCTTAACCACTGTGCTAAGTTAACAGTAAAGCATCCTATACCTGTATAAAACATCTGATAACACAGGTTGCCTCTAGAGGGAAGGGAAATTTTCCACTTTGTACCCCTTTGTGCCTTTTGAATTTTTAAAAAATGTTTATTTTTGAGAGAGAGAGTGAGCCGGGGAGGGGCAGAGAGGTTGGGAGATAGGATCCGAACTGGGCTCTGAGCTGACAGTAGAGAGCCCCACTTGGGGCACAAACTCAAGAACCTTGAGATCATGACCTGAGCCAAGATAGGACGTTTAATCGACTGAGCCACCCAGGCGCCCCTGTGCCTTTTGAATTTCGAACCATCTGAATGTGTACCTATCTTTTAAACATCCTCCTCTCACAGTCAAATTCACACAAATATGTAATAGATATTTCCCATTTAGTGCCTTTTTTGGGGGAAAGAGCATGGGTTTTGGCATTTAATCGCTTCAATTTGAAGACCACTTTTAATATTTATTCCTGTATGACTTCAGACATGTGAAATAGTTTAAAATGGTACTTATAGTGTTGTTGCACTGATTAAACAAGGTAATCACTGTTATGCACTTAGCCCAGGGCCAAATAAATGGTTCATTCTACTTCCTACACATCTCTGGAATCCACTAATTTCTCACCATCTCCTCTGCCACCTCCCCTGGCTAAGGCAGCCATGGTTCCTGCCAATTTTAGCATCTCCAGTCTCTTCCCCCTCCCTTCTGTTTTCAGCACAGCCGTCAGAGCATCCATCTAAAATGCAGTTAACTATGTCACTACCCTGCTCATATCTCTCCCATGGCTCCTCACTGCTTTTAGGAAAACTCCCAGGGTTTAGAGATAGGCATTGAAGGGTCTGCATCATCTCGCCTCAGGTGGCCTCTTCCACCTTACCCCTCAACAGTCTCCTTTCACTCTCTATGTTCTGCCCATGACTTGCTGTGCCCACAATACCCCAGCCTAACCACTCCAAGCCTTGGTTTCAAGGCCTGGTGCAATCCTATATTCTGAGTCCCAGTCTCCAATTCTGGCTTCCCTCAAATTTCAGTCCTGGCTGGATTGACACAAATTATACAAATGAGAAATTACTGCTCTGAGAGCTGGGATAAAACCCCAGGTCAGATCCTCCCCAGTGGTGGCCCCATCCATGACCTTTCCCACCACTGCCTCCAATTCCTTTGGAGTAGGGCTGACTACCACCTTGGACAAGCCCTGTGTCATGTCTAGGCCAGCTCAGTTTGGTCTGAGGGAAACCCAGAACAGTGAGTGCCTGGCACAAAGTAAATGTCCGATACAGCTTTACTTAGTTAATGAGACCCCAAAGGGTGGGTAATGACTACAGGCAGGGCAAGAAGTAGAAATAGGAGCTCTTGGATCCGGGTGGGAGGAGAGTGGGATACTCTTAGGTGGTCTCAGGAATACCCGGTGGGCCCTGAGTGGGTTCCCCCAGGGCAGGAGCCTCGCCGTTTGCTGTCATCCATGTCTTCTGTTAGGGACTTAGATTTTCTTTCTCTTAGGCAGAAGGTAGGAAGTGGGAGACAGGGTAATCCTGATTTAGCTTCCCGGAAATTCCTGATGCTGTCAGAGGACCCCTCTGCCTGACATATTACATACCACACTAATTCCAACCTCCTGGCCTTTCTACTGGCAGGACTCCATTCTGAGTATTCTTATCTTTCCGTCCCATCTGTCTGTCCTTCCTCAGTTTGACCTGCCTGACCCCTTGTGGCATCTCTGACTTCCCCCCACTCCTCATCTAAGCCCCCACACATCCTCTCTCCTCCTTCCTCCATCTCTGTCTGGTCCCCTTCCCCTCCCCCACCACCTCCACTCAGTCTCCAGCTTTTTTTGGCTTCTGTCTCTTCTTCCTCCTCCTCCCTCCTTCTCTGACGCTGAATAATCAGGCCTGGCTGTCCTGGTTTCTGGAAATACTCGTGTGTGGGCAGTGGCTTGGGGCTGAAGCAGGGGATTGATAGCTGGGGGCCGCTGGATAGCCCCAGGCCCCCAGTGCAAAGATATCAAAATCCACGGGTGTAGTCCATGCCTGTCTCCCTCTGGGGAAGGGAGAGCAGGAGGTTTATTGAGCAGTGGAGGACAGATGGGAATTCAGAGGGCATGGACACAGGCCATTTCATCTCCCAGGTCCTCCTCATCTAAGCGAGAGAGGATGGATTCCTCATCACTATAGAGTGAGCTGGTCCCCTGTGCCAGCAGATCACTGGCAGCACTGTCCATCTCGTCCAGTGTCAGGCGACACGCATCTGCAATCTCCTGCTTGGCCAAGGCCACAAAGCGTGGGTCTTGGGCAAAGAGGCCCAGGCCCTCAGAGATGAGCACCTGGGGGGCACAGATGGGATCAGAGTTGACAGAGAGCACAACATGGAGCCAAAGCAGTGTGTACAGAGGGGTCAGTGTAGATAGATGATGCATGCATGAAGGTGTACAGGGTAGTCACTGGGGACGGTCACACACACATCATGCTGAGCAGTCACAGAGCAAGGGGATAGACAGTTACATGCATAACACAGAGACTGAGGGCCCCTATTCCCTCCTTCCCAAGCTCCCACTTCCTCCCCTTCTCCCCCATCCCTCTTGCCCACAGCCCTGCTGGACTCACAGCCTCCACCAGGCTGTCGGCACTGCCCCTCTTGCCATGGCTGGAGTCTGAGTGGGTTCCAGGCACATGCAGACAGGTGAAGGTGCGCAGTGGACCACTGGATTTGCCGAGGTACCCCTCCCCCGCTGCACCCTCCTCCACCAATAACAGTGGGGCATATAGGAGCCGACCCCGCTGAGGAGGGGTTGCCCAGGAACCCTGGACCAGAATAAACATCAGGGGGATAATTATAGATGGGTGACGTGTGAAAGTTTAGGACTCAGCCCTGTGCCTGCATCTTACCACCCCCACCCCTGCAAATACAGCTGGAGTCAAACTGAATGCATATAAATCAGACTTGAGTTTATTTAAGAGCACAGAAGACCTGGATTTCAATATGAGCTTTGCCACTTACTAGCTGTGTGATCTGGGGTAAACTTCTCTGAGCCTCAGTTTCCTCATCTGTAAACTGGGACTAACCTCTGTCACAGGTACAGTGAGGGTTTTGTGAATTCATACATGCCCCATTCCTCAGAAGATGTAGTGTGTTTGATAAATTCAGCCTAGGGTGACTCTACCCTTCCAGACCTTAGCACCCTATTCCCCCATCTCACCTGCACCCTGCTGGGGCCCGAATTGCGCCCACGATGATAGGTGCCTGGGATGGGTAAATCTTCACAACTGCCCTGGCGCCGCAGACACTGGATAGTGAAGGAAGGCTTCCGACCTGGGGGTAGGGGGAGGCAGAGGGGGTGAAGAAGAATTTCAATGCCACCCCAGCCCTCTGCCCTGCTGGCCCTTGTGGGGCCCCCAGCACCCATGCCCGCTCTCACCTGCAGGTGTGGGGGGCAGCAGACGGCGGCGTGGTGCATTGTGGCCATCCACATATCTCTGGGGTCTGTGAGGCGGCAAAAGGATGGGGCGCAGGGGAGTCCCTGCCTGCTCATCTAGGTAGGAGAGCCTGTGCAGGAAAGAGGGCTGGGGGTGAGCTCAGGCTTGGGAATGGGCAATGGGGTTCCATTAGTTCTGCCCTCCTGCACATGGCTAATGGGCTCATCCTACATGTCATGGCCAGAGTCCTTGGCGGGGACTTCCTCTTCCTCATCCTGATTCTCTTTCTCTTTGGTTCCCTTGGGCTGAGGACTTTCTTCTTCTGGAATGGTGAAAATGAACCCCCCAGAGCTTCTCCTGGGGAAAGTGAAGCAAGTTAGACAGACCAGACCCACCACCCCCCCGCCCCCCAGTATGTGGCCCTGCACTGCTGGTTCCTTCTTGTTCTGTGCCCCATCCCTACAGTAGGATTTTAGGTTTTTTTTTAATTGGGAAAACTCACATAACAGAAAATTAACCTGTCATCATTTTAAAATGAACATGGGCTTTCTTTTAATACATGTTTCTCATGGGAAGGATGCAACATTTAAAAAAAAATCAAAGTTGGCCTGTTGAAGAGACACCTTCAACACAAGAACTGGGGGTGTGTTGGGAGAGGTGAGGAGGAGGCTGTCAAAGTGACAGCTAGGTGTGACTTCATTTCATCCTTTCATTATCCCTGTGAGATAAGTGCTATTATTATCCCCCTTTTACAGGTGACAAAACTGAGGACCATGGAAGTTCCACATTATGTGCTTCTTTTGTTTGTTTGTTTGTTCGTTTGTTTTTTTAAGTAAGCTTTATGCCCAGTGTGAAGTCCAATGTGGGGCTTGAACTCATGACCCTGAGATCAAGACCCTAGCTGAGATCAAGAGTCAGATGCTGAACCACCCAGGCGCCCCTATGTGTTCTTTGTATTAAACCTTTGCATTGCCTTTCTCATATGAATCTCTTCTTATCCTCTATTCCCATATGAGCCCTTGAGTCCCTTCCACCCTTCCCAAATTTCCACTCAAAGGCCCTCTTGCCCCTGAATTATCTCCATGTATTGGCTAGTTCCTGCCTTCCCTTACAATATCCCACCAGACCCTTGACCATACCTGTGGCCATGGGATCCAGCCTGGGGCACACTGGACTGTCTGGAATTGGGAGTCTCCCCATCATCATCACTGGGCCCAAGGGAGAGTGAATCTGGAAGTCTGTCCCCGACAGGCAGAGATACAGAAATCACAGAACTCCGGCGAGATGGGGGCTGGGAGCCCGTTGGGGCCTGTGGAAGTCATAGGATTGAATGTTGCCATTCATGTTATCATATCTAAGTCACTTGGTCAGTGACACAAGTCACTTGGAGTTTATCTCCAATGACCTTACTAGGGCTGAATCTGGGTCTCACCCTCCAACAGTGGATGGTAGGTATCAAATAATACCTGTTTGCCTGTTTCGGGGGGAGTACTTCTCTGGGGGCCTCCCTCCCTTCCCCCAGAGGCAGTGTCAAAGTTACCTAAGGAATTGAGGAACTATTTCTACAATCAAATTCCCAGGGGAGTGAAAACTTGTCCTCACTGTGTATGTTTCTGGATCCTTCTTATCTTCCTCTTCCTCTCCCTCCTGCCCCTCTTCCTCCTCCTCTTCATCTGTGTCACAGGTGAGGGCCTGCCGGATCTCAGGACCCAAGTTCTGTAGGCTCCTTAGACCAGCCTGTGGGGGTGAAAAAATGGGGAAGGAAGGCAGCCCAGGGTCTAAATTTCCCTGTTCATGAGGCTGCTTCCTGTGCAGGAGTGTGGGGTGGGGGAAGGGGTCCCTCAGCCGCCACTGACCCTCTGTGAGACCTGGAGCCTCCATTTCCTCATCTGTGACATTGGTTCCGCGAGATCAAGAGGGCAGTCAGCCTCAGCCACAGTCCTCCACATACTCCCACCCACGCACCCAGGCCCCTCTAAAGACCTGAAGAGCAGAGGACGTGCTTGAGGGGGCCTCACTCCCTAGTAGCCCCTTCTCCTTCCTCCGCCTGAATTTGCGGAAATAGTCCTGGATCAGAAATGTGGCGTAGAATTTGCCTACGGTGACCTCTTCCTCTGGGGGCAAGGGAGAAAAGTCAAGGTCACACAGGGGTCTCCTGTTACCCCCCTACCCAGAGCATAGGCTCCCCTTCGCCCCCCTCCATCCAGTGCTAGTTTTGTGATGGTGAGCAATCTTTTGACATTTGGGCGGGCTCAAGGAATTGGGGTGGAGCTAGCTCACCGTCAGCAGGGGGGATGACTTCATCTAGCAGCTTCTGCTTCATCCGCTTCCAGATCTTTTTGATGACAATCCGCAGCTCCTGATTGGCTTGTTCCAGGTTCCCTGCATCGGGAGAGGATGTGGGGCCTGAGCCAATAGGAAGAGCCTTTCACAGCCACTCCCTCCCTGTTGGAAGGGGCTTCACCAGCTTCTACCGCAGTCACACACCGCCCCCATTGAACTGGTGGGAAAACAGGCCTGGAGAAGCCAAAGTCACTCATTTCGAGGTTCAGAGACAGGAGCCAGGCCCATCACTCAATGAGTGATCCCTGCACCCTCCCCAGGGACTCTCCTGCTCTTGTCCTTTCTCCATCCCTCCCATGCACCTTCTGTCTTGATCTTCAAGGATGTCCGAACCAGGGCAAAGAGTGTGGCATTGAATGTCACTGTCCCATCTGAGTTGAGGGGCATGTTCATCGCCACAAGTCTCTACACACACCAGGGACATAGAACTCACTTTGAGCAAATGCCAGGGATGAAGGTACTGGATGCCCAGGGGCAGAAACCTTTAAGGATAAAGCAAAACACACCCTCCCCACCCAAGGCACACCCCTGCCCACCCTTGCCATGTGATGGACAGCCCTCTCAGAGGTGGGGGGTGGGTGGGTGCACAGACCTTGCAGGCCACTCGGTGTGGGCACAGCTTCCCAAATCCCAAGGGGGGCTGGATCCGTCTTAGCAGGGCAACCACGTCCAGGTGCTTGATGCGGCCCCTGGGGCAGGTGGGGTGGGTAGGAGGCACCGCTGGATTGGAGATAACCCCTCCAGCCCTTTCTGAAGACTCCACCAGCTTATAAATACCTCCCCTACCAACACCCCAGAGCCAACCCTATCTATGGTAGTTGAGGAAGACAGAGAACAGAGGCAGTGGAAACTTGGGGCATCTATTGACTAGGTAATGGGAGGTTCAGGTCAGAGGTTCTGTGTGTGGGGGAATGGGTGGGGCAGTGCACTGTCCCCTGCAATCCCAGTTATGTGGATACATGTCATACTTGGCTCCAGGATCATATTCAGACCAGATCCTCTTGAATTCATCGAGGTGATGTGGGCCCAGGATGGACCAATCTCTGGTTAGATAATCAAAGTTGTCCATGATGACAGCCACAAAGAGATTTATGATCTGTGGGCCAGTGAATAGTGGGGGTTAGGTGAAGGGCAGAGTAGGGTGTGGGGGGTTGGTGGGATGCTGAGGTAAACTTATGGTTACTGGGTCACGAGTTCCTGGGTTGATGTTGTCAGACCAGCCCTTTCACCTACTCTGAAGATCTGGGCTCCCCACCTCCTCCCCAGACCCCTCAGGGACAGCCCCCATGGCATTGGTGGTGGTTGTGGGGAAACGGTCCTCACCAGGAAGGCACAGAGCATGAAGAAACTGATAAAATAGGCGATGGCAAAATTGCTGCCACAGGTAAACTCCTCACCAGGGCTGATGTCAGACTCAGGGTCACACCGACTCCCAGGAAGGCTGGCAAGCATTATCTCCTGCCATGCCTCACCGGTGGCACACCTGGGGGGTCACACAAGGGGCCATCCTTGAGGGGAGGCTATGAAGTCATGGCAAGTGGCATTGTGGGGGCTGGAGGGGTGAGGAGATGATCCACTTCTTGCCAGGGGCTGTATCTGGCACAGATAGCATTTCAGTATTTTATTTTATTTTTTTAAGTTTTTAAAAAAATTTTATTTTTGAGAGAAAGAGCAAGAGAGATGAAAGAAAGAGAGCGAGTGCATGAAGCAGGGGATGGGCAGAGAGAGAGAGAGAGGAAGAGAACGAATCCCAAGCAGGCTCTGCATTGTTAGCACGGAGCCCAATGTGCGGCTCAAACCCACCAACCATGAGATCATGACCTGAGCTGATGTCAGACACTTAACCGACTGAGACACCCAAGGGCCCCAGCATTTAGATATTTTAGAAGCTGGTGTGGCCAAGATGATGACAGTCATGTTCGTGTTTTACTGATGGGGCACTGAGGCCTAAGAAGAGGATACATCTTACAGCCAGGAAAAGGATGGCTGAGGCTAGATTATTATACAAAATTCTTCAAATCACAGCCAGAAAAGACCTCAGGCAAAATGTAGCCCCATGCTGCCCTGTTATTTCTACACCTCAGGCAGTCCAGGGCCCAGACAAGGGTATGTGAGCACCCAAGGGCATGCTGGGGACCAAGGTGGCAGTGGAGGGGGGTAGATGTCACCTGAACAAAAGTAGCACAGCCTGTGGAAAGGTCTGAAAATTGTTGTTTCGGTTGATCTGTGTGCCGTCTTGAAGAGCCACTTTACCAAACATCTGTGGGCACACAGGGCATGTGTCAGAGGGGCGAACCCATGCCCCTACAAGTTGTCACTCATTTCACAACTTCTAATACTCAAAGGATCCTCACAACTCTGATGTGCAGGCACTGCACATTCCATTTCACAGGTGTGTGGACTGACTCAGCATCAACCAGCTTGTATTTCAACCCACCACCCTCATTGTGGATGAATTCTTACCCAACACCCCTCAGCAGAAGTGTGCCTGAGGGATGCTCCCTAGGGTCCCCACTTGCCTGCATCCCAATGACTGCATAAATAAAGAATATCATCGCGATGAGAAGAGCCACATAGGGCAAGGCCTATAGGGGTGGAGAGGAGGATAGATATTCAGGTCCAGGCAGAGAACTATAAGCCCCAGAATACACTGCTTCCTCAAGTCTCGGCTTGATGAGAGATGTGGCCCATCCCCAAAGTTCCCATGACTACCAGTGTCTCCCAAATGTGGACACAGTACTAAATACAATAGAATAAGGTTAGTGAGGCCAAGGTATGTTGGGAATTGGGAGCCTAGAAAAGAGAGAAAACCGGAAATGGTAAATTGCAGATGGATATGGCACACTGGGAGATGCAGTTCAGGTTGAGAGGTATGAGATGTGGGCGAGGGGTGGTCAAAGGGACAGGAGCTTACCTGGAAGGACTTGATGAATGTCCAGAGCAATGTGCGGATTCCTTCACCTTTACTGAGAAGCTTCACTAGCCGCATGACTCGGAAGAGGCGAAAGAAGGTGATGGAAATGCGAGAACTGTCTTCAGAGCTCTGAGGTTGAGGGTGTGGTTGGTATGATCAGTCTACAGTTTCCCCAGTCACCTCCCTATCTCATTCTTTGGCCCTCCCAGCCCCCAAATCCCTCAGAACTCAGGCCCCAGGGTAGTCAGAGAACATTTCTAAGGACTCTTAAGAAGCAAGGAAGGGCAGGTGGGTGTGGAAAGAAGCATAGAGTCCCTGTTGTGAGGTGGGGGTACCTCGCCAAGGTGGCCACCATTCTGAAGGGAGATACGGCCAAGACAGAGGTGATAGAGGATATGATGAGATCACAGGCCCAAATGAACAAAGGAGAAATGATGTAGCAGATATAGGGGATAATGGATGGTAGAGTCATTATTCAAGGGATTATGGAGAAGGTTATGTGGCAGTGGATCAAGATGGTTGTGGGAAAAGTTGGCAGTGAGGGTGGAAGGGAAAGAAGAAGGGACAGGAAATGATGGAAGAGAGACAATGGAGCCAATGGAGGAAATGATGGAGCCAGTGGTTTCATGAGATGATGGAGTTGAGAGAACCGATGGAGGACCCAATGGAGAAGACAGCGATGAAGATATGGAACCAGCAGCATTGTCAATTGAGGTGATAGAACCATGGAGGAGATGATGGAGCCAATGGTACAGTCATTGGTGATGACAGAGCCGTGAAAGACCCAGTGTCGGAGACAATGGAGTCAGTGGTGGAAATGGAGCCAATGAAGTAGTCAGAAGAGATGGCAGGAGTTGGTGGAGATGATGGAGCCGATGGAGGGGAATGTAGAGGCAATGGAGGAAATAATAGAAATAAAAAGAGAGTCATTTTAGGAGATGACAGAGCCAGAGGATAGGTTGCAAATGGAATAAGGGAGTTGGTGGAGGGGGACTTTGGCTAAACCTGGTAGGGACTCAGGAGATATAGAGCTAGAATGAAGAGCACTGAGTCTTCAGGAGTAGGATGGAGGTGAGTGAGGCGCCTACTCATGTGAAAGAAAGACCTGGGGTTGAGGCGAGGGAAGGTTGGTAGGGGAAAGGTGGGTTAGTGGAGAGGCCAGTCCTTACATTGACTTCAGTGACGGCAATGTCCACTACGCTGCCCACCACAATAAGAGCATCAAATGTGTTCCAGGCATCAGCAAAATAATGCTGTAGGCAGGAAAAAAGTAGATCCCTGTCTTCTCAGAGCTAGCATAGGGGACCAATAGTGGTAGGGGACACTGGGGAGGCAGGGCCCAGCTTGGACCACATGATAGGCCTGCATATGGACCCCTCTCACACCATGGTCTCAAGAGTCCTTGGTTCCTGTTCCCCGCCCCCTCCCCCGAGAGCTCTGCAATGAGCTCCACCCTAAGGAATTCACCCACTGCCGGAGAGTCTAAGGCTCGCAGGAGGCACCTTGGGTTTGAAGGCAATGATTTTGAGCACCATCTCAACGGTGAAAAGGCCAGTGAAGACCATGTTGAGGATGTCCATGGCGTAGTTAAAGGGAGCAGTCTGTTCATAGTGCTGGAGGAGAAAGTCAGGTGTGAGGACAGAGCCTGAGGCAGAGACCTCCCCACCCACAACAAAATATTTTCTGGCTTGGACTGAGGTGAGTCTGGAGATGAGATAGCATGATGGGTTGGCCAAATCCCTCACACTGTCTGTTTCTCAATAAGGATATTGGAAAGCCCAGCTCTTGATCTCCTGACTTTCCTTGCATCTACTTCTGACTAAGAAAGAAACAGAAGTCTGCTGCTAAGTAGTTTCCATGAAAACTATTTTTGCTTTCCAATAAAAGGCTCAAATGAGGAGAGCCCCGGGTACAACCTTCCCTCATTTTTCCTGCCTTGAATGCGGTTTTGATGTCTAGAGCTGTGGCAGTTATCTTGCGATAATGAAGCAGCAATCATGAGAATGAAAGCCAACTTGCTAAGAATGGTGGAGGAGAAAGAGCCTGGATACCTGATGAACCATAATCAAACAGCCCACCTCTACACTTCTTGTTATGTGAGGTAGCTATCATATATTGTTGACTCCACTATGCACATCTTTTCACATTTAGAATCTCTGACACTGGGGTACATTTCACAATCAATGGCAACTTACAATGGCCATCTGCCATTTCCCCTATATTCTTACATCTCTTAAGTCAGGATGCAACTGACAATTATTGGCCTTAGATGTGAAGAAATGTGGCAAATATTTTTATAGCTTAATCTCTGTCAGCTGGGGGTTTTGCACTTGCAGCCTAAAGCATTCCTAATGTTTCCCAGGGGGCTGTGTGGACAGAATAGGGTCCGGTGTCTGGCAGGAGTCAGGGTGGGGGAGATCAGACCTGCATGGCTAGAGCAACGGTGTTGAGCAGGATGAGCAGGAACATGAGATACTCGAAGGCAGCAGAGTTCACAGCTGCCCACACGCGATACTGATGTGGGTTCTTGGGGATGTAGCGGCGGAGTGGCTGGGCCTTGAGGGCGTACTCCACACACTGGCGCTGCATATGGGTGCAGGGCATGAGTGAGCTTGGTATCTCAAGGCAAGGAGGTGGGGAGGGGTTGGTGGCCATAGGTCAGGGTCAGAGGTCACCTGGTTCTTGTCCAGCTCACAGTTTTGGTACTCTTGCTCGCCCTGGGCACGGAAAGTAATGATGACAAAGCCCACAAAGATGTTCATCATGAAGAATGCAATGATGATGATGTAGACAATGAAGAACACTGAGATCTCCACGTGGTAATTATAGATAGGGCCCTTGTCCTCTGCGTTTGCATCGATGGCCTTGTATAGTAGACTGGGGAGCCAATGGCGGTAGATGAGGAGATATCCCAGCCCCCTCCCAGACATGCCCCCAGATACCTCATAACAAACACTCCAGAATCTCCTGCTTGGCATCCCAAAGACCCCCAAATCCCCTGACTTAACCACCTTAGACCTCCACACATACCCCAAGAGACCCCCACCTGACCTCAAAGACCCCCAATTCCCTGTCTCAGCCCTCCAGATACCTAGAGATCCCCATACAACCCTCTAGAGAATCCCTACCCTGGTCTTCCAAGACCCCCAAATCCCTTAAGTTCCCACATATCCCTAAATATCCTTCTCCAGCCACCAGGAAATCCCCATGCAGCTCCCCAGAACTCCTCCACAAGCCCCCAAAGATCTCTAAATCCTGTCCCATAAACTTGAATTCCTTGCTCCATTGCCCCCAAAGATCTTCAACTAGTACCCCTAAAGACTTGTACATCTCTCTGGAAACCCCTGAATCTCCAGCTCCATCTCCTCTGAGACCTCCCCCAGTGTCCCCTCCAGACCTCTACCTAGTCCTCCCCAAAATCCCACACCCAGTCCTCTCTAGACTTCCACCTAGCTCCTCAGAGACCTATACCCAATTCCTGGAGACACCCCTTACCCAGTTCCCAAAGCATCCCCAGCCAACTTCTGGAGGACCCCCAGCCAGTTCTTTGATATGCCCACCAGTCCCCCCAAAACCCTATCCAGTCTCAAGAGACCTTTATCACATCCCAAGGTACCTTCCCACCCATCCCAAGAAGACCCTAGCATAGACTCCTGCCCTGTTCCCTGCCCATTCCTGGGGCCCTGCTCCTCACGCAGGCCAGCCTTCGAAGGTGGAGACAGTGAACAAGGCCATCATGGCTGAAAGGACATTGTCAAAGTTGAAATCGCTGTTGACCCAGAGCCGCTCCCGGACGAGAGGCCGCGATACATCTCCATCAGGGTAGACCAGGAAGGAGCCCCTGTGGATGTTGCAGACAGGCTGGGTGGGTGAGGAAAGGTGGGGATCTGGGGAAAGGGGACTGAGGTGTAGGGCATGGAAGTAACAGGGCAGAGTGGTAGAGCTGGATATCCTGTCCACCATTTACTGGCTGGGTGACCTTGGGTATTTAACCTCTCTGTGCTTCAGTTTTCCCTATCTATGAATTAAGGATAATACATTTCCTGACTTGTTACAAGGATTAATTAAGTCACTCAATGAGAATAGTGTCTGGCATTAGTTGGTACCATATATATTAGCTATCATCACCATTATAATCATCACCACCCCCAAGAAAAAGTAACACTAATAATCAACATTTATCAGCACTAAGTATATGCCAGGCACTGTGCTTGGCTTTACATGTAATAACTTTACATTGTAGTACACTCTCCATGTAGTAACTCACTTACTCCTCACCACCACCTTGTGAGATCTGCACTCTTTTTATCCCCATTTTTCAGTTAATTAAAATGGGATTCAGCAAGGCTGAGAAATGTACCCATGTCTCATGAGATGAATTTGAACCAGGAATGCCTGACTTCAAAGCCCATGCTTTTAACCACTACCCTCTACAGTAATCTGAAGATGGAAGCCTGGGATTTGGTGGCAGTGATGGTGGGTGGGGGAGTAATTTGGAGATTTCTGGGGAGTCTGGAGTAGAATGTAGGTAACTCTGGAGAATATGGAGAGGGGTTTGGGAGAGGTATTGGGGGGTTTCTTAGGGGTTGGTGAGATATGAGGGCCTCTTCACCTCTTGGGAAAGTTCTGGGGGTATATCTTGGGGCCTTGGGGAATTCAAGGGGTTTGGGGGGGCCTTGATAAAACTTGAGGGAGTCTCTGCAGTTCTTAGGAGGAAGCTCTAAGGATTCCAGGGGCCTTGGTGAGATATAGGGGCCTCTTTGGCTTTTAGTAGAGGTCAAGACCTCCACAAAGGGCAAGGTTTTGAGCACTCACTTGCATTCTTGGGGGGTGTGTTTGGCCTCATCAGTGCAACTGTAGAATTTCCCCTGTATGGAAGATATTTGTCAGGCAGGTTCACCCTTTACTCCCCACCTTGACCCATGCCTGGACCTCCTTCCAGTGTTTCCTCCCACCTTGAAGAGCTGCACGCCAATGCAGGCAAACATGAATTGCAGGAGTGTGGTCACAATCATGATATTCCCGATGGTCCGGATAGCCACGAACACACACTGCACCACGTGCTGCAGGCACCCACAAATATGACTAACAAACACTGCGGGCCACAGCAGCCGGGGGTAGGGATTCTGGGTGTAGATGGGGCTCAGGGACTTGGGCCGGGGACATCTGGTCATGGATCAGGGATGTGTGGTCAGGGACATATGGTCAAGGGGCAGTGCTACGGGCCAGGGACATGTGGGCACCAACCAGGAATAAGTGTTTACCAGGAAGGGATATGTGGTCACATTTCAGGAACTTGTATCAGAGAAATGTGGCCATTGGTAAGGGATTTATAGTCACTTGTAAGGGACATGGGTGAGGCCACATGATCAGTGGTCAGGGATGTGTGGTTACAGATTGGGTCCAGGCTGTGCGGTCATGCACCAGTGCAAACGGTCAGTCTGATTAGAGATCTTGGCCCTAGCAGTGGGACAGGGCATGGGTCCTGTGGATTTGGGTGGGGCTGGGTTACCTTGAGTCCCTTGGCCCTGTTGATGGCTCGGAGAGGCCTCAGTACTCGGAGGACTCTCAGAATCTTCACCACTGAGATGGCACTGGAGCTGGGGAGGGGTCAGTCCTCAGTCCCTGGCCCAGGCTTAGCTTCCATTCTGGGAGGACTGGAGTGGGCAGGGGGTAGGGAGAGTCACTCACTGGATACCAAAGGAGATGAGGGACACGCTGACCACCAGCAGATCCAACAGGTTGAACCAGCTACGGCAGAAAGAGCCTTGGTGCAGGAAGGCCCCAAACACTGTCATCTGTGGAAAGGTAGAGGGACATCAGGCTAGACTCCAGGTGTGGGGATAGAGAGGGGAGGAGGGTGTAGAAACAGGAGAGGTGGGCTGCAGGGGTGGGTGCAGAGTGGATTGGGGCAACTGGGGGTACAACTGGGGGCTTGTTAGTTACCTTTAGTAAAATCTCCACAGTGAAAATGGAGGTGAAAGCATAATCAAAGTACCCTAGAATCTGGCAGGCAAGAGAGAGGCAAAGCCACTGAATCATAACTGGGGGGAATCCTAAGTGTGTGTGTGTGTGTGTCTGTGTGCACCTCTCTGTAAGTTTTCCTGTCCCTCCCACACCCTCTCCTTCCTCTCTCATCATCATCAAGGACTTCGCTATAAGGCAAAAGTCTTGGCCACCAGAAAGACTGGGGTTCGGATTTGGGCAGATTTGGGCTCCTCTACCTCTGCTCATCTATATTGGTGCCATTGGCCTGCTCAACCTCTCTGAGCCCAAGCTTCCTCCTCAGCCAAATACTGATCTCCCTGGTGTTTCCCCAAGTGTGCACAGTAAGGGCTGGCACCTGCAGCAGCTGCCATTATCACTCTTCTCTTTCTGCCCAACTAGGATCTTCTCCGTGTCTCCAGCCTGGCCCCAGCTTGTGCCCAGCAGGACCCCCCAGGAGTGTCCCCCCCAGCCCCCAGCCAAAGGCTCACGTGGTTGCGGAAGGAGTGGGCTCGGATGGGGTCCTCAGCGGCCAGGGATACGCTGCTGAGGATGATGAACACCAGGATAAGATTGGTGAAGATATGATGGTGGATGAGGGTGTGGCAGGCCTTCCTCAGCCTGGGGAGTAGGGAATGGGTTTTGGTCAGAGCCCAGGACCACAGAGTTGGTTGGGAGAGCCCAAGGGACACAGTTCAGGCTCTGTTGAATCAGGCCATGCACCCTGCCAGAGCCCTGGCTGCTTCCTGGCCCTCCACCTGCCCTATCCCCTCCTGCCTTGGCCCCCTACCCACTCCCAGCACTCACGGGTTCGTTTGGCTGAGACAGAAGAAGGCACTGCCCTCAGGGATGGGTACCACCTTCTCCTTGGGTACAACTTCTTGCAGGAGTTCCACACGCCCTGCACCTTCTTCCTCCTCTTCCTCCTCTTCCTCCTCCTCCTCCTCCTCCTCCTCTTCTTCCTCCATGCCTGGCACCAGAAGATCAAAATACAGACAATTAATTGAGAAAATGTATGTAAAGCACCTACAACAGTGCTTGTCATGTGGCAAACTCACTGTTGTGTCTCCAGCACTTAGAACAGTGCCTGGGGCACAGTAGAAGCTGAAGAAATGTGTGTTGAATGAACATCACTATCCTCACAGTCAAATACACACTACTTTATAATAAAGGCTCTGAGAAGTTCTGCGGTAAAACAAAATGTCTGTTTCTCTTCTTTAATCTCAACATCCCAAATGGTGTTGGCCAAACCCCAAGCCCATTATTTTCAAGATGATTTCAGAAAAGGCTTCTGCTCAGAGAGAGGAGTCTCAGGGGTCAAGAGCTCTGCCTGGGTGCTGTCTCTAAGGTCCCACACTTCCTCCACCTGCCCCTGCCCACTTGCCTGCTCCTTCATTCTTTCTGCCCTCCTCTTCCTCATTCTCCCCACCAGGTGCCTGGGGACAGAAATATGGGGGTCACTGATGGTGGGGGAGGCACTATAGGATGGACCCAGGGGAGGCATGGAAGGAACACAATAATGGAGGAATGCACAGGCAGAAGATGGGGGTTAAAGATATACACATATACAGGTATTGATGGTAATGGGAGGTATAGACAATGCCCAGGCTTCTAACTCACCAATACTCCATTTTCCTGTGGGGGATTCCCCTCACCACTCTTCTCCCTGTGTGAGGAAAGGGGGAGTGATTGCTAAGGTTTGCAGTAGATAGGCAAAGCTTAGGGGGAGTCAATGTAGTCAGAACAGACCTTTCTGAGGTCCCATAGAACCTCCCTGGTTCCGCCCTCATCCTCACAGTCTGTCCTTTTCACAGCAGCCAAAGGGGTCCTGTTAAATCTTAAGTCTGGCACATTCTTCATCTGATCACACCTCTCCCATGGATCCCACTCACTTAGAGCAAAAACTGAAGTCCTTGCCATGCCCAGAATGCTCCTAGTATGGCCTTCCTATTCTCCCATTTGAGCTCACCTCCTACCACTCTCCTCCTTGCTCACCCCACTCCAGACTCACTGATTTCCTTGGTGGTTTTTGTGAATGTGCTGAATGTGCACCTCAGGACCTTTGCACTTCCTTTCCTTTTGCCTTGAGCACTCTTTCCCCAGATATTTTCATGGCTCACTCCCTCACTTCACTTGGGTCTCTGTTCAGCGGTCACCTCCACATAGAGGCCTTCCTTGACTACTTAACCAAAATAGCAATCTTCATTTCTCTCTATTCTTTTATTCCATTTTCTTTGCTTCATTACATATTATTAATATATATTTAATTAACTTACGTTATGTATTCATTTGTTTGTGTTTTGCTTGCCTTCCCTAACTTCATGAACATGTTAGCTTCATGAAGGTGAAGACTTTGTCTACCTTGACCCCTCTTGTCTCCACAGTGTCTAGAATATGGCCTGGCACAAAGTAGATGCTCAATGAATGCATGTTGAATGAATGGGGACTGGTAGATTGGATCTGGGGATATGGATTGCCAGGGTGGCTGAGGCATCTCTGATGGTGTGGGATGTATGTGTGGGGACCCAGTCAGGGATCCCAGGGAGAGACTGTCTTGATGGCAGAGCCAGACATCACCTGCCCTTGTCTTTGGCAGTTCCTGTGTCTCCACTGGCCAGGTTATCCACAGCAATGGCGAGAAACACGTTCAAAAGGATATCTGGGGTGAGTTCAGGCTACAACAGATGAAGAAGCAGCCTGCCTGTGGGCCATCAACAACCTCCTATCTTACCCCATGTTCTACCAACACCCAGCCCCCCAAAGCTCCAAGGATACAGTTGCCGCAGATGAAGAGGATGATGAAGTAGACGCAGACCAGCATTCCTGGGAAAAAGGGGCCACCATAGGCCATGATACCATCGTACATGACCACGTTCCAATCCTCACCTGTCAGGATCTGAGGGTGGGAGTTCACTGTGAATCTCTTTGGACCCCCACCGTATGGTCCCCCCCTCCAGACCCACCTGTTCCATGCTTTCCAGGCCCTACCTGAAAGACAGTGAGGAGGGCCTGGGGGAAGGTATCGAAGGTGCTTCGCTTGGTGTGGGTCTGATCAAAGTTGAACTTGCCCCCAAACAGCTGCATGCCAAGCAGGGAGAAGATTATGATAAAGAGGAAGAGAAGCAGCAGCAACGATGCGATGGATTTCATTGAATTGAGCAGGGATGCCACCAAATTGCTCAGAGATGCCCAGTGCCTAGAATAGAGATGGAGGTAGGGTGGACATGTCCAGTGGTGAGTCAGGAGCAAGGGCAGGATGCCAGCTTGGGATGCACTGGGGGTGGGCTGGGTTAAAATGAACTTTGGAGTTGGGTTGAGGTGAAAATAAGAAGTGAGGGGAAGATTGAGTTTGGGGTTAGGGTTGGTGTTAAGGGTGTAATGACAGATGAAGTTAGGATGGAGGTTATATGGAAATTGATGAAGTTAGAATTGGGTTCAGGTTGGGACTGGGGCTGGGATTGGGGTTAGGAACTATAGCTGGGGTTGGGGTTGGGGTTAGGGGTTAAGAGAGTATTTGGTGTTTTAGATGGCTGAGTTGGGGATAAAGTTGTGTTTGAGAGTTGGATAGAGGAGGGGATAGGGATGAGATAGAGTCTGGGGCTGGAGTTGCAGCTGGAGATAGGTTGCTGGTTAGGAGTTAGGGACATGGAGGTTGTGGTTAGTGATGGGGCTGGGGCTGCAAGTTAGGGATGAGATTGGAGATGAGGCTGGCTTTGGGATTGGGTGTTGGAGCTGTAAATGAGTTTGGTATAATGAGTGGCTGGGGGTTGGAGTTAGAGATGGTGTAAGGTTAGGGATGAGTATGGAGTTGAGTTCAGAGATGGTGCTGGGAATAATGTTTTAGCTGGAGCTGAGGTTGAGGAAGGGGATGGAAATGGAGTAGACACCCTCCCCAATGGACTTTAATGTCCATGAGGCAGGAACTTGTGTCTGCTCTGATTCCTGGGGTTTCCCAGGACCTGGAAGGGTGTCTGGCCCACAGTATGCCCTCAATGGATATTTGCTAAATGAACGGTGATGCAGATAGTCACTGGAACTGGGGAGGCAGCTGTTGGGGCTGTGCTTGGGGCCCCAGTCCTCCCCCGCCACACACACCTAGTGACCTTAAAGATCCTGAGGAGGCGCACACATCGGAGCACTGAGATGCCCAGGGGCTGCATGGCGCCCACCTCCACCAGGGTGGTCTCCAGGATGCCCCCGCAGACCACAAAGCAGTCAAAGCGGTTGAAGAAAGAAGAAACATAAGCAGAGGGGCCAAGACCGTACAACTTGAGAAGCATCTCCACCGTGAACAGACAGAGCAAAACTTTGTTGGCATACTCTGTAGGGAGAAGGACAGGGGTGACCGAACTGGCCAATTTCCTTGGAGATGTGCAGGGAGGTAGGGGCCACAGGGCGATCTGAGGTAGCTGGTATCAGGCAAGACACAGGTTGGTGGTAGCTCTAGGGTTAGGAATTGGGGTGAATTTATAGGTCAGAGTGGGTGAGGTTTTGAGGGGCTTGGAACTGGGGTGAGGGACAGAATTGGGGTGGGGGCCTTGGTGAGCCTCCATGAGTTCAGGAAAACTCCAACTCAAAGGTAGCATTGGAGTCTGGGGTTTAGTTGGGACTGAGGCTGGTTTGAGGCTTGCAGTGAGAAGTGTGTTCAGTATTCAGGTTGGGGTTGAGGTGAAAACAAGTAATAGTAAGAGCTAACACTTAATAGCACTCTATGTGGGTCCAGCAATGTTCTAAGCACCTTTCACTTCAACTCATTTAATCCCCCCCAACCACCCCATGAAGCAGATAAAATTACTGTCCCCATTTTAAAAAATGTTTTATTTATTTATTTTTGAGACAGAGAGATGGAGAGCGAGCAGGGGAGGGGCAGAGAGAGAGGGAGACAGAATCCCAAGCAGGCTCCGCGCTGTCAGCGCAGAGCCCTACGTGGGGCTCGAAATCATGAACCCTGAGATCATGACCTGGGCCGAAGTCAGATTCTTAACCCACTGAGCCACCCAGGTGCCCCATATTGTCCACATTTTGTAGATGGGGAAACAGAGAGATGGAGGGGTTAACCCATCCAGTGTGGAGTTAAGATTCTGGACTCTGGAGCCATCTGCCTGACTCACTTACTAGCTGAGTCCTGGGATTAATCAGTGAACTCTTCACTACCTCATTGCTCAGTACTTTGTGCCTTAGCACTTAATTCACACAATGTTTTGGTGAAGAGAAATTGACTTAATACATGTAAAGTGCTGAGAATGGAGCTTGATGCACACAAGTGCTACATAAGTGTAAGCTACAACGTGGGGTGGGACAGGCTAAGGTTTCTGCATTTATTAGGGCAGGAATGCAATGTCTGGGGGTCTGAGGAACCCTAGAGATCCTGGACTTGGGTTTCTAGGGTGGAGGGAATTGGGGACTGGGGAAGAGGGCTGGCAGTCTGCGAGGGGAGGTACGCACCCTGGATCTGCGTGAGCCATACGGGCTGCCCGTGGTGCTCTGAGGCGATGGTCAGTGTGTTGAGGAAGACGAGCAGCAGCACGGCCCAGTAACAGGCATTGGACTTCACCGCCCGCCGGCAGTGCACCCGAAGGCCCCGATTGGCTCTGCGGAGGCGGCGGCTGAGGGGAAATGCGAGCCCACTGATGAAATCACCTACCTAAACCAAGCCTGGGGGTGCTCAGTTGGGTAGCCCGGTGGTCATGGGGGACTCGGAGGTGGGGCTTACAAAGTCATGGGGTCCAAGGATCCCAACTCACCAGACCTTGGTTTTCATGATCTTGTTTCTGGAAAAGAGGATGGGAGGTGGGCGTCATAAAGGACTAAGGGGCAGTCAGTGGCTGGGGTTGCAGGTGGGGGGCTGGGATCAAGGTTCGAGGGTAAAGTAAGGACTGGGGTCAGGGTCTGGACTGGGTTCTGGGCTGGGTCAGGGGTTAAGGGCTGCGGGCCCTCACAGGCAGCGTGTACAACCGGCCAGAGCCCCCTCCTCCTCTTCCTCATCGCCTGGGGTCTCTGTCATCGAACCAGTGTCACTGGCTGGGAGGCTGGCTGTGGTCAGGGTGGGAATAGAGGTCAGTCTGTGAAGACCCAAAGGCTCCACACTTGGCTTTCTTCTCTGTCTACCCATCCTGTCCCCCTCCCCAACCTGGATGGACCCTCACCATGGCTACTGGTGGAGTGTGTGGAGCGGGTGGAGTGACTGAACCAGCGCAGACGTCCACGTCTCCTAGTGGTTAGCTCTGCCAGTTGTGGCCCTGCGGGGTGAGGAGTACATTTGGGGAGCATGGCTTGAGGCTGGGTTAGGGCCAGGCGTGCATGTATGGCAGGGGGGCTGTTATTTGGAATCTTTGTTCTGGGTATAGTCTGGGAAGGGTATTGGGGTCTGCGTCTGGGTCTGTATTCTAGGTCAGAACTAGGGGCTGGGCCTGGAGTCGTTGCCGGTTTGGGCTGGGTCTCAGGAGGGTAGCCCACATCTGAGGCATGCGTGGGGCAGGGAATGGGCCAGAATGGGATTGCCTACGGTGGCCAGCCCTGCCCTCTTCAGCCATAGAACCAAAGTTGCCATCAGCTGAGGACTCTTCGATGTCCAGCTCCTCCGCCTGCATGATCCAGTCCAGGTAGCCCCGGAGGTCCTCCTCCAACTGCTGCTTCTCCCGAAGCTTCTGGAAGTCCCCTCGTGCTTTTGCCTTCTCCCTTTCCTTGGAGAACTCTCTGAGGGAGGAAGATAGAGGGCTGCGAGGGGGGACCACCCTGGCTCCCATACCTTTATCATTCCAGCCTCACCGGCCTCCTTGCTGTTCTTTGAATAGGTCAAGCACATTCTAGCTTTGCAGAAGCAAAGGCTGTTCCCTTTGCTTGGAACACTTTCCTCAGACATCCACATGGCCCATTATCTCATCTGTGTCACATTTCTACTCAGATAACACCTTCTCAAGGAGGTCTGTCCTGATTGTCCCTATTTATAATTGCAAGATTTGCCCATTTCTATTTTTATCAATCCTTTCTTTCCATAGCACAGATTCCATACGAAACACTACATATGTGAGTTGCCTGGCTGACTCAGTTGGTAGAGCACACGACTCTCAGGGTTGTCAGTTCAAGCCCCACGTTGGGCGTGGAGTCTACTTAAAATAAAAAACAAAAATAAAAATAAACCACTATGGGTGTGCACGCATGGGTGTATACACAATCTACTGTGTATGTTGCTATTCTCTCCACCACAGTGTAATATCCAAGAAGACAGGGATTTTTGTCTTTTATTCCATTCCTAAAATGGTGCTTGCACACAGATGTTCAATGTTGACTCACTGAATGAAGGGGTATTTCAGATGGGTTCTGAAAGAGTGCCTAGGAGTGTGCTAGGAACAAAAAAAAATGGGAAAGGGACTATTGGCGAAGTTGTCTAAGCTTCTCACCCACTCAGGACACCAAGCACAAGGTTGAGGACGAAGAAGGACCCAAAGATGACGAGACTCACGAAATATAACCAGGGCAGCTCATACCCCATGGCATCCTGCATCTGGGGAGAGAGAGGGCATGCATCTCTCAGGATATGCAGACACTCTCGGAGGAAAGGCAGGTACAGTCTCGCGCTGTGCGCCCGCCATCCACCTCACCCAGTAGAGCACATCTGTCCAGCCTTCCATGGTGACGCACTGGAAGACCGTCAGCATGGCGAAGAAGAAGTTGTCGAAATTGGTGATGCCTCCGTTGGGCCCTGCCCAGCGCCCGCGGCACTCGGTCTGGTTCAGTGTGCATGCACGCCCCGAGCCAGAAGACGCACAGGGCGACGGGTCCTCCTCCGCTTCCACGTCTGTGGGGAGATCAGTTCCGATTCTGAAGCACGTCTCCCACCCCACCCCTCCCCCCCCCGCCCAGTCATGGCTACCCTGTAGCCCCGCCCACCTGGGAAGTTCAGTATGGGGTTCGAGATTTTTCTAAATCAAGGGCAAGGTTAAGTTCCTAACTCTGCTAGGTCAGGATTCTGAACCACTGGAAAGTTGTGAGTCCCAGCTACAGGTATCCGGGTAGTGGAACTGTAAAATTTAGGTTGGAATCTTGTAAATAACAGTGAGACTTGAGCCTGGGGGAGGAGTCCTGTGAATTGGGAAGGGTCTCTTGAAAATGGAGTGGGGGCAAGGCTCGGGCTGAGGTCTGGATGAAGGGCCTGAGTATATGGGGTCAGTCCTGGAGGATGGTGTCGAGTGCAGGGTAGGGCCTTGGCCTGTGAGTGGAGACTTGTGATAGAGGGAGGAGCTATTAGCAAAGGGGCGGTTGTAGTCTGGGATTGAGGGCAGAGTCTTGAGTAAAGGGATAGGGCTTGCTTATCTGGAGGTGGAGCCTAAGGTTGGGGGCGGAGTCTCGTGGATTTGAGTGGGTTTCAAGGAGAAGTGGGTGGGGCCTAGTAGCCAGTGGAGGGGAGTGTCCTGTACGGGGAGGGGTGGAATGGCTGACCAGATCCCAGGAAGTAACATGTCTTGTGCATTCGTCCAAGGAACAGCTCGAGTCCGATGATGGCATAAATGATAATGACGAACAGCACGAGCAGTGCGATGTGCAGTAGTGGCACCAGCGCCTTCATGATGGAATTAAGCACGATGTGCAGGCCTGTGGGGACCGAGGGGCGGGGTCAGCTTAACCCTCTCCTGCTCCCCTCCCCCACCCCCAACCCCCGGGGGCATGCCACTCACTTGGGACCCCAGACACCAGCCTCAGTGGCCGCAGCACCCGAAAAGCCCTCAACGCCTTCACATCGAAGCCCCCCGGCTTCCCCCCGGTATGTGGGGTGTCTCTCGGCCGACCAGGGCCCTGCTCCAGTAGCACGCTAAACAGCCTGGTGGGGTAGCACGGAATTAGGAGGCAGAGGTCCGGCCTTGGGCCCTCCCTCCACCCCTCCCTTCTCGGAAAAGCACGAGTCCCTGTAACTGGAAATGCAAACAAGTTTAAAACATGTTAATATTCTTGATTCTGGCTGCCAGATGGAGGCAGTCGGAAGCAGACTTTCCCTTGAGTCCTGAATTCAGCGGGCCTGGGGTAGGAAGTTGAACTAAGGTGGGGATGTTCCTCGCAGACGCGTACCCGACCACAACGATGATGAAGTCGAGTAGGTTCCAGCCATTGCGGATGTAGGCGCTGGGATGGAGCACCAGCCCATAGGCCACGATCTTGAGCACAGTTTCCACAGTGAAAATCACCAGGAATACGTACTCCACTTGCTCCTGAGGGCGGAGCCGGGGGTGAGGTGGGAGAGCAGGGAGTTATTTGGGGGTGGGGCTTGAGGGGGGCCGGGGAAGGGAAGCTTAGTCGGGGACCTAGGGTGGGGCTGGATGGGGGCGGGCCATCTGGGTCAGAGAGGAGCGGGTGTGGGGAGGATTGAAAGGTTGTGGTGTGGTTCTACTGGGGCTGTATCTGGCTGGAGGTGGCGGGGGTGGTGAGCCTCACCAGGTTGTGGTTGGCAGTATTGGAGTCATCCTCTGGGAAGGGGATGTAGACCCCCAGGGCTACACAGTTGGCAAAGATGGTCAGCAGGATGAGGATGTCGAAGGGCCTCAGGTGGATAGTCAAGGACCCAGGTAGATAGGCCTCAGAATATCCCCACATTCCCTTGGGGCCCTCCCCACCCAATGTTGGCGCTTGACCCAAGGTAACCAGCCCTGACATTCCCAACCCCTGCCCTGACCAAGGCTTTGACTTTGAACCCCCTGGAAACCTTAGACATCCCCAACTCTTGCTGTGATTTAGTCTTTTACTCTTGACACTCCTCCTCCCCGCAGTGACCTTCACCTTTCTCAACTCACCTTCTAATCCAATTCTTGGCTCTTTTTTTTTTTTTTTTTGAGAGAGAAAGAGAGAGGGAGAGAGAGAGACAAAGTGCAAGCAGGGAAGGGAAAGAGAGAGAGGAGGACAGAGGATCTGAAGCGGTTCTGCACTGATAGCACAGAGCCCATGTGGGGCTCGAACTCACGAACTGTGAGATCATGATCTGAGCCAAACTTGGATGCTTAACTGCCTGAGCCACCCAAGCACCCCCAATTCTTGACTCTTGATCCCTAGTGACCTCAGCCCTCCTCCATTCCAGCCCTGGCCTAATCCTTGATTCTTGGTACCCTGGTGACCCTCACCCCTGAGCGCTGCCCCTGGTTTCCAAGGATGCTTCCACTCCACAATGCTGATGCAGGACCGCCGCAGGGGGTTGGCCAGAGTGAGGCAGAAGAGCGCTCGGGGTGACCGCTGGGCACTGGCCACTGCCACTGTCTTGTGCTTACTGTGCTGAGTCCTTCGCTTAGGGGTCCCCAGGCCTGATGCCCCGCTGATTTCTTCACCCCCTGATGCTGGAGGCCCAGGGCACAGCCCCCATTCAGGACCAGGGCCTGTCCCATTGGCTGGACTGGGCTCTGGGATGGTGTCTGTGTGGAGAAACCAAGTCAAGGAGGGACTGGTTATTAGGGCAATCATGGCTACCTCCTTCCTGATCCCATCCCAGTGTGTGGGGGAAGAAGAGCTTGTAAAATTAGGGAAAGTTGGGGGGTGCCTGAGTTAAAAATTGAGGGGTGAGAATTGGTGTTGGAATTGATTGGGGGTTGAGAGAGTTTATGGAGAACGGAGGGTGACGTTACATTTCCAAGTAAAGTAGTATTTGCTGTTAGACTTGGTAGGGAGTTTAAATTGGCTTGGGGTAGGATTGAGTTTATAGCTGGAGGCAAATTTAGGGTTAAATTCAAGTGGTGGATTTCTGGGTTGGGTTTAAATACCGGTGGGAGTGGAGTGTGTTTAAGATAGGATTTAGAGTTAGGACTGGGTGTTTGAATGAGTTGGGATTAGAATTAAGATCAAGATTAGGGTTAAAGTTAAGTTTGAATGGGATTTGAATTTGGCATTGGGGTTTTCAGCTAAGGCCATTCCCAATTCCCATGGCCTTGTTTCAGCCTCTGTGAGGCAGTAAGTTGGCTTGGTTAAGATCCCAAGCTTTGGAGAAAACAAGCTGTCTGAGTTTAAATCCTAACTCTGCCACTTGGTAGCTGTGTGTAGTCTTGGGAAAAGTTGCACAACCTTTCTGAGCCTCAATTTCCTTATCTGTGTAATGGAGTGATAAGAGTACCTACGTTTTAGAGTTGTTGTAAGGATTAATGAGTTTAGCATTCAGAATAATGTCTGGCACCAACTATTATTCCTATTTTGTAGGTAAGGAAATTGATGCAAAAAGAGATTAAGTGATTTGGTGAAGTGGCTGAATTGGGATTCAAATCTATGCAATTTCTTTTTTTTTTTAATTTTTAAATGTTTTTATTTATTTTTGAGAGAGACAGAGAGAGACAGAGAATGAACAGGGGAGGAGCAGAGAGAGAGGGAGACAGAATCTGAAGCAGGCTCCAGGCTCTGAGCTGTCAGCACAGAGCCGGACGCGGGACTCGAACTCACAAGCCATGGTATCATGACCTAAGCAGAAGTCGGATGCTTACCCGACTAAGCCACCCAGGCACCCCAAACCTATGCAATTTCTGACTCTAAGCCTTCATGACTTACTACCACCAAGAGTGTTAATTCTCTCTCCTCTCTCTCTCTCTCTCTCTCTCTCTCTCTTAGTCCTTAAAAATGGATCTGCACTCTTTTTGGAAAGTCAGAGACCTACTCATTAACAGTATTGATATCCAGATATTGGGGCTGAGGTTAGGTGAATTTAGAGCTCATAGTAAGGGCTGTATCTATGTTGGTGTTTAGACTCTAACAGGAGTTTGCCCTTTGGTTGGTAAGGTTTGTGTTGGGATTAAGCTTGGGGCTGGCTTTGGAATTGGACTCGGGGTGGGCACTAAAATAGAGGTTGGGGCCAGGATTAGGGTCGGGATTCAGCTGGGAACTAAAGCTGTGGATGGGGCTGGGAGGCCATAGGTGCAGGGTCTAGGTCAGGCTGAGAGTCAGGGTTCAGGTGGTGGTAAGGCTATGTTTGTTGCTGGATGGGATGGAAACAGGGTGATGTGGTTCTGATCCCCTGGTGGCTCTCCGGGAGTGGGGTCCTGTTGGGCAGGAGATGGGTCAGAGGGACAGAGGGTAGAGCAGAGCCCAGGCTTGCTCCAAGGGTCTATAGGGGTGGAAGGCTGCTCTCACCTTTCCCGCTTTCAGATGCCGACATCCTCCTTTCGAGGTTGAAGAGCCATCTGCACACAGCCTCCCTCTCTTCCCCCAGCTTTAGAGAGATTAAGGTCACAGGGCGGGGCCATAGCAGGGTTGGATGGGAGGGTGAGTAGGGGCAAAGAGGATATTTATGGGCCAGGGCTTGGCAACAGAAATGGCACTGATTTTTAAAAAATATTTTTGTAAACTACATACCAGCACCAGTCAGAAATTAAAATAAGAAAAAGGATATCACTTCCCAACAGTATCTGAACTTTGAAGTACATAGAGATAGACCTAACACAATATACGTATGGGCACGATCTCCATGGGAAAAAATGATCAAATATTATCAAGTGATTAAAGGGGACCTAACCAAATGGAGAGATATGTTAAATTTACTAATAGAAATAGTCAATGTTGTGAACATTTCAATTCTTCCCAAAATGATCTAGAGATTCAGTGTAGTCCGGAACGAAATCCTAAAAGATTTTTCCATGGAATTTGACTAATTGATTCTAAAATGTATATCGATACACAAAGGACCTAGAAAAGCCAAAATCCTTTGAAAAAGTACAAGATGGGAGGACATTCCAGATCACTGTTTACTGTTATAAAGCTACAGTAATTAAGAACAGAACAGAGTTCAGAAACTGAGCCCCACATATATGTCCACATGATTTATGACAAATGTGGCTCACATTTGGCTCACACCCTGACAAATGTGACAAATGTGACTCACACCCTGCTCAGTGGAGACAGGGTGGTCTTTTTAATGAATGGGGATTTCATGAATGTTTACTGTGCAATTATTCTTTGGAGTGTACACATATGTAAACAAATTGAAAAAAAGCATTACAGAATGCATGAATACTAGTGATTACAATGTATGTAATGCTTTGCTACTGTATTATGTGTCAGGTACACGGTAACAATGCTTTACATGAATTAATTGTTTTAATCCTAGGAAGCAGGTATAGTGATAGTTCTATTTTAGATGAAGAAACTAAGACACAGGGAAGTTATGTAACCTGCCCACCGTTGCACCTTTAGCTACTTGAGCTAAAGACTTGAGCTAAAAAGCTAAGATTCAACCGTAGCCGCTTTACGCTAAAGCCCCAGCCCTTAACTTGTACACTTTTACAACGGTAAGATGAATGCCGCCTTGAACGTACGTGTCAGGAAGCCGCTCTCAGGCTGGTCCCTTTTTTAAACAATGCGCGCGGGCACGCGCGTACAAAGGCACACACGCTCGCGCTCTCGCTCTCGCTCAAGGTATATTTCTTTGCCTCCTTGGAAGACCCCCCCCCCCCCGCCCCCGGACTGCAAGCGGAAGAACTACAAGTCCCAGCAGCCATTGCACACTCAAGCCTACATACGCACCTTTGCACCAGGACGCCAGGCGTCCGGCGTGCGCCACACTCACTCTCGGAACTACACTTCCCGTCTGTCCCCGCGCAGCCTGTGACACTCCTTGGACCGCGAGTGCGGAGCGGGGTTTCTACAGCCGCGCCTCTCTTGCTCGGACCCGGCCCTGGACCCGGCCTCGGACTCGAACACGGCTCCATCATGGAGGAGGCGGACCGAATCCTCATCCATTCCCTTCGCCAGGCCGGCACGTAAGGACACAGCCCCCGCCCACCCCTAAATACCCACATCCGGGACTACAAAACTCTGGACCCAGTCACCCGGGAACCTTAAAACCCTGGACGTTGATATCCAGGGTTCCAACTTCCAGGACCCTAAGACACCCCTGGTCCCTTTCACAGACACATACGTGCGCGCGCGCGCGCGCACACACACACACACACACACACACACGCAGGCACTGTGACATCAGGTGCTTCGCAAACCCTTTGACCCCGACACTTGGTAAACACTAAACTCCAGGATCCAGACATCTCGAGACCTTAAAACCTTGGAACCTCAAGACCCAGTACCCTGAAATCTATGGATCTTGACATCAATACCTTGGGACCCTGATACTGGGAAAATCTAAGCCACCTGTATTTTGAGTACCAGGGAATTTAAACACCCAGGACCCTGGCACTCAAAAACCCTGGAACTGGATACTTGGGAACCTTCAAACCCTGTTCCCCAACACCTGGGCTTTTTAAATTCCCAGATCCTAAAATCTGGCGATCTCAACACTTAGTGACCCTGACACACAAGGACTTCTGTATTCGAGGCCCCTAAAACCCCAGGGTGCTAATATCTAGGGAGCCTGATGTCTAGATTGCTTGAAACTAGAAGGTCTTATTATCCAGGGATCCTGACATCTAGGGACTCTGACGTTTGGAAGTCCTGAAAACCCGGGACTCCCAATATCTAGTCTCAAAACTCCAGGAGCTCAATATCTAGGGGCCCCTGACATGCAGGGAACATGATACCTGGGAATCCAGAAACCCAGAGAGCATGCCGCCTGGGTCCCTTGCCCTTCCCAGACCCCAGAAATTTAAGACTTTTAATCATAAGGAAATTTGAGATTTTTTTGAATTCAGATCCCTTCTGTCCACCATTAGGACCTAAGGACTTCCCCAGTTCTTAGTTTCCCAAATGGAAGTCGCAGTCACCAACACCTAGGACCTGTTTGAAATGTGGTCATCCTCCCTACTCCCACCTGATACTAAGGCTTCCAGAAGGCAGCAGGGCCCAGCATGATCCCCGTTTCCTGGCTACTTCCTACACTGAGCCTGCTCCCTTCTTTTTCAGGGCAGTTCCTCCAGATGTGCAGACCCTGCGAGCCTTCACCACTGAGTTGGTTGTAGAAGCTGTGGTCCGTTGTCTGCGTGTGATCAATCCTGCTGTGGGCTCTGGCCTCAGTCCCCTGCTGCCTCTGGCCATGTCCGCCCGGTTCCGCCTGGCCATGAGCCTGGCTCAGGCCTGCATGGTGAGTGCCCTCCTCCCAATACACACAGCCTCTTCCTTCCTCCTTCACAAAGTTACTAAGCTCCTTTGAAACTCTTGCCTTTCCTCTCTGCCACCTCCCCTGGTGGTTTAGTGTTCATTAGTGGTTAAGGATGTTGGGTCTATGGTCAAACCGTCCAAGTTGCTCAGGCCCTCACTATACTGCTTGTGAACTGTTTTACCGTAACCCTTCTGGGCTTCAGTTTCCTTTATTTGTGAAACTGAGATGATAAAAGTAGAGTCCTTATGGGCATTAAATGAGTTGATCTAGTTTGTGACGCTTAACACCAAGAGGCTCTGAGTAATGTCATTTCTCCTAGCTTGCTGGCTCTGTGACTTTGGGTTAGTCTCTTAATATCTTTGGGCTTCAGTTTCCTCACTTGCAAAATGGACGTAAGAATTGTACCCACCACATAGGGTTGCTATGAGCATTAAAAATGAGCTGATATGTAAAAAGCTGGATATAATAAGCTTTGTGCAAGTGGTTTTACTCTTCTTAGATAGGCCCGATCTGGCTGCTTGCATCCCAGCAACCTATGGCTTTTAATGAATGTAAACATGGCCAAACAGACCTAGTATATGGTGGTAGGGTGAAAATTTCCATTTAGCCTCTGGGGACAGGGTGGTCAAGTTTCTTGAGTTTGTACCTTGCTTACGTAGTGTCTATCTCTTAACAGTAGGCTGTGGGGCTCTGCCCTTCCCTTAGATCTCAGGTTCACTTTGCTCTTGGGGGTTCTCAGGTTCTTCTCTCTGGGGCCCTTGGTGCCCTCTCGAGCCCGGCAATCTATCCCCTGGCCTGGAGCTGTTTTCTCGAGGATGACACTTTTTAAGGGAGAAGTTCTGTTCTCTTAGACCAAGGACAGTACACAGTGATGTTGAGGAGGAGTTGGGGATCTGGCTTCCCCTGTTTCTCTATTCCTCTCTTCTGTTTGTGTGGACTCTCACTGGATCTGGTGTTGGCTTACCTGCGCTTACACTCTCTCTAGCGTGGGGCAGAGAGTGTGGCCAAGAGGGACCCTCGATTGGCCCCAGAACCTCCGTTTGCCTGCAGTAGGCAGAAAAGGTCTCTTCTTTTTTTTTTTTTTTTTTAAATGTTTATTTATTTTGAGATTGGAAGAGAGAGAGAAAGCAAGCCGAGGAACAGAGAGAGAGAGAGAGATGGAGGGAGAGAATCCCAAGCAGGACCCGTGCTGTCAGCACAGAGCCCGACATGGGGCTCGAACCCACAAACTGCGAGATCATGACCTGAGCCGAAATCAAGAGTCAGACGCTCAACTGACTGAGCCACCCAGGCGCCCCAGAAAAGGTCTCTTCTAACCCAGATGGATGCTTCCATGTTCGGCTGTCTGCCTCTTCGTGTGCCCCACGCCTGGAACCACTTTCTGCCACTCAGCCACCTCCATAGTTTGGTGTCTATCACTTCACACACCTGACTCCTGGAATGAGTTTCTATATCAGTCACAACTCTTTGATTGCAGGTGTCGGAAAGAACCCAAAATAAGGTAGCTTAAAAGCCAGTGGTTTTCACACTCTTTTGACTGTGACCTTATGTTGTGACCTAATACACACACATGCAGGTAATAATGATGTTTTCTGAGTGTATGCCCTGTGTTGGGCACTGTGGTGACATGATGTTAACTTACTTAATTCTTGCGACAACTTTCAGAAGTAGATACCATTGGTATTCCTTTTTTCAGATGAGGAAAGCAAAGCACCAAGAAGTTAAGTGATTTGCCTGAGGTCACAAGGTTGGGAAGAGGCAAAACTTGGATTTGGATCCAGGAAGTCTGCTTTCAGAGCCCATGCAGCTCCAGACCAACAGCAACTCTGGCAGAGAAAAAGGCTTTCTGGGCCGGTGTCTCAGTCCTCACCCAGAACCCCGATAGGGCCTCTGATCTCTTAAGGCAGACACATAGGGAAAGTACTATCAGCCCCATTTTACAGCTAGGAAACTTGAGTTTCCAAGTGGTTAAATAACTGGTCCAAGGCTTTATAGCCAGTAAGTAGCAGTTGATGGATTTTAACTCTGATCTTTTTAAAATTTTTTTTTAACGTTTATTTTTCAGACAGAGAGAGACAGAGCATGAATGGGGGAGGGTCAGAGAGAGGGAGACACAGAATCTGAAACAGGCTCCAGGCTCTGAGCTGTAAGCACAGAGCCCGATGCGGGGCTGGAACTCACGGACCATGAGATCATGACCTGAGCCGAAGTCGGCCGCTTAACCGACTGAGCCACCCAGGCGCCCCAACTCCGATCTTTTTATACCAAAGCCTGGAAAATTATTTCTAAAATAAAAATAAAAATTTCTAAAAAATTATTGTTTTGAGTAGGTCATTTTATTAGACAGGGTCCAGTCTGGAGATAGAAACCCCAGCAGTAGTTGGAACAGGGAAATTTTGATATAAAGAATTGTTAACCAAGGGGCGCCTGGGTGGCTCGGTTGGTTAAGTGTCCGACTTCAGCTTGAGTCATGATCTCACGGTTTGTGGGTTTGAGCCCTGTGTCAGGCTGTGTGCTGACTCTTAGAGCCTGAAGCCTGCTTTGGATTCTGTGTCTCCCTCTGCCCCTCCCCTGCTCATTCTCTGTCTCTCTCTGTCTCTCAAAAATAAATAAACATTAAAAAAAAATTTTAAAGAAGTGTTAACCAAGTAAAAGGTGGTTAGCTATTGAAGGGGTAAAAGGGATCTCCAAGGTGTGACAGAAGGAACATGATACCTCGCCGAGGCTCCCATTCCAGACTGTTCACTCCATTACCCTGCCTGTCTGCTATAAGGGAGTTATTTGATTGGCTTCTTGTGTGTCTTTCTGGTTCTTCTTCTTTTTTTAATGCAGATATAAGCAAATGTGAATATACTTCTTTCCCCTTTCTTTTTCATTTCTTTCTTTCTTTTCGTATTAAAGAGATTTTAATTGCCCAGTTTCTGGTTATAAGCAATGGTTCATGACTCATACTAAAAGTCCTTTCCACCTAACTTAATAACTGTCTAAGGTACATAACAAACCATGAAGCAAGTCGAGAGCATATTTCTTTGAAATAGTCTAAAACACCTGTATCAGAAAGTGATCCACTCGGAGCATTTTATTTAACATGATCGGACAGCCTGTCCTTCCTTTTCATGGCATTTCATATTCTCCGTTTCCTGGTGGTTTTTCTCCCGAGAGCACATCTATATACTCTGCAGAGTCTGGAAGGGAAAAAGCAAAACCAAAAGCCTGCTTCCTGGTTTGAAGCTGGGGAGAAAAGGCCCTCTTATAACTGTGGGAGGGTCGACTTGAGGTCATCTTTGAACCACGTGAAGTTTTTTTTTCAGAGCCCTTCACTTTCCAGGTCTCTGCCCCTTTTTATTTCTTCTTTAGCAGCTTTTTCGTTAGTTTGGCTGTTGTGTTGAGGAAAGTCTCTATGAGTTACTGGTGCTACGTTGTAAATTAATCAAGTGTGTTGTTTTGTTAGACTTTGCCAAATTGCCCTCCCTGGGCTTTGTTTAATTTTGGCCTTCCCAATAGCAGTGTAGGAGAGAGCACCTGTTTCTCCACAGCCTTGTCCACTGATTTTTGCTTGTTCAGTAGGTGAGGAATGGCATCTCAGTATAGTTTTTCTCCTCAGCTTTGTACTTTGACAAACTTTCAAATTTAAAGAAAAACAAAAGTGGAATGATAACCCTTGTATAACCCTTGTATACCCTTCTCCTAGTTTCCTATAGTGTTAACATTTTGCTCCATTCTTGTCTCTGTATATAGATGCACACACACACACACACACACACACTTTTTTTTTGCTGAGCCATTTGAAAGTGGCAGACAGCATGACACTAAAATTTTCAGCATGCCTCTCCTAAGTAGAAGGATATTTGCCAGCATGACCACAATGTTGTGATCACACCCATGAAATGTAATATTGATAGTATATATTAGTATTGACAGTATATATTAGAATACCAGTATCTAATACCTAGTGCGTGGCCAAATATCCCCTGTTGTCCCCAAAAATATCCTTTGTAGCGTTTTTTTTTTCTTAAAAACCTGTAGAATCTAATCGAGGATCACATATTTTATTTCACTGTTGCGTCTCTAATCAGACACATCCTACAGTCCTCCCTTGTTTTTGTTTCTTTGTTTCTTTTGTGATGAGGAATGTTTCTGAAGAGTCTAGGCCAGCTGTTGGATGGAATGCCCTATGATTTGAGTTGGTCAGAGTGTTTTCTTATGATTAGATGCAGGTTTTGGGCAGGAACACTGCCAGAGCAATGGGGGCTCCCTCCCAGCGTGCACCTGGAGAAGAGAACGTCAGGTGGTCCCGGGTCGGTGATGCTTGTGTGAGATCTCTCAATGTGCTTTCAGTTTGCGCCTTTCTTATAAGCAAGGTTGGATATATTTGCCTATGTTTAAGGGCCATTTTCATTTCTTTTTCTGTGAGCTGTCTGTTCCTATCTTTTGCCGACTTTTCTCTTGTATTACCAGTCTTTTATTGCTTTAGTTTTTTTTTTTTTTTTTGAGATTTATGTATAGAGAGAAAGCATGAGTCAGGGAGAGGGGCAGAGGGAAAGGGAGGGAGAATCCCAAGCAGAGCCCGATGTGGGGCTCGATGCCATGACCCGGGGATCATGACCTGAGCCAAAATCAAGAGTCAGATGCTCAACCCGCTGAACCACCCAGGCCCCTGCTTGTTTACTCTTAATATACTAGGTTGATTTACTCTTTGTGTGTGATAGGAACTCCAAATATTTTTTTTCCATCTTGTCATCACTGTTTGACTTTGGTAATTATATTCTTTAAAATTTTTGTTTCAGACACAAGGGTGGTTCAGTTGGTTAAATGTCTGACTCTTGATTTCAGCTCAGGTCATGAACTTGTGATTCGTGAGTTCGAGCTCCTCATCAGGCTCTGCACTGGCAGCAAGGAGCCTTCTTGGGATTTTCTTTCGCCCTCTCTCTCTCTTCCCCTCCCCTGCTCTTGTTCTCTCTCTTTCCTTCCCTCTCTCTCTCTTTCTCTCTCAAAAACAAATAAATAAACATTAAAAAATTTTGTTTCTTTTCATGTATTCAGAAATATTCATTTTCTCTTTTATGGCCTCTGGATTTTGGCTCATAGTTAGGCCAGAGCTTTAAACTTATTTCTTGCTCTCTCTGTAGCATTGACTATAATCACTCTGTGGCTTCCCCCGGAGGTCTGGAAGCCTTGGGGAGCCAAGGGGAAGTTCAGAGAGTAGTGGTTGGTGAGAGAGTGGGAGCGTTTGTGGTCTAGGCCCAGGGCTCCCAGGGCAGGAGGATTCTGGCTGCCTAATAGAGGCTACCTCCCCAACCCCCAGGACCTGGGCTATCCGCTGGAGCTTGGCTATCAGAACTTCCTCTACCCCAGTGAGCCTGATCTCCGGGATCTACTTCTCTTCTTGGCTGAGCGTCTGCCCTCCGATGCCTCTGAGGATGCAGATCAGCCTGCAGGTATGGGCTGCCCAGGGCATGGTGGGGTGAAGGAGAGTGTGGCGGAGGGGCTGAGAGAGGTGGAGGTGGTAAAAAGGTTGGGGGTGTGTGTGGGATGTGTCTTTGGGAGAGCTGGGTAGGAGAGGGAGATTGGGGCTGGGGGAGGGGAGGCAGTGCAGGGGGAAGGGGGTCTGGGCTTGGGCTGCCCCAGGTGGGGAGTTTGTTCTGGGAGGGTCCTCTCTGCCTCACCTCCTCCTTGCTCCCCCCCCCTCACCCCCGCCAACCACATGGGCCTCCTTGGTGCTTCTCAGCCACTCCAGGCATCAGGGCCTTTGTATTTGCCAAATTATTCTTCCCCTGGATATCCTCCTGGTTCACCCCCTTACCTTTTAGAGGTTTTGTTCACATGTCCCCTTGGGGAGGCCCTCCTCAGACTGCCTTGTTTAAAATGACATGCTCCTCTCCGCAGTTTTTACCCTCCTCTTGGATCACCATCCAACAGTTTTCTGTATCGTACTCATGACCTTCGTCATGTTCTCTTCTACCAGCATGCTGGTTCCATGAGGGCAGGGATGTTTATCAGCTTGTTCACCGAAGGATCCCAAGAGTCTAGAACAGTGACTGATCCATAGTAGGTGCTCAGTAAGTGTTGAATGGCCAAGTGTGAGAACCATAGCTAGACAGATCTGCATCTCTGGGACGGGGTCCCAGAGCCACGGCTGCTTTCCTGGCATATGCATTTTTGGAACTGTGGCACTGTCACCTGATTGATACTCCTTCCCCACTCTTCATAGGTGACTCAGCTATCCTTCTCCGGGCCATCGGGAGCCAAATCCGGGACCAGCTGGCCCTGCCCTGGGTCCCTCCCCTCCTTCGCACTCCCAAGCTACAGCACCTCCAGGTGGGACCCCCCCCCAACTTATATCGATGTTGCTCATCCCTAGCTTGCCCCCCCCACCCCAGGGGGCTCAGGTTTTTGACCCCCCTCCCACCAGTGCCCCTATTACAGTTCATCATGGAGGCTCTGATTCTGCTCTCCCACCAGGGCTCTGCCTCCCAGAAGCCTTTCCACACTACCAGGCTGGCCATGTCTGAGTTGAGTTCCAGAGGAGGTAAGTGTGAAGCTGCAGAGAGGGGCTGGAGAGAAGGGTAAAGGTGGGCCTGACCCTATGGCCAGGCGGCCAGGCAGGAGGGCTAGCTGACTCTGTTCCTGCCTCCAGAGTCCCGGGAGTTCCAGGCGAGTCCTCTGCTGCTACCAGCCCCCACCCAGGTGCCCCAGCCCACTGGGAGGGTGGCCTCGCTCCTCGAATGCCATGCCATCCAGCTCTGCCAGCACATGGGCCAGGACCACCCTGGGGATGAGGACTGGGTCCACCGGGCACCACGCCATCCCACCCAGGTACTGCCCGACGCTTGGCTCCCAACTGCCAGGGCTCCTGCTCATGGCTGCTTCCTGCTGCTCCCATCTCAGCTTCCCTTGGTCCTCTGCCCCCTCCTTTCCCCACTTTGTCCTTCATCATCCCCCCTCTGCATGCATGCACCTCCCTGGCTCCTCCCCTGAGAGAACACCGGAGCCAGAAAGACTGTGGGCCTCGGACAAGTCAGTATCCCTCCCCAGAGCCTTGGTTTCCAATTCTGAGATACAGGAGCTGATAGTACCCCCGCCCCCCAGCTCAGGCTAGTGCTTGACTGAACCACGTGTAGGCTCCCAGCAACCAGAATGGTCAGGACTTGACTCCTTCCTTCCTGTTTCTACTACCTTTTTCCCACCCCCGAGTGTCTCATTCTTTCTCTGTCTCTGCCACTGTCACCAATACTCATTTTTTTCTGTCCCTAGATCTCTGCACTGTCTCTTCTGGTCACTGTTTTTCTTGTTCTGTGGCTTTGCTGCCCCTCCTTCCCACCCTTCTGTCTGTCTCCTCATGTCTGTACTGCGTCTCTCCCCTTCCCGTCTGTTCACCTCTGTAACTGTCTGTTCTGTTTGCCCCCTGCCTCCCCCACTGCCACTTGTTCCATCTTTACTTCTGTCCATCTTTTTTAAACTTACAGAGATTTTCGAACACAGAAATAGAATATTCTAATGAATCTTATGGAGCTGTAATCCACCTTCAACTATAAGCGTCTCACCAATCTTTCTTCATCTGTTCTCCCCCGATTTTTTTCACTATTATTTTATTTTAAGAAAATGTTTATTTATTTTGAGAGAGTGAGTGAGAGCATGGGTGCAGGGCAGAGAGAGAGAGAGAGAGAGAGAGAGAGAGAGAGAGAGAGAGAGAGAATATATCCCAAGCAGGTCCACACTCAGTGCAGAGCCCGACACAGGGCTCGATCTCATGACCAGGAGATCACGATCTGAGCTGATATCAAGAGTCAGTCGCTTAACTGACTGAGCCACCCAGGTGCCCCCTTTCAGTATTATTTTAAAGCAAATCCCAGTATTCATGCCATTTCAACTCTAAATACTGAAGTATACATCTCTTAACTCATAAGGGCATTCACTTTTTAAAGTAACCACTGGGTCTTTTTCACACTGAGTAACATTAACAATAATCTTTTAATACTGTCACTGAGTTTGTAATCAGATTTCCTCAGTTGTCTCAAAACTACCTCTGTCCCCCGCCCCATTCCACTCTGCGTCTACCTGCTTCTCTGCCCAGCACCTTTGGCTCTCTGTCTCTGCTCTGTCCCCACATACCCTTTAATGTTCCTCTCTTATTTGGGAGCTACTGATTTGCTCCTCTGGTGTGGAGAGAAGCATGGCTGTGAGGAGGGGACCCTGTCCTTGGGGAGCTCCCAGACCGGTGGGTCAGGAGAGGGGGACTGGGCCCCCTCGGTGGGAGAGGCTACTGGGTGGCCATGACTGGTTGGTAGCACTTTGTCAGGCAGCTCCCAGGAGGAGACAGGGCCTTGGGTGCCTAGTGGGCCTTTACGCCCTCCTGTCTGCCCTGCCATCTGTTTCCAGGAGGACACATGGGCTCAGCGGCAGCGGCTACAGAAGCACCTGGCTGAGCATCTGCGCCACACCTGGGGCCGGCCAGGGGCCCCTCCACAAGCCCGAGACCTGGGGGAGCTGCTGCAGGCCTGGGGTGCTGGAGCCAGGACTGGTGCTTCCAAGGGCTCCCGCTTCACACACTCAGAGAAGTTCACCTTCCATCCCGTGAGTGTGTCTCAATGGACACCGGTGTGCTGACGGGGCCGAGGCAGGCTCACAGGGTTGCTCTGTGTACAGACAGCACACTTTGTCCACACAGGTTTCTGTGTTCCCACTGGGCATGCCCTCTCCACACTGGGGTGGATACCCAGAGGCGTCCCCTGGGTTCTCAGGGGCTTCAGTGGAGAGAGGGTGGAGGGCAGGAGACCATGTAAGGGTGTAGGAGTGCTCCTTGTGCAACTCCCGGCTTCCCCCAGACAGTCTCCTCTGGAGATATCTTCTGTCCTTTACCCAGAAGGGTGCTGATCCTTCTCATGGGCAGGTGGGCAGGAGCTGTCAGGGTCAGGGAGGTTTCTTTATGAGCAAATGCTTCCAGCCTGTGGTCTCAGAGAGTGCCTGGGTCCTTATACACTCAGTCTGACAGCTGTCAGTGGTTGAGTGGACATGAGGATGGTGCAGGGAGGGCACTTGGAGGGAGTGCTAAGGCTGGGCTGGGAGGGGCAGGGCCTTTCCTCAACAGTCAGGATACTCCCTTCTCACTCCCCCAGGAGCCTGAGGCCCAGGCAGCCCAGGTGTCTGATGTGCCGGCCACCTCCCAGCGGCCTGAACAGGTAAGCAGAGCAGTGGCGGGCATTCTGGGCCCTTGCCTGCCTGCTGGGCCCGACACCCCCATCCAATTGACCTGTGCCTCCCAGGACACACGGGCAGCTCAAGAGCAGGAGCTGGAGTCTCTTCGGGAACAACTGGAGGGAGTGAAGCATAACATTGAAGAGGTTGAAGCCGACATGAAGACCCTGGGAATCAGCCTCGTGCAGGTGGGAGGTGGGGGTGGGTCACAGTGGGGCCTAGAGGGCCTAGAGGGACTTGAAGGGGCTGAGAGGACTTTGTAGGGGTCTGCAGATGTTAGAAGGGTTCACAGGCGACCTTGGGGACCTGTGGGCTCTTGATGATTCAGGAAAACCAGTGGGGGTGAGAGAGGGATGTAGGGTTGGGGGGTTGGACCTATGGGGTTGGGTCACCTGTGGGCATCAGTCAGGCCATGTGTGTGTCTATGAGAATCAGGAGGGGTGCGAGCATCTGTGGGCATCTGTGTGGGCATGACGGATCTGTGTGGGCAGGGGCTGGTGGGCCTTGTCAGGGTTCCTGGGGGTCATTGTGGATGTGGAGGGGTCAGAGGGGACTATGGGTGTCTCTCACCACTTGTAGGTTTCTGTGGCAATCAGGACAGGCCAGGGGGCCAATAGAGGGTAGAGGGATGTGTTGTCATCTGTGGGGGCTCAGGCTAGGCTAGGGCTTTCCAGGCTCAGTGGGGGATGTAGTGTGTGGCTGGGCTCCTGCAATGACGGCAGTGGGGGTCACGGGTGCCAGGTGGAGACCGAGTGTCGGCAGAGCGAGCTGAGCACAGCGGAGCGTGAGCAGGCCCTGCGCTTGAAGAGCCAGGCTGTGGAGCTGCTGCCTGACGGTGCTGCCAACCTCGCCAAGCTGCAGGTGGGGCTGGTGCCATGGCTTGGTGGGAGGGTTGGAGTCGGAAGGGTCCAGCCTGTGTGACGGGTATCCCCTACCACCACCCCCACCCCCACCTAGCTCGTGGTAGAGAGTAGTGCCCAGCGGGTGATCCACTTGGCGGGTCAGTGGGAAAAGCACCGGGTCCCTCTCCTGGCTGAGTACCGCCAACTCCGAAAGCTCCAGGACTGCAGAGAGGTAGGTTGTGGGGTCCTGGGCTGTATGTGGGGGGCAGGTTCAGTCCCTCCCTAGGGGGCCATCCCTGTGCTCTGCTCACTGTCCCTCTGCCCATGGGGTCCTGGCAGCTGGAATCTTCTCGACGGCTGGCAGAGATCCAGGAGCTGCACCAGAGTGTTCGGGCAGCTGCCGAAGAGGCCCGCAGGAAGGAGGAGGTCTATAAGCAGCTGGTAAGGCCTGCATGGGGAGCCCTGGGTGGTTCGGAGTGGGTGGGGGTGGGGGTCCCAGGGGAATGCCTGCTGTGTCCCCACCTAGGTATCAGAGCTGGAGACCCTGCCTCGAGACGTGTCCCGGCTGGCCTATACCCAGCGCATCTTGGAGATTGTGGGCAACATCCGAAAGCAGAAGGAAGAGATCACTAAGGTGCACCATCATGGCTGTGGAGGGTTGGGGCACACGGGCAGGCACGCCCAAGGGGCAGATGTGTGTAGCATGGCCACATGGACACCCCACTCCCTCCGAAAGGCAGAGCTGTGTAGCCATACCCCAACACAGAGCGGTCCTACCCAGTCCACTCCAGCCACACTCGATGCAGTGACTCACACCCTGTCTGGATGTGAGAGCATGTACACGAATGCCCTCAGCTGGCCTGCTAGTCTGTGCCAGACATGGGCTTATTGGCTACACTGCTCTTCACCAGATCTTATCGGACACAAAGGAACTTCAGAAGGAAATCAACTCCTTGTCTGGGAAGCTGGACCGGACATTTGCAGTGACTGATGAGCTTGTTTTCAAGGTGTGGGACAGGCTGGGCCAGGTGGAGGGGTGGGGGGCGGTGCTAGGCTACTGCCTGCCTGTCTGCTCACAGGTTGGCTTGGGCCTAGGCCCTGTGTGAGCCTTGTAGGTACACTGCTGCTTGGGCCTGGCTGTGCGCCATGGAGGATGAAGTCAGGGGAGTGGGAGAGGGTGGCCTTGTGGGGTCCTGGAGGTGGTAGATGTGGGGAGCGTGGGGGAGGCCCACTGATCCCTTTTGTCCGGTCAGGATGCCAAGAAGGATGATGCCGTTCGGAAGGCATACAAGTATCTAGCTGCTTTGCACGAGGTGAGTGGAGAAGCGTGCCTGGGGCTGCCTGGGGTGGGGCATGGCTGGGGTGCAAGCCTTCTGCTCCTGCCGTCCCCAGAACTGCAGCCAGCTCATCCAGACCATCGAGGACACAGGCACAATCATGCGGGAGGTTCGAGACCTTGAGGAGCAGGTGAGGCTTGGGGTAGGAGGGGAAACCAAGGCAGGCCAGTGGACAGCTGCTTGGTTAACATCACGAGAGGCTGTGGGACCGGACACAGCCTGTGGCTGGACTCTCAGCCTTGCCCCTTAGTAGCTGTGTGTATGTGAGCTGACATAGGCCGGTGGCCTTCTCTGAGCCCCAGTTTCCACCCCAAAGGTCTTCACACCTGCCTCCCAGGGCTTCAGCTTGAGTATGCGGTGGCTAATCCTGCCATATAGCAAATGATGCTTTAGGTGAACAGATGACACGTGCAGAGGCCTGTCGGTGGGACACAGCAGGCTATTGTTGGAGGAGGGTGGGGGGAGCACGGGAGGGGCCTTGAGTGGCCTCCATGGAGGCAGGGTGGCTAACAGGAGCTGGGAAGGGGGCCAGGCCCACTGAAGGGATGTGATTCGCGTTGCCTTAGATCGAGACGGAGATGGGAAAGAAGACCCTCAGCAACCTGGAGAAGATCCGCGAGGACTACCGAGCCCTTCGCCAGGAGAACGCTGGCCTCCTGGGGCGGGTCCGTGAGGCCTGAGGAACCCCCAGCACAGGTCTCCTCCTGGCCTTAGGCAGGGATTTGGGATGTTGGGGGCCATGGCCAAGTGCTTGCCCTAGCCATTCCCTCTGTTGGCTGTGCAATTCCTCCTGCTATGGCCTTGGCTCCAGACCCCTGCCCACCTGACCCCAACCCTTATCTGGGGTGATCGTCCAGAGTGTGGGAATTTGGCTACAGTTTATTGGGGTTAGGGCCTTGGATCCTGAATAAATGAGGGACTCTGACTGCAGTCTAAGCTGAGGCATGGATGGGGACGTAAGGCACAGAACGGGGGAGGTGGGGTGGGTGACAGGAGAGGCATGGGGTATATTTGGTGATTCAGTGTGTGTGTGGCTGTGAAAGCCCATGTGGGACTCAGGAAATCCACTGTGGCGCTGTGTGGGTGTGTGCACACGTGAGATGCACAGGTGTGTTCTGATGGGCTGTGTGACCAAGAGGATTTGTTGGGAGCTGCCGGAGGATGTGTGTGACTGGTATGTGTCTGTGTGGTTCTTTGGGTCCTGAGATCCTGAAGGTACCAAGGCTGCTTGGGCACACCCCATGTGGCCCTGTACCTGTGGGCCTGGAGGATGGTTGTGGGTGTGTGCTTTGGGGTATGTGGGCTGGCAGAACTGTGCTCAGGTGCAATCGTCTGCGTGATTGCAGATTTGAGGTTGCCTGGGTGTGCTGTGGCAGGCTCTTTGTGTTTTGGTGCTTGTATTGTATCCGAGGGACAGGACTGTGACTGCCTGTGTGTCTTTTTGAGCCCCCACGGTCATCTGGGAGAGTGACTGAGGCAGGCCATGTGTGTGGTTGGTTGCAAAGGCTCAGTTTGGCTAAAGAGCTTGTAGGAAGCCAGGCCTCTGTGAGCAGCCTTGGTGCAGAGCATATGATCTAGGAGGGTAGTCAGCTGAGGATCAGGGTCCCTGGCAGGCAAGACTGTGCACCCCTCACTTCTTGGTCCCTGTGGGCACATCTGGGGCCTGCCACCCCTGCCCCAGGCCACTTCCACCACCCCCACCCTGTCCCCCGTTTCGGCCCCTGTCCTTCCTTCCTCCTTTCCTTGGTCTTGAGGTTAGGGGCCAGGTGTGGGGTTGGAACACCTGCTGGGCCTCTGGCTCCTCTTCTTGCGGAACTCGAATTCATCCACGGTCCATACGGCCCCCTTCTCACTCTCCACCCGCACAAAGCACTTGTGTAGGCTCAGGTTGTGGCGGATGGCATTCTGTGGAAGGAAGGCCGGCCAGGCCAGGGGCAGGGGAGATGGGTAGGCAACCATCCTCCAAGGTCAGCACTACTCACCAAAAACCGGCCTCCTGCCCCTTTCCAGCATGCCTGCAAGCCCAGCCTCAGGCCCTCCCACTCCTGAACTTGGTGCAGCACCATGGTGGCATTTGAGGCCCTCCCAGCCTCCGCCACCCCAAAGGAGCTCACCTTCCAGGTGGCGGGGTGGTTTCTGAAGAAGGCAAACATGCGTGTGAACCAGTGGTAGATCTCGTTGAGGGTCCGCTGCTTCTCAGGAGCCTCCAGGATGGCCTGGGGGTAAGGGGGTATGGGGGTAAGGGAGCCACTCCCTCATAGTTGGGCTGAGGGTGGCAGTGTCTGACATGGGTAGAACTGTGGGAGCTTGATTTGTTTGGATTTAGGAATGGGTTTAAGGGTCAGAGATGATGGCTGCAGTGAGGTTCTGGGTCAGGATGTCAGGATGGGGCTAGGGATAGGTAGGGGAATGTGTGATGTTGTGTAGGGATTAGGTGTGGGCCTAGGATGAAGGTCTAGGCAGGCTCTGATGAAAGTTCTGGGAAGGCATTAGGGAGATTCAGATGAAGGGGTTGGGATGGGATGAGGACAAGGGTCAGACAGGTGTCACAAGGAAGTGGTCAGAGGCAGGGTCCAGCTGGGGGATATGTGGGCACATTGGGATATGTGAGGGCTGGGGAAGGAGTTAGAATAATATCTGGGGTGGGTTTGGGGCCAGGGACAAAGATCAGGTTGGTTTGGGGACTATTTTACAGGTCCAGGAGGGGGTTAAGTATGGGGTTGAGATGGGCATAAGGGAAGGGGTGGGTCAAGGGCCTGAATCTTGCCTGGGTAGTGGTTAGGTTTGGGCTTGAGGCAGGTCTGGGGTGAAGCCAGCGTGGGGGGGTCGCATCTGAGACATGGGTTTGTTTGTGCAGGAGCCTGTACTGGGGGCACTCAAGAGGAAGGCTGGGACTGTGGGAGGCTTGTCCCCACCCCCTGTTTCTTTTCCTTCTCCATGGTCTGTGCTGCCTGCTTACCCAGCGGATGAGGGTGGCATAGGTGAAGGGTGGCCGCATGTCATGGAACTTGAAGTAATCCATGTTGTGGAAGAATTCTGTAGGAATGGGGGAGAGTCAGGTCCCATTCCGGGGCTCCTTGCCCCCTCTCCCATCCTCCAGTCTACAAGCAGAGTCTACGCGGCTAAAATCCTAAAATCCCTTGCTAACAGCACTAGGCTTCACCATTACAGTTCTTGTGCTGAGCACCGGACATCAAATGTATCATTTACTGTGTGTACCACTCCCACCTCAATGGGCCTTATTGTTTCCAAAGTTTAAAGGAAGTGGAGTATGCACACAAAGGGATGTAACTGGCCATGTGGCAGAGCCAGGATGACACTCAAGGGCCCTGATCCCTGATAAGCTCCTGGCCCCGGGCCTTGTGGGTAGTAGGGGATTCGTGAGCTTGGGAGAAGGGAAAAGGAGAGTCCCTGGGAGTTGCTTAGCTAGTTCCCTCCCTTCTGATGACCAAATGGAGTAGCTGAAGCCCAGAATGAGGGCTTCTCCCAGTCCCCAGGAGAGATGGGGCTAGAAATTAGAAACCATAGTGGGGGGCTTGCAGGCCTTGGAAATGCTGACAGACAGCTTTTGTAAGCAGTTGTGTTTTCCCAAAGGCTGGGTGGCAGTGCTGGGGAAGAGCACTATTGGGGCTCCTGTCTCCCACCCAGTGCCAGTCAGGGGTATTAGGGGTTCAAGGGGCACCAAGTAGGGCATGGGACATCCTTGCCTGGGAATGTGCTATTTCCATGGCTGCCCCAGAGGTGCCTCCGCACAGCAAACAGGCCGTCAGGGGCCTCCTGGGGGCTGGGCCAGGCTGGGCCAGTGGCGGCTGAGGTGCCAGTGGCCACGATGCAGCAGGAGCCCTTGTCGGATGACGCCTGCAGGAGGAGGGAGACGCTGGTGATTCAGAGCCTTAAACTTTCCACTTGAATTTTAAATAAGTAAGTGTTTTTTAAAAGCAAGGGAGCTCTCTTCTCAATTCGTCTGGTGCGGAATCCCATGAAGCAGTGTGAGCTGTATTTATTAGAGTGTGCGTGTGGACCCGTGTGTGTGTGTGTGTGTGTGTGTGTGTGTGTGTGTGTGTAGAACACCAAAGCTGGGGCCTCGAGCTGGGGTTGAATCAGGCTTCTCTTCTCCCCAACTGTGACCTGTGACCTGTGACCTTAGGGATGATGGTAATACCTATTGAGGATTAGATCATTATGCTCTAGCAACGTTCTCAGAAACGGTGCCTGGCACCCAGGGCCTGCTTCATGGGTGTGTGACCTGTTTAATCACATAGGTCCCTGCACTTTGTTTACTCCTCTGTGGTTATCATCTTGAAATCTGAGCCCCGTGTTGTTATCTTGCACTGGACCCTGCGAGTTACATAGCCAATCCTGCCAGTAGCAAGGGGTCTGTGTTCAGTCAGTGTCTGGCTATTTGCTGTTGCTTTGAAAACTCAAGAGCATGATGTTTTGGGATCTTAGGGTCAGAGGCTTTGTAGTTGGAGGGGACAGATTTCCAGGTCTGGGAATGTTTGGAGCTGGGGACAGGGGCCCAGATGTCCTGGGGCCTGGGTGCAAGGACAAGTCCCCATCCCCTCCCCCCCCCCCCACAAGCAGTCTGTGCCACCTACAGGCCTGGCGTGGCTCACCGTGGATGGAGCTTTGGTCAGAGCCATCTTCCCAGCCAGGTGGGCCTGCATAGCACCCAGCTTCTCCTTCTCCAGCACCAGCTGTGAGGATGGGCACAAAGTGAGGCCTCACCTTGGCCATTCTCCACCACACCTTTTTGCTCAGGTTCCCTGGGAGTGCTCCACCCCCTCCCTTTATGCCAGCCCCCATCCTGGGTGAACTTGGCTCCTGGCACAGGGTGGACATAAGGCTTGCCCATCATCGCCCAACCACCCCTCCCCTACATCACCTGCTGTTCCAGAGACTGCACCACTTCCCTCTGGAGGAGACACTGTGCCCTGCCCTTCTCATCCAGGAGATGGTCCGCCTGGCAGTGCCTGGGTCGGGAGGAGATTCCATGTGGGTGACCATGGTGGGCCTGGCTTTCTGGCTCAAATATTCCAAGTGAGGAGGGCCAGACACTCTGGGAGTTCTCTCTTCAGAGTCTCAGCCTCCCTCCCCTCTCTATACCTCAGTCTTCCTCTTACACCTGCTATTCCTTCAACACACGCTACTTGGCACCTCCTGGTGCCAGGCCTGAGCTCACCACCTGAGCCTGGCCAGGGTGCTGGAGGTGATGTTGGAAGGCTGCTAAACTGAGAGCAGGCCAGGTAGGTTAGGGCAGGAGGGGCACCCCAGGTGGAGGGGACAGCCTGTGTAAAGGCCTGGTCGTGAAGAAGACAGGGTGCAGAGTCACCACTGATAGTTGGGTTTGGTTGGAGAAGGGGTATGTGCGTGTGTGATGGGGCTGAGGGAGGCAGCAACAGCCACTGTGAGAATCTAGGACTTTAGGGATCAATAAAATCAGGCTGGTGTGTTGGTATCAGGGTAGCAGGGCAAAGCAGTTAGGAGTGTGGTTTCTGGAGCCTGGAGCCTTCTGCCTGGGTTCAAACCACAGCTCTGTCACTTAGGAACTGGGTGATCTTGATCAAGACACTTTTTTTGGCCTCAGTTTCTGTATCTGTAAAATGGAGGTAAATAATAGTATGCACCTCTATTATGATGCCCCATTACACAGATGAGGAAACCAAGGCCCAGAGAAGCTAAGTAACTTGCCCAAGGTCACACAGCCAGTGAGTGATAGAGCTGGGATTTGAACCTACAGTCTCAGCCTTTGCCTTTTGCCTCTTTGCTACCTATGAGGCCTGAGCTGAGACCTGTACCACAGGCATCCTCCTACAAACTGGGGGCCCTCCTGGACAGGATAGGGCCTGGGTCACTCACTTGAGGAAATCCTCTGGCTCCTCGAAGACCTTCTCACATCCAGGCCACTTGCAGACACCATTTGCCAGCAGTGAATAGGAGCCCTGGGGCACGGTTGAAAGGGTGCTAGGGGGAACAGAGGGTGTTCAGGGGAGGGAATGCCAGGGCGGGGGTCCTTCCCAGCCTTGTCCACTGACCTGTCTTTCCGGGGTGTGCTGGGGCTTGGGAAGGTGCAGAGCAGTGCTGGCTCCCTGGACACCCATTCCAGGCTGGCCACGTTGATTCCTGTAGGTCAGGACAGGGCACCTTTGGGGACTGAGAGCTCAGCCCACAGAGACTCTCATTTTGAGCTTCCCACCCTCCTGAGCTTCGCAGGCCCTGACTCCCAATGGGTTCTGTTGTCCCTCACGTCCAAGGCTTCTGGTAGAGCCGCTCAAAGACTGCCATTTGCAAGAGCTGACATTTTGACTATGCAAAGATCTGCAGTTCCGTGATTCTGACATTCTGCATCTTTAAGGTTCTGAGCCTGACATTTTTTTGGAGGTTGGAGTTTCCAATATGATAAGACCTGATACCTCTGCCCTCCTGAGGGCTACCATTCAGCAGCCTACACTGCTCACATTCAAGGACTTGGGGGCTTGGGTTCTGTAGAGCCGTGGGGTGGGGTGTTACCAGGTGGCAGGCCGGGCCGGGCCTTGAGGGAGAAGACGCCAGTGGCAGCAGTGGGTGGCGGGAGGCTGATCATAGCTGGGCTGTCCAGTGGGCGCACCTGCAGCACGGGGGTCCGAGCGTGGGTATCCACCGTTGAGAGCTGGGGGCACATATGGGCTGTGGTTTAGCCTGCCCCCACCCAGTTCTCCTTCCTGCTCCCTCCTCCCTGCCCAGTCTGGGTCAGTACCTGGTGCATGAAGTGTGGCCTGTCCTGGAGGAGTGCCTGCAAGTGGGGCGAGGGGCCCAGCCGTGTCCCAGAGGGTGCCACCATGACTAGGGGCACTGTAGGCAGCTAGGGGGGAGAAGGCAGGCAGGTGAGATGTCATCCTTCCTCTCATTGGCCTACATGTCTAATTCACACACTCCTCACCACAAGCCTACATGGCAGGGACTCTGACCATCCCCTTTGCATGTACTAGGAAACTGAGGCTCAGGGAGAGTGAATGACTTTTTCAAGATCAAGCAGCTAATAAGTGGCAGAGCTGGCCTCAATCCTATCGCCTCAACTCTTTGGGCTCCAGCCCTCCCCTCTGTCACATGGGGATGGGGTCACATAGCCATGCCTGTGGGACCACGATAGGATCTCCTCTCCTGAGACAAGGATTGGGAGGTTGGGGAGAGCCTCGAATCTCTGAGACCTGCTAACTGGGGACTTTCTTGGCCCTGTGACATCTGCATAAGTCACAGACTTGCCTGGGACCCAGAAAACCACTTCCTGTGCCCCAGCTGGGCCCCCCGCCCAGTGCCACAGTAAAGGTCGGCACCTGTAGGCCCAGGTACCCCACCCTGCCTGCCCCATTCTGGGCCCTGGGCCTCACCTGCAGCTGCGATGGTGGCATGGGGTTCAAAGAGGAGGAGGCATGGGCCCCGCCTCGGAGGTCCCGGCCCTGGAAGGTTGCCCCTGGGCCCTTGGCCCCCAGCGGGTCTGAAGTCTTGGGTCCAGCCCTCCAGCTGGGTGAGGCTCCTGGGGATGGGCCAAGTGCCAAGGAAGGGGCCGAGGGCTTGGCTGGCCTGGGGTTGGGCATTGGGTCCTTGTCCGAGGGCAGGCTGTGGGGACATATGGGGAAGGAGTTACACATGTCCCTTGTGGGGTGTGTGTGTGTGAACTACTCAACCACCTGAACCACGTGGGCACCTCCGCTGGTCAGAGCAGGCATTGGCTGGGGCATGTCCCCAAAGGCTCCCCAGCTGAACCCCAGCACCGGTCACGTGTACGTGCGGCACACACCACACACACATTGGTGTCAGGAACACAGGTATGTGTGTGTCTCCACACATGCTCAGTATGCAGATGTGCACTGGTCCTGTGCATGCTGGCACAGCCCTGGTGGTGATATGCCCTCCACAAGGGAGGTGGGGGATTTGGGGTGGTTTGTGGGGCCTCAGCCAGGGCAGGTTTCAGCTTTTTTCCCCAACCATTTGAGGCTTGTCTCCAAGCCTCAGCCACCTGGGTCTCTCTGCACTCTGCACAGGCCATGTGACCTTTGCTGATCCTGCTGGGACTGGTCCATGACTCTCCTGATGGCATTATTTTATCCCAGTGACCTGGCATACACAAGAGTGGAGGGGGGCATGGACTCAAGATCCCTCTGGCTGCTGTGAGAGGGACAGACTCTAGGAAGGTGAAAACAGGAGTACTGGCAAGGAGGGTCAAGCAAGTGACAGCTGGGGCACAGACCAGGGTGGTGGCAGTGGAGATGGTAAGAAGTGGGTGGATTTTGAGTGTTTTGAAGGTGGAGTCAGGAGAATTTGCTGGCAGCTTGGATGTGGTAGGGGGTGGTAAGAAAGGGAGGGTCAAGGTGATCTCCAGGTATTTGCCTGAGCAGCTGGAAGGACAGAGCGGACATCACCTGAGATGGGGACAATGGGGACAGCAAGGTTGGGGGTGATGACACCAGGTGTGGATAGACACAAAGGGTCTGGTGTTAGACATGCCAGTGGAAATACTGAGCGGCAGCTGAGTACAGGAGTCTGGGGCCCAGGCAGGGGCAGGGTCTGATCATCTCTGGGCTCTTGCCCCGAATGGAGCTGACATGGCAGGTGCCAGAGAGGAGAGACCGACTCTCTTGAGCCAAGGTCTGTGGGAGCATCTTGACTCAGCCCCCACCAGAGTTTATCCCAACTCTGCTGTCCAAGCCTGCACTCGTGCTATATGCCCTGCCTGGAAAGTCTGCTCTTCCTCGGTATCTCCTATCTGAACCCTATCCAGAAAGTTCTCCATAATGGCTCCAGGCACCTTTGCTGAGCCCCAGAACCTTACACTCTGCAACAGGCAGGGCTTCAGTTTCTCAGAATCCCAGTCTAAGAGGAAGCCTGAGCTGGAAGGGACTGCCTAGTCCAGCCTCCGTTTTACTGAAGGGGACACCCAGGTGCAGCGTTTCACAGTCCCACGGCAACTTGAGAGCTCCATATATTTCTCCAGAAAGTATGCATGTGTGCACATTTCACAAGGCCCATGCTGTGGGGCTGTGTGTGTGTGTGTGTGTGTGTGAGAGAGAGAGAGAGAGAGAGAGAGAGAATCCCCACCCCGCAGCACTGGGTTAGGCACACAGCTGCCGATAGTAGCCTAGGCCAGCACAAGGAGGGTTTAGGGGGAACAGTCACTCCTTCCTTTCTTTACTGTGAGCTCACAGGGGTTGACAGAGCTCTAGTGCAGAGGGAGGTTGGAGGTGAGAAACTAGGTACTAAACTCTTAGGCGCTCGGGGTTAGAACATTACTGAGTGAGAATCAAGATCCTGGGTCTACGGAGGCTCAGAACTCAGTGACCATGAGGAGGTGAGCAAATGCATGAGGGCAGAGATTGGGGTGATGCTTCTAGAAGCCAAGGCATGTCAAAGACTGCCAACAATCCACCAGTAGCTAGGAGAGCGGCATGGACAGATTCTCCCTTGCAGCGTCAGAAGGAACCAACCCTACCTACACCTTGATCTCGGACTCCTGGCCTCCAGAACTGTGAGACAATAAATTTCTGTTGTTTAAGCCCCCTGGTTTTTGGTAATTTGTTACAGAAAACTGAGTAAACGAATACTGACTTTTGGTCAGTTTATAGATGGTTTCTACCACTCTGGCCTGGCCCACATCACTGGCCTGTGGTCACTTCTTAAGCTGCCTGGACACTTGGCTAGGGCTTATAAGAAATCTCCTCCCCAAACACATCTGGAATGGCCAGACTCAGGGAAGCACCAATACATTCTCAGAAAGGGGACATAGATAGGGTCTGTCTGGTGGTGGGGAACCTGGAGGGCCGGGCTGGGCAGCCGGCTTCCTGCATCGTCTGTTGGGGCGTCCCTTTCTGACTGTTTCTCAGAAGCTGCATGGAGGATGTTTCTGGGACACAGAGTGTGTTTTCATATCGGGGTCTGCATCTGGGCCCTGTTGTCACTTCCCCAGATTTTCCGCCATTGACGTCATGGCGGCCGGATGCACTGGGCTTCATCGGCACCAAGGAGGAAGAGAAGGGGGCAGATACCCCACCCCACGGGTTTCGTTCCGAGAATTGGCTGGCCCATCCTGCAGCTGGCTTGGCCCAGGTAGGGGTGATGTGGGTGCTTGCGGATGTGGTGAGTGACGTCCATCTGGCCACCATGACAAGCCCTGGGACCTGTAGACCTGGCCCTTCTTGGGCCATGGAGAGGCCCAAGGTTTGATGCTTGGGGAGTACTGTGTAGAGCCTACAGGTATTGGGACCCTGGGGATCTTCAAATGGTACTATGCCAGAATCACAGAACCTCAGAATCACTATACTTCAGAATCACAGAACATCATTTCTTAGGTTCAAAGGATCTCAGAATCCCAAACCCACTCTATGGGGTTCAGGGGTCCAACCTCTCAATATGGGAAGGCCAATGTCAATGGTGTCCAAACTCACTAGAACTCCCTGAAGGACAGGAAGGTCACTACTTCATAGGGTCTCTGGATTACCAGGCTTGGAATCGTAGCAAGTCTCCTCTTAGCCTCCCTCCTAAGTTCTGTGAAGGCAGGAGGGTCAGAATCATCTCCTCTCCTTCTCCCAGCCTGGGGCTGGGCTATGCCACTAACTAGCTATAACTCTCCTCAGGCTCATATGTAAGGTGGGACAGTAATAGTACCCCTCTTCTAAAGTTAATGTACATGAAATGCTTAACAAAATGTCAGCTCAGTAAACGAACACTTACAGGGCCTCAGTCTCCCTGTCCATTCTGGGATGATGTTCCCACACTCATAGCCATTCCATGAGGGATAGGGAAGGAGGCAGGGAGGTAGAGGCCAGCGTGCCTTCAGCTAGGGCCTGCCTCATGGCATGGAGCAGGAAAAGCCTCGGCCTTTGCCAGTAGAGAGCCCACTGCCAGGCTCTATGGAGGGGCTCCAGTATGGAAGTTACCAGGGGCCAGGGTCAACTCTCGGGACGTGGCTAAGCTCTATTCATAGTCAGACCCACAGATACATTGACTGACTTATGTCCCTCCAGTATCACCACCCTCTGGCCAAAAGGCCTCTGAACCCATGGGACTATGGGACCCCACCCAGACTAGCTCTTGTGAGGCTGGGCCCTACACTGGCCCATGTGGCCACAGGGCCTCCTTCCTGAGTAAGGGCCCAAGTCATGAGAAGGCAGAAGGGGGAATGGCAGCAGCTGGCAGGCAGCTCAGGTCCCCCTTCTCCCCTCATGGGTGCTGAGAAGTAAACTGAGGCCCATGGTGGGGGCAGACAGAACCAGGGTCCCACGGAGAATCCCATGGTTTGAGCTTGGGTCTCAACTTTGCCTCTGCCTCTCTGTGAGGCCTTGGGAGAAGCCCTCCTGCCCATCTCTGGGCCTCAATTTGCCCCTTTGTACACTGGGTGGGGAGAAGCATGGAGTAGATGAGGGCCAGGGCCCTTCTACTTTGTGTCTGGGTGAGTTGTTCACCTGTCTGCAGGGCGTCAAGTTGACAACTGCCCCTCTATCCAGGGGACTGAGAGACAGGGATACGTAGAGACAGAAACAGAAAGAGACAGACAGATAGACATAGGGGAACAGAAAGACCCAGAGAACAAGAGATACAGAGAGATGGGAGAAACATGAGGTGGGACAGAGATAAATAGAGAGTGTGAGATGCTGAGAGAAAGAGAGACAGAGTGACAGAGATGGAGGGAGGGGAACTCATAGGAGCAGAAAGTCATAGAAGTACACACAAAAAGGGAGACAGAAAATGAGAGAAACAAAAAGGACAAGAGACAGAAACAATAGCACATAGAGATGGAGAGAGACAGAGAGAGAGAGAGACAGAGAGAGAGACAGAGACAGAGAGGGATGCCCCAGATAAGAACAGTTACTGTTAGCTGGTTTTTGGCTGGAGGAACTGAGGCTGCATCAAATAACAAGGAATAAGGAAGGGCAAGATGCTGGGGACCTATGGCCAGGGAATATATTGTACTGCAAAGCAACAATCAGCAAATCAGGACAGCCCAGGTATAAGAACAGACACTGAGGAACAGAACAAAATGGGAAGCTCAATCACAGACCAATGTCTAGAGGGAATCGAGTTTGTGATGAATGTGGCATTTCAAACTGGGAGACAGGGGAGAATATATTGTTTAACAAGTGTTTCTGGGACAATTAAGGGGAAAATAAAGTTATTGAATGAATAATCAGTCCATTTTCCCCACCAATTCCTCTCTGCCCAGTTTGAAATGTCATGAGCATGGACCCTGCAATAAAATCCAGATCTATTAAAGAGATAAATGATAATATCTAATGCTGCTTTTGGGTTTACTGAATGCCAGACTCTATGCTAAGCACTTAACATGGTTAAGATATTTAATCCTTATAACAACTCTTTGAGGTAGGTACTACTAGAATCATCACAGTACATATGAGGAAATGAAGGTACAGACAAGTTAAATGCCTAGCTAAAAATCACACAGATGACTTGGTGTGAGGCTGGGTTTGTCCCAGACAGTCTGGCTCCAGTACCCACACTCTTAACCTCCACAGCAAATGGAAAAAATGAAGCCATAAAAGAGACTAGAAGCCAACACAGGCGAACATTTATCTCATTTTCAAGGACTTTCTAAGCACAAAACCAGAGACAGTAACCACAGAAGAAAAGAGTAACCCATTTGACTATATAAAAACATCATAGCATCACAAAACTCCATAAACAAATAGAAATAGTGAGTGATAAATTGGGGGAAAATATTTGCTACATATGTATGGCTATTGGAAGGTTAATATCCTTTCTAAATAAAAAGCTGTGACAAATCAATAAGAAAAAATGATGAACACTCTATTAGGACTAAGGATGTGACCAGATGACTTAAGAAAAAGTACGAATGATCAACAGTATAAGTAATCAAAGAATGCAAATTTCAACAATGTGGTAATATTTTTTCTTACCTGTTATGCTGAGAAAGGACTTAAAAATGATAATACCCACCCAGGGCCTAGCTCGAGTACAAGGAGCATAAAACAGGACAACCTTTTGGAAGAACAATTTGCAGAGAGGGTCAGAAACCTTAAAAACGCACACATGTCTTGCCCTGGCAACTCCATTTTCAGGAATCCAAGGAACTAATCAGGGATGATTCTGGGGAAAATCTAGAAATAACCTGAACGTCTAATAATTGGCACTTGGTCAATTCAGAGTTCATACCAATGTGAGGACAGTCTTGACAGCCATGAAAGATCGTCTGTTGAGACAATTTTTAGTGATCTACAAAAATGCTCCTATTCTTTGAATAAAGCAGGAACAATACCAATAGAGAGAGTGGTTCTAAGTTGGTTTAAAAAAAAAATACTAACAGTGAAGAGTCAGCACTTGCTAAGCCTGCAGAGATGAGCTCGCCCCAGCCCTGAACGACTGCTTGGTTCCTGGACATGGACTCTGGACATACACACACACACACACACACACACACACACACACACACACTCACACACACACAGAGTCCTGGGGTAGGACCACAGAGCTAAACCACGGTTGCCAGTGACTGAAAGTGCCCCCCAGGAGGGTCTTTCATGCCATGCAAGCACAAGTTCAATGAAATGCTCAGCCTGACCTGACAGCTCACAACCCTCCTTCGATAGGGGCAAACAAAACTGATGCTCGCTCTTGTAAAATGTAAATGTCTTCATCAATGTTACTCAATACACTATTATTAAGCACCAACAGTCCAAAGCTCTGTGCTGGATGGTGGGTGGGAAGGCAGGTGGGGGAGGCTAGACAAGAGAGCAGGAGAGACAGTGGGAGATAGACGGACAGAGACAGGGAAGCTGGGCAGAGCCAGAGAAAGACAGAGTGGTGGAGAGTCTAAGTACCTGGGAAAAAGACAGAAAGAGAGAGGCAGAGCAACATGGAAAGAGACAGGACCAGCAGACAGAGAGGGATGAAAGCTATCAAGAGTCAAGAGACAAAGAGGAGGGAGAGGTGTAGTTGAAATTTTCAGTTACACCTGGGCAGTGTTTCAGGTTGTTCAAGGCTCGGGAATTCATAAAGACGGGCAGTTGGCATATTTTAAAAGTCCTGCCCATCTATATATTAATTTATTTATCTTTGCCTCTGCCCACACATTGATTAAGTACTTTACCTATCAGTCTTCTGGCATTGATTATTACTATTATTATTGTCAAAAATATCTTACCTGACTGGAACCACAGTAGTTGTGTGCGTCTTGATGGTACCGGAGGGCCCCTGCCTGCACCGCGCCCCCCGCCCCCCAGTGCCTACCTCTCTGCCATCTCTTTCACTGGACCCGCATCTGATGGAGGAGAGCAGGGACACTCACCTTCTTGAAGTGGACTCACAGAAAAGGATCAGCCAGGCTTGTGGGAAACTGTCGCATATCAAAAACAACTTTGCTTTTATACCGAGAAGAAAAACCACGGTGTGGAAGCCACAGACCTCTCTCTTCTAATAATCCAATTTTTTTTTCGATGAGTATGTGTGCTGATAATCACAGGGTGGGGGGGGGGTTCTCATAGTTTTTTCTCTCTCTTGCTCTCTCTCTCTCTCACTCACTCTGTTTCTCCTCTTCTTGATTATGAGACTTAAACGGAAATTTTGAAATTTTGGGTTTTTTCTTTGCCCTTTACGAGTCATCTGAAAATATGATTTCTTCCCCTCACCACAGAGGTGAGAGGTATCAATGAGATAACAGGGCTCATGAGAAACCACAGTTTTTTAAACAAAAGTGTGTAGAGTTAGAAAAAAAAAAAACAAGGGAAAAAAACTCAAATAAATCACAGAGGCGTCCCAAGCAGGTAGAGACATCACTCTGTGTGTGTGATGGAACGGGAAACACCAGGGAAAGAAACTGAATAGGACTGGGTTTCCAGAAGCTTTGCTTTGCTCTATGCCTCAGTTTCTCCTTAGGGAGAATTGATATGGTCAGCACTGCTCTTACTGCCCAGGGAGGGGGAGCTCTGCATCCCATCTTCCCACAGAGGGTGAAAAAGTTATTTCACGGAGAAAAATGCAGGGAGTCCGTCTCTACCCCCCACCACCACAATTCACAGAATCTAAGAATCTGAGAATCACTGGCTCCCAGAATCCACTTAGCATCACTGAGTAAGGAAAGGGAGAAAAGTCTTGCCTCATCATGTCGTAGAGCCTGAAAACTCAGACCTGGAGGGTATCCTACAGGGAAGGTCCTGACAAGGCCCCTGGTGTTAACGCATCCATTCTCATGATGGCCAGAGGCCCCCTGGGACCCCAATCTCCTCATAGTCAGGGACACCATGACCTGATGATTCTGAGGCCCTCAGCCTTTGCAATTTTCTACTTCAACAAATCCCAGCTTCCAAGGTTTTAGGATTCTAGATTACCGCCATCATCCCCATAGCTGACATTGATCTCCAGTTTTCCAGGTTCCAGACATAGTGCTGAATGATTCTCACAAATGATCACATTCAGTCCTCACTGCAGCCTGTTGCGGTCCATCTTGTCATCACAGCCATCCTACAGATGGGGAAAACGGAGGTGCCGAGTAGTTGAGCAACTTGCCCAAGATGACAGAGTTGGCAAGTGGGGGCTCTGCCTTCTTTGGTGCCGGGCTTAAAAATCCCCAGGTTTCCTTGACCCCAAAAGTCTTGGGTTTTAAATTCTAGGGAAGTTCTGAGATTTGGAGATTCTTCTGGGGGCTTGAAGCTTGTGAGGTTTTATGGTTGTCCAAGTATTGGTAGCTGCATTTCCTTACTTCAGCAGTGACCCCCTCTAACCAATGGTTAACAGGGGAGACCAGGCCCCAGGGGCTTCTACTGATAGGCTGTGGCTGAGGATCCCAGCCCCCAGTTCCTCAGTGCCCTGCATGGCCCAGGGTTCTGTCATCCAATGTCTACTCCAACTCCTCTGCAAGACTGGCTTCGGGCCTGGGGAAGAGAAATTGGAAACGGCTTTTTATTCACATGATACAAACCCAGTGGCCAAGACCCACTCCTTCACCCCTTCACCTTTTTTCTTCCCCCTGCCACCTCCCAAGTCCTGAAAAAAAGGAGAGCCTCTTTCCTTAACTCAGACTCACCTTTCTGGAAAAGCCTAGAGGGGGCCTGATGGTCTGGCTTTGTGAAGATAAGAAAAAAAAAAAAGGTGAATAGAAAAAAAAAAAAAGACCTAAAAAAAATCAGCCAACAACAACAATTAAAAAAATAAGAAACCAACCCTCCCTACCATTAGTTCAAAACAAGACTTTCACTGGTTGAGGCTTCTGAGTTGGTGGGACACATCTGAAGCCCAAAGATGGCCTGTGTGTGCAAGGCAGCCAGGGGAGGCACCAAAGTGGAATGAGGTTCTCAGATTGGAGGCCTGCAGGGACCTCATGTACGGCAGGGGCTTAACAGGTGTGGCATGTGGTTGTGAGCAAGAGGGTGTGAGAAGCTTGTTGATCAGGAAGAAGTCCTGGGGAGCTGACTTTAGGGATGTTCCCGAAGCTAATGACCCCTTGCTCCTCATGGACTTGGGTCTCAACATTCTTTGTACTCCCTGTGTAACTAACTATAAACTAGACCAGTTCTAGAGGTCAAGGCCTCATTCCTTGCCCCAGCACCTGTCCCCTCTTGAGAGAGGAGGCTGGTTTTCTTTTACAGGGTCAGAGGTGTGAGCTGCATCCTTCTTATACCCTCCCTAGGCCATCTCTCCCTTATTGTCACTCACTCCATGAGATGAGTGGCCAGAGAAGTAGGGAGATAGCTGAATGAGGATGGTGGCCTAGAGTACCAGGAGGCCACTTGAGTGGGGCCCGGTGTGTCGGTGGGGTGATGCTACTGCTGCAGAGAGCCAGGACCCTTGCAGAGTGAGGGCAGAGAGGGGCAGGCAGAAGTCACCACCTCCTCTTTGTACTGGACTACATCCTCTTGTGTGGAAGACTTAAAAAAATTTTTTTTTCAGAGAGAGTGAGTAAGTGAGCAGGGGAGAGGGGCAGAGGGAGAGAGAGAGAGGATCTTAAGCAGGCACACTCAGCACAGAGCCCAATGTGGAGCTCAATCCCATGACCCTGGGATCGTGACCTGAGCCTAAATCAAGAGTCAGACGCTCAACTGACTGAGCCACCCAGGTGCCCCTTGTGTGGAAGGCTTCTGGGGGAGAGTACACAGGATTACACAGGCACATCCATGAAAGTCCCCAGAGAAGGGGAGGCCTTTGACAAAGACTTGAAGGAGGTGAGGGATGGAGCCATGTAGACATCTAAGTGACTCCAGAGGAAACAGCCAGCTCAAAGGCCCTGAGGTGGGAGTGTGTGATTTTCTCGACGTCTAGGAAGGTGGTCAGTGTGGTTAGAGTGGTGTGAGCAAGAGGAAGATGGTTTGGAGGTGAGGTCAGAGAGGGGACTTCGGGGTTAGACCATGCAGGACCTTGTAGCTCGTGGTAAGGACTTTGGCTTTTACTCTGAGTAAGGAGGAAGCCACAGGAGGGTTGTGAGTACAGGAGAGACATGAACTGCTTTAGGATTTAACAGGATCTCTGACTGCTGAGTGTAGAACAGACTGTAGGAGTGAAGGTGGAAGCAGAGGCACCAGAGACGAGGAGACTACTGTAATAGTCCAGTGACTGATGATGGTGCTGGCAGTGGAGAGGGTGGATCTGGGAAATATTTTGAATGGAGGGCTGACAGAATTTGTTGAAGGGCAAGAGTCCTGGGGCCAGTCTAGGACACAGATAATACCCTAACAAGAAGTCAGGAAAAAAAATTCTATCTTGTGTAAGCCCCTATTCTTTTGTGATTGTTTTCCTGTTACTTGCAACTGAACATATTCCTTCCTGATCCATGACCTCACCCTGGACACTGAGACTTGAGAAAGGGAGGTGACTAGGGGGGTAACCTTCTCCTTCCTAGGGATGCTGTAAGTCAGAACCTTGCATACAGTAGGTGTTCAGAAAACCCTCCCAGGATGGAGGGGGAAAGTATGAATGGCTCAGTGGGCAAAAGCTACATTTCAGTTTAAGGCAGGACCTTAAAGGGAGAGAGAAAGGATGAGGAAGCAGAAGGAGCAGTGCTTGTGGAAGAGGGAACAGCAGAGCAGAGATGGGGGACAGAAAGAGGGAAGTGAGGCCACTTTGGGGTGTGGAGTGCGAGACAAGAAAGATGGGACTTTGGTTTGTGATTACATTAGTTGATGTCTGCCAACATGTCCAGCAACCAACTCCTGGTGGCATGCAGTCAGGCTCAGTGTTTTGCTGAGCTCAAGTTAGAAAAAGCTCATTTTCCAGAAAAGGTCAACTTCTCATTTGGCCATTCATTCAACAATGGTGCCAAGTCCTGGAGAATGCTGAGGGTGACAATCAAGGACATTCTTGGCTAGTGGCACTGCTCAAACAAAGGTTCCATGCTGGGCAGGGAAGACCCAGTAACTGTGACAGCCGAGTCCGTTTTGCTTTCTTAAACCTCACACTAGGGAGCAGTCTAGGGCATTCATAGCCCTGGGGCAATGAGAAGTCACGAAGGGCTAAGGAGAAGGTAAATCCAACCACAAGACGAACACTCTCCCTAATGGCTGCGTGCATTCTACGGATCTGTGGCCCAAGCACCCTACAGCCCAGACTGTCTACGCACCGTCCCCTCCTCTGGCCTCCTTATTATTGGCTGTTCATCCCCTCCTTCACACAACCTACAACATCCCGGTTGGCTCTGCTCTTTCTCGTCCCGCCTCCGAGTCCTGCGGTCCCGCTACGCTTTCTAGCCTTGGCATTGGTTTATTTCATGCTAGCACCGCCCTTTGAGGGCTTAACTGCCTTCAGTCTGGCTCTCTCATTGGCTATCCGCCATCAATATCTTCCTGGCTCCCGCCTCCATGGTCCACTTCCATTGGGCCTGCCTCTCCAGTCCCGCCTCCGAGGCCGCTCTAACACCGCCCCTTGGTCTCTTTCTAGCCTTTGCATTAGCTAGTTCAGCCCTGGCATCGCCTCCTGAAGGTATAGTGCAAGCTCACAAGACTCCCCATTGGCTCGCTGTAGCTATTATCTTATCGTCATCTCCTTTACGCAACAGGCGCATGGCTCCCCATTGGCTATTTGCAGTTTCTGTCTTCGCGTCCCATCGCCTACGCAACTAAGGGATTTCCTACTTTTCGGGCCTCTCCATTCGCTCCCCATTGCCCCCATCGCCTGTAATCATTCCATTTTCCCCGTCGCCCACATGCCGCTCCCGCTCCTCCACTACCTCTCCTACTTTTGCTCTTTTCATCCCGGGCCTCGCACCACACCTATTTAGCTTCCCCCTCCATTGATTCCCCGACCATCCCGCCTCCTGCACCGCCCACTCTCGGGCATTCTCATTGGCTGCGTGCTTCTCCTGCACTTGAGTCACCGCTACGTCATCCGGGCGCGGCTCCCCATTGGCTCTCTGCTATACCTGTCTCCATCTCGCCGCCTACGCCCCCCGTGAGCCGTAACCCCCCCGCGCTGGCCTTCCCATTGGCTGCCCGCCCCTCCAGGCCCTGCCCCCGCCGGTCCCGCCACCCGTGCCGTCGGTGCCGCCGCCGCCGCCGATATGGCGCGCCCGGCCCCTGTGGAGCCCCCGCTGCGGCATCCCGCGCCCCCCTCGCCGGCTGCGGGCGAGCCCCGCACCTCAGTTGAGGCAGCGGTGGCCCCGCGGAGAGTGCTGTTCGCCGACGAGGCCCTGGGGCTGCCGCTGGCGCAGCTGCGCCGCTACCGGCCGTGGGGCGGGCCCGGGGCGGGCAAGATGGCGGCGGCGGCCGGGCAAGATGGCGACGGCGGCGGGGCTGACGAGGACGACGATGGCGAGGATGGGGATGAAGGGGAGGAGGAAGAGGAAGCTTGCCCTGAGCCCTCGCCGCTGTGCCCCGTCCCCGCTGGCGGGGGGTTTTACCTGGTGCCCACATTTTCGCTGCCGCCTGCGCCGGGCCGTCTGGAGCGCTTGGGGCGCGTCATGGTGGAGCTGGAGGCGCTGCTGCCGCCTCCTGGAGCGGTCCCCGGGGGTGCCGGGGTGTGGGTGCCTGGGGGACGCCCGCCGGTGCTGCGCGGGTTGGTACGTGTGCTGAACCGCTCCTTCGAGAAGGCGGTGCACGTGCGGGCCTCACACGACGGCTGGGCTTCCTTCTGCGACCATCCAGCGCGCTACGTCCCGCGCAGCCCACCGGGGGCAGGAGCGGGAGGACCAGGAGCAGGAGATCCCATCCTGGATCCCGGCCTGGGCCTGGGCTTGGGCCCTGGCCAGGCGTCCGCCTCCTCGCCCGACGATGGCGGCCGCACTGACCGCTTTGCCTTCCAGCTGCCCTTTGCTGAGGGCGCGGGCGATGGGGCGCGCCTGGACTTCGTGGTGCGCTATGAGACCCCCGAGGGCACTTTCTGGGCCAACAACCACGGCCGCAACTACACAGTCCTGCTCCGGATCGCACCCGCTCCCACACCCACTGATGCTGAAGGGCTGCCCCAGCAGCAGCAGCTGCAGCAGCTGGAGCCACAGCCCGAGTGCCAGGGTCCCGTGGAGGCTGAGGCCAGGCAGCTGAAGAGCTGCATGAAGCCGGTGAGGCGCAGGTAATGTCTGCCAGCGCCACCTCCGCCAACACAAGGCTGTGTCTGGGATGGAGGACGAGCATCCCGACCCAGGAACCCTGCAGGCCTGCTCTCCAGGACAGGGAGGAGGGCGCATTCAGTCAGCTAGTCAAAGAGTAATAGAGGCCAAACATATGCTAGGCTCTGTTTTAATTACTGGGGTTTCATTCATTCATTTATTGAATTCCACTGTAAAGCCCTGAACAAGACAGACCTCTTCCCTGCCCTCAAGGATCATACAGGCTCCTATTGGAGACGGTTTGAAGAAAAACAGGCCAGCAGATAAGATACATAGGGATAAGATTAGTTGCTGAGAGGAAAGCGAAAAAAGGGGATAGTTTGGAGGGAATAGCTGCTTTAGAGTGTTCAGGGAAGGCCTTTAAGGAGGTGAGTCTTTGATGATCATAAGAAGAGTCATGCACAGATATGGAGTGGAGGGGAGAAAGTTTGTAGAAAAGGGAACTGGGAGAACTTTTCCAAGGAGTTGCCATTTCAACTGAGTCCTGAATGATAAAAGAGGAGTGGTTATGCACACATATGGGAGCAAGGGTGTTCCCAGGCAGAGGGAACAGTGAGTACAAAGGTCCTGAGTGAGAGTGAGCTTGGCATGAATGATGAGCAGTGTGTGGGAGTGGACAGAACTTCAGTGACATGGTAGTGTGCACCAAGGGCCTTGCCAGTGGGGACAGGGAATCTGATCCCCATTTGACAGAGCAGCAAACCAGGGACCCAGAGGGAGAAACTGGTTGAGGAAGTGATGGCGCCTGGCTTTTCCAGTTCCACCACCACTGACCTTGAAGCCTGTGCATCTCTTTACTGTTAAGTTCTAATCTAGTGTAAGGCCTCCTGCAGGATTGAGGGGGAGGCAGTGGCTCTGGCAGAGGCAGAACCAGGTGGGCCTGGACTTGAAGCTCTCCTCCTTCGTTTTTGCCTGTGGCCATTCAGAGCCTGGGAGAAGGAACCAGTTAATCCCAGGAGGCCCTGATAGGAGACTAGGTTTTCTCAATCAAACTAAGAGTTCTTTGAGGGTAGCAGCTAGGCCTGATTCTTTGGAGGGGGTCACCTGAGTCTAGCCTGGGGTAAGTAGTTTCTGTGCACCTGTGGGAAGTGCATACATTTCCCTGCTTCTGGGAGGACTGGAAATGGGGATGGGAAAATGCGTTTGGGACCTTGTATATGCTTGATCAGAAGCCTCTGGTTGCAGCAAGATGTTTGTGGTCCTGGCAAGGCCTTAGGCTGTGAGTGAGTGGTTCAGAAAGGTCTAGCTTGGGGCTGGTGGGCAGATGTGTCTGGGTATGTGAGCAAGCAGGCAAGCACCCACTTACTGACCTGTGAGCTCCATAGTAACCTGAGACTTAGTTTAAAGGGGGCAGGCAGCATGCCTTTCCTTACAGTGTTAAGAGGGTGGATTCTGACATCAGAGCGCTTCGGTTCAAATTGCAGCCCTGCCATCTGTTGGCATTGTGAGCTTGGCTAACTCATTTGACTGCACTGTGCCTCAATACCCTCATCTGGAAAACATAATTATAACCCCTACTTCACAGGAGATGAGTAAAAGCCCTCGGAACTGAACGTGGCTCATAGTCGTGCCAGAAAGTGTTAGGTAGTGTTTATATTTGTATTTAGGGAATCACACGTACAGTTCTTTGGATACCCCTCCCAAATGCTGCTCTGCCTGTCACCTGCTGTGTGGCCTTGCCTCAGTTTCTTCATCTGTAAGCCTCAGTTTTCTCATCTGCTAAAGGGGAATGACAGTCACTTTGGTTGGATTGGATGCAGTGAACATGGGCAAGGTACTGAAGTGCGGTGGTAGTTGTGAAAGATAACAGTGGCCAGCATTTACTGATCTCTGCGCTGAGAGCTTCAAGTCTGTTCCCTCCTGAGCCCTGCTGTGCATGCTGTGTGGTATAGGTGCTATGATTATGCACGTTTAAGAAAGGAGACTGAGGTAGCTCAGGGAGGTGAGCCAGCTTGCTCAAGTCCACTCAGCTAGTGAGTGACAGGACCAGGGAGGACATGCTGGGGGCATTTTTTTTTTCTACTCTGGAAGGTCTGACCAGGTTCAGGGAAAATTCTGCATTTCACTCCCAGTGTTCCCAGCAGGTCATGCTTTCCTTTTAACTGTTCTCTCTGTCCCTGCCTCTGTCTCTGTCTCTCTTTCTCTCTCTGTCTCTCTCTCTCTTTGATTTTTTGAGGCATACCTATACAAGGCATACTGCTCTTAAGTGTAGGGTTCAGTGGATTTTTACGTATGCATGTTCTTGTGTAGAGATCACCCAGATCAAGGTTTCGAGTGGTTCCAGTGCCCCAGAATCATCTTCATTTCTGTCATTTCCTAAGTTGTCTTCCCAGGTGGCTGTCATGGGAGCCCTGTCTGTAAGATGCAGCAGTTTGGGTAACAGTTTGGTCATCTTGGAGTGTAAGAGGAAGAGAACAGAGAAATCAAAAGCTCACAGGGCCAAGGTGGGTGGGGAGGGTGTTTTTCTTTTAAAATACATGGGTGGTTTTAAGGAGAAATTGAAGCAGCCCGTTCAGACAATTGTTTTGGTATCTGGCCCCAGGTCTGTGGTTCCTAACATGACTTGTGATATTATTTTAAGTGGGCAGATGGCTTTTGGATAGCTTCTTTATCTTTTGATCTCAGCTCTTGCAAAGGGGAGGTTGCTGCTCATTGCAAGATCAGCGGTAAGATTTTCTTTGTAGGTCGGTGGCTTCCTTGGCGAGTACATTTCAACTTATTATCATTTTAAAAGCCGTGTGCTTCTGGTGACTTGGAGCGCTGTTGAAGAACAGCTGCCCCCTGCGACCCAGCCCTCTTGGGAAATGGTAGCTTGTAGCCGATCTCAGGGGATAGGCTTAACCTGCAGGCGCCCCACAGTAGAGAGCTCCTAGTTCAGAAGTGTTGGCTACAGGCCCACTGTGTGGTATGCACCAGGCACAGGGCAAGTCTTGGGTAGCCACTGGGATACAGCTCAGAAACCGAAATGGCCACATTCTTTGGATCGCTGGACCAGGCTTTTGATAACCCTTCGGCTCGGAGATGATCCATCAACAAGCATTTGTTGAGGGCCTACTATGTGCTGGGCACAGTGCTAGGTTCAATCGGGGAAAAAGCTGCAGACTGACGCTAAGATGTCAAAGGGTTTAATGGTAGAACTGGGTGGGAGAGGCAGGTACCGAGGGCTTGTATGAGTCTTGGTGGAGCCGCTGCTCTGTGTTGGGCATTTTGCCGAGGGTTTGCATGCACAGTCCTCATCTAATCCTTTCAAAACATTCCTTGGGAGAGAGACTGTTTTTACCCCTCTTTCCTGGATGAGCAAACTGAGGCTCCCAGAGTCCAGAGTCCTAGGGCTGGGTCAGGAGGAGTCCTCCTGGTGTGCCTTGGCTTAGCACCCTTAGGGGTGTCCTATTCCTCTTAAAAATAAAGACCAAGAAAGCTTTAGCATGACCTTCAAGAACCCCCTGCCCTGTCCCGCAGTCTGGCCCACACCGCTACTAGTCTCACACTGTCCTCTGCCTTCTGAGGTCCTGTCACTGCGCTCTTAACAAGGTACCTTACCCCTTCCTGCCTCAGGGCCTTTGCCCTTGCCGTTTCCATCACCAGGAATGTTGGTCCTGTGCTCCTTGTAGTCTCCTCATTTTGATCCTTCAGTTCTAAGAGTACTTCCTCTGGGAAGCCTGTCCATTCCAACATCTTCAGGCCCCAAAGTTGTTATAGCACAGACAGCCAAATAGGCAAGTCCAGCTGGAGAATGTCAGTCACATGGCAGAACAGCTGTATGTTGCCACCAATTTAGGATCATTTCCTACCCTGCCTGGAAGTCCTATTATATTTTTCTGATCCACTCTTGTCTCCACCTTGATGTGACTCAAATGTTCTTTACCTTCAGAATTTACTTCCTGCTTCAAGAAACAGAATGAGGTCATAAGAATGGAACTCCCCACAACTTGCAGCCCCCAAAGCCTGCAAACTAAGTTCCCTCCCTTGTGTTACAGGGGAGGAGGGTACCATTTTCCTCCCCTCAGGCCAGTTCCCCAACTTGTGCCCTGGCTTCTGTTTTCTGCCACTTGCTCCAGAACCTGACCCTTTCCTGGCAGCTTTTCACCGCCCTCCTCACTGATCCTCTATTTCAGCCTTTGTACATGCCAGTGTGTCTACTGTCTTAAAAACTTGTCCTTTGACCCTACCTCTGACCCTGCTACTCCCGGCCAGCACCTAATCACCTCCCTCCCCTTCATTGCTGACCCTCCTCTAAAGAGTTGCCTACTCTCTCCTCCATTTGCTTCAGCCCCCCACATCTACCAGATTCCATAGGTGGTTTTTGGCTTTCTTTTTGAAGTGGTTGAGCACTCCTACTTAAAACACTGTCTTCCTTTGCCTTGGGACCACGCTCTGCTGCTTTTCCTCTTAACTTTCTGGCCCTTCTCCTTGCTCTTTCCTTCAGCCTCACATAGCCAAACTCCATGTCTCCACTTGGCTGATGTCCCAAAGGTGCCTCCCTTGTTTGAGACTGAATCCATCACCTCCCCAATGGTGTTCCTGAGTGGCCTCTCCCCTACCCATCCCTTGCTTATCTTCCTTCTACGCATCCTAAGCCCATCCTGACCCTGGAGTCTAGGCCAGGGCCCTTTGTTCTAGGGCATTCTTCCTTTCCTGAAGGTACTGACCTCAGTTTGTAGTTAGACCTTCATTAGGGGATTACTGGACGACCCTCTCTGCCCTCTTAGACTGTAAGCTCCGTGAGGGGTAGGGACATGGTCTGCTTTTGTTCACCACTGTATTCCTACAGGGCCTGCCACAGTGCCTGGCACTTAAAGGTGCTCAATAAATGTTTGTTGAAAGAATGAGTGTGAGTTATTTTTTTAAATGTCTTCCTCTACATGAAATTGTAAGCTTCCTAGTTGAGTGTGCTCACCATTGTGTCTCCAGGGTCTGTCACTGGGCTGATGTGCAGTGAGACCTCAAATGATTTTTAGGTCCCCCGTTGCTGAATGGATGGGGACCCAACTTGCTATCTGAGTTTGTAGTCTTAGGGGAAACTAGAACAATTACAGTTGAAACAGGACAGGCCAAGGGCCATCTTAGTTGTTTGGAAAGTGAGGGTTTAGTGAGAAAGTGATCATCTTTGACTCCACAGGAAATTGGTAGGCCATCATGGTTAAGGAAGTGGACTGAGGCCACACACTATAGAAGTGGAGGAGCCGGGATCTGAGCTAGGGTGGTCCCGCTCTAGTTCTCCAGTTCTTAACTGCTGTACCAGGCCGGGTAGTGCGTCTTACCAGCCGGGCATTGCTGGGCAAGTTGCTTTCCTTTTCAGAGCCTCAGTTTCCCTTGGTGGAAATTTGGAGGGGATTACTGTTTGTTAGCACTTCATAAGCAATTTCCCACTATTTTCTTAATCCACCCAGCAGCCCTCTGAGGTAGGTATTACCATTATACCTTCTTCGCAGATGAGGAAACTGAGGCATAGAGAGGTTATATAACTTGCTCCAGGTCACACAGCTGGTAGGTGGCAGAGCTGAGGCTATTCAAAATTACATGTCCTGACTCCTTACTGAGATGGGAAATCCATTTCCTGGGTTCCAACAAATATTAAAGAAAAAGAACTAGCATAGGAAATAATCAGTGTGCATCACAACATGTAGTGAAGGTAAGTGTTTCATTCAAAGAACAACTGTTTTTCAGTTCTGTGTAAGTATGTATATTCACACATGTATGGGTGTTGCTGGGTTACAATGTAAAATGTATTTCTTATTGTGGGTCACGGCCAAATGAAGTCATTGCTGTAAAAGAAGCTCATAGCAGATAAACAGCTCTCCCTCCACCCTGCTGGATGGGCTGTTAAGTCCCAGGGTTGACACCAGCACACAGTGTGGCTGGGGAAGGCAGAGCGGTGCCCCACATAATATGGTGGCTTTCACAGCCGCTTCAAACCCTGTTCTTTTCAGAAAGCAGATGGCTTGGAACCGGAATTCCAAGTATCGGAGGGCAGGTTTCTGAAGCCACCCGACCCCTGGAGAGTCAGCGTTCTCTTCTAGTTGACTGCATGGGAGCTGGGGTCTGCTGACTTTCCCTCTGGGTGTCAGCTCATGACCCACTTTGGGCTGGCCAAGTTCTTTGAAAACAGCGTTGGGGTGCTCACGGAGGACTCGGGGCGGTGCTGGCAGAGATGTGACTGCTCATTGAAAGTCTGCTTTACTCCTCTCCTTTGGGGGTTGTCAGCCCTCTCTTGCTCTCTGCCTCTGGCAATGCACTTTTTTTTTGGTTGTGTCTCTGCTGGCCCAGGCTGGGGCCAATGGCACCTCTTTCTGAAATCTCACCTTCTGGTCTCCCCGGGTGCCATCTGAGGTGAGTGGTCACCGAGTTTCCTGACTGCAGGAGGAATTTTCACCCCCAGGAGGCTGGCACGCAGGCCCGGCGTGGCTCCTTCTAGGCTGTGCTGTATTGACTAGTTCTCGAGAACACCCAAAGGATGCATCCCAAGGGGTTCCCAGGCCTTTCCCCGGCCCGCTACTGCCCACTGCCCTTGAGCAGATACCACGTGGCATTTGTGGGGCTAGTGCCAAAAGAGCAGGTTTCCTTCTCGAAAATTAGCAAGCACCCTGGAGGTACAGTTTTGTTCTTAATCTCCTCCCTCCCCATTTTTCTGAGAAGCCCTCTTCTCTGTTACTGATCAATGAGTCAGTACACACTTGTACTCCATTTCTCTTACTATCCTCCTTTTGATTAAAGTCATAGCTGCTCCTGAATGTTTACTGTGAAAGACAGTTCAAAGATACTTAGTTTCTTTTTTTTTTTTTTGTTTCAGCCCACAGTTTCAAACACTGTCTTCAAAATGGAGCCCTCTTTGGATTGTTATCAGCGTGGTGTGTAGTTAGTGGGTGTAGAGACATGGTTCCTTGAGCCTCAGTTTCCGCATTTGTAAAAAGGGAAGGGTGTTGCTTTGAAGGATAGATGTGACGGTTTTCAAATGACTTGGTGTATCAATGAAAAGGGCCCACGTTGGAGGAGATGAACAATAAAAGCTTGTGCCTTCTGCTTTCATGTCTCTGACTTCAGAGGTAGGGAGAGTGACCTATGTACTTCTGCTGACTTTGTGCATCTTGGGATCGGCTGAATTGCTTGACCTGATTTTTGGATGTTCCCCCTCTTCTCACGCTCCTCAGCTGCGGAAGAGATGCTCTGGGGGCTGAGGGATTTGTTTTGTATTTGTTTTTCTTCTCTCTCTTCTCCCTTCAACTGAACTGTGGAGCTCTTTCTTTTCCTCCTGCTTTTCTCTCTCACATACATCTAGGACCCCGGAGTGGTATTTAGAAGCCTGGTTGCTGTGCATGTCAGCACTGGGCCACATGACAGGGGACAGCTTGCCTGGTCCTGCCCCTGGGAGGGAGAGCTGCCCCTCTGTGTGTCTGTGGGTCTTCTTGAAGAGGCTTGCTTTAGAAGATCCTAGGAAGATGACATTTTATCTAATGGAGGACGATGCCAGCAAGTCAGTAGAAATTGTGTTAGGCCACAAGTCCAAAGACGTGGATTTTAAACTTACTGGGGGGACTGGTGTAGGACCAAGCTGGTTTGTTCCAAATCCCCCCTTTTTTTTATCTGTGATGCTCAGGCGTTAGTGGCTGGGCTTCCAGAGTCACTCGCTCCAGGGCCTTGTAATATTCAGATTCAAATGATTTTGGTGGGATGCATGAGCCATAGTCCATGGAGAAAGACAGATGGTTCCTTCTGGAGCTTCCAGACTCTAGATCCATGTACCTGGTTCAGATTTCCTCCCTGAGGCATCTTTCAGCCACTTCTGTGTCTGGTGGTCTCTTAGCCACATGTCCCAAGATGGCAGGGAAACTGGGAATGAATATATGGGCAAAAAACAGGTTCAAAGAAAAGCCTGAATGAAAGAAGAGGGAGAGATCTTGTCTATTATTGCTACCCCCATCTACTTCTGGAAAGGATCAGAGATGGGATTGAGGTAAGACCCCAGTTTCCCTCGTCCAGGAAGTAGCAGTTGGTTGATCAAGAGCACAGATTTAGACATAGGAGCTGGAAGGCTTAGGTTTCAATCCTCGCGGCATGACCTTGAGCCGTTTACTTGGCTTTCTGCTTCATCATCTGTGAGGTGAAGATAATACTGCCTACTTCAGAGGATTAAAAGTACCTACCTCAGGATTGCTGTGAGGATTAAATTAACGTATGTGAAGCACACAGAACAGTGCCTCACATCATAGTAAGTATTATATTCAGGTCAGTTAGTGGTACTTGGTTTTTGTGAGGTCACTGATTGTTTTCAAAAAGTTGCAACCATCTGCAGAAATGTCAACATCATCATATTACCTTTTAGAAGAAAAAGGTCGGAGCCATTGCCTCAGCTCCTCTCTGTCCCTGCACATGTTTTTGTTAATGCTTCCCTCTCATTTGCCTTAATGTATAAACATTTGATACTCATTTCTGAGAATGAGAACAGTGATTTCTCTGTGATCCCTGTAACCCACCCCCACCCCCCTGGCAGAGGCTGGCTGAAATACACTTAGCTTATGCCACTTAGACCTCGGGCCTGACTTGCCTGGTGGAGGAGGACCAACACTAGTAGATATCTATAGTTGATCCACCCCTGCCCTGTGCCAGGCCCTGGTGTCTGGCTTGATGTCTTCATTTCTCTTGACTGCCCTGTGCCTGGTGTGCACATCCTGGCTCTCCTGTGCTCTGTTTTAAGGTGAGGAGGTTAAGGCTCTGAGAGGTTAAGTGGCCTGTGAGGCTGACATGGTGATGGGTGGAGGGTTGGTGGAGGGACCCGGGCCTTTGTGAGCCTGGGTTACTTCCTTTTTCTGCTGGCCTCCATCCTGTTCTCCAGTTGCTTCCTTTCTCCCCTCTGCTGCTTTCCGAGTCCTACAGTCTTCACCTGCCCTTTCTTGGAAAAAGTGGGTTCCTTTACAACTGGGAATATACCCTACAGAAACGATCCAACATGTTCATAAAGCTATGCCCAACAATGTCTGCTGTAGCCTGCTTTGTGAGAGCAAAACGAAGGAAACAAGTTAGTTGCTCAGTAGGATGGGAATGGGTACATACATTATGGTGAGCCTATATGATGGTAAACAGCCATTGCAAACGTTTGCAAAAGTGTATTAGTGATGCTTATTACTGCTAAATGGACAAAGCCAGCTGTGAAATTATGTCTGCAGAATCTAAGGGATTTCGTTGACTCTGCAATGAAATTTTCCAAAATGGTAATCGCAGTTGCCTTTGGCTGATGTGTGACTCTTTCCCTGCTTCTTTCTGCTTTCCTGTGTTTCATAAAACTTCTAGAGTGAGCACGTAGGGCTTTTCTAATCAGGGGATAAAAAGAGGTGGCAGAAGGGAAAACAGCCACTGTCACGTGAGGGTGGGCCACCACAGAGGCTCAGAAGGTGCCAGTGGGTGGCAGGACTGGCCTCTGGGGACATCAGATCCATGCATTCTCCCTTTTGTCCCACAGGCCTAATGAGGAAGAGCTGAGGATGAAGAACACCGATGATAACCCCCCTGCTGTGGGTAAGCAATTGGCAGGCTGTGGGGGTTTTAGCCATTTCTTTCTTTTTGAAACATTTTTAAATGTTTACTTTTTGAGAGAGAGAGAGAGTATGAGCGGGGGAGGGCCAGAGAGAGAGGGAGACACAGAATCCGAAGCAGGCTCCAGGCTCCGAGCTGTCAGCACAGAGTCTGCCGTGGGGCTCGAACCCATGGACCATGAAATCGTGACCTGAGCCAAAATCGGACGCTCAAGCGACTGAGCCACCCAGGCGCCCCTACCATTTCTTTCTTTCTCCCTGTTTTCTTTCTTACAAATTAAGAGGTGCTCTCTGCCTTAGACTAGCACAGAAAGCTTCAGAGGCAAAACTGCCAAGTGGCCAAAAGACCAGATTTACTTAACTAAACCGGGCCTTCTCGGACACCTGCCTCACCCCAATGCTGCCCTTCTCTTATCTCCAACAGAACGCCCTAATGTCCAGGAGTCACTGGGTCCCCTGGTGGCCCCCACCCCTCTCCGTCCATGGCCTCAGATGACACTTCAGGTAAGTAGGCTCTGGCAGCCTGTGGATGGACAGCCCAATGGGAGACTGGGTGGTGGGGACTGACTTGCTCTAGGTCTATCCTAGGTCGGAGGGAGTCCCCCCTTGCAAATCAGAACCTGATGGCGGAGGAGTAGGGTGCAGTTATTCACTTGAACTTATAGAAATGTCATTTGTTAATTTAGCAAATATTTATTGACTGCTTGCTCTGTGCCAAGCAGTTATGGATGCTGGGAATATGGTAGTGACCAAAAACGCTGTCTTCATGGGGCTTACTAGCATTTTAGTGGAGTGAGACATGACAAAACAAAATAATAGTTAAAATATATGGCATTTTATTTTATTTTATTTTATTTTTTAGAAGGTTAAAAATTCTTTTAGAGAGCAAGAATGGAGGAGAGGGGCAGAGGGAGACAGACAGAGAGAGAGAGAGAGAGAGAGAGAGAGAAAGAGAGAATCTTAAGCAGGCTCCATGCTCAGCACAGAGCCCGATGTGGGGGCCAATCCCATGACCCTGGGATCATGACCTGAACCAAAATCAAGAGTCAGATGCTCAACCCACTGAGCCACCCAGGTGCCCCAAAATGTAGGGTATTTTAGATGATGATGAGTGCTAAGGAAAAAAAAATTAAGGGATGGGTGGGGAGTGTGTGTGTGTGTGTGTGTGTGTGTGTGTGTATGATATGTGCACGGGTGAGACACAGCCACACACACACGGGTGGAGGGAAGTTTTGTGAGTTTAGATCCAGTGGCCAGAGGAGTCCTTAGTGGTGAGATTTGAGCAAAGATCTGGAGAGGGTGAAAGTGAGCCATGCAGATAACTAGGGGAAGAACATCCCGGGCAGGTGCGAAGTCCCCTGGCAGGGCCATGACGAATGTGTGTGAGGAACAGCAAGGAGCAGTGGTCAGGAGGGGGGAGCAGCAGGGGATGAGGTCAGACAGGGGGTGGGGGACAGATTGTGTAGGGTGTCATGGGCCATGGAGAGAGCTCTGATTTTACTCTGAGTGATGGAAGAGCCACAGAAAGGTCGTGAGCAGAGGAGGGCCATGATCTAACAGGATTTAACAGGCTCCCTCTGGCTGCTGTGAGGGAAATAGGCTGTAAGGGTGAGGGCAGGAGCAGGGGGACGGTGAGGGGGAGGCTACTGCAGTGATCCAGGCAAGCGGTGCGGTGCTGGCAGGGATATATAGAGAGAGATTCTGGAGATGTATGTTACTGTGTATGTGTATGTATGTTTTAACTTTTTAGTACAAAGATTTTCAAACATACAGAGAAGTAAAGAGACTAGTATAATGAACACACATACATTCATCACCCAGGTTCAACAAATTTCAGCACTTGTCCATTCCTACTTTTTCCTTACTCCCTCTCCCCCATTTCCTATGGAATTATTTTGGAAAAAAAATCCAAGCATTATCTTATCCATAAAGACTTCAGTTTGTATCTCAGAAAATTAAGCACTCATACAAAAACCACATACACTTGATGCAACATCATGCCTCAGGAAGTTAACAGTCAATCTTTAGTATCATGAAATATTTGATCAGTGTTCAAATTTCCTTATCTCATAGGCATTGTGAGACCCAAACCAGGTCAACACATTGCATTTAGTTGATGAGTCTTTTTAGATTTTTAAATCTCCCCCACTTTTTCTGGCAATTTGTTTGTTGAAGAAACCTTGTTTGTCCTTTAGAGTTTCCCACAGTCTGGTTTTGGCTGATTGTATTCATGTGGAAACACCTTTCTTATTCTATTAATATATTAATTCCATTTAATTGGTATGCTCTATTAAATTGAATTAATTTATTTAACTATCAATTTTGTTCAATTGATTTATTAAATATAATCTATTATTATTAAACTAATTTAACTAGAATGGGGCTCTATTGAATTCTCTTATTCCCATTTCATTTATTAACTGGAATTCCTCTCTAAAAAAAAACTTTCTCGTATCAGCCATTTGGCTACCTTGAGGGTATATAGTTTATGCTGAAAAAGCTGTATAAATACTTAATTTTTTCCCTTTTGTTTACCAGTTTTCAGAAGTAATGAACTTCTCCAAGGGTGACCAATTAAAGGATTTTTGGTTTTGGGGTATTATTAACTCATGAATTTTAAACATATTTAATAAGTTTCAATCCATTGCATTTATTTGTTTTGATGCTTGAATTGAACTATCTCTGGTCAGTGTGAACTTACTTACATTGGTTCCAGATTCCTTGTGAACCCACTCCCCATCCTTCTTTGAATACTTCCTTACACGGTGGAATGACAGTATGGCCTAGACTCATCTTGGGCTTTCCCTGCCTCACACCTGAAAGCAGCCATTTATTTAAAAAAGCTCTGGTTCCTTTTAGTGGAGAATGGTATTTAGAAATCAAGATCTGGGTGCTAGATGTTTTTGTTGCTGCTAGATTGGTCATTGTTGCTAGGCCTTGTCAAAATAAATTTGTTTTAATTATTTTTTTAACATTTATTCAGTTTTGAGAGAGAGCACAAGCAGGGGAGGGGCGGGGGGGGGGGCAGAGCATGAGTGGGGGAGGGGCAAAGAGAGAGGGAGACATAGAATCCGAAGCGGGCTCCAGGCTCTGAGCTGTCAGCACAGAGCCCGACGTGGGGCTCAAACCCACGAACCGCAAGATCATGACCTGAGCCAAAGTCGGACGCTTAACCGACTGAGCCACCCAGGTGCCCCAAAATAAATTTGCTTTAAAAGAGAAAACACATGAACACATATGGATATTCTAGATATGTTTTGGACACCAACCAACAATATTTACTGACAGCCATTCACCAAACATTGGTGCTCACGGAATTCCTTAGCTTTATGATCTGCAAGAAGCCCCCTTTTCCTACATCTGATTGTGTTATTTTAATACAGATGACATAGTCTTTCGAGTTTGGAGAATTATAGAGGGCTCCTTAAGGAGTGTTTATTTGGAAACACCTGTGGGGCTGGGTGTGGGCTGTCACCAGCTCTCACTGTCTCTGCTTGTCCCAACCCCTCCTCTACTTCTTTCCTTTCCCTTTCTCTCCCCTCCTGCCCTGCCCCCTCCCAATGGCTCTAGGTTCCTGAAGTTACAGTGACTGGCAAACCCCCAGAGGAAGGTGACGTTCCTAGAAGCAATCTGCCCTTGGCTTTCACAGAGGTCCCCCAGGCACCAGTCATCAGGATTCTCCCCTCTTCCTCTCACTCTGGCCTGGGTGGCTTCCCCAGGGACCAGGCCTCAGGGCCCGATGCAAGTGAGGGGGCAGCCGGGCCTCTCCTGGAACCCAGCCAGCAACAGGTGGAGGCCACGTGGGAAGTATCGAGAGAGAATGGAGGGGGCCGAAAGGACTCAGTCGTGGGGGCCATTATGGATGAACCCCCTGGGGGTCTGGAGGTCGTGAGTGGGTTGGAGGAGCTGCTTGGCGAGGACACCATTGACCAAGAGCTGGAGCAGCTCTACCTGTCTCACCTGAGCCGCCTGCGGGCTGCTGTGGCTGCAGGTGGGATAGGAGGTGGTGGGGAGGGCCCCACAGATGGGGGGGTGTCCCCCAGCCATCCCCTGGGCATACTCACGGACCGCGACCTGATCTTGAAGTGGCCTGGCCCTGAGCGGGCTCTGAACAGTGCCCTGGCTGAGGAGATCACACTGCACTATGCCCGGCTGGGGCGTGGTGTGGAGCTTATCAAGGACACTGAGGATCCTGATGAGGAGGGGGAGGGTGAAGAGGGGCTTTCCATTATACCCTCCAGTCCAGAAGGGGATACCCCCAAGGAATCACCTCCGGAAATCCTCTCTGGGGCCCATTCTGTGGTAGCCACTATGGGAGATGTGTGGCTCCCGTGGGCAGAGGGCTCGGGATGTGACAGCACCGTGGTTCTGGGTACAGAGGGTCAGTTCGCTGGGGCTCCAGAAAAGGGGTTGGGCAAGGACACTGATTCTTTGCACATGAATAAGGTGACAGCTGGGGTGACTAGGTCCCTGGGTGGGAAAGAAGGCCGCAAGGAGTTTACCACTGAGTGGGCAGGCAGCCTCGTTCCTATATCTGGCAAGGAACCAGCTGCCCCAGCCCTATGGAGGCAAGGTCTCACCAACCTTAGTCCCTCGGGGGCTGAAGTCTGCCCTTCCAGTTTGGCCAGGCCCCACGTGAGCTCCCAGGATGAAAAGGGTTCAGGCCCAAGCCTTGAGCCCCTAAAGAGGTCACCCACCTTAGCAACTCCTGCAGAATGTGTGTGTGTATTGCCTCCCCAGCTCTGGGGGCCCTTGACCCAGACTCTGGGGGTCCTGGCTGGGTTGGTAGTTGTCCCTGTGGCTCTGAACAGTGGTATGTCCCTGCTGGTGCTTGCACTGTGCCTCTCTCTGGCCTGGTTCTCGTAGGAGCTGCTTGTGGGGAGCAGCAGTAGCAGGCATTCCCCTCTCTGGGATCTGGGGAGAGGCAGTCCCTGCACCACCCCCAGGGGCTTCAGATGGTACATGTGGCCTATATAGTGAGGGGTCTTTTGCTTCTGAGGATGCCCTACTGAAGAGAGACCTTCCTGTCCCTGAGGTCTTGTTGGCACAGGGCTCCCTGTGGTGACACTAGTGGAGGGGAACAGGGCAAGGTGGATGGTGTGAGATAACTTTCAGAAAGGAACTGGGCATGTCCTCCCTTCCCCCCCCCCAAGCCTGTATTTATTTTTGTATAATTCTCTGGATGAGGGAGAGTGGTCGTGAGCTGGTCTTGGGGCACAATTACCCAGAGATATATTTATTAACAGCCAACCTGTGCAACCTGCTGGAGCTTTATTTTTAATTTAATTTATATAGAGTACCTATTATTATATGCCACAATAGAGCTCTATGAGAAATGATGTGTCTTTCTGTGCCGTGTTCTCCTGTTTGGGCCTGAGCGTGTGGGGTGGTCGTGTTCTGTGGGAGGATGAAGGTGGGGAGGGGGGCATGAGACATGGTCATGCCTGTTGCTGCTGCTTCAGTGTATCCTTGAGGATCTGTGTCACCTCACCTCATGGGCCTACTCTGTGTGGTCCAGTGGTCTTGTGGGGGAGGCAGGTCCTTTGGTCTTTTCCATATTCTGCCAGGGAGGGAGGAAGAGTGGTTGCCACATGAGGGTTTGGTGTCAAACACGTAGCTGTGGTCCACCATAGATGTGGGGATACCAGTTTTGAATCAGCCACAGTTTTGAAGTTACCGGGAGAAAAAACAGCCTTTGACACCAGGAGGGAGACCCCTCTCCCCACTCCACCCCCCAAGATTGGGAAGGTCTCAGAAATGTACTGTGAAGAATTCATACTGGAGTTGCTGTCCACAGACATTGCATTTCTAACTTGAAACAGGAAACTCAGAAGCTTTGACAGAAAAGATAGATATATTTACTGCATGCAAATAAAAATCTCTACATAGCAAAATAAAACCATATATTTATTTACCTCCCCTCATAGCAAAATTTTATACCAGCTTTCTTCAGTTCTCTTCCAGGGCCCTGGTGCTTTTCTGAAACAGCTCCAATCAGATTGCTTGTCTGACCACATCAGCAGAAGTGCTGAAGTCACTGGTGATATTCACATTGGTATATCAATGGCCACATCCCAGACTTCATCTTACTTGACCTATTGGCAGCATTTAACACAGTTGGTCATCCCCTCAACCTTGAAAGCCTTCTTTACTTGGTTTCCAGGACAGCACATTTGCCTAGTTTTCCTCTTTCCTCATCGGCCACTCTTCTAGAATAGTGCTTGGCACATAGGAGGTACTCAGTACATACCTACTGAATGAAATAAATGAAGGAACAGATAAATCTATGTGGGGAAATACAGAGACATGGCTAGAGAGCTTAACTGGCCATTCAGTGGTCAAAAGCTCAGTTCCGTTCCACTGACATTGACTGACCGCCTTTGCTCTGGGGACGCAGAGGAAGAATCTCACAGTCTAGTCGGGGAGACAGATACAGAGAAAGGATTTTAGTGCAGTGTGGTTGGTGCATTTGCAGTGATGGGGGTCCCAGGACAGATGCTCAGCCCACTGTGGGGACTCTGGAAACCTTTTTGGAGGGTATGGTGTCTTAACTGAGTTAAAATATGAGAAGGAATACATCAGGTAGTGAAGGGGAAGAGAGGGAAGTCCAGTCAGAAAGAATAGCATTTCAGAGGTCTGGAAGTGGAAAATAGCTACTGAAAACAAATTCAACACCCACTTATTTCACCTGCCTTTCAATGAGGATATTCTGACTTGGTCAAATACCAAATTCCAGACATGTGTCCATCATCTTCCATTGATGTGATAATTTGCTCAATGTCAAAAAAGGCAACTTTATGCCAACTGGATTGAAAAATTAGATTAAATGGACAAATCACTCAAATTACCACAGACCTGTGACTTGCCAAAATTGTCTCGAAAAAGGAAAAGTTGAGCAGTCCTATGACCGTTAAAGGTAATAGAACCTATAGCCCAAAATCTTCTCACATGGAAACTCTGGGTCCAGATGGCTTCCCTGGTGAAATACTCAAGGAAAAAATAATTCTGATTTTGCAAAAGCAATTTCAGAGGGCAGAAAGAGGGAGCATTTCTGATACTTTTTATGGGACTGATACAACCTTGATACCAAAACTTGATGAGTGAAAGAATATTACAGATCTCAAGAAAATATACAAATACCTTAAATAACTGCCTGTCTTAGTCTGTTTAGGCCACTATAACAACATAGTGTAGACTAGGTGGCTAGAAAACAACATTTATTACAGTTTGGGAGGCTGGGAAGTTGAAGATCAAAGCACCTGCAGATTTGGTGTCTGATGAGGACCAACTTCCTGGTTCGTAGATGGCTGTCTTCTAGTGGTGTCCTCACATAGTGAAGGGGCAAGGTTGCCCTCTGCAGTCTCTTTTATAAGGGCACTCATCCCATTCCTGAGGGCTTCACCTTTCATGATCTAATCACCTCCCAACCCCCCCCCCCCACCTCCTAATAACATCACACTGGGAATTAAGTTTCAACATATGACTTGTGAGGGGACACAGTCATTTAGTCTATAGCACTGCTTATGTCCAATATATTTAAAAAGTATAGTATAGTCAAGTTGGATTTATTCTAAAACTGCAATGTGGTTTAGCATTTGAACTCAATCAGCATAAGTTCTTTCATTAACATATTAAAGGAGAAAAAACACAATAATCTCAATAGATGTAGAGAAAGGGTTAGATAAACTTTGACATCTATTCATGATTGTAAAAACCTTAGCAAATTAGAATGGATAAGAAAACAAGATTCATCTATATGCTGTTTACAAGAGACCCACTTTAGACCTAAAGACACCTTCAGATTGAAAATAAGGGGATGGAGAACCATCTATCATGCTAATGGTCAACAAAAGAAAGCTGGAGTAGCCATACTTATATCAGATAATTTAGACTTTAAAATAAAGACTGTATCAAGAGATGCAGAAGGGCATTATATCATAATCAAGGGGTCTATAGACCAAGAAGACCTAACAATTGTAAACATTTATGCGCCAAATATGGAAACACCCAAATATATAAATCATCACAAACATAAAGAAACTCATTGATAGTAATACCATAATAGTAGGAGACTTCAACAAACCACTCACAGCAATGGACAGATCATGTAATCAAAAAATCAACAAGGAAACAATGGCTTTGAATGACACACTGGACCAGATGGACTTAACAGATATATTCAGAACATTTCATCCGAAAGCAGCAGAATATACATTCTTCTCCAGTGCACATGGAACGTTCTCCAGAATAGGCCATATACTGGGACACAAATCAGCCCTAAGTAAGTACAAAAAGATCGAGATCATACCGTGTATATTTTCAGACCACAACACTATGAAACTCAAAATCAACCACAAGAAAAAACTTGGGAAGGTAACAAATACTTGGAGACTGAAGAACATCCTACTAAAGAATGAATAGGCTAACCAAGCAGTTAAAGAGGAAATTAAAAAGTATATGGAAGTCAATGAAAATGATAACACCACAACCCAAAACCTCTGGGATACAGCAAAGGCGGTCATAAGAGGAAAGTATATAGCAATCCAGGCCTTCCTAAAGAAGGAAGAAAGATTTCAGATACACAACCTAACCTTACGCCTTAAGGAGCTGGAAAAAGAACAGCAAATAAAACCCAAAACCAGCAGAATACAGGAAATAAAAAAGATCAGAGCACAAATTAATGCTATTTAAACCAAAAATATAGTAGAACAGATAAATGAAACCAGAAGCTGGTTCTTTGAAAGAATTAACAAAATTGATAAACCACTAGCCACTTTGATCAAAAAGAAACAGGAAAGGACCCAAATAAGCAAAATCAAGAATGAAAGAGGAGATCACAACCAAAAGAACAGAAATAAAAACAATAATAAGAGAATATTATGAGCAATTATATGCCAATAAAATGGATACAATCTGGAAGAAATGTACAAATTCCTGGAAACATACACACTACCAAAACTGAAACAGGAAGAAATAGAAAATTTGAACAGATCCATAACCAGTAAGGAAATCGAATTAGTAATCAAAATCTGCCAAAAAACAAGAGTCCAGGGCCAGATGGCTTTCCAGAGGAATTCTACCAAACATTTAAGGAAGAGTTAACACCTATTCTCTTGAAGCTGTTCCAAAAAATAGAAACGGAAGGAAAAATTCTAAACTCTTTCTATGAAGCCAGCATTACCTTGATCCCAAAACCAGACAGAGACACCACTTAAAAGGAAAACTATAGACCAATTTCCCTGATGAACATGGATGCAAAAATCCTCGACAAGATATTAGCCAACCGGCTCCAACAATACATTAAAAAAATTATTCACCACGACCAAGTGGGGTTTATACCTGGGATGCAGGGCTGGTTCAATATCTGCAAAACAATTAACGTGATTCATCACATCAGTAAAAGAAAGGACAAGAACCATATGATCCTCTCAATAGATGCAGAGAAAGCATTTGACAAAATACAGCATCGTTTCTTGATAAAAACCCTCAAGAAAGTAGGGATAGAAGGAGCATACCTCGAGATCATAAAAGCCATATATGAACGACCCAATGCTAACATCACCCTCAATGGGGAAAAACTGAGAGTTTTCCCCCTAAGGTCAGGAATGAGACAGGGATGTCCACTCTCGCCACTGTTATTCAAGATAGTATTGGATATCTTAGCCTCTGCAATCAGACAACACAAAGGAATAAAAGGCATCCCAATCAGCCAGGAGGAGGTCAAACTTTCACTCTTTGCAAATGACATGATACTCTATATGGAAAACCCAAAAGATTCCACCAAAAAACTGCTAGAACTGATTCATGAATTCAGCAAAGTTGCAGGATATAAAATCAACGCACAGAAATCGGTTGCATTCCTATACACCAACAATGAAGCAACAGAAAGAGAAATCAAGGAATCAATCCTATTTACAGTTGCACCAAAAACCATAAAATCTAACCAAAGAGGTGAAAATCTATACACTGAAAACTACAGAATGCTTATGAAAGAAATTGATGAAGACACAAAAAAATGGAAAAAGATTCCACGCTCCTGGATAGGAAGAACAAATATTGTTAAAATGTCGATACTACCCAAAGCAATCTACATATTCAATGCAATCCCTATGAAAATAACACCAGCATTCTTCACAGAGCTAGAACAAATAATCCTAAAATTTGTATGGAACCCCGAATAGCCAAAGTGATCTTGAAAAAGAAAACCAAAGCAGGAGGCATCACAATCCCACACTTTAAGCTATACTACAAAGCTGTAATAATCAAGACAGTATGGTACTGGCACAAGAACAGACACTCAGATCAATGGAACAGAATAGAGAACCCAGAAATGGACCCACACACGTATGGCCAACTAATCTTTGACAAAGCAGGACAGAATATCCAATGAAATAAAGACAGTCTCTTCAACAAGTGGTGCTGAGAAAACTGGACAGCGACATGCAGAAGAATGAACTTGGACCACTTTCTTACACCATACACAAAAATAAACTCAAAATGGATGAAAGACCTCAACGTAAGACAGGAAGCCAACAAAATCCTCGAGGAGAAAACAGGCAAAAACCTCTTTGATCTTGCCCGCAGCAACTTCTTACTCAACTCGTCTCTGGAGGCAAGGGAAACAAAAGCAAAAATGAACTATTGGGACCTCATCAAAATAAAAAGCTTCTGCACAGCAAAGGAAACAATCAGCAAAACTAAAAGGCAACCGACAGAATGGGAGAAGATATTTGCAAATGACATATCAGATAAAGGGTTAGTATCCAAAATCTACAAAGAACTTATCAACCTCAACACCCAAAAAAACAAAGAATCCAGGGAAGAAATGGGCAAAAGACATGAATAGACACGTCTCCAAAGAAGACATCCAGATGGCCAACCGACACATGAAAAAAGGCTCAACATCACTCATCATCAGGGAAATACAAATCAAAACCACAATGAGATACCACCTTACACCTGTCAGAATGGCTAACATTAACAACTCAGGCAACAACAGATGTTGGCGAGAATGCGGAGAAAAAGTATCTCTTTTGCATTGTTGGTGGCAATGCAAGCTGGTGCAGCCACTCTGGAAAACAGTATGGAGGTTCCTCAAAAAACTGAAAATAGAACTACCCTACGACCCAGCAATTGCACTATTAGGCATTTATCCACGGGATACAGGTGTGCTGTTTCGAAGGGACACATGCACCCCATGTTTATAGCAGCACTATCAACAATAGCCAAAGTATGGAAACAGCCCAAATGTCCCTTGATGGATGAATGGATAAAGAAGATGTGGTACACACACACACACACACACACACACACACACACAATGGAGTATTACTCGGCAATTAAAAAGAATGAAATCTTGCCATTTGTAACTACGTGGATGGAACTGGAGGGTATTAGGCTAAGTGAAATTAGTCAAAGAAAGACAAAAAATCATATGACTTCACTCATATGAAGACTTTAAGAGACAAAACAGATGAACATAAGAGAAGGGAAACAAAAATAATATGAAAACAGGGAGGGGGACAAAACAGAAGAGACTCATAAATATGGAGAACAAACTGAGGGTTACAGGAGGGGTTGTGGGAGGGGTATGGGCTAAATGGGTAACGGGCACTAAGGAATCTACTCCTGAAATCATTGTTGCACTATATGCTAATTTGGATGTAAATTTTTAAAAATAAAAAATAAAATTAAAAAAAACCTTAGCAAATTAGTTGAATAAATTTTCTTAAAAGGTATCTATCTGCAAGGAATTACAGTAAATGACATACTTCAAATGAAATTTTAAGAGCTCTGACATTTGGAACGTGGCAAGAATGTCTGCTATCGCCATTTCTACTCACCATTGTACTGGAGGGCCTAGCAAGCACAATAAGCCAAGGAAAAGAAATAAAAAAATATTTAAAGACTGGAAATGAAGAACAGGATTGTCATTATTTGTAAATGATACTATTGTGTATATAGAAAATCCAAAAAAATCCATGGACAAAGTATTAGAATTAATTATTAATAGTTTAAAAACTCTGATTTTCTGATACAAAATCCATATTCAAAAATCAATTGAGGGGCACCTGGGTGGCTCAGTCAGTTAAGCATCCGACTTCTGCTCAGGTCATGATCTTGTGATCCGTGAGTTTGAGACCTGCTTCGGGCTCTGTGCGGACAGCTCAGAGCCTGGAGCCTGCTTCACATTCTGTGTCTCCCTCTCTCTCTGCCCCTCCCCCCCCCCACTCTCTCTCTCTCTCTCTCTCTCAAATATAAACACTTTAAAAAATCAATTGCTTCTGGGGCGCCTGGGTGGCTCAGTCGGTTAAGCGGCGGACTTCAGCTCAGGTCACGATCTCGCGGTCTGTGAGTTCGAGCCCCGCGTCGGGCTCTGGGCTGATGGCTCGGAGCCTGGAGCCTGCTTCCGATTCTGTGTCTCCCTCTCTCTCTGCTCCTCCCCCGTTCATGCTCTGTCTCCCTCTGTCTCAAAAATAAATAAAAAACGTTAAAAAAAATTAAAAAAAAATCAATTGCTTCTATATGCTAACAACAAACAGACAATTTTAATAAAGATACCATTTATGAACTACTCAGAAATTATCAAAAGAGGGCAAGATCTTTCTTTTAAAGATTTTATGTTTAAGAAAGACATTTTAAAAGATTAGATAAATAGATACACATGTTCATCGAATTAAAGCATCCATGTCATAAATCTGTCGGTTCCCTCCAAGCTGTTTCATAGGTTCAATGTAAATCTGATCATGATTTCAATAGATGTGTGTGTGCATATCATAGCAAGTTAATTCTTAAATTTATGTGGAAGTGCCAACTAGCCAGAACACTCATACTTATTGTAAGACATAGCAATTAAGATGGTGTGATATTGCTGCGAAGGTAGACAAATAGACAATGAAAGACCAGTGGTCTCAGAAACAGACCCACTCATATATAGACACAGAGTAGGTGGCTAGAGAGGTATTATGAGACAGTGGGAAACAGTTGGGACTTCAAAAAATGGAACAATCCATTATCCAAATTGAAAAAAAATGAAATTGGATACTTACCTCACAACACAAAAATAACTCTAGGGCAGATTCAAAACCTAAACGTGAAAAGCAAAACCAAAGACCTTTAAGATTTTAATATAGAAAAATACTTTCATATACTCATGGTAAAAAAGGTTTTCTTTTTAAAATAATTTTTAAACGTTTATTCATTTTTGAGAGACAGAGACAGAGTGTGAGTGGGAGAGGGGCAGAGAGCGAGGGAGACACAGAATCTGAAGCAGGCTCCAGGCTCTGAGCTGTCAGCACAGAACCTCATGCAGGGCTCAAACCCACAAACCATGAGATCATGACTTGAGTCGAAGTCAGATGCTTAACTGACTGAGCCACCCAGGAGCCCCTAAAAGTTTTTCTTAAACAAGATACAAAACACTAAGCATAAATGACAGTTATAAAACATTCAATTACGTTAAAATTAAGAATGTTTGTTGATTAAAAAAACACCATTGGGGTGCCTGGGTGGCTCAGTCAGTTGAGCATTCGACTCTTGATTTCAGCTTAGGTCATGAGCCCAGGGTCATGGGGTCAAGCCCTGCATTGGACTCTGCACTGAGCGTGGAGTCTGCTTGGGATTCTCTCTCTCCCTCTGCTCCTCTCCCCCATTTGTGCTGTTTCTCTCTCTAAAATAAACAAATAAATAAAAACAAGAACACAAACCAAAAAAACACCCTAAAGAGAGTGAAAATCACAACTTGGGAACAAATTGTGAGAAGATAATTCAAACACATATAACTGATGAAAAGCTCAAACCTAGAACATATAAAAAACTACAAATAGAAAAACCAACAAGGTGGGTGCCAACAAGTGTATAAATAAATTATATATCATAGAATGGAATATTGTATGATAAGAATGAAAAATCTACAACAACATGGAATAATAGCCTGGATGAATCACACAGACATGATGTCGAGCAAAAGAAGTCAAACAGAAAAATGGGCAAAATGAATCCGTTTACTGGTGGTAAAATTATAAAGAAAATCAAGAGAATGATTATCACCAAGTCATGATAATATTTACTTCTATGGGAAGGAGGGAGGGATGTAATTGGAAAGGGGCCCAGGAGACTTCTGGAATGTCAATACTGGTCTACAACTTTACCTGGGTGGTTGTTCATGGGTGTACAAGTCATTAATATTCATTGAAATGTACATTTCTCAGGAAAAAGAAGAAATTACAACTAAAACAAAATGTAGTGAGTAGTGGCAGTGATGTGACTCTCTGGGACTCTTCCACACAAGCTCTGAGCGACCCCAGTTTTTCTTGTCTAGACCACGAAGTGTAGGTGGACTACTTCCTTCAGAACCTCCCCTGGGGTCAAAGTCTTGCATTTAGTCCTGTAGGTTACTGAGGCTCCCCCAACCCTGTCTGTGGAAGTCATGTTTTGGGGTTGTTTATTCTGTGTCTCCTGACACCAGCCATGGAATGGGGACACGCACCTCTTGGGGGATGGAGAGGATCTGTCCATTTTGTCATCAGACGTCGGAGTCCATCTTCCCTTGGACCTCATTCATACATGGTTTTAGAGCCTGAAAGAGTTCATTTATTTATTTATTTAAAAAAATTTTTTTTAACGTTTATTTATTTTTGAGACAGAGAGAGACAGAGCATGAACAGGGGAGGGTCAGACAGAGGGAGACACAGAATCTGAAACAGGCTCCAGGCTCTGAGCTGTCAGCACAGAGCCCGACGCAGGGCTCGAACTCACAGACTGAGAGATCATGACCTGAGCCGAAGTCAGACACTCAACCGACTGAGCCACCCGGGCGCCCCTGGAAGAGTTCATTTAAAAGCCAGAACCCCAAGTCCTGGTATGTGTGACCTTGGGTAGGTCATCTGTCCCCTCCCAGCCTCAGTTTCTCATTCTTTTTGTTAAGTTTTATTTATTTATTTTTAAGAGAGAATGAGAGCAGGCAAGCAGGGGAGAGGCAGAGAGAGAGGGAGAATCTGAAGCAGGCTCTGCATCGCCAGCACGGAATCCGACATGGTGCTTGAACCCATGAACTGTGAGATCATTACCTGAGCCAAAATCAAAAGTTAGACACTCAACTGACTGAGCCACCCAGGCGCCCCGTCAGTTTCTCATTCTTAAAAGGGGGCTTAATGCCCTCTGGGCTTTGGGGAAAACATGTGAAATGATGCCACTCATTAGCACTTTGGATTAATCTAGTAATTCAGGCAGTGTAGCAGGGCAGGAAAGAGGAGGGACTCAAGAGTGGTACAGTTCAGGACTAAATTGCCACCATATCACACGATCAGCAAATTACTCAAGCTCTCTGTGCCTTCCTTTGCTTGTCTGTCCTCGGGTAATAACTTTCCCTCCTCACAGGGTTATGGTGAAGGTTACATAAGATAATATGTCAGTTATCTAGGGCAGTGCCTGGTTCAGAATAAATAAAACGTCAGCTGTTATCAGCCCCCTCTCGAACTTTTACAATGACTGTCACCCAAGACACCTTGTTCCCACCCTCAAGTGTGTTTATTATTATAGTGGTGGATAATGTCAAAGGTGGAGACCTCCTTGTACCCCAGGCCTCTTCCCTGCCTGCCACCTTGAGAGGTATTGGATCCCCAGACATCCTCCCCAGGGGACCCACACTTTCCTCAGTCTCCCCCTGTATTTGAGGTTAACCAAGGCAACAGGGCCACCACCTCATCCAGGAGCACCATCTTGTAGGGGCCACAGCACGGGGCATTTCTGACAGAAATGGGGACCTGAGAGGGAGGAAGGAAGGGTATGAGGTGTTTTCTCACCTAGTAGTTTCCTATTAATGATGTAACAAATTTACAACAAACTTAGTGGCTGAACAACACAAATGTATTATCTTAACAGTTCTGGAGATCAGGAGCCTCACAAGGTGTCTGTGGGGCTGTGTTCCTTCTGGAGGCTCTAGGGGAGAATCTATCCCCTTGCCTTTTCCAGCTTCTAGAGGCTGCCTGTGGTCTTTGGTTCATGGCTCCTTCCTCCATCTTCAAAGCCAGCAATAGCCAGTTGAGTCTCACATCACTCTGACTCCTGGGGCACTGGGTGGCTTAGTCAGTTGAGCGTCTGACTTCAGCTCAGTTCATGATCTCATGGTTGTGGGTTCGAGCCCCATATTGGGCTCACTGCTGTCAGCGCGGAGCCTGCTTCAGATCCTTTGTCCCCCTCTCTCTCTGCCCGGGACCCACTCGTGCTCTCTCTCTCTCTCTCTCAAAAATAAACATTTAAAAATGTAAAAAAAATCACTCTGATTCTCTCTGTCCTGCCTCCTTCCTTCACTTATAAGAACATTTATGATTACATTGCACCCAGTCAGGTAATTCGGGATACCCACCCCCCCCTTCTCAAAATGGTTAACTTAATCACATATGCGAAGTCCCTTTTGTCATGTAAAGTGATATATTCCAGGTCCTACGGTTTATGATGTTGATATCATTTGGGGGCCATATTCTGCCTAGCACAGACCCCCCCCTCTCACCAGGTCCCTGTGGTCACTGCCACACTGAGGCCACAGAGGTGGGCAGATGGAGTTTACCCTTGAAGGGAGCTAGGTGCCCATCCTGAAGGGACAAGAGCATGTCACCAGATAATTAAGACTGAGTGATTCTTGTAATAATAGCAATAACAACACTATCAGCATTTACTTCCCAGTTACTCTGTGCCAGACACTGGGATGATCATTTTACATGAATCATGCTTTTCTCACACCAATGCCACGATGTAAATTCTACTTTTATCATGAGTGTACAGACGAAGACACTGAGGCCCTGAGTGTCTTGTGTGTTCTCATCAGTCCTGAGCACAGTCCTTTGATGTGGCTTCCCTGATCTTCCTCTGTCTCCTCCTCCTTGTTACTAGGCCCAGGATCTTGATCTCAGAGTGGCCCCCGCTCTCTGACCTTGGGTCTCAGCCGTCAGCTCAGCTGTCATCTGACCACATTGTACAACCCCTCCACTTGCTGTTCTGGATGTCTGGGGTCCAGGGGAGTCCAAGTTTTAACCTGAGCTTCCTGCTAAGGCAGTGGCCTTTTCTTTTAATTCTGGGAAGTGTGACTGAAGTCGTGTTCATACGGTGGAGGTGTTAGTGTCACCAGGTACAGCTCAGCCACTGACTGTACATGATAAAACCTTTACCAGCAGGGGGCGACTCCTCTTCAAGACCAGGGACGCCTCAGGGAAGAAGACAGGAAAGACAGAGGCTTAAACATTCTTATGTCAGAGGGTCACAGGCTTCTGGGTGTGTGAGCCCCAAGTTTGGGTGTCCCTCAGAGCCTCCCTCTCTGCATGTGGACAACTGAGGGCAGCCTAGGGTCGGCTCTGCGTCTTCCTCCTGGAGAACCCTGGTCTTAGTCACTGCAAATGGCCTTCCTCTTTCTCCTGCTCTTCCTCCTACCAGAAGCTCGGTTCTGTGGTTAAAGGGAGGGTCTCATATTTGTAATATTTTTCTCATTGTAAGGTTGCATTTTAGTTTTTCCTTCCACAAGGTGGACTGGCTCTGTGGCCTTGACCACAGGGCAGTTTGGGCCATAGCTCGTCCTGAAGGCACTGGCACATCCCCAGCAGAGCCTGGGTTTAGGAAAAGGCCCCTAGGTCCCATTCAGATCCTGACCAGCTGCCAGCTCTGCCTCCATCCAGGCACCTCCCAGAGCCTGAATGCTGGGTCTACAACCCCTAGCTGGGGCGAGTAGAGGCACCAGGGCTGGTGGCCTGGGGGAGTTACAGGCCTGGTGGATGAGGCAGCAGAAACACTCTGTATAGCTTGAGGGGATGTATGGCTATGGGGTGAAGAATGACCCACCCATATCTGCCCACAGACCTGCTACAGGCCTGCAGACCCAGCTCCTGCCCTCCATGGGTCTCTGTCTCCTCACCTGCACAATGGGCAGGAGTCTCCCCACACATAGGGGATGCTCATGAATGGAACGGGGTCTGGAGTGATGAGAAAGGAGATTTGGCCCAAGAGAAGGAGGAGCAGGTCAGAGTTGCTGCGGGGAGACCTAACTTGGGTCTCCTCAGGCACAGCCAGGGGCTGCCCACCTCGAATTGTTCAGGGCAGTCAGACAGGTGGGAAGCTCTGAAATCAGAACTGTGGGCCAAGGTCCAGTTGAGGTCCTCTCTGGCCGCTTGTGTGCTTCCTGTTTGTCCTTACCTGTGCCTGCAGGGATCCCAAGATGAGCTCAGGGAGCTCACTACCTCACTGGTAACTGTGACCCATCAGCAGTCATTAGAGTCGTGTGTCATCTTCACAACCAACCCCCATTAACACTAGTGTAACTTGTTCAAACAGTGGCTCACATGTTCTGAAATGGTTTTGATGATGTGTCATTATTTATTACAGCCAGAATTTACTCAGTCACTCTTCTACTGAATGGATAGGTAGTGTATGATTTAGGTTTTTGCCATCTCATACTACTTGTGGTGAGCATTCCAGGACATACAATAGTGGTCATATAATAACTCTATTTGTAGTAGCTAAACACTGGAAACAACCCAATTATAACACTAACAGGAAAACAAGTAAATACATTGTGGCAGTTTCTTTGTTTTTTACTTTTTTTAAGTTTATTTATTTTGAGATGGGGGGAGGGAAAGAGCGAATCTCCAGCAGGCTCCGCACCATCAGTGCAGAGCCCCACGCAGGGCTTGAACCCACAAAACGTGAGATCATGACCTGATTCGAAGTCGGTCACTTAACTGAATGAGCCACCCAGGTGCCCCCATTGTGGCAGTTTCACAGCATGCAATATGGCACAGCTCTGAGAACGAATGGACGAAACCCACAGAGACATAACACTAAACAGGACACGCTATACGATAATTTTTAAAAAATAAATATCAAGATACCAAAAATGTAAAAATGACTCTGCGGTTCTGTGATTTTTTTAAAGTATATTTATTTTGAGAGAGAGAGGAGAGAAAGAGAGAGAGAGAGAAGAGAGAGAGAGAGAAAGAGAACTAGCAGGGGAGGGGCAGAGAGAGAGGGGGGTACAGAGGATCCAAAGCAGGCTCTGGGCTGAAAGAAGAGAGCCCCAATGTAGGGCTCGAACTCACAAACTGTGAGATCATGACCTGAGCTGAAGTTGGATGCTTAACCAACTGAGCCACCCATGTGCCCAGTTTCTGTGATTTTTAGCACATGTATAGATTCATGTAACCACCACCACATTCAGGATGTTCCATCACCTTATAGAGCTCCTTTGTGCTGTCCTTTCATACTCATACCTTCACACACAAATATGTCCAATTGACAGTTTATGAAGGTGTGTCTATCCTTGTGCCAGTACCACACCATCTTGGGATTATTGTAGCTTTATGGTAAGTCAAAATCCATGTTAGTGAGGCACCTGGGTGGCTTGGTTGGTTAAGCGCTCGACTCTTGATCTCGGCTCAGGTCATGATCTCACAGTTTGTGGGTTTGAGACCCAGGTAGGACTCTACACTGACAGTGTAGAGCCTGCTTGGGATTCTCTCTCTCTTCCTCTCCCTCTTCCCCTCCCTTGCTCACGTGCTTGCTCTCTCAAGAATAAATAAATTAATTAAAAAAAAGTTTTAAAAAGTCCATGTTAGCCCTCCAATTTTGTTTTTCCTTTCCAAAATTACTTTGACAATTCTAGTTTCTTTGTTTTTCCACATACATTTTATTTATTTATTTAGAGGGCACAAGGGAGTGAGGTACAGAGAGAGAGAGAGAGAGAGAGAGAGAGAGAGAGAGAGAGAAGCGGGGCTCACCTGAAGCGGGGCATGAGCTCACCCCGTGTGGGACTGAAACTCACGAAATGTGAGCTCTTGACCTGAGCCAAAGTCAGATGCTTAATGACTGAGCCGCTTAGGCGCCCCTCCATGTAAATTTTAGAATTGAGTAATCTGTATCCACCAAAAAATCCTACTGTGATTTTGATTGGAATTGCATTAAATGTATAGATCAATTCGGGGACAATTAACATCTTAACTATATTGAATCTGTCAACCTGCATACATAGTCTGTTCATTATTTAGGTTTTTTATTTCTTTCATCAGCTTCTTGTAGTTTACAACATCCACAGATCCTGTACATGTTTGGTTAGATTTTTTTTTGAGGAGCTATTGTAAAATAGTATTGTGTGTGTATGTGTTTTTTAAAATTTCAGGTTTCGTTGATGGGGCGCCTGGGTGGCTCAGTCGGTTAAGCATCTGACTTTGACTCGGGTCATGTTCTCACAGTCCATGGGTTCAATCCCCTCATTGGGTTCTGTGCTGATAGCTCAGAGCCTGGAGCCTGCTTAGGATTCTCTCTCTGCCCCTCCCCCATTCACACTCTGTCTCTCAAAAATACACATTAAAATAATAAATAGGGGCACCTGGGTGGCTCAGTCGGTTGAGCGTCTGACTTCAGCTCAGGTCATGATCTCTGGGTTCATGAGTTCAAGCCCCGCGTCGGGCTCTGTGCTGACAGCTCGGAGCCTGGAGCCTGTTTCAGATTCTGTGTCTCCCTCTCTCTCTGCCCCTCCCCCACTCATGCTCTGTCTCTCTCTGTGTCAAAAATAAATAAAACATTAACTAACTAAATAAATAAATAAATAAAATTTCAGTTTTCATTGTTCATTGCTAGTATACAGAAATATGCTTGATTTGTGTGTGTTGAATTGGTAGTCTGCAATGTTGCTAGCCTCACATATTAGCTCCAGTACCTTACTACGCAGATTATCATGTCATCTGAGAATTGGGGTCGTTTTTATTTCTTCCTTCCCAATCTGTAAACCATTGATGACTTTTTCTTGCCCTTCCGCACTGGCTAGGATTTCCAATACAATGTTAAATAACCAGGGTGAGAGTGGACATTCTTTTTCATTTCCAATCTTAGGGAAAAATCATTGAGTATCATGAGCTGCCCTGGTAGACAACACTGCATACGTGTTATTGCAGTTCGTTGCTGGGAGGATGAATTGTGTGACTCCACTGTGAAACAACTCTTTGAGTCTTGTGCTGTTTTCCTTTGCCCCATCAACAAAACCTGAAATTTTAAAAAACACATACACACACAATACTATTTTACAATAGCTCCTCAAAAAAAAATCTAACCAAACATGTACAGGATCTGTGGATGTTGTAAACTACAAGAAGAATAAAAAACCTAAATAATGAACAGACTATGTATGCAGGTTGACAGATTCAATATAGTTAAGATGTTAATTGTCCCCGAATTGATCCTCAAGGTCATCAACCTCTTCACAGGTGCAGCAGCTGCCATTGCCTTTGATACCATTTCAGGCCAGGACAAGGGAGAACAGTGGTCTTCAGATGGGAGGGCGTCAGAGAAAGACGGGAAAAATCTTGGGGTCATGATTTGAGGTATCTTGGTCCTAGAGGGCGCAAGAACTGCGGATAGAGGGCTCATTCAAGAATCTTCAGTGGGGTGAGGGAATGGGAAGCCCCTGCATACATGGCAGACACAGGACTCAGTACACCTGCCCACCATGTGCTTTCCCATCAGCCACTGGCCTGGGGTGTGTGCAACGCAGGCCGCATTTTACCGTCTGGATTTTTTCTTGCTGTTTGAGACTCAATTGGTTGGTCGCTGGATCAGTCCTCTCAGGAATTTAAGTGTGAAGAGGGAGCCAGCAGGCCTTGGGTGAGTAAGGGTGCTGTGGTTCCTGGCCTCCAAATAAGAAGGGTCTTGAGGTCATTGTCCTTCACTTCACAGATGTGGTGGCCGCCATGGCCCTTGATGTCATGCTGGGACTAGGAAAAGTGAGGGTGATGGTTTACAGATGGGGGAGGGGGGTTAAGATGAAGCTGGGGTGAGTCCTGGTGCATGACTTGAGATATCTGGGTTCTGGTGGGCCCAGGAACTGCTGACAGAGGGCAGATTCAAGAATCCTCAGTCAGGTGAGGGGATGGGAAGCCCCCACCCACCTGGCACACGCAGGATGCAGTACGCCTGCCCAGCACCACACAATTTTCCATCAGCCGCTGGCGCTGGGTGTGTGCAACGGGTTCAGGGTGCAGAGCAGTGCAGTTCGTGTTTTAAGGTCTGGATTCTTTCTTGCTGTTTGTAACTTAATTGGTAGGTCCCCAGATCAGTCCTCCCAGGAATTTGAGCTTGAAGAGGAAGCCAGCAGGCTGTGGGTGGGTAAGGGTGGTGTGGTTTCTGGCCTCCAAGGAAGAAGGTCCTCAAGGTCTTCCTTTACCTTAAGGTGTTTCAGCCATGGCCATTGTCTGTCTTGGTGAGTGTGGAACAAGAGAGGACAGTGGGGAAGGAGGATGAGATGAAGATGGGGTGTTTGGGGGGCACGTTTTGAGGTTTCCGGGTCCTGGAAGCACCAAGAATTACTGGCAGAGGGGGCAGATTGAGGAAACTTTAGTGGGGCCCGGATGAAGGAGTGGGGTAAGTCCCCGCCCACCCGGCGCTCGTGGGATGTAGTGCGCCTGCCCAGCGTCATGAGCTTTCTCATTGGCCATCGGCGTGGGGCGTGTGCCACGCGTTCTGGGTGCGGAGCAGCGTAGTTTGCGTCTAACGGTCTGGATTCTTTCTCGCTGTCTGAGACTCAATTGGTATGCTCCCAGATCAGTCCTCCCAGGAATTTGAGCGTGAAGAGGAAGCCAGCAGGCTTTGAGTGGATAGGGCTGGTGTGGTTCCTGGCCTCAGAAGAGGAAGGGCCTTAAGGTCACCATCTTTCTCCTCACAGGTGTCCTTGCTTCATGGCCCTTGTTACTGGGGTGGAACCCGGATAGGGGAGGGTGATGGGCTGGGGGGGAGGCGTTCAGATGAAGATGGGGTGAATCTTGGGCGCGTTATTTGAGGTATGTGGGCTCTGGAGGCCCCAGGACCTGCCGACAGAGGGCAGATTTGGAAATCCTGGGTGGGGCTTCTGGAAGCCCCGCCCACATGGCACAGTAGGACTCCATGCACATGCCCACTGCCATGCTCTTTCCCACTGGCCATTTGCATGGAGCATGTGCAATGTGTTCCGGGTATGGAGCTGTGTGGGTTGCATCCTGCTATCTGCATTCTTTCTTGCTGACTGAGACTCAATTGCTAGGTTTTCAGATTAGTCTTCCCAGGAATTTAAGTGAGTGTGAGGAGGGATGCAGCAGGCTTTGGGCAAGTAGGGATGACACCGTTCCTGGCCTGTGAGGAAGAAGGTCCTTGAGCGATTATCCTCTTCCTCTTCACAGGTATTGGGGCTGTCATGGCCCTTGATATATAGTGGGATGTGTACAGGGAATAATGGTGGGCTGCAGAGTGGAGGGGTTCAGATTAAGATGGGCTAGTCCTGGGGGCATGATTTGAGGTATCTGGGTCCCGGAGGCACCAGGAACTGTCGACAGAGGGCAAATTTGGGAATCTTAAGTGGGTCCCAGGCAAGGGGGTGGGGAAGCCCTTACCTGTGCTGCACATGTGGGACACAGTGTGCATTCCCAGGACTGCTGCACCTTCACCCGCAGGTGTGGGGTATGTGCAATGAATTCTGAGTGCTGAGCAGTGTGGGTCTTGTCTTACAATATGTATTCTTTTTTTTGCTGTCTGAGACTCAACTGGTAGGTCTGCAGATAAGTTTTTCCAGCAGTTTAAGTGTGAGTGAGTGTGAGGAGGGAGCCAGTAGTTTTGAGGCAGGGGTCAGGGCAGTGTGGTTTCTGGCCCCTGAGGAGGAAAGTCATCTTTCTTCTCACAGGCTTCACAGCCACCCTGTGAAGGGCCCCATCAATGACCCTTGATGTGGTGGCAGGACAGGGGAGGAGGGTAAGCTAGGGAGAGATGGGGGTCAAATGAAGATGGCATGAGTCTTGGGGGCATTTTTTGAGATATTGGAGTCTTGGAGGCACAAGGAACTGCCAATAGGACCCACACAATGGAGTCCTCAGTGGGGCCCTGGGTAAGGGGCAAGTCTGGTAGTAAAGAAAGGCCCTAGAAATGGGGAATGTTGTGGAGTTGTAACTGCATCCCTAAGATTTGTAGTGTGCCAGGCGGAGTACCAGGAGAGGAGAGTGCCACATGTAGTCTTTATTGCAGGCACTCAACCCTGCAATTCTAGTGCAAAACTAGCTGTAGGCAATATATTAACAGTGAATGTAGTTAGGTGCTCCAATAAAACTTTATTGGAGGCATGGAAAGAAAGGGCTTAGTAAATCAGAGTGTGCCAGCAGTAGTAGTTACTCAAAGTCTTAATTCTCCTGTGGTAGTTTCTTTCTTTTTTTTCTTTTTTAAGTTTATTTATTTTGGGAGAGAGAGCGAGCACAAATGGGAGGGGCAGAGAGAGAGGTAGAGAAAGGATCTCAAGCAGGCTCCGTGCAACGTGGGGCTCAAACCCACAAACTTTGAGATCATGACTTGAGCTTGAGCAAAATCAAGAGTCAGAGCCTTAACCGATTGAGCCGCCCAGGTTCCCCTCCAGTGGTATTTTCTTAAATATCTCCAAGATGGTGAAACAAGTTGTAAAACCATACCCCTTCAGAAATATGTTCTTGTCTTTAACACATGCCTTATTTAATTTCTGTGTCTGCTTGGCCATGACATAAACAATTGCCTTTGCAAGCTGCCAGATTTGGTGTGATTGAAAAGTATGCACAATTAAATTACCTTTCGACTTACTTTGAACATATTTTCAATCTTGAAAAAAAAGCACATGTCACCATTTGGCCACAGAAGTGGTCATAACTATCCTCTCAAGTGCATTTTCTAAATCCCAGTATTCTGTTTTCAGTGTGAAATATGAGTTGGCAAATAAGGTCAACATTCAAGCCTAGAGCAAGACGAAATGATCAAAACTCTTTCCAGCTAGTTGGGCCTGTGGTTGTAAGTACTTGAACATTTGATGTTTTATATTAGTACAAATTTATTTTTGTGAAAGTGTTGAACTAATATAGATACACTGATAAGGGTTTTTCATGCTGATAAGGAGCATTTATCCAGGAGCATCACATTCTGGTATTTCTTGGATGAATGCTGTTATGTTCCCAGGAAATATATCTGATGACTTTCTTACACATTTTAACAACAGATTGCACACATCCATCCCAACATAGATTAAAATAGCTTCCAAAGCCCTTATGGGTAACTCTTTTCTTGGAGTAGCCTCTCTGTGGGAAGAGTAATTTTATTAAGAATAAGTATACTGAATAGTATTGGAGAAATGTCTTTAGATTTTTGTTGTTGTTGTCATTGAACTATTTTATAAATTCCTTTTTAGTGTGGCCTCCTCTCTACATTTAGCTGTGGACAGTCTGTTCTGTCAGTCTTTGGTGGATCTTTTTCTGGGTTATTTATACTTACTGGGTGTTATCTAGGTGTCTGTGTGGGACAAAGTGAGCTTAGAATCTTCCTACTCGCCATCTTCCCTGGAAGTGAAGTGTTTTTAGATTTACTTATGATCAAATATATCTATGTATTCTGTATATTTATATTATTGACATGTATTAATAACACAACTTTTTATTTGTGTGCATCCATACACACACCCCTCGGCCCAGCAGCCCAGTATTGAACAACGTCAGCAAGAGGAGCCACCAACTGAGCTTCAGGATAGTATGCCTGATCAAGAGAAAAAAGATAAAGTAGCACCTGTGGTTCAAGGTGAAGGCAAAGGGAAGAAAAATACCTCGTGTATGTGTGTGTGTGATGTGCTTCATGTAGCTTGATATACTTGTAACAGAAGGGAGCGCCAAAATAGAAAGGAATCTCAAACACTGCTTGGAAATTAGCTGGAAAAGTGAAGAGAGTATATACTTTGCAGCTTAGGGCAATTCCTTACTATAGTAAATTTCCCCTATTTTATAAATGAGAAAATTGAGGCTCAAGGGTTGTGTTTATCAAAGAGCATTTGGCTAGAGGGAGGGAAGATGGCGGCGTAGGAGGACGCTGGGCTCACCGCGCGTCCTGCTGATCACTGAGATTCTACCTACACCTGCCTAAAGAACCCAGAAAACTGCCAGAGGATTAGCAGAATGGAGTCTCCAGAGCCAAGTGCAGACGAGAGGCCCACGGAAGAGGGTAGGAAGGGCGGCGAGGCGGTGCGCACTCCACGGACTGGTGGGAGGGAGCCAGGGCGGAGGGGCGGCTCAGAGGCCAAGCAGAGCCCCCGAGTCTGGCTGGCAAAAGCGGAGGGGCCTGACGGACTGTGTTCCGACAGCAAGCGCGACTTAGCGTCTGGGAGGTCATAAGTTAACAGCTCTGCTCAGAAAGCGGGAAGGCTGGAGGACAAAGGGAGGGAGAGCTGCTGAGCCCCTGGACGGCAGAGCTCAGCTTGGCGGGGAACAAAGGCGCTCGCCAGCGCCATCTCCCCCACCCATCCCCCAGCCAAAATCCCAAAGGGAACCAGTTCCTGCCAGGGAACTTGCTCGCTCCGCGCAAACACCCAACTCTGTGCTTCTGTGGAGCCAAACCTCCGGCAGCAGATCTGACTCCCTCCCGCTGCCACAGGGCCCCTCCTGAAGTGGATCACCTAAGGAGAAGCGAGCTAAGCCTGCCCCTCCTGCCCCCGTGCACCTTGCCTACCCACCCCAGCTAATATGCCAGATCCCCAGCACCACAAGCCTGGCGGTGTGCAAGTAGCCCAGACGGGCCATGCCACCCCACAGTGAATCCCGCCCCTAGGAGAGGGGAAGAGAAGGCACACACCAGTCTGACTGTGGCCCCAGCGGTGAGCTGGGGGCAGACATCAGGGCGGACTGCGGCCCCGCCCACCAACTCCAGTTATACACCACAGCACAGGGGAAGTGCCCTGCAGGTCCTCACCACTCCAGGGACTATCCAAAATGACCAAACGGAAGAATTCCCCTCAGAAGAATCTCCAGGAAATAACAACAGCTAATGAACTGATCAAAAAGGATTTAAATAATATAACAGAAAGTGAATTTAGTATAATAGTCATAAAATTAATCACTGGGCTTGAAAACAGTATACAGGACAGCAGAGAATCTCTTGCCACAGAGATCAAGGGACTAAGGAACAGTCACGAGGAGCTGAAAAGCGCTTTAAACGAAATGCAAAACAAAATGGAAACGACGACAGCTCGGATTGAAGAAGCAGAGGAGAGAATAGGTGAACTAGAAGATAAAGTTATGGAAAAAGAGGAAGCTGAGAGAAAGAGAGATAAAAAAATCCAGGTGTATGAGGGGAAAATTAGAGAACTAAGTGATACACTAAAAAGAAATAATATACGCATAATTGGTATCCCAGAGGAGGAAGAGAGAGGGAAAGGTGCTGAAGGGGTACTTGAAGAAATTATAGCTGAGAACTTCCCTGACCTGGGGAAGGAAAAAGGCATTGAAATCCAAGAGGCACAGAGAACTCCCTTCAGACGTAACTTGAATCGATCTTCTGCACGACATATCATAGTGAAACTGGCAAAATACAAGGATAAAGAGAAAATTCTGAAAGCAGCAAGGGATAAACGTGCCCTCACATATAAAGGGAGACCTATAAGACTCGTGACTGATCTCTCTTTTGAAACTTGGCAGGCCAGAAAGGCTTGGAACGAGATCTTCAGTGTGCTAAACAGAAAAAATATGCAGCCGAGAATCCTTTATCCAGCAAGTCTGTCATTTAGAATAGAAGGAGAGATAAAGGTCTTCCCAAACAAACAAAAACTGAAGGAATTTGTCACCACTAAACCAGCCCTACAAGAGATCCTAAGGGGGATCCTGTGAGACAAAGTACTAGAGACATCGCTACAAGCATAAAACATACAGACATCACAATGACTCTAAACCCGTATCTTTCTATAATAACACTGAATGTAAATGGATTAAATGCGCCAACCAAAAGACATAGGGTATCAGAATGGATAAAAAAACAAGACCCATCTATTTGCTGTCTACAAGAGACTCATTTTAGATCTGAGGACACCTTTAGATTGAGAGTGAGGGGATGGAGAACTATTTATCATGCTACTGGAAGCCAAAAGAAAGCTGGAGTAGCCATACTTCTATCAGACAAACTAGACTTTAAATTAAAGGCTGTAACAAGAGATGAAGAAGGGCATTATATAATAATTACAGGGTCTATCCATCAGGAAGAGCTAACAATTATAAATGTCTATGCACCGAATACCGGAGCCCCCAATTATATAAAACAATTACTCATAAACATAAGCAACCTTATTGATAAGAATGTGGTCATTGCAGGGGACTTTAACACCCCACTTACAGAAATGGATAGATCATCTAGACACACGGTCAATAAAGAAACAAGGGCCCTGAATGATACATTGGATCAGATGGACTTGACAGATATATTTAGAACTCTGCATCCCAAAGCAACACAATATACTTTCTTCTCGAGTGCACATGGAACATTCTCCAAGATAGATCATATACTGGGTCACAAAACAGCCCTTCATAAGTTTACAAGAATTGAAGTTATACCATGCATACTTTCAGACCACAATGCTATGAAGCTTGAAATCAACCACAGGAAAAAGTCTGGAAAACCTCCAAAAGCATGGAGGTTAAAGAACACCCTACTAACGAATGAGTGGGTCAATCAGGCAATTAGAGAAGAAATTAAAAAATATATGGAAACAAACAAAAATGAAAATACAACAATCCAAACGCTTTGGGACGCAGCGAAGGCAGTCCTGAGAGGAAAATACATTGCAATCCAGGCCTATCTCAAGAAACAAGAAAAATCCCAAATACAAAATCTAACAGCACACCTAAAGGAAATAGAAGCAGAACAGCAAAGGCAGCCTAAACCCAGCAGAAGAAGAGAAATAATAAAGATCAGAGCAGAAATAAACAATATAGAATCTAAAAAAACGGTAGAGCAGATCAACGAAACCAAGAGTTGGTTTTTTGAAAAAATAAACAAAATTGACAAACCTCTAGCCAGGCTTGTCAAAAAGAAAAGGGAGATGACCCAAATCGATAAAATCATGAATGAAAATGGAATTATTACAAGCAATCCCTCAGAGATACAAACAGTTATCAGGGAATACTATGAAAATTTATATGCCAACAAATTGGACAACCTGGAAGAAATGGACAAATTCCTAAACTCCCACACGCTTCCAAAACTCAATCAGGAGGAAATAGAAAGCTTGAACAGACCCATAACCAGCGAAGAAATTGAATCGGTTATCAAAAATCTCCCAACAAATAAGAGTCCAGGACCAGATGGCTTCCCAGGGGAGTTCTACCAGACGTTTAAAGCAGAGATAATACCTATCCTTCTCAAGCTATTCCAAGAAATAGAAAGGGAAGGAAAACTTCCAGACTCATTCTATGAAGCCAGTATTACTTTGATTCCTAAACCAGACAGAGACCCAGTAAAAAAAGAGAACTACAGGCCAATATCCCTGATGAATATGGATGCAAAAATTCTCAATAAGATACTAGCAAATCGAATTCAACGGCATATAAAAAGAATTATTCACCATGATCAAGTGGGATTCATTCCTGGGATGCAGGGCTGGTTCAACATTCGCAAATCAATCAACGTGATACATCACATTAACAAAAAAAAAAAGAGAAGAACCATATGATCCTGTCAATCGATGCAGAAAAGGCCTTTGACAAAATCCAGCAACACTTCTTAATAAAAACCCTTGAGAAAGTCGGGATAGAAGGAACATACTTAAAGATCATAAAAGCCATTTATGAAAAGCCCACAGCTAACATCATCCTCAACGGGGAAAAACTGAGAGCTTTTTCCCTGAGATCAGGAACACGACAGGGATGCCCACTCTCACCGCTGGTGTTTAACATAGTGCTGGAAGTTCTAGCATCAGCAATCAGACAACAAAAGGAAACCAAAGGCATCAAAATTGGCAAAGATGAAGTCAAGCTTTCGCTTTTTGCAGATGACATGATACTATACATGGAAAATCCAATAGACTCCACCAAAAGTCTGCTAGAACTGATACATGAATTCAGCAAAGTTGCAGGATACAAAATCAATGTACAGAAATCAGTTGCATTCTTATACACTAACAATGAAGCAACAGAAAGACAAATGAAGAAACTGATCCCATTCACCATTGCACCAAGAAGCATAAAATACCTAGGAATAAATCTAACCAAAGATGTAAAAGATCTGTATGCTGAAAACTATAGAAAGCTTATGCAGGTAATTGAAGAAGATATAAAGAAATGGAAAGACATTCCCTGCTCATGGATTGGAAGAATAAATATTGTCAAAATGTCAATACTACCCAAAGCTATCTACACATTCAATGCAATCCCAATCAAAATTGCACCAGCATTCTTCTCGAAACTAGAACAAGCAATCCTAAAATTCATATGGAACCACAAAAGGCCCCGAATAGCCAAAGTAATTTTGAAGAAGACCAAAGCAGGAGGCATCACAATCCCAGACTTTAGCCTCTACTACAAAGCTGTCATCATCAAGACAGCATGGTATTGGCACAAAAACAGACACATAGACCAATGGAATAGAATAGAAACCCCAGAACTAGACCCACAAACGTATGGCCAACTCATCTTTGACAAAGCAGGAAAGAACATCCAATGGAAAAAAGACAGTCTCTTTAACAAATGGTGCTGGGAGAACTGGACAGCAACATGCAGAAGGTTGAAACTAGACCACTTTCTCACACCATTCACAAAAATAAACTCAAAATGGATAAAGGACCTGAATGTGAGACAGAAAACCATCAAAACCTTAGAGGAGAAAGCAGGAAAAGACCTCTCTGACCTCAGCCGTAGCAATCTCTTACTCGACACATCCCCAAAGGCAAGGGAATTAAAAGCAAAAGTGAATTACTGGGACCTTATGAAGATAAAAAGCTTCTGCACAGCAAAGGAAACAACCAACAAAACGAAAAGGCAACCAACGGAATGGGAAAAGATATTTGCAAATGACATATCGGACAAAGGGCTAGTATCCAAAACCTATAAAGAGCTCACCAAACTCCACACCTGAAAAACAAAGAACCCAGTGAAGAAATGGGCAGAAAACATGAATAGACACTTCTCTAAAGAAGACATCCAGATGGCCAACAGGCACATGAAAAGATGTTCAACGTCGCTCCTTATCAGGGAAATACAAATCAAAACCACACTCAGATATCACCTCATGCCAGTCAGAGTGGCCAAAATGAAGAAATCAGGAGACTATAGATGCTGGAGAGGATGTGGAGAAACGGGAACCCTCTTGCACTATTGGTGGGAATGCAAATTGGTGCAGCCGCTCTGGAAAGCAGTGTGGAGGTTCCTCAGAAAATTAAAAATAGACCTACCCTATGACCCAGCAATAGCACTGCTAGGAATTTACCCAAGGGATACAGGAGTACTGATGCATAGGGGCACTTGTACCCCAATGTTTATAGCAGCACTCTCAACAATAGCCAAATTATGGAAAGAGCCTAAATGTCCATCAACTGATGAATGGATAAAGAAATTGTAGTTTATATACACAATGGAATACTACATGGCAATGAGAAAGAATGAAATATGGCCTTTGTAGCAACGTGGATGGAACTGGAGAGTGTGATGCTAAGTGCAATAAGCCCTACAGAGAAAGACAGATACCATATGTTTTCACTCTTATGTGGATCCTGAGAAACGTAACAGAAACCCATGGGGGAGGGGAAGGGAAAAAAAAAAGAGGTTAGAGTGGGAGAGAGCCAAAGCATAAGAGACTGTTAAAAACTGAGAACAAACTCAGGGTTGATGGGGGGTGGGAGGGAGGGGAGGGTGGGTGATGGGTATTGAGGAGGGCACCTTTTGGGATGAGCACTGGGTGTTGTATGGAAACCAATTTGACAGTAAATTTCATATATTAATAAAATAAATAAATTAAAAAAACAAAACAAAGAGCATTTGGCTATTGAAAACAAAATTTGTATTTAAAAAGTTTTTAATGTTTATTTTTGACAGAGAGAGAGAGAGAGAGAGAGAGAGAGAATGAGTGGGGGAGGGGCAGAGAGAGAGGGAGACACAGAATCTGAAGCAGGTTCCAGGCTCTTAGCTGTCAGCACAGAGCCCGATGCGGGGCTGAATTCACAGGCCCCAAGATCATGACCTGAGCCAAAGTCGGACGCTCAACCGACTGAGCAACCCAGGCGCCCCAGGAAATTTGTATTTTTTAAAGTGGCTTTTAAAAGGAGGTTTTTAATCCTTCTGTGGTTAGAAAAACCAAGAGATTAATTATACTGAGATTAACATGAGACATATGGATTGCTCCCAGATATATAGTATTCTTAGTATATAGTATTTTGAAGTAAAGCATTTATATAATTCAGGCCATTTTTAAGGGTTCTAGAACATGACTGATAACAACGTCCATTCATTTCTTTCCACCCTACTTCCTTTATTCTTACTGTAAGACAGTATACTTATTGTCATTCACAGATAATTTTGCTCTTATTTTTTGTCCTTTGTTGTGCATGGGATTAATTTATGGAACATTATACATAGGGCCTTTGGACCTAAATATAACTTGTTTATTTTAACCAAGTAAGTTTTTGGTTACCCCAATAGAGGATGGGTGTCACTTCTATAAAATTTGTCATAGCTCTGCAAATACACTCAGATAATTCTTGAGAAAGTTACATTTTAATTGTAATTTAAATTCTACCCATGGTGTAAACTTCAGATTTCATAGAGCTGTAAGATGGGGTATTTTATGTTATGCATTTTAAAACCAGAATTAAAAATAAAGTAGCTAGTGGGGTGCCAGGGTGGCTGAGTTAGTTAAGCATCTGACTCTTGATCTCAGCTCAGGTCTTGATCTCAGGGTTGTGTGTTGAAGCCCCACATTGGGCTCTGTGCTAGGACTGAAGTCTACTTAAAAAAAAAAAAAAACCCAGTGTCTTCCTGGAGTACAATAGGACGATGTCATATATTCTTTATAGTTCCAAACCACAAAATTTACAGAAAAGTTACAAGAACAGTATAATTACACACACACACACACACACACACACACACACACACACACACAATTTCCCCAGTTGTCCTGATAATCTCTTTTATATATATATTTTTTTATCCAGAGTCCAGTCCAGGATCATGCATTTACATTTAGTTTCTTTTAATCTGGAATAGTTCCACACATTTCTGAAAAGGACAGACCAGTTGGTTTGCAGAATGTTTATCAGTTTTGGGCTTTGTTTTAAGACTTTTTTTTCACTCAACTTGTGCCATGTAACATGCTGAGTATTGAGAGGCATTATTTCAGCCTTGAACTCACACTGTAGTCATAGAGACTCAAGTCACTGGCAAGTACAATCACAAGTGCAGTACAGATCAGTACAAAGGGGACACCTGAGTAGTCTCAGGGCACTCTTGAAAAAGGAAGAGGGTAATAAAACCCTGCTTTCCTAGTTTCTGGTAATAGACACCTGAAATAATGCTCTTGTAATTCTTTTTTTAATTTTAATTTTATTTTTATTAAAAAAAGTTATGTTTATTTTTTTTTGAGAGAGAGACACACACAGGCATGAGCAGAGGAGGGGCAGAGAGAGAGGGAGACATAGAATCTGAAGCAGGCTCCAGGCTCTGAACTGTTAGCACAGGGCCTGACGCAGGGCTTGAACCCACAAGCCATGAGATCATGACCTTAGCTGAAGTCAGATGCTTAACCAACTGAGCCACCCAGGCACCCTGCTCTAATTCTTAACCACATTTGTTACCACACTAGCCTAAGGCTTTTGTTTCATAACGCTGAGGGAATGAATATTATTTCCTTATTCATATCTCATGTTTTACTTCTTAAATTGATTACCTTTTTATTTCCAGAGGCCCCATACTCTTCAGATTGTATAAATCTTACACCTTTTATTTTCAAGGGCCTTCCCTGGAACCTGATCAACAGGAACTGGTTCTTCCAAAGACTGGTCGTGAGTGTGGAGACGGTCCTGATGTCAGAGGGAAGAGACTTGCAAATCTAGGGTCCCTTAAAATGCCCGAAGCAGGTATGTGATACATTAAGCATGCAAATTATAGGGTGTCTGTTTTCTGCAATGTTATATTTTTAATAACACAGACGTAACATTATTGCTACTTCCAGTAACAGAGTTCACATACAAAAATGATTTGAAATGTAGTTCAAACCTTGAATGGCAGACTTACAGACTATCAGGCATAGAAACAAATTGGGTCAAAGCCATATTAAATTACAAGACAGGAAAACAGGGGTGCCTGGGTGGCTTAGTCGGTTGGGTGTCCAATTCTTGATTTTGGTTCAGGTCGTGATCCCAGCACCATGTCGGGCTCTGTGCTGAGCATGGAGCCTGTTTGAGATTCTCTCTCCCCCTCTCCCCCTCTACCCCACTCCCTCTTTCTCAAATAAAAAAAAGAAAAAGTTTCTTACTTTTGAGTTTAAGTCCTTTAGCAAACAGCTAATGATTTTCAGATAATTTTAGAGATATCCACTTTTAACAGATATGTAACACATTTGTAACACACATCAATTTGTATGAAATATGTGGAGGCCCTGAAATAGGTTCTAATACCAGCTATAACATAATTTGTGTGACTCTGGATAAATCCCTTAACCTCTGACCCCATCTTTGCTCTTAGGAAAATAGTGGATTCAAATCATATATGTAAAAATCATTTTCAGTTCTGATTTTGTGTGCCCTGGTTTTGTAGGTTAGAATACAAAGATAATTTGTTTTGTGTGATTTATCATAAATCACCAAACCCTCACCTGAGTCAGATTACAATATCTGAACTGAGGGTTCAACGCTACTAAGGAAATGAACAAACACTGTTTGATGTTTGTTTTTGTACAGAGTCCTGAATGCCTATCCTCAGATTCTGTCAAATTTGCAATTCTCTGGCTCTTAAAGGACAATTGTATTTTATTTTTTTTTTTTATTTTTTTAAAATTTTTTTTAACGTTTATTTATTTTTGAGACAGAGAGAGACAGAGCATGAACGGGGGAGGGGCAGAGAGAGAGGGAGACACAGAATCGGAAGCAGGCTCCAGGCTCTGAGCCATCAGCCCAGAGCCCGACACGGGGCTCGAACTCACGGACCGCGAGATCGTGACCTGAGCTGAAGTCGGACGCTTAACCGACTGAGCCACCCAGGCGCCCCAAGGACAATTGTATTTTAAATCTTCCCCCAGATGAAGCCTCAAATGGCTGAATAAAATGTCAAGAGACCATATAGTTTCTAGTTTCTGTGGCTGATCAGGTAGAGAGAATGTATGTAGTCAGTGATGCCCAAGGCGCATGTAAGATACCTGTGCCTAGCACAATCCTCATCCTCACTGTCAGTCTTCATGAACTACTGTTTCCACTAAAATGTGGACACCATGATCTAATCACCTCTAACCATGTCAAATGTGGCATGAAAAATTCCCCCCCTGAGATATCAGTTGGTAAGATTTGAAGTTCAAAGATTATAACTGAAGTCCTTCCTGAATAATAACTTCAAAATGTTGACCTGAGCCGACATTGGACGCTCAACCGACTGAGCCAACTAGGCACCTTTAATTATAGGAACTTCTGAATTTAAAGCTGGATATTTAGGGAAGAAATGAACTTGCATTAGTCTTCTAAATATTTTCACTCTACATTCCTGGTCCATTCCACTAGATGATGTACACTAAACAAGTTTTTGACTGCTCTTGGGAGCTTACTGAACATGGCTAATGTGTACCTGTGGGATGTACAATAGCTCTAAATACATGTTATTAAAAAAGGGTAAAGATAATAATATAAGCATGTAATATAAAACAAAATAATTAAAAAGACAACAAAATAAAGCTAAGGGTAAAGGAGAGATTCTTAATAAAAGGCCGGTATGAATCATCAGGCAAAAGAAAAATAATCCAACTAACAGATAGATTGCTCTTTTAGAAAATACTTATGAATAGGGACACCTGGGTGGCTCTGTTGGTTGAGCGTCTGACTTCAGTTCAGGTCATGATCTCACAGTTTGTGGGTTTGAGCACCGTGTCAGGCTCTGTGCTGACAGCTCAGTGCCTGGAGCCTGCTTCAGGTTCTGTGTCTCCCTCTCTTTCTCTGCTCCTCCCCTGCTCTCTCTCTCTCTCTCTCTCTCTCTCAAAAGTAAACATTAAAAAATTTTTAAAAACAAATACGAATAGAAGATCCACTAGTTTATATAATTTTGAAGAAAATAGACAAAAGGCAAGTATAAAGAATATGAACAAGACACTAACAGATACTGAATGTATTCTATAATTATATAATGTATATGTATATTTGTATGTATATATATGTATAATGTATATGTATGTACATACATATTGTATGTATGTATAATGCATATTTGGCTTTCCGAGTTTCTTTTTCTTCGCCACCCTTCTCCTTTCCCCTCCCTTTTTGGCCAAACTGAGAAATGGTACTGTTTCTCCTTCACAATTTGATGTTACCTTTGATGGTAATGACTTAAAACTGGTGTGAGCATATAATTTATTGCTCAAACTGGCACACTTTTAGCATCTAAAGAGGCACTATTCGTAATTACAGCAGGAGCATAGGTGAAAACAGGGACAGATGGTCACCCTACTTAAAACAACCACATATGGGCTAAAGTAGGTTGAAGTAGTTTTGCACTTTTCCACTAAAGAGTCAAAACAAATACAATGCTAGCCTTTCTATTTATTTCACTTATGCAATTCCAAGCATGACATTACTATTTCAGATATCCTATATTCTGAGTATTTTCTCAAGTCAAAACATTTAAATGATACCTTTTTAAAAGTGTCTTTTGTTTCTTAGGTTTTTCATTGATTGGTTGGATTCTTACTAACAGTATAAGAAATTTTTGCTTGCTATTTAAAACTACCTCTGAGTAAATGCATTGGGTTTAATCCATTCTGAACTTGAACTGTCCCTTTGTTTCTTTGTACCACTAGAAAGTGTCATTTGCATGCCTTTAGTGTTGTCTAAATAAAGTTCTGCTAAGTAATGTTCTCAACTGTTCTGTTTCTCTTAAAGGTGAAGGGCAATCACAGGTTTAAACAAAGACAAGTTGAAACCATGCAGACTGCTTTTGTGTTGGAAGTTTGCCTGTTAAACTTCTCTCAATAAAGTTTTGCCATCTTGTCCAAAGAAGTTTTGCACATCTATTGTTAAATTTATTCCTAGGAATGTGATGCTATTGAAAATTGTGCTTTTTTTGGAAGTTTTATATTTTTAAAATTTATTTCTTAAATTTCAGCATAATTAACATATGGCATTATATTAGTTTCAGGTGTATGATATAGTAATTCAACACTGTGGAGAACAGTATGGAGGTTCCTCAAAAAATAAAAAATAGGGGCGCCTGGGTGGCTTGGTCGGTTGGGCGTCCAACTTCGGCTCAGGTCATGATCTCACGGTCCGTGAGTTCGAGCCCCGCGTCGGACTCTGTGCTGACAGCTCAGAGCCTGGAGCCTATTTCAGATTCTGTGTCTCCCTCTCTCTCTGCCCCTCCCCTGTTCATGCTCTGTCTCTCTCTGTCTCAAAAATAAATAAACGTTAAAAAAAATTAAAAAGAAATAAAAAATAGAATTACCTTAAGATCCAGTGAATTCTACTGGGTATTTGCCCAAAGAAAATGAGACATTAATTTTTGTATATCGCTTTTTCTTTTCTTTTCTTTTCTTTTTTATTTTAGAGAGAGAGGGGAGAGAGTGCGAGTGGGGGAAAGGAGAAGGGTCAGAGAGAGAGAGAGAGAGAATTTCAAGCAGGCTCCATGCTCAGTGTGGAGCCTGACATGGGGCTAGATCCCAGCACCCTGGGATCATGACCTGAGCCGAAATCAAGAGTCGAACGCTCAACTGACTGAGTCACCCAGGCGCCCCTTGTATATTGCCTTTTATATCCAGCAACCTTGCTATATATGTTTATTAATACCAAAAGTTTATCTTTAGATCCTTTTCAGTTTTCAAAATGCATAATCATACCATCTTTGAATAATAATTTTGTCCCTGCCATTTTATTTTATTATTTTATTTTTTTTTTGTTCTGCCATTTTAAAGATTGCATTTTCTATTTCCTTTTCTCATTTTATGGCGTTGGGCAGACCCAAATAGTACAATGTGAAATAGGACTGGTGAATGGGACATTCTTATCTTTTTCATGATTAGAAATAGAAAATTTTCAACATTTTACCATAATGTTTACTGTACATTTTTTGTAGATACATTTTATCAGAGTAAAGTCATTCTGTTCTATTCTGAATTTGTTGATTGTATTCATCTTAAATATGTTGAATGTCAGCAAACACAGGGCATTTATTGAGATGATGGTAAGATTTTTTCCCCCCTATTAAATCTGTTAATATGGTGAATTGCATTTGCAAGTTTCTATGTTTAAGCCAACTTTGTATTCCTAGGGTAAACAACTTGATCATGCGTAATCTACGTCCTAATGATTTGTTTAGGATTTTTATGTATGTCCTCATGAGTGACCCTAGCCTTTTTTTTTAAACTTTTTGTTGGACTTTGGTATCAAGGTTATGCTACCTTCATAAAATGAATTGGGATATAAATGTATTTTTCTGTTTATGAAACTTCAGTGCTGTGGGTAACGTAGGGCTAGTCTTTCCTATCCAGCTGGTTCTGGATTGCTTCTCCATTTTAAAGTCAGACCCTATATAAGGGGCAATGACTGAAGGGGCAGCTCTAGGTTCCCATCCCTTCATACTTTGTGAGCTGCTCAGCTTCCCTGCAGGATCACCTGTAATGATGCCATCACTCTGCTCCTGTTTCTATGCTGATACTAATCTTCTATATCCAGAAAGTTAATATTCTTGGCTCTTGTCTAGATAATTTTGGTCTGTGCTGTCTGGTCGTGAATGGATGACTAACCCAGAGCTGTGTCAAGTTACAACAGCTCCATTTAATTAAATTCTTTGGTAATAACAGGAATACTATCTCACATTTATAGGGTGCATATTATCTGTTAGCCACTTCCATGTACTAGATTTTCTGTACATTTATGACGTCATCAAATCCTTACAAAGAAGGTAAGTCAGTGTTGTCACAAAACTGACCATCTCTGACCTCAGTAAGAAGCAGATTTGGGGATTGAGGTTTTAAGTTCAAAACCCTTGATCTTTTATCAGAGTAAAAGCTTCTGAAAGTGAGTAAGGAAGAACTGATGGCCTATGTCATGACTTTAGTTGTAATCTGATGTTTATGTGAATATATATAAATTTAAATATATATACATATACAATATCTATATAATATATACATACATATAATTTGACTTAAAAGGCTTTGTTCTTATCTTGAAGGGTTTCCTATTATGTTCCAAACAGACCTCACATGGTGTCCAAGATGAAATCATTGTTTAAAAAAACACTTAATAATATGATTATCTTGTGCTACAGAAAAATATAACCAGAATACTAAAGCCACTTGGAACAGTTGTTTGTGGGGAGACAGAGAAAACAACTTTGCCACAAGCCTCATGATGGTAAAATGCTACATCTCCTGCAAAGTTATTCAGAGATGGAAGGGAGTAGCCACAAATCTCTTTTTTCAACAAAGTCTTCCATTTGCCTAACATCTCACTCAGAATCCTTGTTAACTGCCAGATGTAAACCTTATATTCCTATTCCTATACACAATGACAGCAAGTTACATCTCTGAGACCCCATTTATATCTTCATACCCCATAAAACAGTTCTGGAAAGAAACCTAAAACAGTTTTGAAAACCAAGAATACTCTACTTAGAATCCACCCTGATTCAGGAATGGCGGGGTATTCCAGAAAGTAATTATTTCTCCCTCTCACAGAGGTTTAAAAATGTTTCCTGGCCCAGAGGCACTTGGGTATCTCAGTCGGTAGAGCATCTGACTTTGGCTGAGGTCATGACCTTGTGGTTCAAGACCTGCATCAGGCTCACTGCTATCAGTGCAGATCCTCTGTCTCCCTCTCTCTGCCCCTCCCCGCCTTGTGCTCTCTCAAAAATAAATAAAACATTAAAAAAAACTTAAAAATGTTTCCTGGCCCAAAAGGACTGAAAATTCAAGATTCGAATAAAAAAGATACTCTAAATGTAGAGTATCCCAATTTGCCACAGAATATGTGAGAGGTCACCAGTTTGTGAAGCTGGCTGAAAAAATTAGGGCCTCGGTGGAAGAAAAGGAAAAGGACCCAGGGGGACTAGCTGAGGCAAAACGACTTGGATCCTACCGACTGTGTCTCCTTATAGACTGAGCCATGAAATAGCCATGGGTTTCAGTCCTGGCTCTGACACACTGTGTGATGGTGCAAAAGGCATTTATATCCTCTGGACATCCTTTTAGGTCTGTTTCCTCATTTCTACAGTAGGAGTTACAATGATGGCTGTGATGAATAAGAGGTAACCTACAGATCCATACGGTGCTTGTTTTGGAGGCCATCACACTCGTGGGACAGACAGATACATAAACAGAAAAGCAGTTGAAGTGGAAAGGAGAAACACCGGGAAGGGACCCAAGAAAAAAACCAGTGGGGCGACCAGGAGGAAAACCAGGAGAGGGGACTCATTGTCCAAGTGAAAGAGGCCTGGATTCCCACATCTGCTGCTCACTGGGTTTGCATACGTGACCCTGCTGATAGGAGTCTGGGCGCCATCTACCTCAACACTTAAAACTAAAATAAGCAGAGTGATCTCACACTTAAAAACTAAGATAATCTGGGGTGCCTGGGTGGCTCAGTCAGTTGAGCATCCGACTTCAGTTCAGGTCATGACCTCACAGCTCTTGAGTTTGAGCCCTGCATCGGGCTTTGTGGTGACAGCTTGGAGCCTGGAGCCTGCTTCGGATTCTGTGTCTCCTCTCTCTGCCCCTCTCCCTTGCTCACGTTCTGTCTCTCTCAAAAATAAACATTAAAAAAAAGACTAAGATAATCAGATTGGCACTGGTTGTGTGTATCCAAAAATTAGTTACTGAGACCCTGGTCTGTTCACCAGCTGTTTTGTATATGGGAAGACTTCAGAGAATTAGCTGATACAGCTCCTAAATGTGGGCTGATCTGATAAAATAGCAGTGACAAAAGAGACTGACAAGAAAAAACATACAGATTGACTTATTGTAATAAGTTCTATGTGACCCAAAGCGATGGTTAAACCTGAGCATTTTTATGCTATATTTGATGAAGAGTGCAAAGTCATGGAAAAAAAAGGTAAAAGGACAAGAAAAGAAAAGGTCATGAACCAAGTGTAGTAAACTAGGGGAAACAGCAAGGCCTGTTCATTCAGATTCCTCTCGGTGTTTTTGTGTCTCTGAAGAGAAGGATGCTCCTTTCTTCTGGGTTTAGAGAGGCCATCTTTCACATAAGGCGCTTATGACCTGTTTTAGGGAAAGGTCCGAAAATCTTGCCTGTACCTTCAGTTTCTCAAATTCCTACAGCTAAAATATTCAATAGGCCAAGGTGCAATATTTTGGGTAGTAGGCCCTGACACCATCATCGGTATACTCGATTAACAGAGTAGCATGTACTAGGGCGCCTGGGTGGCTCAGTTGGTTAAGCGTCCAACTTTGGCTCAGGTCATGATCTCGAGGTTTGAGAGTTCGAGCCCTGTGTTGGGCTCTGTGCTGACAGCTCAGAGCCTGGAGCCTGCTTTGGATTCTGTGTCTCCCTCTCTCTCTGCCCCTTCCCCCACTCACATTCTGTCTGTCAAAAATGAATAAACATTAAAAAGATTTTTTTTTAAAAAGAGTGTAGCATGTGTCATCATCACTCAAACCAAAACCAAAACCAAACCAAAACCAAAACCAAACAAATGTTTGAGCACTTGCTGGGAACCAGGCTCCTGCTCTGAGCTAGGCAGGTTCTGAGGACATAGGAATGATTCATATAGGATGAGTTCTCAAGCAGCTCATAGTTAATGACTAGAGAACCATCCAGAAGATGACAGAACAAATTTGAGGACAGCCATAGCAGGGGAGAGCCAGAGAGGGCTCAGAACACAGAGGAGAGAGCCCTGTAATTCATACAGTCAGGAATGGCTTCTCCCAGGGGATGATGTGTGTGCCCTAGGTGCCACTTCACTATAGATATATTTATATCTCTGTTATCATCCTTCTTTCATTAAAAAAAAAAACACAACAATTTAGGGGTGCCTGGGTGGCTCGGTTGACTTCAGCTCAGGTCATGATCTTGTGGTTTGTGAGTTCGAGCCCTGAATCGGGCTTTGCTGACAGCTTGCAGCCTGGAGCCTGCTTTGGATTCTGTGTCTCCCTCTTTCTCTCTGTTCCTCCCCCACTTGCGCTCTGTATCTCCCTCCCTCTCTCTCTCAAAGATAAATAAACATAAAAAACCTCACTGCTCAATTCTCCTCATAGATGAGGTAATTGAGGATAAGAGAAGCTAAGTATCTTATTCAAGGTCAAATCACTAGTTCCTGGTGCGGCCAGTTTTCAGCCCTGGACTCTTTGAACCCCTGTGTACTTCTCATTATAATCATTTCTTTGCTTTTAATATTGTCTTCTGTCTTAATTTATATTCACCATAAATACTTTTCCTCGCTCTTGTTTTTTTTTAAAGTTTATTTTAAGAGCATCAGCGAGGGAGGGGCGGAGAGAGAGTATGAGAGAGAGACTCCCAGGCAGGCTCTGTGCTGTCAGTGAGTAGCTGGATGTGGGGGTCGAACCCACGAACCCCAAGATCATGACCTGAGATGGTGTCGGACGATTAACCTACTGAGCCACCCAGGCGCCCCTCTTTGCTCTTCCTGTCCCATAAGTTCTTTTTCTTTAATTCATCTGTAGTTTGTTTATTTAGATTTTTTTTACAGCATTAGTGCGAACTGCCAAAATATTTTTCAAAGTGACTGTACAATATTGCATTCCCACCAGCAGTGTGTGAAGGTTCCAGTTGCTCCACATCCTTATGAACACTTGGGGTGGTCAGTCTTTTTAATTGTAGCCATTCTAAAAGGCATGTAGTAGTATCACCTTGGAGTTTTAATTTGCCTTTTAAAAGGGAAGGTAGTGGTATCTCCTTGGAGTTTCAACATGTCGAGCATATTTTCATGTGTTAATTTTCATCCATGTATATTCTTGTCTGTTCAAATTTTCTGTACTCGTTTTATTGGGTGGTTTGTGATTTTTTTTTTTAAAGGAATTTATTTATTTATTTATTTATTTATTTATTTATATTCTGACATTTTACAGTGATATATCTATAGTGATATGCCTAAAGTCTATGTCTTTATTCATTTGTGTTAGATGCTCATGCCTTTCATTTTTTAAGGAGTATTCTTGCATTTTTTTTTTTTGGATAATTTTCTCTGCCCTTTCCTATGTTCTCAGTATCTGGAAATTTTCTTTTTTTAATGTTTGTTAATTTATTTTTGAGAGAGAGAAAGTGAGGGAAGGGCAGAGAGAGAGAGAGAGAGAGAGGGAGACAGAGAATCCCAAGCAGGCTCTGCACTGTCAACACAGAGCCTGATGCAGGGCTTGATCTCACAAACCGTGAGATCATGACCTGAGCTGAAATAGAGTTGGATGCTTAACCAAATTTTCTTAATCCAATCATAGATTACCTTTACTAAGACTTTATTTATTCATTTTTGAAGATTTTATTTATTTTTTTAAAGTGATCTCCCAATGTGGGGCTTGAATTTACAACTCTGGAATCAGGAGTTGTACACTGTACCAAGTGAGCCAGCCAGGTGCCCCTATGACTTTATTTTTTATTGTTTCACTCCTTTTGTCTGTTTATTCAACTTTATGGAAGGTTCACTAATGTTTTTTTTGGTCTTCCATTGAATGCTTCTTATGAGCTATGGATTTCCAAGAGATAGTTAAAAATCTACTTTTCTGGGGCTCCTGCGTGGCTCAGTCAGTTAAACGTCCAACTCCTGATTTCAGCTCAGATCATGATCTCACTGTTGTGGGATTGAGCCTGGTCCCCACACTGGACATGGAGCCTGCTTGAGATTCTCTCTCTCTCTCTCTCTCTCTCTCTCTCTTTATCTTTCTTCCTCTGCCCCTTCCCGACTTGTACTCTCTCTCTAAAAAAGTCTACTTTTCTTCACTTGGATAACAATTTTATAAAAATAAAAAGCAAAAAGAATCTACTTTTCTACTTTTTCTCAATTAATGAATGCTTAAAATATAAACATACAGCTTACCTGATTCAGCTCTCCCTGTTGGGTTCTGATACCAATATTATGGGAACTTCCTACAAAATATTGGAAACTCATCTTTCTCTTCTCAGTGGAAGGGTTTACAGAGCACTGGAGTTGTATATTGCCTTGGCATTCCTAAGCTTTGATAATAACCTAAATGTTATTGAAAAGACAAAAGATGGCTGGGAGCAGGAATTCTTAGGTTGTATTGACTTTTATTTTTTATTTTTTTAAAACATTTATTTACTTTTGAGAGACAGAGAGAGATAGAGCACGAGTGTGGGTGGGGCAGAGAGAGAGGGAGACACAGAATCTGAAGTAGGCTTCAAGCTGTCAGCACAGAGCCCAACGATGTAGGGCTCGAACCCATGAACTGTGAGATCATGACCTGAGCGGAACTTGGATGCTTAACTGACTGAGCCACCCAGGCACCCCTAGATTGTATTGACTTTAGTTGGAGTGTTTTCTTTGACCTAAGCTGAAAGCCGAGAAAACCTGTCTTATGTCTGCTGTTTCCCAAGTCACCTGATGATAGTCTTTGATTCAGCAATTTGTGTGACAAGGCACTTAAAGGGAAAACAGAAAGTGCAGGCAATGAGAAAAGGTGGGGAGATTTTTTTTTCTTACAGAAAAAGATAAATCCCTGATATCTGGTCTGTTTAGACACCAGTCTATCCTTTAAAAGTGTTGGGAAATCTCTTTTTATTGCTCAGGCTTTGGATCACAGACCTTTGTCAGGAGCTGTGTGCCTGGGTCAGAAGTTATACTGAAGATTGGTCAGCCCCCTAAGCCTGGGCACCCTGGAGAAGAGATACTTTTCTAGGCTGCTGGGATCATTGTCCTAGGCAAGGTAAATAATTGCACAAATTGCTCTGTGTCACAGGGACAAAGACCTCAGGAGGACCAGAGACTGCTAGGTGTGTCTGCTGTGCATCAAGAGTCTGAGAATCCCATGATAAATTCCAAAAAGAGGCACCAGCTCCTCCAGGTTGTCCGGCTCAGGACTGGCAGGATGAATATTCACAGTAGTTGTGGGTAAAGGGCCTCCTCCTTCACTGAAATGGTCTTTGGACACTGTGTAGTTATTAAAATTATTTATTTTAAAATTGTGGTGAAATATACATAGCATAAGGTTTACCATTTTCACAATGTTTAGGTGTACAGTTCTGTGGCATTAAGTCCATTTACATTGTTGTGAACCATCATCACCATCTCCAGAACTCTTTTTACTTTGCAAAGCTGAAACACTGTACCCAGTAAACACTAACACCCTATTTCTCCCTCTGTCTCTCTTTCATTTGTGATACTGGTAGTTTTGTCTTCTCTTTGTCTTTTGCTTGTGTTTTTGGCCAGTCTGGCTAGTTTTGTCAATTTTATCTTTCCAAGGAACTAGCTTTTGGTTTCATTGATTTTTTTTCTATTGTTATTCTGTTTTCAATTTGTCTTGATTTATTTTCTTATCTTTATTATTTTCTTCCTTCAGCTTGCTTTAGGTTTGTCTTTCTCTGATTTCATAATGTAGAAGCTTAGATCATTGATAAGAAGCCTTGATGGGGATCAGGACATGCTACTCCAAAATGTGGCACCTTGGCATACTGAATATTTTTCTTAACGTATTTATTTTTTTGAGACAGAGAGAGACAGAGCATGAACAGGGGAGGAGCAGAGAGAGAGGGAGACACAGAATCCGAAACAGGCTCCAGGCTCTGAGCTGTCAGCACAGAGCCCGACGCGGGGCTCGAACTCACGGACCGTGAGATCATGACCTGAGCAGAAGTCGGACGTTTAACCGACCAAGCCACCCAGGCGCCATGGCATACTGAATATTTTAAGTGGAAGGAGTTTGAGAAAACAGAAGCATAAAGTTCACTCTGACCTTCCCCCTGCCCTTTTCCCTTGAAGCAGGTCATAAGACTGTCATGTGAGAGGTGCCCTCCCTATACCCAGAGGATAGGAGAATCCTTATCTCTGAAGACAAAGGGATCTTGAGAAGAATCAGGCTGTGCTGTTTCCCCCAGTTTACTATACTTAACCTGGTACTCCTTGAATTACCATATTCAAGGTAATTGAATCCATGGCTGTCCACTCTTCATCAAACCTAGGATAAAAGTACTCAGGTCCAACTGTTGGCTCTTCATTTCCTTATGAAAGCTTCGATGTCATGTAAAACTTATATTAAATAGATTTGTATGCTTTTTTTCCTGTTCATCTGCTTTTTGTCGGTTTAATTTTCAGACCCAGCTAGGGTCTCTAAGAGGGTCAAAGAAAACTTTTCCCTCTATTACAATTTTCATTTTGAACATAAGCATTTAATATCATAAGTTTTCTTCTATGCACTGCTTTATCTGCATACCACAGATTTTGTTATCAGTTTAATTTATTGAAAAAAAATTTTTTTAAGTAGGCTTCACATTCAGTGTGGATCCCAACGCTGGGTTTGAACCCACGACCCTGAGATCAAGACCTGAGCTGAGATCAAGAGTCAGATGCTCAACTGACTGAGTCACCAGGCACCCCTGATAAATATTTTCTTTTTTTCAAAAATTTTTAAAATGTTTATTTATTTATTATTTTTTTTAATGTTTATTATTTATTTTTGAGAGAGAGAGAGACCCCGAGCATGAGGGAGGGAGGGGCAGAGAGAGAGGAAGACAGAATCCGAAGCAAGCTCAAGGCTCTGAGCTGTCAGCACAGAGTTCAACTTGGGGCTCAAACCCACGAACCATGAGATCATGATCTGAGCCGAAGTCAGATGCTTAACTGACTGAGCCACCCAGGCGTCCCAAATGTTTATTTATTTTTTGAGAGAGAGAGAGAGACAGTGCGAGTGGGGGAAGGGCAGAAAGAGAGGGAGACACAAAATTGGAAGCAGGCTCCAGGTTCTGAGCTGTTATGACAGCACAAGGCTCGACACGGGGCTCAAACTCATGGACTTCGAGATCATGACCTGAGCGGGTCAGACGCTTAACTGATTGAGCCACCCAGGTGCCCCTGAAAAATAATTTCTAACTTGCTTGGTGACTTACTCTTTGATATGCCCATAGGCTATGTATATGTGTCTTTAGTTTTCAAACATCTGGGGAATATTCCATGTATTTTTCTGTCATTGATTTCTAGTTTAGCTCCATTACAGCCAGAGAATATACTGTGCATTATTTCAGTTCTTTTAAATTTGTTAAAATTTTGTTATGACCCAGAACATGGTCATATTAACACTGACTCTCTTGTCTTTTTCTTTCAATTATAAAGATTCTCATGATTACACAGGAGATACCTGAGTAATCCAGGCTTATCTCACTATTTTGATGCTTAATTTAATCACACTTGCAGAATTCCTTTTGTCATGTAGGGTGATGTCTTCACAGGTTCTGGGGATTAGGGTGAGAGCATCTTTGCTCGGGGGTGGGGTGGGGTCATTATTCTGTGTACCACACCTCCTTTCCCCTCTCCTAAGCCCTTGGGATGACTGTTACTGTCCCCACATTGGTCCACAGAGGTAAGCAGATTTGGCTTACTTACCTCTGAGAGAAGCAAGGTCTCCATCTGACAAAGGAAAAAGTACAGCAGTAGTCAATGGCCACTGGGAATAATAATAATGACTGTGCTGATCATAACAGTTACCATTTACTGTAGGCTTTCCATGTGCCAGTACTTTGCATGGATTATAGGTGCCACCACCCCCATTTTCCAAGTGAGAGTCTGAGGCCCAGCAAGGTCGTATGATTTGCCCAATGTCATGCAGATGGGAAGTAGTGAAGGAGCTAGGGTTAGAAGACAGGCTTTCTCTATAGTCTGTGCCTTTAGCGACTGCCTCAAGTTACGACCGTGATCCTTAGAGGGGTCAGGGGAGGCCCCCTTAAAGTGGATCCTTTATGGATCTAGAACTGTAGGATGGATTTTAGGGTCTGCTAGTGGCCAAATCACTATCATTACTGGACCTACAAAGAGGGTATTTGCCTTCCACTTTTCTCTGTGTGTCTCAGACTCTCTTTCTCTTTCTTTCCTCCCTCTTCCTCTCCCTCCCATACATGTGGGTGCACACACAGACCATAGTGTCTTATATTTGTGGCTTAACCTACACAACTAAGGACCTATGTGTCTACATAATTCAGGAGATTATGACCCTCTCTTACACAGAGCTCCACAGCTAGTGTAGAAAAGCCCATAGCCCTGTTCCCCCATTAAAGTAGCTTCAGTTTTTGAGGGTGAGCAGGAGGCAGCCAGGGAGAGCGACAGTCTTCTGTGGGCATCTGGGGTGGGGGGTGAGCAGCAGAGTGTGAACGGTGTAGGTGTCTAGACCAGGACTTCTGGATCCCTCAACATATCTGTTCCTTAATCAATACTTGCCAGCCACCAGGTGTCCCCTTCCCCTCCCAGGTGTGGTAGAACCCTTCCCTAAGGAATGTGGTGGAAGTCTTCTCAAAACAAAGGAAGATGACATGCAGCATGGCCCAATCAACTCCCTGACACGACTCTATAATTTGCACTGTGTCCAATCAGACTATATGTGTCACCATATATGGGAGACCAAAAAGTATAAATTGCATAAAAGGCTATATCCCACTGCGTTTGGGGCTCAGCCTTTTTGGGATCTTAGTACACTGAGCCTGGGCTGGCACGAATAAAGATGCTTCCTGGAAAGAAGAAATTGGATGTCGCGTCCCTCTGTGCGAGAATCCTGCTACACAGGAGCCATTTTTTTTTTAAATTTATGTTTATTTGAAAGAAAGAGAGAGAATGCAAGTGAGGGAGGGGCAGAGAAGGAGGGAGACACTGACACAGAATCCAAAACAGGCTCCAGGCTCCGGGCTATCAGCACAGAGCCCAACGCAGGGCTTGAACTCACGAAATGTGGGATCATGATCTGAGCCGAAGTCATACACTTAACTGACTAAGCCACCCAGGCGCCCTTCCCAGGAGCCTCTTTAGCCCCCTCCCTCAGCCCTAGTCACAGGGCCTTAGTTATATCCCATTTTTGTCCTGTCAACCAGCACACCAGCTCTACCTCAGAGGACCCACCCAGGGACTTTCCTGCTTCCTGCAAGTGCACAACATTGTGTAGGACAAAGATCTTCCTGCCACCATGCAGGGGTCTGTCATAAAGTCCTTGTTAGGGAGGAACCAAAAATCCTCCAGGATCCAAGTGTAACTCCAGCCCTGGACTGGGGGGTCCAGGGTAATTCCCCAGGGCTGGGGTAAAGGGAAGGTTTTCTGAGACGAGGAACTGGGATTATTGTCCCATCAGGAGGTGGGATGATGCTGTGCAAGGTTGGGTCTGTGAATAAGGAGAATGTACCCTGGGGGGTACTGAGGGAGCATGATTGCAGGAGTGCTCCAGTGGCTGTCCTCATGGGCTCTGGCCTCTGGCCGGCTGTGCCCCAAGGCATCTGGGCAACTTGAGTCTGTCATCTGTCTTGTCTGGACCCGAGTATCCTCATCCGTGACAGGGTTTTCTTCTAAGGGAGCCTAGTGAGGATTAAGTGAGATGGCGCCTAAGAAGTGCTTGGGATCAGCCATAAAAAAGAGGGAAATCTTGCCATTTGCAATAACATGGATGGCTCCAGAGGACATTATGCTAAGTGAAATAAGTCAGACAGAGGAAGACCCATACTGTATGATCTCACTTCTATGTGGAATCTAAAAAAAGCAAACTCATAGAAACACAGAACAAATTGGTGGTTACCAGTGGTGGGGAATTGGGGGCTGGAGAATGGGTGAAGGGGGTTAAAAGTACAAACGTCCAGTTATAAGATACGTAAGTTCTGGAGGTCTACTGTATAGCATAGTGACTATAGTTAACACTACTGTATTGTGTATTTGAAAGTTAAGAGGAACACCTGGGTGTTTCAGTCAGTAAAGGGTCTAACTTCAGCCCAGGTCATGATCTCTCAGTTCTCTGCTGTCAGCACAGAGCCTGCTTCGGATCTTCTGTCCTGCTTCACAGATTCTCTGTCTCTGTCTCTCTCTGCCCCTCCCAGGTTGCATACTGTCTCTCTCTCTCCCTCTCTCTCTCTTTCTCAAATAAATAAACATTAAAAAAAGAAAGTTGTTAAGAGATTAGATCTTAGGGGCACCTGGGTGGCTCAGTTAGGCATCTGACATTGGCTCAAGTCATGATCTCCTGGTTGGTGAGTTCCAGCCCTGCATCAGGCTCTGTGCCGACAGCTTGAAGCCTGGAGCCTGCTTCAGATTCTGTGTCTTCCTCTCTCTCTGCTCCTCCCCTGCTCATGCTCTGTCTCTCTCTCTCTCTCTCAAAAATAAATAAACATTAAAAAAATAAAAAGAGATTAGATCTTAAAAATTCTCATGACAAGAAAAAATTGTAACTATGTGAGGTGATGTATGTTAACAAAACTTACTGTGGTGATCATTTAGCAATATATACATATATCAAATCTTTATGTTGTACACCTTAAACTTATATGATGTTATATTCTAACTATATCTCAGTAAAGCTGGGAAAAAAAGAAGTGCTTAGGACCCTGCAAATAGATCAAATAGATCTATGATTATCTAAAAGAAAGTTACTTTTTTAATTTAAAATTGAAAATTTTCATGATGTTTTTTACCGTATCTCATCAAATCTCAGATACTATAGATTGTGTCTCACACTTCCATTTTAGGTAATACTGAAGAAAGAAAGAATGCTGCTAATTAACTATGACCCAATGCCTTCTCATCTCAGTGACTGTAAGATCAAGTCCTGATTTTTGGTATGTTGATATGTGAAAAGAGGGCATTTTAAATTTGATAAAATATGGTATTTTCCATGGTTTATTTTTATAGTTATCTTTGTGGAAATATATTGTTTTTAATGTTGTGTAGTGATAGAATCTTTTCAAGATATTTCATTGAAGAACAAAAGTGATTTGAACTTATTTGAGATGACTGTATTAGTCTGAATGGGGTCCTGGCCCTTCAGCCTCTCTCAGTTGCCCAGAAGGATCTTTCTGGGGTCAGGTGCACAGAGGCTCACTCCCCATTGGTGCCCACACTGAAGGTACTCTGGATTCTTGCTTCAAGATGGAAGGGGGAGGGGTTAACCACCAACTGAACATTTGCTCAAGGATGCCCACACAATGTCAGGTACATCCTGATTGCTGGGAACCTGGCAGTCCCACAGGCATCATACAAACCTTCAGGTGTCACACAGTCTGGTGCAGGAGGCTGACACATACATACAAGCATAACAAAAAGAAATGGAAAGGCACTGCAGTATGTGGCTATGAGAATGGAACTCTGGATCCAGATGGCTTTCATTTGAATCCTGGCTTCATGATTTCCCAGCTGTCTTACCTCTGTCAGGTTACTAAACCTCTCTGTTTCTCAGGTGCCTCATTTGTAAAATGGAGAAAACAACCTTATCTATCTCATTAGATTGTTGTAAGGAGTATTACATGAGTTAATATTTGTAAAGAATTTATTAAAAATTTTTAATGTTTATTTATTTTTGAGAGAGAGAGAGAGAGAGAGAGAGAGAGAGAGAGAGAAGCAGAGCATAAACAGGGGAGGGGCAGAGATGGAGACACAGAATCGGAAGGAGGCTCCAGGCTGTCAGCACAGAGCCCAATGCGGGGCTCAAACCCACAAGCCGTGAGATCATGAACTGAGCTGAAGTCGGATGCTTAACCGACTGAGCCACCCAAGCGCCCCTTTATTTGTAAAGAATATAGAACAGGTTCTGACATGTAATAAATATTCAATAAATGCTTAATATCTTAAGCATTGAATTACAAGTACAGCCCATGGAAGTTCAAGGGACACAGGGGAAGAAGACATAATGGTAAAGCAAAGATGGTAATAGCACTACCCTCCAAAGTTTATTGTATATATTTCCTTTCATCTTTCTTTTTTTTTATAATTTTGTTTTAACGTTTATTCATTTTTTGAGAGACAGAGACAGAGCATGAGCGGGAGAGGGGCAGAGAGAGGGAGACACAGACTCCAAAGCAGGCTCTAGGCTCCCAGCTGTCAGCACAGAGCCTGACGCGGGGCTCGAACTCACCAACTGCGAGATCGTGACCTGAGCCGAAGTCGGACGCTCAACCGACTGAGCCACACAGGCGCCCCTCCTTTCATCTTTCTTAAAGTGTGGTCCTAGGGTTAAGACCCCATCCTTTTGCAGGAAACCTTTCCCCTCCTCTGTTCTAGATGGCACTCCTGTTAATCTGGCCCCAGGCTCCAAGATTTCCTTGTGGCTCCCAAGGGGCTCTTCCCAAACGATCATGGAACCCCCTTTCCCTGCCATGCAAAGGCCAGCTGAATGTCAGGGCCTCACTCTGGGCCCCATGAAGGTGGACCCATGAGCCCTGACTCCCCACAGACTATTGGATCTGGGGATCCTTACCTTCTCAACGTCATTCTGGATGAGCCGATCACTGTATCTTCATTCAAATAATGAAAGTAAGTGTCAGCCCATTGCATATGTGAATGAATGACTAAAGCTAAAAGTGATGGCTCATTCTCTCCCAGGCCAGAGCCAGTCCTTCCTAAGGCCACTCATCTGGGACAGCCCTGAGAGTGATATGGAGTCAGAAGCGAGGTAAGCAAAGCCCAGCCCCCATTCCTTCAACAGGGATCAGGCACTAGCCTCTTGGAGTTGCGTCCTTTTTCGGCCCAAGTGCACATTCTACCTGCTTTTCCCTGTAGAAGGCGCTCCCACTCGCCCTTGCAGGTACATACATTCTGTATCATGTCCAGATATGTGATATAACATGAACCCTAGTCATTAATGTTACTCTGCAAATCATTGGCTATAAGCGGTCATTTAGAGTATCCCCGCCCCCCCCCCCCCCCCCCCAGTTTGTTCGTACCATCCTTGTGCACACGTGTGTTTCTTTGGCACATAATCTTACAAGTGGAATTGCTGAGTCAAAAGAGTCACTCACTGAACAAACACCTAAAGAGTGCCTAATAAATGATGGACGCTGCTCTAGGCACTGGGGAGACATCAAGGAACTAAAAGTCCCATGTTCCTGCTTTGGTGGAACTGACATTGCAGTGGAGGAGGTTTGCAGTTTGTATCTTCACAGACGTTGCCTCAATGCTGTCCAATTACCGACATCTTCAGCCCTCTCCTGGATTGGGAACTTTGAGGCAAGGGGATCGGTCCCTTGGCCTTTGCTCTCTGCAAAATCTTCCGGGTTAGGGCCTGGGACGGTCCATTTGGGAGACGTCCGGGTGGAGTATGTGTTGGAGGCGGAGGAGACGGGGGATGGAAGGGTCCACTGGGGAGTGGGAGGAGGAAGAGAAATGGTTTACAGGGTATTTCCATAGATGCCTCCTTGGTCATACCACTAGGGGGCTTACAGGAAATAAGGATAAATAATACAGGATGGGACCGTCCTCCCAAGATATACCCTTATCAGGAGGTAGAGATGGAACAGTTGGCTCTGGGAGGTACCACTGGGTGGGGGGCGTCTATTTTGGAACAAATCATTGTGTGGGCTGCGGAGGCCATAAGGGCTGCTACCACCCCCGTGCAAGGGGTTTCTGCCCAAGCCCCCCGATGGAGGCAGGAGTGGCACTACCTTCACCGTCCGCAGCCCCTGCCCATCCTCCCGGTTCCCATCCAAGTCCCAGGTAAGCACCCGCTATAGGACTGAGAACTCCACCTTTCCCGGGTTTCAGTCACAGCTTCTTCTTCGGCCCCACCCATTTTGGTTCTTTGACTTTAAATCAGTGGCTTGCGGGGGCAGGGCCAAGCGATTGGATCGGGGAGAAGGGAATGGGCCTCAAGGCTTGTTTTGGGATCTGATTGGTAAACGCAAGCTCTCACCAATCCCAGGCTTTTCCTGTGCGCAGAAGGGGCGTGAGCCCCGCCCCCGATCGCGCGCCGAGCTCCTATTGGTCGCTGGTTTGGCGCAGGCGCAGTGGTTGCTTGGCTAGAGTTCCGGGATGTGGTGGTGAGGCTTTCGTGATGTGAACAGGTTTGGATTCGGTCTCCGTGCCTCAGTGTTAACTTGTCAGAGGGGCTGAAGATGGTACTCCTGTAGTAAAATTCACAGGTCGCTGCTCGTAGGCATGTTCTGCCTCTTAGTGCACCGGCGTTGGGGGCTGACACCTCGTGTGTGCCCCTTTCATCCTAAACTCAAGTCACAAGCCCAGCAGATGCCCCTGTCTCCTCGCCTTTATTCTTGCAGTGCAACCATTCATTCATTCTCTCCACTGCTAAAATTTGAATCTTTGGGTTTGGGATTTAGGGACATTTCACAGAAGTCACTTTATTAAGCAGAAATCCTGCATGGTGGATGGCCCCTGACCCCAGGACCACAGAACAGGGCTCCTTACAAGCCCAGTCTCTGCTTTTGCGATCAAATACTTTCCCATGTGCGTTTTTTTCTGGCTGTTAATTCCAGAAATACGTTAAGGACCCAGAGCCAGGATTATCTGGAAACCATACTGCAATCTAATTTTAAAATGCAGCATAAATCTTCATCTAAATGCAACAGGAAACGCTTGTGTTCACAACATTATATTTCCAACATTTCCTCTTGTGATGCATAGTAAAATGGGGGAAGCTACATAGTCAAAAAATAAAAGTAAACGTGAAAGTATGGGAGGAAAAAGCAAACCCTAAAACTGAGCACAAGCACACACAAATGAACCTAACTCTTGATCAAACTGATAACCCATGGAGAAAGTATTCTTCCTGATAACTTTCTCTGGCTGTGTTAATATGGGTCATGACACAGAGGAAGAGCTCCATCTGCCTGGGGTTCAATATTCAACTTTCTGTCAAGACTTCTGAATGCTTCCTGTTTGTTTTAATCAGGATGCTGTCGTTTACCTGAAGCCGGTTTTTCTAGGACAAGGGCAGACTGGAAATACAGTCTATTTAAGTCAGTTACTTATCAGAAAGTGCCTTGGAATACAAGAGTCAGAACTCAAAGAACTTGGTAAGAAGGCTGGAGCAGACTTACTCTCCACTCAGGTCCCCTCACCATTCCAGCCCCTGGAGTAGCCCAGGTCACTCTAGCCGCTGAGGGCCATAACCTCAGCGTGGTGCTTGTCATGAACCCTTGTGAATATAAGTGTTTGCTGTTTCTTAGAATCCCACTCTGATCTCTCTGTATCATAGTGACTGCTGAAAAGCCATTATTTGTGTAATTGCCTTTGTTTATGATTGTCTGCCCTACTGGCTCTAGAGTCCCCACATTATATTCTTCTGTAGAATGCATAAGAATGGGACTGTTTATATTGCTATGAGTAGCTGTTAATAGCCTGGTTTATTGGATTAATGAGTCACTTACTTTGCACGTGTCTAATGGGACGTGACCCACAGGGGTAATGAAGAATGGGTCACTTTTGGTAGGCAGGGGAGTTTTATGGGGGACAAGATCCTGGAGGTTTGCTGGGGGCCCAGGTCACAGTGAAAGGTCACATGGTTAATGGAGGAGGAGGTGGAGGGTGCACGGGGGTGGGTGCCAAAAGGGAGAAGAGAAGACCCAGAAGGAGCACAAGGTATTTTACAATGTTACTGAGCTGTTCTCTTTCCTTTACGTTCTTCTGAGTAGTTTTCCCTCTACACATGCCTCCCCATGTTCCCAAGGAAAGGAACCAAGAAAATAAGTTTTGCTTGAGATAACAGTAAAGATATCAATTGACCTCACACAGCTCTTATTACAGAGCTGATTATTTGTCCTATCCAGGGGCTCTTGCTTGTAACGTTCCTATACTGCCTGTGAAATCTCTGTTAAAGTAGTTTTCAAAAAGTATAGAATGAAGGCAGGTGTCCCATGGTGCATTCTCTGGAGACAGTTGGTAGTAAGATCTTTATTAAGGACCAACACCTGTGAAAGGAAGGGGACAGAAATGGAGCTGGGCAGAGGCAGAGGTAGAACCACAATGGAGAGCCCAACGAAGTCTTGGCCCACCAGGCCAGGTGGAAACTTTGGAGTAAGTGTCTTGGTCAGCTCCGGATGCTATAACAAGTGATCATAGACTGGGTAGCTTAAGCAACAGTATTTATTTCTCAGAGTTCCAGAAGCTGGAAGTCCCAGAGTAGAGTGCCAGCATGGTCAGATTCTGGTGAGAACTCTCTTCTGGGTCGTAGACTGCCGACTTCTCCTTGTACCCTCACATGGCAGAAAGAGTGCGAGCTAGGTGTCTGGCCTCTTTTATAAGAGCACTGATCCCACTCATGAGGGCTCCACTCTCGTTATCTATTTACCTCCCACAGGCCTACTACCTCCAAATACCATCACATTGGGATTAGGGTTTCAATATATGAATTCTGAGGGACTAAGAGGTACATACTTACAGTTATAAAATGAATAAGCCAGGGGATAAAAAGTACAACATAGGGAATGTAGTCAACAATATTGTAATAACTTTGCGTGGTGACACATGGTAGATACACTTATCATGGTGAGCCTTGTATAATGTATAGAATTATTGATTCACTATGTGGTACATCTGAAACTAATATAACATTGTATGTCACCTATACTTCAATTAAAAAATCAGGTGATGGGGGTGTGGTTGGCTCCGTCAGTTAAAGCATCCAACTCTTAAAATTTTTTTTTAATGTTTATTTTTAAGAGAGAGAGAGCGAGAGCGAGAGAGCGCACCAGCAGAGATGGGGCAGAGAGAGAGGGAGATATAGAATCTGAAGCAGGCTCCAGGCTCTGAGCTGTCAGCACAGAGCCATGTGGGGCTCCAACTTACGAGCCTTGAGATCATGACCTGAGCTGAAGTCGGATGCCCAACCGACTGAGCCACCCAGATGCCCCCTACTTCTTATATTTATTTATTTTTGGGAGAGCACAAGCGGAGGAGGGGCAGGGAGAGGGAGACAGAGGATTGGAAGTGGGCTCTGTGCTGACAGGCTGACTGCAGCAGGCCCGATGTAGGGCTCGAACTCATGAACCACAAGATGACTTGAGCCAAAGTTGGATGCTCAACTGACTGAGCCATCCAGGTGTCCCTAAAGCATCCAGCTCTATTTTGATTCATGCCATGATCTCACGGTCATAAGATCAAGCCCTGCATGGGGCTCTGCACTGACAGTCAGGAGCCTGCTTTGGATTCTCTCTCTCCCTCTGTTTCTGCCCCCCACCTCTCTCTCTCTCTCTCTCTCTCAAAATAAATAAATAAATAAACTTAAAAAAATCAGGTGGTGTTAGCCCTCCAACTTAGTTCTTTTTCAAAGCTCTTTTGGCTATTTTCAGTCCTTAGCACTTCCAGATGAATTTTAGATTTTGCTTGTCAGTTTCTATAAAAAAACAAGATGAGACAAAACCAGCAAACCCACAAGCCAAAAGTTAACACATCCTTCTGGGATTTTGACTGGATTGTGTTGAATGTATAGACCATTCTGGGTAGAATTGATATCTTGTCAATATTGAGTCTTCTGATCTATAAACAAAGTATACATGTCTATTTATGTCTTTAATTTTTCTCAGCAATGTTTTGTAGTTTTCTGTGTACAAGTGTTACATACCTTTTGTCAGAGTTATCTCAATATTTCATATTTTTGATGCTATTGTAAGTGGAATTGTTTTCTTAATTTCATTTTCAGAGTTGCAGGCTAGAACCTCCAGTGCAGTATTTTTTTAATATTTATTTTGTTTTGGAGAGACAGAGAGACAGACAGAGTGTGCATGGGGGAGCGGCAGAGAGAGAGAGGGAGACACAGAATCCGAAGCAGGCTCCAGGCTCTGAGCTGTCAACACAAAACCAGATGCAGGGCTTGCACTCACAAACTGAGATCATGTCCTGAGCCGAAGTTGGATGCTTAACTGACTGAGCCACGCAGGAGCCTCTCCAGTGCAGTATTTAATAGAAGTGGTAAGAGTAGAAATCCCTGTCTTGTTTCTGATGTCATGGAGAAAGCATTCAGTCTTTCACCATTAAGTATGGTGTTAGCTGTGATTTTCCATAGATGCCTATTATCAGGTTGAGGAATTTTTATTCTGTTCCTTGTTTGCTGAGAGTTTTTGTTAGAAATCAGTGTTGACGTTTTTAACATGCTTTTTTCTGACTCTACTGAAATGATCATATCATTTTTTTCCTTTTCATTTGTTAACATGGTGAAGTAACATTGGTTTTCAAATGTTAAACCAGCCCTACATTCCTGGAATAGACCCTAGCTCTCATGATGTATTATCCTTTTAAGATATTGTATTTTTTTAAAGTTTATTTTGGGAGAGAGAGTGAGTACATGAAGGGGCAGAGAGAGAGAGAGAGAGAGAATGCCAAGCAGGTTCCACACCATGTGGGACTTGAGATCATGACCTGAGCTGAAGTCAGATGCTTAACTGACTGATCCACCCAGGCACCCCAATATATTGTTTTATTTGGTGTGCTAAAATTTTAAAATTTTGTGTCTATGATTACAAAACATTGGTCTGTAATTTTCTTTTCAAATGTCTTTTAAAAAAAAGTTTATTTATTTTGAAGTGGGGTGGGGGGCAAGGGCAGAGAGAGAGAGAGAGAGAGAGAGAATCCTAAGCAGGCTCTGCACTGTCAACCCAGAGCGTGACGTGGGGCTAAAACTCAGAAACCGTGAGATCATGGCCTGAGCTGAAATCAAGAGTTGGATGCTTAACTGACTGGACTGCCCAGGTGCCCACTCTTTTTGAATGTGTTTGTCTGATTTAAAAAAAAATTTATTTATTTAAAATTAAGTGAGTTAGCATACTTTGTCAGATTTTTGTATCAGGGTATAAAGCTGGCCTCATAGAATGAGTTGGGAAGGATTTTTTCCTTTTTAGTGTTATGGAAGAATTTGTGTAGAATTGGTATTTTCCCCCTTAAGTATTTGGTAGAATTCACCAGTGAGGCCATCTAATTATCTATTTCTTCTTGACTAAGCTTGGGTAATTTTTCTTTTGATGAATTTGTCCATTTCATCTCAGTTGTCAGATTTATTGGTGTAAAGTTGTTAACAATGTTTCCTTAATTATCCTCCTAATATGTGTCAAATCAGTGGTGACATCACCTCCATTCCCAATATTGGTCATTTGTGCTGCTCTCTCTGGTAATTCATTGCTGACTCTTGCCTCATGCCTGACTCGCCCCAAACGAGGGGCTCCGCAGCCAGCCCTGTAAACTGGCCTGTGGATTATCTCCCTCTAGTCCTCTGTCTCGCTCTGAGCCTCGCACTTGGGAGTGTGAATGGAACAACCTGCTCTTCTTATGCTTCCTAAAATTAAACTCCTTCATATTTTCATCCCAGCTAGAGTATGGGCTCTCTTAAAGCAAGAAGAAGGGTTGACATCCCCCTTTTTTTGTTACATCTCTCTTGGTGCAGTGTAATGCTGACCTGGGTACACAATAAGTACACGATGCATAAGTGAGGATTGATCGCTCCCTCCTATAATAAACATATGGTTTCTTTTTAACGTTTATTCATTTTTTTGAGAGACTGACAGAGACAGTACGAGCAAGGGAGGGGCAGAGAGAGAGGGAGACACAGAATCCAAAGCAGGCTCCAGGCTTTGAGCTGTCAGCACAGAGCCCAATGATGTAGGGCTCAAACCCATGAACTGTGAGATCATGACCTGAGCTGAAGTTGGACACTCAACCGACTGAGCCACCCAGGCACCCCTGTTTTTTTTTTTTTTTTTTACATGACCCCGTTAATGTCCAAGTTGAAGCTTTCTCCTTCAATATAAAGCGTCCTGTTTCACAGCAGTTGCAATGGGATTCATGAAGAATATTATGAAGTGTGAGTTGATTTAACTTAAGACATCATGGTTGCTGAGTGACAGTCATAAAGTTAAAGGGAATTTCAGAGATGACATATTTCACTTTGAAGGAGGATGCATGGGACAGTACAGGGAACCAGACTTTGCAGCTTTATGTAAGTTCAGTTGAGGAAGTTAAAAATTCAGCCTCACTCCTGAATATTTGAACTGGGCATTAGATTGTGTCCTAACCTTCATAGATATCCAGTTTCTGAGAAAACGAGTCTTTTTAAGACAATGAGAAGACACCTGTGTGAAATCTGTTCCTGGATGCATTCAGGGACTCTGTTGAATCCTCAGGCTGGGGCTGGGCTGCTGTTATGGAGCCTACAGTAAAACAGGAACTTCTGGTTCCAATTGCTTCTTACCAAAGCCTCAAAACACTTAAAGGAGGTGAGGTGCTAGCACCCAGAAGAAAAGAGCATTTGTGCAGGTCAGAGCATGGGACTGGACAAATAGCAGAATAGGCAGCCACAGAGGAAGGCATTGCTGATCTCTCGGTGACATCCTGAAAGGCTAGATCCACCTGCAACATGCCAGACACCTACTTGGTACAGTACAGTGGTGGGGAGGAAAAGATGTATCTGTCATGCTTTAGTCCCTCCAGGAGGGATAAACCATCCCAGGCAAGCATTCTGTGAGTAACCATTTGATCATTTCGACAACCAGGGCTTTGGGAGGACAGAACTGGTTGGTGCTTTTGAGCCAGTCCCTGAAATGAGTTCCCATGCAACATCTCAAAATAAATAACCAGTCAAGTGGGACAGTAGTAACTTCCCCAAGGAGAGATATTGGGTGTACCAGATAACATGAGCCTAGCTAATTCACCATTAACAATTTCCCTGTTATTCAGGTATTCAGTGCAGGATTGTGCTAACTGCTTCTCAGGAATGCTCTTAATCCTCACAACATCCTTTGAAGAGGTAGGGGACATTATTACCCCTGTTTTACACATTAGGAACCTGAGGCACACAGAGGACATGTGACTTGCTTCCAGGTCACACTGTTAGCAGATGATGGGGCCAAGGCTCAAACCTTCTCCATGTCCTGAAGCCACTGTCCTTCCTTAATAGTAAGGATCAGCTCTTAATAAGCACCTGGGCTCCGTTACATTACCTAATTCATTTTATCATCACCACAACACTATCAGGCATGTGTCATTATTTTCTCATTTTACAGAAAGAAAAACTGAGGCAAGAAAGGTGAGGTAACTTGCTCAAAGTTTCACAGCTAATAAATGGATTGGAATCTTGGCAGTCTAGTGATGGAGTCCAAGTTCTAAGCCCCATTCATGTAATGCCTCTCAAGGGTCACATTACATGAAATGTTTGCCTAGCATCAACTGCCCGCTCTGCAGCATAACCTGAGTGTTAAAATATGCCTTTGCCGAAGTGACCATGGGATTCCAACTCTGATGAGTTCTGCTGCAAATCACATTACTGGTTCATTTGCAGAGACAGGTCTAGAACCTTGCCTTTCTGATGGGGTATGGTGGGGATAGCATGTAGAGAATAACACAAAGGCCCTAGAAAGGCCCAGCTGTTCAAAAACCTCTCTCTCGTCTATCTCCAATGATACTCTTGGATTACTCAAAGATTACTCTTTGGATTAAAACCTGTCTCCCTAAAGATAATAACTGAAGAAGAAATATGGTGCCATATTTATTCTCTAGTTGACTGTGGTCACCTTGCTGAATTGGCCCTGAGGGTATGGGACACAGAACAGGACATTCTGTATGGGACGAGGGTAATGGGGAGGTTCTAGAAGGAAAGACAGGAGGGAGTGAGTAGGGCACTGGAAACTGAGCAGGAATAGTGAAAAGGGAGAGGAAATCTGATAAGAGAGGAAAGATGGTCCCCTCAAGGAGGACAGATAAGAGGCCTCCAAATACTCATTGTTTCCTCCATCATCTCCCCATGGCCTGACCCTGATCTTAGGAAGCCCTCATGCCCAGGACTCAGCTAAACAGCTGGGGAGTGGAGAAACATCAGTGCCACATGGCATCAAGAGCCGGTTGTGGAATGAAACAATAAAACCACCTTCTTCCTATGGGAAGGAATTTCAGGCATCATCAGCTGGTGGCTTGTTTTTTTTTTTAATTTAATTTTTTATTTTTAAAAATTTACATCCAAATTAGTTAGCATATAGTGCAGCAATGATTTCAGGAATAGATTCCTTAGTGCCCCTTACCCATTTAGCCCATACCCCCTCCCACAACCCCTCCAATAACCCTCAGTTTGTTCTCCATATTTATGAGTCTCTTCTGTTTTGTCCTCCTCCCTGTTTTCATATTATTTTTGTTTCCCTTCCCTTATGTTCATCTGTTTTGTCTCTTAAAGCCCTCATATGAGTGAAGTCATATGATTTTGTCTTTCTCTGACTAATTTCACTTAGCATATTACCCTCCAGTTCCATCCACGTAGTTGCAAATGGCAAGATTTCATTCTTTTTGATTGCTGAGTAATACTCTGTTGTATATATATATACCACATCTTCTTTATCCATTCATCCATCGATGGACATTTGGGCTGTTTCCATACTTTGGCTATTGTTGATAGTGCTGCTATAAACATTGGGGTGCATGTGTCCCTTCAAAACAGCACACCTGTATCCCGTGGATAAATGCCTAGTAGTGCAATTGCTGGGTCTAGGGTAGTTCTATTTTCAGTTTTTTGAGGAACCTCCATATTGTTTTCCAGAGTAGCTGCGCCAGCTTGCATTGCCATCAACAATGCAAAAGAGATCCCCTTTCTCCGCATCCTCGCCAACATCTGTTGTTGCCTGAGTTGTTAATGTTAGCCATTCTGACAGGTGTAAGGTGGTATCTCATTGTGGTTTTGATTTGTATTTCCCTGATGATGAGTGATGTTGAGCCTTTTTTCATGTGTCGGTTGGCCATCTGGATGTCTTCTTTGGAGACGTGTCTATTCATGTCTTTTGCCCATTTCTTCCCTGGATTCTTTGTTTTTTTGGGTGTTGAGGTTGATAAGTTCTTTGTAGATTTTGGATACTAACCCTTTATCTGATATGTCATTTGCAAATATCTTCTCCCATTCTGTCGGTTGCCTTTTAGTTTTGCTGATTGTTTCCTTTGCTGTGCAGAAGCTTTTTATTTTGATGAGGTCCCAATAGTTCATTTTTGCTTTTGTTTCCCTTGCCTCCAGAGACGAGTTGAGTAAGAAGTTGCTGCGGGCAAGATCAAAGAGGTTTTTGCCTGTTTTCTCCTCGAGGATTTTGTTGGCTTCCTGTCTTACATTGAGGTCTTTCATCCATTTTGAGTTTATTTTTGTGTATGGTGTAAGAAAGTGGTCCAAGTTCATTCTTCTGCATGTCGCTGTCCAGTTTTCTCAGCACCACTTGTTGAAGAGACTGTCTTTATTTCATTGGATATTCTGTCCTGCTTTGTCAAAGATTAGTTGGCCATACGTGTGTGGGTCCATTTCTGGGTTCTCTATTCTGTTCCATTGATCTGAGTGTCTGTTCTTGTGCCAGTACCATACTGTCTTGATTATTACAGCTTTGTAGTATAGCTTAAAGTGTGGGATTGTGATGCCTCCTGCTTTGGTTTTCTTTTTCAAGATCACTTTGGCTATTCGGGGTTCCATACAAATTTTAGGATTATTTGTTCTAGCTCTGTGAAGAATGCTGGTGTTATTTTCATAGGGATTGCATTGAATATGTAGATTGCTTTGGGTAGTATCGACATTTTAACAATATTTGTTCTTCCTATCCAGGAGCGTGGAATCTTTTTCCATTTTTTTGTGTCTTCATCAATTTCTTTCATAAGCATTCTGTAGTTTTCAGTGTATAGATTTTCACCTCTTTGGTTAGATTTTTAAAAAAAATTTTTTTAACGTTTATTTATTACTGAGAGACAGAGAGACACAGAGCATGAGCAGGGGAGGGGTAGAGAGAGGGGAGACACAGAATCTGAAGTAGGCTCCAGGATCTGAGCTGTCAGCACACAGCCCGACGCAGGGCTCGAACTCATGAACTGTGAGAACATGACCTGAGCCAAAGTCGGTCGCCCAGCCAACTGAGCCACCCAGGCGCCCCTGGTTAGATTTATTCCTAGGTATTTTATTTTTTTTTGTGCAACTGGAAATGGGATCGATTCCTTGATTTCTCTTTCTGTCGTTTCATTGTTGGTGTATAGGAATGCAACCGATTTCTGTGCGTTGATTTTATATCCTGCAACTTTGCTGAATTCATGAATCAGTTCTAGCAGTTTTTTGGTGGAATCTTTTGGGTTTTCCATATAGAGTATCATGTCATCTACAAAGAGTGAAAGTTTGACCTCCTCCTGGCTGATTTGGATGCCTTTTATTTCTTTGTGTTGTCTGATTGCAGAGGCTAAGACTTCCAATACTATGTTGAATAACAGTGGTGAGAGTGGACATCCCTGTCTCATTCCTGACCTTAGGGGGAAAGCTCTCAGTTTTTCCCCATTGAGAATGATGTTAGCATTGGGTCGTTCATATATGGCTTTTATGATCTCGAGGTATGCTCCTTCTATCCCTACTTTCTTGAGGGTTTTTATCAAGAAACGATGCTGTATTTTGTCAAATGCTTTCTCTGCATCTATTGAGAGGATCATATGGTTCTTGTCCTTTCTTTTACTGATGTGATGAATCACGTTAATTGTTTTGCAGATATTGAACCAGCCCTGCATCCCAGGTGTAAATCCCACTTGGTCGTGGTGAATAATTTTTTTAATGTATTGTTGGAGCCGGTTGGCAAATATCTTTTTGCGGATTTTTGCATCCATGTTCATCAGGGAAATTGGTCTATAGTTTTCCTTTTTAGTGGTGTCTCTGTCTGGTTTTGGGATCAAGGTAATGCTGGCCTCATAGAAAGAGTTTGGAATTTTTCCTTCCGTTTCTATTTTTTGGAACAGCTTCAAGAGAATAGGTGTTAACTCTTCCTTAAATGTTTGGTAGAATTCCTCTGGAAAGCCATCTGGCCCTGGATTCTTGTTTTTTCGGCAGATTTTTGACTACTAGTTTGATTTCCTTACCGGTTATGGGTCTGTTCAAATTTTCTATTTCTTCCTGTTTCAGTTTTGGTAGTGTATATGTTTGTAGGAATTTGTCCATTTATTCCAGATTGCCCATTTTATTGGCATATAATTGCTTGTAATATTCTCTTATTATTGTTTTTATTTATGCTGTGTTGGTTGTGATCTGTCCTCTTTCATTCTTGATTTTGCTTATTTGGGTCCTTTCCTGTTTCTTTTTGATCAAAGTGGCTAGTGGTTTATCAATTTTGTTAATTCTTTCAAAGAACCAGCTTCTGGTTTCATTGAGCTTGGGGTTTTTGCAAGGGGAGTAGCAAGTTGGTGCTGGCTTCTGGAGGTCTCACAAACTCCACAGGCAAAAAGCTCACTCTTCTGGATGCCCAGAAGTCTGGCTTTTCTCAACACCAGAAGTGGCAACAACACGGAATGGATTTCTGACTTTAGTTGCTGCTGTTTGCAGCCCATACCCACATCCCATACTGTTGTGAATATGGATCAGGTGATGTGCATTTCAGTGGCATTTGTTAGCAACAGCGGCACTAGGACATCAGCCTTTGCAGTGTTCTAGGTCTTGTTCCACTTCATGAGTTGCTTGGGGAGGAGGGTTTCTGTCTTTAGACGGAGGGACCCCAGACCAACATGCCATTTACAGATATTCATGTCCAGATGCAGAGGGAAAGGCACCATCCCACCTGACCTCATCTCGGTGGAGCTGCCCTTGAGACCCTGTGCCTGGGCCCCAGTGCTCCAACTCTGATGTCTGGCTGAGCCCCATGCAAATATACAGACCCCAGCTGGGAGTGGGGCCCCTCAAATTCTCCATCTTCCCATGGAACTCTTTGAAGCAGAGTTGAGAACTATATATTTGCCAGAACCTCAGTTGCTTCAGTAGTGTCACCATCTGAGACCACTGTTCATTTTTCTGCTATTTCTCAACCTCCTAGATAAAATTTATGGAATATATCTGAACCTCAATTTTATTTATTTATTTATTTATTTGTTTGTTTGTTTGTTATTTATTCAAAATGTTTATTTCTTGAGAGAGAGAGAGAGAGCGAGAGCGAGCCTGAGCAGGGGAGGGGCAGAGAGAGAGAGAGAGGGAAACACGGAATCCGAAGCAGGCTCCAGGCTCTGAGCTGTCAGCACAGACCCTGATGAGGGGCTGGAACCACCACAATTGCAAGATCATGACCTGAGCCGAAGTCGGATGCTTAACCGACTGAGCCACCCAGGCACCCCTGAAGCTCAGTTTTAAGTAAGACACCTGGGCTGTTATCCAGGTGATGCAAGTGAGAGATGGCCTTCTAGGTATGCCTTGGATACTGTGGTTACTGTTCAGTTACCCACTTCAGCTCTTCATGAGCCTCTTCTAATGCCTTGATTACTGGGGATCTGGGGGCAGGGTACTGAGTAGACTGGAGGTACAGGGGCTTGGGAACAGATTTGGGGTTCATAAGAGAGTAATGTGAACCCACTGAACCAGCAAAAGGGGAAATTATCCCAAGCTTCAACTCAAGGTTTACTTCAGTTTTATTAAGCCACAGCAATGTCTACTAGAGTTCACTCTTGCCATGTAAATACAGATTAAATGTTGTTTTTTCAGTTATATAAAAGTTTAGAACAATGTACTTTTAGGACGTAATCTTGCTTTACCATTCCTGTAAGTTGCAAGTTTGACTTCCCTTTGGAAATTGCACAGTGCTCTTAAAAAATATATTGTAACCTTAAATTTTGTAACCACCTGTGTTATAATTGACATTCAATAAATTGCACATATTTAAAGTGTAGGTGATTTTATGAGTTTTGGCATATGCATACACCTGCAAAACCATCCCCATGATCCAGACAGTGAACATATGCATCACCCCCAACAGTTTTCTGCTGTCCCTTGGGAATCCCTGCCTCCCACCCACCCTTTCCACCAACCATCCCATTTCCAGGCAACGACTGTCTGCTTTCTGTGTGTATTTCCTAGAATTTTATATAAATGGAATCATACTGTATATATTTTTTCTCGTCTGGCTTCACTCACTCAGCATAATTACTTTTAGATTTATCCATGTTGTTGCTTTGATGTGTTAATTGCATAGCCCCATCTAGCAAGTCTTAAGTTTCCAATTTTACACTTTCATTCCTTCCTTCCGCTGAAGGCTCTGACAACTTTTACAATACACACACCCTTGGGAAAGGTAAAATTTAGGCATTATCAACCATCCAGGTGAAGATCTTGTCAGAACCTTTTTCAGAGAATTGGTTTTGTTAGAGGTGTGATAGAGGTAAGGTGAAAAGAATAAGTCTCCTAGAAAAAGAGACATGTCCCTGAGGGAAACCAACAAAGCAGGCAAGGGAGGCTCTGACTCCTGAAAACAAATGTTTCCAGCCCTGCAAAATTGTATGTGTCTGCGAAGCACAATAAAAGGAAGTGCAATAAAACAAGGTACGCCCATAGAGAGAGCTGGCTCCATACAGGGCTTTACTCAGTTAACTTCAGCTTGCCTGTCACAAAATTTTTCCATAGGCACTTGCCCTCATGTAGTTACTGTGAATACTTGCCTAGCCTCACCAGATCCCCTAACTTTATAATGCATCTTTTGTATAAATATATTTTGACAAATAAACTTGCTGACTTGTGTATGCATTTCATGTAAGGTCTCTTTTTAAAGCATGGATTTAAATTTTCTAGACTATAAAATATGGATGTTTCTTTACCTTCTAAATTAGGTACTTTATTTACAATGTTAAGATAGCCCCTGTCCATTTTGTAGAACCATAACTATCATTAAAAATTGTTGCATAAATATTTTCAAGAGCTCTGACTATAATCCTGAAGTGGTTTCTAACCGTTGTGAGAGGGAGGAGCTGATCACTGCTATAAACACGAATTCATGCATTCTAGCGGCCACTTTAGCCCTGAGAGACCAGGTCCAAAAGATGTGAAGCAACTCCTGAGTCCCATGGGTATATGGGGGTGAGGGTGGGTAGCAAATACCATAAAAAACCAACAACAACAAACCTCGATGAAAGTATTAGAACAGTCATTTTTATTTTATTTTATATTTTATTTTATTTTATTTTATTTTTTATTTCATTTCATTTATTTATTGAGAGAGAGAAAGAGAGGGGGGAGAGAGAGAGAGAGAGAGAGAGAGAGAGAGAGAGAGAGAGAGAGAGAGAGTCCCAGACAGACTCCATGCTTAGCACAGAGCCCAACACAGGGATCAATCTCATGACCCTGGGATCATGACCTGAGCCAAAATCAAGAGTCAGATGCTCAACCAACTGAGCCACCCAGGTGCCCCTCATTTTTATTTTAAAGCACTTACCCTTGATCAGGGTATCTTAGCCAAGGCTCTGTTGACATCTTGGGCAAGATTTTTCTTTGTTGTGGGGCCTGTACTGTGCCTTGTAGGGTGTTTAGTAGCTTCCCTGACCTCTACCCACTAGGTGCCAGTAACACCTCCCTCGTTGTGACAGTCAAAAATGTCTCTAGATATTGAATATTCCCTGGGGGACAGGATTGGCCCCTTGCTGTCTGTTGAGAACCATTGCCTTAGAGTGAAAGATTCTAAAATTTTAAATTTGAAAATAAAAAAGACAGCTTTATTGAGATGTAATGCATAGACCACACAGCCTTTTAAAAGTGTTTTTTAGGGGTGCCTGGGTGGCTCAGTTGGTTAAGTGTTTGACTTCGGCTCAGGTCATGATCTCATGATCCATTAGTTTGAGCCCCATGTCAGGCTCTGTGCTGACAATTCAGAGCCTGGAGCCTGCTTCAGATTCTGTGTCTCCCTCTCTCTCTGCCCCTCCCCTGCTCATGCTCTCTCTCCCTCAAAAATAAATAAAACATTAAAAAAATGTAAAAGTGGTTTTTAAATGTCTTTACAAGGTCAAGCAGCCACTACCACAGTCTAATGTTAGAACAGTTTTGACCCCCCTAAAAGAAACCTCATGCCCATTAAAAGTCAGCCCTTATTCCTCACCACCCCAGGCAGCCACTAATCTATTTTCTGTCTCTATGGATTTGCCTATTCTGGACATTTCATTTAAGTGAAATTATACAATATGTGATTTTTGTGACTGGTTTCTCTCATGTAGCATAATGCTTTCAAGATTCACTGGCTTTTTAGCATGTATCAGGACTTCATTCCTTTTTAAGGATGAATAATATTCCATTGCACTGGTAAACCACATTTTGTTTATCCATTCATTCATCGGTTGATGGACATTTGGCTTACGTCTACCTTTTGGCTATTATTAATAGGCTGCTATGCACATTTGTGCACAGACTTTTGTGTGGACATCTATTTTCATTTCTCTTGAATGAAAGGGATGGAATTACTGGGTCATATAAAACACCTTTAAAACAGCAAATTCTTTTTTTCAAGATATATCTTAAGGCAAACCCAAAATACAAGATAAATTGAAATTCAGTGTTTGAAGGGAGGTTAGCTGGAGCTCCAGAACCCTGCCTAGGATGCCCCTTGACAACCCTGGTGGCCCTGAGATGTCTCCACAGAGCATGGGTGGGGGCAGAGGGAAGGTACAGGGCAGGGTTCCCGGGGACACAGCCTGCATTTCTGTGCTTCAGAGACTTACAGAACCTTCCAACAAATTAAAAAAAAAAAAGAATGATTAGTAACTAAGCTCACAACTTTCATCAAGAAGGAGAAAAGCAGGGGTGCCTAGTTGGCTCAGTTGGTTAAACGTCTGACTCTTGGTTTCGGCTCAGGTTACGATCTCACAGTTCGTGAGTTTGAGCCCTGAGCTGGGCTCTGTGCTGGCAGTGTGGAGCCTGCTTGGGATTATCTCTCTCCCTCTCTCTCTGCTCCTACCACCCCTCTCAAAATAAATAAATGCATTAAAAAAAAGAGAAAATCAGTCTCTTCCTCCATGCTGCCTGTGGAGGTGGCAGCTATCTCCTACTCAGCATCATGGCCACCCTTAGAACGCTTGTGAAGCCCAAGAGCATTAAAAAGAGGACCAAGAATTTCATTTAGCACCAGTCAGACCAATATGTGAAAATTATGTGCAACTGGCAGAAACCAGAGGCATTGACAATAGGGTGCACAGAAGATTCAAGAGCCAGATCTTGATGCCCAATATTGGTTATGGGACCAACAAGAAAACAAAGACTATGTTGTCCAGTGGCTTCTGGAAGTTTCTAGTCCACAATGTCAAGGAGCTTGAAGTGCTGCTGATATGCAACAAATCTTACTGTGCTGAGACTGCTCACAATGTCTCCTTCAAGAAGAGGCAAAGCCATTGTGGAAAGAGCAGCCCAGTTGGCCATCAGAGTCACCGAGCCCAATGCTAGGCTGTACAGCAAAGAAAATGAATAGACAGCTTATGTGCATATTATATTTGTGTTAATAAAACCATAAAACTGAAAAAAAAACAAGAAGGAGAAAATCACAAAACAATTTGGCAATCGCTGTGTGCTTGTTTGTGTCTAGGATACCTCCATGTTTAGTCTCCCATATTAAAGCTTTATTCTTCATCTCCTCCAGGCCCCATGTCTTGGCTTGCAATGTGTTTCCAGTTTGCTGTTTCCTGTCCAGGTCCAGTTCTACCATCTGGATCTCTACTTTTATTTCCTCACTCCATAATAATCACAGGTCCCTTAATTGGTCCTTCGGCAGTCTCCTTCTAGTTTTTCCTTCTCTGGCCTATCTAGTCTGCCCCAGCGAGGCGAGGCTTTGGAACAGCATTGCTGTGATTTGTTCTCCACCTTTTGGTCAATGACATGAATTCAAGTTAGTTCTATTCTATTCTATTCTATTCTATTCTATTCTATTCTATTCTATTCTGTTCTGTTCTATTCATTTATTTGTTTATTTATCATGCGCAGAATTTACTGTGCTGGGAATTCTGGAAGGGTTCCAGATATACATCAGAGTCCCTGTGTTTCATTCGGACAGATAAGGCAGTTACAGTAGTATGTGGTAAGAGCCATTGGAATGGCACAAACACAAAAATAGTTAGCGATCTTTTCTGGCGGGTGAGATTGTAGATGACTTTGCGAATGGGACAGCACTGAAGAACTGGTAGGAATTCTTTATATGGAGATGGCAGTAGTAGGGCATCTGGTGGAGAGGATGGCATGAATGAGGGGATGGAAATAGGAAAGCACAGGTGATATAAGAGTCAAATAATTGAAGTAGATGAGTAATGGAAGATCAAGTAGAGCAGTTATGTAGACCAAAGAGAGTGGAAGGCTTTGAAAGCCAGGCCCAAGGGTTTGAAGTTTATGTAGTGGACATTGTAAAACAAGTGATGTGGGGTTTCTCTGCTATTTGTAGTTTTCTTGACCTATTGTTAAGAGATGCTATGATGCAGTTGAAAGGGTTTTGATGCAAGGCTTTGGGGAATCCATGAACTTCTGTCTTGAACTCTTTATGATTTCTTCCAGTTGCTTTATCTCTTTGGGCTGGGATTTCCTTGTCAATAAATCAAGGTGTATGGAACAAAATGATCTTCCAGCATCTCTCCTCCTGATTTTAAGCAGGGACCAAGAAGCCCTGATGCTATTTGAAGAATTAGGATGTTGGGCTAAGGGCTGTGGAAAGATGGCAAGGATCATTTGTGGGATTTCCATGGAAAAATGAGTCCTATTTGGAAACACTGGAATGGCACAAAAACAGACACATAGACCAATGGAATAGAATAGAAACCCCAGAACTAGACCCACAAACGTATGGCCAACTAATCTTTGACAAAGCAGGAAAGAACATCCAATGGAAAAAAGACAGTCTCTTTAACAAATGGTGCTGGGAGAACTGGACAGCAACATGCAGAAGGTTGAAACTAGACCACTTTCTCACACCATTCACAAAAATAAACTCAAAATGGATAAAGGACCTGAATGTGAGACAGGAAACCATCAAAACCCTAGAGGAGAAAGCAGGAAAAGACCTCTCTGACCTCAGCCGTAGCAATCTCTTACTCGACACATCCCTATTTGGAAACACTGGAAAATAAGAAAATATTTGTTTATAATCAACCCAACTTTCCTCTTGCACCTATTTTTCCCTTTAGTGGCTTCCTTCCCACATTTAGTATAGAAGATTATAAAATTATTCAGAGATGAAGCACATGTGCTTTGCCTCATCTTTATGTCCCTAGTGCAGAGCACAGTGGCTGGCTCTTAGCCTCTCAGTAAGACTGCTATAATTTCTTCCAATTTCTATCAAAACCTGCTCTCCAGAAGGAAAAATGTAAGCAAATTCATACTAAGGTATAAATGGCTGATAAACATTTAAATTATGACATATATACTAATGGAAAATTTTCTTTTTTTAAATGTTTATTTTTGAAAGAGAGAGAGAGAGAGGGAGAGAGAGAGAGAACGAGCAGGAGAAGGGCAGAGACAGAGGGAAACACACAATCCAAAGCAGGCTCCAGGCTCCGAGCTGTCAGCACAGAGCCCAACGTGGGGCTCGAACCCATGAACTGTGAGATCATGACCCGAGCCGAAGTTGGATGCTCAACTGACTGAGCCACCCAGGCGCCCCTAGAAAATTTTCTTATAAGGAATGGGATAACCCTTTGCTAAAAACAAAATCCAGCTCTAATAGTGGCATACATAGAACTGAGGGAAGTTTCACAATGGTAGCGGTGACATTTCCAGCTGGGTTCCCAGTTACTATTATCCTTTTTTTTTTTTTTTTTTTCCTAAATGGGCCCCTCAGTTTCCACCTAGAGGCTAAATCTTGCCTTATTCTCTACAAATGATGTCTGTTCTCAGTGAAAATTTCAGGAGCTCCGTTTTAACATTCTGGGAGCTCAACATTGGGCTCTGCTTACTTCTAAATTGATTTCTGGGTCTTTATAGCCCATTTCACAGAACTGGGCTTCTGTCTTATTTCTTCAGCTTGGGTATCTGCCACAATGATGTATACCCTACCCTGGATGATCCCGGATTAGAGCTCTGTGCTTATCTCTTTCCTGTATGTCCTAATACCTTTCCCCACTGACTACCCATGGAATCAAGTTTTGGCTTCCATAGCCAGTCCAGTGCCCACAGTTTTGCCCCCTGTTGTAAGATGCACCTGAGCTGACTGACAACTTGCTTAGGCTTCCAAGAATCACCATTTATATGTAGCCTGCTCTTTGATACTCTGCCACCATATGCTGAGAGCTAGCCAGAATTTTTGGCACTTAAACTGGATCTTCCTCTGCCACCTCACTCAACTCACCTAACTACTGACCTGTACTGCCCTCTGTCATTTGTTCCCATAGCTCCTGGGTGTTACATCCATCCTGTCTGCACATCTGAAGATGAGCCAGCTCCCTTATGAGAAGGGTTCAGTGAGTGTACTTCTCGGTTATGGCTTGTCTCAATTGAACTTATGTTGCCATGTCCTGGAAGATGGCAAACAAGGGCCCATTTATCTGGAGCTCCTGATGCCAGACCCTGGAGATAATAGCCTATCCTGCCAGGTTATAAAGAAAGCCACATGGCTAACATCTTCCTGTGGGAGTCACCTAGGCAACTGAGGCTGCCTTGTTGCCACGAGATAACAGTTTTCCATATGGATACTTTTCTCTAGTTGGACACTTTTTACTTGATTCAGATCTGGTTTATATTTCTCTAAAATTCTCTTCCTTGATACATAGGAAAGTAGACTTAACTTCTGACTATGATCTTCCATATCTGCCTCCTCATGTTATATGCTTATTGCATTCAGCTTAAACAGAAATGAATTTGATTGGCAAAGGGACCATTTATCTGAACAGAGAAGGTAGATTATTTTATGGTATAATTTCAGGCATTCACAGAAAATTTGTATACCCAAACATTACATTGATGTTAACTGCACCATTATTATTTCCATCTAAGCCCTTCAATGGATGTAGCTCAGTTTTTATCCTATGTTTTCAAAGACTCAGAGTGACTTAGATAGAAGGAAATAGAAACAAGGTAAAAACTATAGTTAGTAATTATTATGACTACTGTCCTTTTGGATTCTCCCTATCATACATCGATGTTTTTAGAGGAATTATTGGCTTGCACAATTGGGAAATGCAGGCTCTATGCTTTGAGGCACAGCTGGATCTAGGGATTCAAATAACATTATCAGGGTTCCCCCATGTTATCTTCCTTGGTAGACAAAAAAAGTTCTCCAAGAGGACTCTGGTTGGCTGATTTGTGTAATGTGACTTCTTTTTATCTAAATACTATGCCTAAGAAGGAGGTTGATGTGGATTGGCCAGCTTAGGTCACAGGAGGCCCAGCCTAATAGTCAGAAGGGGCAGACTTCTTTTGGGGGATATATTTCTTAATTTTTTTTGTTTTGAAATAATTATAGACTTGCAGGATATTGCAAAAATAGTACAACTTCATCCTTACCCATCTTCTCCCAGTGGTGACATCTTACATAGCTGTAGTATAATATCAACACTAGGAAACTGACACTGATGCATTACTGTTAATTAGACTATATACCTCATTCAGTGTTTACCATTAAAAAAACTGCATTTGTGTGTGTGTGTGTGTGTGTGTGTGTGTGTGTGTGTGTGTGTGTAGTTTTATGCCACTGCCACAATCAAGCTCCAGAACTGGTCCATTACCACCGAAGAACATCCTCATGTTACATCTTTGTATTCACTTTACCATGAACCCTTCTTCAGACTGGCTAAACCATCCTACATTCACACCAGCAATGTATGGAGATTCCACTTCTCTGTGTCCTCACCAGCATTTGGTATTTATCACTATTTATTTATTTCAACTAATAGGTGCTTAGTGATATCACATCGTGGTCTTAATTTACATTTCTGTAATGGCCAGTCATGTTGACCATCTTTTCAGATACTTATTTGCCATCCATGTCTCCTTCTTGGTGAAATGTATGTTCCTGTCTTTTGCCCAGTCTCTAGTTGGATTATTTGCTTTTTTATTGTTGTGCTCTTAGAGTTTTTTTGTATATCCTAGATATAAGGCCTTTGTCAGATACGGGACTGGCAGATATTTTCCCCCAGTTTGTAACTTGTCTTTGCATCTTTTTGACAGGGTCAATGGAACCAATGTCTTTAATTTTGCTAAAGTCCAGTTCATCCACTTTTCCTTTTAAGGATTGTGCTCTTGGTGTCAAGCCTAAGAACTCTTTACTGAGTCCTAGATCCTAAAGATTTTTTTCCCTATGTTTTGTTTCTAAAGCCAGTTTCACATTTTACATTAACTCCATTACCCATTTTCAGTTAATTGTACAAAGTTTGAGGTTTAAGTCAAGGTTCCTTTTTTTTTTTTTTTTTTTTTTTTTTTTTTTGCTTATGGCTATCCAACTGCTCCAGCACCATTTGTTGAAAAGGCTATCCTTCCTCCATTGGATCCATTCAATTCTTTTCACATCTTTGTGAAAAACCAGTTGGGTGTGGGAGCACCTGGGTGGCTCAGTTGGTTGAGCGTCCGACTTCAGCTCAGGTCATGATCTCCCGGTTTGTGGATTCGAGCCCCATGCAGGGCTCACTGCTGTCGGCATGGAGCCTGCTTTGGATCCTCTGTCTCCCTCTCTCTCTACCCCTACCCTGCTTGTACTATCTTTCTCAAAAATAAACAAACATTAAAAACAACAGTTGGGGATGCCTGGGTGGCTCAGTCATTTGAGCATCTGACATCAGTTCAGGTCATGATGTCACGGCTCATGAGTTCAAGCCCCATGTTGGGCTCTGTGCTGACAGCTCAGAGCCTGGAGCCTGCTTCAGATTCTGTCTCTATCTCTGTCTGCCCCTCCCCTACTCATGCTCTGTCTGTCAAAAATAAATAAACATTTAAAAAATTAAAAAATAAGGAAATAAATAAGAAATATCAGTATAATAACACCACCAATAAATAGAGGTAAATAATTTAAGGAAATAGTTAAAAGGGTTGAATGTGGTTGCCTCTGGGGAATGAGAATGAAGGATGGATAAGGGCAGAACAAAGAACTGTGTTTTTAAAAGTCTTAGAAAGTATCACTAGACTTTTAGAACTTTATATTGCTTGATAGAAATATAATTAATAAATCTAAAATTTACAAATAATTATTTTTTATTTCAGTTTTCATCAACTCTGACCACTGGAATTTTCTAGAGAACTTTTTAAAATATCAATTTTCAAGCCCACCTTATACCAATCCAGCTGGGTCTGGGCTTCAGGCATCAACATTCAAAACTTATTTCACAGGTTATTTGAATGTGTTTCTGGGGTTGGGGATGGCTGGTTAGAACATATATTATCAGTAGACTTTTGTGGCAGTGAGAAAGGTAAAACATGAAGCTCTTACCATCTTAAAGTCAACCAGCTAATTGGAGATGGGTGGATCAGGCACTTTTGGAAGGCCCTGCTTGAGAGAAATCAAACACAGGCTAAATATTTATAGATGGTGAAACAGAGAGAGCTAAAGGAAGAGAGTTTAGGAACTTCTAGGTCTACCTCATGTGATTAAAACTAACAAGAGGCTATGACAATTTATATTTTCTAAGTGCATAGAGAGAATAAAAGCAGAAGGGAAAGAAGAAAACATAACTCCTAAATTTAGAATCATAGCATTTTAAAAACTGTACAATTCAGTGTTTTTTAGTATATTCACAGAGTTGTACAACCATCACTACTAACTGATTCTAGAACATTTTCATCATTTCCCAAAGAAACTGTGTACCCATTAGCAGTCATTCCCTATTCCCACCTCCTCCCAGGCCCTGGTAACCACTAACATATTTTCTGTCTCTATGGATTTGCTTCTTTTGACCATTTCATATAAACAGGATTGTACACTATGTAGCCTTTTGTGTCTGGCTTCCTTCACTTTGCATAACGTTTTCAAGGGTCAACCATGTTGTACCATATATTAGTACTTCATTATGGCTGAATAATATTTTATTGCATTGATATACCACATGTTGTTTATCCATTCGTTGGCTGATGGACGTTTAGTCTATTTCCATTTTTGGTGACTGTGAATAATGCTGCTGTGAACATTCATGTACAAGTCTTTTGTGCAGACATATGTTTTCATTTGTCCTGGGTATATACCAGAGAGTGGGATTCTGGGTCAAATGGCAGTTCTGTTTTCAAATTTTTGAGGAACTGCTCTGCTCAACTGTTTTCTACTGCAGCTGCATCATTTTACATTCCCACCAGCAATTTATGAGGGTTCCCATTTCTCTACCTCTTTTGTTGACACTTGTTATTATGTGTGTTTTAAATTACTGCCGTCCTAGTGGATATGAAGTGGTATCTCGTGGTTTTTATTTGCATTTCCCCTGATTACTAAGGATGTTGGGCACCTCTTCATGTGCTTGTTGGTCATTTGTGTATCTTCTTTAGAGAAATGTCTATGCAGGTCCTTTGCCAAATGACCATCTCTGTTGCAACCTGCTAGGCAGGTCAAACTACAACCTCTGCTGCAATTGGTCCCAAACCATCAGGATTTCATCAACGACTGCCAGCTTCCCTGTTTTTGACTCCAGCTTTCAACTCAGCACTCACCAGAGAAAGCCAAATCTGCTTCACAAGCCAATCACATAAAATGACCTGCTTCTTGGGGTGCCTGGGTGGCTCAGTAGGTTGAGTGTCCGACTCTTGATTTCGGCTCAGGTCGTGATCTCATGGTTTGTTGAGTTCAAGCCCTGTGTCTGGCTCCGTGCCGACAGTGCAGAGCCTGCTTGGGATTCTCTCTTTCTCTCTCTCTGCTCTTCCTTGCTCACGCACTCTCTCTCTCTCAAAATAAATAAATAAACTTTAACAAGATACCCTGCTTCTTATTAGCCCACCTCCAGCTTTTCCTGCCAACAGCCTCCAATCAGACCTGAGAGACTTAATATGCAAATGGGCAATGACCAGACACATATACAAATAGAACTTTGCCCCACAATCTGTAGCAACCTGCGAAGGAAACCAGCCCCTTATCAACAATAAATAACCCAGGAAGCCAGTCTGCTATAGATCAGATTTGCAGGAAGTCAGGTTGCTATCTCTAGTGACAATCCAGGAAACTAAACAATAACTTCTGTAACAACCAGCCCCAAATGGCCAGGACTTGATTAATAACTGGCAAGCCTCCTTCATTTTTTAAAATATTTATTTATTTTTGAGAGAGACAGAGCATGAGCGGGGGCGGGGGGGAGGGAAAGAGAGAGAGGGAGACACAGAATCTGAAACAGGCTCCAGGCTCTGAGCTGTCAGCACAGAGCCCAACGTGGGGCTTGAACCCATGAACCATGAGATTATGACCTGAGCTGAAGTCAGACACTTAACCGACTGAGCCACCCAGGCACCCCAAGCCACCTTCATTTTTGTCCCTGCTTCCAAATTAGCACCAATGGGAGAAGGCTAAATATGCTCCCCTAACCAATCATCCAGGATGCCCTGCTTCTAGTTAGCCTGCCTCCCCATGCCAGTGGCCTCCAATCAGGGCACACCTGAAGCCTTTCCTTTCTTTACTATAAAGCTTTCCCTCTCTGTCTGCCTTTGAGTCCCTGCCAAAAAGCAAGTGACAGTGTCTGACACCTTTGCTATCACAAGCTCAGAATAAATGGCCTTTGCTTTTCTCATTTGGTCTGTCTTCATTTATTTCCACAGGGCATACCTGAAGTCTTTCTTTTTTTTTTTTAACTATAAAACTTTCCCACTCCCCTGCCTGCCTTTGAATCTCTACCAAACATAACTGATGACAGCTGACTGTCTTGCTACAGCAAGCTCTGAATAAATCGCCTGTTTTTGTTCTCATTTGGGTGGTTTTCGTTTATTTTCACAGTAGTGTTGCCAGATAAAATATAGGATACCCTGTGAAATTTGAATTTCAGATAAACAACAAACAATTTTTAGCATAACTGTGTCCCAAATATTGCATAACTGTGATTTGCTAAATCTAGAACCCTAAGCATATGTAAAAACGTAACTCCACACAGAATTCTCAGAGAGGAGCATCTTAACACAAGGCAGCTGAATAATTTTTGCTCAGCGGAGCCCTCTGGTTTGTTAAATGCCAATTAAATGACATTTCTATTTTCTGTTTTGTTGTGTTTCTGTACCAGAAAAGAGCTTATCCTCCAATCAGTACATGCTTTGATTTGCCTTTATCAAGCTGGGAGACTTTCAAGTTACTGTCTGGTTTTCAGCCTCAGGCAATACAAGGCATTTTCTTCTAAAAGTCCTTTGCTCCATGTGTGTTAATTAGAGTTGTTTCCACGGTCTCTGCTGCCAGTCTCCTCTGCTCTTCAGTGCGACTAATGTCGAGTTGGTTGCCCAAGTCCCTGGAGGTTCACGCAGCCTTCATCGCTGATTTATTTTTGTCCCAACCAGATGGCTCTAGGTTCCTGTGACTGCACATACAGGAGTCTTTTGGATTATCCTGTTTTTCTTTCCCAGTGCTCAAAGTAAGGGTCGATCTTCAAGAAGCTCATTTGTCAGTAAGATAAGCTATTCACCATCGCTGCTGCCCAGACACTGTAACCAAAGTTATTAGATTTAATATGTTTTCATAAACTCCATAGAAAAAGTGGAAGGGCAGCAGCTGACATGGCTCGGCAGAGAGGAAGGGGACTCTATAGGCGGCACCAGAGGCTCGACTGAGCCCTTCTTCACCTTTAAGGAGGTGGACATGAAAAAGATAAGCAGACTATCTTTAATGAAACTAATACATGTGCAAAGTTTAAAGAAACAATAAATCAAAAGTGACACATGCAATATTTCACTGTGAGATTAAGGAATTCATCCAAAGGGAACACTAGGCTTTTATTAAAAAATAATCTCCATACATTCCCACACAATGAAAGCTCTCTTACATCAGCCCAGGATCAAGCTGAATATGCTCTGGTTAGTTCAGGTTTTGAAAACTTGAAAAACATGCAGGAAGCCACCCAATATAAGATTTGTGGCTTTTATTTTATTTTATTTTATTTTATTTTTTATTTTATTTTATTTTGAGAGAGAGAGCGGGAACAAGTGAGAGAGAGAGAGAGGAAGGGAGAAAAAAAGAGAGGGAGGGAGGGAAGCTGGCTTACCTGGGGCTTGTGTTTTTTTTACCTGAAGCTGGGCTGGAGCTCACCAGAAGCGGGCTCGTGCTCACCCGATGCGGGACTTGAACTCACCAACTGTGACACCATGACCTGAGCTGAAGTCAGATGCTTAACGACTGAGTCACCCAAGTGCCCCAGATTTGTGGCATTTAAACTTACACACATGCATGTGTGCACGTGCACACCAGAACACATATAATCCAGGAATTATGAATTACTATTGTCAGGTGTTTCAGTAACCAAAAATGTTTACTGTTCAAAATGCTGAAGGACTCACAATTAATACAGATTGTCAGATGACTGGTTCTCATTCCTAGATGGGTTCCTCTTATGGCCTACCCACAGTGCAGAAGCCAAGTGGACTCTGGAACAGCAGGGGGAGCTACTTGGCCTTTATCCTCGAGAAACCGAATCAAGAATTCCTGATTTTGGGGGTCTAGCTAGACTACTCTGTGCCTTGTTTTGGCTGGCCTTAGGAAACTCAAAGGCTAATAGTGTGCTTGCCTCATAAGCCAATTAGAGACTTTTGCCTACAAAAGCAATTATGACACACTGCTGTCTGTGAAGAGTGCTGTATAAAGGCAAAAAAATGTGCATTGAATGACTCTGGAAATACTTTCCTAATTTAATCTAGACCGTGAAACTGAGAAAGGCAGTGGCAGATGAGTTCTGCGTGTGTTTGGGGGTGGGGGTGGGGGTGGGGAGGGAGATAGGGTACATTCAGAGTAAATAAAAGTACAAGCCAGAAAGAGCAAGAAATGTTTATGAAATTGGGAGTAAAGTGGGTGTTTTCCAGCATGGTTGTAAGAGGGGATATGAGAGAATGAAGAATAGAAAGGCAATGTCAACTACAGTGAAGAAAAATCACAATAACAACTACTATAAATAAATTTCCTGCTTTGGATTTGTGAAGTGCTTCTCACCAATTACCACATATAAAGTACATAACTTTCTGAAGTGGGTATTGTAATTCTTATTTTATAGGTGAGGAAACTGAGGCACAAAGTGCTTATATCACTCAACATTTCAACCTAGGGTACTGACCTGTAACATCATCTTGAGTAACTCTGTTGGGCACCAGAAGGATTATCTGGTCAGTCTGACTCTGCTCTTCCACACCTTCATGCCTTCTTGCATTAAGTATTGTCACCCTCCTTTGCCCTTCCGCAGTTTATTCATATTGTTAAGTTCCACCATGGCCATATTCTTGAAGTATTGGTTCATGTGTATTATATCTCCACAACTCATATTGTTTCTTTAAAGAAAGGGATCTTGTCTGTCCTTTCGTATCTTCCCCAGCACGGGAGCTTAACACACACAATGGTTAATTGATTGATTAGGATTCCACTAAGCATTTCACATAAGTTCCTTTCTACTTGTGACACTTCTTGAGTGCCTAATTGAACACCTTCATCATCAACTTCACCTGGGAAGGCAGCTTTTCTGCACCTGTGCAGAATGCAGTGCTGGGCACTGGAACTTTGGTGATCTCACTCAGTTTTCTCTAGGTGTGTGTTGTATGTTCCCATTTTTCAAGATAAGGAAACTGAGGCTGATAGAGGTTAGGTAATGTGTCAAAGTGCTAGAGTAAGCAGTTGGTTAGGTTTTAACAGGATGCTTGGAGGCTGACAAAGGGGGAGTCATGGCAAGCTGTAGGGAAAGTTAGAGGCCTGTCCTGGCAGCTGCAAAAACAAAGCTACAAGAAACTGGATCAAACCACACAGGCCCAACACACAGAAAGCCAGAGATCCTGACCAAATATTGGAGAAGAGGCATGAAACTGTGAGCCTAAGATATCCCATCCCCAAGTAATAAATACTCTTTTATCTCTGCAGAAAGGGATTCTCTATGCCTTTAAGCCCAGCTTGTATCCTTATGATTGTTTTATTTTTTTATTTAAAATTTTTTAATGTTTATTTATTTTTGAGAGAGAGAGGCAGTGAGAACCAGGGATGGGGAGGGAGACACAGAATGTGAAACAGGCTCCAGGCTCTGAGCTGTTAGCACAGAGCTCGATGGGGACCCCGAACCCATAAAGAGTGAGATCATGACCTGAGCCGAAGTCAGACGGTTAACCAACTGAACCACCCAGGTGCCCCAAATGATTGTTGTTTTAAGTTGTAGTTCAGACGGGGCTCCTGGGTGGCTCAGTTGGTTAATCATCTGACGTTGGCTCAAGCCATGACCTGATGGTTCATGGGATCCAGCCCCTCGTCGGGCTCTGTGCTGAAATCTCAGAGCCTGGAGCCTGCTTCAGATTCTGTGTCTCCCTCTCTCTCTCTCAAATATAAATAAAAACATTAAAAAAATTGAAATCGTGGTTCAGGCACATCACTTATATCTGTTTTGATTAGATCTCTGGCCGTGATGTCTTCTTGTTCTACTGGGGTGAATTCTTCCATCTTGTCATTTTGTCTAGGTCACTGTTTTGTGTGTATGTATGTCTGTGTGTGTGTGTGCGTGCGCGCGCGCATGTGTGCGTTAGGAAAGCCTGTTCCATTTCCTGCTCCTGAGAGTAATGGCTGCTCCTGAGAGTAAGAAGAGGTCCTACACTGTCCAGGGCCTGTTGCTTCAGGAAGTGCTTCAGAGTGTGCACTTTTGTTTTGGTTGGTCAGTGCTCTGCAGAGTTTCTCCTTGCCTGCAGTGGGAAGTGTTTGGACCTTGTCCTGTGTGTGGCATTTTAACTAGGTGTGCTTTGGTCTGGTTGTTAAATGAAGCCTGATCTTATTTCTGCTAGAGCTGAAGCTCTGCAGCGCTCTATGGTCAGCGGACTTGGTGCATGTACAGGGTTGGTGCTGGTCTTGTGGGCAAGGATCCTGCTGCACTGCTTCTCCTGTGGACTTGCCCTAGTAAAGATGCACATGAAAGGCACAGGGGGTTGGAACTTGGTGTAAGTGGCTCCAGCCTCCACTGGGGGTGATGTGTTGCTCACTGATGTCTGTCAGTGCTGATGGGGGGGGGCAGAGGGGGCGGGCATGGGAATGGCCTCACCACACTCTCTTGTCCCCAGAGTGTGGAGTTCGTGCCTGCTGCTATTCAGGAAGCCCTCAGAGAAGAGCAAACAATCTCCCCTGTTGTGTCTACAGCTTCCATCAGATCCCTGCCTTCACCCTTTCTGTGTCTGGTGCCTGCCGGGTGGCACACTACTCCTGTGTTTTATCTCAGGTTCATGGTTGGGTTTCAAAACTACAAATTTTAGGGACCCGGTGCAGCACAGACCCACGCTGGTCCTCTGGGTGAGGGTCTCATCATGCTGCTGGTTTGCCCCAGAAAAGCAGTTGCACGATTGTGCAGGGTCCTTGAGTTTATGGTAAGGACCATCGAAAAGCTGGCACCAAGGTTTGCTGCTCCCAGTGGGTGTCTCTGTTCCTACGCTAACAAATGAGGCATCACATTGGTGCCTGCCTGCTCTTCCCCGCTACACCCCCACACCAAGAGGCTTTGTCACCTCTCCCAAATGCACTCCAAGAAGGAGAACTGTCTCTCCCAGTGCGATCCAGGGGATCCTCAAATCATGCTTTCTGCTCCTGGGACTCCATCCTCCTTTCCTACTGGAGCACCACTGTGCCCCCCAGGCTCCACCCAGCAGTGGTGCAGACTTCTAAATCTTCACACTTTGAGCTCTGTTGCTTGTAAAAATGATAATCAGCCGCTTTAATTTTCCCAGTCAGTGGTTTTGGGGAAATGTTCTCTTGTGCAATCCCCTGTGCACTGTTTTCTCTCTGTTTCTCTCTCTCTGTCTCCTTTCACTGAGATCAAAGCTCCCTTCCCTCTGCAGCACCCACAGTTCTTTTCTCCCCGGAGTCATGCCTCAGCACCTCTTACCTTCCACAATGTGGCTTCTTTTCTCCCTCTAGTTTTGCAGTTTGTTCTCTCAGCATTCCTATTGATTTCTTGGGTGTTCAGAATGATTTGATATTTATCTAGCTGTGTTCAAGGGATGAGGGGCAAGCATAGGAAGTCCCCCTACTGCTCTGCCACCTTAGCTCCTCTTTCCTTAATTCATTTTAATAGACTTTCCCACTTGCACAACTCAACCATTGTGTCTGGTCTTGCATTCTTTCTTATAAGACCAAGAGCCTTTGATGATATCCCAGGGATGAGCTGGATGAAGGCCTCAGGGCCCAGGGATCTCCCCCATCCATCTGGCAACAAAATAATAACCCAGAGACATATTGTTAATTATTATCACACTGATTTGCTTGGATGCAAAACACTAATAATAGATTGATTTTATCTAACTTTGGGTTTATCTACAAGAAAGATGAGAGAGGAAAGAAGGAAAACCATAGCCATATTTGGAAATGGTGAACATTGCTTTCCTCTTGTTGGGTGAGCTGGCAACCAGCAAATGGTCAATTGGCCTTGGACAGCAGCCTGGCTCCTTAAGGAAAACGAGTTTAGATGTTTATGGATTCCCAGATGACCTTGGGAATTTAACTCTGGGCAATGTGTGATAGGCTGTGTTTGTGCTACATCTGTCACTGTCTTCTTCAACTACCCCTCTCAGTCACTCAGCACCCAGCCAGGTTCCTTCTGATGCTGATTATGAGTTAACCATTGCTTTGGGATCATGACTATGCAGCAGCATTTAAGAACCTGGCTGTTAGATGGTGAAGGAGAGCAAAAAGCCTAAGGACAATAGTAAGTAAAGTTGGAATCCACTGCATGTCCAATTTCTTAGTTTGCCTAAACCCAACCAGGAGAGCAATTACAAGGATTAATTAGGTCAACATTAGCTACACAAGTGGGTTTTTAGTTAATTGATTGTTCCGCTTCTCCTAAGGTATTTATTTGGTACAATAAGATGTGTTACCTATTGCCCAGACTCCACTTAGGCTGGCGAGCAAATAAAACTTCTGTCTGGTAAATTTATGCTCATCTATTATATTTCTAATGCTTGAGCTATTTCTTTTGCTGTTTGAGCCAGAGTCTGGTATAAATTATGGATAACATGATCTAGTTCAGGAACTCCTAGCCAGAGTATAAATCCTTGCACCAATCAGTGAAAGTGTCTTGCATACTTCCTGGTAAGGGAATATCAAAATATTAATAAAATGAGAGCACAGGGAAGTTCAGTTTTGAATGCTTGGAAAGACTGAATGACTATACCCAAAGTGTGGGGCATATTTTAATGTGGCAAACATAGGAAATCCATCTGATTATACCAAGAACATCTCAGGGCTGCACACTGAAGAGGCACAAATGTATTGTTTATGGTATCTCTGATACTGCCTTTCATGTACTTATGAGTGCATACCCGGGAGTTTAAATGCAGTACTTACAGTTCAAAGGACCTGAAAGGGTCCTTTCCAATGTAGTTCTAAGGTGGAGTTTCACTGGTGTCTGTCTCTTCTCAGTAATCCCAGTCTCCCCAAAACAAATCATGTAAAGGTGTATCTGGGGTATTCTCTTTAAGAGTGAAGCTTGCACCCGGTGAGCATATGATGTCATTTTTGACAATATTTGATAAGCTTATGGGTCCTCCTGGAATCATTTCATATGAGGACCTCTGAGGATTTTGAGATGAGGATTGCATTATCGTTACAGCTAATGGTTAGATTTCAAGTCAGGGCACATTAATCTTTTGTAGAAATTTTGATGATTTTGATTTTTAAAAGATCATTACTTCATTCAATTCTGACATAGTTTTACAGGTCAGTATGGACAAGGAAGTTTTTACTTTAATGAAGTACCTTACACAGTTTCTTAAGTATTTCACCTATAAAGTGAGATTCTTTTTTTTTTTTTTAATGTTTATTTATTTTTGAGAGAGACAGAGACAGAATGCAAGTGGGTTAGGGGCAGAGAGAGGGAGACACAGAGTCTGGAACAGGCTCCAGGCTCCAAGCTGTCAGCACAGAGGCCGACACGGGGCTTGAACTCGTGAGCCGCGAGATCATGACCTGAGCCGAAGTTGGCCGCTCAACCAACTGAGCTACCCAGGTGCCCCTAAGGTGAGATTCTTTAGCACTAGCGAGTAATGAATATATTATCCAGGCGGGAAAACCAAAATCTATCTATTATTAGTATTTGTCTGTTTGTTTGTTTTGGCAACATAGTATTAGCTTTTTATCAGGGGAAGACTTCCATCCAAGCATAAAACTAACAAACCGTTACTAAAGTGTTGTAGGGATGGAAAACTTTTCCTCTACCCTTATATATTCATTGAATGGGGCTTGTGAATTAAGCTAACAAAAGACAGATTAGCAAGAGAAAAACCAGTGGGTTTTTTTTTTTTACATGTGCAGTGTATATACATGCAGAAGTGCTTATTGATAAGTAACTCAGAAGGGTGATTAGAATTGGGAGGCTTACATACCTAACTTAGTAGGGAAAGGGAGAGGGAAAAAGGCTCTTATAAGAAGAACAAATAGGTTTCTTTAGGAATGACAAATGGGTGTTAGGAGAATAAATGGGATATAACAAAGTTTGTGATGTTTGTTTATGCAGATGCAAGTGGTCTTTCCCTCTTCTTCATGGCCATGAAACTTCTTAGGAAAGGGAATTTATGCTAGGTTTATTCTTGGTCTCTCTCCTGGGAGGAAATCTGAAGAGGGAATTTATGGCAGCCTCATTTCCCAGAAGTTGCTGCTTTGAGTCAGATAGTGGAAACTCTGTGAGAAATTCTTTCTACATCTGTTAATTCTCAATTGCCTTCAGCTCAAAATAATTTTTATGCCAAAGTGGCAGATTTTGGGGTGGCATATTCTAATCCCCTTCAGTGTTTTTCAAAATTTTGTTTTTGGGCTGAAGGGTAGCAGAATATGCCACCCTAAAATTTGTCTCTTTGGCATGAAGATTATTTTGAGTTGATTTTTTTAAGAAAAAGAAGACACAGAGGAATCTCTGAAAGCAGAGTTGAAGTTACTTTTTTGTAAGGGAAATTTAGATTTGTAAGGGAAATCTCCATTTGTAAGGGTGTCTCCCTTACAGGAAGAAAATGATGACTACAATTTAAGAAACTCACCATTAGAGACTATGCCTGACTTAAATCTGCATAATAATCCTTACTGTATTTTTCCTGGTAACCTTCCATAACTGCTCCCTCCCAACACCTTTCTTTTGTCATTAGCTGAAGATGGAATTTAAGCTGGTGGGTTGGACCATTTTGGGAAATTTTACTGTTTTTCTGGGTATCTCCCATGTATATGTGAGGCATACATATTATTAAACTTCTGTTTGTTTTTCTCTTATTAGTCTTTCTTTTATTACAGGAGGTCTCAGTCAAGAATCTAGAAGAGCAGAGGGAAAATTATTTTTCCTCTCCTACAGAACAAGTGAGTAAAACCCATTTGCAAATGTTCAAATGGTTTTTGAGGCAAGTGTTCTGAGTTTTGCTTTTCTTCATAGCTTTTCCTTGGTTATGATAATGACAGGGCAAGATTTGGCCATCTTTCTTTTATTTAAAATTTTTAATGTTTTATTTATTTTTGAGAGAGAGAGAGAGAGCGTGAGCAGGGGAGGGAGAAAGAGGGAGACACAGAATCCAAAGACAGGCTCCAGGCTCTGAGCTCTCAGCATAGAGCCTGACACAGGGTTCGAGCCCACCAACTGTGAGATCATGACCTGAGCCGAAGTCAGAGGCTTAACCGACTGAGCCACCCAGGCATCCGATTTGGCCATCTTTCTGGAGTGAAATTTCCTAACCAATATTTTTGTAAAATTTGAACCACTTTATCTTTACTATTGTGAATAATTTCACAGAGAAAACAAAAAATGTCTGGAGATGGTCTCTGGAAACATTAACCAGCCATCTTGGCAACATCAATGCCTATCATTGTGATGAGGGATAGAAGCAGAAAAATGTTCACTTTTAGCCTGGAAGGCTGACCTATAGTCTGCATAGTTCCGATAAGGATCAAATACATGCTGGTTGCTGCATTCCTAAAGGATCTCATGAATGCCTGTAAATCTCACCGATAGTTAACATCAAACTGAATGATAAGCACCAGAGAAATCTTGTGAAAGTAGTTTTATGAGTAGAAGTTCAAAGAAAACCTTTATGATCTAATACTCCCTGCATGTTCTCTCCCCCTTGAGCATGAAGCATATAACCACAGGCTTCATACAACAAAAGTGTAGCTCTTTCTGCCTATTGGTTCTGTTCCCATCCTACTTAAATAAACTTACTAAGTTGCATGGCAAAACATCTCAAGAATTCTTTCTTAACCGTTATGCTCAACTATCCTGCAACAATTGTACACATGATAGTTTTGAGATGGCCACTATTTCTTTTCTTCTGAGGAGGAAGATTATCATATTTGAATGAGACTTTCAGGATTCATGAAATCACAATGAGCAAGCCCTTTCCCCTGTTGGACAGTTACCTTTGCTTCATTATAATATTTAAAGTCTTTGCCCTAGGAGTAGCATAAGCCTCATTAACATAACATAGGATGCAGGTGTAGGCATGTTTTCTACTTATGCCTGTGCAACTTTATGCCCACATTTACATGCTCTGAGAGCCAGTATAAACTGGATGGTGTCTTGGGCTCCTTATTTCAGGTAAGGAATGCAGGGTCTTGCTTACTTTTGAAACAGCACTAGGAGTTTTTATCACTGATTTAGTTTCTGATATGGTTAGGCTAGAGACTTGTAAGTTTTTACATTCTCTTTGTTCCCTTAAAATTCTTAACTACTGAGGTTTTGCATTTCTTTGTAATTCTGATACTTCCTAGGAAGTTCTGCAAGAAGTGTACTTGGACAAGTAGGGTATAGATCATGCAAAATGATTTCTCTTGTGTCACAAAAGCTGTATATTATCTTTTTCTGGAAACCTCTAACTCCTTCTGCTTACAACAGGCTTATGATAAACCCCTGATTTTTGAGCAAGTTTGCTTTTATGGGAGGAGCTTAGACCAGTTAGGGATGTCCAAAGTTGAGCTTGCTACAAGGCCTGCTCAGAGGAGGAAAAGGTCTACTGTCATATTATAGCAGGATTCTCACACAGAGAGATGGGACACCCAGGCTTTCTTTGTCCAGGAAGCGTCTTCATTTGTGCTGGCATGAGCTCAGTGGGTTAAGGCTTAGCCCAAAAAGGCTAAGCCCTGAGTGCAGCAAGGTATAGCCTTTTATGCAATTTCTACTTCTTTGTCTCCTATATATGGTGACACATATAGTCTGATTGGACACAGTCAAAGTTACAGAGTCAAGTCAGAGCTATGCATATGTGTATGGGAGTTGATTGGGCCACGTTGAACGTTGCCTTCCTTTGTTATGGAAAGGCCTCTACCACATTCCTTAGGGAGGGGCTCTACCACAATATGAACCCCATATTCATATTGGGGTTAGACAAATCACAAGTGGTTGAAGTCTAGCAATAGGACCTGCATGCAAGATAGGTCTTCAGCACCTGTTTTTTTCTGAAGACCAGTGTTTCTTCCATCATTAGAATGGAATGCAGGTAAATTGGCAGATAATGATATCATGATAATATTTAATTATTTTAATGTTTATTTTTGAGAGTGTGAGAGAGGGACAGAGCACAAGCAGGGGAGGGGCAGAAAGAGAGCGAGACACAGAATCCAAAGCAGGTTCCAGGTTCCAAGCTGTCAGCATGGAGCCCAACGTGGGGCCTGAACCCACGAACTGCGAGATCATGACCTGAGCCGAAGTCGGACACTTAACCAACTGAGCCACCCAAGTGCCCTGATATCATGAAAATATTAACCAAACAATAATTTGGTTGTATTCTTTGTTTTTCAGTAATACCAAATCTATCTAGCATCCTTAAAAATGGAGGAGAGGCAATATATACAATACTTCACATACATAAACTACATGTACCAACAATATATTATACCTTGCCCTACATTTAGCAGAGAATGTTATACACAGTTCCAAACTTTTTTCTGTAGACATCTCTCTTTAAAAAAAAAAAACTGGCCAGCAATATCGTGGTTCATTTGATTTGATTCACCCCTTTTCAAATCTCTTCCCTCAGTGACACTGCAGTTGTTCCTGACCCTTCTGTCATCATGCGTGTTTCTAAGATCCCATTTGCAGGTCATGGCTTCAAATGTGCTATAGGAAGGAACTAGACATACAAGCTTGTTAGAAGGTGGTGTGTGGGGGGAGGAACTCCAAATCTGAATGAAGGCCCAGGGCAATGAAATTGTTCAGCTTTGGAGGATGGGCTGTGTTAATGGATATTTCTGAGATCCATTGTTTTGCTTGCATGATTCTTGCCTTCCACTTTGGTCGAGGTGGCTGTCAGACTGACACCTCAGGAGGACATCACTGCAAACCTTACGTCCACTAGTCTTGTGCAAGGTCCTTGTCTGGGAATTTCAAAGGAACACATGACTCTGAATTCTTGGGAACTCAGTCTAATTTGGGATAATGAATCCTCCTAAGAACAAAGCAACACATCACACATTCATCACATATGAAGTGGTTTGACACTGAAAGAACACATTTATAAAGATTTTCTGGAAGAGATATAGGTGCAATCAATTTTCTTTTGAAAGAGTGACAGATAAGTGTAGGGGAGGAAAAATTTCTCCTTATTCCTTTCTAGGTTTCTTGCCTGGACTAATAATTAAGTTGACATAAGACAGATTAACAGGAAAAAAACCCAGATTTCTTAAGTATAGGAACCCCATAAAAATATGAGACCCAAAGGGCAGCCAGGTCATTAGGCTTATGTAACATTTTGAGTTAAGGAAAGAGGTAGGTGTCTGGGGATGCAAAGGAGAAAAAGGCCATTCACAGGAAGGTGAGAGAAGATGGTTGGAGAACATTGTCTTGTTATGTAGATAAGTTTCTTTGGTAAAGGGTATCTCTTGTAATAGCTCTCTTCCTAGTACAGGCCCACTATCCAATGTAAATTTAGGCAGTTGAGGAAGAGGTAAAGAGCTTTTCCTGAATCTGCTGGGTTTTGATTGCCTTTAAGTTAAAATAATCCTTATTCCAGAGAGGCATATTTTGGGCTGGCAAAATCTCTCTTTCATGTGCTTTGGTGAGAGCAGGAGAAGGCTGTTGAAATATAATTTTCAGAGAAAGGTAAAATCATTACTCTCATACAGATGTAAAAGTCAACACATGTTAAGGAAATAATTTAACTCCTATTAAAGAGAACCAGAACCTTACAGTAGTTAAAGCAGTAAAAACAGACTTTATTCAGGAACTATTACATTAGGGAAAAAGAGACCTCAATGTAGAAGTGAGCTCAATTCTAAATACAACAAAGGAAGCTGGAGATTTATAGCCTAGGAGCAGAATGAGGGGATCAGTGGATGGAGAATTACTGAGAGGAGACATCAAAGGTAGGGAGATCTTACTAAATTGAGCTAATGGGATTCTTACTGAAAGAAGCCAGGAGGATGGGATATCAAGACTGGGGGATTCTCGCTAAAATGATTTAGAATTTTTGCTACAACTGGGCTATGCAGGTCCCCCAAGGATGTCAAGGCCTAGCTGAGAAGAGGGCTCAGGGAAGCTTGACCAAAGTTTGGCCAAGGAGAGTCTTTGTCACTTCTGTGATATGAGAGAACCAGGCAGATTTTATAATTGGTTCAAAGGAAAGGTCAAAACTGCACAGATTTATATGAAGTAAAGGAACATTGAGACAAGTTGCAAAGGTCCACAAAAATCATTTTGCCACAGAGGGGATGAAGCTAATTTCAATTACTGCCAAACAGGACAGAATTTCCATATATATCAGTTACCTACAGCTTACAAAGAATTGCAAAATAGCTCAAAGACAATGACTAGGGCTAGAATCTGATAACCCTGATACAGAGTTTTCCATTGAAACACAAATATTTCTCTATAAGGAGCTTTGGCAAGGTGATTGGAGGGGTTAAGAGCAGAGAAATTAAAAGAGGAGGAATTTAGGAAGAGTACGAAAGCCATTAAAGGTTAATCTATTTGGTTGGACTTGCAATATGATCAGTAGGAGATGCAGTGGTTTTTTTTCAGAGTGAAAAAGGTTTCATTTCAGATTCTCTAAATCCTTAATGTGTGAAGATCCCATGTCTGCATATTTGATCCTAATGGCTTTAGGATTCCTATCAGCTGATTCTAGCTACTTCCAGTTCCTGTGGTTACAGACCTTTTCACTGAACCATGTCTTCTCTGAAGTTGTTCTTTATGAGGGTTTTGAAAACCTTTGGACAGCTTTGAGCTGTATGTCCAAAGGTTTTGAAAACCTTTGGACAGCTTTGAGCTGTATGGGTGGGGTGGGGAGAGAAAGATGATGAGAGATTTGGTTTATTTCTATGTTGGCTTTTATTTTTAATGTTTATTTTTTGAGAGAGAGAGAGAAAGAGGGAGGGAGAGTGTGAGTGGGGGAGGGGTAGAGAGTGAGGGAAGCACAGAATCTGAAGCAGGCTCCAGAAATCATTATCCGGTGCTTTTGTTTATCATTTTATAATTTTGGAGGGGGATTTAAAATTTGCTTTTTTTCAGATTCTGTGACTAATGTCTTGCCTCTTTTTTTTAAAAAAAAAATTAGATTTATTTATATTTGATACAGAGAGACAGAGCACAAGTGGGGGAGGGGCAGAGAGAGAAGGAGACACAGAATCTGAAGCAGGCTCCAGGCTCTGAGCTGTCAGCACAGAGCCTGATGCGGGGCTCAAACCAATGAACCGTGAGATCATGACCTGAGCCGAAGTCAGATGCTTAACCAACTGAGCCACCCAGGTGCCCCTGCTTTTATTTTTAAAATAACTCTGTACTCCTTGTAAAGTTTTCCCTCCGAACAGTTTTTCCTCTGCACACCTTTTTCCTCATCATTTTAATGTCTGCAGTTTTGTCTGGTGAGTCGAAAGGAATGGTCAGAACTTCATGAACCACCTGCCAGAATAGAGGGACCAAATTATGTAGGCGGGGCCCCTAGAGGGGATAGTAAGGTGAGAGGAGGAATGGGAATATGGGTAAGCATGGTGAGGGGGCAGGGAATGTGGGAGAAACATAAAAGACAAGAGAGCTAGGAATGGCTTATCATGACAAATGGTTTAGTCAGGAAATGGGAGCCAAAATTCCATTCCTGCTAGAACATTTTGCTCAAAAAGTTTTTGGATGGAGCTACAAGGGACGAAAAAGTTTTCCTTGACCCTCTTAGGGTCCCTAGCTAGGTCTGAAAATTAAATGGACAAAGACAGATTAACAGGAGAAAAGCATACACATCTGTTTGATGTATGTTTTATGTGGCATGGGAGCCTTAATGAGGCCCGACCTAACATACTTGAGTATTTTTATGCTAGGTTTGATAAGAAGTAGACTGTTGTAGAGGAATATGATAGGCAAGGAGTATAAAGTTAAGTGTAGTAAACTGAGGGAAACTTAGCAAGGCCTGTTCTTTCAGATTCTTCTCAGCATCCTTTGTCTTTAGATATAAGGATGCTCCTTTCCTCTGGGTACAGGAGGGCACCTCTCACATGAGAGTCTTATGACCTGCTTTAGGAGAGAAGGATGAGGGAAGGTGCTTTTGCTGCTTTTTTTTCAAACTCCTTCAGCTTGAAGTATTCAATATGCCAAGGTACCATATTTTGGGGTATTGTGTCCTGATCCCTATCATAGCCAAGAATCTTTATTCTCTTTTTTTATGAAAAATTTTTTTATTATAAAATTATCTTTATATTTCCTTCTATAATAGAATTCCCACAGAAATATTATGATTTATGGGATTTGAAGGAATATTTATGTATACTCATTGAGTCATTTTTTAAATGAGATATAATTGGCATATAATTATATGTTTAAAATGTGCAATGTGTTGATTTGGTACATTTATATATTGCAATGTGTTTACTACTGTAACATTAGCTAATGCCTCTATGATGTCACATAATTATCATTTTTTTTTTGTGGTGGCAACATTTGAGATCCAGTCTCTTGGTAATTTGAAGTATATAATGCAGTATTGTTGACTATAATCACTATGTAGTGCATTAGATCTCCAGAACTTATTTATCCGACATAATTGCAGCTTTGTACCCTTTGACCATTTCTCCCCACTTCCCCCCAACCCCAGCCCTGGTAACCACCATTATACTCTCTGTTCCTATGAGTTTGGCTTTTTTAGATTCCACGTATAACTGAGATCATAGAGTACTTGTCTTTTCTCTGACTTACCTCACTTAGCATAATGTCCTCAAGGTCCATCCATGTTGTTGCAAATGGCAGGATTTTCTTCTTTCTCATGGCTGAATGATATTCCATTGTGTGTGTGTGTGTGTGTGTGTGTGTGTGTGTGTGTGTGTATATATATATATATATAACATATCTTTTTTATCCATTCATCTGTTGATGGCCAATAACCATATATTGGTTATTATGAATAATGTTGCAATGAACATGGAGGTGCAGATATCTTTTCAACGTCCTGTTTTCATTTCCTTCAGATATACACCTAGGAGTGGGATTGCTGGATCATATAGTTGTTCTATTTTTTTTAATGTTTATTCATTTTGAGAAAGAGAGAGAGACAGGGTGTGAGTGGGGGAGGGGCAGAGAGAGAGGGAGACACAGAATTTGAAGCAGGCTTCAGGCTCTGAGCTGTCAGCACAGAGCCCATTGCAGAGCCAAAGTTGGACACTTAACCAACTGAGCCACCCAGGCACCCCACAGTAGTTCTATTTTTAATTTTCTGAGGAACCTCCATTCTATTTTTCACAGTGGCTGTACCAATTTACATTCCCACTAACAGTGCATGAGGGTTCCCTTTTTGCCACATCCTTGCAAACACTTGTTATCTCATCTTGATGATAGCCATTCTAACAGGTATGAAGTGATAGGTCATTGGTTTTGATTTGCATTTCCCTGATGACTCATATTGAGCATCTTTGCATGTACCTCTTGGCTGTTTGGATATCTTCCTTGAAAAAAACATCTGTTCTGTTCTTCTGCCCATTTTTACATTGGGTTGTTTGGTTTTTGTTATTAAGTTGTAGGAGTTCTTTATATATTTTGGATATTAACCTCTTATCAGATATAGGACTTGTAAATATTTTCTCCCATATCTTAGGTTACCTGGGTCATTTTTGGTTAGATGACATTTCTCCTTTCTTTTTTTGTGAGTAGAGCAGGAAAAGCAACATGAAACTCAAATATAAAGCCAGAAGGCTCAAAAGCCACATTTGTGTCTTTGGCTCTATTTAGGCAATGGTCACAGAGTACCGTTGGTGTTCAGATGACACCCAATAAATACTATGGTCAGCTTCAGTTTGAGCTCACAAGTGACAAAGACTCTGTTTGTCCTTGACCAAACTTTAGTCAGGCTCCTCTGAGACCTCTTTTCAACTAGGCCTTGTCTTTGGGCCCTGTCTTCAGTTTGCTTAGTCCAGGTGCAACAAGAATCCTGCTAAGTTAGTTTAGAGAGAATCCTCTTTTTTTTAAGATTTTATTTTTAAGTAATCTCTATACCCATCATGGGGTTCGAACTTACAACCCTGAGATCAAGAGTTGCATGCTCTACCAACTGAGTCAGCTGAGTGCCCTGAGAATCCCCACTCTTGATATCCAATCATTCTGGCTTTCTTTCAGTAAGAATCCTGTTGAGTTAGTTTAGCAAGAATCCCCCTACCCATGATGTTTCCTTTGAGTAATTTTCCATCTACTGACCCCTCATTTGGCTCAATGGTTATAAATCTTCACTTGTCCTTGTTATATTTGGAGTTGAGCCCAATATCTCTCCTCTATGGTGATAGTCTTGACGCACTTGAAGGGGTCCAGAATAAGCTACTGTGGCATAAAAATTGTTTTGAGAGGAAGGCATCTGAGTTCCTGAAATCTCTTATCTGCCTAAAAGCAGAGCCTCCCAAAAGAACTCAACTGTCATAAATCCCCTTCTTGGGAGCAACCAGGGATGATTGGCTCTTATCAATGGAGATGAGAAGTCTCCACAGGATGCCTGAACAGGTGTCATAAAACTACCATATCTCCTATCTGTTCTCCTAAGGGCCTATTATCTTTCCAAAAAGTCACTTGTTTTTCTGTAAGTACCCTTATCCTGCACCCTTCCCCTATCAAGATGGTGTATAAGCCCCAAATTTTAAATGCCTCCTTAAGTCATATTTTTCTGTGATGTACACACAAGAATAAAAATCTGTTTTACTCTTGATAATCTGTTGTAGGAGAGGAAAACAAAATCTGTTTCTTCTACTCATCCTGGGTTCATTGGCTGGGGCTCTGCAAATTAGACTGACAAAAGACATACTAACAAGAGAAAAACAAATAGAAGTTTATTAATGTGTACATTTGAAATACACATGGGAGAATACTCATTGATGATTAACTCAAAGGGGTGGTTTGAACTTGGGCTTATATGGCATCTTGACAAGAGAACAACACATTTTTTAGAGGCGTGACAAGGTAAAGGAAAAGGACTTTGAGTCTGTAAGGGTGGCAAATTATGAGAAGGTAAATATATGGAAGAACTAATGGAAGATAAGGGCTAGTTAGAAATGTTTGCTATGTTGATTTTTCTGGTGCTCTCTCTGGGCTGTTAAGTCTAGAGTTGTCTCTGGTGATTAACTCCTGTCCTTCCTCATAGAGAGGAGAGGGGGAACATCTTTACAAATTTATGTTCTACTTGTAGACAGAGGGAGGGCAGAGAGCTTTTTTTGTATCTGCTTCTTCTCACTTGTCTTCAGCTTAAAAGAATTCTTATGCCAACATAGCATATTTTGGGATGGCATATTCTGCTACTGTTCACTGTCAGTTTAATTTGCAGTCTCCCAAGCACTGAAGCTAAGAGAGTAGAGGGTAAGTTTTTCCTCCCTGATTGATATACCTATTGCAATAGTTCTGACTAAAGTCTTCTGTAGCATGTTAACAAGTGTCAAAATCTTTTTAACAGATGGGATTTTAAGAGTCTATAAGTTACTTCCTGCCTGAGGTTCTTCCTTTTCCTTAAACATATCCTTATGTTATAAAAGCTTATTGTCATCTCTCTGGCATTATGCTACCTAGGGTATTAGGTCAGCTACATTGGCAAGCTCATTTTATTGAATTAAATTTTGGTATTTTTAAAGCTGTTATTTTTGATGCCTTTTTCTTACTAACCATTCCCAAACTGGAGATACTAAAGTGAAAAAGAACACTTTTCACCCATTTTCCTTGCTCTTTTGAGTTAACAACAATGGTTCAGAATACATTTCAAGTTTCAGACAAGTAGTATTTATTGAGAAGTTAAGTGCATGGTTATTTCCATGCTGGCTTTTTGGGAGATTCCATTTTTTAAATTATTTATTTATTTATTTATTTATTTATTTATTTATTATTTTTTAAAATTTACATCCAAATTAGTTAGCATATAGTACAACAATGATTTCAGGAGTAGATTCCTTAGTGCCCCTTACCCATTTAGCCCATACCCCCTCCCACAACCCCTCCAGTAACCCTCAGTTTGTGTTCCATATTTATGAGTCTCTTCTGTTTTGTCCCCGTCCCTGTTTTTATATTATTTTTGTTTCCCTTCCCTTATGTTCATCTGTTTTGTCTCTTAAAGTCCTCATATGAGTGAAGTCATATGATTTTTGTCTTTCTCTAATTTCACTTAGCATAATACCCTCCAGTTCCATCCACGTAGTTGCAAATGGCAAGATTTCATTCTTTTTGATTGCTGAGTAATACTCCATTGTATATAGACACCACATCTTCTTTATCCATTCATCCATCGGTGGACATTTGGGCTCTTTCCATACTTTGGCTATTGTTGATAGTGCTGCTATAAACATTGGGGTGCATGTGTCCCTTCAAAACAGCACACCTGTATCCCTTGGATAAATGCCTAGTAGTGCAATTGCTGGGTTGTAGGGTAGTTCTATTTTTAGTTTTTTGAGGAACCTCCATACTGTTTTCCAGAGTGGCTGCACCAGCTTGCATTCCCAAGAAAACCATTGTTTTATACTTTGCTGAATACAATCCCAGATATGTGACTCTGAGTCTACATATATGTAGACAGAGTTGTTTGCAATTTTGTATAAATGGGGTAACAGAATCAATGTATGATATTTTGTAAACTTGATATCAGTATCTTTGGGACCTACATGTTTTCAGGAGAAAAGACCCAATCTTTAATGAAAGAAAAACAGCTTGTGTTTGATTTCTACAGTTTTATAATATTCACCATTTTATATGAAGAATAAAAACAATTCTAGTCTTAAAGTACATATCCCAAACCAACAGGTCACAGATTTTTTATTGCTCTTTATGTCATTACCTTTTTTTCCTTTGTTAATTGCAAAGCTAATAAAGAAATAGATTAAAATAAACAAAAAATATTTAAGTGGAGGAGAATTAGGCTCCACCCCTTGGTGAGGGGATTGTAAATGAATTTGAAGATGTTTTACAAGCACCATATCCTCTAACTTCTGCTTGATTTTGGACAATGCATGTGTGTAGGTGTGGGTGGGAAGAAGTGGGCACCAGCAGATCAGAGTGTAGTTAGAGAGAGAGTTTGTAGGTATTTATCTGTCCATTCTGCCCCTCTAACTCTCTCCCTCCCTGGCTGTGCATCTGTCAATGACTCTGGTTTTCTACCTGTATCCATAGCTCCTGTCCACTGGCACCTCTTCTGCTTGAATTCTCACGGATTCCAGTAATACTTCTTCTTCCCCATGCCCCATTCACCTCAAGGGATGGTAATGGCTTCTCCCTGTTGCTACTCCCCAGGTGTCTCAGCACCCTTAACTTCCTTTAACTCTGTTAAAACCTTCAACCGAGTTTAAGGGCTTAAAGTTTAAAGGTTTGCATGGTCCATTAATTCAAGTCTTTCAATTTAAACACTTTGAACCATCTTTTTTATCACCATTAAGCTGACTAATTCAAGGGACTAAAATGGAGATAAAAAGACTATTGGGGGGATGTTATAGTGGTACAATGAAAGATGATAAAGGCCTGAGGGTAGTAGATGGACTCCAGATGGATTATTAAGTAAATTTTGCAAAACCTTGTGACAGATCATAGATTATAGGACTCATGACTGTAAATCAAATGTGTAAGGCGTCTGTGTCAAGAAGAGCAGGTGGAAGATTAGGACAAATCAGGCAGTTACCAGAGGTCAATGTTTTGGAGGTCACAAGGCAGAGCTGATGACCCCAGGAGCCAGATATGTCCACATGAGCACTGATCCTAAGCCAGAAGTTGTTTGGCTCAGTCTTTTCTTCTTGTTAGAGTTGCAAGAATTAAATGAACTAAAGTCACACAAAAATGCTTTGAATATTGTAAAATGCTATATATGTGTGAATTCCAATGGTAATTGATATTATAATTACAACAATTATTGTAATTATTTCTGGGTATTTATATATGTAACTTAATATATTTTGATCATATACAGAAGGGAAGTTGAGTTCAACTGAAGAAATGATAGAAATGGTATTTCCCCGTGGCTCTTTTTGTTAAACTGGAGAGATTCTATCATTTAAGATCCTCTCTTTTCCACAAATGCTTATCCTTGTGTCTCTGTCTACGCATTGTCACTACTTACTGTTCTTTACCTTTAAGGAAGGGGACAGTAACACAGACGATCTTCCACAATCGCATTAGTGTCCTTGCAATTTCTAACTCTCATTCCACGGGCAATGAGAACAAAGGTAGCTAAGTAATTTGACAGGTGTACTCAGGAGAAGCTACAGGTTGGTCCAATGTAAACAATTGAGCAGATACTATGCAGATAGATAATCCAGTTAACATCCCCACTCCCTATATTTTAAATTGTGGTAAAATACACATAACATAGGATTTATCATCTTAACTATTTGAAAAAAAATAATGTTTATTTATTTTTGAAAGAGTGAGAGGCAGGGCGTGAGCAGGGGAGAGGCAGAGATAGAGGGAGACACAGAATCTGAAGAAGACTCCAGGCTCTGAGCTATCAGCTTGAACTCATGAGCCATGAGATCATGACCTGAGCCGAAGTCGGATGTTTAACTGACTGAGCCACCCAGGTGCCCCTCAACTGTTTTTAAGTGTACAGTTCACTAAGGATATTCACACTGTTGAGCAACAGGTGTCCAGAACTTTTCCATCTTCCCAAACTGAAACTTTATACCCATTGAACACTAATTCCCGATTTACCCCTTCCCCAGCCGCTGGTTTTTGGTTCTTGTGAGTAATGCTGCTAGTCAGCACTTTCATAGGGTCTATATTGCAAGGTTTGTGTATTATGTATTTTTGGTCTGTATTCAGGTGTGGAGTCTCTGAAATCTTTGAGGGTTTGTGTCCCAAGGTATAACTCTGAGGTATTCAGAATCCTTTTCAGGATGTGAGATTTTATTTTATTTTATTTTATTTTATTTTATTTTATTTTATTTATTTATTTATTTATTTTTAGGATGTGAGATTTTAAAGTGCTTTCATTGTCTGTGTTCCAAGGTTTGAATCTGAGATAATTAGGCTTGGATTCAGTGTATGCGGTCACTGAAATTCTTTAGTCAGTGTTCCATGATTTATGGCTGATTTATTTGGGAGGTCTAGGTTCAGGGTCTGAAGTCTTAGAACTTTTATTTTTTATTAAAATTTTTTTCAGCACAGAGCCCAATTCCAAGCTTGAACCCAAAATCATGAGATCATGACCTGAGCCAAAGTCAGACGCTTAACTGACTGAGCCACCTAAGCACCCTTGAAGTCTTAGAACTTTTAGAGTCTGTCCAAATTTGGTTGTGAGGTATTTGGTGTCTGAAGTCAGAGTGTGAGGTCCTTGAACTCACCCAGTATCTGTGCTCCAAAGTTTGAATCTGAGGTATGTGGGGTTTGTGTTCAGGTTGTGTGCTGTCTGAAATCTTTGAAGGTCTGTGTTTCAAGATATGAGTCTGAGGCAATTGAGAATCTGTGTTCAGGGCCTCCTGTCTCCAAATTCTTGAGGCTCTGTTCCATTGTGGGAGTTCAGGTACTTGAGCATGTGTGTTCATTGTGTGAAATCTTTGAATATTTGAGGGTTTGTGTCACAAGTTTGGATCTGAGGTATCTGTGGGTCTGTGTTCAAGGTGTGAGGTCTCTGAAATTTTATTTTATGTTATGTTGTGTTATTTTATTTTATTTTATTTTATTTTATTTTATTTTTTATTTTTTTGAGAGAGAGACTACAAACAGGGGAGGGGCAGAGAGAGAGAGAGAGATGGGGGGAGGCACAGAATCCAAAGCAGGCTTCAGGCTCTGAGCTGTCAGCACAGAACCCGACTTGGGGCTCGAACTCATGAACCATGAGATCATGATCTGAGCCAAAGTCGGACGCTCAACCAACTGAGCCACTCAGGTGCCTCGAGGTCTGTGTTCCAAGTGTGAGTTTGAGGTATTTGGGGTCTGCTTTCAGGGAGTGAGGTCTCTAAACACTTGGAGGCTCTCTTCCAAGGTTTGAGTCTGATATATTTGAGGTTTCTGTTCTAGATGTGAAGTCCCTGAGCTGCACAAGGTTCTGTGTTCCAAGGTTTGAGTCTGAGGCATCTGGGGGTCTTTGTTCAGGGTTGAAGTCTCTGAACTCTTTGAGGCTTTCTCCCAAGGTTTGAATCTGAGGTATTTATTTATTTTTTTCAGGTTGCAAGGTTTCTAAATGCTTTGATGGTCTGTGTTCCAAGGTTTAACTATAAGGTATTTAGATGTCTGTGTTCAGGGTTTGAGTTCCCTAAATTCTTTGAGGGTGTGTTTCCCAAGGCTTGAAACTTAGTTAACAGGAGGATCTTAATTCATGGTACATGGTAAATAAACTCCTTAAGGATCTGTTCCAAGGTTTGCATCTGAGGTATTTGGCGATCCAGGTTGAGGATGTGGGTTATCTAAAGTATTTGAGTGTATTTTCTTTTTTTTTTTTTAGGTGTAATTTATTGTCAAATTGGCTAACATACAGTGTATACAGTGTGCTCTTGGTTTCAGGGGTAGATTCCTGTGATTCATTGCTTATATACAACACCCAGTGCTCATCTTAAAGAGTGCCCTCCTCAATGCCCATCACCCATTTTACCCTTTCCCCACCTCTCCCCATCAACCCTCAGTTTGTTCTCTGTATTTAAGAGTCTTTTAAGAGTCTATTTTCTAAGTTTTGAATCTGAGGTATTCTGAGTCTGCATCCAGGGTTGGGATTTTCTGAACTCTTCTAGGGTCTGTGTTGCACGAATTAATTCAGAGATATTTGGGAACTGTGTTCAAATGTGAGGCCTTCCAGGGTCCACCCTATGGTTTGATTCAGGGATATTTCAGGTTCAATATTTAGAGTTAGAACTCTCTGAACTCTTTGGAGGTCTATGTATCAGGTTTTGAGGTTTATGTATTTGGTGAAATCTGGTCAGGGTATGAGTTCTGTTTTAATACATGTTTTGTTATTATTCAGGTATGGTAAGGCCAACAAATCAGGAAATGACTGTTATTGAGAAGATAATTTTTTATACTTACATATCCCAAGAGAAGATGGAATGCTGAACTATTCAGTGCCACATGGGGAAGCACCAGGGTTAGTCAGGAGGCAGAGAGATGAGGAAATTGTGAGCAAGAGTTTTTATTGTGGTTTTCACTGAAAGGAGTAGGCTAGGCAGGGTAATTAGTTTTGGATTTGGCTAATTTGAATAGTTTTAGTGGACTCTGTTTATAGGGGCTGTCTCTGGTTGTCTGGTACCTGGCCCTGGGTGATTAGGGCAGAGGAATAGTGGTCTGCAGTGTGAGAGCCTGGGGTATGGGCTGTGGATTGGTTCATTTATATTTGAAAAGTGCTCTCTCAGGCAAGTTGTTTACTGTTTCTAGGACTTGACTAACCTTGGGAGAGGCAGTCCCTCCAAGGTCAGCAAATCATAAGAATACAAATGTCAAATCATAAGAATACAGAAAACAAAAGACATGGGTTAATGTAGGATCTCTGAAATCAGTAAGTGTGTTTCTCAGTGTTTGAGTCTGAAGTATGTGGAGTCCTATTTGTTACTGGTGTAAGGTCTCTGAATGCATTGTTGGTCTGTGTCCTATGGTTTTAGTCTGAGGTGTTTGCAGTCTACGTTCTGGGTTTGAGATATCCAATCTTGAGGATCTGTGACAAAGTTTCGATGTAGGGTGTTTGGGTATTTTTTTGTTGTTGAGGATGTGAGGTCTCTGAAGTCTTTGAGGGTCCGTGTCTCAAATATTGAGTCTGAGGTGTTTGGAAGTTCATGTTCTTGGTGTGAGGTCTAAAACTTTCTGTTGTTTTGAGTCTGAAATATTTCAGGTTCTTCATTTAGTATGTAAAATCTCTGAACTCTGAGCATGTTTGTCCTCAAGATTGAGTGTGATATATTTGGAAGTCTGAGTTCAGGGTTTGTGTTCCCTAAATGCTTTGGTGATCTTTTTTTCAGTGTTTGAGTATTAGGTGTGAGACCTCTGAACTTCTAGAGGTTCTGTGTCTCAAGTTGGGTTTGAACTATTTGGGGCCTGAGTTCAGAATGTGTGGTCTTTGAACCCTTTCATTGCCTTTTTGTTTTCTTTCTTTTTTAAATTTTTTAAATTTTTATTTTTTTTAATTTTTTAAAAAAATGTTTATTTATTTTTGAGAGAGAGAGAGTGAGAGAGACAGAGCTTGAGAGGGGAAGGGCCAGAGAGAGAGGGAGACACAGAATCTGAAACAGGCTCCAGGCTCTGAGCTGTCAGCACAGAGCCCGATGCGGGGCCTGAATTCACGAACTGCAAGATCATGACCTGAGCCGAAGTCGGACACTTAACTGACTGAGCCACCCAGGCGCCCTGCCTTTTTGTTTTCAATATTAATCTGAGATTTTTGGGATCGTCTTCAAGGTCTGAGGTCTTTGAACTCCTTGAAAGTGTGTATCCTAAACTTTGAGTCTGAGATATTTGGGGTCTTGTTCAAGGTATGGGATTTCTAAATCTTTTGATAGCCTGTTCCAAGGTTTGAGTCTGAGTTATTTGGGGGTCAGTTTTCAAGGTATGATATCTCTGCCCTCTGTAGTGTTCTGTTTCCCAATATTTTACTCTGAGATATGTAGGTGCTTGTGTTCAGGGTATGAGGTCTGTGAATTCATTGAGGGTTTATGTCCTCAGGTTTGAGTCTTAGGTAGTTGGGGGTCTGTCTTGTTGGCATGAGATCTTTGAATTCTTTAAGTGTTTATCCCAAGGTTTGAATCTGATATGTTTGGAGTTATGTTTTCAAGGTGTGATGTCTCTGAACTCTTAAGGTCTGTCCTAGTGTTTAAGTTGAGGGATTTGGGTGTCTTTGATAAATGTGTGAAGTCTCTGAACTCTTTGAGGGCCTACATCTAGTAAAGTAAGAATGAATCTAGATAGGACCCAGTATTTACCTAAGGGCTTTCCTATGTGTCTCACATATTTTTCTTTGCTGAATTATGAAAAACACTGACCCAAAATGGGAGAATTCCCCCATTGGAGGGGCACAGAACCCCTCTGAGGCCCTGAATGCTACCCCACAGTATAGTCTTTGGGTTCAATCCATGTGAAAGGCTGCTCTGAGAACTTCACCTACCATTTAATACTGGAAGCTCTGCCATCTTAGGAGGTTAACTCAAGAGTGGGTCCCAGACAACCAAGAAGCAATCTGAGTTCTGCTCCTTGGAAGATTGTGTGCTAATGATTCCTAGGGGTATAACCCAAACTGAACCAAGAGAAAAATCAACACACATAATACCTAGCTAAAGCCAAAGCCTAATGTTACATGAAAATGTCCAAATAAATGCAAAGTCTAGTCCTGATAGCCCAAATGTTTGGCATCCAGGAGGTATTCAATATATACAGGATAAATGAATGAATCCAAGTGGCGGCAGGGTATGGGGAAAGAGCTCTTTTTTGCCAATAAAGTGCTCTGAACTTACGGTCTAGCTTTGCCTATTATGTCTTATGTGACTTTATGTAGGTTAATTCATGCTTCTGAACTTCAGTGTCATTTTTACTTGTAAAACATCATTATATCAGCTAGGTTTATTGAGAAGGTATGGAGATGGCTTATTTACACCAATGGAGGACCTAAGTATAGTGCCTGGGCCAGAGCAAAGCAGTGCCAAAAGCCATTGTTATGAATAAATTATCACAACCCATGCCTCTAGGTGCTGCTATGCCTTTGGAGGCCATGAATGTGTGGTGCTCACTTAGTCAGTGGTTTGTACTCCTGTGCTCCTGCACTTCCTAAGGTTGGCATTTTCTCTGTTGGCATTCATCTCCTGGATCATCACACAAAACTTGACCACATATTAACCACTCTTTTCCAAGATCATCTAGCATCATTTCTGCAGTAACTCTCATAGTCAGGACACAGCACATATATTGTTTCTAATTCTTACAATAATAATAAAGTGGGGATGTGAAGTCCATTTAGAGATTTGGAAAGTGAGCTCATAGAGGCTAATAAGTAACTTGCTCCAAGTTACATAAAGGGCCAAGTTACCATAAAGGGCAGCAATTGGTGGAAGGGTGGCAGCAATTGGTGGAAGGGCTGCAGCAAAACTCTAGCATGTCCATAGCAGATGCTATCTCAGAAGGGACTACAAAACACGATCCAGGAGTAAATTCATATATTTCAGCTAGTGTGGAGCCCCAGCTTCAGAGCTACCCAAGATTTGATGAATTGAGATCAGTGAGAAATAATGCAGTTTCAAGAGAATGGAGTGCATTTATTTTTCTTTTGCTGCTTTCAAGATTTTCTCTTTGTCTTTGGCTGTCAACATTTTTTTTAATGTTTATTTATTTTTTTTAATATATGAAATTTACTGTCAAATTGGTTTCCATACAACACCCAGTGCTCATCCCAAAAGGTGCCCTCCTCAATACCCATCACCCACCTTACCCTCCCTCCCACCCCCCATCAACCCTCAGTTTGTTCTCAGTTTTTAACAGTCTCTTATGCTTTGGCTCTCTCCCACTCTAACCTCTTTTTTTTTTTCCTTCCCCTCCCCCATGGGTTTCTGTTACGTTTCTCAGGATCCACATAAGAGTGAAACCATATGGTATCTGTCTTTCTCTGTATGGCTTATTTCACTTAGCATCACACTCTCCAGTTCCATCCACGTTGCTACAAAAGGCCATATTTCATTTTTTCTCATTGCCACGTAGTATTCCATTGTGTATATAAACCACAATTTCTTTATCCATTCATCAGTTGATGGACATTTAGGCTCTTTCCATCATTTGGCTATTGTTGAGAGTGCTGCTATAAACATTGGGGTACAAGTGCCCCTATGCATCAGTACTCCTGTATCCCTTGGGTAAATTCCTAGCAGTGCTATTGCTGGGTCATAGGGTAGGTCTATTTTTAATTTTCTGAGGAACCTCCACACTGCTTTCCAGAGCGGCTGCACCAATTTGCATTCCCACCAACAGTGCAAGAGGGTTCCCGTTTCTCTACATCCTCTCCAGCATCTATAGTCTCCTGATTTCTTCATTTTGGCCACTCTGACTGGCGTGAGGTGATATCTGAGTGTGGTTTTGATTTGTATTTCCCTGATAAGGAGCGTGGCTGTCAACATTTTTATTATGCTATGTCTGGGTAGGGATTTCTTTGCATTTTTTACATGTAGTCTGTTGAGGTTTTTGGATTTGTAGATTAATGGTTTGTTACCTATTTAGGAAATTTTCAGTGGTTATTTCTTTTTTCTTTAATCTTTTTTTAATTTTAGAGAGAGGGAGAGAGTGCACAAGCTGAGAAGAGGGGCAGAGGGAGAGAGAGAAAGAGAGAACCTCAAGCAGGCTCCATGCTGAGCATGGAGCCTGATGCAGGGCTCGATCCCGTCACCCAGGGACCATGACCCTAGCTGAAACCAAGAGTCAGATATTCGACTTACTGAGCCACCCGGGTGCCCCCAGTGGTTATTTCTCCAAATAATTTTTCTGTTCATTTCTCCCTTTCCTCTCCTTCTGATACCTCCATTATATATATATTGGTGTACTTCATTGTATCCCATAGGTCTGTGAGCTATGCTCATTTTTCCTCATCCTTTTATCATTCCTGTTCTTCAGATTGAATAATCTAAAATGATCTATCCTCAAGTTCACTAATTCTTTTTTTTTTCTGCCTGCTCAAATCTACTTTGAGCCCCTCTGGTGATTTTTTAAAATTTCAGTTTTTTACTTTTCAACTCCAGAATTTCAATTTTTAAAAGTAATTTCTCTCTTAATTGATGTTCTTTATTTGATGAAGACTCAGGGCTCGAACTCATGGATCATGAGATCATGACCTGAGCTGAAATTGGATGCTCAACCAACTGAGCCACCTAGGTGCCCCTGTGAACATATTTATAATAGCTACTTTGCAGTCTTTGTCTGTTGACTCCCACATCTGGGTCCCCTTAAGTTGGTTTCTGCTGCCTGTTTTAAAAAAACTGTATAAGAATCACACTCTCCTGTTTCTTTGCATGTCTCATAACTTTCTGTTGAGCAGTAGGCATTTCAGATAACATATCATAACAACTATGGATTCTAATGAGCTTCACATTCCCTCTGAGGCTTTTTCGTGGTGTTGTTTTCTTTTAGCTTATTTGTTTAATGTCTTGCCTGGACTAATTCTATAAAGTATATTTTCCTTACAGTGTGCAGTCTCTCATGTCAATGCTCAGTTTTTTTCCCCTTGTTTTTATTTTTAAGCCTAGCTTCCTAGAAGTTACCCCAGGTCAATGTGGCTTAATATTCAGTCAATGATTATTTAGAGGTTGTGCTTATGTTCCTTGAACCAGTGATGGGGATCAGGACATGCTACTCCAAAGTGGTACCTTAGCATGTTGAATTGTTATGGAACCAGGCTGGAATGCTGGCGGAAAAACCAAGTGGAACTCGGAGATCTTGGTGGATTGGAGATGTATTTAACACTGGTGGGCTCAGAGGAGACCGTTTCTCCAAAGATCTGAGCTCCGAATGAAGGGGGGAAGGGTATTTTATAGTTGTCAGCTTCCATATCTGTGGCGGGTTTTCGCACACTTGGCAAACAGGGCAAGAAGAACCCGAAGAGGGGTCTCTAAGCTAGAGACCAGAGCTTGTTTTAGTCCCATCGGCCATCTTACGGTGTAAAACTTTATTTATTTTCCCAACAGAATATTTGAAATTGAAGGAATTTGAGAAAATGGAAGAAGCAGGAAGGTCACTCTGACCTTCCCCGTATATTTTTCCCCTGAAGCAGGTCATAAGACTCTCATGTGAGAGGTGCCTGCCCTATACTCAGAGGAAAGTATCATCCTTATCTCTGAAGACAAAGGGATGTTGAGAAGAATCTGAACAAGCCTTGCTAATATGATAGGGAAAAGATAGCATAAAATAGGCAGAGAGGGAAAGGTTAGGACCAGAGGTAACTGGGTGGGGAAAAACACATATTTTGGAACAATGCTGGGAGCCTCTGACCATGGCAAACCCCCTCAAGTGTAAGGTCCCTCTTAAGAATGTCACAGACACCACCTACTCCGCCTCAGGTTCTCTTCAGGAACAAAAGACCTGAATAGAAATAAGTAGACCATCAAACATATGCTCTGCAAGGAATAGTATGACCATAGACAACCCCTCATACAATGGAAAGGAGCCAATCAGGAATGGACAACCCAGCACCTAGAGCTATGAAGCCAATAGGGATGGGACCTGAGAAGGAACAAGGGGGAAGGGTAGGTGGAGGGCTGACCAGAACCTTATAAAACAAGGACCCTTACCTATAGCCAAGGGCATTCACTTTCCAATGCCCCCTCTCTGTAAAGAGAGCTTTCCTACTATTCTTCCTTTGTAATCTTACGCTCTAATAAACTTTGACTGCTGTTCATTCTGTGTCCACCTCTTCATTCTTCGCAGCGGTGAGACAATGAATCCAAGGTATGAAGGTAAAAAGTCCTGCAGCACTAATTTTCCCCCAGTTTACTACACTTACCCCATACTCCTTGACCTACCATGTTCTTCCATGGCTGTTCCCTTTTCATCTCTTTTCATCAAGTACTGTGCATAAAAGTACTCAGGTTTAATAATTTCTTTGGATTTTCATTTCCTTATGAAGGCCCTGTGTCATGTAAAACTTATATTAAATACATTTGTGTTTCTTCTGTTAATTTGTCTTTGTCAGTCTAATTTTCAGATCCCACCAGGGACTCTAAGAAGATTGAGGAAAACTTTTTCCTCCTCTTTGCTGATGGATCTGTGAGTGATGTGGGGGATGCTTTTTGCCATGTGTTCTAGTAGAGACTAGTAGTTCTCAAGTGCATGCTGCAGTTGCTTTTTAGTGGGTGCAGTCTGCCAAATGTACACAGCCTCCTGACATCCAGGGAGAAGTATGGTCTTAACAGGGTACTTTTGAGCTGTCCATTTCCCTGGTTCTTACTGTTAAACTTCTGGGTGATTTGCTGTTTTGTCTTTTGGTACTGGTTTCATGAAACTATTAGCCTTCTCTCAATTGTCTGACAGTAAGATTGTTACTGTTTTTGACTACACCTGAAGATAGGAGTTACTCCTACTGGGGAGGAAAATATTTTCATTCCACCCTTTAAAATCTTCGTTAAGTCCCCCATCATAAAATACATTTAGGGGCGCCTGGGTGGTTCAGTCTGTTGAGTGTCCAACTTCGGCTCAGGTCATGATCTCACGGTTTGTGAATTTGAGCCCCGTGTTGGGCTCTGTGCTGACAGCTCAGAGCCTGGAGTTCTTGCTTTGTATTTTGTGTCTCCTTCTCTCTCTGTTTCTCCCCCACTCGCACTGTGTGTGTCTCTCTCAAAAATAAATGAACATTGGGGCACCTGGGTGGCTCAGTCGGTTGGGCGTCCAACTTCGGCTCAGGTCATGATCTCACAGTTCGTGAGTTCGAGCCCTCGGGCTCTGTGCTGACAGCTTGGAGCCTGGAGCCTGCTTCACATTGTGTGTCTCCCAGTCTCTTGGCCCCTCCCCTGCTCATGCTCTCTCTCTGTCAATAATAAACATTAAAAAAATTAAAAAAAATAAATGAACATTAAGAAAGAGACAGATAAACAAGAGAAAAACAGAAGTTTATTAACATGTATACCTCAGGTATACCTGGGAGATACCCAGGGAAAATTGAGTAACTCCCAGAGATGGCTTAGAATTTAGGCCTAAATACCATCGTCAATTAAAGATGAAAGAAAGGTGTAGGGAGGCCAGGAAAATCATGGTAAACAAGGATATGGTTTGTTATGCAGATTTAAGTCAGTGCCTTCTCCACTGATGAGTCTCTTGTGATTTAGAGTCATCCTTCTCTTCCTAATACAGAGAGACACCCTTACAAATAGAGATTTTCTTTATAAATGTAAATGTCCCTCACCAAAGGGTAACTTCTACTCTGTTTCCAGACCTTCCATGTGTCTGCTGTTTCTCAAAATAGGCAGCTCAAAATATACAAGCCTAATATACTAAAAGGCATATTTTAGGGTAGATTTTCTAGCTTCCTATACACCACACTCTGTTCTAATTAAAATCAGCCCCTCAGCAGGGCTATGGAGCTATCAGTCCTCTAGACTTGCCTCTCCCCTTGGGTAGAAATTCTGTGCTCTTACACTGAAGATAGGGCTGGGGACAGGGATGGTGGCCTGTTTCTCCTGGAGTGACACCTGTGTCCTGAAAGTAGAAGCTGAATGGGACTGTAGCTCCTAACTTTTCTGCTTGCCTCTCCCCACATAGAACCACCACCATATTGATGAGGGAGCACAAGCAAGCTGAGGGCAAAGTACAGGCTAAGGGCACCTCCTGGAATATGTGGTATTCCTCGCACACTCCTGGCTACCCAAGAACAAAGGAAAGGGGTTTAAGTGCTTGCCATGGTGATGTGGGCAGCTAAGGCAAATAAAAAAATTAAATTCCCTTACTGCCTATAGCCCATTAACAAGTCCTTGAAACTGGCAAAGTGACCTCCCTCTAGGAGCTTGGCTGCCTTGATGATGACACTTTTCTAGGGGCAAAAGGGAATCTTAGTTTAACATTATCCCGACCTCTCAGGGTCCTGTAAGTCTACTGTAACATATAAAAATTCCTTTGGAAATTTCCTTTATCTCAACTCCCCCAAGACATATGCTGGCAATCATACTCCAAGCTTATGGCCCCCTGATATATATCTGAAGGGTCTCATGACTGAGGTTTTACTAAATGGTAATAAATGACTTGTTTTCCTAACAACAGCTAGCCCCTCAAGGTCCTGGAAATCTGGCTTCCAAGATTCCTTAGAGACTTAATCTATCCCTAAACCCCTCCCAACCTGAGGATATATAACTAGCCACTCCTCACAACCTAGTGCAGGTCTTTCTGCCCATGGGTCCTGTCCCTGTGCTTTGATAAAATCACCTTTTTGCACCAAAGACATCTTGAAGAATGCTTTCTTGGCCGTCAGCTCTGAACTCCTTGAGCCCCACCATCACCCCAAAACCCCACCACTATGAGTAGGATCTGAGGGTGGGGGTTGCTATTGGACCTCCAGTATTGCCTCGTTTGGGGTACAGCCTCCTCCACACCATTGGTGGGGTTTGGGAGTGTTGGGGGGGGAGGCTGTAGCTGATGGCCAAGAAAGAATTCTTGAAGATGTCTTTGGTGCAAAAAGGTGATTTTATTAAAGCACGGGGACAGGACCCATGGGCAGAAAGAGCTGCACTGGAGTTAGGAAGAGTGGTTATATTCTATGGAGTTGGATGAGGTAAAGGCAAAAAGGAGACCTCCAGAAGGACTTTCATATGCTAAGGAGGACTCATAAAATACTGGAGGCCTTGCTATGGTCAAGCTAAGGTTGTTTTCCCTCTAGTAAGGCATTTACAGTAAGACAGTAGGGGGTGGAGTGCCTGGGTGGCTCAGTGGGTTAAGCATCCGACTTCAGCTCAGGTCATGATCTCAAGGTTTGTGAGTTCTAGCTGAGCACTGGGCCCTGCACTGGGCCTGCTTCAGATTCTGTCTCCATCTCTCTCTGCCCCTTCCCTGCTGGTTCTTTCTCAAATATAAATAAACATTAAAAAAAAAAGACAGTAGGGTGTTCCTGGAGAAATGTTATACTCTGTATTTGCCTCAGGTATTTGTCAATGGGCTGCAGGTTATAAGGAAATTTAATTTTTTAATTATTTTTTTAATGTTTATTTATTTTTAGTTTTTAAAATCTTTATTTATTAGAGAGAGAGAGAAAAAGAGAGAGAGAGAGAGAGAGAGAGAGAGAGATTGAGACTGAGTGAGTGGGGGAGGAACAGAGAGAGAGGGAGACACAGACTCCAAAGCAGGCTCCAGGCTCTGAACTGTCAGCACAGAGCCCGATGTGGGGCTCAAACCCATGAACTGCGAATTCATGACCTGAGCTGAAGTGGGAGGCCCAACTGACTAAGCCACCCAGGCGCCCCTAATGTTTATTTATTTTTGAGAGAGAGTGAGAAAGAGAAAGAGCAAGAGCAGGGCAGCGGCAAAGAGAGAGGGAGGCACAGAATCCGAAGCAGGCTCTAGGCTCTGAGCTGTCAGCACAGAGCCTGACATGGGGCTTGAACTCACGAACCACAAGATCATGACCTGAGCCAAAGTCGGATGCTTAACTGAGCCTTCTAGGCGCCCCAGAAATTTATTTTTTTTAAGTTTATTTATTTATTTTGAGAGAGAGGGAGAGCATGAACATGAGCATGAGTGAGGGAGGGGCAGAGAGGGAGAGACAGAATACCAAGCAGGTTCCTCCCTGTCAGCACAGAGCCCACTGCGGGGCTCAGTCCCACAAACCATGGGATCATGACCTGAACCGAGATCAAGAGTTGGTCACCCAACAGACTGAGCCACCCAGGAGCTCCAAGGAAATTTAATTTTACCTACCATTTCCTTCTCACCTTTGTCCTCTACATCACTATGGAGGGGAGGGTGATGTTGGGGCTCCAGGAAACTGAGTCTATAGGTTTTTGGAGATTAGGCTATTGATAAGATTGCTGTTTTCTTGTAATTTATGAAGACATTTGTAAACTGATGGAGACTCATGTCCTGTATGACTATGATCACTATCAGTTAACCATTGTTTTTTCCCTTTCCTTTGTTCTTGGGCAGCTGGGAATGCCTGAGGAGTGTCATCTATATCCTGCCTAGGGTGGTTAGGGGGTTTGGGGAGTGTCAGCTTGCCTTCTCATTTCTCATCACTGAGTGGAAGTGGGAGGGGGAAGGAAGCCCTGATCTCGGCCATGAAATAGAGCTTCTATAATACGGAGCTGGTGGGTGGATGGTGGAGGCAGATGAGAGATGCCTGTGACCCACCCTTTTTGGGGTGAAACTATAGCCCTAAAACTGGGAGTGGTGGGTAAAGGGAGCCCCCATCTTCTTGGATGCACTTTCTAGGAGTTAGAGCTTCTGTAACATGGAGCTGGCAGGGAGAGTTTAAATTTTTTTAATGTTTATTTTATTTTTTGAGAGAGACAGAGCATGAGCAGGGGAGGAGCAGAGAGAAAGTGAGACAGAATCTGAAGCAGGCTTCAGGCTCTGAGCCATCAGCACAGAGCCCAATGTGGGGCTTGAACCCACGAACTGTGAGATCATGACCTAAGCTGAAGTCGGATGCTTAACCGACTGAGCCACCCAGGCGCTCCAATGGCAGGGAGAGTTTAAAGGGGAGGTAGGAAAGTGGGTTCCAGTGCAAATGCCACAGACTCCTGATGTTCTAAATTTATTAGATTTTATTTATTAGATTTTTCTTGAATAAATGCTTCTCAATTTGCTGTGTTATCTTAGATCATTTGCTTTCTAGAACTTTAAAATATTTTTTTAATGTTTATTTATTTTGAGAGAGAGAGGGAGAGGAAAAAAAGTGTGAGCAGGGGAGGGGCAGAGAGAGAGGGAGACAGAGAATCACAGCCAGGTTCCAAGCTGCCAGTGCAGAGCCCAACATGGGGCTCAAACTCATGAACTGTGAGATCATGACCTGAGCCGAAATCAAGAGTCATGTGCTTAACTGACTGAGCCACCCAGGAGCCCTGCTTTCCAGAAATGTAAATGGTTGTGTTTTATATTTTTATCGATTTTCTTTGTAACTGGGGTGTGAGTCCACTGAGCTCTTCACACTGTCCCAAAGTCCCACCTATCTTACTACTCTTGTTGAACCTACTACAATCCAGGTAAATTAATAGACAAAACACAGCAAATATAACAAAGACTTGCATTCAGAAAGACTTTTTCCTATAGTTGTGTCCATGCCTCAGCTGTACCTGCTGATGCAGATCTCTGTCCCACTGGTGACTAAGATCTCTTTTGTCCTTGGAGGCTTGAGAGCCTTTTTTAAAAAAATGTTAATTTATTTTTGAGAGACTGAGAGAGACAGAGCATGAGTGGGGGAGGGGCAGAGAGAGAGGGAGACACAGAATCCGAAGCAGGCTCCAGGCTCCGACGTGGGGCTCGAACTCATGAGCCGTGAAATCATGACCTGAGCCAAACTTGGATGCTTAACTGATTGAGCCACCAGGCACCTAGAAAGCCTTTTTAAAAAAATTTTCTTTCTTTCTTTATTTTTTTTAGTAATCTCTACACCCATTGTGGGGCTTGAACTCACGACCCTGAGATCAAGAGTCATATGTTCTTCTGACTGAGCCAGCCAGTTCCACGAGCCTTTGTTTAAGGCTAGAACAGCCTAAGAAGAGTTGTCCTGACACTGTCCATGAGTGCATTCCTGCCTCTATAGCAATAGCCACTCACTTGCCTAAAGATAAAGCCATCATAAGCTGTAGTAACTTATCAAGGACTAAACACTCCTGGCACCTGCCAGAAAGACCACCCAGTATGCTGTTTCACCCCTTCCCCTTACTCATGCCACACTTTTATCTGCTTAGTCACCCAGAAAACATCTGTGGTACATCCATGAAATGTGGCCTTGGAGAACTTTAGTTCTCCTATTGTGGGCTGACATGCTGTCTCTTACTGGGAGTGGCTTTTTTCTCTACTTCTTGCCTTGCCATTTACCCCTGATCTGACTGACCATTTCCCTTTCCTCTGAAATTCTGCATTTCCTAAGTTGGGGACTGAGCATTCAGCCTTAATCACTGGATGCTCCTGTTGTGTGTGAGCTTGTTTGGGCTTGCTCATTGTTCTCTGCAACTTGATGCCTGTCCTGCAGTGAAGGGATCCTGTCCTGGTTCTTTACCATCTCTAGAGCACCTGTTAGATTTTTGTTTTGTAATTTTGTTTGACTGATAATCACATGTGTTATTCTGCCCTAAAACAACTACTATAGGGCCTTAAGAAAATACTTTGCATTTGTGTAGCACTTTAGTCATTTGTGTTAACATGTGTTATCCTGATGTTTTCACTATAACTCTATTATTTGCTGAGGCAAGTAGGTATGGGTATTTTCCCCCCATTTTACATACTGGAGGGTTGATCCCACCAGAGGTAATTTTAGGGACTTATTTAGAGTCCCAGAGTAAGAATGGATCTGAGGTCTCCTACCTCCTAGCTTGGTGTTTAGTTCTTTCCACAGGACTTCAGAATTAGGAAATACCCTCCCATCAAGAGCAATCAGTACCTTAGGTTAGAACAGAATTTGGTGTGCTGAGAATTCTTCCAGTTACTCAGGATGGGGTGAGAGACATTCAGCTGTCGACTGAACTCTGCAGATAACTTGCAGACTTCCATTTCCTTCCTGTAGCCTCCTATACAAAATTAGTAGCTAACATGCACAAATAGGGATTCTCTAGCCATTTGACCCAAAGGGTAAAAGATGAGGACAAATGGAAGTGTTCACTGTAGCCCCAGCTCTGACAAGATTTATTTTCCAGCTACAAAGGCATGGAGTGACTTTTTGCTCTGCAGCCTCATGGAAGACCTGTGTCTCATCTGTGAATTTGGTGCATAGTATTTACAGCTTTATGCTGATCTCAATCTTGTTTCTCCTTCCTTATTGGATTGTGTTAATATGTTTGTATAGTCCACTATTTTATTTATTTATTTATTTATTTATTTATTTATTCATTCATTCATTCATTCATTTATGAGGGGGGGAGGGAGGGAGAGAGAGAGAGAGAGAGAGAGAGAGAGAGAGAGAGAGAGAGAGAGAGAGAGAGAGAATCCCAAGCAGGCTCCACACTGCGAGCACAAAGCCCGATATGGGGCTTGAACTCATGAACCGTGAGATCATGGCCTGAGCTGAAATCAAGAGTTGGACGCTTAACCGACTGAGCCACCCAGGCGCCCCTAGTCCACTGTTTTTAAAGTAGTGCCTTCTACGTTATCTCACATAATTCTTAAAATAATTCTTGTGACTTAGGCAGGCCAGGTATTGTAATTTCCATTTCTTTCCCCTCAGCTTCTTTACCCCATCAGCACTAGTCCCCTCAGGGAGCCTCACTGCATTACCTCCTCCAGGAAGCTTGCCTGATTGGAGCCTGGGACAGCATAGCACCCTGTGGAGAGGAGGAGTCTGAGAAACTTGAATGAATGAATGAATGAATGAACTTATGACTTCTCAGTCACATCACTCTCACTTGGCAAAGAAAAACAGCGGTTCTGACCATTTTGTTTTTCTGTTTTATCTAAGTACAAAATGCTAAGGTTTTAAAACATGAGCATATCTGACATTTGGGGAATGGGCACCATAAAAATTCTTACCATGTGATTAACTTATTACATCAGCACCATTGTTTTCTTTATGCAAAAGGGAAGAAATGCACAACTGCAAACCTTTTTATTTCTATTTAAAACCTAGATACTTTTAGCAGCACTCACTACTTCCATTATGTGCTGAGAGGATGGAAAGATTGGAGACCTGGAGACCATCTTTCAGATTTACTCTGGAGGAACTGTGTGATATTGTCTTAGATTCTCTGTTTTTAATCCCCTCCCGCACCAGGAGGTTAAAATAATGTCTTTTTGTATACTGTCTATATACACAAAATGAAAGATGTGTTTTAGGCAACTCCAACTTGGGGGCAAAGGCAGTTATTCAGATGATTCAGGCCAAAATCCATCCTGCCATGAAGGAGGAAAACAAAGTGTGCAGTTGGACCTGAGCTATCCAGTTTGCATGTTGGCATCTCTCAAATCCATGGAAGAAATTGTTCCTTTGTTTGTGTTACTAGAGAATTTGAGTGGTGGGGGATCTATTAGTTTATTAAGACTGAAAAGTGAATCATTAATGGCTTCAGGCTACTGACCTTACAGCCAAAGGATAACAGAGACTCAAGGAACCTCTAAATACCTGGAATTACTGGGATTCTAAAGGACTTCTACCCTCGAAGGGCACCCCCAAAGTTAGTATTCAGAGTGAAGGTGGGAGAAAAGGAGTACTCACTTGATTGAGTACCCAATGTGTGCTGGACATTGCACTGGGTGATTTATATAGCTTCTTCCTCCCTTTAATTCTCATGACAACACTCTGAGATGAGAATTTATAGATGAGAAAACCAAGGCTCAAAGAAATTAAAGTGCCCCAAACAGCTGGCTAACTTTGGATGAGAACCTCTAAAACTCTACTAGTTCCCAAAATTCTTGAATCATCTATCACAGTTACACCTGCTTCTGGAGCATTCTAGGGGTAATTCAAGTTAGTTCATTGTTATTTAGATTCATTATTTGAGCGTCTACAGTGTGTGGGCATAATGCCAGGAGCTGAAGACACTAAAATGAATAAATCAAGGCCCAACCTGTCGAGAAATCTGATACCAGGTGAGCCTGATATACATCTTTGTGACAGTAGTACAATGTGAGCAAATTGCTGTGGGGCTGCAAAGGAGATGCTGATTGGCTGTTTCCTATGAAAGTCCTTAAGGGCCACCTTAAGGTAGGAGGTAGGAGGGAGAGGTCTAAAACCCTAGGGTCACCTGGACCCAGAATCTATTTTCCTCCTTCACTAGGCCATATGGTTAGATGGAGAATCCCATGTAAGTTAGTTCACGGTGAGAGGCAATAGTGCAGATCAGAAATAGTCTGGCATTGGAGCACATGGAATCTGTGTTTGAATCCCAGCTCTGTCATTTACAATACGTGTCACGTGGTGCAAGTTATTTAACCTGAGTCTTGGGGCTTGCCCTTCTAAAAATATTAGGATAGGGGCACCTTGGTGGCTCAGTCAGTTAAGCGTCTGACTTCAGCTCAGGTAATGATTTCATAGTCTGTGAGTTCGAGCCCCGCGTTGGGCTCTGTGCTGACAGCTCAGAGCCTGGAGCCTGTTTCAGATTCTGTGTCTCCTTCTCTCTCTGCCCCTCCCCTGCTCATGTGCTGTCTCTCTCTGTCTCAAAAATAAAAACATTAAAAAAATTAAAAATATTAAAATATTAAGCTAAACATGCCAGCCTCATGGGATGGTTGTGAAGCAGGATCTCAAGATCCTTTACATTTTGGTTCTTTTCTCTCTTCACAAGTGTGTAAACATATGCCAATTCCCATCTTAGGTCCTCCAGACTGAGGGCTCTTTGAGGACACAAGCAGTGGGAAACCAGGCCAACATGCTTTGCAATCTCAGGTGAAAGGAGACCAAACTCAGGAGGCATGTCAGCACCATGAAATAAACCAGAAGAAGATCAGCCCCAGGGTCTGGCCAGGACACTCAGATGTAACATCTCAATGACCTGTTGGTAAACAAAACACATCAGAATTAATATTTACCAGTGATAATATTTGGGTGCTTACGAAGAGGGGAAGACCATAAATATTAAGAAGCCAGCGCTGGGAAGAGAGACAGAAAAGGTTTAATAGCCAATCTACTGAGGAAGAAGGCCAACTCTGGAATGAGGCATGCTCCCTAAAGGTCCCAGACTGTGCTCTAGGAGTTAATGAAACAGATGGTCACCAGAATGTACTGTAGCTGGGAAGGGGGCTAATGAGACTGCAGATCATCTGTCCATAGGTCATCAGTAGCCAAGGAGGCCAGTGCCCCTCTTAGAACCATTCTTCTGAAACTGTAGGTGTGAAGGGGTGTTTGCTTGTTAGCTTCTTTTTTTTTTAATATATGAAATTTATTGTCAAATTGGTTTCCATACAACACCCAGTGCTTATCCCAAAAGGTGCCCTCCTCAATACCCATCACCCACCCTCCCCTCCCTCCCACCCCCCATCAACCCTCAGTTTGTTCTCAGTTTTTAACACTCTTATGCTTTGGCTCTCTCCCACTCTAACCTCTTTTTTTTTTTTCCTTCCCCTCCCCCATGGGTTTCTGTTACGTTTCTCAGGATCCACATAAGAGTGAAACCATATGGTATCTGTCTTTCTCTGTATGGCTTATTTCACTTAGCATCACACTCTCCAGTTCCATCCACGTTGCTACAAAAGGCCTTATTTCATTCTTTCTCATTGCCACGTAGTGTTCCATTGTGTATATAAACCACAATTTCTTTATCCATTCATCAGTTGATGGACATTTAGGCTTTTTCCATAATTTGGCTATTGTTGAGAGTGCTGCTATAATCATTGGGGTACAAGTGCCCCTATGCATCAGTACTCCTGTATCCCTTGGATAAATTCCTAGCAGTGCTATTGCTGGGTCATAGGGTAGGTCTATTTTTAATTTTCTGAGGAACCTCCACACTGCTTTCCAGAGCGGCTGCACCAATTTGCATTCCCACCAATAGTGCAAGAGGGTTCCCGTTTCTCCACATCCTCTCCAGCATCTATAGTCTCCTGATTTCTTCATTTTGGCCACTCTGACTGGTGTGAGGTGATATCTGAGTGTGGTTTTGATTTGTATTTCCCTGATAAGGAGCGACGTTGAACATCTTTTCATGTGCCTGTTGGCCATCCAGATGTCTTCTTTAGAGAAGTGTCTATTCATGTTTTCTGCCCATTTCTTCACTGGGTTATTTGTTTTTCAGGTGTGGAGTTTGGTGAGCTCTTTATAGATTTTGGATACTAGCCTTTTGTCCGATATGTCATTTACAAATATCTTTTCCCATTCTGTTGGTTGCCTTTTCGTTTTGTTGGTTGTTTCCTTTGCTGTGCAGAAGCTTTTTATCTTCATAAGGTCCCAGTAATTCACTTTTGCTTTTAATTCCCTTGCCTTTGGGGATGTGTCGAGTAAGAGATTGCTACGGCTGAGGTCAGAGAGGTCTTTTCCTGCTTTCTCCTCTAAGATTTTAATGGTTTTCTGTCTCACATTCAGGTCCTTTATCCATTTTGAGTTTATTTTTGTGAATGGTGTGAGAAAGTGGTCTAGTTTCAACCTTCTGCATGTTGCTGTCCAGTTGTCCCAGCACCATTTGTTAAAGAGACTGTCTTTTTTCCATTGGATGTTCTTTCCTGCTTTGTCAAAGATGAGTTGGCCATATGTTTGTGGGTCTAGTTCTGGGGTTTCTATTCTATTCCATTGGTCTATGTGTCTGTTTTTGTGCCAATACCATGCTGTCTTGATGATGACAGCTTTGTAGTAGAGGCTAAAGTCTGGGATTGTGATGCCTCCTGCTTTGGTCTTCTTCTTCAAAATCACTTTGGCTATTCGGGGCCTTTTGTGGTTCCATATGAATTTTAGGATTGCTTGTTCTAGTTTCGAGAAGAATGCTGGTGCAATTTTGATTGGGATTGCATTGAATGTGTAGATAGCTTTGGGTAGTATTGACATTTTGACAATATTTATTCTTCCAATCCATGAGCAGGGAATGTCTTTCCATTTCTTTATATCTTCTTCAATTACCTTCATAAGCTTTCTATAGTTTTCAGCATACAGATCTTTTACATCTTTGGTTAGATTTATTCCTAGGTATTTTATGCTTCTTGGTGCAATTGTGAATGGGATCAGTTTCTTCATTTGTCTTTCTGTTGCTTCATTGTTAGTGTATAAGAATGCAACTGATTTCTGCACATTGATTTTGTATCCTGCAACTTTGCTGAATTCATGTATCAGTTCTAGCAGACTTTTGGTGGAGTCTATCGGATTTTCCATGTATAGTATCACGTCATCTGCAAAAAGCGAAAGCTTGACTTCATCTTTGCCAATTTTGATGCCTTTGGTTTCCTTTTGTTGTCTGATTGCTGATGCTAGAACTTCCAGCACTATGTTAAACACCAGCGGTGAGAGTGGGCATCCCTGTCGTGTTCCTGATCTCAGGGAAAAAGCTCTCAGTTTTTCCCCGTTGAGGATGATGTTAGCTGTGGGCTTTTCATAAATGGCTTTTATGATCTTTAAGTATGTTCCTTCTATCCCGACTTTCTCAAGGGTTTTTATTAAGAAAGGGTGCTGGATTTTGTCAAAGGCCTTTTCTGCATCGATTGACAGGATCATATGGTTCTTCTCTTTTTTTTTTTGTTAATGTGATGTATCACGTTGATCGATTTGCGAATGTTGAACCAGCCCTGCATCCCAGGAATGAATCCTACTTGATCATGGTGAATAATTCTTTTTATATGCCGTTGAATTCGATTTGCTAGTATCTTATTGAGAATTTTTGCATCCATATTCATCAGGGATATTGGCCTGTAGTTCTCCTTTTTTACTGGGTCTCTGTCTGGTTTAGGAATCAAAGTAATACTGGCTTCATAGAATGAGTCTGGAAGTTTTCCTTCCCTTTCTATTTCTTGGAATAGCTTGAGAAGGATAGGTATTATCTCTGCTTTAAATGTCTGGTAGAACTCCCCTGGGAAGCCATCTGGTCCTGGACTCTTATTTGTTGGGAGATTTTTGATAACCGATTCAATTTCTTCGCTGGTTATGGGTCTGTTCAAGCTTTCTATTTCCTCCTGATTGAGTTTTGGAAGCGTGTGGGTGTTTAGGAATTTGTCCATTTCTTCCAGGTTGTCCAATTTGTTGGCATATAATTTTTCATAGTATTCCCTGATAATTGTTTGTATCTCTGAGGGATTGGTTGTAATAATTCCATTTTCATTCATGATTTTATCGATTTGGGTCATCTCCCTTTTCTTTTTGAGAAGCCTGGCTAGAGGTTTGTCATTTTGTTTATTTTTTCAAAAAACCAACTCTTGGTTTCGTTGATCTGCTCTACAGTTTTTTTAGATTCTATATTGTTTATTTCTGCTCTGATCTTTATTATTTCTCTTCTTCTGCTGGGTTTAGGCTGCCTTTGCTGTTCTGCTTCTGTTTCTTTTAGGTGTGCTGTTAGATTTTGTATTTGGGATTTTTCTTGTTTCTTGAGATAGGCCTGGATTGCAATGTATTTTCCTCTCAGGACTGCCTTCGCTGCGTCCCAAAGCGTTTGGCTTGTTGTATTTTCATTTTTGTTTGTTTCCATATATTTTTAAATTTCTTCTCTAATTGCCTGGTTGACCCACTCATTCGTTAGTAGGGTGTTCTTTAACCTCCATGCTTTTGGAGGTTTTCCAGACTTTTTCCTGTGGTTGATTTCAAGCTTCATAGCATTGTGGTCTGAAAGTATGCATGGTATAACTTCAATTCTTGTAAACTTATGAAGGGCTGTTTTGTGACCCAGTATATGATCTATCTTGGAGAATGTTCCATGTGCACTCGAGAAGAAAGTATATTCTGTTGCTTTGGGATGCAGAGTTCTAAATATATCTGTCAAGTCCATCTGATCCAATGTATCATTCAGGGCCCTTGTTTCTTTATTGACCGTGTGTCTAGATGATCTATCCATTTCTGTAAGTGGGGTGTTAAAGTCCCCTGCAATGACCACATTCTTATCAATAAGGTTGCTTATGTTTATGAGTAATTGTTTTATATAATTGGGGGCTCCGGTATTCGGCGCATAGACATTTATAATTGTTAGCTCTTCCTGATGGATAGACCCTGTAATTATTATATAATGCCCTTCTTCATCTCTTGTTACAGCCTTTAATTTAAAGTCTAGTTTGTCTGATAGAAGTATGGCTACTCCAGCTTTCTTTTGGCTTCCAGTAGCATGATAAATAGTTCTCCATCCCCTCACTCTCAATCTAAAGGTGTCCTCAGATCTAAAATGAGTCTCTTGTAGACAGCAAATAGATGGGTCTTGTTTTTTTATCCATTCTGATACCCTATGTCTTTTGGTTGGCGCATTTAATCCATTTACATTCAGTGTTATTATAGAAAGATACGGGTTTAGAGTCATTGTGATGTCTGTGTGTTTTATGCTTGTAGTGATGTCTCTGGTACTTTGTCTCACAGGATCCCCCTTAGGATCTCTTGTAGGGCTGGTTTCGTGGTGACAAATTCCTTCAGTTTTTGTTTGTTTGGGAAGACCTTTATCTCTCCTTCTATTCTAAATGACAGACTTGCTGGATAAAGGATTCTCGGCTGCATATTTTTTCTGTTTAGCACACTGAAGATCTCGTGCCAATCCTTTCTGGCCTGCCAAGTTTCAAAAGAGAGATCAGTCACCAGTCTTATAGGTCTCCCTTTATATGTGATGGCACGTTTATCCCTTGCTACTTTCAGAATTTTCTCTTTATCCTGTATTTTGCCAGTTTCACTATGATATGTCGTGCAGAAGATCGATTCAAGTTACGTCTGAAGGGAGTTCTCTGTGCCTCTTGGATTTCAATGCCTTTTTCCTTCCCCAGGTCAGGGAAGTTCTCAGCTATAATTTCTTCAAGTACCCCTTCAGCACCTTTCCCTCTCTCTTCCTCCTCTGGGATACCAATTATGCGTATATTATTTCTTTTTAGTGTATCACTCAGTTCTCTAATTTTCCCCTCATACTCCTGGATTTTTTTATCTCTCTTTCTCTCAGCTTCCTCTTTTTCCATAACTTTATCTTCTAGTTCACCTATTCTCTCCTCTGCCTCTTCAATCCGAGCAGTCGTCGTTTCCATTTTGTTTTGCATTTCGTTTAAAGCGCTTTTCAGCTCCTCATGACTGTTCCTTAGTCCCTTGATCTCTGTAGCAAGAGATTCTCTGCTGTCCTCTATACTGTTTTCAAGCCCAGTGATTAATTTTATGAGTATTATTCTAAATTCACTTTCTGTTATGTTATTTAAATCCTTTTTGATCAGTTCATTAGCTGTTGTTATTTCCTGGAGATTCTTCTGAGGGGAATTCTTCCATTTGGTCATTTTGGATAGTCCCTGGAGTGGTGAGGACCTGCAGGGCACTTCCCCTGTGTTGTGGTGTATAACTGGAGTTGGTGGGCGGGGCCGCAGTCCGACCTGATGTCTGCCCCCAGCCCACCGCTGGGTCCACAGTCAGACTGGTGTGTGCTTTCTCTTCCCCTCTCCTAGGGGCGGGGTTCACTGTGGGATGGCGTGGCCCGTCTGGGCTACTTGCACACTGCCAGGCTTGTGGTGCTGGGGATCTGGCGTATTAGCTGGGGTGGGTAAGCAAGGTGCACGGGGGCAGGAGGGGCAGGCTTAGCTCGCTTCTCCTTAGGTGATCCACTTCAGGAGGGGCCCTGTGGCAGCGGGAGGGAGTCAGATCTGCTGCCGGAGGTTTGGCTCCGCAGAAGCACAGAGTTGGGTGTTTGCGTGGAGCGAGCAAGTTCCCTGGCAGGAACTGGTTCCCTTTGGGATTTTGGCTGTGGGATGGGCGGGGGAGATGGTGCTGGCGAGCACCTTTGTTCCCCACCAAACTGAGCTCTGTCGTCCGGGGGCTCAGCAACTCTCCCTCCCTTTGTCCTCCAGCCTTCCCGCTTTCTGAGCAGAGCTGTTAACTTATGACCTCCCAGACGCTAAGTCGCGCTTGCTGTCGGAACACAGTCCATCAGGCCCCTCCGCTTTTGCCAGCCAGACTCGGGGGGGGGGGCTTTGCTTGGCCGGTGAGCCGCCCCTCCGCCCCAGCTCCCTCCTGCCAGTCCGTGGAGCGTGCACCGCCTCGCCGCCCTTCCTACCCTCTTCCGTGGGCCTCTCGTCTGCGCTTGGCTCCGGAGACTCTGTTCTGCTAATCCTCTGGCCGTTTTCTGGGTTATTTAGGCAGGTGTAGGTGGAATCTAAGTGATCAGCAGGACGCGTGGTGAGCCCAGCGTCCTCCTACCCCCCCATCTTCCCTCTCGCTTGTTAGCTTCTTAATAGTGATATTGTCTCCTCGTCTTGGCCAGGCTGCCACAGGAAACAGGTCCATGATTAACTGGCGAGACAGAGATGCCTCTTGGGAAGGCTGCAGGGGGGTTGTGGAAGGGAAAGGGAGACATGGGCACATGGGGCACAGTGAGAAGACAGATACTCTGAGCTCTGCAGTGTGAACGCTGGATAAAGGGTATGTCCTAGATTACTGGATTTGTATGGATGGTGGGGGCAGGAGTGAGTGTGTGAATATCTGAAGTTTTGACAAGCAAATGACAGTCTGGATTTATAAGTAGCCTTGGTCATAATGACAGTTGTATTTGGGAATCGATAAGACCACTCTTAGGTTCAGTGATTCATTAGAAGGCATCACGGAACTCAGCAAAGTTATTATACTCGTGGTTGTGGATTATTATAGTGAAAAGATACAGATTAAAATCAGCAATGGAAAAAGACTCATAGGATGTGGGGAATAAGCTTAGAAATTCCCTGGGCTTACACCAATGGATTAACAAGGCATAAAGAAGTACAAAGCCATAGAATGCTCACACCTAAGTTTGGGTAAACAAGATTAGGACCCCAGAATAGAGCAGGAGGTGCAAAGGCACCCAGAATACGGGGGGGGGGGGGCGCAAAGGCCCACAATGTAAAGGTATATGAGGTAAGCAAGATTATGCATTCAGGGTAAAAACACCCCCCAATTTAGTACTATAGCAGAAAGCTGATTTCACAGGAAGGAAGGACCAAATTAGGTAAGCAGGTAAATAGGGCTGTAGACTGCTATGCTGCACTGTGGGTGATGCTGCCCAGAGTGGAGCTGATTAGCAAAAGAAAAGGTGCCTTGTTAACCCTGAGGTTATTCTCCCTATCTGCCTTATCCCCTAGGCTAGCTGAGATAAACAGACATGGCGCCTCCTGTCTGCTATTAACAACCATCTGCTCATCTGCCTGGCACAAGGATTTTGTTTTATATTGACCCAAACCCCAAACACCATATATCTTCAAAACCCCCTTTTCTCTCATGCCCGTGAGTTAATATTCACCGACTCATTGTCTCTTTGTGCATGCCTATCCTGTTTGTAAGCCTTCTGATCTTAATAAATACAGGGCAAGGACCCTTATTCGGGGGTCTTGTCTTTTCCCAGACATTAGCCATCTCTCACTTTTCATCCTGTGTCCTGCTCTCTTGCTGGCCAAGAGAGAACTTTAGACTTACAGTCTACAACAATAGGACAGACTACAGAAAAGACCAGGTGTGAGCTGCTAGTTTTTTTCTCCCAGTGGAGTCATATGAACAGTGATTAGTTCTCTCAGCAATGACATGTGACAACATGCGTGGAGTATTAGTATTGTCAACTAGGAAAGCTCACCGGAGCCTTGGTGTGGGCCAGTCATGTAGTCATGGGATGCCCATGTGATTGACCTTAGCTGCTCAGTCCCCAGCACCCCCCCCCCCCAGAGGTCAAACTGATACCATATGGCCTAAGGGCTCCACCATAAACCACACTGTTGTCATAAACTATTTGGTGTGGCCAAGGCCTCAGATCAAAGATACTCTTAACAAGCAGGATATTCCAAAGGCTTAGAGGTTCTCTCCAAGGAGCTGAACAAGGGTCAAACATTTCCTTGGGGTTTTCAGGGGGTGCACAACTCAGACCTGCTGAGTTATCCTTTACTGTACAATGGCAGAAATATAGGAGTGTTAGTTCTTTTCTTTCCAGGAGAGTAGCATTGGTTTGGCATGTGGCTTGATATTCTAAAACATGTGTATGCCTCTTTTCTGCCCAGCTAAAATCTTATTTGGATGCTGTGTTTGGCCGGGTTTGGTGGTAGTATTATGAAGAGGGAAATGCACTAGATCAGCAGGAGGAAATGTGGTCAGCATGGGAGCTCTGTGCCAACTGACTTTGAAGCCACAGGGAAGTCCCTTGCCTGCTTGGTTCTAGCATCATCCTCTGTCATTCAGGACTAGTAATGCTTAAGCTACCTCCTGTGAGCAACACTAACCCTTGCTGGGAAGATCAAATTACACAGTAAATGCAAAATCAACTTAAAAATTTAACACAATGCACAAATGAGATATCTGTGATTAAAAGTGGTTTGTTGTATGGGGCGCTTGGGTGGCTCAGTCGGTTGAGCGTCTGACTTCAGCTCAGGTCATGATCTCACGGGGTTTGTAGGTTCGAGCCCCGCGTAGGGCTCTGTGCTGACAGCTCGGAACCTGGAGCCTGCTTCAGATTCTGTGTCTCCCCCTCTTTCTGCCCCTCCCCTGCTTGTATTCTCTCTCTCTCTCTTTCTCTTTTTCTCAAAAATAAATTTAAAAAAATTTTAAAAATTTAAAAAAAGTGGTTCGCCATTCAATAAGTTTTGAAGGGGAAAAACACCACACAGTGCCTGATACAGAACATTGGTTGAGGCCAGTGGTAATTTAAATTAAAAAAAAAAAAACATTTTAGACCTTATTTTTAAAAAGTTTTTATTTATTTCAGTAATCTCTACACCCCACGTGGGGCTCAAACTCACAACCCCAAGATCGTGAGTCATGTGCTCTTCTGACTGAGCCAGCCAGGAGCCCCTAGACCTTATTTTCTAGACTAGCGCAGAGAGTTCCCCATATACCCCCTGCTCCTACACATGCACAGCCTCTCCTTGCACTATCCAAATCCACCACTAGAGTTTGTTCTATTGAGAAACCTGCATTTATTACATTGAGAAACCTACATTAACACATTATCACCTGAAGTCCACTGTTCACATTAAGGTTCACTGTTGGTGTTGAACAACCTATGGGTTTGGACAAATGTAATGATGTGCATGATAGTACCATCATGGGTAGTTTTGGCAGTGGTAAATTTTAACTTGTCTTCTTAGGTGCAGTGTAGGTCCATTTCTGAAAGATTGATTTGAAAACCTCAAAGATGATGAAAAATGCTGTTAAAAATCCCTAAAGGTTGCAGAGGGCTTGTAAATGCTGCCCATCATCTTCATTGGCTATCTGACAAGCCCTCTTATCTAGAAGGCATCTACTCTGGTTCAAATTGTTCTCTTTTGAAATCACCATAGCAGGTTGGTCAGCATCATTCTTTCACCAGAGAGGTCTGGAAGGGGCTGTCAGATGTGGCCCTTACAGGTTGTGAACTGTACAACCCTAGGGGGTGCTATTCACATGGACTGCAGCATAATCATACTCCTTGGAGTTGTGCAGTGTGGAAACCCTGATCCTGAGAAGGATCTAAAAGAGTCTATTCAGAAGTTTTTAGACTTATGTTTAACCAGGCTGTGCTAAAATCTGATTCTTGTCATTAAGGTCATTTTTAGATTCCCCTGTGTCTGAAGAGTGTGAAAAGCAGTTTGCTACAAATTATTTGCTTTAGATAGGAGTTACTGATCATTTTCCTGTGGAACTGCTTTATCAGTGGTCTTTTTGACACAGAGGGATGGAAAGACTCAGACTCCTGATGTTTAGAAACACAAACACCGTGGCTCCAGCCAGGTGAGAGATGAGCTTGAGTGGGAGACTGTTGGGCCCAAATCATTATTATGAGTGGCTGCCCATTCCTCCTTCCAGGATTCTCCAATCACAGAGTTGACTTAGGGTAAAAAGGACAAGTCTTTCAAGTTTCAGTTATGAATATGACTTAGGGTGTATGGGAATGTTTCATTTTCATGATTCTTGTATCCCATTGCCAACAGTGGCTGAGAGTTGATGATGCTGAATGTATTATGCTACCAAATTTGGAGGCCAGTGACACTCATTGTGTCATTAATTAAATTGCACTAATGTAACTGATTAGACAGAGTGCAGATGTGGAAAAATGCTTTTCAATATTTTTTTCCTTCTTATTTATACCTACCAGTAGAGATCCTTAATTAAGCCTTCAGTGGAAAGTATTCCATAAGCTCGGCTTCTCCTTCATCTTGAATACTCACTATGTTAAATGTCCTTCACACTAAAAAGTTGGGGGAAAGATAGCTGCTCACGGATCATTTCAGTCTTGTCTTGCCTACAGAATCTCCATTTCTTAAATCATCGCCATTGCATTTTCTGTGCTCTCTACATAGCTTTACCATATTGTTCCTCTAGCTGGATTAGGGCTACAGAAACCAATGAAAGTGGTGGCTTTTATTTTTCTCCCTCGAGAAAGCATCATAAAAGGATAACAGTTTCTCACATAATTTGTTTTTTTTTTTAAGTTTTTTAAATTTATTTTGAGACACAGAGAGAGAGAGAACAGGGGAGGGGCAGAGAGAGAGAGAGAGGGAGAGAGAATCCCAAGCAAGCTCCATGCTGACAGCACAGAGCCTGACTCAAGGCTCATACCCATGAACTGTGAGATCATGACCTGAGCTGAAATCAAGAGTTGGATGCTTAACCAACTGAGCCACCCAGGTGCCCCTCACATAATTTGTAAAAGGAAAAAAAAAAGGCAACTGGCTTGATTTCTTTTGCTTGAAGAACTAATAAGACTTTCAGAATGTAAAGAAGTTTGGTCCCCTAGCATTTTGTTTGTGTATTTCAACAACTTTTTGTCATTACTGATTCCTACAAATACTATCTTTTCCTCATGCTTTTGCTGCTATATTTGAAGTCACCCCTTTCCCTATTATTGGATCTCCTCTTTCCATTCTAATGACCTCACTAATTCTTTTTTTAAAGTTTATTTATTTATTTTGAGAGAAGTAGAGATAGTTTGAGCAGGGGAAGGGCAGAGACAGAAGGAGAAACCCAAGCAGGCTCTGCGCTGTCAGCACAGAGCCTGATGCGGGGCTTGAAATCACGAAACTGTGAGATCATGACCTGAGCTGAAATCAAGAGCTGGATGCTCAACCGACTGAGCCACCCAGGAGCCCCTGACCTTGCTAATTTCTAAGAGCCCAGAGTTTTCAATGCAGGACCAGGGAGGGCATAGGAGAACACTGAGGGTAAGACCAATTAGCATACCAAATTGGTCAGACAAGTTAGTCTACCAATTAGCATGTCCCTTAGAGGGGGCATTTGGACAGCTATGCTGGATTCTTGGTCGTCTTCTGGTTTTGTATTTCCCTTTGAGAGGGTTGGAGCTTTCAGCCCCATCCCTCCACCTCTCCTCTTGGGGAGAGAGGCTGGAGACCCATCACCCATGGCCAACTGAGGGATCTGTGTAATGAATCCTCCACTAAGGCGGAAACTGAAAGGGTTGAAGAGGTTCCAGATCTTTTTGGAGTATCTTCTGTGGACCGGACTCTCTTCCGGGTGTTAGAAACTCAGCAGTAGAGGGTTCCGGAAGATGGCGGCGTAGGAGGACGCTGGGCTCACCGCGCGTCCTGCTGATCACTTAGATTACACCTACACCTGCCTAAAGAACCCAGAAAACCGCCAGAGGATTAGCAGAACAGAGTCTCCAGGGCCAAGCGCAGACGAGAGGCCCACAGAAGAGGGTAGGAAGGGCGGCGAGGCGGTGCGCGCTCCACGGACTGGCGAGAGGGAGCCGGGGTGGAGGGGCGGCTCGCCGGCCAAGCGAGCCCCCGAGTCTGGCTGGCAAAAGCGGAGGGGCCATACGGACTGTGTTCCGACAGCAAGTGCGACTTAGCCTCTGGGAGGTCAGAAGTTAACAGCTCTGCTCAGAAAGCGGGAAGGCTGGAGGACAAAGGGAGGGAGAGCTGCTGAGCCCCCTGACGGCAGAGCTCAGCTTGGTGGGGAACAAAGGCGCTCGCCAGCGCCATCTCCCCCGCCCATCCCCCAGCCAAAATCCCAAAGAGAACCAGTTCCTGCCAGGGAACTTGCTCGCTCCGCGCAAACACCCAACTCTGTGCTTCTGCGGAGCCAAACCTCCGGCAGCGGATCTGACTCCCTCCCGCTGCCACAGGGCCCCTCCTGAAGTGGATCACCTAAGGAGAAGCGAGCTAAGCCTGCCCCTCCTGCCCCCGTGCACCTTGCCTACCCACCCCAGCTAATACGCCAGATCCCCAGCAACACAAGCCTGGCAGTGTGCAAGTAGCCCAGACGGGCCACGCCACCCCACAGTGAATCCCGCCCCTAGGAGAGGGGAAGAGAAGGCACACACCAGTCTGACTGTGGACCCAGCGGTGGGCTGGGGGCAGACATCAGGGCGGACTGCGGCCCTGCCCACCAACTCCAGTTATACACCACAGCACAGGGGAAGTGCCCTGCAGGTCCTCACCACTCCAGGGACTATCCAAAATGACCAAACGGAAGAATTCCCCTCAGAAGAATCTCCAGGAAATAACAACAGCTAATGAACTGATCAAAAAGGATTTAAATAATATAACAGAAAGTGAATTTAGAATAATAGTCATAAAATTAATCGCTGGGCTTGAAAACAGTATACAGGACAGCAGAGAATCTCTTGCCACAGAGATCAAGGGACTAAGGAACAGTCACGAGGAGCTGAAAAGCGCTTTAAACGAAATGCAAAACAAAATGGAAACCACGACGGCTTGGATTGAAGAGGCAGAGAATAGGTGAACTAGAAGATAAAGTTATGGAGAAAGAGGAAGCTGAAAGAAAGAGAGATAAAAAAATCCAGGTGTATGAGGGGAAAATTAGAGAACTAAGTGATACACTAAAAAGAAATAATATACGCATAATTGGTATCCCAGAGGAGGAAGAGAGAGGGAAAGGTGCTGAAGGGGTACTTGAAGAAATTATAGCTGAGAACTTCCCTGAACTGGGGAAGGAAAAATGCATTGAAATCCAAGAGGCACAGAGAACTCCCTTCAGACGTAACTTGTATTTCCCTTTGAAAGCACTACTTCAACATCTTACTATAATCTCTAAAATATGCATGAAGTTCCTAAAACTGTTATTCATGTAGCCTTAAAAGATTTATTCTTGTGTAGAAAAAAGAAGTAGAATGTAAACCCTTAGTAAACCTTTTTCCCTTACAACATGCAATAAAGCTAAAAGAAGAAAAAAAATATAAAAGCACTGCTTGTCCTCTGCCTAGCTCCACCATTGCCAACAATGTCAACTATGTGTCTTTACATATAAATGTTCACCTCCCCATGGATCAAGAGGGGCCAGAGAAAAGCAAAACAGGAGAAGATGCCTGGAAAGGCATTGACGTCCTAAGGGAGAATTTTTTTTTCCTTTGTGAGAACTGACCAGAGAAACCAAATTAAGTGATCATCCTCATCTTTGTGCTGTGACATCATTAAAGTGCATGTTGTATCCTGAAACCCCTTGCTTTGTATTCATAACCTTAAACCCAAATTAATCTATTGTCACATGGGGTTAGCATGTTTGTTAATGGCAACTAACCAAAAGCCTGAATTGTTCAAGGAAAGCAGCTTTGGACACAAACAACAAGAATTATCTAGTGACCATGGGACATTCTTCTCCTGCATGTAAAGGAATAACACTCCCCGTCCTCTATTTCTGAGAACTTCTGTTCTGTCTGAAGTGAGGTTTAAATGCCTAGAGAGAATAAAATCCTCGATTAATATGGAGCATATCCTACACAGTCTCACCAATGTATTAATTTAGGTAGTGAGCATTTATTAAGCACTGATTTTGAGTCCAGGCCCTTACCATACACTTTTCTATTCATAGAGTTATTGGGAACATATGACTTGTGAGTATCTGCTGAGGAGTCATTTATGAAAATTTTGTGGTCATTGCCTTTGAACAACTTTTAGTCATGCCACAGAAAAAACAAATCAACAGCCATGTGTGTGACACAGTGTGACCACACAGGGTACTATTAGAGTATAGAGAAGGAATCCCAAATGTAGCCTTGGGCAATCAAGGAGGGTGAGAAGGTGGCATCTAAGATGGACTCAGGAGGACTAGACACAAGAGGTAGGGGTGAGCCTGGTGAAGAAGGTGGGCAATGCTATTCCAGTTGGAGGTAACAGCAGTGCACAGGCCCGGAACTGCATTATGAGTATAGAGGCAATGCAAAGCCATTGAAGAGTTATAGGAAAGAGTGAATCTGATCAGATTTGCCTTTTAGAAAGCGGTCTCTAGCTGCAATGTGGAAAGATGACTGTGGAAAGGCAAGCCTAAGAGACAGAGAAATGAAGTTAGTGGTCTTTATTTCCCCTTTGAAGGATGGTGGTGGCTGGCTAGAAGGTAGTGAAGTTAAAGATGGAGAGAAATTAGCATCTTCAATATATACAGTTAACCCAGGGTACCTTGATGGCTCAGTCGATTAAGCGTCCAACTCTTGATTTCGGCTCAGGTCATGATCTCATGGTTCGTGGGTTCAAGCCCTGCATCGGGCTCCATGCTGACAGTGCAGATCCTGCTTGGGATTCTCTCTTTCCCTCTCTCTGCCCCTCCACTGCTTGTTTGCTCTCTCTCAAATTAAATAAATAAACTTAAAAAATATATATACAGTTGACCCTTAAACAACAAAGGGGTTAGGGGTGCCAGCCCCCCCCATGCAGTTGAAAATTTACTTATAACTTTTGACTCCCCCCCAAACTTAACTACTAATAGCCTACTGTTGACTGGAAGCCTTATTAACAACATAAACACATATTTTGTATGTTATATATATTATATACCACATTCATATAATGAAGCAAGCTACAGAAAAGCAGATGTTAAGAAACTCATAAAGAGGAGAAAATACATTTATAGTACTGTATTTATTTTAAAAAGTCCACGTATAAGTGGACGTGTGCAGCTCAAACCCATGTTGTTTGAGGGTCAGCTGTATTTAGGAGGCAGAAGAGTCAACCAGATTGGCTGGATGGTTAGATGTGAAGGAGGGGCAGAGGTTGGAAAGACAGAAGTCACATGCAGAGCTTCTGCCCTCCAGGAGCTTCCAGAATGCTTGAGGGACATAACCTGTAAATGTAAACCTTGACATGTCAGGCAGTTTAGTGTAGTCGAAGGAGCCTGGTCTTGAAATCAGCCAAACTTGCCTGGAGCCCCTGTCATACCGTTGATTAGCCACATGACAGAGATAGACAGCTTGAACACACTGCATCTCAGTCTCATGACCTTACAGGTGGTTATGAGCTTTCATATGTGGAAAGCATGTGGTACCTAAGAAATGGGCTATAAATATTAGTGAACATTTCTATAGAATAATAATTATAATTATTCTTCTAACACTGGGAAGATAATACCAGTTATTGTGTAAAACAGTTAAAAACAAATATGGGTTAATAGAGATATTTTGGGGAGCTCAAATATATATTAAAGGATATTTTTGCTCTTAAAAGATTCTGAGGAGGAAACAACCTGTTCTAGTATGCAATTAGGCAAACAAGTAGAAATATGTATCATGTTTCTGAATATCTCAGGGCAATGCATTCCATGCCTCCCTGGAGCAACATTTTATCCCTATGATGGTCAGGAAGTTCTTCCACATATCCAACTGCAATCCCTCTTGCTTTATCTTAGCCTGTCTGCTTTTGCCTGGTTCTGTTAGGTTTCTTCCTGTTCTTCCAAGTATAGTTATTGTCTTGTCAGGGAGTGGTTTATCAATATTGTCTCACATGTTTTTGTGCTGGGGCTTTAACTGTATTGCTCTGATTTTTTCACTCTGCCTTAAGAATATGTTGATTTATTTCTTGGAATTGATGTTGTCTTCTCTTCTGTACACCTTGCTCATCACTTTTCTTTTCTTTCTTTTTTAAAATTTAAAAATTTTTCATTTTTTAAATTTACTTTCAAGTTGGCTAACATACAGTGTATACAGTGTGCTCTTGGTTTTGGGGGTACATTCCTGTGAGTCATCGCTTACATACAAACCCAGTGCTCATCCGAACAAGTGCCCTCCTCAATGCATCACTTTTCTATGTAGACAAGATATTTACAAATTCTTTTTTCAAAAATGTTCCCTTCTCTGACGGAAATGTTTTGGAATTATATAGTATCAATGGTTGCACAACATAATACATATACTAAAACCCACTGAATCATGCACTTTATTTATTTTTCTTAATCTTTATTTATTTTTGAGAGAGAGAGAGAGACAGAGCATGAGCAGGGGAGGGGCAGAGAGAGAGGGAGACACAGAATCTGAGAAGCAGGCTCCAGGCTTCCAGCTGTCAGCACAGAGCCAGACTCAGGGCTTGAACCCACGAGCAGTAAGATCATGACCTGAGCCGAAGTCGGACGCTTAACCAACTGAGCCACCCAGGAGCCCCTGAATCGTGCACTTTAAAATAGCAGATTTTATGTGACATATTTCAGTAAAGGAAAATAAAAAAGAAAATGGTTTGTTGTAAAAAAAAAAAAAATGTTCTCCTCTTCTGTCTTTTTGGTGGCTTAACTTGAATGGCTTGTATTTGCATGTAAAACATTGCCCAACCCAGGGGCGCCTGGGTGGCTCAGTTGGTTAACCCTCTGAGGTCATGATTTCGCGGTTTGTGAATTCGAGCCCCGCATTGGGCTCTGTGCTGACAGCTTAGAGCCTGCTTCGGATTCTATGTCTCCCTCTCTCTTTGCCCCTCCCCTCCTCAAAAATAAATAAACATTAAAAAAAAAATTAAAAAAAAACAAAGAAAACCAAAACATTTCCCAAGCCAGCATCAAACAGTTTCAGAGAAGCCATTTTAGATCCCTGATGTGCAGAAATGTTCAGCACCACTTTATAGAGAGGAACCTGAAGCAAAGAGAGGACCCGATTGACCCAGAGTCACCTAGCTGCCAGATGCCTGCCCCTAATTCATCAGACAGCACAATCTGGTGGCTTTAGGCAAACTGAACTTGGCAATTACTGATTTTCAAGTTTTCCCTGACCTCCTTCTTCAGGGGTTCCCACAGCCAGCCCTTGCTCTCTTCTATTTTTCCTTCTGATCAAATTTGCTTCTGGAAAGGATCTAGTCTACTTTCAGTGTATTTCAAAGCAGGTGCTACCATTCCCTAGGAGATTTTCCTTTAAATCCTAATCTGTATTTAGTAATCAGAAGGCATTGTTCCCTATAGCAAAAAGCAGGCACTGACAAATTGGTAGGGCAGCTCAGGGAGGAAATGTTCTGGGTCTTACCCAGAGTTCTTCCAGTGTTGCCATATCGCTCCATCTATTCTGTATCTACCTAAAGCCAACTGTATATCTGAGTAATGACGCTGTTCTTCTCGCCAGCTCTCAATGTGTTGACTCTGAGACTGCACTGTATGTGAGGCTGTATGGGGCAGAGAGACCCAGTCTCTGACTTGAGACTGTCCACAGATTGCTGGCAGAACTTGGGTGGGCTATTTTGAGCCTTAGTATCCTTGTCTACAGTCTGGCCACAGCAATCCTTATTGTTTTTATTTCAAAAAAGATTTTTTAAATGTTTATTTTTTAGAGAGAGAGAGGGGGAGAGAGAGCGAGCAAGCAAGTGGGGGGAGGAGCAGAGGGAGAGGGAGACACAGAATCTGAAGCAGGCTCCACGCTCTGAGCTGTCAGTGGAGAGCCCGATCTGGTACTGGAACCCACAAACTGCAAGATCATGACCGGAGCCCAAGTCAGACACTTAATTGACTGAGCCACCCATACGCCCCAGCAATCCCTATTTTATAGGATTGAATGGAAGCAAATGTAGAGTTTCCAGTCCAGCATAGTGCTCAGATAGCTGAGTCTTATAAATTCTCTTTTTTGACCTGTTTCTAAGTCAAAACCCCTGAGCATGGCCCATGTTTTCATTGCAGTTCCTGTCTTGGTCCTAGTCCCTGAGGCACAAAAAAAATTAAAAAAATAAAAAAAGTGCCCTTGTGATGGCTGCAATGTGTTGTTCTTAAAAAAATTTTTTTAAATGTTTATTCTTGAGAGAGAGAGAGACAGAGCATGAGCAGGGGAAGGGCAGGAAGAGAGGGAGACCCAGAATCCGAAGCAGGCTCTAGGCTCTGAGGTGTCAGCACAGAGCCTAACGTGGGGTCCAAACTCACAAGCTGTGAGATCGTGACCTGAGCCAAAGTTGGACACTTAACCAACTGAGCCACCCAGGTGCCCCCATGGGATGGCTGCAATTTGTAATGAGTCAACGTGCCACAAGAAATCTTGTATGTGCTGCCTCTAGTGGGTTGAATTGTGTACCTGCAAAAGATATGTCCAAGTTCCAACCCCCCATTTCTGTGCAGGTGAACTTATGTGGACATAGGGTTGTGAAAGTTAATAAAAAGAAATCTTGTTTAGAATGGAGTCTGGGAGGCCAGCAATGGGAATTCTTGTGCCCTACCATTTATCAACTGCAGACTCAACAGGAAGAGATGAAACTTGCATGTGGATATTACTTTACCACTGCAGCAGGAAGAAGAAAAGCTTTCCTCCTCCCTTGGCAACAGTCCATCCAATGAGAAACTGTCACAACTCACCAATGAAAGGCCACTACATTTTGAACTACCAGTTTGTTACAATGGCCTTTTTGGTAATAACAGCCTTTCCAACTCCCCCATTGTCTATATAAAAAAGTGTTCCTCTGGGCGCCAGCGTGGCTCAGTGAGTTGGGCATCCAACTTCAGCTCAGGTCACAATCTTACAGTTTGTGAGTTTGAGCCCTGCATTGGGTTCTGTGCTGACAGCTCAGAGCCTGGAGCCTGTTTCAGATTCTGTGTCTCCATCTCTCCCTGCCCTTGGCCTGCTCGTACTCTCTCTCTTTCTCTCTCAAAAATAAATAAACATTAAAGAAATTGTTCCTCTACTTTGTTCTTCAGACTTGCCTATGGTTCTGCTGTTGCTTGCTTGAGGCAGATTGTAATTCTCTGCTATTCCTGAATAAACCCATTTTTGCTGGTAAGACAGCTGGTGGTTTTATTTTTAAGGTTAACAGGGACTTTGTGGAGGTTATTAAGTTGAGATCATCTTGCACTTAGGGTGGGCCCTAAACCCAATGATTGATGTCCCTTATGAGATAAAGGAGAAGGGGGTTTGAGACACAGAGACACAGAGGAGAAAGCCTCATGAACATGGAGGTAGAGATTGGAGTTATGTTGCTACAAGCCAAGGAATGTCTTGGACCACTTGAAACTGGAAGAGGCAAGGAAGGATTCTCCCCTACAGTCTTCAGAGGGAGCATGACCCTGTTGACACCTTGATTTCAGACCTCTGACCTCCAGAACTGTGAGAGAATACATTTCTATTCTTTTACGACACCAAACAACAATTTGTTCATTTGTTACAGCAGCCACAGGAAACAAATACACTGTCTGAAGGAAGGACAATTATTCATTAATGGATATGTCCAGAGAAACTAGCATGCATGTTTGCTAGTGCATTTCCATCTGGGTATAGAGGCAGGAAGCTTCTCAGTAGCCATCTGGTCTCTCTCTCCAGCTCTGGGATGAGCGGGCACCTGCACATGGATGGTTCCACCCCATGCCCAGATTGCACATGATGGAGTTACCAACTGTAATGCATTACATGGGAGGCATCTGTAGACCTCTTCACGTGGGGGCAGAATAAACACATAGATCTTTAAATGTTCTCTTGGAAAGGTCTGGCCTGAAGCACAATAGCAGTAGTGGTAATTACATCTCCCCAGGAACACAAATTTCCAATTACCACACAGTGCTAAGCAGTAGCTGATAATTTGCTTCTTCTTTTTTTTAAATTAAAAAAGTTTATTCATTTTTGAGAGAGAGAGAGAGAGAGAGAGAGAGAGAGAGAGACATAGAGAGAGACAGAGAGAGAGAGGCAGAGAATCCGAAGCAGATTCCAGGCTCTGAGCTGTCAGCACAGAGTCTGACGCGGGGCTCGAACCCATGAAACATGAAATCATGACCTGAGCTGAAGTCAGATGCTCAACCAACTGAGCCACCCAGGCGCACCTAATTTTCTTCTTTGACCAAAAGTGTCTTATATTTCTTTTGATGAAATAGAATTAACATTATTTTCCTTTCTATTCATTGTATCTATCAATTGAAATGGAAGAAAAAAAATCTATTACCAGCTTTCATAGATAGATAGATAGGTAGATAGATAGAAAGAAAGATAGATGTATTTATGATTCTCTCCCCATCCTAGGACTTAGAAGCAAATGGAAAGGAAAAGTGGTAATACTAAGTTTATATACTTTAAAGGGACAAATAAGAACAAAGCCCTGCTGGCTCACATGGACAGCTTTGTATCTTTGCCTGCAGGGCTGTGTGTGTGTGTGTGTGTGTGTGTGTGCACGTGCCAGAGAGAACCTCTTCACAGATTCTGTCCTATAAACAGTCACTTACCCTACCCCTCATCACTGGAAGAAAATCATCTGAAATACATAGCATCTGAAAGTGCTAAAATACACAGTGGACCCAAGTAGCAGTGATTTATGCCTATGAGGACTCACAGCCAAAACCAAGAAAAAAAGAGCTGGGCTGCTGTCAGTGTCACAGAGGCTCATTGTCAATGCCACAGATGCTGGGGATATTTGTGCCCTCCCTTTTGCTGGAAGCCATTTTGGTACCTCCTATCTCACCTCTGAAGTTTCCTTTGAAGGAAGAGGGAGTGGAATGTGTGCAAGTTTTGACAGTGAGTTCAACCTCTTCTCCCTCGCAGAGCTAAAGGGCCTACTTCCCAGAATGATCCCATCTGACATTTGGATAATACTGGATTCAGTCCATCCATCTCAGAGGAACTTACCAGTCAGGCCTCTGTCCAAGAGAGGTCAACAGAATGCCTAGCTTGTTTTCTCACACAGGACTCTGAGCACTACTCAGCCTGGACATGCTCCCATTCAGTACCTTTTAATGGAGCAAATTTATGCTTCGTAATAAGCAGTAAATACAGCTATTATACACTTTGCCATCTTTAATCCCTGGATGAGTTTCCAAAATATAATTAAGATGTTTGGATAAACTCATCATTAGGGAAATACAAATCCAAACCACGGCGAGATACTACCTCACACGTATCAGAATGGCTAAAATTAACGACTCAGGAAACAACAGATGCTGCCGTGGATGTGGAGAAAGGGAAATCCTTTGGTACTATTGGTGGGAATGCAACTGGTGCAGCCACTCTGGAGAAGAGTATGGAAGTTCTTCAAAAAATTAAAAATAAAACTACCATATGACCCAGCAATTGCATTAGTAGGTATTTATCCAAAGGATACAAAAAATGCTGATTCGAAGGGGCACATGCACCCCAATGTTTATGGCAGCGCTAGCAACAATAGCCAAATTAGAGCCCAAATGTTCATAGACTGATGAATGGATAAAGAAGATGTGGGGCCACCTGGGTGGCTCAATTGGTTGATTGTTTGACTCTTGGTTTAAGCTCAGGTCACGATCTCACGGTTCATGAGTTGAAGCCCCACATCAAGCTCCTAGCTGACAGCGCAGAGTTTGCTTGGGACTCTCTCACCCTCCCTCCCCCTCTCTCTCAAAGCAAATAAATAAACTTAGAAAAAGAACATGTGGGGGCGCCTGAGTGGCTCAGTTGGTTAAGCATCTGACTTCGGCTCAGGTGATGATCTCACGGTTCGTGAGTTCAAGCCCCGTGTCTGGCTCTGGGCTGACCACTCAGAGCCTGGAGCCCACTTCAGATTCTGTGTCTCCCTCTGTCTGCCCCTCCGCTGCTTGCACTCTGTCTCTCACATTGTCTCAAAAATGAATAAACATTAAAAAAAAAGAAAAAGAACATGTGAAGGGCGCCTGGGTGGCTCAGTGGTTGAGCGACCCACTTTGGCTTAGGTCATGATCTCACGGTTCATGAGTTTAAGCCCCGTGTCGGGCTCTGTGCTGACAGCTCAGAGGCTGGAGCCTGTTTGGGATTCTGTGTCTCCCTGTCTCTCTGCCCCTCCTTTGCTCATGCTGTGTGTTTTTCCTCTCAAAAATAAATAAACATTAAAACAATAAAAAAGAAGATGTGTGTGTGTGTGCACACACACACACGTACACACACAACACATACATACATACATACATACATACACAGTAGAATATTACTCGGCAATCAAAATGAATGAAATATTGGCATTTGCAACAGTGTGGATGGAACTATAGTGTATTATGCTAAGTGAAATAAGTCAGTCATAGACAAACGTGATATGATTTCACTCATATGTGGGATTTGAGAAATACAAAACAGGTGAACATAGGGGAAGGGAAGGAAAAAATAAGATAAAAAATAAGATAAAAGCAGAGGGACAGGCAAACCATAAGATACTCTGAACTATAGAGAACAAACTGAGTGTTGCTGGAGTGGATGTGGGTGGGGGGATGGGCAGAAAGAGAGGGACAGTGTGATCTCTTGTGTCTCTTCTTTGTTTTTTTAAGTATTTATTTATTTATTGTCTATTTTTATTATTTATTTATTTTACTTTAATGTTTATTTATTTTTGAGAGAGAGAGAGAGAGAGCGAGTGGGGAAAGTGCAGAGAGAGAGGGAGACACAGAATCTGAAACAGGCTCCAGGCTCCGAGCTGTCAGCACAGAGCCCAACCCAGGGCTCGAACCCATGGACCGCAAGATCATGACCTGAGCCGAAGTCAGCCACTTAACCCACTGAACTACCCAGGCGCCCCTCTTTGTTTTTTTGTTTCTAATTTTAGTTTTTAAGATTTTCATTCCAGTATAGTTAACATACAGTGTTATATTAGTTTCAGATGTACAATATAGTGATTCAACAATTCCATACTTTACTCAGTGCTCATCACTGTAAGTGCACTCCTTAATCCCCATCACCTATTTCATCCATTCCCCCACCTACCACCCCTCTGGTAAGCCTCAGTTTGTTCTCAGTTAAGAGTCTGTTTTTTGGTTTGTGTCTTTTTTCCCTTTACCTGTTTGTATTGTTTCTTAGATTCCACATGTATGTGAAATCATATGATATTTGTCTTTCTCTGACTGACTTACTTCGCTTAGCATTATACTCTCTAGATCCATCCACGTCATTCCAAATCGCAAGATTTCATTCTTTTTTATGGCTGAGAAATATTATATATATATGTATATATAACATCTTCTTTATTCATTTGTCCATTCATCTATTGACGGACACTGGGGCTGCTTCAATAATGTGGCTATTGTAAAAAATGCTTCAGTAAACATAGGGGTGCATATATCTTTTTTAATTAGTGTTTTAATATTCTTTGGGTAAATACCCAGTAGTGAAATTACTGGATCATATGGTGGTTCTATTTTTAATTTTTTGAGGAACCTCCATACTTTTTTTCCACAGTGGCTGCACCAGTTTGCATTCCCACCAACAGTGCATGAGGGATCTTTTTCCTCCATATCCTTGCCAACACTTGTTTCTTGTGTTTTTTTTCTAAAGTTTATTTATATTGACAGAGAGAGAGAGAAAGAGAGAGAGACAGGCAGAAAGAGAGGGAGAGAGAGTCCCAAGCAGGCACCACACAGCACAGAGCCTAATGTGGGGCTTGATCCCACAAACTGTGAGATCATGACCTGAGCCGAGATGAAGAGTTGGATGCTCAACCTACTGAGCTACCCAGGCACCCCTCTTGTGTTTTGGTGTCTCTTCTTTGAAGGGTGCTGATATATTGGACCTTATTTAACCTTAATTACCTCCTTGAAGGCCATATCTCCAAATATAGTCACACTGGGGGTTAGGGCTTCAATGTGTGTTTGGGTTGAGTGGGGGGACAGAATTCAGTCCATAGCAGAAGAGAAACTATAGGCAGTGGAACAACTTCCCAGAGAAACTGTGGGTATGGTGACTCCATTCCCAAGGGAAATAAAAGCTCATTGGGCTGGTCCATTTGCACAGCATGCTGTAGGGAGAACCAATTTCTGGCCATTTCAAGATGTGAGAAAGGGGAAGGGCAGACTAAAAGCTCAGGTTGCTTGGGAAACATGATTTGATAAATGTTTTAATTTGGTAAGCTCTCTGTCTCCCTCATAATGAAATGCATGTATATTCTTTTTTTCATGTATATTCTTACTGAACAGATAGTACTAAGGAAGGAAGGGAGGAAGGAAGGAAGGAAGCAAGGAAGGAAGGAAGGAAGAAATTAGAGCCAGTAGAACTGTGGGGTTACAACTATTATTCACTGCGGGGAAAATGGGGAATAAGAGACAGTGCTTTCTTTTGATCATTCAAGCAGTTACTGGCAATTTGTTCTGGCCAGCAGAACATCTGATATCATGACTCCAGGTGACTGTATAATAACCAATCTAGGAATAGAAATGGAATCGTTATTTTTTCTGCCAGAAGAAATTTTTTCTGCCATTTGATTTAAAGGCCAAAGGCTATTCACCATGTCACTGAGAATTATAAAAGTTTTATTAAATATTTATCAAAGTTTTGAATGTGTGATAGATAGGAAAGCTAGACTAATTTAAATCCCTACCACACCAGTCTTCATGAGGTAAAATGAGATATAAAAATTATAGTAGCAAAGACTTCTGTGGAAGCCACCACACCCAATGTTGTGAGCTCATAGTCAGCCACTGATTTTCATCTCCCTGGTGGCTGAATGGGAATCACGCAGTGGCCAAAGGGAATGCAAAGAAATGCTTCTCTCTTACTATAATTGTGTAGGTTTCATGGGCTCTTCAAAATGGTATGTGTGTCGGTGTTTACTGGAGCCTGGACTAGCACACCTTCCTTCTGGCATTTTAAAAGAAATAATTTCTAGGCTTGATAGAAGCCCTTGATCTTGCTTCGAAAATTCATAGGTCAATGAATACTCACATTCCCACCTCCCTTTCACTCTGATTTGCTATTCTGATCCTTGCCAAATCAGGCCAAAAAGAAAGCAGTTGGAACCTTGAACTTCCAATTTTAGATAAGTACCAATCTCTACATTAAAAGTCATACAGGGAGGGGCACCTGGGTGGCTCACTTGGTTAGGCATTGGACTCTTGGTTTTGGCTCAGGTCATGATCTCCCCTGTTTGCATGCTCTCTCTCTCAAAAATAAAATAATAAACTTAAAAAAATAAAGGCTATACAAATATTTTTGAATTTATCATTGGGACACAGAATTGGTATATTATCTCCAGGTGATTGTCTTCTCTCAACATGTGTATTTATGTATTTATATATAAAGATTTAATTATTTATAAAGGTATCTATCTATATTGATCAGTTGCTGTAACAGACAGAAGGAGGGAAAGAGAGACAAACTTATCAGTCTATGTCATGTCATGGTAGAACATAAGGTTGGAACATAGGTTCAACCCTACTGAAGCCCAGCTGGTCTGACCTTGAAAGGGCTTCCTCTCCTTGAGTCTCAGGGCCTCCACCTGCAAATCCAGAAAATGAATTCATCTTTACTAAAGACTCATCCAATCTTTTGATTCTATAATCATAAGTGTGGTGGTCAGATGCTCTTCCCTTCTTAGGCAACCACCCAGAGAGTGCACTCTGCTTTTATTTTTCATTTTGGTGATGGGGAATTTCAATCTAGACAAGGTTATGAGAGGCCCAGAGCAGTTGGTGATGGAAACTCATCTCCAATTCAAGGCTTTGGCTCCTGGTTCTCTGCTGTATTAACTGCCTTTTAGGTGTGTATTGACATCATATTAGTCTATTCAAAATGCCATTCTGAATGACACCACTGACTGGGTGCAAATGTTACATTATTAAAATATTTTGCAGAATATTCTCAATGAGATTTATACCCCTAGAAAGCAGACATCATAGCAAGCATATAAAGGGCATGTAGTATTATTTTTAGTTCCTGCCTATTACCAAAAATGTTTGAAGCAGTTTACACTAAAAAAATTGGAATAACAATCTTAGAAACCCAGGAGGAAAATTTGGGCAGAGAGGTCTCTGAGAAATATCCCCAAACTAATGGCTAGGGAGAATAAATGTCTCCCTCTCTTTTTTTTCTGTCTCCTTTCTTTTTCCTTCTCCTTCCCCTCTTGATTTGTATTGTTTTCTCCATCATTATTTTCTCTTTTATGTCATTTTTTTCGTTCCCATCTATCTGGTTTAAGGTAAATTGAGTCAGGTTTCTGAAACTTAAAGCCAAAAGCATCCTAGTGGACACATCACTTAAGCTTATTAGGTATGAACTATTATTACCCCTATTTTATAGATGAAGAAAGTTGGGCACAGAAGGGTTAAAAATTGCTTAAAATCACACAACTGATAAATGTGTGGAGCTGGGATTTTATTATTTATTTTTATTTTTATTTTTTTATTATTAAAAATTTTTTAATATTTATTTTTGAGAGAGAAAGAGAGAGACAGAGTACAAGTGGGGGAGGGGGAAAGAGAGAGGGAGACACAGAATCAGAAGCAGCCTCCAGGCTCTGAGCTTTCAGCACAGAACCCAATGCAGGGCTCAAACCCATGAACTGTGAGATCATGACCTGAGCTGAGGTTGGACGCTTAACTGACTGAGCCACTCAGGTGCCCCTGGAGCTGGGATTTTAATCAAGAAAGTCTGTATGGCTACACCACTAACCTTTAATTTATATGTTCATAAGTGTGAAGTCAGACTTTAAACTGGGTCTATTTGACTCAAACCCCACTGATTTTGACTCCCAGACTCTGACACCTGTGATAAAAATGATGATGAGCATGGCAATGACAATAACAGTAATGATTATTGTAGCTGACGTTTATTGAGCTTTTATAGTGTGTCAGCATTAGTCTAAATATTATAAATAAATTAACTCATTTAATCTTCACAGGGGTTTTTACCCTGTGAGGTAGGTACTAGTATTATCCCCATTTTAGAAATACTCATTTCTATTTATATTCATAAACTGAGGAACAGAAAATTTATTTCTAAAAATTCTTAAGATATAATTCACATACCATAAAATTTACCCTTTTAAATGTTTAAAACTTAGTGATTTTTATTATACTCATTATGTTGCACAACCATCACCACTATATAATTCTAGAACATTTTTATTACCCCCCAAAGAAAGCCTATATGGATTAGCAGTCACTCTCTATGCCCCCCTCCCCACTCCCCAGCTCCTGGCAACCACTAATCTACTTTCTGTCTCTATGGATTTGCCCATTCCAGACATTTCATATAAATGGAATATGTGGCCTTTTGTGTCTGGCTTCTTTCATTTGGAATAGAGAAAAACAGCTAGCATTGATTGGTTGCCATGACTACCGTGTCCTAAGCACTGTTATCGGGATCTTTCTGCACATTATCTCTAATCCTCCCAATAACCTTGTGGCAGAGTGAAACTATTATCTTCATTTTAATGAGGAGACTGAGTCACAGTGCTGTTCACTAACCTGCAGAGTGCAACAGCTCATAAATGACAGAGTTAAAATGCAATCCCGGGTCTCTCTGTATCCAAATCCCACACCCTTTGCACTCCATCCCTCGCCTCAAGGTCACATGAAGATGTGGGGTAGTAATATGGTGGTCTTGAAGCCAGGCAAAGGTGTCATTTAGCCTGATGGTTGTGAAAAGTATAGCCCCAAGCTCTCTTGGTCTGGTGCCTGTCAATGAGGTGGGGGTAGGGGGCACCCCCTCCCACGCCTGTGCTGTAGACCTCAGTGAATTTGTCTGCTGAGGTCCCGCTTGACCTCTTCTCTCTGGAGCTCCCTTGAGGCCCCAGAGACACTCTTTGGTTTTACTCAGTTTGGATATGTAGGTTGAAGAGCTTTTATGGTAGAATTTCTGTATTTCTTTATCTGGCTTTGGGCTACACATGGAATCATGATGAAGCAAGTCAAAACTCCTATGGAGGGGAGAAAAAGAATCAATGTAATTCCTTCAAGCATTCCTCAAAGTCTCCAGCTCAGGTACATTTCTTTCTGGGGCTCACTGAATGGACACCAGCTACCCTTCCCTGGATGGGGACCCAAGGCTGACAGCTTATATATGCTTCCTCAGGAAGAGGTCTTGGAGTTGCCCATTGGTTTGGTGCACAGAGAGCCATTCATATTGTTGATCTACACTGACAGTTTTCTCCCAACGTAAAATTCTTCAAGCTGTGCCCTCATGCAATCTGGGGTAATGCACTTTGAATAGAAAGGATCACGTCTGGTTGATAAAGCTAAGATTTGCTCCATGCGGTGGTGATAAATTATTCTTTGTTGGCTTTGGAGGGTTTCACATAAAATTAAAAATCATATCTCAAAGAGCTGACTCCTAGGACGCTAGAGGTGGAAGTGGCCCTCAAGACTGAGTATTCAGCCCTTCTTTTTCTTTTTTTTTTTTTTAATGTTTATTTTTGAGACAGAGAGAGACAGAGCATGAATGGGGAGGAGCAGAGAGAGAGGGAGACACAGAATCAGAAGCAGGCTCCAGGCTCTGAGCCATCAGCCCAGAGCCCGACGCGGGGCTCGAACTCACGGACCGCGAGATCGTGACCTGAGCTGAAGTCGGAGGCTTAACCGACTGAGCCACCCAGGCGCCCCTCAGCCCTTCTTTTTAGACACAAATAAATCTACGAAGTCCCAGAAAGAAATGTGGCACAGGGCCTGATTGTAGGTGGTATATGTGGGTGCCAATGTGATAGCCTACAGGGATCATGGTGTTCTGGTTCCTTTACCCAGTGAGGACTTGGCCCCAGTGATCCCCGAATTTCAGTGACGCACAAACATATCAGGTGGTACTTGTATCATAGACTCTTCTGGCTCTCAGTGCTGCCATATCACTGTCTCTCTTTTGTGAAAACATGCCCTCTGTAGGGTGGGCCCTGGTCGCTACCCAGACCACTGATTATGATGATCATGATGATGACAATGAAAACATCAACTCAGGAAACCCAGAGAGTGGTGGAAGCAACTTGTATTCTAGTGGTTTGCAAGGATGTCTTGGGGTACAAGACACCCCCCCGCAAGCTGCCACCTCTCCTCAAAGTCACTCATCTGATGTGACCATTTCTCCCTCTGAAAGACCACTGGGGCAGCCTGACAGGGGTGAGGAGACAGCTCAGGTCAGCCAAGCAGAACCAAAATACCCAACACTACAATTAGCTCTCCCCATGTACTAGCCCCAAGAGCTCTTTTATTTACATACTGCACACAAGCCCATGTACCAGCCCCAAGAGCTCTTTTATGTATATACTGCACACAAGCAGATGTTTATACTTATATTTATGGGCAATTAAGAATTAAGTGGTGTTTTCCATGATCTCTGTATAACAACACAGATATGGATGCTACTGTTCTAGAAATATTGCCTTCCAAAGGAGTTTGTTTCAATGATTTGGAAAATGCAGGTCTAAACGGCTCATTTCTTCAGATTGCCAAACCGGTTTGCCGTTACTGAAACTAGAGGCCTTTAAGAGTCACTGATGAGTTCTCAGATGAAGTGAGAAGCCGGCAGGAAGGAGGGTGTCTGGAGGGAAGCCTTTGTCTTTTTGACACTGGGGACAGTGTGTCTCAGGCTCCCCTTTTTAACTTTTTATCTTGAGATAATTTTAGACTTACAAAGGGATTTTGAAAATGGCACAGTAGTTCTCATATGCCCTTCACCCAGCTTCCCCTTATGGTAACATCTTATATAACCATAGGATATTTATCAAAAGGCATTAACTTTGATACAATACTATTAACTAAACTACAAAATTTATTCATATTTCATCAGTATTTCCACTGAAGTACTTTTTCTATTCCAGGATTCCACACTGCATTTGTTGCCTTAGTCATGTCATGTGTCTTCAGTTTCCTCCTAGTCTGTGACAGTCTTTCCTTGTCATTCGTGACCTTGACAATTTTGAACATTAGTGGTCAGGTATTTTGTAGAACATCCCTCAATTTTGGTTTGTTTGATGTTTTTCTTGTGATTAGCATAGAAATTTCTCATGATTAGATAGAAATAGACTGAGGTTGTGGGGCCTTTTTGGGTTAAATTTAACGAAGAGAATTATGTTCTTCTGGCTTCCTTCACCTTCCCTCAATGTCTTCTGTCTCCATCTCCAGTCCTCCTCTCTCAACCCTCAGTAGTGAAGACTTTGAAAGTACTTGCTCTGTGTCCAACCCAATGATAGAGGCATGGGCCACTGAGGAAGAAAGGTGCTTTTTATTCTTTTCTCTCTTTCCTTTTTTAAACAAGTGTCCTCAAACTCCAGGAAGGAATTCCAATCTCTTACATCAAGACTACAAGGAGGCAGCATAGTGCTCCATTTGAAATAGTTTGAGACAGAATGGGAGAAGATATTTACAGATGACATATTGGATAAAGGGTTAGTATCCAAAATCTATAAAGAACTTACCAAACTCAACACCCAAAAAACAAATAATCCAATGAAGAAATGGGCAGAATACATGAATAGACACTTTTTGAAAGAAGACATCCAGATGGCCAACAGACACATGAAAAGATGCTCAATATCACTCATTATCAGGGAAATACAAATCAAAACCACATTGAGATACCATCTCACACCAGTCAGAGTGGCTAAAATTAACAACTCAGGAAACAACAGATGTTGGTGAGGATGTGGAGAAACAGGAACCCTCTTACACTGTTGGTGGGAATGCAAACTGGTGCAGCCACTTTGGAAAACAGTGTGGAGGTTCCTCAAAAAATTAAAAATAGAATTACCCTACCACCCAGCAATAGCACTACTAGGAATTTACCCAAAGGATACAGAAGTTCTGATTCATAGGGGTCACATGTACTCCAATGTTTGTAGCCATGCTTTCAACAATAACCAAATCATGAAAAGAGCCCAAATGTCCATCAACTGATGAATGGTAAAGAAGATGTGGTTTATGTATACAATGGAATACTACTTGGCAATGAGAAAAGAATGAAATCCTGCCATTTGTAACAATGTGGATGGAACTGGAGGGTATTATGCTAAGTGAAATAAGTCAGTCAGAGAAAGACAGATATCATAGTTTTCACTCATATGTGGGACTTGAGAAACTTAGCAGAAGACTATGAGGGAAGGGAAGGGGAAAAATAGTTTCAAACAGAAAGGGAGGCAAACCCATAAGAAATTATTAAATACAGAGAACAAACTGAGGGTTGATGGGGTCCAAGGGAGAGGGGAAAATGGGTGATGGGCATTGAGGAGGGCACTTGTTGGGATGAGCACTGGTGTTGTATGTAAACGATGAATCACGGGAATCTACCCCCCCAAATCAAGAGCACACAGTATACACTGTATGTTAACTAACTTGACAATAAATTATATTAAAAAAAATGGTTTGAGAAGAGGAGCAGTCCCTCCTGCAGATGGAATTCATCATTACATTGCTTATTGTGTGAAAAACAATGATGTCCCATTAGCAAAATATTAAACCTGAAATTTTTTGTACTGAATTCTTGGGGAGCTTCCTGAGGTTGCCTCCCCACCTGGGTGATGTGATGTCTCATCTCAGAGGTTATGATATTTCTTAGTTTTGGTGGAGAGAGAAACACTAAGTCTTAGTTTTCTGGAGTTTCTAAAAAGATAAGAAGTATTATGAAATCATCAACATTGTAGCTCAGAACATGATCTTCCAATTTATGCCAATGGCTAAGATTACCTTTTTCTGATAAAAGCTTAGGGCTCTTAAACATTTTTTAATTTTTATTTTTTTATTCAAGAATAATTAACATATAGTGTTATATTAGTTTCAAGTGTACAATATAGTGATTCAATAATTCTATACATTATTCAGTGCTCATTATGGTAAGTGTAGTCTTAATCTCCTTTACCTCTTTCACCCATCCCCCTTCCCCTGTCAACCACCAGTTTGTTCTCTATAGTTAAGAGTCTGTTTTTTGTTTGTCTCTTTTTTTCTTTGTTTGTTTTGTTTCTTAAATTCCATGTATGATGAAATCATATGGTATGTGTCTTTCTCTGAGTTATTTCACTTAGTATTATACCCTCTAGATCCATCTATGTTATTGCAAATGGCAATAGTTCATTTTTTTAATGAGTCAGTAATATTCCTCTCTCATATATATATGAGAGATATGTCCTCTTTATCCATTCATTCATCAATTGATGGACAAATGGGTTGCTTCTGTATCTTGGCTATGGTAAATAATGCTGCAGTAAACATAAGGGTGCATATATCTTTTTGAATTGGTATTTTCATTTTCTTTGGGTAAATAGCCAATAGTGGAATTACTGGATCATATGGTAATTATACTTTTAAGTTTTTGAGGAACCTCCATACTGTTTTCCATGGTGGCTGCACCAGTTTGCATTCCCGCCAATAGCAACAGTGCACAGGGTTCCTTTTTCTCCACATCCTCCCCAACACTTATTTCTTGTATTTTTAATTTTTTTTTAACATTTATTTATTAGTGAGAGACAGAGAGAGACAGACCGTGAGCAGGGGAGGGGCAGAGAGAGAGGGAGACACAGAATCCGAAGCAGGCTCCAGGCTCTGAGCTGTCAGCACAGAGCCCAACGTGGGGCTCAAACTCACGAACTGCGAGATCATGACCTGAGTGAGCTGAAGTCAGACGCTTAACCGACTGAGCTACCCAGGCGCCCCGTCTTGTATTTTTGATTTTAGCCATTCTGACAGGTGTGAGGTGATATCTCGTTATGGTTTTGATTTATTTGCATTTCCCTTATGATTAGTGACGTTGGCCATATGTATATCTTTGGGAAAATGTTCATTTCATCTGCCCATTTTTAAATTGGATTATTTGTTTTTTGGGTGTTGAGTTGTGTAAGTTCTTTATTTTGGACATTAACCCCTTCTCAGATATGTCATTTGCAAATGTCTTCTCCCATTCAGTGGGTTGTCTTTTCGTTTTGTTGATGGTCTCTTTCACTGTGCAAAACCTTTTTATTTTGGTGTAATCCTAGTAGTTTAATTTTGCTTTTGTTTCCCTTGCCAAAAGAGACATATCTAGAAAAATGTTTCTATAGCTGATGTCAAAGAGATTACTTCTAGGAGTTTTATGATTTCAGGTCTCACATTCAGGTAAAAGTTTAGGGCTTTTTAAAAAATGCTGTTATTGAACACAAAGTTAGAAGAAGAATTTGTTCACATTACTGGTATTTTACAGATTATATCATTGAGGCAAGAGAGGGAAAAACAACCAATTACTCAACAAATGAAAGCACAATTACCCATTTTCTAGGTGCTCAGTTCTTTACTGGTTAGAATAAGGGCATATAGATTTGTAGGACATGGTTCCTATCCTTAAAAAGCTTAAAAATCTAGAATGGGAGTGATTACTACGGCATTTAAAGTGACAATGACAAGGCACTATGTTATGGTGTTGACTTCGAGTGTCATGAGAATTCATAGACAAGTCCAATAAAAGCTCAATAAAGCTTTAAAGAGTAAGTAAAAACTGAACTGAATCTTTAACAATTCATAGAATGTGGAGAGAGAAAAAGCCAGATCCTAGAAGACCCCAGAAGCCCCACAGAAAAGTTTGGAGGATTGGGAGCACATGAGTGACAGGAGGAAAGTAGTTTTACAGAGGTTTAATCTGCCTGAGCTGTGCAGTGGGATGAATTATTACAGACTGGAGAGTCATTCATCGCCAGGCAAGAATATTTATTTTGGGCTCCCAGAGGCAGCACCAAAGCAATGTGGTTCATTGGTGAGACTAAGAATCAGGTAGGAAAGGAAAATTCTTATATGGATCAAGTGGGAGAGACTTTCTGGAGTAAATGTATCCCTGAATGTTTCTTCAATTAATTTAAAAAGTATATTGGTTACCATTTTAAAAGTGCTTGTTATGTGCTAGCCATTGCTTTATGTGCATTAGTTCATGTAATCTCTGTTCTACAGAGGAGAAAACTGAGGCTTGGAAAATAAGTAACTTCTTCAAAATCATAGGGTCAGAAAACAGCAAAGTAAACTTTCCCAAATAGGCCTGGTTTCAGAGTCCCAGTCTGTCCTGATGCCCAATACGTGGCTGCAGTATTTCTTCTGTTAGGGCTGGAGGAACCTTTGAATTCTAGTCCAGGCTCTGGTCTTGATGAAGACCTGGCCAAAGCCCTAAAGAGGGAGAGTGGTGTACCTAATCCCTGATAAATTAGCAATTCTGCAAAATCTTGGTGCCTCTGATACCAGGTGCCCTGGTGCTGGGGATGGGGTGTATGATCCTGAATTCTCTGTGACTTGGGGGAACAAACCTTCTCTAACAGAACTCAGGCTTTAGATTTTGCTGATTAAAATCAGGGTCTGTATGTCCTTCAGTGACTCCTCCCCCTTCAGTTGTGACTAAAGGAAGAGGCTAAAAGGAGGGCTTTGCTGGCCAGAGCTCATGTACCCAGGGCTGGGAAGACAGTGGTAGGGATGGTGGACATAAATGTCATCACACCTCTGTATTTTGATTCCCATGACTCTGAAGGCTTTTCTATTTAGACAATGGCCACTGTGTGTCCTTGGGCAAAATCCTTACCCTTTTTGAACATCAGCATTTTCATTTGTAAAGTGAATATAGTCAACATTCTTGACTTTTTAGTGTTATGGGTGTGAGAATAAAATATGTAGGGAGGCCCTCAATGAATGCTAACTTCCTGAAATACCTTGGTGGGATAAGCAGCAGGTGGTAGAGTGGTAAAATCACTTAATCTGGAGTCCGACAACACTGATGATGCATTTAGGATCTAGCTTGGGTGTGGTCTTGAGTGAAGAAGGGAGGCTCTGGCTATAGCCTCTCACCTGAAAACGGAGGAGTTCATTGTAAGTGGTAATCACTAAGAAGGTACGTGGGATGCAAAGCGGTGGGGAAGTAGAAGCAGATAAAAAGGGATGGGAGAAGGGAACTGTCCAGAAATCTGCTTTACTTTTTTGCATCTCAAATGTTGTCCCAAAACCTTTGTTTCCATGGAGAACACAAGCCCAATAAAAATATAACTGTAAACTACAGGTGGTTTTAGAGAAACTTAACCATAATAGTAATGATAATATGCACCATATATGTTGAATGATGCTATGACCAAGAAGTGAGCTGGATGGTTTACACAGGGTATGTTAATTTTCTATGAAAATCCTGCAAGATAAGAATTACTGAACACAGTTTCCAGGTGAGGAAACTGAGTTTATGATATATTGAGCTAATATTCCAGGTTCTGCAGACAGGTAGCAGTGGGGATGGGATTCTAACTAGGGTTTCTTGGGCTTCAAATGGCTTGCTCTTTGCTCTATGCCTAGATTATTTCTCATTTTCGCTATGTGCTCGCCTTTCAAGTTGGCCTAATTAAGAGGCTACATTTATTTTCAGAAGCTGTAGCCAGACCATAAAGTATTCCTAGTGTTCCTTTTTTAGAGCTGATTTTCAGAAATACGCCAAGAAATCAGCCCTGCTCCTTTTCAGCCACAGCCTGTTTAGGGTCCAGTGGTATTTCACCTTTGGATTCCCTATCTTGTTGACCAGAGGTGATCCTAAACATTACCTGAATAGCTCCCCAGATGAAAGTTTATATTCAAACGATACATTTTCCCATCATGTTGTACATACTCAGAATACTTATGCTTTGGGATTTGAAGGTGGTTTCAAAAAGAGGTGTTCCAGAAATGGCTTTAGTACTGGAACACTAGCGAGATCCTAAGATGACTACTTTACAAATGAGCAAACCCATCTGAAAGTTCAAGTACTGAAGTGACTAAAAACAATAAGATATAATCCTTCCCCATCTCCTACCCCAACCAAGGTATTCTATATCTGTAAAATGAATGGGGTGTAAATTGGTGTGTGTGTTTGGGGGGGGGTCCTTCAATGTAATGGACAACAGGATACTGGGAGAGAAATGTGGAGTTACACCCCCCCCACCATCATCTACTCCTCAAGTTCCTTTCCCTGAACCTAGATCAAAGGTTTTTAACCTTTACTTTTTGTTCAATGAAATCCAATAATTATCAGCTGCTACTGCGGTTTATGTGGAAATGGAAGTGGGAGGAGGTAGAGCCCCCACTCACACTGGCTTTAGCTGTGAGCAATTGGTTCAGGGGCACCTGAAGGGGCCCCAGAAGCCTCATGTAAGACACAGTTTATTTACTTTATTTATTATGTTTATTTATTTTTGCGAGAGAGAAAGCATGTGCAGGGGAGGGGCAGAGAGAAAGAATCCAAAGCAGGTTCCTCACTGACAGTGCAAAGTCCGATGTGGGGCTCAAACTTTTGAACCATAAGATCATGACCTGAGCTGAAATCAAGAGCCAGTTGCTTAACCGACTGAGTCACCCAGGTGCCCCAACCAACTGAGCCACCCAGGTGCCCCTCAGCAGTAGTTTTTAACTGTGTCCTACAATGGGGCACCTGGGTGGCTCAGTCGGTTAAGCAACTGGCTCTTGATTTTGACTCAGGTCATGATCTCATGGTTCGGGAGGTTGGGCTCCATGCTGTCAGCTTGGGATTCTCTCTCTCCTTCTCTCTCTGCCCCTCCCCTGCACACTCTTGCTCTCATTCTCTCTCTCTCTCTGTCTCAAAAATAAATAAATTAAAAACAGTAAACTACTGCTGAGATAATTTATCAGGTTTCTTAGTGGGTTTTTGTGTGTGTGTGTGTGTGTGTGTGTGAAGGATTCCTTGTATACCAGTTCCTACCCTGTCGGGCTTTCAGTATCCTCACCTAAAAGTGAAGAATTTCTAAGGTCCCTTTGAATTCTAATCATTTGTATTTCTAGTGTCCTCTGATGACCAGGACCAGGCAGTGAGGGTGTGAAACCATTGCTGACTGACCCTCCCATCTAGGGCTTCAACTCATTCATTCCTGGTGAGGGCTGAGGGGACCTGATCTGTGGAATTGACCTGCACGAACTCTCCTTCTGGCTCCCTCCCTCCCTGCTGCTTCATATGGTAATGAACAGCTGATGCCACTGTGCCCAGGTTTCTTCAGCAAATCTTCTATCATGTTTTATTGCTTTGGAATTGCTCAACTGATGTGCATGTGCTTCTTGCCTTGGCTCATTTCACTTATTCACAACAAAGATGGCAATCCTGCCAGGTCAACAACACAGTTAAATACATTGCAAATTATGTAACACATTCAACAAGTGTTTGCCTGCCACATATTACATATTCAGAAGGCAGCGGCTGCAAAAGGAGTTGAAAAAACAAAGTGCTGCCTGAACCACTGAGACAGAGCAGGGACTGGACTCAGGTCCCCTCAGCCCTAACCACCAAATCAAGCACTCCAGGATAGCTAAAACTCTATGTCCTTGAGTGGTATATCTTGTAGGAATGCAGAGATAGGATGTGTACTGAAAAGAGGGACTTGACTCCAAAGACTGGTGAAGACAGGACCAAACCAGTTTGCACCAAGATGGACCCAAGTACTGAACTTTCACCAACTTTGCCCCCCATTATAACACTAAAAATCATGCCAAGGAGTAGAGATTTAACATGTTAATTAGACACGTGATGCCTGAAGAAACATGACCTTTAAGTACACAGGTGCTAATAAATAAGTGCTTCTACATGCTCAGAGTACCCTTTTCCTACCTATGTTTCTTTAAAAAATTCTCCCTGACCTCTTCCTGGGGAGTCATCCTGAGGATTGTTTCCTTTGTGCTGTTTCCCTTGTGCTCAAGCATAAGCCCCAGTAAAGCCTTGCCTGAAACTCCTGTTTGGCCTTTTGTCCATTTCTATTATTTAGTGAGCCCAAGGTTGATATCCTGGTTTGATAACATGATGACCTCTACTGTGCTGTTTGATCTGGAGCATGTTACACTGTCTGGCACCTGTTTCTTCTTTAAAGTGTCCAGGGGCACCTGGGTGGCTCAGTCAGTTAAGTGTCCGACTTAGGCTCAGGTCGTGATCTCATGGTTCGTGGGTTCAAGCCCTGCATCAGGCTCTGTGCTGACCGCTCAGAGCCTGGAGCCTGCTTCGGATTCAGTGTGTCCCTCTCTCTCTGCCCCTGCCCTGCTTGTGCTCTCTCTCTCTCTCTCTCTAGCAAAAATAAATAAACATTAAACTAAACTAAACCAAATTCTTCTTTAAAATGTCCAAGTTAGATGAGCCTTAAAGCCCTGGCTCTAAAATTCTGTTGATCTCTCTACTGCATTAAACACAGAAGTATATACAAAGATGTGTCTTAGTAAAGGCTACACGCATAGCCCTGTTCCTGGAGAGGGTGGAGAATTGGATTGAAAGGCAGGTTGTGGCTACACTGTGAATGGCCTCAAAGGACACCTGAGGATGTTTGGACATTACCTTACTGCCATGGGGAATTATTGAAGGTTTAGACCTGGGCAGTAGTGTGGAGGAAAGTTTTAGATAATATAAAAATAAATCCCCAGGAAGAAAGAGTAATAGGATAAGGAAAGTATGGAATGAATCAGGAAGTTATTCTTGGCAGACTCTAAAAGATTTGAACTGTACCTCTTCTGTTTTCACAGATGCATTTGTTTTGTTTTAAAATTTTTTAATGTTTAGCTATTATTTTTGAGAGAGAGAGAGAGTGTGTGTGTGTGTGAGAGCATAAGCAGGGGAGGGGCAGAGAGAGGGAGGGAGATAAAATCCAAAGCAGGCTCCATGCTGTCAGTGCAGAGCCTGACATGGGGCTCGAACTCACAAACTGTGAGATTATGACCTGAGCCAAAGTGGGATGCTTAACTTACTGAGCCAACCAGGTGCCCCTGTTTTTTTTTTTTTTTTTTTTTAATATTGTAGCATTGAATATCATGATTTATAAGTTTTTAGTTGGAAAAAAGTACTGGTCAGGATGAAGAATTCTGTTCCTCCTTATTACACATTTTTGGTATAAATGATGGATTTTAAATGTCTTGTTAGAGAAGAGGAGCCATTCAGTATAAAATGTCAGCATCGGGGTGCCTGCATGGCTCAGTCGGTTAAGTGTCCGACTCTTGATTTCAGCTCAGGTCATGATCTCATGGTTCGTGAATTCCAGCCCCACACTATCAGTGCAGAGCCTGCTTGGGATTCTCTCTCTCTCTGTCTGTCTCTGCCCCTCCCTCACTCTCGCATGTGTGCACATGCGCTTGCTCTCTCTCTCTCTCTCTCTCTCTCTCTAAAAATAAAGAAATAAAAACTTTAAAAAATGTCAGCATTACTGTCCCCAAGGAGTAGGGACTCTAGAGTCTGATAACCATTTAAATTATGACATATATACTAATAGAAGATTTTCTTTTTAAAAAATGTTTATTTTTGAGAGAGAGAGAGAGAGAGAGAGAGAGAGAGAGTGTGTGTGTGTGTATGTGAGCAGGGGAGGGGCAGAGAGAGAGGGAGACACAGAATCTGAAGCAGGCTCCAGGCTCTGAGCTGTCAGCACAGAGCCCGACATGGGGCTTGAGCTCATGAACTGTGAGATCATGACCTGAGCCGAAGTCGGACACTTAACCAATTGAGCCACCAAGGTGCCCCATATACTTTATATAACATATATAAAGCATCTTCACCAATAGAGAAGAAAAAGAATAGGAAAATGGGCTAAGGACTCAGTTCACCAGGTACAGTTATTTGAAGTACATAGCACTCTAACTTGGAAGTGTCATTTCTAAGGAAATGGAGATGCATGAGGATGTACCCATAGAATTTCATCCTAAAGTAATAACAGTATATATTGTGGAATTATGGATGAGTTTGTTTATTGATATGTATCTTTTTTTAAACAATAAATATGTATTACTTGTGTAATGTTTTTAAATAAAAGTGGTCCCAGACAAAATGGTGAAAATTAAAGGTTTTGCTTCACTTTTTGAAATCCATTTCCTTTTCTACAGCATCCCTTCTGTCCTTCCAGTCCAATTCCCCACATGGTTTCAAAGATTCAGTCCTAACTCTTAGGCACACCTGATTCCTAGCCCAAGTCACACACAGTTTCACTATCTCTCAGCCACTGTGGTGCCTCTGACCTTTACCAACTGCTCCCACTACTCTTTGCTGTTGGCTTAGAGGAGTGTATGTAGTTATACACAGTAATATCCATCAGTCTACATATACGTTAGAACACAGTTTCTGCTGATTAGGGAAAGGGAATCAGTTTTTCATCTTTGCATGGGAAAGTTGTCACTATGCATTATGATTAAGTGATTCCCATGTCCTGGGTAAAATGGCATGCTTCCAGAGGGATGCAAAATGGGAAGTCCTTGGCATTCTTGCCAGCAGCCTCCCTGGCTGTTCCCTTGGAGGACATGATGAGTCTATTATGGCAGTCTTTCCAGCTGACCCCTGGCACAGCCTCAGAATCATGACCCAGTATTCCTGAGCATAGTGCTTTATCCTAGATCCTCAAAGTATTGTCATAGCATCACCCAGGAATTTATTAAAGATGCAAATATTCAGGCCCCATTCCAAATGTACTGAATCAGAATCTGGGACTCATTTTCAGGAATTCTTGTAGAGTATACAGCTGTGCCAGAAAATTACCTAAATATAACCCAATCATCCCATTTCATTGAGCATGGTTTGAAGTCGCCTAGGATATTTTAGAAAAGCATTTTATATACATTATCTTATTCTTCAAAACAACCCTACCAGGGTGATTCCATTGTTCTCTTCATTTGACAGATAAAGCCAAGACATAGGCAGGGGCCAAATGTTCTGAAAGTTGCTAAGCCTAGACTCAAATATTCCAGGCACTAAACTTGGTGAAGGAAAATGATGTATGAGACAAGGTCTTGGAATAAAACTTTTTATAATCTTTAAGCATTCCCACAAATAACTAAAATGAAGAAGTATCTAGAAGTTCCAAGGGGTACAAGAGAATGTCATAAACTTTTGAAGGAAGAGGTCACCTTCAAGTTCAATCATCAGAGCAGATTTCATGAAGAAGGTGCTTTTTTTTCAGCATTTATTTATTTTTCAGAGACAGAGAGAGACAGAGTACAAGCAGGAGAGGGGCAGACAGAGAGCGAGACACAGAATCTGAGGCAGGCTCCAGGCTCTGAGGAAGGTGCTTTTTAAAAAAAAAATTTAGGGGGGGTTCCGGAAGATGGCGGCGTAGGAGGACGCGGGGCTCACAGCACGTCCTGCCGATCACTTAGATTCCACCTACACCTGCCTAAAGAACCCAGAAAACAGCCAGAGGATTTGCAGAAGGGAGTCTCCGGAGTCAAGCGCAGACTAGAGGCCCACGGAAGAGGGTAGGAAGGGCGGCGAGGCGGTGCGCGCTCCACGGACTGGCGGGAGGGAGCCGGGGCGGAGGGGCGGCTCGCGGGCCAAGCAGAGCTCCCGAGTCTGGCTGGCAAAAGCGGAGGGGCCGGACAGACTGTGTTCCGACAGCAAGCGCGACTTAGCGTCTGGGAGGTCATAAGTTAACAGCTCTGCTCGGAAAGCGGGAAGGCTGGAGGACAAAGGGAGGGAGAGCTGCTGAGCCCCCGGACGGCAGAGCTCAGCTTGGCGGGGAACAAAGGCGCCAGCGCCATCTCCCCCGCCCATCCCCCAGCCAAAATCCCAAAGGGAACCAGTTCCTGCCAGGGAACTTGCTCGCTCCGCGCAAACACCCAACTCTGTGCTTCTGCGGAGCCAAACCTCCGGCAGCGGATCTGACTCCCTCCTGCTGCCACAGGGCTCCTCCTGAAGTGGATCACCTAAGGAGAAGCGAGCTAAGCCTGCCCCTCCACCCCCCGTGCACCTTGCCTACCCACCCCAGCTAATACGCCAGATCCCCAGCAACACAAGCCTGGCAGTGTGCAAGTAGCCCAGACGGGCCACGCCACCCCACAGTGAATCCCGCCCCTAGGAGAGGGGAAGAGAAGGCACACACCAGTCTGACTGTGGCCCCAGCAGTGGGCTGGGGGCAGACATCGGGTAGGACTGCGGCCCCGCCCACTAACTCCAGTTATACACCACAGCACAGGGGAAGTGCACTGCAGGTCCTCACCACGCAAGGGACTCTCCAAAATGACCAAACGGAAGAATTCCCCTCAGAAGAATCTCCAGGAAATAACAACAGCTAATGAACTGATCAAAAAGGATTTAAATAATATAACAGAAAGTGAATTTAGAATAATACTCATAAAATTAATCACTGGGCTTGAAAACAGTATACAGGACAGCAGAGAATCTCTTGCCACAAAGATCGAGGGACTAAGGAACAGTCACGAGGAGTTGAAAAACGCTTTAAACGAAATGCAAAACAAAATGGAATCCACGATGGCTCGGCTTGAAGAGGCAGAGGAGAGAATAGGTGAACTAGAAGATAAAGTTATGGAGAAAGAGGAAGCTGAAAGAAAGAGAGATAAAAAAATCCAGGAGTATGAGGGGAAAATTAGAGAACTCAGTGATACACTAAAAAAAAATAATATACGCATAATTGGTATCCCAGAGGAGGAAGAGAGAGGGAAAGGTGCTGAAGGGGTACTTGAACAAATTATAGCTGAGAACTTCCCTGAACTGGGGAAGGAAAAAGGCATTGAAATCCAAGAGGCACAGAGAACTCCCTTCAGACGTAACTTGAATCGATCTTCTGCACGACATATCATAGTGAAACTGGCAAAATACAAGGATAAAGAGAAAATTCTGAAAGTAGCAAGGGATAAACGTGCCCTCACATATAAAGGGAGACCTATAAGACTCGTGACTGATCTCTCCTTTGAAACCTGGCAGGCCAGAAAGGCTTGGCACGATATCTACAGTGTGCTAAACAGAAAAAATATGCAGCTGAGAATCCTTTATCCAGCAAGTCTGTCATTTAGAATAGAAGGAGAGATAAAGGTCTTCCCAAACAAACAAAAACTGAAGGAATTTGTCACCACGAAACCAGCCCTACAAGAGATCCTAAGGGGGATCCTGTGAGACAAAGTACCAGAGACATCACTACAAGCATAAAACATACAGACATCACAATGACTCTAAACCCATATGTTTCTATAATAACACTGAATGTAAATGGATTAAATGCGCCAACCAAAAGACATAGGGTATCAGAATGGATAAAAAAACAAGACCCATCTATTTGCTGTCTACAAGAGACTCATTTTAGATCTGAGGACACCTTTAGATTGAGAGTGAGGGGATGGAGAACTATTTATCATGCTCCTGGAAGCCAAAAGAAAGCTGGAGTAGCCATACTTATATCAGACAAACTAGACTTTAAATTAAAGGCTGTAACAAGAGATGAAGAAGGGCATTATATAATAATCACAGGGTCTATCCACCAGGAAGAGCTAACTATTATAAATGTCTATGCGCCAAATACCCGAGCCCCCAGATATATAAAACAATTACTCATAAACATAAGCAACCTTATTGATAAGAATGTGGTAATTGCAGGGGACTTTAACACCCCACTTACAGAAATGGATAGATCATCTAGACACACGGTCAATAAAGAAACAAGGGCCCTGAATGATACATTGGATCAGATGGACTTGACAGATATATTTAGAACTCTGCATCCCAAAGCAACAGAATATACTTTCTTCTCGAGTGCACATGGAACATTCTCCAAGATAGATCATATACTGGGTCACAAAACAGCCCTTCATAAGTTTACAAGAATTGAAGTTATACCATGCATACTTTCAGACCACAATGCTATGAAGCTTGAAATCAACCACAGGAAAAAGTCTGGAAAACCTCCAAAAGCATGGAGGTTAAAGAACACCCTACTAACGAATGAGTGGGTCAACCAGGCAATTAGAGAAGAAATTAAAACATATATGGAAACAAACGAAAATGAAAATACAACAAGCCAAACGCTTTGGGATGCAGCGAAGGCAGTCCTGAGAGGAAAATACATTGCAATCCAGGCCTATCTCAAGAAACAAGAAAAATCCCAAATACAAAATCTAACAGCACACCTAAAGGAAATAGAAGCAGAACAACAAAGGCAGCCTAAACCCAGCAGAAGAAGAGAAATAATAAAGATCAGAGCAGAAATAAACAATATAGAATCTAAAAAAACTGTAGAGCAGATCAACGAAACCAAGAGTTGGTTTTTTGAAAAAATAAACAAAATTGACAAACCTCTAGCCAGGCTTCTCAAAAAGAAAAGGGAGATGACCCAAATAGATAAAATCATGAATGAAAATGGAATGATTACAACCAATCCCTCAGAGATACAAACAATTATCAGGGAATACTATGAAAAATTATATGCCAGCAAACTGGACAACCTGGAAGAAATGGACAAATTTCTAAACACCCACACGCTTCCAAAACTCAATCAGGAGGAAATAGAAAGCTTGAACAGACCCATAACCAGCGAAGAAATTGAATCGGTTATCAAAAATCTCCCAACAAATAAGAGTCCAGGACCAGATGGCTTCCCAGGGGAGTTCTACCAGACGTTTAAAGCAGAGATAATACCTATCCTTCTCAAGCTATTCCAAGAAATAGAAAGGGAAGGAAAACTTCCAGACTCATTCTATGAAGCCAGTATTACTTTGATTCCTAAACCAGACAGAGACCCAGTAAAAAAAGAGAACTACAGGCCAATATCCCTGATGAATATGGATGCAAAAATTCTTAATAAGATACTAGCAAATCGAATTCAACAGCATATAAAAAGAATTATTCACCATGATCAAGTGGGATTCATTCCTGGGATGCAGGGCTGGTTCAACATTCGCAAATCGATCAACGTGATACATCACATTAACAAAAAAAAAGAGAAGAACCATATGATCCTGTCAATCGATGCAGATAAGGCCTTTGACAAAATCCAGCACCGTTTCTTAATAAAAACCCTTGAGAAAGTCGGGATAGAAGGAACATACTTAAAGATCATAAAGGCCATTTATGAAAAGCCCACAGCTAACATCATCCTCAACGGGGAAAAACTGAGAGCTTTTTCCCTGAGATCAGGAACACGACAGGGATGCCCACTGTCACCGCTGTTGTTTAATATAGTGCTGGAAGTTCTAGCATCAGCAATCAGACAACAAAAGGAAATCAAAGGCATCAAAATTGGCAAAGATGAAGTCAAGCTTTCGCTTTTTGCAGATGACATGATATTATACATGGAAAATCCGATAGACTCCACCAAAAGTCTGCTAGAACTGATACATGAATTCAGCAAAGTTGCAGGATACAAAATCAATGTGCAGAAATCAGTTGCATTCTTATACACTAACAATGAAGCAACAGAAAGACAAATGAAGAAACTGATCCCATTCACAATTGCACCAAGAAGCATAAAATACCTAGGAATAAATCTAACCAAAGATGTAAAAGATCTGTATGCTGAAAACTATAGAAAGCTTATGCAGGTAATTGAAGAAGATATAAAGAAATGGAAAGACATTCCCTGCTCATGGATTGGAAGAATAAATATTGTCAAAATGTCAATACTACCCAAAGCTATCTACACATTCAATGCAATCCCAATCAAAATTGCACCAGCATTCTTCTCGAAACTAGAACAAGCAATCCTAAAATTCATATGGAACCACAAAAGGCCCCGAATAGCCAAAGTAATTTTGAAGAAGAAGACCAAAGCAGGAGGCATCACAATCCCAGACTTTAGCCTCTACTACAAAGCTGTCATCATCAAGACAGCATGGTATTGGCATAAAAACAGACACATAGACCAATGGAATACAATAGAAACCCCAGAACTAGACCCACAAACGTATGGCCAACTCATCTTTGACAAAGCAGGAAAGAACATCCAATGGAAAAAAGAGAGTCTCTTTAACAAATGGTGCTGGGAGAACTGGACAGCAACATGCAGAAGGTTGAAACTAGACCACTTTCTCACACCATTCACAAAAATAAACTCAAAATGGATAAAGGACCTGAATGTGAGACAGGAAACCATCAAAACCTTAGAGGAGAAAGCAGGAAAAGACCTCTCTGACCTCAGCCGTAGCAATCTCTTACTCGACACATCCCCAAAGGCAAGGGAATTAAAAGCAAAAGTGAATTACTGGGACCTTATGAAGATAAAAAGCTTCTGCACAGCAAAGGAAACAACCAACAAAACGAAAAGGCAACCAACGGAATGGGAAAAGATATTTGCAAATGACACATCGGACAAAGGGCTAGTATCCAAAATCTATAAAGAGCTCATCAAACTCCACACCCGAAAAACAAATAACCCAGTGAAGAAATGGGCAGAAAACATGAATAGACACTTCTCTAAAGAAGACATCCGGATGGCCAACAGGCACATGAAAAGATGTTCAACGTCGCTCCTTATCAGGGAAATACAAATCAAAACCACACTCAGATACCACCTCACGCCAGTCAGAGTGGTCAAAATGAAGAAATCAGGAGACTATAGATGCTGGAGAGGATGTGGAGAAACGGGAACCCTCTTGCACTGTTGGTGGGAATGCAAATTGGTGCAGCCGCTCTGGAAAGCAGTGTGGAGGTTCCTCAGAAAATTAAAAATAGACCTACCCTATGACCCAGCAATAGCACTGCTAGGAATTTATCCAAGGGATACAGGAGCACTGATCCATAGGGGCACCTGTACCCCAATGTTTATAGCGGCACTCTCAACAATAGCCAAATTATGGAAAGAGCCTAAATGTCCATCAACTGATGAATGGATAAAGAAATTGTGGTTTATATACACAATGGAATACTACGTGGCAATGAGAAAAAATGAAATATGGCCTTTTGTAGCAACATGGATGGAACTGGAGAGTGTGATGCTAAGTGAAATAAGCCATACAGAGAAAGACAGATACCATATGGTTTCACTCTTATGTGGATCCTGAGAAACATAACAGAAACCCATGGGGGAGGGGAAGGGAAAAAAAAAAAAAAAAAAAAAAATAAAAGAGGTTAGAGTGGGAGAGAGCCAAAGCATAAGAGACTGTTAAAAACTGAGAACAAACTGAGGGTTGATGGGGGGTGGGAGGGAGGGCAGGGTGGGTGATGGGTATTGAGGAGGGCACCTTTTGGGATGAGCACTGGGTGTTGTATGGAAACCAATTTGACAGTAAATTTCATATATTAAAAAATAAAAAAAAATTAATGTTTATTTATTTTTGAGAGAGAGACAGAGTGTGAGGGGGGGATGGGGAGAGAGACAGGGAGACATAGAATCTGAAGCAGGCTCCAGGCTCTGAGCTGTGAGCAGAACCTGACATGGGGCTTGAACCCATGGACCGCGAGGTCATGACCGGAGCCAAAGTCAGATGATTAGCCGACTCAGCCACCCAGATGCCCCGAGAAGGTGCTTTTTAAATGTAGCCTTGAAAGATGTAAGTAAGGGTCCTTAGGAAAAGACTGGATGAATCACTACTATGTGGAAAGTATAACACTCTTAAACAAGATATGACATAGAGGAAATGCTCAGCAATATCAGATATTAGTGTACAGTTAGTGATTCAACACTTCCATACAACACCCAGTGCTCACCATGGCAAGTGCAGTCCTTAATCCCCATCACCTGTTTAACCCATTCCCCACCGGCCTCCCCTCTGGTAACCATCCGTTTGTTCTCTATAATTCTGTTTCTTTGTTTCTCTCTCTCTCTCTTTTTCCCTTTGCTCATTTGTTGTTTCTCAAATTTTATGTTAACTAACTGGAATTAAAACAAGAACGTAAATAAAATAAAATTAAAATAAAGTTAAAAGTATACATTTTCATGACATAATTAATTTGTGTAAAACTGAGCCAGAAAAAAAATGTTCTACTTCGATATAAATTTGTTAAAATGATATGTATTGCATTATGTAAGGAAACAAAAGATTTGTTTTGTAATGTGTAAATTTATGCTGTTACTCATCTGTTTTTGGTTTTTTAATTAATTTTTACATTAAGAATTTTTTTAGTTTAGAGAGAGCAAGAGAGAGCACGAGCAGGGGAGAGGTGCACAGGGAGACAGAGAGAGATAGAGACAGAGAGACAGAGAGAGAGAGAGAGAGAGAGAGAGAGAGAATCTCAAGCAGACTCCACACTCAGCACCGAGCCCGATGTGGGGCTTGATCTCAAAACCTTGGGACCAAGACCTGAGCCAAAATTGAGCCGGATGCTCAACTGACTGAGTTACCCAGGTGCCCCTAAATTTTCTAATTTAAATTCAAGTTAGTTAACATACAGTGTAATATTGGTTTCAGGAGCAGAACCCAGTGATTCATCATTCACATATAACACCCAGTGCTCATTCCAACAAATGCCTTCCTTAATACCCATCACCCATTTAGCCCATTCTCCCACCCACATCCCCTCTAGTAACTCTCAGTTTGTTCTGTTTAAGAGTCTCTTATGGTTTGCCTCCCTCTCTGTTTTTATCTTATTTTTCCTTCCCTTCCCCTATGTTCATCTGTTTTGTTCCTTAAATTCCACATATGAGTGAAACCATATGGTATTTATCTTTCTCTGACTTATTTTGCTTAGCATAATACACTCTAGCTCCATCCATGTTGTTGCAAATGGCAAGATTTCATTATTTTTGATAGCTGGGTAATATTCCATTGTAAGTATACCATATCTTTATCCATTCGACAGTCGATGGACATTTTGGCTCTTTCCATAGTTTGGCTATTGTTGGTAATGCTGCTATAAATATTGGGGGCATGTACCCTTTTGAATCTGTATTTTTGTATTCTTTAGGTAAATACCTAGTAGCCCAATTTTTGGGTTGTAGGGTAGTTCTATTTTTAACTTAAAAACCTTTTAAGTTCATATATTTTGAGAGAGAGGAAAGTGTGAGAGTGACATAGGGGCAGAAAAAGAGGGAGAGAAAATTCCAAGCAGGCTCTGTGCTGTGTCAGCGCAGCTCAAACTCACGAACTGTGAGATCATGACCTGAGCCAAAATCAAGAGTCCAGAGCTTAACGGACTGAGCACCCAGGCGCCCTTATTTTTAGCTTTTTGAGGAACCTCCATACTGTCCTCCAGAGTGGCTGCACCAATTTGCATTCCCACCAATAGTGTAAGAGGGTTCGCCTTTCTCTGAATCCTCAGCAACATCTGTTGTTTCCTGTGCTGTTAATTTTAGCCATTCTGACATGTGTCAGGTCTCTCTGCTTCTCATGTCCTTTCTGGTGAGGTCTTTTCAGACACCTCCTTTGGAAAATAGCTGTACAACACCATCAGTCTCTACCTCCTTACCCTATTTAATTTCTCTTCATAGCATTCATCACTACCTGACATATATTTATTATGTGTCGGGAAATAAGTTCAGGAATCCTTTACACTTACATAAATGGGTTAAAAAAGCTTAGGGCAGAAAGCTGCCGCCACAGGGTGAAAGAGCCCAAGGTTAGTTAGCGAGATACTATAGTGGAATCACGAGTAACTGGTTATATCACCTGCAGGAAACTACTTTCCCTCTGGCTCCAATATACCTTGATCACAACTTCAAACTCCCCCCAGACCCTTTGCTTCTTACACACACAAGTTAATGATTACTATCTGATTGTTTTCTTCATGTTCACCACATGCATAAGATCTTGTTTCCTTCACGTTCACCACGTGTGTAAGATCTTGAGCGCTCAATAAATACAGACATGAAACCCCTGTTTGGGGCTCTTGTCTCCTCCCAGACATTAGTCTCTCTTATATTCAATTCTTTGCTCTCTTGCTGGACAAGAGATAACTCCAGACTCATAGCCTGCAACAATTATGTATTGGCTTAATGCCTGTCTCTAGAAGAGAGGTTGGCAAACTATTTCCCATGGGCCCAAACTGACCCACTATCTGTTTTTGAAGATAAAATTTAGAATACAGTCACACTCATCCCTTTACATATTGTTTATGGCTGCTTTTGTACTACAACAGAAGAATGGAATAGTTATGGAAGAGACCATATGATGCTCTTAGCTTAAACTATTTGCTATCTGGCCCTTTACGGGAAAAAGTTTGCTGACCTTTGTTCCAGCATATGAACCCTGTAGAGGCAGGAACTTTGTTTTGTTTATAGCTGTATTCCCAGGTCCCAGAACAGTGTTGGCTATGCTTGGCATATAGCAGGCCTTCAAGAAATATTAGTTTACTGAATGAATGAATGAATGAGTGAGTGAATGTAGGAGAAGAGTGATTGGAATAACCAGAAAAGTAGTCCAGGCTCAAGTTGGATCTTGAATGCTATGCTAAAGGGTTTGGCTGTTGTTCTCTGATGATGGTGAGGGTGTCCTATGAGGAAGAGAGTGAGGGAAACTCTCTAGGTTCTCTCAGTGAAGAGATTAAACAGCAGTTTGTACTATAAAGATCACTATTATTCATAACAACGTGATGTTAGAGACATCCTATGTAAAGTATGGTCATGCAGGCACCATGGACATCTGGTAATATTACTCTAGGAAAAATAGAGTTTGTTTAAGGGAGGACATGTAAGGTCACAAAATGCAGGGTGTGAACCCTGCTTCTCCCATAGACTAGCTGTGGAGCCTAGAGAATTGAATACATGTCCCTATACCTCAGTGTTCCTCATCTTCAAAATGGAATATTAACAGGCCCACCATCATTGGTTTGTTTGTAAATTTAAGTGAGTTAATTACATAAAATGTTTGGATTAGTGTCTGTCACTCAGGAAATTCTTAATGAATATTAGCTGATATTAGTGACCCTCCATTATTATTGACAACTTTCCATGATGACCCTCCATGTATGTATTATTATAACAGTGTATAATGTTGTGTAGTAAAGAATTTAACTTTACTCAGAGATCTGGCCTTTGTCCTCATCTGAAAGGTAAGCTTTAGGCCTTGGAATGTCGTGCTTGGTAGGAGTGTCTTTGTTTGCTTAGGAGTCTTATTTCAGTCAGATAGTAACTTGTGATTTAGATTGGGGGCTTTGAGCCACACCAACAATATGATTTAGTGTGAGGGACTTGGTATAGCCAGATAGTAGCTATGTGATGTTCAGTGGGAACACAGAGCCACACCAACAACGTGATGAAGGGTGGGGGCTTGGGTCATGCATCTTGACCTCTTGATGGCTAGATACTGAGACCAGTCATGTGGTCAGGCAACTATGCCTAGTAACTATGCTCTTGTTAGAAATTAATACCAGGAGAGTTAACAGTCTTCTGACTCTATGGGGATAGGACAACTGGAAGCTCTGCATTTGGTATCCTTCTGGACCCTGTCCTATTCATCTCTTCCCATAGCTGATTTTAATTTTAATCTGTATTCTATCTCTATAATAAACTATAACCATGAATATAACAGCTTTCGGTGAGTCCTGTGAATCCTTTCAGCAAATTATTGAAACTGAGGGTGGTTTTGGGAACCCCCTGAACTTGCAGTTGCTGTTGGTAGTGATAGTGGTCTTATTGGACCATTCCCTTTAACTTTTCAGTTGGCTATCTTTTAGGGTGGGGGCCTCCATGGGCCTTAGGCCTTTTCACAGCCTGCCCCCTTGAGAGGTGCTGGGTCCTTACACATCTTCACCAGGAGACCTGCACCCTCCTCAGCCTCTCCACTGTCTCTGAGGTTGGCAGAGGGGACAAGGCCACTGTCTTACCCCAGGAGCACCATTTTGTAGGGGCCACAGGAGTGGGTTTTTCTAATAGCAATGGGGTTCAGGGAAGGAGGAGGGTGCATGTTTTCCTTCTTTCTTTTCCAGACCTTTGTGGTGAATGCCCCTGTTCTCATACTGGGGTCTCATACTGGGGCCACAGAGGTGGACAAGGAGTGAAGTCCTTATCCTATGGGGAGAAAAATGTATTAATGCATAATAGTCACAATAATCAGAATATTAGAAATTAATAAAAGCTTGACCTTCCCATTGTGCACACAGCTCTGGGCACATATATGAGTGTTTTATTTATTTATTTATTTATTTATTTATTTATTTTAATATATGAATTTTATTGTCAAATTGGTTTCCATACAACACCCAGTGCTCATCCCAAAAGGTGCCCTCCTCAATACCCATCAGCCACCCTCCCCTCCCTCCCATCCCCCATCAACCCTCAGTTTGTTCTCAGTTTTTAACAGTCTCTTATGCTTTGGCTCTCTCCCACTCTAACCTCTTTTTTTTTTCCTTCCCCTCCCCCATGGGTTTCTGTTACGTTTCTCAGGATCCACATAAGAGTGAAACCATATGGTATCTGTCTTTCTCTGTATGGCTTATTTCACTTAGCATCACACTCTCCAGTTCCATCCACGTTGCTACAAAAGGCCATATTTCATTCTTTCTCATTGTCACGTAGTATTCCATTGTGTATATAAACCACAATTTCTTTATCCATTCATCAGTTGATGGACATTTAGGCTCTTTCCATCATTTGGCCATTGTTGAGAGTGCTGCTATAAACATTGGGGTACAAGTGCCCCTATGCATCAGTACTCCTGTATCCCTTGGGTAAATTCCTAGCAGTGCTATTGCTGGGTCATAGGGTAGGTCTATTTTTAATTTTCTGAGGAACCTCCACACTGCTTTCCAGAGCGGCTGCACCAATTTGCATTCCCACCAACAGTGCAAGAGGGTTCCCGTTTCTCCACATCCTCTCCAGCATCTATAGTCTCCTGATTTCTTCATTTTGGCCACTCTGACTGGCGTGAGGTGATATCTGAGTGTGGTTTTGATTTGTATTTCCCTGATAAGGAGCAATGTTGAACATCTTTTCATGTGCCTGTTGGCCATCCGGATGTCTTCTTTAGAGAAGTGTCTATTCATGTTTTCTGCCCATTTCTTCACTGGGTTATTTGTTTTTCGGGTGTGGAGTTTGGTGACCTCTTTATAGATTTTGGATACTAGCCCTTTGTCCGATATGTGATTTACAAATATCTTTTCCCATTCCGTTGGTTGCCTTTTCGTTTTGTTGGTTGTTTCCTTTGCTGTGCAGAAGCTTTTTATCTTCATAAGGTCCCAGTAATTCACTTTTGCTTTTAATTCCCTTGCCTTTGGGGATGTGTCGAGTAAGAGATTGCTACGGCTGAGGTCAGAGAGGTCTTTTCCTGCTTTCTCCTCTAAGGTTTTAATGGTTTTCTGTTTCACATTCAGGTCCTTTATCCATTTTGAGTTTATTTTTGTGAATGGTGTGAGAAAGTGGTCTAGTTTCAACCTTCTGCATGTTGCTGTCCAGTTGTCCCAGCACCATTTGTTAAAGAGACTGTCTTTTTTCCATTGGATGTTCTTTCCTGCTTTGTCAAAGATGAGTTGGCCATATGTTTGTGGGTCTAGTTCTGGGGTTTCTATTCTATTCCATTGGTCTATATGTCTGTTTTTGTGCCAATACCATGCTGTCTTGATGATGACAGCTTTGTAGTAGCGGCTAAAGTCTGGGATTGTGATGCCCCCTGCTTTGGTCTTCTTCTTCAAAATCACTTTGGCTATTCGGGGCCTTTTGTGGTTCCATATGAATTTTAGGATTGCTTGTTCTAGTTTCGAGAAGAATGCTGGTGCAATTTTGATTGGGATTGCATTGAATGTGTAGATAGCTTTGGGTAGTATTGACATTTTGACAATATTTATTCTTCCAATCCATGAGCAGAGAATGTCTTTCCATTTCTTTATATCTTCTTCAATTACCTTCATAAGCTTTCTATAGTTTTCAGCATACAGATCTTTTACATCTTTGGTTAGATTTATTCCTAGGTATTTTATGCTTCTTGGTGCAATTGTGAATGGGATCAGTTTCTTCATTTGTCTTTCTGTTGCTTCATTGTTAGTGTATAAGAATGCAACTGATTTCTGTACATTGATTTTGTATCCTGCAACTTTGCTGAACTCATGTATCAGTTCTAGCAGACTTTTGGTGGAGTCTATCGGATTTTCCATGTATAGTATCACGTCATCTGCAAAAAGCGAAAGCTTGACTTCATCTTTGCCAATTTTGATGCCTTTGGTTTCCTTTTGTTGTCTGATTGCTGATGCTAGAACTTCCAGCACTATGTTAAACACCAGCGGTGAGAGTGGGCATCCCTGTCGTGTTCCTGATCTCAGGGAAAAAGCTCTCAGTTTTTCCCCGTTGAGGATGATGTTAGCTGTGGGCTTTTCATAAATGGCTTTTATGATCTTTAAGTATGTTCCTTCTATCCCGACTTTATCAAGGGTTTTTATTAAGAAAGGGTGCTGGATTTTGTCAAAGGCCTTTTCTGCATCGATTGACAGGATCATATGGTTCTTCTCTTTTTTTTTTGTTAATGTGATGTATCACGTTGATTGATTTGCGAATGTTGAACCAGCCCTGCATCCCAGGAATGAATCCCACTTGATCATGGTGAATAATTCTTTTTATATGCCGTTGAATTCGATTTGCTAGTATCTTATTGAGAATTTTTGCATCCATATTCATCAGGGATATTGGCCTGTAGTTCTCTTTTTTTACTGGGTCTCTGTCTGGTTTAGGAATCAAAGTAATACTGGCTTCATAGAATGAGTCTGAAAGTTTTCCTTCCCTTTCTATTTCTTGGAATAGCTTGAGAAGGATAGGTATTATCTCTGCTTTAAACGTCTGGTAGAACTCCCCTGGGAAGCCATCTGGTCCTGGACTCTTATTTGTTGGGAGATTTTTGATAACCGATTCAATTTCTTCGCTGGTTATGGGTCTGTTCAAGCTTTCTATTTCCTCCTGATTGAGTTTTGGAAGCGTGTGGGTGTTTAGGAATTTGTCCATTTCTTCCAGGTTGTCCAATTTGTTGGCATATAATTTTTCATAGTATTCCCTGATAACTGTTTATATCTCTGAGGGATTGGTTGTAATAATTCCATTTTCATTCATGATTTTATCTGTTTGGGTCATCTCCGTTTTCTTTTTGAGAAGCCTGGCTAGAGGTTTGTCAATTTTGTTTATTTTTTCAAAAAACCAACTCTTGGTTTCGTTGATCTGCTCTACAGTTTTTTTAGATTCTATATTGTTTATTTCTGCTCTGATCTTTATTATTTCTCTTCTTCTGCTGGGTTTAGGCTGCCTTTGCTGTTCTGCTTCTATTTCCTTTAGGTGTGCTGTTAGATTTTGTAGTTGGGATTTTTCTTGTTTCTTGAGATAGGCCTGGATTGCAATGTATTTTCCTCTCAGGACTGCCTTCGCTGCATCCCAAAGCGTTTGGATTGTTGTATTTTCATTTTTGTTTGTTTCCATATATTTTTTAATTTCTTCTCTAATTGCCTGGTTGACCCACTCATTCGTTAGTAGGGTGTTCTTTAACCTCCATGCTTTTGGAGGTTTTCCAGACTTTTTCCTGTGGTTGATTTCAAGCTTCATAGCATTGTGGTCTGAAAGTATGCATGGTATAACTTCAATTCTTGTAAACTTATGAAGGGCTGTTTTGTGACCCAGTATATGATCTATCTTGGAGAATGTTCCATGTGCACTCGAGAAGAAAGTATATTCTGTTGCTTTGGGATGCAGAGTTCTAAATATATCTGTCAAGTCCATCTGATCCAATGTATCATTCAGGGCCCTTGTTTCTTTATTGACCGTGTGTCTAGATGATCTATCCATTTCTGTAAGTGGGGTGTTAAAGTCCCCTGCAATTACCACATTCTTATCAATAAGGTTGCTTATGTTTATGAGTAATTGTTTTATATAATTGGGGGCTCCGGTATTCGGCGCATAGACATTTATAATTGTTAGCTCTTCCTGATGGATAGACCCTGTAATTATTATATAATGCCCTTCTTCATCTCTTGTTACAGCCTTTAATTTAAAGTCTAGTTTGTCTGATAGAAGTATGGCTACTCCAGCTTTCTTTTGGCTTCCAGTAGCATGATAAATAGTTCTCCATCCCCTCACTCTCAATCTAAAGGTGTCCTCAGATCTAAAATGAGTCTCTTGTAGACAGCAAATAGATGGGTCTTGTTTTTTTATCCATTCTGATACCCTATGTCTTTTGGTTGGCGCATTTATTCCATTTACATTCAGTGTTATTATAGAAAGATACGGGTTTAGAGTCATTGTGATGTCTGTATGTTTTATGCTTGTAGCGATGTCTCTAGTACTTTGTCTCACAGGATCCCCCTTAGGATTTCTTGTAGGGCTGGTTTAGTGGTGACAAATTCCTTCAGTTTTTGTTTGTTTGGGAAGACCTTTATCTCTCCTTCTATTCTAAATGACAGACTTGCTGGATAAAGGATTCTCGGCTGCATATTTTTTCTGTTTAGCACACTGAAGATCTCGTGCCAATCCTTTCTGACCTGCCAAGTTTCAAAGGAGAGATCAGTCACGAGTCTAATAGGTCTCTCTTTATATGTGAGGGCACGTTTATCCCTTGCTGCTTTCAGAATTTTCTCTTTATCCTTGTATTTTGCCAGTTTCACTATGCTATGTCGTGCAGAAGATCGATTCAAGTTACGTCTGAAGGGAGTTCTCTGTGCCTCTTGGATTTCAATGCCTTTTTCCTTCCCCAGGTCAGGGAAGTTCTCAGCTATAATTTCTTCAAGTACCCCTTCAGCACCTTTCCCTCTCTCTTCCTCCTCTGGGATACCAATTATGCGTATATTATTTCTTTTTAGTGTATCACTCAGTTCTCTAATTTTCCCCTCATACTCCTGGATTTTTTTATCTCTCTTTCTCTCAGCTTCCTCTTTTTCCATAACTTTATCTTCTAGTTCACCTATTCTCTCCTCTGCCTCTTCAATCCGAGCCGTCGTCATTTCCGTTTTGTTTTGCATTTCGTTTAAAGCGCTTTTCAGCTCCTCGTGACTGTTCCTTAGTCCCTTGATCTCTGTAGCAAGAGATTCTCTGCTGTCCTCTATACTGTTTTCAAGCCCAGCGATTAATTTTATGAGTATTATTCTAAATTCACTTTCTGTTATGTTATTTAAATCCTTTTTGATCAGTTCATTAGCTGTTGTTATTTCCTGGAGATTCTTCTGAGGGGAATTCTTCCGTTTGGTCATTTTGGATAGTCCCTGGAGTGGTGAGGACCTGCAGGGCACTTCCCCTGTGCTGTGGTGTATAACTGGAGTTGGTGGGCGGGGCCGCAGTCCGACCTGATGTCTGCCCCCAGCCCACCGCTGGGTCCACAGTCAGACTGGTGTGTGCCTTCTCTTCCCCTCTCCTAGGGGCGGGGTTCACTGTGGGGTGGCGTGGCCCGTCTGGGCTACTTGCACACTGCCAGGCTTGTGGTGCTGGGGATCTGGCGTATTAGCTGGGGTGGGTAAGCAAGGTGCACGGGGGCAGGAGGGGCAGGCTTAGCTCGCTTCTCCTTAGGTGATCCACTTCAGGAGGGGCCCTGTGGCAGCGGGAGGGAGTCAGATCTGCTGCTGGAGGTTTGGCTCCGCAGAAGCACAGAGTTGGGTGTTTGCGCGGAGCGAGCAAGTTCCCTGGCAGGAACTGGTTCCCTTTGGGATTTTGGCTGTGGGATGGGCGGGGGAGATGGCGCTGGCGAGCACCTTTGTTCCCCACCAAACTGAGCTCTGTCGTCCGGGGGCTCAGCAGCTCTCCCTCCCTTTGTCCTCCAGCCTTCCCACTTTCTGAGCAGAGCTGTTAACTTATGACCTCCCAGACGCTAAGTCGCGCTTGCTGTCGGAACACAGTCCGTCAGGCCCCTCCGCTTTTGCCAGCCAGACTCGAGGGCTCTGCTTGACCTATGAGCCGCTCCTCCGCCCCGGCTCCCTCCTGCCAGTCCGTGGAGCGCGCAGCGCCTCACCGCCCTTCCTACCCTTTTCCATGGGCCTCTTGTCTGCACTTGGCTCCGGAGACTCCATTCTGCTAATCCTCTGGCGGTTTTCTGGGTTATTTAGGCTGGTGTAGGTGGAATCTAAGTGATCAGCAGGACGCGCGGTGAGCCCAGCGTCCTCCTATGCTGCCATCTTCCCTCTCCTGCCTATGAGTGTTTCTTTAGAACACATTATTAGAAGGGTAATTGCTACATCAAAGGAGTCATTTCATTCAACAGACATCTAATGAGCACATACTGTGTACTGAGTGTGGTTCTAGGCAGTGGGCAAATGTTCTCTTGGGTGTGAGGTCCCTGATCTCTTTGCATTTTTTTCTCTAGAGTACAGTAAGAACCCTGGGCTTCTTGAGGGTCTCTGTTCAGAGTTTGCAGTGTCTTGGCTGTTATGGGGTCTGTGTCCTGGATATGTCATCTTGGAACGCTGTGAGGGTCTGTGTCCCAGTGGTGAGGCCTCTGAGCTGTTTGGGGGATCTTTTTTCCAGCAGATGAGGTTTATGAGAGTTGGGGGGATCTTCTGAAGGGTGTGAGGTTTCTTTCTCTTCTCCCAACTTTATTGAGATATAATTGCATATAACATTGTGTAAGTTTAAGGGTTGCAATGTATCAATTTGATCACATTTATATATTTCAAAATGATTACCACCATAGCATTAGCTAACACCTCCATCCTGTCACATAGTTGCCATATCCTTTTTTTTTTGTGATGAGAACATTTAAGATCTACTCTCTTAGCAAGTTTGAAGTATATGATACCTTACTATTAGCTATAATCACTATGGTGTACATTAGATCTCCAGAACTTATTCATCTTATAACTGGAAGCTTGCACCCTTTGACCAATATCTCCCCATTTCTTTCACCTCCCTGTCCCTGGTAACTACTACTATATTGTTTCTCTGAGTTCAGCTTTTTTAGTTTTAGGTTCCACATATAAGTGATACTGTGCAGTATTTGTCTTTTTCTGTCTGACTTATTTCACTTAGCATAATGCCCTCAAGGTCCATCCAGGTTGTTGGCAAATGGCAGGGTTTCCTTCTTTCTCATGGCTGTATTATATATATATAACACATCATCTTTATCCATTAATATGTTGACAGACACTTAGATTGTTTCTATATATTGACTATTGTTAATGATGCTGCCATCGAACATGGGGGTACACATGTCTCTTCAAGATCCAGTTTTCTTTTCCTTTGTATATATACCCAGAAGTGGGATTGCTGGATCATATGGTAGTTCTATTTTGATTTTTTTTGAGGAAACTCCATACTATTTCTTATAGTGGGGTGGTGACTCTACCAGTTTACATGCTCACTAGCAGGGCCCAAGAGTTCCCTTTTCTCCACATCTCACCAACACTTGTCTCTTGTCTTTTTAATGATAGTCATTCTAAGAGGTGTGAGGTGATATCTCATTGTAGTTTTGATTTGAATTTCTCAGTGTATGAGGTTTCTAGACAGTTTTGGGGTTTGGTTTCTCAGTGTGTGAGGTCTCTGAGTTCCTTGAGTGTGTCTGTGTCCCTGGATTTAATGTTTCTGAGCTGTTTGGGTGTCTGTATCCCAGGGTGTGAGATCTCTGCATTCCTGGGGAGTCTGCATCATGGTGTATCTGGGCTGTTGTCAGGTCTGTATTCACATTATGAGTTATCTGGCTATTTGGGGGCCTGTATCACTGGTTTGAGGTGTCCCAGCTATTTGGTGTGGTCTGTGTGCAGGATTGGAGGTCTCTGGACTCTGGGGATTTTTGATTCAGGATTTGTGGTCTCCGAATTCAGAGTGTGAATTCTCTGTGTCAATATGTGAGATCTATGGGCTGGTTGGGATCTTTGTTCTTGAGAGGGCTGAACTGGTTGGCTCTTTCCCAGGGTGTGAGATCTCTGGCTGTTTGGGAAATTGTATTCTTGGTGTATGGTCTGTGAGATAATTTTGGGTATCTGTCAAAAATATATCTGTCTATATGTCTCTAAGATATTTCTGTATCTATTTTTGGGTTGTGAGGTCTCAGGGGTATTTAAGGAGTCTGTATTCAGAGTGTGAAGTTCCTGAACACTTGGGTATCTGTGTTTGATGAAGTGAATCCCCTGAGCCATTTGGAAGTCTCTGTTTATGAGCTTTGTGAGTATCTTTGTTTAGAGTTATAGATCTCTGAGAAGTTTGGGAGTCTGTGTCCAAGGTGTGAGCAGTTTGAAGGTCCTCATCGCAGAGTATGAGGTCTCTAAGTTGGTTGTCTCTGAATTCACTGAGGATCTATTTTACAAGATTTGAGTATAAGGAAGTTGCCTTCTGGTTGTGAGGCCTTTCAAATTTATGAGGGTCTGTCTTTTAATGTTTGAGTCTGAGGCATTTGAGGATCTGTATTCAAGGTGTATAGCCTCTGAACTATTGAGGGTCCATGTCCCAAAGGGTGAATTTGTAGTATCTGGGGGCTTATGTTTAGAGTGTTTGTTCTCAGAACTCTTGGGTTTAATGTTTGAATCTGAGGTATTTAGGAATTTGTGTTCAGGGTGTGGGGTCTCTGTATTCACTGAGGCCTGTTCCCCAAGGTTTGAAACTAAGGTGCATTGGAGTCAGCATTCAGAGTATCAGTCTCTGGATTTTTTTTAAGTTTATGTATTTATTTTGAGAGAGAGAGAGATAGAGAGAGAGAGGCAGAGAGAGAGAGAGGGAGAGAGACAGAGACTCCTAAGCAGGCTCCACACCATCAGCTCAGAGCCCAATGTGGGGCTCAAATTCACAAACCATGAGGTCATGACCTGGGCTGAAGTCAAGAGTCAGATGCTCCACTGATTGAGCCACCCAGGCACCCCTCTCTGGATTTTTACTGTGTCTATGTCCTAATGTTTGAGTCTGAGGTATTTGTGGGTTCATATTCAGAGCACAAGATCTCTGATATTTTTAAGAGTATGAGTTACAAGGGTTGAGTCTGAGGTATTTGGGGGACAGTCAGTGTTCAGGTTGTTTGGCTTTTCAAATCTTTGATGGTCTGTATTTTAACGTTTGAATCTCATGTATTTGGATATCTGTATTCAGGATACAAGGTCTCTGAACTATTGAGGTTCCATGTCCCATAGGATGAGTCTGTAGTGTTTGGGAGTTTTTTTTCAAAGTATTATTAGGTCTCTGAACTCTGAGGCATCTGGGTTTTGATACTTGAGTCTGAGGTTTGGGGATCTATGTTAAGGCATTATGGTCCTTGGACTCTTTGAATATCTATGTCCTAAACTTTTTAAATCTCAGGTAGTTAGGGATCACTGTTAAACATGTGAGGTGTCTGAACTTTTAGTTTCCTTTCCTCAAGGTTTTAGTGTGAGATGTTTGAGGTTGGTATTCAGGGTTTGTGATCTCTGAATTTTTAGAGGGTCTGTGGCTCAAAGTTTAAGTCTATAATATCTGGGGGCCAGGATTCAGGGTATGAGGTCTCTGAAATTGTTGAGACTATTTCCAGGTTTTGAATCTGAGGTATTTTAGGGTCTCCAAAGGGTAATGACTGATGTTTTAGGGTTTATGTCAGAAGTTTGAGTTGGAAGTATTTGGGGTCTGAATTCAGGATGTGAGTTCTGTATACTCTTTGTGGCTCTGTGTTCCAAGATTTGAATCTGAGTTATTTGGGGATTTGTTTTCAAGGTGTGAGGCCTCTGAACTCTTTGATGATTTCTGTCCCAAAGTTTAAGTCTAAAGTACTTGTGTTCTGTGTACAGGGTGTGAGGTTGCTGAACTCACTGAGAATCTTTGAGCCTTAAGTATTATGTGGTATATGTTCCGGGTGTGATGCCTCTGAATATTAAGTCTGTGTCACAACTCTGTTTAAGTTAGAGATACTTAGGGGCACCTGGGTGGTGCAGTAAGTTAAGCCTCTGACTCTTGATCTCAGCTCAGGTCATGATGTCACTGCTTGTGTGTTAGAGCCCCACATCAGGCTCTGTGCTGATGGTGTGGAGCCTGCTTGGGATTCTGTCTCTCCTTCTCATTGCCCCTCTCCCACTCATGTGCACGATGCTCTCTCTCAAAATAAATAAATAAACTTAAAAATTTTAAAAAAGTTAGAAACATTTAGGGGTCTATTTTCAAGGTTTGATGTTTCTGCATCTGTGAGTGTCTGTGTTCCAAGGTATGAGAGTGAGGTAACTAAGGGTCTGTGTCCAGAGCTTGAGATCTCTCAACTTGTTAAGCATGTCCCAAAATTTGAGTCTGAGTGAATCTGTGTTCACAGTGTGAGGTCTCTGATGTCTGTGAAGTTTGCATTGTAAGGCTTGAATCTGAGGTACTTGTGGGTAATACTCAGGGTATGAGATCCCTCAGGTTTTGGGGGGTGGTCTGTATTTTAATGTTTGAATTTGAGATATTTTTAGGTTTGTGTTCAAGGTGTGAAGTTTCTGAGCTTTTTTGAGGGTCTGTACCAAAGTTTGAGTCTGAGGTATTTGGGGGATCTGTGTTTAGAGTTTGAGGTGCCTGAACTTTTAGATGGTCTTTATCTCAATATTTGAGTCTGAAGTATGTGGGTCTGTATTCAGGGTAAGAGGTCTCTGGATTCATTGGCGGTATGTGCCCTAAGTTATAAGTTGAGGTTTTTAGAGGTTTGTATTCAGGGTTTGAGGTCTCTGATCTATTTGAGGGTCTGAGTCCCAAAGTTTGTATCTGAGGTCTCTATTCAATTTTTGAGTCTGAAATATTTGGGGTTCCATATTCAGGATGTGTTTTGCTTGAATTCATTGAGGTCTGTGTTCCAGTGTTTGAGTCTCAGGTATGTGGGGGGTCAGTTTCAGGGTGTGAGGTCTCTGAGGTTTTATTATAAAACCTTTGTTCCTGTTTTAGCATGAATTATTTGATGTCTGAATTCAGGGTATAAAATCCATGATATTTAGAAGGTCTTTTCCAATTTTTAGCCAGAAGTAGTTGTGGTTTATGTTCAGGATATGAGGTCTCTGCACTCATTGAGGGTCTATGTCCCAAGGCTTGAAACTGAGGTATTTTGGGGTCTATGCTCAGCTTATGAGAGTCCTAAAATATTTGAGGGTCTATATTTTAATTTTTGAGTTCAATATATTTGGGAATTTTATTCAGGGTATGAGGTTGCCGAGTTATTTGAGGTTCTCTGTCCCATGGTATGCATCTATAGTGTTTGGAGGTCTTTTTCAGAGTGTTAGGTCTCTGAATTCTAGGGGATCTGTGTTTAATGTTTGAGCCTGAAGTATTTGGAGATCTGTGTTCAGCTGATGAAGGTTCTGAATTCTTTGAGGATATATCCCAAGGTATTAGTTTGACGTATTTGGAGTCTGTGGTCAGAGTTCCAGATCTGTGAAATTTTAGAGGGTCTGTATCCCAGTATCTGAGTTGAGATACTTGTGGGTCTATGTTCAGGGTGTAGTTCTCTGTACTCTTTGAAGGTATGAGTCAAAAGGTTTGAATCTGAGGTACTTATGTGTCTGTATTAATGGGGTGGGCCCTCTGTACTATTTGAGGGTCTGTGTTCCAAGGTCTAAATTTGAAGTATTTTCTTGTTCACATTCAAAGTGTGAAATCTCTGAGTTGTTTGGGGGGTCTGTGTTCCAAGTTTTGAATATGAATTTCCTGAGGGTCTGTTTTCTGTGTGTGAAGTCTCTGATTTCTTTGGCATGTGTGTTCCAAGGTTTGCACTTTAGGTATTTTGAGACTTGTATTCAGCGTGTAAGCTCTCTAAACTTACTGAGTTGTGGTTTCCAGAGTCTGATGTGTTTGGGGACAGCATTCTGGGTGTGAGTTCTCTGAACCCTTTCAGAGTCTGTGTTCAGGTTGTAGAGTCTCTTAACTCATTGAGGGTTTGTGTTCCAAAACTAGAAGTCTCTGAACTCTTTGAGGTCAGTGTCTTAAGATTTGAGTCAGAATATTGGGAATCTGTATGCAAGGTGTGATGTCTCTGATATCTAAATGGGGGTCATTGTCCCATGGTGTAAGGATGATGAGCTAGTTAGGGCTTTGTGTTCAGGGTGGAGTTCTCTCTCTGGTTTGATATCTCTGGACTGCCTGGGAATTTTTATATAGCATGAGAGGTCATGATATATAAGGTTTGTATAATTTTTGGAGGTCCATTTAAAGGGTGTGAGGTCTCTGAGTTCTTTGGTGTTCTGTGTCCAGGATATGAGCTCTCTGGGCTGTTCATGTGTTTGTGTCCAGAGTGAGTTTTTGGAGTTGCTTGGAGGTACTGGTGGTTGGATAGTTCTCTGAGGTCTTTGGGGGTCTGTGCCCAGGATTTTAGGCCTCTCCCCTATTTAAAGGTCTTTGTATAGTCTCAGAGGTACATGGAGTATATGTTTATATTGAACTCTTTGGGGATCTATTTTTTAGGTTGTAAGGTCTGGATATTTAGGGGTCTATATATCCTCAGTATCAAATGGCTCAACTCCAAGGGGATGTTGTCCCAGATGTCAGGCGTCTGAGTATGTGTGACCCAGAGCATGATATTAGTTGGCTGTTTGAGAGTCTGTGCCATGGTGTAAAGACTCTTTACTGTTTGAGACTTTCTGTTCTGGGTATGAAGTCTGTGAGCTGCTTAGGGTCCTGTGTTCAGTCCCAGATGTGTGGTCTATGTGTTATCTGTGGATCTGTATCTACATTATGACATCTCTGGGGGTTTCCTTCCATAGCGTAAAATCTCTGAGCTGCTTCAGGGTCTTTATCTCAAGGTATGAGTTCTAGAAACTGTTTGGGGGTCTGAATCAACTCTGGGGCCTGGGGACCTCAAGATGATGGGAGCACATCAGAAAGGTGAGGGAGGCTCTCTGCACTTGGCTGAATACCGGACTGGTCAGGGCAAGGAAAGAAAGCTTTCTGAGGTCTCTGAGGGTGAAGAGGCTCATGTTGGATTCCTCAGAAGGTGGGATAAAGGGGAAGACCATAGTAAAGCAGACCTCCCCCATTCTTGCAGATGTTGTTCCTGGCCTTCAGATGTGGAGAACCCTGGGCCTGGGACCTGTCCCACCTTGACTGACAAGATGTTATTATTATTTTCAGAGGAGCAGATGAGGACTCAGGTAAACTGGGATGCCCTGGCTACACAGCCCTGAGGAGGTGGCTCTGTGGGGAGGGTCAACTCTGTGGGGAAAGCTATGCCACAGGTAACATGCTGACTGGAGAGGGTTTATGTAGGTGTCCACATCTGTTCACACCCCTGGGCCTGTCTCCTTCCCTATCTGTCTGCCATGGCTTGAACCAACCTCTGGGTCTTAAGTTCCAGAGTGATAATACTCTGAGGCTTTTCTCACAGTCCCCATCCCCAAAGGCTTGAAAAGACCCAGTCCCTGCTGTTGGATTATTGGGCTGTGTGCCTGCTAGGGGAGGGAGAGGGGCCCCAGATCGCAATGTTGATAACAAAGCTGAGTATCCACAGTGCTCCATGTTCTGATACTCCACCTGGGAGGGTCTGACTTTGCCCACAATGTCCTCCACAGGTGCCCCATAGGCCCCCTTCAGCTCTTCATAGTGCCCTCTACTCTGCAACAGTTCCAAAATGGGGAATGGACCTGGGATTAGGTCTCACTCCCCACCCACAACTTTTTATGGATCTTGGGGCCTACGTCCTCTGGGCCTCATTACTCCCATATCTCTAATGGGCACAGGCCACTTCTGTGTCTCACCCATGTCTGCCTTCCTTCCCCATTCAGGCCTAGGCCCTGGACTTCTGGGTTAATCCCTAAACCCAAGTAATTTCCAATATGATTCATGTTCTTTTTTTAAAAAAAATGTTTATTTATTTATTTTGAGAGAGAGTAAGGGGGAGGGTCAGAGAGAGAGAGAGAGGGAGAGAGAGAATCCCAAGCAGGCTCCATGCTGTCAGTGCAGAGCCTGATGCGGGGCTCGATCTCATGAACTGTGAGATCATGACCTGAGATGAAATTGAGAGTCGGATATTTAACTGACTGAGCCACCCAGGTGCCCCAGTATGATTCATGTTCTTGTTGGTAAAAGGGTCAGACAAGTCTTCTTTTAGTGGGCCATTCTGCAGGAATCCAACCTTCCTCATCCAGCCCCAAAACACCTGTTCCTTACTCTAGGGCTGAGGGTAGAAGAGAGAAAGGTTAACAAAACATGCTTAAGGGGACAAGGGATGATGTGGGGTGTTGTACATTTTATTTGGGGTGATAGTGAAGAGAGTTTCAAATGAAGTGATGTTTGAACAGAGCCTTGAAAAATGCGCCAAGTGCAGGGTTGTGTAAAAGGTGGACTAGACATGGCTAGCCAGTGCAAAGGCTCTGAAGCTTGATTCTCTTGTGGCAGAAACACTAGGTTCCTCTTTTGGACTTCTGGCTTAAGTCCCGTGGAAGGGGCTCTGAACCACATGCCAGGATGAAGTTCTGAAGCCAGCAGCTGGAAGCTTGGCCTTTGTTTCCTACAAAATATTCAGGGTTTATGGTAATCCATTTCTGGTTGCTGGGATGGGGAAACAGTCTAGAGTGCATAAAGGTCTATGTGGATAGAGTACTCCTTAGAGTGATTGGGAAAGGAGTTGCAGATGGAGCATTTCACTAGTATAATATAGCGGGTTACAAGGAGGGAATGGTCTGCTGTGGGGAGGGTCTGTATTAGACCCATAAACTATAGTTAGGATGGAGAGGGAATCAACACCAATCCTGGTGGAGGCAAGAATCTGGCTCCATCCTCCTGGCTTCTACCTGGGCTTTAAGCAGACACCCACTTTCCAGCTTTGACATTGACCTGTTCTGTGGCCTCCATCATTGTTCTTATCTCCCTCTTCACCCTTTTGTCCACTTTGAATTGGCCTTAAGACTGAGTGTCCAGGGAAGACACTGGCTCTGTGATGAGGGGAACAAAAATCAAGGACGTTCCTGAGCACTGAGTGGTCCTAGAGAACTTTCATGCCCCAGCTCTGCCCAGTTACAGAGCTTTCTGGAAGTTCACATAAGTCTCCCTCCCTCCCTCAGATTCTGGGCTGTCATTGGCTACTGTTCTGCATGGGCATTTTGGTAGCTGGGCTGGTCTTCACGACTTTGGAGGCAGGGTTTTGGTGCTGGAGTGTGAATACATTTTGGAGTTATCTCTGACTTCTCCTTGTCCCCTTACCCCTGGAGGCATCAGCCAACTCAGTCAACTGTAGACATGCCCTGGTGATTTGGGCTGACCTTGTGTGAGGTTCTGCAGTCATATGTTCCCCCGTTCACCCCTAAACTCAGTAACAAGCCCAGCAGGCACTTCTTCCTCCAGTCAGTCATCCCTGAAGTGCATTCATGCATTCAACCATTCTCTTCTTTACCCGAAAAAAAATTGGATTTGGATTTTAGGGGCACTTCATAGAAGTAACTTCATTAAAGAGGAATTTTTCCTTAGTGGGAGAAGCACAGCATGTGGTGCAGGATTCCTGATCTCACGGCACAGAGCCAACAGGGCTCAGCTTGCAACAGTTGGGTGGGATGTAAATGAGGGATGTAAGAATATGGGGGAGAGGGCAAGAAGGATGAGGCAGAAGAGAGAGGGAAGAAGAAACAATAAAAGCAGGAAGGAGAAGGGGTGCCTGGGTGGCTCAGTCAGTTAAGTGTCTTGCTCTTGGTTTCAGCTCAGATCATGATCTTGTGGTTCGTGGGTTTGAGCCCTTGTGTTGGGCTCCTCACTGACAATTTGAAGCCTGCTTGGGATTCTCTCTCTCTCCCTCTCTCTCTGCGCCTCCCCTGCTCTCTCTCTCTTTCAAAATAAATAAAACTTTTAAAAAGCAGAAAGGAGAAATCAAGAGACACCAGAATAAAAGTTCACACTTACTGATGCTTAATATGGGCCAGACATTGTTTTTAGCAATGCACGGCAAAAGCCTAGAAGGAAATGAAGGGGATCAGGGTAAGCCATCTCCAAATATCCCACTTTGGCATAAGAATTATTTTGAGCTGTTGTGGTGTCTTGGTGGATCAGTTAAGAGTCCAACTCTTGATTTCGGCTCAGGTCATGATCTCAGCTCAGGTCATGATCTCACGGTTTGTGAGATGGAGCCCTGTGTCGGGCTCTGCACTGACAGCATGAAGCCTTCTTGGGATTCTCTCCCTCCCCTGCCTATGCTCTCTCTCTCTCAAAATAAATAAATAAATAAACTTTATAAAAAATAAAATAAAATTTCTTAAAAAAAGAATTATTTTGAGCTGACAGACTTTGAGTTCCTGCAATCTCTTATGTGCTTAACAGCAAACCCTTTCTAAAGGACTGAAAAGAACTCAATTATCATAAATACTCTCCCTTGGAGCATCTCTTCTCTTAAGTTGGCACTACATCCAAACGGACATTGTCAAAAGACTATTATGTGAAAAAGAGTGAAGGAAACATAACTCAAAATGGAGTTTGGAAACAATTAAGGGAGGGTTCCCATTCAGGCACCACTTGTTGCAGCTTACTTTACATACCCCAGCAGGAAGAAGGAAGATTATCTCCTTGCTCAGCCATAGTCCAGCTAATGAGAAACCACCACGGCTCAGCCAATGAGAGGCTGCCACAACCTCAAACTCCCACTCTTCTCCAATGAACTTTCATTCACAACAACCCTCCCCAACTCCCTCCTTTATTCTTTAAAAAGCAAGCCCTGGGGTGCTTCAGTAACTCAGTCAGTTAACCATCTGACTTCAGCTCAGGTCATGATCTTGCAGTTTGTGGGTTAGAATCCTGCAATGGGCTCTGTGCTGACAGCTCAGAGCCTGGACCCTGGAGCCTGCTTTGGATTCTGTGTCTCCCTCTCTCTCTGTGCCTCCCCAGCTTGTGCTTTCTCTCTCTCAAAAATAAATAAACTTTAAAAATAAAAAAAAGCAAGCCCCTCTCCTTTGTTCCTGGACCTGCCTATGGTTCACCATAGTTTGCATGTCCTGAATTGCAATTTCTCTGCTATTCCTGAATAAAATAATTTTTGCTGGTTAAATAGATGGCTATTTTATTTTTAAGGCTGACAATTAAATCTCTAATCTATTCTAAGAGCCCATGTAAAGTCATTTGCTTTTCCCTAAGTACCCTTTCTCCTCCTTCCTTTCTCTTGCTAACTTAAGTATATAGACTCCAAATTCGAGCCACCCCTTTGAGTTACTCACCACTGAAAGCACCCAAGTATATAGGATGCATGTGTTAGTAATTTCTGTTTTTCTCTTGTTAATCTGCCTTTTATGAGTCTAATTTGTAGGAACCAAGGTGAAGAACCTAAGAGGTAGAGAAAAAATTTTTCTTCCTCTTATAGAAACTGTACCATACATTAAATGGTATTCTTGAGTGTGGAACTCTGGGTAATTTTCCAATAAATAATTTTTCTTTGTTTTATTATTTACTTGCATTTTCCTAGTTTACATTAATCAGTCTTCATGCTGTTTATACTTTTATTTATTTATATTTTTTGTACACAGTATAGTTTTAATAAGTTTATCATAAGTCTATATCCACAGGCTTCTACACAAAAGTTTACAAACACATATATCTGAATGAAGACGTTACTTGAAAGACACATTATACACAGGGTAACGTCAAGACCTTCAACACAGGATATTCACATATGCTTCCACACTAATGTTTATGAGCACTTTTATCTAAAAGAAGGAAGATGTTACTTGAAAGACTTTTTATACACAGTGTAATTTCAATGAGTTAAGCATATGGCTAATCCCATATGCTTCTGCCATTTTGTTTACAATGAAAAAAAAATATTGTTCTAAAGGCTCATTTTCTTAGTCTAACTATTTCAGTGTAGTGTTTTGATATCTTTGTCAAGTTTGAAATCAGTGAGTGAGTGTGGAGGTTCCTCAGAAAATTAAAAATAGACCTACCCTATGACCCAGCAATAGCACTGCTAGGAATTTACCCAAGGGATACAGGAGTACTGATGCATAGGGGCACTTGTACCCCAATGTTTATAGCAGCACTTTCAACAATAGCCAAATTATGGAAAGAGTCCATCAACTGATAAATGGATAAAGAAATTGTGGTTTATATACACAATGGAGTACCTCGTGGCAATGAGAAAGAATGAAATACGGCCCTTTGTAGCAACGTGGATGGAACTGGAGAGTGTGATGCTAAATGAAATAAGCCATACAGAGAAAGACAGATACCGTATGTGTTCACTCTTATGTGGACCTGAGAAACTTAACAGAAACCCATGGGGGAGGGGAAGAAAAAAAAAAAAGAGGTTAGAGTGGGAGAAAGCCAAAGCATAAGAGACTCTTAAAAACTGAGAACAAACTGAGGGTTGGTGGGGGGTGGGAGGGAGGGGAGGGTGGGTGATGGGTATTGAGGAGGGCACCTTTTGGGATGAGCACTGGGTGTTGTATGGAAACCAATTTGACAATAAATTTCATATATTGAAAAAAAAGAAATCAGTGAGTGAGCAGGGGCAGTATTTACAGCAAAAGGAAGATTTGAGATGCAGTATTCACTGCTGGTATGGGGAAGGATTGCAGAGGGGATAGAAAGTCAGCAAAATTCTGCAAGTGTTCTGGAAAATACCAAGGCAATACAGGCAAAACACAGGTCCCTAAGAAGAGATTGTGCATTGTCATAAGTTACTTTATTAAGGCTTCATAGACTTTTCCCCAGTTTTGGTTCTAGTGGCTCATTTGATTAGTTCATAGTATGCATAGGCAGTATGATTTGTGACCAATGCCAAGATCATAGGTTCAAGCCTCATCTACAGCACTTTTTACTTTCTGAGCAGTTCTGAGGATGTGATCACCTGGATCACTTTTCTTGCTTTCTGCAAGGCTATAGATTGACAAAGGAAAAAATAGGAAATCAGTACATAGTGAAATGGTTAGACCCAACTTTTCCCCCAACAACATCTGTAAAGCCATAAGTAGAAAGTGAACAATACCAGTTGTTATAGCACTGAGTTATGAATTATGGGATTCAATATGATCACTCCTAAAATAAAAATGGAAGTGAATGAAAATTATTAGGGGAAAAAAACTATGAGAGAGAAGACTGTTGGACTATTTTGGCAAAGGGAGAGATCGTGATAGATGCTTTGAACTAAGTGGATGTATTGAACATGGAAAGAATTGGGCATATTATACAGGTATTTGGGAAGCAAAATGGACTGTAGTCAGCAAGGATTTGGTCTTGGGGTGAAGGAGAGGTAGGTGTAAAATGTTGAGAGCAGGTTTCTGTGCTGGGAAATAAGATGGGTGATGGTGCCATTCATTGATATGAATAATACTAGAAGAGGACTATTTTGTAAAGAATTACAAGATAGAAATTTTTCTCAAAGGGCTCATGGTCTAAATAGAAATTGGGATGAGGGATTTCTCTTATGACCTATAGTTACATATCCCTATGAGTTTGAGACCCTAATCCTCTATACTCCTCATATACTCAATGTCACAGGCTCTATAGTTCCAGTATTGTTTTCAGTATATGCCTTTCCTTTAGAAATATGTACATAGAAAATACATGAATATAGCCTAATGCAGAAGTTTCAAATGATATCTAAATGTATGGACTACATTAGGCTATTATCACCTACCCCATTCTTCCCCACCTCACAAGTGACGGCGGGGGGGGGGGGGCAGTTAAAGGTGTTTTATTCCAGACATTTTTCTCTGCTCTCACACATCACACATGCATGCAAACACACAAAGAAGGTCCCACTATGACCATTACCCACTTGTACCCTGTTAATGATATGTCATGGAGAAATCCTGGCCAGTACAGATTGGTCTGTTTTTCAGTTCACTTGTGCTCCATGGTATAACATAAATGCACATCACTCTTTTACCTTCCCATGTGCACTTTTGGCTACTAATAGCCACTTAATGTGTTTTTTTTTTATACCAGTTTTCTCCTTTCTTGTGCACATAGCTCTCTCTCTGTGTGCGAGGGGGTTTATTACACATTTTTACAAGTAGGATTGCTTGGTCAAAGAATTCAGTCATTCAGCAAACCCTTATTAAGCAGCTACTATGTGGCTAGGGTTTATTCTAAGAGTTAGTGAAAATTAGTGAACAAAACAGACAATATCTATGATGGAGTGACCATTTTTTTGATCAATGCTGAGACACTATTGTCTCTCACTGGTGTAGGGAAGTTAATACCTGTTTACTGCTATCCTAAATACCACTCCTGGTTGGGGTTTTGCAGCTGACCAAAAGTATTCAAATGATCCAAAAGGAGGCAGGAGAGAGGGAATAAAATAGATAAACAAGCATTAAAAAATCCAAAATAAAACAAAAACCAGAGGGAGCAAACAGAACAACTTCACTTTCCAATAACCTTATAGCCCTGAACACAATCCTGTCAATTATTACATTAAATGTTACTGGTATAAGCAACTCAATAAAAACATAGAGATGCATAGACAAAAGCAACGCCCTACTAAATGCAACACACAAGAAACGTACTTTAAATATAAAAATACAGAGAGTTTGAAAGTAAATAAATGGAAAAGGTTATATTATAGACACAAAAACATAAGGATGAGGCAAATGCCCAACACTGTGCTTCTGTGGATCCATCCCTCTGACGGGACTGCCTCCCTCCTAGTGCTGCAGGGCTCCTCCTGCAGGGGACCACCAATGGCAAAGCGAGCTAAGCCTGCCCCTCCCGCCCCTGTGCACCTTGAGTATCCACCCTGGCTAATACACCATTGACCAGATCCCATCGAAGCAGCACCACAAGCCTGGAAGTGTGCAAGTAGCCCAGATAGGGGCCACAACACTCTACAGTGAGTCCTACCCCTGGGAGAGGGGAAGATAAGGTACACACCAGTCTGACTGTGGCCCCTGTGGTGGGGGCTGACTACAGCCCTGCCCACCAACACAAGTTACTCCTGACAGCACAGGGGAAGTGCCCTACAGTTTGGAGCTACTGCAGGCACTACCCAAAATGACAAAACGGAAGAATTCTCCTCAAAAGAAACTCCAGGAAGTAGCGACAGCCAACAAGTTGATCAACAACGATTTAAGCAATATAATGGAACAAGAATTTAGAATAATAGTCATAAAATTAATCGCTGGGCTTGAAAAAAGCATAGAGGACAGCAGAGAATCTATTGCTACAGAGATCAAGGGACTAAGAAATAGTCATGAGGAGCTAAAAAATGCTATACATGAGGTGCAAAATAAAATGGAGGTGGCCATAGCACGGATTGAAGAGGCAGAGGGGACAATAAGTGTATTAGAAGATATAATTACGGAAAAAGAGGAAGCTGAGAAAAAGAGAGATAAAAAAATCTAGGAGTATGAGGGGAGAACTAGAGAACTAAGTGATGCAATCAAACGGAACAATATCCGTATCATAGGAATTCCAGAAGAAGAAGAGAGAGAGAAAGGGGCTGAAGGTGTACTTGAACAAATCATAGCTGAGAACTTCCCTCATCTGGGAAGGAAAAAGGCATTGAAATCCAAGAGGCACAGAAAACTCCCTTCAGACGTAACTTCAATCGATCTTCTGCACGACATACCATAGTGAAATTGGCAAAATACAAGGATAAAGAGAAAATTTGAAAGTAGCTAGGGATAAACAGGCCCTAATATACAAAGGTAGACACAAAAGAGTAGTAGCAGACCTATCTACTGAAACTTGGCAGGCCAGAAAGGAGTGGCAGGAAATCTTCAATGTGATGAACAGAAAAAAATATGCAGCCGAGAATTCTTTATCCAGCAAGTCTGTCATTCAGAATAGAAGGAGAGATAAAGGTTTTCCCAAACAAACAAAAACTGAAGGAATTCATCACCACTAAACCAGCCCTACAAGAGATCCTAAGGGGGACTCTGTGAGTGAAATGTTGCAAGGACCACAAAGTACCAGAGACATCACTACTAGCATGAAACCTACAGACATCACAATGACTCTAAACCCATACCTCTCATTAACAACACTGAATGTAAATGGACTTAATGCTTCAACCAAAAGACAACCAAATGCTTCAACCAAGACCCATCTATTTGCTGTCTACAAGAGACTCATTTTAGACCTGAGGACACCTTCAGATTGAAAGTGAGGGGATGGAGAACTATCTTTCATGCTACTGGAAGTCAAAAGAAGGCTGGAGTAGCCATACTTATATCAGACAAACTAGACTTTAAATTAAAGGCTGTAACAAGAGATGAAGAACGGCATTATATAATAATTACAGGGTCTATCCATCAGGAAGAGCTAACAATTATAAATGTCTATGCACCGAATACGGGAGCCCCCAAATATATAAAACAATCACAAACAAGCAACCTTATTGATAAGAATGTGGTAATTGCAGGGGACTTTAATACCCCACTTACAACAATGGATAGATCATCTAGACACACGGTCAATAAAGAAACAAGGGCCCTGAATGATACATTAGATCAGATGGACTTGACAGATATATTTAGAACTCTGCATCCCAAAGTAACAGAATATACTTTCTTCTCGAGTACACATGGAACATTGTCTAAGACAGATCACATTCCGGGTCACAAAACAGCCCTTAATAAGTATAAAAGAATTGAGATCATACCATGCACATTTTCAGACCACAATGCTATGAAACTTGAAATCAACCACAGGAAAAAGGGTAGAAAACCTCCGAAAGCATGGAGGTTAAAGAACATCCTATTAAAGAATGAATGGGTCAACCAGGCAATTAGAGAAGAAATTAAAGAATATGTGGAAACAAATGAAAATGAAAATACAATCCAAATGCTTTGGGATGCAGCGAAGGCAGACCTGAGAGGAAAATACATTGCAATCCAGGCCTATCTCAAGAAACAAGATAAATCCCAACTACAAAATCTAACAGCACACCTAAAGGAAATAGAAGCAGAAAAAGAAAGATATCCCAAACCCAGCAGAAGAATAGAAATAAAGATCAGAGCAGAAATAAACAATACAGAATCTAAAAACAACTGTAGAGCAGATCAATGAAACCAAGAATTGGTTTTTTAAAAAAATAAACAAAATTGATAAACCTCTAGTCAGGCTTCTCAAAAAGAAAAGGGATATGACCCAAATTTTCATGAATGAAAATGGAATTATTACAACCAATCCCTCAGAAATACAAAGCAATTATCAGGAATAGTGTGAAAAAGTATATGCCAACAAACTGGACAACCTGGAAGAAATGGACAAATTCCTAAGCACCCACACACTTCCAAACTCAAACAGGAAGAAATAGAAAACTTGAACAGACCCATAACCAGTGAAGAGATTGAATCAGTTATCAAAAATCTCCCAACAAAAAAGAGTCCAGGACCAGATGGCTTCCCTGGGGAATTCTACCAGACATCTAAGGCAGAGATAATACCTATCCTTCTCAAGCTGTTCCAAAAAATAGAAAGGGAAGGAAAACTTCCAGACTCACTTTACTTTGATTCCTAAACCAGACAGAGACCCAGTAAAAAAAGAGAACTACAGGCCAATATCCCTGATGAACATAGGTGCAAAAATTCTCAACAAGATACTAACAAATCAAATTCAACAGCATATAAAAAGAATTATTCACCATATTAAGTGGAATTCATTCTTGGGCTACAGGGCTGGTTCAACATTCACAAATCAATCAATGTGATACATCACATTAATAAAAGAAACGATAAGAAACATATGATCCTGTCAATCGATGCAGAAAAAGCATTTGACAGAATTAAGCATCCTTTCTTAATAAAAGCCCTCGAGAAAGTCGGGATAGAAGTAACATACTTAAACATTAAAAAAGCCATTTATGAAAAGCCCACAGCTAATATCATCCTCAATGGGGAAAAACTGAGAGCTTTCTCCCTGAGATCAGGAACACGACAGGGATGTCCACTCTCACCGCTGTTGTTTATCATAGTGTTGGAAATTCTAACATCAGCAGACAACAAAAGGAAACCAAAGGCATCAAAATTGGCAAAGATGAAGTCAAGCTTTCGCTTTTTGCAGATGACATGATACTATACATGGAAAATCCGATAAACTCCACCAGAAGTCTGCTAGAACTGATACATGAATTCAGCAAAGTTGCAGGATACAAAATCAATGTACAGAAATCAGTTGCATTCTTATACACTAACAATGAAGCAACAGAAAGACAAATAAAGAAACTGATCCCATTCACAATTGCACCAAGAAGCATAAAATACCTAGGAATAAATCTAACCAAAGATGCAAAAGATCTGTATGCTGAAAACTATAGAAAGCTTATGAAGGTAATTGAAGAAGATTTAAAGAAATGGAAAGATATTCCCTGCTCATGGATTGGAAGAATAAATATTGTCAAAATGTCAATACTACCCAAAGCTATCTACACATTCAATGCAATCCCAATAGAAATTGCACCAGCATTCTTCTCGAAACTAGAACAAGCAATCCTAAAATTTGTATGGAACCACAAAAGACCCTGAATAGCCAAAGTAATGTTGAAGAAGAAGACCAAAGCTGGAGGCCTCACAATTCCAGACTTTACCCTCTACTACAAAGCTGTAATCATCAAGACAGCATGGTATTGGCACAAAACAGACACATAGACCAATAGAATAGAATAGGGACTCCAGAATTGGACCCACAAAAGTATGGGCAACTAATCTTTGAAAAAGCAGGAAATACAGTCTCTTTAACAAATGGTGCTGGGAGAACTGGACAGCAACACGCAGAAGAATGAAACTAGACCACTTTCTTACACCATTCACAAAAATAAACTCAAAATGGATAAAGGACCTGAATGTGAGACAGGAAACCATCAAAACCCTAGAGGAGAAAGCAGGAAAAAGACTCTCTGACCTCAGCCACAGCAATTTTTTACTTGACACATCTCCAAAGGCAAGGGAATTAAAAGCAAAAATGAAGTATTGGGACCTCATTAAGATAAAAAGCTTCTGTAATGCAAAGGAAACAATCAACAAAACTAAAAGGCAACCAACGGAATGGGAAAAGATATTTGCAAATGACATATCAGAGAAAGGGCTAGTATCCAAAATCTATAAAGAACTCACCAAACTCCACACCAGAAAACCAAATAATCCAGTGAAGAAATGGGCAGAAGACATGAATAGACACTTCTCTAAAGAAGACATCCAGATGGCCAACAGGCACATGAAAAGATGCTCAACGTAACCCCTCATTAGGGAAATACAGATGAAAACCACACTGAGATACTGCCTCATGCCAGTCAGAGTGGCTAAAATGAATAAATCAGGAGACTATATATGCTGGTGAGGATGTGGAGAAACGGGAACCCTCTTGCACTGTTGGTGGGAATGCAAACTGGTGCAGCCTCTCTGGAAAACAGTGGAGGTTCCTCAAGAAATTAAAAAGAGATCTACCTTATGACCCAGGAATAGCACTGCTAGGAATTTACCCAAGGGATACAGGAGTGCTGATGTAGAGGGGCACTTGTACCCCAATGTTTATAGCAGCACTTTCAACAATAGCCAAATTGTGGAAAGAGCCTAAATGTCCATCAACTGATGAATGGATAAAGAAATTGTGGTTTATATACACAATGGAATACTACTTGGCAACGAGAAAGAATGAAATATGGCCTTTTGTAGCAACATGGATGGAACTGGAGAGTGTGATGCTAAGTGAAATAAGCCATACAGAGAAAGACAGATACCATATGGTTTCCCTCTTATGTGCATCCTGAGAAACTTGACAGAAGTCCATGGGGGAAGGGAAGGGAAAAAAAGTTAGAGAGGCAGGGAGCCAAACCATAAGAGACTCTTAAAAACAGAATAAACTGAGGGTTGATGGGGGGTGGAAGGGAGGAGAAAGTGGGTGATTGGCACTGAAGAGGGCACCTGTTGGGATGAGCACTGGGTGTTGTATGGAAACCAATTTGGTAATAAATTTCATATTTAGAAAAACATAAGGATGCAGTGGATATTATAAACCAGATACAGTATATTTGAAGACAATAAAAGTAAAATGTCATAATGATAAACGGATAGTTCCTTAGAAAGATATAACAATTATACATATGTATGTACCTAATAATAGAGCCTCAATATACATGAAGCAGAAATTGATGGAAACATAGCAGGAAATTTGAACACTCTCTTTATAGTTGATGGAATGACTAGACCAAAAACAAATTCACTAAAGACACAAATGGTTTGAGCACTGCTATCAACCATCTTGACTTAACTGCCATCTATAGAATGCTCCATTCAACAATTGCAAAATATACAGTCTTTTCAAGTGTATATCATCATTTCACCACAAGAGACCATAGGTTAGACCTTAAAGCATATCTTGATAAATTTTAAAGGACCAAGATTATACAGAGCATATTCTATGATCACAGTTGAATTAGATTACAAATCAATTATATGATATATTGGAAACTCCCCAAATCTGGAAGTTAAACAACCTACTTTAAAATGATTCAGGGGAGAGAGGGAAGATGGCGGCGTAGGAGGACGCTGGGCTCACAGCACCTCCTGCTGATCACTTAAATTCCACCTACACCTGCCTAAATAACCCAGAGAACTGCCAGAGGATTAGCAGAACAAAGTCTCTGGGGCCAAGCGCAGACTAGAGGCCCACGGAAGAGGGTAGGAAGGGCGGCGAGGCGGTGTGCCCTCCACGCGGACTGGCAGGAGGGAGCTGGGGCGGAGGGGCGGCTCGCCGGCCAAGCAGAGCCCCCGAGTCTGGCTGGCAAAAGCGGAGGGGCCTGACGGACTGTGTTCCGACAGCAAGCGCGACTTAGCGTCTGGGAGGTCATAAGGTAACAGCTCTGCTCAGAAAGCGGGAAGGCTGGAGGACAAAGGGAGGGAGAGCTGCTGAGCCCCCGGACGACAGAGCTCAGTTTGGTGGGGAACAAAGGTGCTCGCCAGCGCCATCTCCCCCGCCCATCCCACAGCCAAAATCCCAAAGGGAACCAGTTCCTGCCAGGGAACTTGCTCGCTCCGCGCAAACACCCAACTCTGTGCTTCTGCGGAGCCAAACCTCCGGCAGCGGATCTGACTCCCTCCCGCTGCCACAGGGCCCCTCCTGAAGTGGATCACCTAAGGAGAAGCGAGCTAAGCCTGCCCCTCCTGCCCCCGTGCACCTTGCCTACCCACCCCAGCTAATATGCCAGATCCCCAGCACCACAAGCCTAGCAGTGTGCAAGTAGCCCAGACAGGCCACGCCACCCCACAGTGAATCCCGCCCCTAGGAGAGGGGAAGAGAAGGCACACACCAGTCTGACTGTGGACCCAGCGGTGGGCTGGGGGCAGACATCAGGTCGGACTGCGGCCCTGCCCACCAACTCCAGTTATACACCACAGCACAGGGGAAGTGCCCTGCAGGTCCTCACCACTCCAGGGACTATCCAAAATGACCAAATGGAAGAATTCCCCTCAGAAGAATCTCCAGGAAATAACAACAGCTAATGAACTGATCAAAAAGGATTTAAATAACATAACAGAAAGTGAATTTAGAATAATACTCATAAAATTAATCGCTGGGCTTGAAAACAGTATAGAGGACAGCAGAGAATCTCTTGCTACAGAGATCAAGGGACTAAGGAACAGTCACGAGGAGCTGAAAAGCGCTTTAAACGAAATGCAAAACAAAACGGAAATGACGACGGCTCGGACTGAAGAGGCAGAGGAGAGAATAGGTGAACTAGAAGATAAAGTTATGGAAAAAGAGGAAGCTGAGAGAAAGAGAGATAAAAAAAATCCAGGAGTATGAGGGGAAAATTAGAGAACTAAGTGATACACTAAAAAGAAATAATATACGCATAATTGGTATCCCAGAGGAGGAAGAGAGAGGGAAAGGTGCTGAAGGGGTACTTGAAGAAATTATAGCTGAGAACTTCCCTGACCTGGGGAAGGAAAAAGGCATTGAAATCCAAGAGGCACAGAGAACTCCCTTCAGACGTAACTTGAATCGATCTTCTGCACGACATATCATAGTGAAACTGGCAAAATACAAGGATAAAGAGAAAATTCTGAAAGCAGCAAGGGATAAACGTGCCCTCACATATAAAGGGAGACCTATAAGACTCGTGACTGATCTCTCTTTTGAAACTTGGCAGGCCAGAAAGGATTGGCACGAGATCTTCAGTGTGCTAAACAGAAAAAATATGCAGCCGAGAATCCTTTATCCAGCAAGTCTGTCATTTAGAATAGAAGGAGAGATAAAGGTCTTCCCAAACAAACAAAAACTGAAGGAATTTGTCACCACTAAACCAGCCCTACAAGAAATCCTAAGGGGGATCCTGTGAGACAAAGTACCAGAGACATCGCTACAAGCATAAAACATACAGACATCACAATGACTCTAAACCCGTATCTTTCTATAATATCACTGAATGTAAATGGATTAAATGCGCCAACCAAAAGACATAGGGTATCAGAATGGATAAAAAAACAAGACCCATCTATTTGCTGTCTACAAGAGACTCATTTTAGATCTGAGGACACCTTTAGATTGAGAGTGAGGGGATGGAGAACTATTTATCATGCTCCTGGAAGCCAAAAGAAAGCTGGAGTAGCCATACTTCTATCAGACAAACTAGACTTTAAATTAAAGGCTGTAACAAGAGATGAAGAACGGCATTATATAATAATTACAGGGTCTCTCCATCAGGAAGAGCTAACAATTATAAATGTCTATGCGCCGAATACTGGAGCCCCCAAATATATAAAACAATTACTCACAAACATAAGCAACCTTATTGATAAGAATGTGGTAATTGCAGGGGACTTTAACACCCCACTTACAGAAATGGATAGATCATCTAGACACACGGTCAATAAAGAAACAAGGGCCCTGAATGATACATTGGATCAGATGGACTTGACAGATATATTTAGAACTCTGCATCCCAAAGCAACAGAATATACTTTCTTCTCGAGTGCACATGGAACATTCTCCAAGATAGATCATATACTGGGTCACAAAACAGCCCTTCATAAGTTTACAAGAATTGAAGTTATACCATGCATACTTTCAGACCACAATGCTATGAAGCTTGAAATCAACCACAGGAAAAAGTCTGGAAAACCTCCAAAAGCATGGAGGTTAAAGAACACCCTACTAACGAATGAGTGGGTCAACCAGGCAATTAGAGAAGAAATTAAAAAATATATGGAAACAAACAAAAATGAAAATACAACAATCCAAACGCTTTGGGACACAGCGAAGGCAGTCCTGAGAGGAAAATACATTGCAATCCAGGCCTATCTCAAGAAACAAGAAAAATCCCAAATACAAAATCTAACAGCACACCTAAAGGAAATAGAAGCAGAACAGCAAAGGCAGCCTAAACCCAGCAGAAGAAGAGAAATCATAAAGATCAGAGCAGAAATAAACAATATAGATCTAAAAAAACTGTAGAGCAGATCAACGAAACCAAGAGTTGGTTTTTTGAAAAAATAAACAAAATGACAAACCTCTAGCCAGGCTTCTCAAAAAGAAAAGGGAGATGACCCAAATCGATAAAATCATGAATGAAAATGGAATTATTACAACCAATCCCTCAGAGATACAAACAATTATCAGGGAATACTATGAAAAATTATATGCCAACAAATTGGACAACCTGGAAGAAATGGACAAATTCCTAAACACCCACACGCTTCCAAAACTCAATCAGGAGGAAATAGAAAGCTTGAACAGACCCATAACCAGCGAAGAAATTGAATCGGTTATCAAAAATCTCCCAACAAATAAGAGTCCAGGACCAGATGGCTTCCCAGGGGAGTTCTACCAGACGTTTAAAGCAGAGATAATACCTATCCTTCTCAAGCTATTCCAAGAAATAGAAAGGGAAGGAAAACTTCCAGACTCATTCTATGAAGCCAGTATTACTTTGATTCCTAAACCAGACAGAGACCCAGTAAAAAAAGAGAACTACAGGCCAATATCCCTGATGAATATGGATGCAAAAATTCTCAATAAGATACTAGCAAATCGAATTCAACGGCATATAAAAAGAATTATTCACCATGATCAAGTGGGATTCATTCCTGGGATGCAGGGCTGGTTCAACATTCGCAAATCAATCAACGTGATACATCACATTAACAAAAAAAAAGAGAAGAACCATATGATCCTGTCAATCGATGCAGAAAAGGCCTTTGACAAAATCCAGCACCCTTTCTTAATAAAAACCCTTGAGAAAGTCGGGATAGAAGGAACGTACTTAAAGATCATAAAAGCCATTTATGAAAAGCCCACAGCTAACATCATCCTCAACGGGGAAAAACTGAGAGCTTTCTCCCTGAGATCAGGAACACGACAGGGATGCCCACTCTCACCGCTGTTGTTTAACATAGTGCTGGAAGTTCTAGCATCAGCAATCAGACAACAAAAGGAAACCAAAGGCATCAAAATTGGCAAAGATGAAGTCAAGCTTTCGCTTTTTGCAGATGACGTGATACTATACATGGAAAATCCGATAGACTCCACCAAAAGTCTGCTAGAACTGATACATGAGTTCAGCAAAGTTGCAGGATACAAAATCAATGTACAGAAATCAGTTGCATTCTTATACACTAACAATGAAGCAACAGAAAGACAAATAAAGAAACTGATCCCATTCACAATTGCACCAAGAAGCATAAAATACCTAGGAATAAATCTAACCAAAGATGTAAAAGATCTGTATGCTGAAAACTATAGAAAGCTTATGCAGGTAATTGAAGAAGATATAAAGAAATGGAAAGACATTCCCTGCTCATGGATTGGAAGAATAAATATTGTCAAAATGTCAATACTACCCAAAGCTATCTACACATTCAATGCAATCCCAATCGAAATTGCGCCAGCATTCTTCTCGAAACTAGAACAAGCAATCCTAAAATTCATATGGAACCACAAAAGGCCCCGAATAGCCAAAGTGATTTTGAAGAAGAAGACCAAAGCAGGAGGCATCACAATCCCAGACTTTAGCCTCTACTACAAAGCTGTCATCATCAAGACAGCATGGTATTGGCACAAAAACAGACACCTAGACCAATGGAATAGAATAGAAACCCCAGAACTAGACCCACAAACGTATGGCCAACTCATCTTTGACAAAGCAGGAAAGAACATCCAATGGAAAAAAGACAGTCTCTTTAACAAATGGTGCTGGGAGAACTGGACAGCAACATGCAGAAGGTTGAAACTAGACCACTTTCTCACACCATTCACAAAAATAAACTCAAAATGGATAAAGGACCTGAATGTGAGACAGAAAACCATCAAAACCTTAGAGGAGAAAGCAGGAAAAGACCTCTCTGACCTCAGCCGTAGCAATCTCTTACTCGACACATCCCCAAAGGCAAGGGAATTAAAAGCAAAAGTGAATTACTGGGACCTTATGAAGATAAAAAGCTTCTGCACAGCAAAGGAAACAACCAACAAAACGAAAAGGCAACCAACGGAATGGGAAAAGATATTTGTAAATCACATATCGGACAAAGGGCTAGTATCCAAAATCTATAAAGAGGTCACCAAACTCCACACCCAAAAATCAAAGAACCCAGTGAAGAAATGGGCAGAAAACATGAATAGACACTTCTCTAAAGAAGACATCTGGATGGCCAACAGGCACATGAAAAGATGTTCAACGTCGCTCCTTATCAGGGAAATACAAATCAAAACCACACTCAGATATCACCTCACGCCAGTCAGAATGGCCAAAATGAAGAAATCAGGAGACTATAGATGCTGGAGAGGATGTGGAGAAACGGGAACCCTCTTGCACTGTTGGTGGGAATGCAAATTGGTGCAGCCGCTCTGGAAAGCAGTGTGGAGGTTCCTCAGAAAATTAAAAATAGACTTACCCTATGACCCAACAATAGCACTGCTAGGAGTTTACCCAAGGGATACAGGAGTACTGATGCATAGGGGCACTTGTACCCCAATGTTTATAGCAGCACTCTCAACAATGGCCAAATGATGGAAAGAGCCTAAATGTCCATCAACTGATGAATGGATAAAGAAATTGTGGTTTATATACACAATGGAATACTACGTGACAATGAGAAAGAATGAAATATGGCCTTTTGTAGCAACGTGGATGGAACTGGAGAGTGTGATGCTAAGTGCAATAAGCCATACAGAGAAAGACAGATACCATATGGTTTCACTCTTATGTGGATCCTGAGAAACGTAACAGAAACCCATGGGGGAGGGGAAGGAAAAAAAAAAGAGGTTAGAGTGGGAGAGAGCCAAAGCATAAGAGACTGTTAAAAACTGAGAACAAACTGAGGGTTGATGGGGGTGGGAGAGAGGGGAGGGTGGGTGATGGGTATTGAGGAGGGCACCTTTTGGGATGAGCACTGGGTGTTGTATGGAAACCAATTTGACAATAAATTTCATATATTAATATTCAGTCCAAAAAAAATGATTCATGGGTGGAAGATGAAATCATGAGAGAAATTAGAAAATATTTTGAGCTGAACAACAGTGAAAGTGGAACAGATCAAAATTCATGGGATTGAACTAAAGGGATGCTTAGAGGAAAATTTATAGTTTTAAATGATAATATTAGAGAAGAATTATGTAAGGGCACCTGGGTGGCTCAGTCAGTTGAGTGTCTGATTCTTGATTTTAGCTCAGGTCATGATCCCAGGGTCATGTGATCAAGCCCCGCATCGGGCTCTGTGCTGAGTATGGAGCTTGCTTAATATTCTCTCTCTTCCTCTGCCCCTCTCCCCAACTTGCACTCTCTCTTTTAAAAAAAAAAAGTCACCTAAGGTCTCTTCTTAAGAAGATAGAAGAAGAGCAAAGTTAATCCCTGGTAACTAGAAGGAAGGAAATAATAAAGAGCAGAAATAAACTTTATTGGAAACAGTAGAGACAATTAACAGAGCCAAAAGTCAGGTCTTGGAAAAGATCAACAAAAGTGACATACCTCTAGCTAGACTGAATAAGACTAGGAAGAGGAAATACATGACTGATATCAGGAACATACATTAGGTTATCAATGAGACCCTACAGATATTGAAAGGGTAATAAGAAAACAGAATAAATAACTCCCAGCCAACAAATTTGACAATGTAGCCAGGATGCATGGAAGGGGAATTTGAACTGTGATGCAAGCCTAATTACTGCCATGGCTGACTCCTTGGGAATCTTTTGAATGTCCATCAGGTTAAGGCTCGATGATATGCCTTTATATCCCCATTTTGATCAGTCATTAAATGTAGGCCACCCAGGGAAGGTGTGTGACCTTGAGTGAGGCAGCTCTCTGCAGTTGAGACAATCCCATAAGGGGCTGACAACTGTCTGACAATAGAACCCCCAGCACCTGAAGGACTAAGCCCGTCATTGAAGGGGAAGAAGGGTAGTACATCCCAGTGTCCACCACAGGTCCCTTTACGAATGCTTCTTTTCAAAATCAGATCAACACTATTAGTAACATGACAGAATGGGTTCAGGTAAACAGAATTAAAGGTATGATGACTTATGAGAGTAATGGATGAATAAATAACAGAATTAATACCTACCACCCACTGTGCGTCAGGCACTGTGGGAGGAACCAAAAATACTTAGAGAAGATATAGTCCCTGGCTCTGCTCCCAGTGGGAGGAGGCACAGCAGACAGGGTGAAATGAAATCTCACATAAAGTATGTATTATTATAATGCCACAGGAGTGAAGAACGGTGAACAATTTACTCTGCCTTTGGCTACAGGTGGGAGGTGTGTGTGTGTGTGAGTGGGCTGGATTTCTAGAAAGGTTTTAGGTAACATTTTAGCATCTATAAGACCAAGAAAATTTTGTACAGGATGTGGTATTTGAGGTGTACTCTAAACATAGTCCTGATATTTTAATGCAGAGTTAGAATACAGTTTGGTTTAGAAAAATATAATATACACAAAGAGTTCTTCTTCTGAAACAACTGCTAATGGAAGACTGGGTTACTATAAACAATATGTTTTTCCTGGAAATGCTGTTCCTGCCAATTATGTGCTGCATTTTAAAAACAACCATTACAATATCTTCAGGATATTTTTCGCATCAGAAAACATAATGGAAATCTATTATGAGCAAGGCTTATTTAGGACATTTTAGTTTACAGACACTATTTTGGACATGTGCTTATGATGTTAAAAAAAAGAAGTTTCCACCACCCTTTGGCTATGTATATGTAGGATCTCTCAAGAAATAGTACTTCATTCAGTTACCTCAGATTCAAATCTTGGAATACAGGTTCCAAAGAATTCAGAGACCTCATACCCTGAACACAGACTCCCAAAACTTCACAGGCTGAACAGCAATAACCAAATATGACACACACAACTCTCGGAGCTCTGACCCTCTAAAGTTGAGAGACCTCACATTCTTGAGTTTAGATGCCAAAAAAACAAAACAGAAAACAAAAATTGTAAGCAAACTTGGGAAACAAACCCTCAAAGAGGGCAGACTCTTACAACCTTGAAAAGAGACACTGAATACCTCAGACTCCAACCTTGGAATGCATATTATGGGAGTATTCTGTGTCATTACAACATGGACACACCTCTGAATACTGGTGATTGAATATTTGGAACCTAGCCCCTCAATGAATGCATAGACCCTTATACCCGGCATACAATCTTATAAATACCCGAGACTCCAACCTTGGGTCACAGACCTTCAACGAGTTCAGAAAACTTACTCCTTAAAAAAAATACATATATGTCATATAAACATTAGAATACAGGCCCTACAAGATTTATGAGTATTACACCCAGAAAACAGACAAAAAAGACCTCAGATCTTGGAACATAGACCCTTAAAGATTTCATAGAACTACAACTCTAAACACAGACATGCCAATACATCAATTTCATTATCATAGACCCTCAAAGTCTTCAAACTCTTACTCTCAAAATATAGATGCACGAATACCTCAGAATCAATCCTATGAAGAAAAGGATCTTCAAAGAGTCAGATACCTCACTCACTGAACATGTACCACCAAACACTTAAGACCCTGACCTGGCAATGTAGACCTTCACAGATCAGGACTTTCACACCCTGAATATAGACTCCAGAAGCTCAGATTCAAAATTCGTATCAAATACACCCAGAAATTTCAGAGTCCTCATACTCCAACCACAAATCCCTAATGCACAAACCCAGATCCCCTGTAACATCAGACTGAAACCTATGAACGCAGATCATCACAATGGTTCACAACCTTCAACTCTGAACTCACAGCCCCATAGAACAAAATCAGACTTTCACACTAACATCTTTACAGCACAGAGAGACCACACACCCAGATCACAGACCCCCAAATACTTCAGATCAAACCTTGGAGCACAGACAGTTAATAAATACAGACACCTCTTATTCCCTGGCCACAGACTCCCAGAACCCCTGTTTCAAACCTTGACACAGACCCTCAAAGACTTCAGGCACACCCATGAACACAGACCTCCAAATACCTCAGATTTAAACCCTTTTTTAAAAGTTTATTTATTTTGTGAGAAAGAACGTGAGAAGGGGAGGGGCAGAGAGAGAGAGGAATAGAGAATTCCAAGCAGGTTCTACATCGTCAGTGCAGAGCACGATGTGGGGCTTGAACTCACAAACTGTGAGATCATGACCTGAGCTGAAACCAAGAGTCAGACACCCAACCGACTGAACCACCCAGGTGCCCCCAGGTTTAAACTTTTGAACATAGATTCTCAGAGTTCAGAGACCTCACATCCTGAACAGAGGCATCTAATCAACTCAGACAAAAAACTTGGAGCTCAGAACTTAAAAGACTTCAAGGACCTTACTCTTTGAACACAGAGCAAAAATACCTCTGAAACTTGGGATCCAAGCTTAAAATTTCAAAGACTTTACAACTTTATCACAGACCCTCAATTACCTCAGATTCAAACCTTATGCTGTAGACCCTGAAAAATTTCAGAGACCTCATATCCTGAACACAAACCAGCAGTTACTTCAAACTCAAACCTTTGGACTGACCCTGAAAATTTTCAGAGAACATGAGCACACACCTCTAAATACCTGACTCAAAACATGGAATATATGCTCTTAGAGAGATCAGAGACCTCATACCCTAAACACAGACTTCACAAACACCTCAGGCAAAAAACTTGGAAGAAACACTTGCAAAGAATTCATGGACCTCACTTCTTGAATACAGACCCCCTAATACCTCAGACAGAAATGTGGGACTCAGACATTCTAAAAGTTCAACAATCACACACCCTGAAAACAAGTCTCCTAATTGCTAAGACTAAACCCTCAGAACACAAGCTGAAAATCTCAGAGGCTTCAAACTCTGAATACAGACCTATAAATAACTCAGGCTTAATCTTTGGGACATAGATCCTTGGAAAGCATAGAGACCTCATGCCATGAATACAGACCTCCAAATACATGAAACTTAAGCCTTTGGAAACAGACCCCTATAGGTTTTAGAGACCTCTCACTCTGAACAGAGACCCCCAAATACCTCAGACTCAAACATTAAAATGAAGACACCAAAAGATATGAGAAGCCTCACACTCTGAACACAGATCCACAGTGACTTTAGGTTTAAACCTTACAACAAATTTTTAAAGACTTCAGAGACCTCACCCTGTGAACACAGAGCACCAAATACTTTAGAGTCAAAACCTGGAGTCACAGACCTTAAAGCGTTTAGAGAAGTCACACCCAGAACAGACTTCCAACCCCCTCAGAATCAATCCTTAGGACAGAGACTCTCAAAATTTCAGAGACATCATACCTTGGCTACGGACCCCCAAATAACTCCAACTAAGTCCTTGGGACACAGCCTCTAAAATATCACAGACTTCACACTCTGAAAACAGACCTCAAATACCTCATATTCAAAACTTGGAATCCAGATCCTCTAAAAGTTCAAAGACTTCACATGCCAAACACAGACCCCTGAACACCGCAGACTTAAATCTTTGGAAACAGAATTCTATTGAAAACAATTCTATTGTTTTGAGACATCTGTCACCGACAGAGACCTCCAAAAACCTCAGAGTTAAACCTTGAGGCACAGACTTAAAAACAGTTGAGGGACCTCACACCTAGCACACAAATTCCTAGTTACCTCATATTTAATTGTTGGAACAGGGGTGCCTGGCTCAGTTAAGCATTTGGATCTTGGTTTTGGCTCAGGTCATGATCTCATGGTTCATGAGTTTGAGCCCCACATCGGGCTCAGTGTTGTTGCTTGGGATTCTATCTCTCTCTTTTCCCCTCCCTCCCTCTCTCCAAATACATACATACATACATACATACACTTTAAATGTTGGAGCAGACCCTGAAGGAATTCAGCAAACTTGAGCACAGAATCCTACCTCAGGTTCAAACTTTCAAACATATACCTTATAACCTAAATGTGGACGTTTAAACAACTCAGACAAAAATTTTGAATACATCCCCTCAGAAAGTTTCAAAACTTTATTTCTTGAACTAAGACCTCGAATACCTTAGACCCAAACTTGGGACACAGACCTTCTAAAGTTTCAGAGACTTCATGCCTTGAAATACAGACCCTCAAACTATTCACAAACCTTAAACCCTGAACACTCACTCTACATTAATCAGATTAAACCTTGGGGCACCTGGGTGGCTCAGTTGGTTAAGTGCCTGACTTCTGCTCAGTTCATGATCTCATGGCTTGTGGGTTCGAGCCCTGCATCTGGCTCTCTGCTGTCAGCTCAGAGCCCACGTTGGATCCTCTGTCTCCCTCTCTCTCTGTCCCTCCCCCACTCGTTCTCACCCCCCCCCCCCGCATAAGACAAAACATAAAAAGAAACACTTGGGACATATCTCAAAGTCTTCAGAGATCTCAAACTGTGAACACAGACACCCAAATCTCTCTGACTCAGACCCTGAGCCACAGACTCTCAGAAAGTTCAGAAACCTGAGACTTTGATCGCAGTCCCACAATTATGTCAGGCTGAAACCTTGGGGTAGATCTTCAAAGAATTCAGAGAACTCAACCCTGAGCACAGACTCCCTAAGTGTCTCAGATGTAGATGTGGAACCTAGCCCCTCAAAGATTTCAAAGACATTACTCTTGACCATAGACTTTCAAACACCTCAGGTAAAAATCTGGGAAACAGACTCTCAAAAATTTCAAAGCCTCACTTCTTTTTAAAATTTTTATTATTTATTTATTTTTTAAATTTACATACAAGTTAGTTAGCATATAGTGCAACAATGATTTCAGGAGTAGATTCCTTAATGCCCCTTACCCATTTAGCCCATCCCCCTTCCCACAACCGCTCCAGTAACCCTCTGTTTGTTCTCCATATTTAAGAGTCTCTTATGTTTTGTCCCTCTCCCTGTTTTTATATTAGTTTTGCTTCCCTTCCCTGTGTTCATCTGTTCTGTGTCTTAAAGTCCTCATATGAATGAAGTCATATTATATTTGTCTTTCTCTGACGGACTAATTTTGCTTAGCATAATACCCTCTAGTTCCATCCATGTAGTTGCAAATGGCAAGTTTCATTCTGTTTGATTGCCGAGTAATACTCCACTGTGTGTGTGTGTGTGTATGTGTGTGTTTATATATATATACACACACACATATCTCACGTCTTCTTTATCCATTCATCCGTCGATGGACCTTTGGGCTGTTTCCATACTTTGGCTATTGTTGATAGTGCTGCTATAAACATTGAGGTGCATGTGCCCCTTCAAAACAGCATACCTGTATCCCTCAGATAAATACCTAGTAGTGCAATTGCTGGGTTGTAGGGTAGTTATATTTTTAATTTTTTGAGGAACCTCTATACTGTTTTCCAGAGTGACTGCACTAGTTTGCATTCCCACCAGGAATGCAAAAGGGTTCCTCTTTCTCCACATCCTCACCTACATGTGTTGTTGCCTGAGTTTTAATTTTAGCCATTCTGACGGGTGTAAGGTGGTATCTCATTGTGGTTTTGATTTGTATTTCCCTGATGATGAGTGATGTTGAGCATTTTTTTCATGTGTCAGCCATCTGGATGTCTTCTTTGGAGAAGTGTCTATTCATGACTTTTGCCCATTTCTTCACTGGATTATTTGTTTTTTGGGTGTTGAGTTTGGTAAGTTCTTTATAGATTTTGGATACTAACCCTTTATCTGATATGTCATTTGCAAATATCTTCCCCCATTCTGTCAGTTGCCTTTTAGTTTTGCTGATTGTTTCCTTCACTGTGTAGAAGCTTTTTATCTTGAAGAGGTCCCAATAGTTGCTTTTGTTTCCCCTGCCTCTGGAGACATCTCAAGTATGAAGTTGCTGTTGCCGTGGTGAAAGAGGTTGTTGCCTATTTTCTCCTCTAGGATTTTGATGGCTTCCTTTCTTACATTTAGGTCACTCATCCATTTTGAGTTTATTTTTCTATATGGTGTAAGAAAGTGGTACAGGTTCATTCTTTTGCATGTCACTGTCCAGTTTTCCCAACACCATTTGCTGAAGAGACTGTCTTTTTTCCATTGGATGTTCTTTCTTGTTTTGTCAAAGATTAGTTGGCCATAAATTTCTGAGTCCAATTCTGGGTTCTCAATTCTGTTCCATTGATCTATGTGTCTGTTTTTGTGCTAGTACCATACTGTCTCGATGATAACAGCTTTATGATACAGCTTGAAGTCGAGAAAGCTTTGGTTTTCTTTTTCAGGATTGCTTTGGCTATTCGGGGTCTTTTCTGGTTCCATACAAATTTTAGGATTGTTTGTTTTAGTTCTGTGAGGAATGCTGGTGTTATTTTGATATGGATGGCATTGAATACGTAGACCGCTTTGGGTAGTATCGACATTTAAAAATATTTGTTCTTCCAATACATGAGCATGGAATATTTTCCATTTTTTTTGTGCCTTTTCAATTTCTTTCATAAGCTTTCTATAGTTTTTACTATACAGATTTTCCACCTCTTTGGTTTGGTTTATTCCTAGGTATTTTATGGGTTTTGGTGCAAATTGTAAATGGGATTGATTCCTTGATTTTTCTTTCTGCTGCTTCATTATTGGTGTATAGAAATGCAACTGATTTCTGTGCATTGATTTTATATCCTGCAACTTGCTGAATTCATGTATCAGTTCTAGCAATTTTTTGGTGGAGTCTTTTGGGTTTTCCACATAGAGTATCATGTCGTCTGCAAAGAGTGAAAGTTTGATTGCCTCCCTGCTGATTTGGATACCTTTTATTTCTTTGTGTTTTCTGATTGCTGAGGCTAGGACTTCGAACACTATGTTGAATAACAGTGGTGAGAGTGGACATCCCTGTCTTGTTCTTGACCTTAGGGGGAAAATTCTCAGTTTTTCCCCATTGAGGATGATATTAGCTGTGCATCTTTCGTATATGGCCTTTATGATCTTGAGGTATGATCCTTCTATCCCAACTTTCTTGAGGGGTTTTGTCAAGAAAGGATGCTGTATTTTGTCAAATGCTTTTTCTGTGTCTATTGAGAGGATCATGTGGTTCTTATCCTTTGTTCTATTAATGTGATGTAACACATTGATTGATTTGTGGAAATTGAACCAGCCCTATATCCCAGGAATAAATCCCCTTTAATTGTGGTGATTAATTCTTTTAATGTTTTGTTGGATCTAATTTGCAAATATCTTTTTGAGAATTTTTGCATCCTTGTTCATCAGGGAAATTGGTCTGTAGTTCTCCTTTTTAGAGGGATCTTTGGTTTTGGAATCAAGGTAATTCTAGCCTCATAGAATGAGTTTGGAAGTTTTCCTTCCATTTCTATTTTTTGGAACAGCTTCAAAAGAATAGGTGTTAACTCTTTTTGAAATATTTGGTAGAATTCCCCTGAAAGCCATCCAACCCTGGACTCTTGTTTTTTGGGAGATTTTTGATTACTGGTTCAATTTATTTATTGGTTATGGGTCTGTTCAAATTTTCTATTTCTTCCTGTTTCAGTTTTTGTAGTTTATATGTTTCTATGAATTTGTCCATTTCTTTCAGATTGCCTAATTTGTTGGCATATAATTGCTCATCACATTCTCTTATTATTGTTTGTATTTCTGTGGTGTTGGTTGTGATCTCTCCTCTTTCATTTTTTATATTATTTACTTGGGTCCTTTCCTTTTTCTTTTTGATCAATATGGGTAGAGGTTTATCAATTTTGTTAATTCCTTCAAGGAACCAGCTCCTGGTTTCATTGATCTGTTCTACTGCGTTTTTTTAAATTTCAATATCATTTATTTCTGCCCTAATTTTTATTATTTCCCTTCTTCTGCTGGTATTGGGCTTTATTTGCTGTTCTTTTTCCAGCTCTTTTCGGTGTTAGGTTACATTGTGTATTTGAGACCTTTCTTCCTTATTTAGGAATGTCTGGATAGCTATGTACTTCCCTCTTATGATTGCCTTTGTTGCATCCCAGAGGTTTTTGGCTGTCGTGTTTTCATTTTCCTTGGCTTCCATGTACGTTTTAATTTCCTCTTTGATTTCTTGGTTAGCCCATTCATTCTTTAGTGGAATATTCTTTAATCTCCAAGTATTTATGGTCTTTCCAAATTTTTTCTTATGGTTGATGTCGAGTTTCATAGTGTTGTGGTCTGAAAATATACAAGGTATGATCTTGCTATTTTTGTACTTGTTGAGGGCTCATTTATGACCCAGTATGTGATCTATTCTGGAGAATGTTCCATGTGCACTTGAGAAGAATGTATATTCTGCTGCTTTAGGATGAAATGTTCTGAATATATATGTTAAGTCCATCTGGTCCAGTGTGTCACACACAGGCATTTTTTCCTTGTCGATTTTCTGCATAGATGATCTGTCCATTGTTGTAAGTGGGGTGTTGAAGTCCCCTACTAGTATGGTATTATTATCAATGAGTTTATGTTTGTGATTAATTGATTTATGTATTTGGTGTTCCACATTGGGGGCATAAATATTTATAATTTTTAGATTTTTCTTCATGGATAGTCCCCTTAATTATGCTATAATGCCCTTCTTCATCTCTTGTTACAGCCTTGATTTTAAAATTTAGTTTACCTGATAGAATTATGGCTACTCCAGCTTTCTTTTGATGACCATTAGCATGATAAATGGTTCCCCATACCCTTACTTTCAATCTGCAGGTGTCTTTAGGTCTAGAATGAGTCTCTTATAAGCAGCATATAGATGGGTCTTGTTTTCTTATCTATTATGATACCCTATGTCTTTTGATTAGAGAATTTAGTCAATTGACATTTAGACTGAGTACTAAAAGATATGAATTTAGTGCCATTGTGTTGCCTGTAGAGTTGGAGTTTCTGGTGATATTCTCTGGTCCTTTATAGTCTTTGTTGCTTTTGGTCTTTTTTGTTTTGTTTCATCTTTTCTTCACTCAAAGAGTCTCCCTTGAGATTTCTTGCGAGGCTAGTTTAGTGGTCATGAACTCTTTTACTTTTTGTTTGTCTGGGAAACTCGTTATCTCTCTTTCTATTTTGAATGACAGCCTTTCTGGATAAGGAATTCTTGGCTGCATATTTTTCTGATTCAGAATGTTGAATACATCCTGCCATTCCTTTCTAGCCTGCCAGGTTTCTGTGGGTATGTCTGCTGCGAACCTGATCTGTCTTCCCCTATAGGTTAAGGACTTTTTTTCCCTTTCTGCTTTCATAATTCTTTCCTTGTCTGTGTATTTTGTGAATTTGACCATGGTATGCCTTGATGATGGTCAGTTTTTGTTGAATCTAATTGGAATTCTCTGTGCTTTTTGGATTTTGATGTCTGTGTCTTTCCCAAGATTAGGGAAGTTTTCCACTATAATTTGCTCACATAAACCTCTGTCCCTTTTTCTCTTTCTTCATCTTCTGGGACTCCTATGATTCAGATGTTATTCCTTTTTAATAAATCACTAATTTTTCTAAGTCTTGTATCATGATCTTTTGCCTTTGTTTTCCTCCTTTTTTTCTGCTTCATTATTCTCCATAATTTTATCTTCTATATCACTAATTCACTGCTCTGCTTTGTCCATCCTTGCCATTGTGACATCTATTCAAGATTACATCTCGGTTATAGCATTTTTAATTTCATCTGACTAGATTTTATTTATTTCATCTCCTCAGAAAGGGATTCTATGCTTTTTTCAACCCCAGATAGTATTCTTATTATCATGATTCTAAATTCTAGTTCATACATCTTACTTATATCTGTGTTGATTAAGCCACTGGCTGTCATTTCTTCCTGTTCTTTATTTGGGGTGAATTCCTTCATTTTGTCATTTTGGAGGAAGAAAAAAATAATAAAATAAAAAGTAAAAATTAAAAAATTAAAACAAAAAATCCAATAAATGAAGCTAGATTCTAGGTGTGTTTTGATCTGCTTGTTGAGAGAAGCTTGAGAGAATAGAGAAATAACAGAAAGAAAAGGGAAAAAAGTAAGAAAAAATTAAAAATTAAAAAGATTATATAATAAAATAGAATAAAAGAAAATAAAGAAAATTAAGTAGAATAAAAAAAATAAAAAGTAAAGTAAGAAAAATAAAATTTTCTGTATCCAAGAGAGGGTAGAAAAAGAAAACAATTTAAGCAGAAATAGAAGCAAAGAAAGTGAATAAATAAATTAATCAGCAAAAATTTAAACCTGAAAGAAGTTACATTCATTTTCCCCTAGAACTGAAACTATGAGGCCCTCTATAGTCTGTGCACTAAGCAGGTGGAGTGGCTTGTGCTGGTCTTCTAGGCGATGTGCTTGGAGGGTGCAGTTGGGCGGGGCTTGGTGTAACTACATGGTGCCGCTTATCTTACTGAGGTGTATCAGTGTGTTGTGCATGTGCATGCATGGGAGCTCCAGCTCCCTAGTCTCTGGCACAGGAACTTCACGCTCTCACTGACCTACAATCAAGCACCCCTCCTTTGTCTCAGGCCTCTGTTCACTCCCTGCTTCTACTCTGTCTGTGTCCAAGCTGTTCACCTGCCAGGCAGCACCTCCCTCCAGAGTTTTATCTCAGATGGGGCTGTGTTTCAAAACCCCACACTTCAGAGATCCCTGTGACTTGGACCTGTGCTGACTCTCTTGGATAGGATCTCACTGAGCAATTGCTGGGTGCTGCCTTTCTGCAGAAAATGTTTGTGCAAGCTCGTGCAGTGGCAGAGGTTCAGAGATTATGGCAAATCACATCACACAGCGGGTGCCAGGTTTCACCACACTCTGGTGTCTTTGTCTCAATACCAGCAAACGTGGCTGCTCTCCAAGGTCCTCTGGGACCTTTGCCTGTGGGGAGGCCATATGGCCTCTACCAAGTGCACTCCAAGCAGGGGAACTGCTTTTCCCCATTAGCACATGGACCCCTCAGACCCCACTGCTTGCTCCTGGGGATTCGCCCTACTTCCTCACCAGAGCACTGCCAGGCACTGAGCTCTGAAACTTCAGACTCTGCACTCCACTGTTTATAGAATCCTGGTGTTATTGAAACCCTCTCCTTTCTTCCTGTCAGTGGTTTTGGGGAACATATTTCTTGTTCAGTCCCCTTCGAGTGTTTTCACTCTTTCTCTCTAGCTACTTTCAGGGGGAGTGCTTTTCTTCCACAATCCTGATGCGCTGCACTCTCTCCCTTTCTCTTTTTCCATTCTCTCTCCACAAAAACAGCTCCCTACCCTCCGTGGTTTTTCTCTCCCTCAGTTCACCTCTCTGCACCATGTACCTGCCAAGTTCTGTGGCTCAAGTTATGCAGATTGTTGTGCTAATCCTCAGATCAATTTCCTAGGTGTTCAAAATGTTTTGGTGCTGATGCATAAGGGCACTTGTACCTCAAGGTTTATAGCAGCGCTTACAACAATAGCCTAATTATGGAAAGAGCCTAAATGTCCATCAACTGATGAATGGATAAAGAAATTGTGGTTTATATACACAATGGAATACTACTTGGCAATGAGAAAGAATGAAATATGGCCTTTTGTAGCAATGTGGATAGAACTGGAGAGTGTTTTGCTAAGTGAAATAAGTCATACAGAGAAAGACAGATACCATATGTTTTCACTCTTATGTGGATACTGAGAAAATTAACAGAAGACCATGGGGGAAGGGGAGGAAAAAAAAAGTTAGAGAGGGAGGGAGCCAAACCATAAGAGACTCTTAAAAACTGACAATAAACTGAGGGTTGATGGGGGTGGGAGGGAGGGGAAAGTGGGTAATGGGCATTGAGGAGGGCACCTGTTGGGATGAGCACTGGGTGTTTTATGGAAACCAATTTGACAATAAATTTCATATTAAAAAAATGTTTTGGTGCTGATCTAGCTGTATTTCAGGGATAAGTCAAGCTCATGGTCTCCATGTTGTCCTGCCATCTTAACTTCTCTCCAAGAATAGGTATTCACTCTTTAAATATTTGGTAAGAATTCACCTGTGAAGCCATCTGGCCCTGGACTTTTGTTAGGAATTTTTTATTTCTGATTCAATTTCTTTGCTGGTTATTGGTCTTTTAAAGCTTTCTCTTTCTTCCTGTTTCAGTTTTGGTAGTTTATATGTTCCTAAGAATTTATCCATATCTTCCCTTTTACCCAATTTGTTGACATATAGTTTTTCATAATATTCTCATATAATTATTTGTATTTCTGTGGTGTTGGTTGTTATTTCTCCTGTCTCATTTGTGATTTTATTTATTTGGGTCCGTTCTCTTTTCTTGTTGATAATGCTGGATAGAGGTTTATCAATTTTTAAATTTTTTTTTAAAGAACCAGCTCCTGGTTTCATTAATCTGTACTATCGTTTTTTTTTAAGTTTACATATCACTTATTTCCATTCTAATCCTTATTACTTCCTTCCTTCTGCTGGCTTTAGGCTTTGTTTGTTGTTCTTTTTCTAGCTCCTTAGGTGTAAGGTTAGGTAAGTTTACACACACTGACTGGAGTGTAAAATGTTTTCTCATATCTTAGAATCATCTAGCAATACAAATTAAAAACCTTTAAAGCCCAACTTTCCTTTCATCCAGCAATTCAGTTTTCGGGAATACATTGTAAGAAAATATAAGAAAAATGTGCTACAGTGCAAAAATAAGATATTCATTCCAATTTTTCTCATAATAGTACAAAGATGAGGAATAATCAACATAAAATATACCCATGTGTCTGTTTAAAATAAATAGAATCAAGGGCACCTGGGTGGCTCAGTCAGTTAAGCATCCAACTTCGGATCAGGTCATGATCTCACAGTCCATGTGTTTGAGCCTCGAGTTGGGCTCTGTGCTGACAGCTCAGAGCCTGGAGCTTGCTTCAGATTCATTCTGTGTCTCCCTCTCTCTATGCCCCTCCTCCACTTGTGCTCTGTCTCTCTCAAAAATAAATAAACATTAATTTTTTTTAATAAACAAAATCATACTGTAGTGTTCTATGCTTTTTTGGGTATTATTTAACCTTAATTAATGGACACCAATATATATCAATATATGTTAATTTATCTAATTCTTCAATGACTGCAAAACTTCCATTGTCTAGTTTTACTGCAGTTCACATGAGCAAGTACATTACTGGACACATAAGTACTTTTGAATTCTTACAACTGTTGTGTATATACAGCAGTCTACTTGAATGAATATACCTTTAGGATGAATTCCAGAAGGGAGATTTCTGGGAAAGAATGCTAAGTGCATTACTAATTGTAATATGTTGAGAGTATCAGGAGTTTCTCATGAATCTTTAAACCTGCTTCCTTTCCCTCATCTAAGAAGGTGGGGATGGGTTACATAAGCTGTTGGGGCTCAACACAAACATCCCTCATACATCCTAGCTACGCCTTCTATTGCTGTCTTTCTCTCTCTCTCCAAGGCTAGCTGTTTGGGTTTTTCCCAACTGCACATTAGGGTGGTGGTTGTGGGCAGTAACTCCCAGGTCTGGCCCATATTCAGACCACCAGGGGCAGTACCCTGGCCAGAAGAAGGCCAGACAGGGAAGAACAGACCACTCCCCACCACCATTATCTCCCTCTGAAGTACACACTTGTGGTCAGTGTGTGACCCTGAATCGTTCCCTCCTCCAGGTATTGGAAACAGGCTGGGTCATCATCCCACTCACTGTACCGCCATAGGTGGCACCTCATCACAGCTTCATCATGGTTTTGTGTCTGTACATCCTGCTCACAGCTGACCCAGGTAGCATATACCACATTTCTCCTATTGGGTTTCTGGACCGTCTGAACAGGGCTCACATTTGGCCCATGCACCCCCTCAGCCTTGGCCTGGGGTTGGACCTTGACACCTGCTCCACTCCAGACTGGGCACAGTTGCTAGTCCCCACTCTTGATTATCATCTCCAACAATGGTAAATGGGTGGACAAAAAGTCTCTTTTCCCTCTGCTATGGTGAGGGAGGGGAGGAGAGGGACAGGAAGGGCAGAAAGGGATGCCTTGTGGCTCCTCTCAGTGGTCCTAGTGACAATGCTATTACTTCCAGATGTTAATTCTACCCAGAATTAAGATGACCTCATGCTGGTATTTAAATAATAATGACATGACAGTGGGACTGAGCAATTCTTAGTGGCTGAATTATTTTTAAGGAGCATATATTACTTGTGCTATAAAACAAATAAAATGAAATGATATCTACAGTCTTCACAATGACACAAAGGTTTGGGAGTACCTGATTGTCCGTGGTCATAGTGGTTGCTCTGTGCTAATGCTGCCTGAGGATGAGGTTACCCAGAAGGCTTGTGGCACTGAGAAAATTGGATTTTTTTTTCAGTTTAGACTCTAACCTCTCACACGGACAGGACTCCATCTTCCCAGTGTCCTGAAGAAACTTGATCCTACCCAGAGAACACAGCTGCTGCCAACAGACAAAGCACCAAGGTCAGGGAGACAGCTGGGCAGCAGATAACCTTTCCAAGAGATAACAGGAAATGACTAAGAGCCAATAAAAGAGCTCACCTGAGGAGAAACATGAGCCTGAGGTCAGATCCCACAGTTTATGCTGACTGAAGAGTATGAGACCTTAGTCCTTATCAATAAATCTTTATTTCATACACATAAAGATCTGAGTTGTAGGACAGTTCTTGATTAGATATTAAAAGTGGTTATCCCTAATTCCCTTCCTGATCAAAGAAGAATTACATGTTCTTTACACTTGGCTCTAAATTGCCTCTATATCTTGTCTGTATGAGACAGGGAGGGTGAGAGAAAGGGAGTGAGGGAAAAAGGGAGGGATGTGGTAATTCTACTTCTGCCACAGGGGATCTTTCTAACTCTCAAAGAACCTGTGCTTCTCTAAAGGTAACCTGCAGGGTCTGGGAATGCAAGACAGCAAGGGTTTCTGGTTGGGGGGAGGTAGGGCGCAAGGTCAAATTCCTTTCTGTCTTGTAGGTACTTACCTTTGTTTGCTAAAATCAGGGACAATAGTCCGCTGTCCACCCCCTTCTCTCCTCTACTCTCGCTCTTTCCCTGACAGTGGAGGACCAGTCCATCTAGGTGATGGTGAAGCCTTTGAAGGCTCACCAGATGCAGGAGACCTACAACCCTGAGGACTGTATTTTATATGCTGTGTTACCCTTGGAGTAACCCTGTGTCTTTGTAGTCCTGGAATGTGCTGGCTTGTTTTCCAGAGAAACAAAGCATATTTACTGTCTGACAGGAGGAAGAGGTGAACTTTTCTAAAGTCTCCCTCTTCTTTTGGGATCATGCTGCACATACACAGTGCTACATAACCAGCTGTTTCAAGTTTATAACTCAGTGTGAGCAGCACAACTATGACAGCAAACATTATTCAGCATTGGTTTGTGATGGACGGCCACATTTCATTTTCAAATGTGTTGCAGTTTACTTATATAGTAAGTCCGTGACCATTCTTTTATAAATTAAGCTGCTTTGGAAATCCCATGTATCTAAATCTTTGTTCACATCCAAGACAGTTTCCCTTTTTTTTGAGGGGAGGGGGGGAAGTGAGCAAGGGGTAGGGAGAGAGAGATAGAGAGAAAGAGAGAAGTGGGGCTCACTTCGAGCAGGGCTTGAGCTCACTCGATGGGAGGGGGGGGGCTCTAATTCACAAAGCATGAGATCATGACCTGAGATGAAGTCAAATGTTTAACACAGGCTCCTCCAAGACAGTTTCCTTAACATAAAGTTTTAGAAGTAGAAGTTTTAGGTTACAGGATGTCTGCAAGTTTCAAAGCTTATATATTTGAATTTATCAGTCCTTTTCTTTATATTTTTCTGGATTCCTTTCATTCTTGAAATGGCTTTGTAGACTTTCAGAGCCTAAAAGCTCTCACACATCTCTAAGGAGACTAAAGACTCTTGAGGGCAACTGGGGCAGCTGCACTGAGAAGAAAACTTGAAGGGCCAATTGGCAGGTGAAATGCAGGGCTGGGAACAGTCCTAGACAGAAGGACTGAAAGATTTTGGGGGTGGAGAAGGGAAGGACAGGTCTTCCAGGACTAGGAAACAATGTCCTGCTTCAGGCATGGCAGAATCTCTGCTTGGATGGGGAAGGCTGGATCTACAGCCTATTCGATATATACATCACTGTGCATACACACAGGTGTTACTACACATATGTCCAAATCTTGGGATTGGCTGGTGAAGTTGACCCCACAGAGGTTGTGTTTGGGTGGCAACAGAAGATGGTATCTAACCATTTTCATTCCCTTTCTGATTCTCCAGCAGGCTCCTTGCTGTCTCTCAGCAACTGTAAGTGTGAATAGGTGTGAATGCTTGAATGTGAGAGGGAGCCAGCAGGACTCAGATGGGTTTAGGCGGTGAGATCTGTGTCCTCTGGGGAGGAAGTTCCTTAAGGCCATCACATCTTTCTCCTCACAGGGCTTGTGGCTGCCACAGCCCTTGTTGTGGTGGGGGCAGGACAAGGGAGGATGGTGGACCACAAAGGGCTCAGATGAAAATGGGGTTAGTCTTGGGGATGTTATTTGAAGTATCTGGATGCCAGAGACACCAGGTACTTTTGACAAAGTGCAGATTCAGGAATCCTCAGTGGGGTCAAGGATGAAGGAATGAGAAAGCCCCGCCCACACAGCATGCGCATGCCCAGTGCCCAGCATTTTCCCATCAGCCACTGACTTGGGTCGTGTGCAAAGCGTTCCGTGCGCAGCACTGTGTGGATCGCGTCCTATCATCTGGATTCTTTCTCGCTAAGATTCACTTGGTACGTCTTTTACCAATTGGTAGGCAGATGAGTCTGCCCAGAAGTTTAAGTGTGAGTGTGAGGAGAGAGCCAGTGGGCTTTGGGTGGGTCAGGCCATATAGTTCCTGGCCTCTGAGGAGGAAGGTCCTTGAGGTCTTTGCCCTCATAGGCGTTGCGGCCACCATAGCTCATGTCACAGTGGCGGGGCCAGAACTAGTGAGGACGGTGAGCTGTGGAGGGGAGGGGGTCGCATGAAGAGGGGGCAAGGCTTAGGGCAAATTCTGAGGTATCTGGGTCTTAGAGGCACCAGGAACTGACAAAGGGTGGATTTGGGAATTGTCGGTGTGGGCGTGAATGAAGGGTGCGGAAGTCATAACCACGTGGTACGTGCGAAGGTAGTGCGCATGTCCAATGCTGTGCGCCTTTCCAGCCGTTATTGGTATGGAACGTGTGCAGTGTGTTCTGAGTGCTGAGCTGTTGGGGTCGCGTCCTACCGCCTGGAGTCTTTCTCTCTGAGACTTGATCGTTCTCCCAGGAGCTTAAATGTGAGTGAGTGAGGAAAGAGCCAGCGGGCTTCAGGCAGGTCAGGGTGGCCGTTTCTTGTTGCTGAGGAGGAAGGTCACCTTTCTCTTTACAGGTGTTGTGGCTGCCATGGCTTTTGTCTTTGTTAGAGGGGGGCTGAGACAAGGGAGGGCAATGGGCGGGTGAGAAAGGGGGTCAGATGAAGATGGGGCGAGTCTTGACGATGTTATTTGAGGTATCGGTCTTGGAGGCGCCAGGAACTGCCGACGGAGGGCAGATTTGGGGAATTTTTGGTGGAGCCCCAGTGAGGGGCAGGGAAGCCCTTCCCATGTGGCTTGCAGGATGCAGTGCACATGCCCACTGCCCAGAACTTTCTCCGTGGTGGTTGGCGTGAGAGCATGTGCAGCGTGTTCTGGGTGCTGAGCTGAGCATGTCGAGGCTTACCATGTAGATTTTTTCTCACTGAGAATCAGCAGGTCTGCAGATTAGTCTGCCCAGGAATTTAAGTTTGAGTGAATGTGAAGAGGTTGCTATTTGCCTTTAGGTGGGTAAGGGCAGTGTGGTTCCTGGCCTCCGGGGAGTAAGTCCATGAAGTCGTCATCCTCAGAGGTATGGCCCACCATAGCCCATGTCCTGGTCGTGGGGCTGGGAAAGGGAGAGTGCCAGATGAAAATGGAGTTGTCTAAGGGGTGCTATTGGAGGCATCTGAGTCCTGGGGGCACTTGAAACTGCTGACAGAGCATGGAATTGAGAATGGTCCGTGGAGAGCTAGACAAGACTGTATATTACAAAATCTCTTCATAGTGGAGAGTCCAGTTGTGAAATGAAATCTTTTTAGGAAAGTTGTATGTTTTTTCAAGTACTTGAAGGTCCGTTGTCTGCCAAATTGCTGTGAAACAAAGGTTTTGCAAATAGCCTCATTTGATGTGATTGGAAAATAGGCAGTTGTTATGAGTTCAAGATTTATTTTGGAAATCTCAACAAATGTAAAAAAGAATTTATAATTAGCAGTTGGCCATAAAAATATTTCAGTATAATTATTATTTTATTACATTCTTCAGTCAATGATTTTTTCTTTTTTATTTATTATTATGTTTTAATTTAAATTCAAGTTCATTAGCATACAGCATAGTCTTAGTTTCAAGAGTAGAACCCAGTGACTCATCTCTTACATATGACACCTAGTGCTCATCCCTAAAAGTACCCTCCTTGATGCCCCTCACCCATTTAACCCATCCTTCCCCACCTCCCCTCCAGCACCCCTTAGTTTGTTCTCTATTTAAGAGTCTCTTATGGTTTGCTTCCCTCTCCCTCTCTGTTTTTATCTTATTTTTCCTTCTCTTACCCTGTGTTCATCTGTTGTTTCTTAAATTCCACATATGAGTGAAATCCTATGACATTTGTCTTTCTCGAACTGTTTTCGCTTAGCATAATACACTCTAGTTCAATCCACGTTATTGCAAAAAATAGTTTCATTCTTTTTGATCGCTGAGTAGTATTCCATTGTATATACATGCACCCCAATGTTTATAGCAGTGCTATCAACAATAGCCAAATTATGGAAAGAGCCCAAATGTGCATCAGCTGATGAATGGATAAAGAAGATGTGGTGTATATTTAACGATTTTCTATTTTCAGTGTGAAATATGAGTGCACGAGTAAGATCAAGATCTAGAGGAAAGGGAGATGGAAAAAAGTCTTCTAAGCAGGAAGAACCTGTGGTTGTGAGTGCTTTAATGTTTTACTTCTATTGGCAGAAATAATTTTTTAGGAAAAACTATCAAAAAAAGTTGTTGAACCAGTATAGTATGTTGTTTAAAGGACTTTCTTGCTTAAAATGGATGAAAAATGAATCCAGGAAAGAAACATTGAGGAAAAAGACTTACATTCTGGTGTTGCCTGGATATGTAAATTGATAGGAGTCCAGGAATCCTCTCTATGACTTCCCTATTGTGCTTATGAATAAACAAACAACACACATCTCAGAAAAGATTAAAAAGGTTTCCAGAATTATTAGTCCTTGCAGATAACTCCTTGGAGTATTTTCTATATATAAAGAGTAATTTTATTGAATACTTACAGAGAAGAGTATAGGAAAAACTTCAGATTTGTGATTGACTACCTCCATGTAGTATGTGTATTTGTGCCTTCTGTCATTATAGTATTAATATCAATACTCTTTATTTGCACCTATCCTCCCCTAAGGCTAAACAACCAGGTGAAAAAACATCACAACAAAAGGAGCTACCAACTGAGAATCCAGATATTGAGACTGGGCAAGAGAAAGAAGGAGCACCTGTGGCTCAAGGTGAAGAGGGGATGAAGAAACATGTTGTATTTCATTTATGATGTTATATTAGTAATAGGAATAGATAAAGGGTTCCTTGAAAATTGGCTGGAAACTTGTTTGGTAAGGGAAAGGTATAGTTTGCAGCTGACTGCAGTCCTTCTCTGTGATAAGTTTTCTTTCTTTCAGCATTTTACCATCCCATATTTTAAATTGTTTGGCATGCTTGGAAAGTACAATTCTTGCCAATGCTCTATATTAGCAAAGCAAGGAAACAACATTAAATTTAGACAGAATTATACAGTATGTCACTAGTTAAAGTTGGCCTTTTTTGAATGCTGTTTTCTGGGCTTCTTAAGTTGTGGCATCAAATGTTTAAGCAGACCTAGATACACTTTGGCTAACTCTTAGATTGTAATTTTTAAAAATCATAATACAGAGAAACAAAAATGTGAAAGCCTTTCCTAGTTGCTGTTAAAGTCTTCAATATTTTTGTCTTCCTGAACCATAATCTAGTTGTCATATATTCCTTTTTTAAAAACTTTTGTACTTAGAAAAGATTTAAAGCTTACAGAAAAGTTACAAGAAAAGTACAGTGTACTTTTGATAGGAGCCTCAGACACCTTGATTCACGCATTGCTATGCTAACCTTGTGCCACATATCACCCTTCCTTAGATAATAATACACATATTATTATTGTTAAACCACTTGAGATTAAATTTCAACTCTGTACTCTCAAAGTAATTCAGTATCTGTTTCCTAGAAACAAGGATATTGTTTTACATAACCCCAGTACAATGATCAGATTGAGGAACTTTAACGTTAAGAAAAAATTATTATCTAATATGTGGTCTGTTGCCTAGTAATGTCCAGTTTTGTCAGCTGGCTTAGTAATATCCTTTATACCATTATTTTTTCCTGATCCAGGACCCAACCCAAAACCACCCATTGTATTTAGTTGTCACCTCTCTTTGGACTCCTTTATCCTAGAAGTGTACTTCAGTCTTTCTTTGTCTTTCCTGATTGACAATTTCTGGAGTCCAGGCCATTTGTTTTGTAAAATATTCTTCAGGTTGGGTTTCTCTCATCTTTTTATTTGTGATGACTTTTTTTCACTCATTTATTGGGGCCTGCTTGGTGGCAGATCATGTACTCGATGCTGAAGATAAAAATATAAACGAGAGAATGATTTCTGTCTTGTACTCACAATCTTGTCAGAAATTCAGGTAAACAAATGGCTGATCTAGTGGAATAAGTGCAATAATATAAGTATATATAGGTTACAAAGGTGATAACTAAGTTATCTTAAACAGTTTTGGAAAAAGAAACACTTCATAGAGGAGGTAATATATAAGAAACATAACTCCCATTTTCTAGCAGAAAAACTTTTTAATGCTTACTGCATTCTTATACATCACACTTTTTACACTACTGACTTACAGAGCTTTATTTAATAATATTAATTTATGGTTTGCTGCTTACATTAATAATTCTGTTTATTTATATAAGAACCTGAACTGGAAAGTGAAACCCAGGGAATGGGTCTGGAAGAGACTGGAGCTGAGCATGTAGATTGCCCTGAGGTGAAAAAGGAAGACTCCACCTAATCCAGCACCTGCTAAAATTCCAGAAGCATGTAAGTTCTCCATTAAGAATGCCAGTCATGGGGTTGTTCTTTTCTACAATATTATTATACCTTTGTAACAAATCACGAACACAAAGATTATTTGAAAAGTAGCTTAGACACCAAATGCTTGATTCAGAGACAGTATCAGAAGGAAAAAATGAGTTAACTCAAAGGCGTGTTGTTGAATTATAAAACATGGAAGTATTATTACTTTGGAATAGAAGTCCTTTGAAACCTAATGCAAGTGGTCATATACTTACATAAATTATTTAACATACCCCAGTACCAAATGGATATCTAAACAACATAGTAGTACTGATTTTCGTTTAATTTGCCTGAACTATTTCTCAACAATCACTTTATCTTTTAGACACCAAAAAATGATATGGATCTGTTTGTTTTGGCTTTTATAGGTTGGCTTATTTGTTTTTTAAATAGTGAGTGAGGCTAAGAAATGGTAATATTTGCCTGCATCTTGTAATGTCATCTATGATGGTAGTGGCTTATAACTAGTGTGACTGTGTAATTTTTCTCATCCAAACCAGGACACTCTTGAGAGTTTAAGGGAGTGCTGTTGACTGCTTACACCAGGACAATAGGTGCCAATGGAAGAAATGGTCACTTTACTATAAATAGACCATAGAAAAGATGAACTGAATCAATGAAATATTTTTGCACAAAAGAGACAAACCAAATGGGATAATGTTCTTTGCCTTCTCTTTAGTTAAAATGGTTCCAAGCATGACATCATTTTAATTTTTAATTATTTTTAAAGGTTTTTATTTCTTTTTGAGTGGGGGGAGGGGCAGAGAGAGAAGGGGACAGAGGATCCAAAGCAGGCTGCATGTTGACAGCAGAGAGCCCAATGCTGGGCTCGAACTCATGAACCACGAGATCATGACCTGAGCTGAAGGTGGATGCTTAACCCACTGAGCCACCCACATGTCCCAGTGACATTATTATTTTAGCTAATATAGATAATTAGAAGACTATTTCAAATGAATGAATTTCAGTGATACTGGGTTTACTTGCTTGTTTGCTTTGCTTCTTGGAGTTTCTGCTTGGTTGATTTTATTTTAACTGAAATCAGACAGCTTTTTCTCACTACCTAAAATTATCTTTAAATAGACTAGTGGGATTTGATCTGTTCTGGGTTTGAGAAATCTGTGTTTCTTCATACCATCAAAAAGAGTGATGTATTTAAAAAGTTGGTGCTTATATGCCTGAAAATGTACATTAGCATAGAGGTCTGTGCCATGATTAAGGTTCTGGTTTTAGTTTCATCTTATAAAACCAAAGCTGTAGTGTCCTTTATGTACCTTTATTCTTGTCTAAGTAAAGTTCTCCTAAGTGATGTACCCAATTCTTACGTTTATGTTTTAGGTGATGAACAGTCATATGTTCAAAAGAAGACAAGCTGAAGACATACATATGCTTTGTTATGTTGATAATTTGGCTTAAGTTCTCTCAATAAAGCCTTAATAAAGTTTGCTCAGAAGAAGTCATGCATATCTTTTGTTAAATCTGTTTCTAAGAATGTGATACTATTATAAGTGGTATCTTAAAAAAACTCTTTATCCTATTTAGAGCTGGTCTATAGAAGTGCTGTTTATTCTTGTGTAATGATTTTGTCTGGCAACTTTGCTAAACTTATTTTAATAGTGTATCTCTACATCCTTTTGGATTTTCTACATACACAGTCATACCACATGCAAATAATGATGGTATTGTTTCTTTTGAATCTTTCTACCTTGTAGTTCTTGTCCTTACCTTATGACATTAGCCACATCCTTTTAAGTTGGATAGAAGTGATGATAATAGACATCCTTGTGTATCCCTGATCTCTCAACATTTCACTGTGATGTATGCTATAGATTTTTAATTTTTTAATTTTTTTATTTTTTTAAAGTTTATTTATTTATTTTGAGAGAGACAGAGCATGAGCAGGAGACGGGCAGAGAAGGAGAGAGAGAATCCCAAGCAGGCTCTGCACAACTGTGCAGAGCCCAACATGGGGCTAGATCTCACAAACTGTGAGATTGTGACCTGAGCCAAAATCAGGAGTTGGACACTTAACTGACTGAGCCATCCAGGTGCCCTATTTTTTTTTTTAAGTACTATAGATTTTTAAAAATTAGATCTCTTCTATTAGATTAAGGAAGTTTCTTTTTATTCCTAGTTTGCTAAGAGTACTTACCATGAATGTTTGTTGAATGTTATTATCACACACTTACTCTACATCTACTGAGGTGATCTTATGAGGTTTTTCCATTAATCTGTTAATGTGGTATTCCTAGACTAAACACAGTTTGAGTCATGATATATTCTCCTTTTTATGTATTGTTGTATTCCTCTTTCTGATGTTTTGTTTAGGATGTTTGTATCTTTGTTCACAAGTGAGATTGGCCCATACATTTTTTTATGTACTCTCTATCTTGGGCTTTGATATTTTCTTATTCTGTCTTCAAAAATGAGTTGAGGTATATATCCTCTTTTTCTGTTTTCTGATAGAGTTCATCTAACTTTGGAATTATTTCTTAAATGTTTGATAGAATTTGTTAGTGAAGCCATCTGGGCTTGGAGTTCATTTTTTAGGAAAGTTTGAAATTAATGATTTAATATTTTCTATTCTCTAGTCAGTTTGGGTAAGTTTTATTTTTATAGGGCTTTGGCCATGTTACCTAAATTTTCATTACAGAGTTGTCCATAATATTCTCTCATTATTCTCTTAATGTCTGCAGGATCTGTGATACTGACATTTTAATTCTTAGTACTGATAATTTGTGCCTTCCCTCTTGCATTATTAACCAGTCTCACTGGAAGTTTACCACCATTATTAGTTTTTTAAAAATAAACCAACTTTTGACTATGCTGATCCTATTCTATTTTTGTTTTATATTTTGTTAATTTTATCTCTTACTTTTATTATTTTTCTTCTTTTTCTGTTTAATTTGCTCTTCTTTTTCTACCTCCTTGAAATAAATGTTTAGCTCACTAATTTTTAGCCTTTAAAAACATTTTTTTTAACGTTTATTTATTGTTGAGAGACAGAGTGCTGGCAGGGGAGGGAGACACAGAATCTGAAGCAGGCTCCAAGCTTCCAGCTGTCAGCACAGCCCCAACGCAGGGCTTGAACACATGAACCACAAGATCATGACCTGAGCTGAAGTTGGACACTTAACCAACTGAGCCACCCAGGCTCCCCTAGCCTTTTTAATATACACTTTTAAATTATAACGTTTTCTAAATAGGGCTTTTGTTTCATCTCAAGTTTTGATATATAGTATTTTTGTTATTCAACTTAGCATATTTTCTTATTCTCATTCTGATTTCTTTGAACTATGGACTACTTTTAAGTGTATTCCTTAACCTTCAAACATTTGAACATTTTCTTTTTGTTATGCAGCACAAGTAACTGATACAGCTATTTATAAGAGACACAGCTAAAACATAAGAATTCAGAAAATTTGAAAGTAAAAGTATGGGCAAAAGATATTCTGCACAAAATAGCTAAAATAAGCTTTCAGATAAATAAGCATTACTACAAAATAAGGGATATTTCATGTAGAAAAATTCATCAGGAATATTTAACAAATTTTTTTATTTTTTTAGGAATATTTAACAATTTTAAATATGAACCTAATAGCATCTCTTCAGAGCATAATGGAAAAATTGGTAGAACTCCAAGGAGAAATCAGTAGAAGAGAAAACAGACAAAAATCAGTAAGGAGTGATATGAAAGATTTGCACATCGTGATTAACAAATTTTACCTAATGGAAATATATAGAACTCTGTACTCAACAACGGAATACATATTCTTTTCAGTGTAATTATTCAGTCAGAGGCTTTACACTGTATATTTCAATTTTTAGAAATTTGTCGTGTTTTACAGCCCAGAATATGGTCAATTTTTGTAAAAATTACATATGTGCTTGAAAAGAATGTGTATTCACTTGTTGAATGTAGGTGATGTGCACTGCCTAACTTTGTGTTCCTGTCCTCCATTTATTTTAGTGCTGTGGTCCCCTTGTCCTGACAAGGCAAGGACCCTTGGGCAGTGGCTCAAGTTCTGTTGCCTTCCTCAGCATCCACGTGGCCTATAGGAAACTATATTCATTCTTTCCATGCCATATAGTGGTAGTAGAGCATGTCCCTATGCTGTGATTTGTTTTCTCCCAGCTCTCCTAGGCTGCTCTGTAAGACTTTCTCTTTGAAATTTCTCCAGGCAAAAACCAAGCATCAGTCTCCAGGGGATATACTTCAGGCTCTAAAACTTGGGTCGTCAGACTCCATTCTGGTTGCAGCACTAGGATGGGTCTGTGATTTCCTATAGCTCAGAGCATACAGCTGGTGAGATGCCAGTCTTCCTTTCTTAAACATATTCTAAATGTCTTTTAGTGTTTCTCTTAAATCTCAATTCATTTGATTTTAAATGAGGTGGGTAACATAACCTCCCCTCCAACTCAGAGTAGGGAAGATTTATTTCATACCAGCCCCCAGTAGGTTGACATCTTGCAACTTAGGTATTTTATTTCCAATAGACTCTTTAAGGGACTTTCAAATTTCTACTAATCCTGTCATTATGTAGACTGCTTAGACTAGCAGAATGAGGAAATACATTATTCCCATCTCTTTAAAATGTGAGGTAACTTATTGCCTATTGTCCTGTTGTCAGTAGGCATTTGGACATAATGAATTTAAGAGAGAGGTATAAATTTGAAATTCATTAAGGATATAGATAGCATTTGAAGCCATGGGCCTACAGGAACTCACCTAGGGAGAGATTATATACAGAGAAGAGAGCCACAGGCAGAGTCCTGGGGCTTTCCACATAAGGAAGAGCCTATAAAAGGATTAAGAAAAAGGACCACCAGAGAGGTAGGAAGAAACTAGGTGAGTTGTGGTATCAAGAACATCTAAAGGAAATGAAGTATTGAAAGAAATAATAAGCAGTCAACAATTTAAAATGATGGTGAGGGGTCATGCAAAGAGGCTATAAGAAATTCTTAATCTGGCAAGATATGTGTCACCAGAGACCTTGATAAGATCCACTTGCTCAGGAGGAGAAAAGCCTGATTGAAGAGGATCAAGGTGAAATGGGAGGTGAGCAAGTAGAGGTGGTGATTATAGAAAATGTTTTTTGAGGAGTTTCAATGCACGAAAGAGGGAAATGGAAATTTAGCTAAGAGGCTGGCATGAGGTCAAGGAAGGGGGGATTATTTTTTGATTGATATTAAAGCATGTTTGTGTGCTGGTGAGAATGGCATAGGAGAGGATGGAACACCTTAGTAAGGCCATAGGGATGGGATCTGAACACAAATGGAAGGGTTGGCTTTGGATATGTACAGGGACACATTTCCACAATAACGTGGAAAGGCTAATATTGGAGGGCTCAAGGAGAAATTTCTATCTGAGTAGAAGAAGAGGTAAGATTAGAAAGCAGAGAGGGGGAACCCTCTTGCACTGTTGGTGGGAATGCAAATTGGTGCAGCCACTCTGGAAAACAGTGTGGAGTTTCCTCGAAAAATTAAAAATAGACCTACCCTATGACCCAGCAATAGCACTGCTAAGAATTTACCCAAGGGATACAGGAGTACTGATGCATAGGGGCATTTGTACCCCAATGTTTATAGCAGCACTCTCAACAATAGCCAAATGATGGAAAGAGCCTAAATGTCCATCAACTGATGAATGGATAAAGAAATTGTGGTTTATATACACAATGGAATACTACGTGACAATGAGAAAGAATGAAATATGGCCTTTTGTAGCAACGTGGATGGAACTGGAGAGTGTGATGCTAAGTGAAATAAGCCATACAGAGAAAGACAGATACCATATGGTTTCACTCTTATGTGGATCCTGAGAAACTTAACAGAAACCCATGGAGGAGCGGAAGGAAAAAAAAAAAAAAGAGGTTAGAGTGGGAGAGAGCCAAAGCATAGGAGACTGTTAAAAACTGAGAACAAACTGAGGGTTGATGGGGGGTGGGAGGGAGGGGAGGGTGGGTGATGGGTATTGAGGAGGGCACCTTTTGGGATGAGCACTGGGTGTGGTATGGAAACCAATTTGACAATAAACTTCATATATTGAAAAAAATGATAAAAAGAAAGCAGAGAGGGAATTTCCACTTTTCCCTTTATACCTTTCTATGATTTTTCAATTTTGACCATGACTATATCTTTTTCTAAAATGATAAAGATCTGTTACTAGATTGGAAAAGCTTATTTATTTATTTATTTATTTGAGAGAGAGAGAGAGAGATTTTGCACATGTGATCAGAGGAGAGGGAGAGTGAGAGAGAGACTCTGAAGCAGGCTCCATGCCCAGTGCAGAGCTCCACGTGGGGCTCCCTTGAGATCATGACCTGAACGGAAATCAAGAGTTGGATGATTAACCAACTGAGCCACCCAGGCGCCCCTGAAAAACTGTTTTTAAAGAGAAGCTTGTGGTTACTTACTTTGTAACCATCTTGTGTTCAGGGGTACACACAGTAGGAGCCCCTAGTAGGAGAAACAGTAGCTCTTATTTGCTTCCCTTCCTTGACCAAGGTGCAACTGGGCCTGAGGAACAGATAATGGAGACATTCTGCCAGGGCCACATTAAGATCCTTAGAAGGTCTGTCTGAGCCCTGAAAAGACTATGGAGTGTCCTCCTTCCCATTTGCCATATGTATTTTGTGATAAAAATTGATGGTAAAATGTTTATATTTTCCCATGATACAATGTTTCTTTGAATATCAAATACAAATATCAAAATGTTTCTAATGATCTCTTTCTCATTGTGGGGGTGGTGGGGCTTCCCTGGTGGTGACCTAAGTAAGCACTGGCTTAGTTGGCTTTTAGGATAACCTAGCACTGATTCCAGTCCTTCCTTGAGGTGTTTATCCCTCCCAGTCCATCACCTGGTACTGGATTGCTGTGGATGTGAGGAAATCTAGTACAACTTGGACACTATATTCAGTTTCCATGCCTGTCATCTGGGGGCAAGAGAGAGGTGCCAGCTGGATGGGAAGGGCCCCCTAAACTAAGTACCTCATGACAGCAGGGAACCAGTTTGAGTGTTTCATTGCAGGACACAAGGGCAGGGATTTATTGGAAGGATGCTGGGGTGCTTCAAGGAATTGAAGCAAGAGTTGGCTTAGGAAGATTAGGCACCAGGGCAGCTCTGAGGGCCTCAGCTGTAGTGGTTTTTTCCCCTCTTGCCATCGTGTCTGGTGTGTGGAAAAAAACCCAGAGCATGGACAATATGGCACCCCCTTGTCTGTCTACTTCACATGAGGGGGGTTAACTCTCCCTGTACCCTGGGAGAGCCAGCACAGAGGCAACCTGATGGGAACCAGGCATCCTGTCCTTCTTAAAGACTCCTTAACCAACTCCTGCTGCTAACCCCAGGAGGCCTAGGCACTACCTCCTCCCCGAAGGAAGGGGCTGGGCTGAAGGGAGATGTCCAGTGCTAACCAAGGCGAGCACTGCTAGGGTATATTCAGGCAGCACAGCCCCATAGCCAGGCAGTGTATACTGGGCCAAAGCCAGCCATCACGGGACTCAGGAAACGGATTCTTCCTAGAACAGGCTCTCTCTTGATCTTCAAACACTGGCTATCTACTTCTGAGCATCCTCCTGACTCCCTGGGACCAGCACCTGTGGCCACTTTCCACTGCCAGCAGCTCTTAGTGCAGGAGCTCTCTGAGGCCCTCAAGCCCTCCCCACCCCCTCATCTCCTGTTGGCAGCTCTCCTACTGAAGCTGCTTCCCTCCCCCGACTCCCACCTCTGCCAACCTGGGACTCTGCCAGACCTGAGGATCTTGGGGTTGTGTCCTATAGCTAAGGCCCCTTTCTTAACTGTAGGGGAGGTGCCAGCAGTAGTCCTAGCCTTGTTGTGCCTGCTGCCCCCTGGGGGGCTCAGGCTCGGTGTCTTCTGGGTCAGAAGGACAGCTGCCAAACCCTCATTTTACCCACAGCTTTGGGAGCCTGAGAAGGAGGTGAGGAGCAGGCATAGATTCTGCAAAGTACCAATAAGATATCAAAGGGATGTGTCTTTTCAGGCCCAGCAGCCTTGGGAGCTCTGCCTCTCCGGATGTGGGGTCCAGGCCCACCCTCAGAATGGACCTGGGGCTTCATCCTTATCTGTGAGGGCAGGATCTGGGGGGGAGGGAGCCTGGGACAGGGCTGGGGGCAGACTCAGCTGTGGAGATGATGGCCTATCATGATTTCTGATTGCTCCTCAGGACCTGGCCTCTGAGGGGAAATTTCACAGCCCCAGAAGCCTTTCTGGACTTGACTATTCCTCCGTCCCAGGCCCTGCAGCACTAGGGGAAGCTGCATGGATGAAGGGATGGACAGGGGAGAAAGATCAGGGCTGTACAAGGGGATGCAAAGACCGTACTCCAGGAATATTGTATGGGGTATAAGATACTCTCTCCCCAGCAGCCTTTGCTGAAGTGCAGTGGACAGTGCTCTGGAAGAGAATAAAAGAACTGACTTGACTCTTGGTTCTCCTTAAAAGTCCTGTGTCTACCTTTAACATGTAGTTGATCCTTCTTGAGTTTCAGCCTTGTTCCTTGTAAAATGGAGATCATTCCTACCTTACAAGGGGTTCCACACAGATTAAGATAAAAAAATGCAGTGTGTAAAGGAAAGACCTAAGCCTGTTTTAAAGGCACACTGTGAATGTTGGTTGTATGCAAATCTGAATTTTCTCTAGGACCAGGGCTAGAGGCCAGAATACACCAGAGGTGAGGTCCAGCCCTACCTGAGAACCACACACAAACTTCCCTTGCACCGTGTCACATCTCCCCATTCCCTGAAGTTTATCAATAGCCTTCTTGTCCAATGCTTACTGTCACAGGGGGCTCCAGTGCAGCTGACTTGCTCTCTAGTGCACATGTGAGTGCAGCCACTGTCACACCCAAGGCCCATAAATGAGGCCCTCAGGCAAGAGTAATCCCAGTCTGCATCTGATGGCCAAGAGGAAATGCCAAGCAGAGGTGTGTGCTGTAGAACAGTGTGTGGGATATGGTCCTGTGTGTATATGTGTGTAGAATATATGTATAAAATACACTTGCATATTCATTTTCTATGAATATCAAAGAGTAGCCAATTTTCATCTCTATGAACATTTATGGACAAGTACAGAAGAAACTAACAGTAGTTATCACTAGGCAGTAGAACTGGGATCGTGGGCAGGGAGAAGAGAGGACTTTAAAAACTTTTAGCAATCATGGGACACCTGAGTGACTCGGTTAAGCATCTGACTTTGGCTCACGTCATGATCTCATGTTTCTCCTGAGTTCGAGCCCCGCGTTCAGCTCTGTGCTAACAGCTCAAAGCCTGGAGCCTGCTTCAGATCCTGTGTCTCCCTCTCTGTCTTCTCCTTCCCCACTCAAATTCTTTCTCTCTCAAAAATAAATAATAAATATTTTTTTTAAACCAACCATTACCATTTGAGTATTTTTACCATGAGTATGTGTCACTTTTATAATAAAGAAAACTTTAAATAAAAAGATATAGATGATAAATTGGTATATAGGTGTACAGATGATAGAAAATGGTATATTGGATGGATATATTGGATGGTATAATGGATAAATGATACATAAATATGAGCTAGAGACAGGTAGGCCGATATCTCCGTGCCTCAGTTTCCTCACATATGAAATAGCAACTATTTCATAGGATTATAAGTGACAACACATTAGAGCCCTCGGAAAGTTCCTGACACACATTAAGTGCTCAGTAAATGTTATCTCTAGTGTAATAATGGTGTGAAGATGGGCTGGCTTGATGTGATAATCTCTTTCGCCATCTTGTGGTCAGTATATGTATGCCATGAAGGAATGTCAATGCCAGTACCCTCTTTGTAGGTGAGTGTATGACTTCAGGCCTTAGTGGGGTGGTGAACCTATGACTTTCAAAACAGAAAAATAATTTAAATAAATGAGAAACTTTATAAATAGGCAGATGAGACTTTATAAGTAGCTAGATGAGACTTACAGTCCTCTACTCTTTACTTATTTTTGTTCTCAGATCCAGACCCCCAGCCCTGACAGTGTCAAAGAGAAACAATACATTGGCTCTTGTTTGTTTTTGGACCTCCCTTTATCCATCAGACTTCCTAGTTACAAGCAACAGAACCAATTCTAGCTTCTTTAAGCAGAAAAGGTATTTTTGTTAATGGCTACTAGGTAGAGCTCAGGAAATCTCCAACAGGTGAGACAGAACTTGATGACATTCTACCTACTCTAAGGACAGGCACTGCTGAGGTGAACCTCATGACTGTGCCATTAGGACATCTACCTCAACTGCTTGTGAGGACTCGATATCTCTAGCCATGCTGTACAATTTTCACTGGGAATAGATTCCACTGGAAAATTGGCTCCTCACTTGTTTCTCTCTTCTTACCCAAAGTCTTTTTTTTTTAACGTTTATTCATTTTTGAGAGAGCGACAGAGTGTGATGAGGGGAAGGGAGAGAGAGAGAGAGGCACAGAATCCTTTTAAACAGGCTCCAGGCTCTGAGTTGTCAGCACAGAGCCTGACGCGGAGCTCGAACTCACTGACCACGAGATCATGACCTGAGCTGAAGTCGGACACTTAACCGATTGAGCCTCCCAGGTGCCCCACTTCTGACCAAAGTCTTGATGGGGAGCATTTGGTGGAGCCTAGGGCTCACACCTCTCCCCTAGACTGAGTTCTGCTTTCCACCTTAGGCAGGACTTTTAATGCAGGGATTCCAGAAATTTAGAAAGGCTACTCAGAAGAGGCTGAATAGGGCAGGGGTGGGGGTGGGGTGATGCTCTGTTCCTAGGGAGAGGATAGTGAGCATGTATGCTTCCCCATGTCTCTTCCTGTCTAGCAATAGGTTGTAGATATGGTCCAGGCACCACTGGAAATCTAGGTCTGTCTAAGTTCCATATTTATTATCCAGTAATACCAGATGGGAAGATTCCTTTAGGCTGGACACTACCTAGGGGCAGGCAGGGACCACGTCTGTCTGGTCTACCACTGTATGCTTCAGCCACTAGCTTGGTGCCTCAATATATGAATGAAGAGACAAGTTAAGCTGGCTGCTTTCCTTAGGTAGCTGTAAATTTTCACTGATACTTAGAGCCCCTAATCTCAGGAGAAGCCTAAGATGTACAGTTTTGGGGTTGTCTTGTTAAGAGAGATCAAAAGAGAGGTAGCTTCCCTCATTCCAAACTACAGCTTCATGTACGGTTTCTGACTACCCTCCAGGAGGATTCTTCCTGAATAGACACATTCCATGTCTCTATTCAGAGGGACCGGACAATCAAGCAGGTAACCACCAGATTTTACTGTTCAGCTAAACGCTTTCTTGAAAAAAATCTGCACTCAGGACATACTTCCAGGAGGAATGTATGCAATATTCTGACAGTGAAATCACTCCACATCTCTGGGTCTGAAGGTCCATTGGAATTGAACTTTTACATCTAGCAGTAGGCTCAGCCAGCAGCTTCCGATGAAATCTGCTCTACCCATCGCTGAATGGCAAGTCCCCATCTCTGGATACAACTATTGAAAGGCACAGACCACCAGAGGGAGCAGGTGTGCCTCTTCTGTGGAGGATCATGGCACCTCCTATCTGGATCCTGCTCCTCCTCTGCTCTGGAAAACACTGTTGCCCAGCAACAGGGATGCCAGTGGTGCCTCCAGTCACCAACCCAAAGTGAGACATGGCATGTAAAGGCCTGCCTTCAGATCACACCTACTGTAGCGCTTTGGAACTCACTGGCCACTCAAAATGTGGCCTGCCATCCCTCATAATTTCGAGGGGCCCCAAAACATTCACTGAATTCAGTAGAAGGACTCAAGGGACTTAGTGTATGATTGTACTCACAGCTAAGGTTTATTACAGCAACGGGATATACAATAAGGTCAAGGAAAAAAAAAAGACACAGGTGGGATCTTAAAGAATCCATGCACAAGCTTCCTTATGCTCTCTCCCTTCTGTGAGGGGGTATACCAAGCACACTTTCCCCCAGGAGTGGAAGTGCACGACACGTAGGGAATGTTTTTGTCCAAGGAAGCTCACTCAGTGCCCAAGAGTTTTTTTGTTTTTGTTTTTTTTTTTTAACTGGGGGAATGGTCACTAGACACCCTCTGCCTGGCATGTACCAAAATTCAAGACTCTCAGAAGGAAAGCAGGTGTTCGGCATATATGACATTTACACCAACAGGTTAGGCACAGCATGCCACCTTTATCAATTGGGGAACAGGTCAAGTGCTGTATTAATTTTCTATTGCTGTTGTGACAAATCATCACAAACTTAGAGGCTTACACTATATAAACTATTATCTTGGAGCTCTGGAGGTCAGAAGTCCAGCACAGCCTCACCAGGCTGAAACCCAGGTGTGGGCATGGCTGCATTCCTTCTGGAGGCTCCAGGGGAGGGTCTGATTCCTGCTCACTCAGGTTGCTGGCAAAATTCAGTTCAGAGGCTCCTGTTTTGTTGTGGGCCATAAACTGAAGGCCGTTCCCAACTCTAGAGGCCACCACATTCCTTGTCTTGTGAGCCCTGTCTCCATCTTCAAAGCTAGAACAATGAGTAGAATTCTTCTCAAGTCACGTCTTTCTGGCCCCTCTATCATCTCATCTGGACACAACTGGGAAAAGTTCTCCACTTTTAAGGAGTTGTGTGATTAGATTAAGCTCACCTAGATAGTCCAAGATCATCTCCCCATCTCAAAGCCCTTAACCTTAATCACATCTGCAAAATCCTTTTTGCCATATAAAGTAACATATTTATAGGTTCCAGGGATTAGGATGTGGACATCTTTAGGCAGCCAGCATTCTGTTTCTAAGTGCCAAGTTCTCAGATGCCAGCCAAGAGCCAGCCTTGAAAGCAAGGCTTTCTAAAGACAATAGTCTTAGTCTGCTAATATAGTCTGCTATATTAATTACTTTCTGCACACCTGGTGCATATCCAAAGGGACATCATTAGTGATGGCTGATACTGCCTTCTAATAGTATGTGGCCCCTCTCATTCTTGTAATGTTTTGGATGTCATAGACAAGTGGAACCAGGCCCAGCTCACAAAGAGGCCTGCATGCTCCAGACACACTGTAACCTCGGGGCTGTGCAGGGCTGTCACTTTCCCACCCTTCAACCCTGTTAGAAACCAAGGTCAAAGAAACTGTTAGGCCGTGGTGATTATTAGCATGGAGCTTGGCAGAAAAAAAAAAATTCTAGTTTAAATTCTTAGCTATGTGTGAAGAGCAAGTTACTCATTCTCTCTGATTCTCATTTCCTCATCTGCTTAGAGGTATAATACCACTAATAGATTTAAATGAGCAAATGGACATGACGCACATGTAAGACAATACCTCCCAGATCATAATGGCTAGTGTATAGCAGATGGAATGTCCAGTGGGAGCAAAAACAAGATTGAAATCTCGTATTTCCACACAGAGCTTCTTCTTGGGGGAGAAATCAAAAGAGGCAGAGGTTCACTTTTAGGATTTACCTTGGTTTTGAACACCTCTCTTTATTAGCAAATTTATTTCTCTTTCTTTTTGTGAAAGTGTGACACTGTGAATGATTAACCTTTGTTTTTCACCCCTAGCTCTAGCTTGCCCTTGTACTCCTGGCCCTGCCTCATTCACAGCAGGTCCAAGGCTTCTACCCCAGGGTAGAGTTATTTTAGCAGAAATGCAAATAGAATCAAAGAGCCCAAGATCAGCTTTTGAGTTTCAGAAGAGACTTCTGGAAATTTACACAGAGAAAATAGGACTGAAAGAAAGGCTTTTTGAGTTGTAGGATCTTAGGTCTTTTGAATACCAAGAGATAAGGACCTGGCTTATCTACAGGCATAGAAGAATATGTAGTCTGTCCCAAGGACTACCAGCCATCCCAGACTAGATAAAGATCCCAAAGACTGAAGGGAGGGCTTAGATGGAGGCAGAAAGATACTGATGACATTCAAGACCCAGGGGACTCCAAGCCCCATTTCAGACTCCATTGAAGACTTAAGGAGAAATACTCCACTTTCTCTCTCTCTCTCTCTCTCTCTTCCTCTTCTTCCTTCTCCCCCCTCCCTCCTCTTCCTTTTCTCTCCCTCCCTCCCTCTCTCTTTCTGTTTCTCTCCCTCTCTCCCCACTGGATTTAGGTTTTCTCTCATCTCCAAACATCATGGTGGTATGGCCTGGAGGACCAGAGGGTCACTCAATTAGCTTTTAGTCTGGGCCTTAGGATTGAGAGAGGAAATGAGTCTGTAGTGTTACAAAAGGTCCATCACCAGCTACTAGGGTGGGAGGGGTATAGACAAAGGCCTATATTGTGAAAGACTTAGAGTTTACCTGGTATGGGCCCTCAGCAAACCACTTTAGGTTCTCTGAGAAAAAAGACACTGCCCTACCGGCTTGGTAGTCACCATCAAGTGAAGACTCCATTCCTTCCATTACTAGAATAACCATGAGGTTTCTTGACAGCAAGGTGACAATGTCCAGGTCACAACAGGTGAACAAAACACACCCAGACAAAGACAGAGTCACTTGTTCTGGGATCAGTCGTTCACTGAGAGATGTCAGCTTTCCTCATTTCTGGTGGATGTGTGCCTGACCAAGGCGGTGAGTGAGGCATGATATCAAGGTAGAATTTTGAGTGCCACAATTTGGATTGAAATTATTAATCACTCAGTGATGTCTAATTCCTTCTGCCTGCAACTACTAACATTCCATGGTTTCTACCTTAACAACCGTCTGTATTTTGGGGAAGCTTCATGTAATCTCTGGAGAAAAAAAGAGATGCCCTGAGAGCCCTGTGTATCATGGTCAGAAACAAATGAATATTGTTCCTCCAGCTGGGCTCCATGGATGTACATCAGGAGGAACCGTGAGTCCCACTGAATTACAGGCAAATTGTTGTGCACAAGTTGATTTTTGTGCATTTTTCAAGGGGGAGGGGCTGCAGATGTGATCAGATTCTCAGAGGGTTCCAAGATTTATGATATTTTTGCAGGAGGGTGTCCTGGATATGTGCTTTATTAACTGTGCACCCCATGAACACTCATTTGCAGTCCCCACGTCATGTTTTTCCCTGCCTGTGGAGTGGGAAAAACAATACCAAGCACCCAGTTATTGTGAGGCATTAACTAGGAGGTGCTTTGTAAATAAATTGATTTTTGAATGAGGGGTATTCATGTGTTTGTCCTCCTTACCACCCTGAAATGAATTACTCTAGTAAATAAAGGGTGATCGGTTGAGATTTTGGATATCAGAGATAAACATTTTACAAAAATGTACATGTACGTAGTTTGTATGTGACATAATGATGCATTTAACTCTCTATTTTTTCAAGGACTCATTTTCATAGATTATTTGGTATTGTGTGCTTTGAAAATAATGATGATGGGGATAATGATAATTCCTTGTACTTGTGTAGTCTGTACCTTCTCATTTATCTCATCCGTTGTTGACAAAGCCCTCCTCTTACTCTTGTAAATAAAATGAGGCTATTGCTGGGTCCGCAGTGTTTGGTTGCCATGGTTTGAGTTCGTTTCATAAGCTGTTGCTTGGCAATCCCACGTGTCAGCTGGCTCTTTTTCCTCCACACTCACACCACACGCTGTCTGAAGTATAATGAGACAGGCTGGGCAAAGGAGGATGGAGGTCCCCAAGCACTTTATATCTTCCCCCACAGTGCCAATGCCTAATAAATGTGTCAAGAATGGAGCAATGAAGTGGTTATGAACATGGGAGTTAGAGTTAAACGGACTTGCATTCAAATTCTGCTTTGGGATCTGGCTCAATGTGACCTTTAGGTATTTATTTGGAAGCCTGTCTCAGTGTCTTCATGTGTAAAGTGGGGGGATAATACCCAGCTCCTAGAGTAGCTGCAAGGATTATGGGAGAAAATCCATAACTTTCCTTGTTCTGCAGTAAAATGCTCTGATGTAGCAGTCGGTTTGGATTTAATTTGTACAGTTATGTCCCATTTTCCTTCATACATAGATTTAGTGGGCCCAATGCAACTCCATGAAGCAAAACAGGAATTTATAAATAATCAGGGCCAAGGGAAAGAACAGGGGTTGTTATTACCAAAGGGAAGACAAGTAGGGATGAGCAGATAGAAAATATCAAAATAAGATGTCCACTCCAGGTAGTGGGTGGGTAGGCGCTATGCATTCAAAGGGGCTTGCATGGGGGAATGCCTGTCTCCTTCGTAGATAAACATGTACCCATGTGTGGTGGTGTGCTGGTAAAAAAGCTCTCAGGGGAGAAAAACCCTGATTTGTAGCATTTGGCTATTTCCATGGTGTAAATACTCCTACTATGGCTGATTTCAAGCTACCAACATGATGTCTTTGAAAGGAATGTGGAGTTAGAAACAGATGCCTACAATATGCTCTCAGGAGCCCAAAGGAGCCTGCTTTAGCACAGAACTAATTCCTTTCCCAGGGGCAACTTTATTATTGTTTTTTTTTTTCTTACTGGAGGACATTCCCAACAAGCTCCTGTCTGTTTTTAGAACAATTTAAGGAGGTCAGTTCTCAAGACTGCTCTTCTGGCCTTCAGTTTTCCTAGACTGGAAGGAAATGACTGCAGAAATCTCTGTTGTTCAGTCCCAACCCACACCTTTATAGGGTTGGTTTCTGTGTCCTTTCTGTCCCAGGTCTGGGACTCCATGAACTTTGCAGGATCCGGAGGAGACTCAGGAGCTAGAAATCACCTAGGTGAAGTCCTATTTGAGGCAGTGTCTTATTTCAAGGCTATTTTCTTTTATCTTTTTTTTTTTTTACACAGCCCAACTCAAACATGCTGCCTTCATCATAGTCCTTCATATTCTTAGCTCTATAATGTACATGACCATAGTCTTTTTATGTTAGTTACCAACCAGTTTTAAAATTAACCACTTTTAAATGAATTTGTGCTACTATACAACTTCTTCATCTAATAGAACTTCAGTGTAGTTGTCTGATTCTGATAGCTGGAATAGATTAATAACTGGGGGAGTTATTGGGGACAATATTTGGGCCAATATTCAGGGGAGTGGTTTGAATTCCCTTATGGACTGATTGGTTTCAAGTGTCAGTCAGTGATTTTCATTCACAAGAGTAAGACACATTGACCAGCTTTTGGCAAAAGTATGTTGTATGTGTTTTACATTTTACATGTGTTTAATTTGTATTTCCTACTCACTCAATACCTGACAGTGTCCAGTTGAATGGTTCCTGCAGTTACAGTGCCCCAAAACATAGCGTTTCCCCTACAAATCAGCTGAAAAGTACCAGTATGTTTATGTTTTACAGATAGCAACAGAGAAAAGTATCCTACCCCACAACTTTCTAAGCAGTGTAGGCCCCATTAACAGAAGAATTTTTTGGGGGGGAGTACCTAGGTACAAAGTCATTAACCTCCATATAATGACTTGTCACAAATCTAAGAGGAGTTTTCAGTAGGGGGTAGAGTGTGCAAGTTTGGAGGGAGAAGCTAGAATAGACTTAAACTTCCTTGAAAGAGTAAGAGGAGTGATCAAGAGGACCTGGGCAAGATCCATGAGGGAGAGAAGGAAGCCAGGGAAAATGGCAAGCTGTTTGGGAGATGGTGCAAGGTGACCAGGAAGAGGTGGGTCTGATTCTTGGAGACTGAAAAGAAAGAGTTGGGAGAAGAAATAATGTCTAATGGGGATTTTCTTTTTTTTTTTTTTTAAATTTTTTTTTTCAACGTTTTTTATTTATTTTTGGGACAGAGAGAGACAGAGCATGAACGGGGGAGGGGCAGAGAGAGAGGGAGACACAGAATCGGAAACAGGCTCCAGGCTCCGAGCCATCAGCCCAGAGCCTGACGCGGGGCTCGAACTCACGGACCGCGAGATCGTGACCTGGCTGAAGTCGGACGCTTAACCGACTGCGCCACCCAGGCGCCCCTCTAATGGGGATTTTCAAGCTAAATTCTGTGGGGACAAACTTCCTAACACATCTTCCCCTAGGAAATCTTCATTTAATTGCGCAATGCTCACTGTTTGATGGGAATGAACAAACTCTGTTTTCAAGATGCAGAGATAGAAAAGAACAGAGCCCATGGATCAGGGAAACACACATGGGCTTATATACAGTCTTGGTAAATGAAAGGACATCGTTGCTTGAAAAGAGCTAGTGTTTTTACCACTTACTGGTTGGGTTGGGATGGAAGGTATTTACTGTGCCTGGCTGGAAGACCATAGGCTAGAGTGACATGGGGAAGACCAGGATGGAGTCCCCTTGAATGTGAGCTTGCAAACTTCTGGAACTGTTCTTGGAACTGACCACCTGGGCTGGACTTCATGTTCCCCAGAGATGCTGCCCAGGAGGAGTAGACCTCTGCTGGGGATAGTCTTGCCAGATCTGGAAGAGCAGCTTCTCAGAAGGAATGAGTATGCATTCCATGAAAAAAAAGGAGTCAACAATTACTTCATACCAATGTTTTAAAATATTTGAAACATTTGTATACCAAAAAGGAACTTGGTGGGGAGGACTTTTAATCATTTTTACCCTTCAGCTTTTGTGTCCAATTATTTAAATGTTGGTGAACAGTGAGGGTGCTATTTTTATGCACCATGAAAAAATCTTAAAACTTTTCAAGTCCACTTTTATATTTTTTGGGCCAATTTCCAGATATTAAGATTTAGTTCTCATTTATTTTCAGGAAATTTTGTTTGCCTCACTGCCTTTTTATAAAATTAAAGATTTTATCTCCAGATGTGATTTATTTAGAAGCTAACTCAGGAATACAGAGGCTGTGGCCAAGACGGCTTGGTGGCCATCTAAGATTCATATTCTCTTTCCATGCCATGGAATCATGGCCAGTTCAAGATTGCAGTTCTCAGCGCCCCCATCCTACCCCCAACTCCATCCAGGTAACTCGTACTTGCTAGTGCAATATGAGGGTTACTACATGGTCAAATAAGGGGCTGTGCCTTCTCCATGACCTCTTTCCCCATTTTCCAGCTAAATGGAAAGGAACACTGGGGCCGTAGAGAAGAGTGAGGTCACAAGATAGGTCACCACCAGGCAACAACATCATCACTGTGGCATTTATGGAGCAAGAATTAAACTTGTCTTAGTTTAGATGAATGGATAAAGAAGATGTGGTACACACACACACACACACACACAGGAATATTATGCAGCCATAAAAAGGATGAGATCTTGTCATTTGCAACAACATGGATGGACCTAGAGAGTGTATGCTAAGTGAAATAAACCAGAAAAAGACAAATACCATATAATTTAACTTATATGTGGAATCTAAAAAAAAACCAAAAACACCAAACCAAGATGAATAAGCAAACAAAAAGTAGAATCAGAGCTGCAAATACAGAGAGCAAACTGATGGATGCCAGAGGGGAGGGGTGGAGGGATGAGCAAGATAGGTGAGGGGGAGTGGGAGATACAGGCTTCCAGTTATGAAATGAATAAGCCATGGGAATAAAAGGCACAGCCTAGGGAATATAGTCAGTGGTACTATAATTGTGTTGCATGGTGACAGATGGTAGCTACACTTGTGGTGAGCACAGCATCACATATAGAGTTGCTGAATCACTATGTTGTATGTCTGAAACTAATGTAGCATTGTGTGTCAACTATATTCAAATTAAAAAAAGAAACCTAAAACAACAAAGTTCTATTATGTTAAGCCAGGGTTTATCTCATACAATAGTGAGCATTATTACTTTAGCCAACAGAGAGAGGTATTGGGGACTTCTCTAGTCATCATTCTTGTGGAACATGACCTTGGAATACACTCTGCATTTCCAAACTCTCCAACTTTGAAATACATTTCAGAAAACTAGACCAAAAAAATGCCTGGGGTGATGGTAGCGGTATTCTTTAGTAAACCCTCAGTCTGAGCTGGGTCACATCCTATCAGGGTTGCCTTACAAGAAAGAGTGCAGGCAGAAGGACTGAGGACTGGGCCCCCAAGGGGGTATTTAAGAATTTATCAGTTGGAAAAGACAATGCTAACAGGAAGGTGGTTAATAAGAGCCTAGGACATGCAGCCAAAAGGTAGAAAACTCAGAGTGTAGGTTAAACAGGGATAGCAGCCCACACAAGTGAAGCTTCAAAAGAAGAATGATAAGTAATAAAACAGCTGGGAATGATATGAATGCAGAGGTGGGGAAGGGCTAGTTTGGTGGAACTACCATTTGTGTAGTTGTCTGCTGGCCTATCGCCTTCCATATATTTTCCCTTGGGCTGCCCAAGCACCCCAACCCCACCTGCAATCCACTGGGCCTTTAGATAGTGTTTGGAAATATTGCATATACAAGCATTCTACATATGAGTGTGCCTTATTCATTCTCTGATTAATGGGACACTGAGGGGGTTGGGGATGTAAGGAAAACAGGGCACAGGGCTGGTGAGAAGGCTGCCTCCGTCATCCCAAAGGCACTCAGCAGGTTGACTCTTTGGAGCCTGTTGCAACTCCAGGTGGTCCCAGTGAGATGGGCAGAGCCTGCTTCCCACATCTGGAAACCTTTGAAGCTTATAATTCTTGTTTTTTTTTTTTATTTTGATGGCCTGCTAAAGATGACTCTCTAGCCTACTCTTTCCCTTCATTTTTTCCCGTTTGGACCTAAGCCTCTGGTGTCAGGGGCCTGGGCAAAAAAGAGTGAGACATTTCCTTATTAAGTCAATTTATTCTGAGAGGGAACATGTAGAACCTAAAAGCAAATTCCATTGAGGACAAGGGGTTCTAATTACCCAGAGAAATGAGCTCCTCCGCCAACACATGCTAGATGCCTTTCATCTGGTCACAAATCTATGATCTGTGGGTGAGGAGGTAGGCTGTGTACCTGATGTGCCTTAATGAGGACTCCTATAATAAGAACAAGTTGTTGGGAGTAATTGTCTGAAGGGACACTTGTCTTAATATCCCTAGTACAGAGCATTCTAATAGGAAGAACTTTATTTTGATCAGTGTGTGTATTAGTCAAGTTTCGGTTGTCCATAGCAGAAATCACTCTGGTTCCTTTAACAGGATATGGATAACACAGGGAGTAATGTGCCTACAAAATCTTCAGAAGGGTTGAAGGAGCAATCTCTAGGCTCAGCTGCCAGGAATGACTACTAGAACAAAATGAACTGTCCCACCAGGAAGACTGCCACCCCAGTCAGGAGCTTGGAGAATCAGGAAGTTTCTTTCCCAAAAGCTAGATTCAGGATCACAGCACCATAGCCACAATCCTGGGATCAGGAATTCGCCACCACAGCTGGTGGCTCTGCTACCTTTGCTGTGCTCCTGAGATTAGGAAGCTGCCATCATATCTGTTTTTCCAGATTCATAGCAGCATAACGGAGCAGCATAACGGAGGTGGCCATATGACAGGCCACCTTCCTCCCCACTTGACTAAATTTTCAAAGTTAATTCTTATTTGAGTACACCAGATTAACAGAACCTAAATTACATTCATTTACTTGTTTCAAAGGAGTAGGAAAATAGAGCTTTTTGCTTTCCAGACTCTGTCATTAATAGGAAGGCACACTAGAGAGGGGTCAGGAGAGCTATCTGGCAAGCCAGTCTGCAGAGTTCATTAGTCATTCTCTGCCCAGAAAGAGCCCTCATCCCTGCCCCTGACACTCTGAGATGGGCCTTTCATGATATGAAACAGGCCCAATTAGATAAAAGCGTCAATTCTGAAAGCAAAGAAAATAGTAGCAATATAATGTCACTGGGCTGAGGAACATTATGCTGAGTGAGACCTGCATTGACGTAAGTGATATAGATAATCAAAAATATAACAAAGCTAGATATCTGAAGTGAATATTGCTGTCTGGAAAAGAAACTAAAGCTTGAAAAATGATTTTTGAGAAGAAATGCATTAAAAAGCTGTGACATCAAACACCACTATATATATATATATATATATACACACACACACACACACACACACACACACACACACGTTTGTATATTGATACATTTGTATCTTTAAATATATATATATATGCTTATATATTTAAAGATACAAATGTATCCAAGATTATTTTCCTCCAGTTTTATTGTGAAATAATTAACATACATCACTGGATAGCATTAAAGTATACACCATAGTGGTTTGATCTATACATATTTTGAAATAATCACCACAATAGGTTTAGTCAAGATAAATTAAAAAAAAAAATTTTTTTTAACATTTATTTTATTTTTGAGACAGAGAGAGACAGAGCATGAATGGGGGAGGGTCAGAGAGAGGGAGACACAGAATCTGAAACAGGCTCCAGGCTCTGGGCTGTCAGCACAGAGCCCGACGCGGGGCTTGAACTCACGGACCGCGAGATCATGACCTGAGCCGAAGTTGGCCGCTTAACCGACTGAGCCACCCAGGCGCCCCAAGATAAATTTTAAATACACTTAGAGTGCTAGTCTGTGGGGAAGAAAGGGGAATGAAAGTAGGGATTTGAGGTAAAGGAGAAAAAAATAAAATTAAAAAAGAGAATAATAACCTGTACTGACTGATGATAAAAGTGTGCCAAAATCCGTGAGGTATGAATAGTTCAACTTTTGACTTTGTAACATCGATAAATAATACATAAAAGTTACCAAAAATGTTAACTACTGGCAGGAGGCATGTATTTTAAAAGAACTTGCAGCTGAAATCTTTGCCAAACAGAGCAGGAATAATTGACTTAATAAATTAGATTTAAAATATAAAAAATGCAACATGTAGAATGGGAAAAAATATTTGTAAACCATATATCAGATAAGGAGTTAATATCCAAAATATGTAAAGATAACTGAAAGTTCAATAACAAGAGAAAAAGCAATCGATTAAAAAATGGGCAGAGGAACTAAATAGGAATTTTTCCAAAAAAGATATCCAAATGTCCAATGGGTACATGAAAAGATGCTTAACACCTAATCACCAAGGAAATGCAAACCAAACCCACAGTGACATATCACTTCACACAAGTCACAATGGCTAGTATCAAAAACACAAGAAACAGCAAGTGTTGGCAAGGATGTGGAGAAAAGGGAACCCTTGAGCCCAGTTGGTGGGAATGTAAATTGGTGTAGCTACTACAGAAAATGGTATGGGGATTCCTGAAAAATTAAAAACAGAGCTGCCATATAGTCCAGCAATTCTACTTCTGGGTATTTATCCAAAGGAAATGAAAAACAGGATACCAAAGAGATATTTTCAGTCCCATGTTTATTGCAGCATTATTCACAATAGCCAAGAGATGGAAACAACTTAAATATTCATCAGGGGAAGAGTGGATAAAGAAGATGTGGTGTGTGTGTGTGTGTGTGTGTGTGTGTGTGTGTGTGTGTGATGGAATATTATTCAGCCATGAGAAAGAAGGAAATCCTGCCGTTTGTGACAACATGGATGGACCATGAGGACATTATGCTAAAGTGAAGTAAGTCAGGCATAGAAAGGTAAATACTGTATGATCTCACTTATATGTGGAATTTTAAAAAGCCTTGTAAAAACAGAGTAGACTGGTGGTTATCAGGGGGTGGAGGGTGGGGGAATAGGAAAGATGTTGTTTAAGGGTATAAACTAGCAAATAGTAGATGAACAGTCTCGGAATTATAATACACAGTATAGTGATTATAGAAAACAATAGTGTATTATAATTATCAAACTTACTAAGAGACTAGATCTTAAATATTCCCACCATGAAAAAGAAATGATAATTATGGGACATAGTAGAGGTGTTAGCTAATGTGCTGTGGTGGTAATCATATTGCAGTATGTAAATGTATCAAATCAAGATGTTGTACACCTTAAACTTACCCAGTCGTACATGTCAGTAATATCTCAATAAAAAATAAAATAAACATTAAATACCAAAATTAAAAGAAATACAAATAGCTCTCAAAACTCAGAAAGACATGCAAATATATAATTTTTAAAAAGTTTAGAAAATGCCACACCAGATTTAAAAACTAAATGTTCAAATGAAAAGCCTGGAATATTCACATCCTCAATCCTGATAGAAGAGCGTACGGTAGCAAAATAATATCAGAGACTGATAAAAATTGTGCAAATGGAAAACTTATTGAATATGAAAAAAATACACAATGCAAAAATTATTGAAATATTTTAAATTAATTTTTAAGAATTCACAAAGCGAAAAAGTGCTTCGATGCCAGAGCAGTAACATAAAATAGTTGAAAAATGAACACAATCTGTAGTTACAAAAGCATAAACTGCTGTGGGGAGATGCTCGTTTTCAGCCAATTTGCAAACTTAAAAGGTTTATGAAAATGTTAAAAACCAAACAGAATAAAATTACTTACCTTAAAATGAAATTGGACTATAGACAAGAATATCAAAAGAGCCATAAGGAAACAAGTCAGCAAGAATCTAAAACAAATCTACTTGACTCATAAGATCATTAGAAACTAAGCCCACAGTCATTCAAATTTGCTGAAGGATCCTAATTATTGATTAGAAGCATTTCATCTAAAACCAATTTAAAATTTCACACTTATACTTTGAGTCCAAAGCAAGGGAGATACATCCAAGCAGCTAAAACTCTGTTATGTTTTATTAGTGTGATATGTTCCACAGGATTGATTTGCACAAGCCAAGCAAGAAAACCCACGTCAAAACTTGTTGCTCAGAAGCAATTTGGAAGAAAATCCCCTGGGCAGTAAGTCAGTCACTCTTTTAAGGAATTCTGTGTCATCGACAATCTTGATGGCACAGAGGGCTATACTGTGTGGAAGACCATGGACGCTTTCAGCTCTGAGCAGAAAAGTGATTCAGAATAGTCAGGTTATAAATGTGAAGAAATTTTAGAAAAGCTTGAAGCAATTTATGTTGCTTGTGTTTTTCATGTATCATAAGAATGACATATGAAAAGATACTATGTCTATATAAGCCTAAAATAATTATTTCAATAAGTAATACACACACACACACACACACACACACACACACACACACAGAAAACATTATGGTAAGGTTTAATTGGCAGACTTTTTACTTTTTATTGTAGCATTACATAAAATAATGGTACCTCTTACATTCAAGTCTCCCTGATTCCCGTGGACATCAATGAGCCCAACCTTGGGGCCATCTTGCCTACCCTCAGCCCTAGCCAGCAGGTGAGAGCCATTGCTGAACTTCTTAGTGATGCTGGTGCCATCTTACTAGTACATTTCTGATGGCTTTGGTGAGTAGTGAGTTTCTGCCCCACCCCATGGAACATGATCTTCTGGTGATATTTATACCTGTGATATATTCATTTCAACATGTCCAGTTCCTTCAGCCTCTGTATTCCTTCTACCATCCTCCAGGCAACTCAAGCATTTGCATCTCACTCAGCATGGGCCTTTGCCTATTCAGGTTTCTAAGAGCCACCCTAGCAGTAAGTTTGCCCCACTGCTAGGGTACTTGCCAGGGTGTTAAATCCACCTCTTGGGAAAGCACCCTCAAATGGATAAATTCTTGCTTATTTAATGTTATGCTCTAGCTGCCTTGGTCAAGTACCTCAAAATTCCAATCCCAGTGCTGTTCACCTGGCTCCTGCCACTATATGTTAGCTAATTCTTGCAGTTGCTTCAGTGCATAATCTTTTTCCTTCCTTATTAGGCCCAGCATGTCTTCAGTTGGGTTATACCAGAACTTAATCCAAACTATTAGCCTGGCAGCGAGGAGAAAAGATTGGGGTAGCTCCTGAAAAGGAAACCACTTTCTTTGTGGGGCAAAGCCTCCTTGGCATCTTCCAGCATAACAGAAGTACAGACTCTTACTAGGGAAGGGTGGGATACCTCTCCAATTTTGGGGAATTTCAGAGTTCAGGGAAATTTACATAGCCACCATCTCAGGAGTATCCATCCAGATGTCTCCAACCTATTTTTCAGGACCCAGGTTTTTTTCAGCTAGGGCTCTGACTTTAGCATGATTGATTTGCCTGGGATGAGCATTTAATCATCTTGAGGCTCTTACTATCAAGGCTTGAGTCTGCTCTTCTGATGTATATGCTTTTCTAGTGAAGGAGAAAAGGGCATCTTTATAAGCTATCAACGAGATCCTCCGGCTCTTATACTTCACCATTAATTGCTTGCCAACAGCCCTCAATTCCATTATCCCTTTGTAGGGCATCAATACAAATTAGTAATAACTGGCCAACTTCACTGACCTATCTTTCAAATGCCAGAATCATTGTACGTGCAAGGGCATTCTCTTCCAACAGACATTTCTCCTGGTCACTGCTGGTGAAAGCTTTAGCATTTGGGTTACCACTTTGTGGAGACACTTGGGAAGCTCTGCAATAAGGGGAAAAAAAGAACAATCCTTATATTCTAGTTGCAAATGATATAATAGAAAATTAGTCCTGACAATACAGTTTCCTCCTGTTTTTATTTTAAATTTCTTTTTCAAGAGATTATATTGTTTTATGTACCTTTTTTTTTTTTTTTTGGTTTGGTTTGGTTTTGTTTTGGTTTTGTGTAACCTTATACCCAGTTTCCCCCAATACTTAATATTTTATGTAAAAGAAAACAGGCATTGGAACACTGTGTGTGCATAGCTCCACATTATTTCATTACAGGTAGATTGGTGTACCACTGCCACAATCAAGATACAGGACTGTTCTATCTCCGTGAAGCTCTCCCTGCTACCCCCTATAAGTCATGCCTATTCCCTCCCTACCCACCATTCCTAACCCCTGGCAACCACTTATGTGTTCACTATCTCCTAATTTTGTCACTTCAAGTATGTTATAGGGGCGCCTGGGTGGCTCAGTCGGTTAAGCGTCCGACTTCGGCTCAGGTCACGATTTCACAGTTCGTTGAGTTCAAGCCCCACGTGGGGCGCTGTGCTGACAGCTAAGAGCCTGGAGCCTGCTTCAGATTCTGTGTCTCCCTCTCTCTGCCCTTCCCCTGCTGGCACTCTGGCTCTCTCTCTCTCTCTCTCTCTCTCTCAAAAATAAATAAACATTAAAAAAATTAAAAAAAAATTTAATTTACATTTATTTATGTTTGATAGAGAGAGACAGAGAACAAGTGGGGGAGGGGCAGAGATAGAAGGAGACACAGAATCCGAAGCAGGCTCCAGACTCCGAGCTGTCAGCACAGAGCCCCAGACTCCGAGCTGTCAGCACAGAGCCGGACGCGGGGCTCAAACCCATAAACCGCAAGGTCATGACCTGAGCCGAAGTCAGTCGCCCAACCGACTGAGCCACCCAGGCGCCCCCATTAAAAACACTTTTTTAAGGAATGTTATATAAATGGAATCATTCAGTGTGTGACCTTTTGAGACTGGCTTTTTTTCCCCACTCAGCATAATGACCTTCAGATCCATCTAAATTCTTGTGTGTACAGTCTTTCTTTTAACTGTTAAATAGGATTCCACCATATAGATATACCGAAGTTTGTTTAAACATTTCACCTATTAAAGGACATTTTGGTTGTTCCCAAATTTAGCTCTTCCAAATAAAGCTGCTATGAACATTCAAGTGCATATTTTAAAAAATGTTAATTTATTTATTCTGAGAGAGAGAGCGTGAGGGGGGGGGTAGGGGGGTAGAAAGAGAGGGAGAGTGAAAATCCATGTTGCCAGCGTAGAGCCTGATGTGGGGCTCGATCCCACGAACTGTGAGATCTTGACCTGAGCTGAAATCAGGAGGCGGCTTCCTAACTGATTGAGCCACCCATATACCCCTCAAGTGCACATTTTTGTGTGGACATAGTTTTCACTTTCTTTCATTTCATTTGATAAGTTTCCAGGATGAATGCCTAGGAGTGAGATTTACTGGGTCATATGGTAGTTTAGTTGTTTAAGAAGCTACTAAATTATTTTCCAGAGTGACTGTAAATTGCTACCAGTAATGTATGAGAGATCTAGTTTCTCTGTACCAGCACTGGTGTTGTATTTTTTATTTTAGCTGTTCTAAAAGGTATGTGGTAGTATCTCATAATGATCTAAATTTACATCTCCCTGGGGTGCCTGGGTGACTCGGTTGAGCTTCTGACTGTTGGTTTCGGCTCAGGTCAGGTCAAGATCTGAGCTGAAACCAAGAGTCAGTCGTTCAACCAACTGAGCCACCCAGGTGCCGCAAAGAGTTTTATAATTTTCAATTTAAATTTGTGATCCATTTTGAGTTACTTTTTGTATAAAATTTGAGGCCTAGGTAGAGGTTCATTTTTTTCTGCCTATGGATTTTCAACTGCTCCAGCACCATTTGTTGAAAAGACTAGCCTTCTTCCATAGAATTGCTCTTGCATTTCGTCAAAGATCAGTTGGCTACACGTGAGTGGGTCTATTTCTAGGTTCTCAATTCTTTCACACTGCTCATCATTGATCATTGATCAATTCTCTGTCATTGATCTCTATTTTTTTCCATTAATATGTCTATCTCTCCACAAACACCACATAGTCTTAATTACTACAGTATAAAGGAAATCTTAAAATCAGGCAGTGTGATTCCTTAAACATTATTCTTCTGTTTCAATATTGTAGCTATTCTAGGTTTTTTATTTTTATTTTTTTGCCTTTTTATGTACATTTTATTTTTTTTAAGTTTATTTATTTATTTTTGAGAGAAAGAGAGTGCAAGCAGGGAAGGGGAAGAGAAAGAGAGAGAGGGAGACACAGAATCTGAAGCAGGCTCCAGGCTCCAAGCTGTCAGCTTAGAGCCTGATGCGGGGTTCAAACCCATGAACTGTGAAATCACGAAGTCAGATGCTTAACCAACTGAGCCACCCACGCACCCTTATGTTTTAGAATAACCTTGACTACATCTGTAAAAAAAAAAAAAAAAAAAAAAAACAAAAACAAAAAAAACCTTGCTGCAGTTTTTATAGGAGCTTCTTTATTTAAAAATTTTTTTAATGTTTATTTAGTTTTGAGTCAGAGACAAAGCACGAGTCGGGGAGGGGAAGAGAGAGAGGGAGACAGAGAATCCAAAGCAGGCTCCAGGCTCTGATCTGTGTGCACAGAGCCTGATGCGGGGCTCGAACTCACAAATTGGTGAGATCATGACCTGAGCCGAAGTCAGACACTTAACTGACTGAACCACCCAGGTGCCCCTATAGGAACTGCTTTAAAGCTGTATATAGATTTGGGAAGAATGGACATCTTTATATGGTGAGTCTTCCAACACATGAACACAGTATATTTCTCTATTTATTTAGGTCTTCTATGCTTTCTTTTGTCAGAACTTGGAAATTTTCCATATGCATCCTATGCATCCTATGTATGTTTTGTCAGATATATGACTTGAGATTTCACTTTTTGGAACAATTGCAAATATTATTGTGCTTTTAATTTTTATTTCCACATATTTGTTGGTAATATATAGAAATGTGATTGACATTTTTGCATTGATCTTGCATCCTTCAAACTTGCTGAGCTCACTTATACTTTGTAGGAGTTTTTGTTTTTGTAGATTCCTTGGGATTTTCTACATAGATAATCATGTCATCTGAAAATAGAGGCAGTTTTATGTATTTTTTTCTGATCTCTTTTCTTTTAATTTTTGTTTCTTGCATTACTGCACTGGTTAGAACTTCCAGTACTATGTTGAATAGCAGTGGTGAGAATGAACATCCTTGTCTTGTACCAAACCTTAGGGGGAAAACATTCCGTCTGTCATCATTAAACATGTTACCTGTAGATATTTTGTAGGTGTCCTTTACAAAATTTAGGAAGTTCCTCTGTATTCCAAATTTTTACAGAATCTTTATTGTGAATGGGTGTTGAATTTTGTCAAATACTTTTCTGAATCAGTTGATATGACCATATGATTTTTCTTCTTTAGTCTGTTGATATGGTGGGTTACATTGATTGATTTTCAAATTTTCAGGCAGTCCTGCATTCCTGAAGTAAAGCCTACTTGGTCATGGTGTATAATTTTTGTATGTTTCGTGAATTTCATTTGCTAATATTTTCTTAAGGATTTCTGTGTCTGTATTCATGAGGGATATGGTCTGTAATTTTCTTTTTGGACTGTCAGTGGCTGATTTTATTTTATTTTATTTTTTTAAATTTTTTTTTTCAACGTTTTTTATTTATTTTTGGGACAGAGAGAGACAGAGCATGAACGGGGGAGGGGCAGAGAGAGAGGGAGACACAGAATCGGAAGCAGGCTCCAGGCTCTGAGCCATCAGCCCAGAGCCCGACTCGGGGCTCGAACTCACGGACTGCGAGATCGTGACCTGGCTGAAGTCGGACGCTTAACCGACTGCGCCACCCAGGCGCCCTGGCTGATTTTATTATCATGTAACAGTGGCTTCATAGAATGGTTTGAAAAGTATTCTTCCTCTTCTATTTTCTGTAAGAGATTATATAAAATTGGTGTTAATTCTCCCTTAAATGCTTGGTAGAATTCTTCAGTGAAACCATCTGGGCCTGGATATTTCTGATTGGGGAGTTTTCATAGCTACGTATGCAGTTTCCTTAATAGTTATACTTGTGTCCAAATTATCTATTTTATATTGGGTGAGTTGTAGTAGTTTTTACTTCTTGAGGAATTGGTTCATTTTATTTAAATTGTCATATTTATATGTATAGAGTTGTTAGTTTTCCCTTATTACTATTATTTTTTAAATTTCTTCAGGGTCTACAGTTGATATTGTTTGCTTCAATGTTGATACTGGTAATTTGTGTCTTATTTTTCTTTGTCAGTCTTACTAGAGGTTTAAAAATAAAAATTTTTAAATGTTTTTATTTATTTTTGAGAGAGAGAGAGAGAGAGAGAGAGAGCAAGCCAGCAGGGGAGAGGCAGAGAGAGAGAGAGAGACACAGAATCTGAAGCAAGCTCCAGGTTCTGAGCTGTCAGCACAGAGCCCAACGCAGGGCTCAAACCCATGAACCGTGAGATCATGACCTGAGCTGAAGTTGGATGCTTAACCAACTGAACCACCCAGGCCCCAGAGGCTTGTCAATTCTATTGATCTTTTCAAATAATCAATCAGCTTTTTGTTTCATTAATTTTCTCTATTGTTACCCCATTTTCAATTTTATTGATTTCTGCTCTTTAGTATTTCCTTCCTTCACTTGATAGTTTTTGTTTTTGTTTTTAAGTTTATTTTTTTATTTTGAGAGAGACAGAGACAGCGTGAACGGGGAATGGGTAGAGAGAGGGAGAGAGAGAATCCCAAGCAGGCTCTGCACTGTCAGTGCATGGAGCCTGATGCAGGGCTTGAACCCACGAACCATGAGACCATGACCTGAGCTGAAAGCCAGATTTGGACGCTTAACTGATTGAGCCAGCCAAGGTACCCCAGATAGTCTTTGGTTTTTTTGAAGCAGGAGCTTAGTTATGGATTTGAGACTTTTTCTCTTTTCTACTGTAAACATTTAGTAATATATAAATTCCTTTCTCAGTACTGCTTTAGCTGTGTCCTGCAAATTTTGATATGTTGTGCTTTTTATTTTCTTTCATTTTCTGCATTTGCAAAATTTTTTTGTTCTTCCTTGATCCATGGATTATTCAGAATGTGTTCTTAAGTTTCCAAGTGTTTGGAAATTTTCCTATCATCTTTCCATTACTGATTTCTAGTTTGATTTTATTGTGATCAGAGAACACAGTCTGTATGATATTAATTCTTTTAAATTTTTGAGTTTTTTTTTTAATGGTTCAGGATATGGTCTATCATGGTAACTGTTCTGTGAATGCTTGCAAGGAATATGAATTCTATTGTTGGGTGGAGTACTGTATAAATGCCAGTTGGATCCTGTTGTTTGATAATGTCTTTGAATTCTTCCTATATCCTTGATGATTTTCTGTGTAGTTTTTCTATCAGTTGTTCAGAGTGATGTGTTGAAATCTTTTTTTTTTTTTTTTAACATTTATTCAGTTTTGAGAGACAGAGACAGAGCTCAAGCAGGGGTGGGGCAGAGAGAGAGGGAGACACAGAATCCAAAGCAGGCTCCAGGCTCTGAGCTTTCAGTACACAGCCCTAAGTGGGGCTCAAACTCACGAACCATGAGATCATGACCTGAGCCTAAGTCGGATGCTTAACCCACTGAACCACCCAGGTGCCCCGATGTGTTAAAATCTTTAACTTTCATTATGAATTTATTTTTTATTAGTTTTCTCTTCATGAATTTTATGGCTCTACTGTTTGGTTTATATACATTTATGATTGCTATGTCTTCCTGGTATATTAACCTTTATATAATTATGTAATATATCTGAAATTTTTTTATTAATAGACTTAATTTTCTAGAACAGTTTAGATTGACAAAAAAATTTGATCAGATAGTACAGAGTCCCCATATATCTCTTGTACAGTTTCCCCTATTATTAACATGGTACATTTGTCACAATGTACCAATATTGATACATTACTATTATCTAAAGTCCATACTTTATTCAGATTCCCTTAGTTTTTACCTAATGTCCTTTTTATGCCCCAGCGTCAGTTACAGAAAAACAATTACATTTAGTCATTGTGTCTCCTTAATCTCCTTTGTGACAGCTTCTCAGGCATTCCTTGTTTTTGGTGACCTTGTAACAGTTTTGTGGAGGTCAGGTATATTGTAGAGGACTTCTCTATTGGAATTTGCCTGTTTTTCTTATGACTAATCTGAGATTATGGGTTTTAGCAAGGAAGATCCCAGAGGTAAAGTGCCATTCTCATGACATCATATCAAGATTACAACCATGTAGGTAATGTTGACTTTGATCACCTGGCCAAAGTAGTGTTGGTCAGGTTTCTCCACTGCTTTACTTGTTTACTCTTTCCAAACTATACCCTTTGGAAAGAAGTTACTATGTGCAACCCATAGTTGAGGAGGGAGAGTTTATACTCCATGAGAGCAGAGTATCTACATAAATTATTTGGAATTCTTCTGCAAGGGACTTTTATTTCTTTTCCCCATTTATTAATTTATTCAAACATTTATTTATATCAGTATGGCCTTATGGATATTTAGTCTCTTGTAATTTTCTTTGCTCCAAAGTGTACTTTATCTGATATTAGTATAGCCACTTATACTTTCTCCTATTTAGTATTTGCGTGGAATATATTTTTACAATCCTTTTACTTTCAAACTCCTATGTTGGTATATTTGAAGTGAGTTTCTTACAGACACTATACAGTTGGGACGTATTTTTTTTAATCCTGTATTACTTTCAATTAATGGTATATTGACCATTTTGATCATTACATTACACTTTAACATAATTATTGATGTTAGGGCTTACGCCTGACATATAATTTATTTTTTGTTTTGTTTGATCTCTTTTTTTTTGTTGTTTTGTATTCTTTTTTCTTCCCTCCTGTGGGCTACTTGAACTTTTTTTAAGAAGAGAATTTTTCCAGGTGCCTGGGTGGCTCAGTTGGTTGAGCATCCAACACTTGGATTCAGCTCAGGTCATGATCTCACAGTTCGTGAATTCAAGCCCCACATCTTGGGATCCTCTCTTTCCCTCTCTGCCCTTCCCATGCTCATTCACTCTTTCTCTCTCAAATTAAATAAATAAACTTTAAGAAAAAAAGAAGTGAATTTTTATTTACCTGTAGTGTTTTTGAAGTGTATCCCTTTGTATTGCTTTTTAAAATCTTTGCTCTTTGTATCACTTTTAATTTTTTTAATTTAAAAATATTTTTAATGTTTATTTTTGAGACAGAGAGAGAGATAGAGAAAGAGAGAGACAGAGACAGAGAGACAGAGAGAGACACACATACACAGAATCCGACTTGGGGCTCGAACTCACGAACTGTGAGATCATGACCTGAGCCGAAGTCGGACGCTTAACCGACTGAGCCACTCAGGTGTCCCTGTATCACTTTTTAAATGTTTGTGTTACATTATATGTACATAGAACATTATATATATGTTGCTTCTGTTGTTTGTATATATGTATTTTATTGTATATATGTTATATGTGTGTGTGTGTGTGTATGGAGAGACACACACACATAGAGACAAAGAACTGCCAATGTTTTCTCTAGATATTACATTGTTTACACATACATACTTATCACAGTCTACTGGTGTCAACATTTTACCAGTTTGGGTGAAATGTAGAAACCTTACTTCCTTTTACTCCATTTATAATATAATTGTCTTACATATGTTCTCTGCATACATTGAGAATTACATCACATAGTGTTACAGGTTTTTGCTTCAACCATCAAACATAATTTAGAAAACTCAAGAGTACAAGGAAGATCTATTGTATTTACCCATAGTTTTACTCTTTCTGTTATGCTTTTTCTCCTGCCTGATGTTCCAAGATTCCTTCTTTTAGAATTTCTTTTCTGTTTGGAGAACTTTTTTTTCCCCATTCTTTCAGGGTTGGTTTGTTAGTGGCAAATTCCCTTAGTTTTCCTCTATCTGAGAATGACTTAATTTCCCCTTCATCCTGAAGGAAATTTTTGCTGAACATAGAATTCTGGATCAACAGTTCTTTTCTTCAGCACTTGAAAAATGTTGTGCCAGTTCTTTCTGGCATCTGTGGTTTCTGATGAGAAATCCTCTTTGATTCAAATTGCTTTTTCCCTATAGGCAAGGTGTCATTTCTCTCTTGCTACCTTTTTATTTTGTCCTTTGTATTCAGAAGTTTGAGTATGATGGGTCTTGGTACAGATTTCTTTATGTTTATACAGTTTTGGGGTTGTTCAGCTTCTTGAATCTGTAGGCTTATGTACTGGAGGAAAATTTAAGCCATTATTTCTTTAAATACTTTTTCAGGGGTGCCTAGGTAGCTCAGTCGGCTAAGTGTCTGACTCTTGATTTCGGCTCAGGTCATGATCTTGTGGTTTGTGAGTTCGAGCTCCACATTGGGCTCTGTGCTGACAGTGCAGAGCCTGCGTGGGATTCTCTTTCTGCCCCTCCCCTGTGCACGCATGCTCTTTCTCTCTCTCTTTCTCTCAAAAATAAATAAATAGATATTTAAAAAATACTTTTTCAGTCCCACCTTTTTTCTCCTGTCCTTTCCTAACTTTGATGACACAGATGTTCAATCTTTTGTTGTACTTCCACATGCTTCTTAGGATCTGTTCATTTTTTCCCCCTCAGTCTATTTTCTTTCTATTGATCACACTGGATAATTTCTTTTGTTCTGTTTTCAAGTTCACTGATTCTTTCCTCTGTCTCTTCCATTCTGCTGTTGAGGCCATCTACTAAATTTTTAAATTTCAGTTATTCTATTTTTTAGTTTAAAAAATTTCATTTAGTTTCTTTATGTCTTCTATTTCTTTGATGAGTTTCTATTTTCTTTTATTTGTTTCTGTTTGTAATTGCTTGGGGGGAAGCATCCTTATGAATATCTATGTCATCTTGTTGTTGGTATCTTTTGGTTGTCTTTTCTCATTCAAGTGGATGTTTTCCTGGATTTTGATATGAGTGATTTTTTTAGATTTAAACCTGGACATTTTAGGTATTATGTTATGAGACGCCGGATCTTGTTTAAATCTTCTGTTTTAATCATACTCCTTCTAACACTGCTCTGGTATGGGAAGGGGAATACTATTTCATTGCTGCCAGGTGGAATGAAAGTTGAGACTCCTCAGTCAGCTTTCACTGACACCTGTGGGAAGGGTCTTCTCATTACTGCTTGGAAAGGTGGGGGTTCAGGCTCTCTGTGATGCTTCTGTTTATACCAGTCTGGCTGAAAGGAGCAGGGATGCCTTGTTAGAGTTCTTCTTATAACTTCACTTCTGTGGAAGGATGCTTGTGACTGCTGGATGGTGGTGAAAACACTGCTTCTCCCCTGGGACTTCTCTGACACCACCCCAGTGGAGAAAAGAGGAGGGACTTCTTGTTATCGCCAGGTGGGCATGAAGTCCAGGCTTCGCATGTAGTATCCAGTGACACTGTGTCAGAGAGGGCTTGTTACCACCTGGTAGGAATGGAATTTCTGGCTCCCACCTTGCCTTTCTCTGGAAGGACAGAAGTCTAATTTCCCCACTTGGCCTTTGTTAGCATGGGTGGGACTTCACTTTTTTTCTTTGGTGTTTGGTTGAAGTTGAGTAATTATTTAAATTTTTTTTGTCTTGCAAGGTTGCCCTATTCTTGGTCCTGTGCTTAGAGACAGCAGGCTTTTCAGGAGTTTTTTTTTTTCTTTTTTTTAAACCTATGCCCATTGACATTTCCGGGTTTTCAGCTTCTGCAGAAGCTCAGTCTAGAATATAGGAGGCAGAACAAACAAAAACAAAACAAAGCCTCAGGGAGTTCACTGCTGTGTCCTTGGATTCTGGGGTCTATAGCCAGTCTGCCTTCTTCTGTCTACTTTTCAGAGTCTCCTTTTTTTTTTTTAATAATTTTTTAATGTTTATTTTTGAAAGAAAGAGGACGCACATGCGTGAGCAGCGGAGGGGCAAAGAGAGAGATGGAGACACAGAATCCAAAGCAGGCTCCAGGCCCTGAGCTGTCAGCACAGAGCCTGACACGGGGCTCGAGCCTATGAACTGTGAGATCATGACCTGAGCCAAAGTCGAATGCTTAACTGACTGAGCCACCCAGGTGCCCCTCAGAGTCTTATGTTTGTTTTATAGACAATGTTAAGGGCTTTTAACTGTACTTAGAAGGGATAGGAAGAAGTATACCAATTACATCTTTCCAGAAGCAGACATCATAGTTGCTTTGTTTTTAAATTTCATTTTATTATGAAAAAGGTAACATACACAATAGTAGACAGATTAGTCGAGTGAATCTCCTTTACTCAGCCTCAACAATTTTCAACGTTTTTCCAACCTTGTCTCATTTATTCTCCCCATCATGAGGTTTGTTGGAGTCTTTTAACTCAAGTCCTAGAAATAATATTGTCTCAGTGTAAGTGTGCATCCCTAACAGAAAAATACCTTTTAAAACATAATCACAATGACATGATCACATTTCACTATTTCACGATAAATCCTTAATGTAATTAAAGACTAATCCATATTCAAATTTCCCTGATTGGTTCAAGAAGTGTTTTTAAAATTGGTTTTCTCAAAATAGGATCCAAGCCAAATGTAACATTGTATTTGGTTGTTATCTCTCTTGTCTCTTTTAAAAATCTATAAATTTCCTAAGCCAGCCACAGAAAAACAAATACTGCATGACATCACTTATGTGTGGAATCTAAAAAAGTCCAACTCATAGATGCAGAGAGTAGAATGGTGTTTTTCAGGGGCTGGAGGGTGGGGGAAATGGGGACATGTTGGTCAAAGAGTACAAAGTTTCAGGATGCAGGATGAATATGTTCTGGGGATCTAAGGTACAGCGTGGTGACTATAGTCAATAATACTGTACTATACACTTGAAATTTGCTAAGTAGATCTTAACTGTTCTCACCATTAAAAAGGTAACTATGTGAGGTGATGAATATGTTAATTACCTGATTATGGTAATTATTTCACAGTGTGCATGTATATCAAAACATCATGTTGTACACCTTAAATATATGATTTTTATTTGTCAGTGATACCTCAATAAAGCTAAAAAAGGATCTGTACATTTCTCATCTTTCTTTTTCTCATCCCATTTTAAATCCCACTTATTGAAGAAAACGGGTCATTTTTCCTATAAAATATTCCACGTTCTGGATTTGCCTGATTGTTTCTTAGTGGTGATGCTATACTTGTTTCTCTATCTCCTATATTTACCATAAACTGGCAGTTAGAGCTAGACACTTGATTAGATTTAGTTTCAATTTTTATTTTTGACATCAGTGGATTATAGGTGGTGCTATATGCTTACTACTGCATTACATCAGGAGGTATATAATATCTAACTATCCCACTCTTAGTGATGCTAAATTTGACCAGTGGGTTCAGGTGGTATTAATCTGATCCCCCCATTATAAAATTATCCATCACCATTTGCCTAATCTTGTTCATCCATTCATGATCATTGCCCTAGATTAGTGATTTTCAACCAGAGATAATTGTCCTCCATGGGACATTTGACAATGTCTGAAGACATTTAAAATTTTTTTTTGTAGTTTTTATTTATTTTTGAGAGAGAGAGAGAGAGAGCAAGGGAGGAGCAGAGGTAGAGGGAGACACAGATCCAAAGCAGGCTCCAGGCTCTGAGCTGTCAGCACAGAGCCCAACGAGGGGCTCGACCTCATGAACTGTGAGATCATGACCTGAGCTGAAGTTGAACATCAGATGCTTAACCAAATGAGCCACTCAAGTGCCCCACTTTTAGTGGTTTTAAAAGGAACGAAATTTACTTGCAACTAGTAGTAAATAAGCCTTAGAGACCTAATGCACAGTATAGTGAATATAAACAATAGTGCATTAGAATCCTCAAACTTGCTAAGAGACTAAATCTTAAGTATTCCAACCACAAAAAGAAATTATAATTATATGATGTGATAGAAGTGCTATCGCTACAATGACAATCATAGTACAATATATAAATGTATCAAATTTCACTAAAAATAAACAAAATAAATACAAATATTTTAAAGGGAATAAAGTTTTGAAAAAGAGTTAAAAAGGGACACCAAGGTGGCTCCATCAGTTGAGCATCCAGCCGGTTCTTGATCTCGGCTCAGGTCGTGATCTCACAGTTTGTGGGATCAAGCCCTGCGTTGGGCTCTGTGCTGACAGCATGGAGCCTGCTTGGGATTCTCTTTCTCCCTTTGTCTCTGCCCCTCCCCTGTTCACAAGTGCTCTCACTCTCTTTCTCTCTCTCTCAAAAATAAATAAACTTCAAAAAAAAGGAGGGGCACCTGGGTAGCTCAGTTGGTTGGGCATCTGACTTTGGCTCGGGTCACCATCTTGCAGTCTGTGAGTTCGAGCTCCACGTCGGGCTCTGCAGTGACAGCTCAGAGCCTGGAGCCTGCTTCAGATTCTATTTCCATCTCTCTCTGCCCCTCCCCCGCTCTCACTGTGTCTTTCTGTCTCAAAAATAAAATAAAAACATAAAAAATAATTTTAAAAAAGGAATAAAAAGTGTGATTAGGATTTTTAGCTACCAGCTTTGATATACTATAACAAGATGTACCCTTCCCACTCTTCAAACTTTTAAGAGACATTTAGGACAAGCACAAGAAGTCAGATTCCACACTTTAGTGAGTAAAATTGGAGAATGTGTTCTCTATTGTGCCTCTGTCTAAGCTCAGGCCCAGGGCCATGCTATATCCCACAAAGCTGACCTCCAGCACTGGAACAGATTTTGGGATTCCAGAGTTTTCCTAAAAGAGAGGGGTAAGATAGTTGGTTGGTCAGATGCTGTGTCAGAATGCAGGAGGATGTTCAGAGACCACGTGATGAGGCAGATAAGTAAGGAATCAAAAGTGTGAGTCAAACAGGGCAGAAGTCTGAAGGATCATAGTCAGAGTTGGTAAAGATTGAGGGAAGCTGAGACACAGAATTCCTCAGTCAGCATGTGGTGCAAACTGGGGAAATGGCTGGTTAGAATATGATGCAGTGTAACCTCATCTTTGCTGTCATCCCTCACAAACATGACTTTGCTCTCTTTGTGAGCCTTTCTTTTGGCCAGAGAAGGGCCCCAGTCACTGGAATCACATAGGTACAGGCTACCAGGGGCTAGATGTGTGCTTGAAGAAGGCCTTAAGCTCTTCCATTTTGTGCCCGCTGCATACCACCAGGCCTGCTGCTTCCCTCTGAAGGGCTGGCATCTCCTGGAAGCCCTTGGTGGATCCCGATGAGCCCATTCCTCAGTCTCCTGGTTGTTGATATGGCTATGGGAGTGCAGGGGGTGAGGCCTTGTCCTGCTGCAATGGCAGGTAGGGGCTGCTGAGCTGGATCCTTGATCATCATGAATGGGCTGGCAGGAGGGCTATGGCTGAGCTTAGGGAGATTTGATTTGGTCCAAATGGAATGGGAAGAGCCCACCTGACCAGCTTCTAGACCCAAGGATCCTGGTGCTGAGTGGACTTGCCAATTTCCCTTTCTTTAGCCCAGTGAAGACTTGCAGACCACTAATGAGATGTCAGGGCCTGGATAAAGTAGACGTCAGACATCTCATTGTTGATAGTAGATATATTCTGAATGGGAACAGGCATAGAAGCAGAGAGCAAGCATAAGGAAATTCAGCGTCCTTAACGTTTTTGTGCTGCAGTTTCCTCATTTGTATGGTGAGAATAATATTAGTGCCGACCTCATCAGGGCGCTATGAAGTTTACATAAAATAGTAAAATACTTGTAAAATAGTGCCTGCATATAATAAACCATTGATGAATGTTAATTATTTCATTATAATTGTGTGTAAATTATAAATCATATCATGTCATTCCCTTGATAACTGCCCCCCAACCCCAAATGATTCTCACTGCAAGTGGGATAATATTCAAATCTCATACAATGGTCTGCAAGGCTTCAGGTGATTTGATTCCTGCCTGCACCTCTCTCCTCATCTTATATCACTCTCCTCCTTCTTGATCACCAAACTCCAGCCATTCTGGCCTTATTTTCATTTCTTAAAATTATGAAGCTTTTTTTACTCTCAGGACCTTTGCACTTGCTCTATACATTTATAACTGGACAAAAAAAAAAAACTTAAAAAAAGAGACACTAAAATCAAGAATCCATAAAGTCTGAGAATCTTAACTACCTAATAATTGTTTTTAATTTTTAAAATGTTTATTTATTTTTGAGAGAGAGAGAGAGAGACTGTGGGGGAGAGAGGGGCGGAGAGAGAGGGAGACACAGAATCTGAAGCCGGCTCCAGGCTCTGAGCTGTCAGCACAGAGCCTGATGCAGGGCTGGAACTCACCTAGCATGAGATCTTGCCCTGAGGCAAAGTCGGGTAGGATACTCAACCGACTGAGCCACCCAGGCATCCCAACTACATAATTATCTTAAACACCATAAGGTTAAAAAATGAAATAAAACACAACAGTCAAATGGGAAATGGGAAAAATATACTAGAGTATGACAGATGAAGGGCTAATAGCTTAGTGCTTAAGAATCCAAACTCTAGGTTCCGACTGCTGGGTTTGAATCCCAGGTCCATCATTTACTGTGTGATGTTGAGCATCAATCACTCAATCTCTCTGTGCCTCTATTTCCTCACCTGTAAAACAGTGATGATAACAACACCTACTTCCTAAAATTGTTGTAAGGGTTAAATCTCTTTAAGAAAGCAACTCTTGGCATACTTCAGGTGCCATACAACTGTTATTTATTATTGTTAGTAAGCAGCCAAAAATACCAGCAAAGGATGTGAACAGATACCTCACATGAACAGTGATACAAAATGGCCAATAAATATTTGAAAATATGGTCAACTTCACTCATAACTAAAAGCGTGCATTCGTTTATTTCACAAATATTTAAATATTTATCAAGTGCCAAAGATTCTTTGGGAATAGTGAACATCTTTCTCTTAGGGAGTTTACATTATAGTTATTTTTATATGTGTGTGTAATATTTAATATATCATGTGGTGATAGTATTTTGAAGACAAAGCAGAGATGAGGTGTTATTTTATATAGAGATCAAGGAAGGACTCTGAGATAAGGTGGCATTTAAGGAGTAATCTTAAGTAAGCGAGAAAGCCATAAGGATTTCTAGGGTAAGAGCTTTCTAAGCAGAGGAAACAACAAAGGCAGAGGCTTAGAAGCAGGAGCCAGCTTAGCTTATTCAAGGAAGAGCGGTAAATCCAGTTTGTTTGGGGCAAGGCTGAATTGATAGGAAGTGAGGTCTAAGAGACCGTGGTCAGATTCTCTAGGGCTTTAAAGGCTAGGATAAGGACTTGGGACATACTAGGAGTAAAATAGAAAGCTTGCCATCATTTAGAATTGTAATCACCTATACATGACTGGGATCCAAATAACAAAGGCTCAAATAGGATGATGTTTCAAGTGTGATATTGATTCTAAAACATAATCAACTGTAAGACATGCCATTGTTTTTTAAATTTAATTTTTTAGATCTTTATTTATTTTTGAGATAGAGAGAGAGACAGAGCATGAGTGGGGGAGGGACAGAGTGAGAGGGAGACACAGAATTTGAAGCAGGCTCCAGGCTCTGAGCTGTCAGCACAGAGCCTGACATGGGGCTTGAAATCATGAGTTGTGAGATCATGACCTGAACCGAAGTTGGACGCTTAACCGACTGAGCCACCCAGGCGCCCCAAGACATGCCATTATTATATGTACCATCAAGAAAGAAAAGAAAATGCTGCCAAGCAGAATCATAAACTGTCACTCAAAGATTTCAGAGATGTTGAAATATGAATGAAGAGATATACCTCTTAGAGTTGGTAAAAAATGGCATTTTTTTTTCTCATGTAAGAATAGGTCCAGAGGTAATCATTTCCTTGGTTGCAAGATGGCTACTCAGCTATAGTCATTATACCCTCATTTCCAGGAGGAAGAAGGGGAAACTAGGAGGGGGGGGGGGAATGCCTTTTATTCTTCTATATTAATTTTGTGAAAGTCTTCCCCTAAAAACTCATTGGAATTTTTATTGGCATTGCTTTGGATATGTAGATCAACTTGGAGAAAACTGTCTGATGCCCAATGTACAGTGCTAATCTGTAGATCAATATGTATTTACAGTCCCATTTATATTTCATAAAAAGGATAAATGTATACAGCATGCTTGTATTTCCTTAGAAAATTTCTGAAATGAGAAACTGTTAACAAGTGGTCATTTCAGGGGAATAGATTGGGTGTGATTGGCAGGGAAGAGAGGGACTTTAAATTTTCATGTTATGCCTTCTTGTAAACCTTTTTTTAAAAAACCACAGATATTGTACACATTACTTTTATAATAATAAATAGAAACCAGGAACCTTAAAAGTAGAGTGTGCATTAACCTGGGGACACAGGTAGACATTCCCCGGGGTAAATAAGCACTTAGAGTTTTAAGGGGATAAACTTCTTTATCCTCAAATTTCCTATTTCATATTTCCTAAAATTGATCTGCCAGAGAAGACACGTGGTGGCAGAATCAAGCTGATTCTTTCCATCTCCCCTTTCAAACTGGTTCTTTGTGCACTTTACAAAACAAAGCATTCCTTTTATCCATCCAGAATCTTACCTGGGTGCACTGCCCCGCAGTATAAAATCCTCAGGGCACCAGAGAGACACTTCCAAACATTGTTGTCAATGGTGAAGAAAAAAAAAATTGCTCTAACAAATGAATGGGGATCAAATGCTTTTGCAGTTCAGATGGCTTCCAGTGAAACCGAAGGATAACCCATTGGAGCTGTCAGCTGATAAATCAGGGAAAATAATTTTGAAGATAAATCATTGTATAATCCCCTCCCCCATAGATCTCTAAAGGAACTCAGAGACTTGAGTGACATTGCTAAAACAAACGTCCATTCCCATTTACTTATTTATATAACCGAGGTTTCTGTGTGCTAACATTTAGCCAAACAAAAAGTAGAAAGAGAATTGATGCTGAATCCTGTTTCATTCTAGCAATAAGCAATATTTACCCATGGAGACACCCACTAACTTTTTTCAAAGAAGGGATTTTCTATCTCTAATACATTTTAATTTTTATGTCGAATAATTACCTATCAAAATTTGTAATATATTTATAATTTTTGATCTATCATATTCTAATATTAATTGTCCTAATTCAAGCAGGAGTAAAATTTTTAAAAGATCTTATTTTTAAGTAATCTCTACACCCAACATGGGGCTCAAAGTCACAATCCTGAGATCAAGAATCACATGCTCCACTGACTAGGCCAGGCAGGTGCCCCAAGCAGGAGTAAATTTTTAAACAACCTTTAGAGCTTTAGGTTCACAGGAACATTTAAAAAGCATTTAAATAGCAAAATATATACATGCAAATTAAATAGCAAAATATATTTCCCTGCATGGAAATATAATAGGATTGTCAATAAAATAATTTCCAGTGCAAAAAAATATATTATTGGGGTAAAATTCTGTTAGAAGACTAAAATGGAATTGAGAACTTAGGGAGAAAAGGAAAAATTTACAACTTCCTACCATCAAGAACTCATTTATGAATTTTTAAAACAGATGATGGTGGCTCTCAAATCATTAAGGTATTTGGGTTTCCCTAGTTTCAGGTAAAATGGTGGCATAACAGTTTTGTTTGTGAATGTTAACATTTGTCAGAAATCACATTATTTGCAGCTGACGTTTTTGATGCAAAATTTTAGATGGCAACTTAAAAATGTGTGAAGGAGCACAAGGTTAAAAAATATTTTTTAAATGTTTATTATTTAGAGAGAGAGTGCAAGCGAGCACAAGCGGGAAGGGGGGGTAGGAGCAGAGAGAGAGGGAGAGAAAGAATTCCATGCTGACAGCACTGAGCCACCCTTGGGGCTAGAACTCACGAATCCTGAGATCATGATCTGAGCCGAAATCAAGAGTTGGACACTTAACCAACTGAGCCACCCAGGCACCCCCAAAAATATTTTTAAGAAAAAAATAGGACATAGCTCCACACTTGAAGGCCCCAAGGTGTCCCTTCTGATCATAGTTCTCATCTGTCCTCAAGAAAGAATCGCTCTCCTGACTCTTCTCATAATCATTTCCCTGCTTTTCCTTACATTTTGACTATTTGTTTCTGCATTCTAAAGCAATGTGGTTTAGCAAACAAACAGAAAAACCAGAGACAGACTCATAAATACAGAGAACAAACCGGTGGTTGCCAGAGAGGAGGGGGGTGGGGGGATGGGTGAAATAGGTGAAGGGGATTAAGAGGCACAAATCTCCAGTTATAAAATAAGTAAGTCACAGGGGATGAAAAGTACATGATAGAGAACATAGTCAATAACATTGTAATAACTTTGTATGGTGACAGATGGTAACTGTATTTATCACTGAGAACACTATGTAATGCATAGAATTGTATCATTATGCTGTACCCCTGAAACTAACATAACGTTGTATGCCAGCTATACTGCAAAAAAAGAGATGAAAAAATATTTTAGAGTGTATTTTGATATAAACTGATAGTTTTATGTATGTTTATACAAAATAAATATCCCAGGAAGTGTCATATACTCTTTTGCCACCTTGTGGTCAGAACTGTGTTCAACCCCAGGTGCCCCGGCTGCATGAGGAGGGGTCTCACCTTAAGTCAGCCCCTTCTGCTAGCCTTCAGTCAGGTCGCTGTGAGACAGACACGGTGACACTTGCGCAGGACTGAACTGAGACACAGGCAAGCAAGTGTAAAGCATGAAAAGGATTAGGCTGTCACCCCCACCCCCACCCCTGAACGTGATTCACGTCAAAAGCAACATGCAATCAGGAAAGAAATGTAAGGAAGTACAACAAAATTCTGACTTTTCTCATGGGGGCTACTTAAAAAAAAATCAAATGTCAAACTGTTTCCGATATTTTTTTCTTGATTCTTTTGTTTTTGGTGCCTATTCTCTGCTGGTGACCTAGACACTTCCTTAGTCTGCCCTGATTGGGGAACCCAGCCCTGATTGTGGCCCTGGGGCAAGTTTGTTTGGTTCAGTGCTGCCCATAGCCCCTAGTACAACACCTGGCTCTGGGTTGGAGCTTTTGAAAACACATTTGCTAAGTGAATGATGGCAAAGCCATCCCCCCCCTCCCCCGTTCCAGAACCTCCTGGACACGTGGGCTTCTGCTGGAGGTTGGATAATAAAGTAGTCAGGTTGCTTTGGTTAGTCTTCAGGGGTAGACAGTCTTAGGTACATAGAGATCTTTAGGTCTCTTTGATATCTGTCACTCTGGGGAGGTGGGATGGAGTACCTCCCCCTCCTCCCTCCAGTTCATGACCTCAGGCATTTTTAGCAGCAGCATTAGGAGCAGGAGCAGGATTTCTTCAGTGGGTATGCTAGTTGCAGTTCCTCTGGTTGCAGGTCACAAAGGGCAGGCATTTATTGGAAAGATGCTGGGGTGCTTCAAGGAATTGAAGCAAGAGTTGGCTTTGGAAGGCAGGGCACCATGGCAGCTCTGGGGGACCTTAGCTGTATGGGAGCCAAGCATCTCATTCTCCTTAAGGGCGCATAATTCTTGACAACCAAGTCTCGCTGCTAACTCCAGGAAGCTTAGGCACCACCTCTTCCCAGCAGGAAGGGGCCGGCTGAGAGGTGATGTCCAGTGCCAACCAAGGAGAAGTCTGCTAGGGTAAACTCAGGCAGCACAGCCCCATAGCCAGACTGTGTATACGGGGTCAAGGCCAGCCATTATGGGACTCAGGAAACTGACTCTTCCTAGAACACTGGCTATCTACCTCTTCTGAGCCCCCTCCTGACTCCCTGGGACCAGCACCTGTGGCCACTTTCCACTGCCAGCAGCTCAGTGCAGGAGGTCTCAGACCCAGGCCCGCCCCCTCCCCCTGCTGGCTGCTACAACTACGAAGCTGCTCCCCACCCCCTACTCCCACCTGCTGCCTATCGGGGGCTCTCTGCCAGACTTGGGGGTCTTGGGGCGGTGTCTTCCCCTTTCTCAGCGGTAGGGGAGGTGCCAGCAGTAGGCATGGCCTGTCCCTTCTGGTGCCCCCGGGCGGCTCAGCGTCTGCTGGGGCAGAGGGCATACTGCCAAACCCTCATCCCACCCGCGGCCTTTGGAGCCCGAGGAGTTGAGGAGCAGGCATAGATTCTGCAGAGCACCAATAAGATGGGCAAAAGGGATGTGCCTCTCCGGGCCCAGCAACCTTGGGAGCTCTGCCTCTCCGGATGTGGGGTCCAGGCCCGCCCCCAGAATGGACCTGGTCCTTATCTGTGAGGACAGGACCTGGGGTGGGAGGGAGCCTGGGACAGGGCTGGGGGCAGGCTCAGCTGTAGGGATGATGGCCTATCATGGTTTCCGACTGCTCCTGAGGACCTGGCCTCTGAGGGGACATTTCACAGCCCCAGAGAGCTTTCTGGACTTTACTATTCCTCCGTCCCCGGCCCCGCAGCGCTGGGGGAAGCTGCATGGACGAAGGGAAGGACGGGGAAAGGGGAGGAGACGATGAAGGGGGTCAGAGCTGCGATTGGAGCTGAGAACTGGAAGCGCCTCAAAGAGACTGCGCGGTCCCCGCCCCCCTTCCCGCCAGCCTCAATGAATTAGAGCTGTGTTTCCCAAACTTGCCTGATCATAAGAATCCTCCCGGGCCCTAGTTAAAGATACAGGTTCCGGAGCACCTCCCTTCGCGATTCTGATTCAGTACGTCTGCGGGTGGAGCCGAGGAATCTGTAATTTTAACACGCTCCCCACGTGATTCTCGTGAACAAGCAAGTTTGGGAAATACTGAATTAAAGGAAACGGGGCCTGGCTGCTGAAGCGGCCTCCGCTAGGGGGCTACTTCGGGAGGATTCCCGGGGGGCGTCGCCTGCTTCCGCCGCCGCCTCCTTCAGTGAAAGTCCCTTTTGGGTCCAGCTGTCACAGCCACCGCGCTCCCTCAGGCCGGGCGGGGGACACCCCAGGTCTGCGTGGCCCCCGCGCCGCCACGCCCAGTGGCCGCCCGAGCCCTGCGAGCAGGGGGAGGAGCCGCCGCCAGTGGAGGCGGAGGAGGTAGAGGAGGCGGAGACGGCGGAGACGGCGGAGAAGGCGGAGAAGGCGGAGAGGAAGGTGGAGGCGGAGGCGAAGGTGGAGGGGAAGGTGGAGGCGGCGGGGAAGGTGGAGGCGGCGGGGAAGGTGGACACCGCCGGGAACGTGGAGACAGCGGAGGGTCTGGGCCGCCAGGCTGAGCTCAAGCTGGAGCCCGAACCCGAGCCCGTACCGGAGGCGGAGCAGGAGCCGAAGGGGGAGCCGAAGCAGGAGCTGGAGGATGAGAACCCAGCGCGGAGCGGCGGTGGCGGCAGCAGCGACGAGGTTCCTCCCCCCACCCTTCCCTCCGAACCCCCGCGGCCCCCCGATCCCTCTCCGCGGCGCAGTCGTGCCCCCCGCCGCCGACCCCGGCCGCGGCCACAGACCCGGCTCCGTACCCCGCCGCAGCCTAGGCCACGGCCCCCGCCCCGGCCCCGGCCCCGGCGCGGCCCTGGGGGCGGATGCCTGGATGTGGATTTCGCTGTGGGTCCACCAGGCTGTTCCCACGTGAACAGCTTTAAGGTGGGAGAGAACTGGAGGCAGGAACTGCGGGTGATCTACCAGTGCTTCGTGTGGTGTGGAACCCCAGAGACCAGGAAAAGCAAGGCAAAGTCGTGCATCTGCCATGTGTGTGGCACCCATTTGAACAGACTTCACTCTTGCCTTTCCTGTGTCTTCTTTGGCTGCTTCACAGAGAAACACATTCATGAGCACGCCGAGACAAAACAACACAACTTAGCCGTAGACCTTTATTATGGAGGTATATACTGCTTTATGTGTAAGGATTATGTATATGACAGAGACATTGAGCAAATTGCCAAAGAAGAGCAAGGAGAAGCTTTGAAATTACAGGCCTCCACCTCAACCGAGGTTTCTCACCAGCAGTGTTCAATGCCAGGACTCGGTGAGAAATATCCAACCTGGGAGACAACCAAACCCGAGTTAGAACTGCTGGGACACAACCCAAGGAGAAGAAGAATCACCTCCAGCTTTACCATCGGTTTAAGAGGACTAATCAATCTTGGCAACACGTGCTTTATGAACTGCATCGTCCAGGCCCTTACCCATACTCCGATCCTGAGAGATTTCTTCCTGTCCGACAGGCACAGATGTGAAATGCCAAGTCCTGAGTTGTGTCTGGTCTGTGAGATGTCTTCGCTTTTCCGGGAGTTGTATTCTGGAAACCCATCTCCTCACGTTCCTTATAAATTACTGCACCTGGTATGGATACATGCTCGCCACTTAGCAGGATACAGGCAACAGGATGCCCACGAGTTCCTCATTGCCGCGTTAGATGTCCTGCACAGGCACTGCAAAGGTGATGATGCCGGGAAGGCTGCCAACAATCCCAACCACTGTAACTGCATCATAGACCAAATCTTCACAGGTGGCCTGCAGTCTGATGTCACCTGTCAAGCCTGCCATGGCGTCTCCACCACCATAGACCCATGCTGGGACATCAGTTTGGACTTGCCTGGCTCTTGCACCTCCTTCTGGCCCATGAGCCCAGGGAGGGAGAGCAGTGTGAATGGGGAAAGCCACATACCAGGAATCACCACCCTCACGGACTGCTTGCGAAGGTTTACCAGGCCAGAGCACTTAGGTAGCAGTGCCAAAATCAAATGCGGTAGTTGCCAAAGCTACCAGGAATCTACCAAACAGCTCACGATGAATAAATTACCTGTTGTTGCCTGTTTTCATTTCAAACGGTTTGAACACTCGGCCAAACAGAGGCGCAAGATCACTACATACATATCCTTTCCTCTGGAGCTGGATATGACACCATTTATGGCCTCGAGTAAAGAGAGCAGGATGAATGGACAGTTGCAGCTGCCAACCAATAGTGGAAACGATGAGAATAAGTATTCCTTGTTTGCTGTGGTTAATCACCAAGGAACCTTGGAGAGTGGCCACTACACCAGCTTCATCCGGCACCACAAGGACCAGTGGTTCAAGTGTGATGATGCCGTCATCACCAAGGCCAGTATTAAGGACGTTCTGGACAGTGAAGGGTATTTACTGTTCTATCACAAACAGGTCCTGGAACATGAGTCAGAAAAAGTGAAAGAAATGAATACACAAGCCTACTGAAGCGACACAGACCTACCTGTAATGGAAGATGACAACACCTATACTACAACTGGCTTCGAGATTTAAAGGACCTACTTGCATGGCCCATGGGCCTGACAGAGTAAGAATTGAACAGTACCCAGTGTCTAAAAGGTCCTGGTTGGAAGAGAAGTAGACGGGGCGGGAGAAGAGGCTCTAATCTAAACAGTCACTTAAAGGAGAATTCAATGGCAGGAATGCTCTAGGTGGGGAAGGCAGGAGCAGGGAAATCCTGACACTGGTACATATCCTATATTCCTCCAAAAGATTGTGTGGGAAAGTGTGGGGTGGGAGGGGGGTGGTTTGGGGGGGGGGTGTGCCCTTGTAACTGTAAAACATCTTTCTCCATGGGTGTTTCAGCTTCAACTGACCAATCACATAACAGTTATATGTTTGAAGGGGGAGGAGAAAAGTCTATACAAATGTAGCCCATTACATATATGGGTCTGAAAGCAGAAAAGTGGAGGAGGCAAGGATATCTCATTGACAAACACCTTTGCCAGTTTCTTTGTATTCGTGATTTTTGTGCTATTAAATGCAGTATTAAAAAAAAAGAAAATCCCACGAGGCTAGTGAAAGGTGAAGAAGGAAGGGGGCTTGTATAAGGGGAGCAATTGCTCCAAATGTAGAGAAGACAAAAAAAAAAAAATACTGTAAGATAAGCAACCAACACAGACAGGCCTCAGCTAAGAGTATAGTGTGTGAGTGTTTAAAAAAAAAGCTGTATGATATACTTGAGCAAATCAATGAACCTCTTTGCGATTGTTTTCTCATCTGTACAATGCAGATAATTCCTACCTTAAAGGGTTATTGTTAAAGATTAAATGATATAAAATGTGTCTAAGTATAAAGTAAAAGGCTTGGAACTTTGTAGGGGCTCAGTAAACGTTTGTTGGATCTGAAACTTCTTCGGACCAGGACCAGAATGCATCAGAGGTGAGGGTTGGTCCAACCTGAGACCCATGGACAGAATGGACACACCTCGTGTCACATGCAGTCACTCACACACATACACACACATGCACACACACTTAACGACTCCCTCCCCAACACTGTCTACTTGGAGCCCCAAGGCAATGGATTCCACCTTTGTCCCTATGTAAGGGCATCACAACCAGTGCCACACCAGGGCGTGGGGGGAGAACTACAACTGTCTCCCAAAGGCCTTCTGTCCATTTGGAAGACCATCCTGTTGTTTCCATGACTAAGCACCCTGATGAGGGGACTCTCAGGACCAGTAGGCTGCCAGGCCTCTGAATGAGGGTGTTTGCTAGTCTTTGCCTTCCACAAGCATTATGTGTGGGCTGTCACATTCACCTGCAGGCCTGGATCAGTTGAAAGACTATTTTCCAAAGCTCACTGGTCCACCAGCCCAAGGAGATCGATGGAGTGGCACATTGGCCTCTTCCCTGATTCTCCCAGAGGGCAGAGCAGCCTGCAGAGGGCTAAGCTAGAACAGATGGGATGTGCCCAGGAGGGGGTAAGCATTGATGGTTCCTTCTTTTCTCCCCGGCATCAGGTACAAAAGTATCTATAACCTAGAAAATCTTTGTGGGGAGGGGGGAGACTATCACACCCATGGGGCTTGGATCCACTGGCTCTGGTAAAAGGCTGGCCCCCCCACCCCCACCTACAGGGCTTCCCAAATCTACTTCATGTTCTACTCATTTGGAAAATATATGTTTATGAATGTGGTTGGGGATGCATCCCCAGCTAGCTCATAGATGTGCTTTAGGACAGGGGTTGTGTCTCCTCTTGGACCCTAGGCTGCACACTCAGCCCCTAGCACAGTTCCTGGCGCATAGTAAGTAGACAGTCAAAACACGTACCAGATGAATCAATGAACCAATGCACCTTCCTTTCATAAGCAAAATTTTGCCACCACCCGGGGCCCAAGATCCTCAAAATATATAAAAGTGTTACCTTTGGTATCTTGGAGGAAGGGGGAGATCCAGGGATGAGTGGCCTCAGGTGCCACTTGGCAAATCAGTGCGGGTATCTGATTATTTTTTTGGGATGTGTCTGGTAGGGCTGCCTGGGAAGACAGCCATGTCCTCGTTCCTCCTCTCTGCCATAGGTAGCGTTCAGTAAGGCATGTGCCACCAGATTCTGACTGCTTGCAGAAACTGTCTTTGACATTTTTAAGCTTTTTTATTTGGAAATATTTTAAACTTAGAGGAAAGTTGCAAAAATAAAAATAGTATAAAGAACATCTGTATGCCAGATTCACCTATTGCTAACAGTTTTTACCCCATTTACTTTATTTACATGAATGCACACCCTCATAAGTGTGTGTGTGTGTCTGGACCATATGATGGTAGATTACATGCATCATAGCCCTTCATGACTAATGTACTTCATGCATTGCCTAAAGATAGGCATGTTCTCTATATCACGGTATAGTTAAGAGCTTCAGTAAATTTCACATTGATGCAATACTAGTATCTAATCTACCATTAGCACTTCAAATTTATCTGCTGGCACAATGATGTCCTTTACAGCATTTCCTTCTCCATCGTAGGATCTGGTCTAGGGTGAGGTATTGCTTTTAGTTGTCAGGTTTCACCTGGAACATTTCCACAAACTTACTTTGTCTTGTATGGCATTAGCATTTTTAATAGAATGCTCCTCATTTTGGGTTTGTCTGATACAGAAACTGTCTTTTAAATACCCTGCACTCAGGAATAGTTCTAAGAGATATGAATGGCGCGAGACTGCTGAAGCTGACCTCCCTGTCTCCGCTGGTGGAAGGCACAGACCACCAGAGGGAGCAGCTGTGCCTGGCACCTCCTGATTGAAGCACGCACCACCTCTGGGAAACACCATTGTCCCTCAGCAACAGGGGAGCCATTCAAGCCCAGCCCAATGCCCCTACCTGTCACCAACCCCCAAATTGAGCCATGGAGTGTAACAACAGCAGCCAGGGCCTGCTTTCAGATCACACCACCGTGGGACCCAGGGAATCATGTATTCAGCAGGTATGTGTTACCTTGAGCCCAGGTGGAGATTCAGGCATGTCTGGCACATTGGGCAGGCACCTCCATGGTGGGGCCTTTAGGGGGATCAGAACGGAATGTCCTTGGCACCTTTACCAACATTTGCATGGGGGGCACAAGGAGGGGAGCAGGGAAGGGGTTAAGTACTTCTTAAACAGCTTCATGGGCAGAGTACGTGAAGATGGGGCCCCGAATAAGGAAAAACACAGGAGATGTCAAAAACAGAGTGGTTTGTGACTTACTGGGAACTTTCAGACACAATTGGGGTATTTTACATGATTCCTGGAATTCCCGTGTGAGCAGATGTGGGCAAGAGCTGATGAAATTTAAGCTAATTTTTAACTGAGACTCCCACAAGCTGTCATCAGCCAGCCAGGGAAACTCAGTTCCCATGTACATTTATGATCGGGGCCCAGAAGGGCATGGGCAAAAAATGAGTGCTCACGACTGGGGTCTTATCCACCCACAGAGCTCAGAATGAGGGAACATTCTGAGCTCTCTTTCACCCATCATACATGCCTTATATGTATGTAGGTTTTTTTGGCCTAACCCGGTTGAAAATTCAGAAGGCTACTACTTCCCATTTCCTGGAGTAGCCGAATGCTGAAACTTATTTTGGCCCACAGTTCACATACTTAACTGCCTCACTTCTTCCCCATCCACAGGGAATCCTGATCAGGGATGCCATCAACCAAGAGGTCTTTTCCAATCAAGAAACAGAGTGGCCCCCACACAACTCATGTTGTCATAATGCAGTAGACCTGATGCCAGGAACCCGTGTTTGCACCAAATGTACACTCACACCCAGAAGTGAAGGCCTAGGTCCTCTGAAAGTATGAAGTTCAGCGCCCACAGCGTACGTCATTATACACTGTCCTTTCCCTGTAGTTGACCCAATACCATTTTTTTTAAACTCATGTATCAAAGTATGTCAGATATATAGGAAAATGCACATATCATAAGGGTACAACTTGATGAATTTCTAGAAAATGAACAGAACCCTGCAAACAACATCCAGATCAAGAAACAGAACATTATCCATAAGTCAGGCTCCACTTCTGCTTCCTTCTAGTCAATAACCCCAAAAAGCAAACCCTATCCTGACTTCTTTCACTGTAGATCAGTGTTGCCTTTTTTATGCCTTCTATAAAAGGAATGGTTCAGTATGTTTACTTTTGTGTCTGGCTTCTTGGCTCAACATTTATGAGCTTCAGCTATGAAGTCTTTTTGTCACAAAAAATTATGAGGAATGTCATTATTTCTGTCTAATGAACCAAAAGTAAGAATCCATACTCTTTCTAGTGATTTCTGACATTGAGTCAATTCAAAGGGACATAGGCCATTGCAAAGTTAGACCTTGAGAGTGTCTAATCTCAGCTATAAGAAAATGGTGGATGGAAAATAACCTTCCAGAGAATCTTGGGATATTTAAGTACCCCAGAAATGTTAATCTTGGGTTCTGTTCTAATAATCTTGGACCCCAGCCCTGTTCCAGTAGCTCCTGAATGGGATACTCTTTTCTAGTAAATCCTCAAACTTTAACGTGTAGCAGAGTCACCTTGAGGGCTTATTAATCCATAGATGCCTGGGTCCTGCCCCTAGAATTTCTGATTTCGGTAGATTGGGGATGGGGGCTTGAGAATTTGCATTTCTAACAAATTCCCGAGTGATGCTTTAGGTTCTGGGATCACACTTTGAGAACCAGTGTTCTATTCAGTTTGTTTTCGCACTGTGGTACTCGGAGCCCAAGGAGGCTATGAAGGTGCTCCAGGGAGCATCTTGGAGAGCATCTTGGGGAGCAAGGGGGTAGGTAAATTTTTCTTACCTTTTTTAATGTTTATTTATTTTTGAGAGAGAGACAGAGTGAGAGCGGAGGAGGGGCAGAGAGAGAGGGAGACACAGAATCTGAAGCAGGCTCCAGGCTCCAAGCTGTCAGCACAGAGCCCGATGGGGGGCTCAAACTCTCAAAATTACAAACTGCAAGATCATGACCTGAGCCCAAGTTGGACGCATAACTGACTGAGCCACCCAGGTGCCCCAAGGGGTGGCTAAATTGGTGAAGATCAGGAACTCTTTTTTTAAATGTTTATTTATTTTGACAGGGGGAGGAGCAGAGAGAAAGAGAGAGAGAGAGAGAGAGAATGAGAGAGAAAATCCCAAGCAGGCTCTGTGCTGTCAGCACACAGCCTGATGCAGGGTTTGAACTCATGAACCATGAGATCATGGCCTGAGCTGAAATCCAGAGTCAGATGCTTAACTGCCTGAGCCACCTGGGTATCCTAAATATGAAGAACTCTTAACCTCACTTTAACCAGAGCAGCTCTCTTCTTACTTATTTTATATTGTGGAATTCCAAATAATATTTTTTTAAATTCCAAGTAATACTTGAAGCAAAAGTTCTGCTACTAAAATTTTTAAAAGTTGGAAATCACTGTGCTAAGGAATTGTAGCCCCTGGGAGAATGATGTATTTGAACTACATGGGTGGCCTATCTGGAAAATAATCCAACATGCTACAGAGACCTGGCCTCCTATATGCCCTTAATCTAGATGGTCCTGCAGGGAACTTAATTTCCTTGGAACTTAAAGAAGTACATATTTATGAGGATGAAAGTGATAAGGGAAAATGCTTAATTATAAATAAGGTGCATATATATAAAGTATGTTATTTTTTTTCTGGCAATATAGCATGCTAAGATGACGTGAATAGCACTCCCCAACTATACACACATATTAACACTAGATAATCTATAACACAAATTTTAATTTATAGGTGACCTTAAAAAATATAAAATCAGGGGCGCCTGGGTGGCTCAGTCAGTTAAGCGTCTGGATTTGGCTCAGGTCATGATCTCACGGTTCGTGGGTTTGAGCCCTGCGTCGGGCTCTGTGCAGACAGCTTAGAGCCTGGAGCCTGCTTTGGATTCTGTGTCTCCCTTTCTCTCTGACCCTCCCCTGCTCACATTCTGTCTCTGTCTCTCTCTGAAAAGTAAATAAAACTTAAAAAAAATTTTTTTTTAAATATAAAATCACCAGAGTAACAAAAAGAAAAATTAAAGCCAGGTGAGTAATTGTAAATGGACACTATAATAGCCCATTATGGTGCTGGTCCCAGGTATCAGACACTAGTGGCTAGGGGCTTAGACCTGGTAATATCATGCCCATGCAGGAACTCACAACACAGCCTCAAGTCCACAAGAGGCAGAGAAGCTGTGACTGAAACCTCTGGATAAAGCCCCTAGTAGCTTCTCTGTTAAAACTGGTTTGGAAAGTGAGTAGTGAAAAGTCTTATGCTCTCTCTGGAGCTACCATAAGAAATGAACACCCCAGGCTTATGTTATATATGGAGGTGGGGTCAAAATTTACCCTCTTGTGTGCTATGGAAACCACATGCGGAAAAATTAAAGTGAAAATGGGAGCAGAACCATTCAAATCTCTAGAACCCCAGCGAGAGCAAATGTACATTTTTATAATCCAGGGCACATGGAACCTCACAGAAAAAGACAATATCTGCTGAATATGGGTTCAGAAACGAACAATAGAAATATACTTGCAGAAGAAATGATACACCATGAAGGAGAGTCACCAGGTGGCACAAGGAATAGAATTAGTATCCCCAAGAAATACTGATGAGAACTACTAGTCTTTTCTTGAGAGTGAAATAAGGACATTTTCAGAAAAAACAAACCTAATAAAGTGTAGCAATAATAGACTGTCACTAGAATAACTATTGAAAGATATACTTCAGGAAGAAGGTAATTGAAATCAGGAAGAAGGGGTGAACAGGAGGCAAGGAAGAGTGGACAAAAACTGACAAATGTCGGGAAATCGAAGTAGGTGTTAAGTATATAAAACAATAACATGGAGGTATAAAAACAAGCTGGCACCAAACAATGGAGCACAAAAACATCTAAGACAGTGGGAGACTATTAATATTTAAAGCATTCTGAAGCTCTTGTGTTGTTTGGAAGAAGGGTAGGGATATTTGAACCTGAATTTGGACCTTGTTAAGTCAAGTATAAATGTTTAAACATTTAAGAATATGGGCTTCTAGTTTCTGGCAATGGCAGGCTTGGTTATTTGATTCAACTTCTCTATTGAAGTAATGAAGTATGCTGGATAAAATCCTTCAAAACCACTTTTTTTAAAAAAAATATTTACTTTTGAGAGAGAGAGTGCACGTGAGTTGGGAAAAGGGGCAGAGAGAGAGAGGGACAGAGAGAACCCCAAGCTCCACTAACAGCACAGAGCCTGACTCTTGGGGCTCGATCTCACCAACCCTGAGATCATGACCTGAGCTGAAATCAAGAGTCAGACGCTTAATTGACTGAGCCACCCAGGCGCCCTGTAAACTTTTTTAAATAATTTTTTTCAATGTTTATTTTCGAGAAAGAGAGAGAGAGAGAGAGAGAGAGAGAGAGAGAGAGTACATGTGTGCACACACAAGTAGGGGAGGGGCAGAGAGAGAGGGGACAAAGGATCTGAAGCAGGCTCTGGGCTGACAGCCCAGAGCTGGATGCGGGACTCGAACTCATGAACTGTGAGATCATGACCTCAGCCAAAGTCAGACGCATAACTGACTGAGCCACCCAGGTGCCCCTCAAAACCACTTTAAAAGGACTAAAGAGCCAAGAGGACAGAGGAAAATGTCCAGGCCAAATTTGGATGAAAGCTTGTAACCAGACAGGTAAGCAGAATATTGGTGCACCAAAGCAATTTGCTCTGAGCATATTTGCCTACATTGCCCACCTGAGCATTGATTCAATGGCCACATAGGGCTAGAGAGAGAGAAGTTAAGGCTTAGGGGCAGCCCAAGGTAGGAGTTTAATAAAAGAACCTCTCCACATTGAGCTGAGACCCCAATGGGCTACATCCACTGCATAAGGGCCAACCAGAATGAACATGCCTATTCCCAGCAATCCCAGAGAACTGTACTGAACGGCTGCCTTGACACCAAGCAGAACTCTCTTGCTTAAAATAAAAGGGGGGGGGGGTAAAAGGAGGGAGTGCATATACCTTTTTGAATTAAGTGTTTTCATTTTCTTTGGGCAAATGCCCAGCAGTGCCATAGCATCCTATGGTATCTTTATTTTTAAGTTTTTGAGGCAACTCTGTACTATTTTCCACAGTGGCTGTACCAATTTACAATCCCACCAATTTACAGTTTACATCCCCACCATGAGGGTTCCTTTTACTCCACATTCTCACCAATACCTGTTGTTTCTTGTGTTTTTGAGTCTGGCCACTCTGGCAGGTGTGAGGTAATATCTTATGGTTTTGATCTGCATTTCCCTGATGATGAGTGATGTTGAGCATCTTTTCATGTGTCTGTTGGCCATTTGTATGTCTTCTTTGGAGAAAGGTTTATTCATGTCCTCTGCCCATTTTTAATTTTTAATTTATTTTTTATGTTTATTTTTTAAAAAAGATTCTCCATTAAGTTTATTTTGCAAACATTTTGTATTTTATATTTTATTGGCTTACATGGTTACAAGGAGAAAAATGTATGCAATTTTAAACACTGAACTATTTATCATTTTAATATGAATTCATATATACTTTATGTTTATTTCTTTTTAATTTAATTATTTATTTAAATTTTATTTTTTAAATTTACATCCAAATTAGCATATATCATATAACAATGATTCCAGGAGTAGATTCCTTAGTGCCCCTTACCCATTTAGCCCATCCTCCCTCCCACAACCCCTCCAGTAACCCTCTGTTTGTTCTCCATATTTAAGAGTCTCTTATGTTTTGTCCCCCTCCCTGTTTTTATATTAGTTTTGCTTCCCTTCCTTTGTGTTCATCTGTTCCAGGTCTTAAAGTCCTCATATGAGTGAAGTCATATGATATTTGTCTTTCTCTGACTAATTTTGCTTAGTGTAATACTTTCCTGTTCCATCCACGTAGCTGTAAATGACAAGATTTCATTCTTTTTGATTGCTGAGTAATATTCCATTGTATATATATACCATATCTTCTTTATCCATTCATCCGTCAATAGACATTTGGACTCTTTCCATACTTTGGCTATTGTTGATAGTGCTGCTATAAACATTGGGGTGCATGTGTCCCTTTGAAACAGCACACCTGTATCCCTTGGATAAATGCCTAATAGTGCCATTGCTGGGTCTAGGGTAGTTCTATTTTTAGTTTTTTGAGGAACCTCCATACTGTTTTCCAAAGTGGCTGCACCAGCTTGCATTGCTACCAACAATGCAAAAGAGATCCTCTTTCTCCACATCCTCGCCAACATCTGTTGTTGCCTGAGTTAATGTTAGCCATTCTGACAGGTGTAAGATGGTATCTCATTGTGGTTTTGATTTGTATTTTCCTGATGATGAGTGATGTTGAGCATCTTTTCATGTGTCTGTTGGCCATCTGTATGTCTTCTTTGGAAAAAGGTTTATTCATGTCCTCTGCCCGTTTTTAATTTTTAATTTATTTTTTATGTTTATTTTTTTAAAAAGATTCTCCAGTAATTTTATTTTGCAAACATTGTGTATTTTATGTTTTATTGGCTTACACTGTTTTAAGGAGAAAAGTGTATACAACTTTGAACACTGAACTACTTATCATTTTAATATGAATTCAGATATACTTTATGTTTATTTCTAGTTGACCTTCAAGTTGCAGCAGCTCATGAGTTTAGCATAAGTATTCTTTATTTTGTATTTTTTATTCTTTTATTTTTTAATTTTAATTTTATTTTTATTATTTTTAAAGATAATTTATTGTCAAGGTAGCTAACATACAGTGTATACAGTGTGCTCTTGGTTTCAGGGGTAGATTCCCGTGAAGTATAAGTATTCTTGCCATCCCATCCCACTTAGTCAAAGAGTTCAAGATACATATACAAAACACACATGTAAACAGACAAAAGCCTTTGCAAAGTAAACAAATCTTTTATAATGTAAATAACTGTTCCTTTTTGGAACTTTCTACATGCAGTTCATGTCTTTTCTGAAACTGAGATAGTCACACTTATTAGACACAATCTTTATAAAGCAAAGTGTTTATCACTATGCAAACTCAAGTAATTCTTGAGAGCAACATCTTTTTTATTGATCTAAAAAGAATGGAGTGTGGAAGGCCAAAGAGGAAAAATCACTTCAAATGATCAAAACAGAAGAGGACTGAAAATAATATACCTAATCGTGTACGGAGTAAAATTTTAGGTATAGATTCTATTGAAAATATTGATATTCAAAGGAATAGCTTTGGACCCATTGCCAACACTTAGATTTTTTTCAGTTAATTAAAACCAAGCATGTTGTTTTTATTTAGGAAGATACATTAAGTCTTTTTTAAAAATATATATATATTTTTTTATTTTTGAGAGAGACAGAGAGTGTGAGCAGGGGAGGGGCAGAGAGAGAGAGAGAGGGAGACAGAGTATCCAATTGGCTGGGTCTCCACACTGACAGCAGTGAACCTGATGCAGGAATTGCAAGATCACTACCTGAGCCAAAGTCAGTCACTCAAAGGACTTGGCCACCCAGGTACCCCAGGAAGATACATTAAGTCTTTGAAGTAAGAATGAAAGGGTTGTACAATTTAATTTCTACATAAACGATTGTTTGAATATACAAAGTATCAAATATAAACAGTAGTGTAGCAAGAAAATAAATTGGCAGAAATAATTATTCAGCCAGTAGCAATAATTAAGACCACCATTTGAAAGATCTTCTATATACAAAGAATGAAGGAATATTGTTATAAGATTTTACAGCACACAACTGAATTCAATCTTAATTCATTCCTATTATGCTTCTTTCTTCTTCAGTATTAGTGGACACCCACATTACCTCCTGTCAATACATTGTGTTTATTATGTGAACTATCACAGGCAGGTAACGTCTTAGAATGCGAACACCTACAATAAGCTGCTTTAGTGAGACCCAAATCTTCAATGTTTATTTCATTCACCACTTTGAGATTTTCCTTTTGTATTTTAAGATTAATCAAGCTGTCCTGTTGTTTTTCCTTCTGGAGAAATGGGCGAATTGCAAGGTAGCCAAGTAGTACAAGTATACCAAGGAAAGGCAATAACCAAAGCCATTCTGAAACTGGGAGCTGAGTGAACCCGGTAATGCTCTCGGGGACAGGGCCGCTCTAGATACACGGAGAGCTGCACCTTCCTGATATGGGCCACACTCTCCAGTGCTATCCTTGCCAGCAGCGTCCACTCCTTCCAGAGGCGCCCCCCCCCCCCCCCCCAGTTGAGTTGCTGCATCTGCTGCCCAAGAGCAGAAGTGGTGGGCGGGATGCATCGTAGCCTAGGTCCCACCACTGGGCAGGCCTCTGCCCATTTTTAAATCAGATTATATGTTTTTTTTTTTAATGTTTATTTATTTTGAGAAAGAGAGAGAGGGCAGGAGGAGGGGCAGAGAGAGGAAGAGGAGAGAGACAATCTCAAGCAGGCTCCAAGCTTTCAGTGTGGAGCCCCACACGGGCCTTGATTCCACATATTGTGAGATCATGACCTGAGTTGAAATGAAGAGTCAGACGCTTAACCAACTGAGCCACCCAGGCGCCCCAGATTATTTGTTTATTTTGGTGTTGAGTTGTATAAGTTCTTTATATATTTTAGGTATTAACCCCTTATCAGATCTATGATTTGCAAACATCTTTTCCCATTCAGTAGGTTGCTTCTATGTTTTGTTGATAGTTTCTTTATCTGTGCAGAAGCTTTTTACTATATGCATTGCAGCGCTATTTATAAGAGCCAAGATATGGAAGCAGTCCAAGACCATTGATAGATTAATGAAAAAAGAAGATGAAGTATATATGTATGTACATATATGATGGAATATTACACAGCCATAAAAAAGGATGAGGTCTTGCTATTTGCAACAACATGGATGGACCTAGAGGGTATTATGCCAAGTGAAGTAAGTCAGAGAAAGACAAATACCGTATGATTTCACTTATATGTGGAATCTAAAAAACACAACAAATGAATAAACAACAGAAGCAGACATATAAACCCAGAGAACTAACTGATGTTTGCCAGAGAGGAGTGTGGGGGATGGGCAAAAAGGGTGACAGGGAGAGGGACATACAGGCTTCCAGTTGTGGGATGAATAATTCATGGAATAAAAGGTACAGCATAGGGAATATAGTCAATGGTATTGTACACAGACACACATATATATTTCCTTCACCTAAGTATTAATACACTTTTTTTATAGCATAGTTAGAAATAATGACCACAGTCTATAAAACAAGTCTCAGTAAATACCACAGCATTAGTTTCATTCAGACTACCTTCCCTGATTATGATTAAGTTCTAAATAAAAAACAATAACCACAAAAATGTTAAAAGAGGTTTTTTTTGGAATGTTTGAAAAACACTTTTATATAACTCATGGATTAAAGGTAAATCATAATGTGAATTAAAAAGTATTTAGAACTGAATGATCATATAGATATCAAAACTTGTGGGATATAGTTGAAGCAGAACTTAAAGGGAACCGTATAGCCTTGAAATCTTTTTATTAGAACAGAAGTCTAAAATGTAACAAATTTAAGCTTCTGATTCAAGAAGTTAGAAAAGTGGCAACAAATTAAACCTAATGAAAGCAAAAGAAAACACATAATCTAATAAGACCATGAAGTGATGAAATAGAAAACAAGGATGCAAAGGAGAAGATCAATAAAATCACAACTTTGTCCTTTGGAAAGAGAAACTTCTGGCAAGATTGAACAAGAAAACAAAAGAGAAGGCATAAGTGAATAATACTGAGAATGAATAGAGGGACAAAACTCCAGGCACTACAGAGATTTTTTAAAATTAAATTAAATTAAATTAAATTTAGGGGTGCCTGGGTAGCTCAGTCAGTTAAGAGTTGGACTCCTGATTTCGGATCAAGTCATGATCTCATGGTTCATGAGTTCAAGCCCATATCAGGCTCTGTGCTGACAGTTTGGGGTCTGCCTGGGATTCTCTCTCACCCTGTCTCTCTGCCCATCCCCTGCTCTCGCTCTCTCTCTCAAAGAAATAATAAACTAATAAAAAATTTAAAATTATATTTAATTTAATTTTTAAGTAGGCTTCACACCTAATGCACAGCCTAATGCAGGGCTTGAACTCACAAACTGTGAGCTCAAGACTTGGGCTGAGATCAAGAGTCAGACATTTAACTTACTGAACCATCCAAGAGCCCCCTGACAGAAATTTTTATTTTTATTTTATTTTATTATTTATTTTAACTGTTTTATTTTTGAGAGAGAGAGAGCAAGTGGGGGAGGTGCAGAGAGAAGGGGACAGAGGATCTGAAGCCAGCTCCATAGTGACAGCAGAGAGCCTGATGCAGAGCTTGAACTCACCAACCATGAGATCACAACCAAAGTCAAAGTCGGAGGCCCACCTGACCAAGTCACCCAGGCATTCCTATTTTGTTTTTAAAGTTTGTTTGTTAAGTTTATTTTTTTGAGAGGGAGAGCACGCATGCACGAGCAGGGGAGGGGCGGAGAGAGAGGGAGAGAGAGAGAATCCCAAGCAGGTTCTGCACTGTCGGTGCAGAGCCTGATGTGGCGCTCAAATTCACGAATGTGAGATCATGACCCAATCTGAAATCAAGAGTCAGACACCTAACTGAGCCACCCAGACAGCCCCAACAGAGATTTTTAAATAATTTTAAAATACTACAGATTTTTAAATAATTTTAAAATACTATAAACAACTTTCTACCAAATACATATAATATTATGGATGAGATGAACAATTTTCTAGAAAAACATAACTTTGCAAAACTTATTTAAGAAGAAATAGCCTAAAAATATATACACATTTTAAAAAATTGAATCAAAAAAGTTTTCTTTTTTTTTTTAAAGTTTATTTTGAGAGAGAGAGAGAGAACAAGCAGGGGAGGGGCAGAGGGAGAAGGAGAGAGAGAATCCCAAGCAGGTTCCTGCACTGTCAGTGTAGAGCCTGATGTGGGGCTCGATTTCACGAACCCACGAGATCATGACCTGAGCAGAAATAAAGAGTTGGTCGCTTAACTGACTGAGCCACCCAGGCGCCCCTAAAAATAGTTTTCTAAGGTAAGATCTACCTACTTAGAAACCTACTTAATGCAAACTGTTTCAGGAAATGTAAAAAGAGGAAACACTCCCATATCATTGTATGCAATTGATATATAGTCTTTATGGAGAATAACCAATCTCACTTACAAACTTAGATACAAAAATCCTTAAAATGCTAGCAAACCAAAGTAGCAATGCATATGAAAAAGATATATCATGACCAAATTTAATTTTTCTCAAGAAAGCAAGTATGGCTTAATATTAGAAAATTGATTGAGACTTCTGGTCAAAGATGGAGGGTTGAATCTCACATTAGTTTTTCCTCCCTCCTGAGACATTACTAAATGGATAGCAAAGGGATTTTAGAAAGCAAAAAATCCACAAAGACAAGGAGAGAGTATGCAAGAGCAATAAAATTGGGGGACCTAGAAAGCTCAGTTTTCAACTCCAACATGTAAAAAATTTAGAAGTTATTGCTCCCATGCTTACAATAAGAATGCTGGGCAGACTGAAAATAGATGATTTTCTTAGATCCATTGGAGAACTGAAGTCACAGGGCAACCTGCCACCTTGAAATCTGGAGACACAGGCAGATACAAAGAAATTCGGTACCTGAGTTGTGCTTATCTGGAATGGAAGCCAGTATAAGCAATAGAGTTAAGACCACGTATTTTGTAATTACGGAGTAATTTGGACATATTGCTGGAAACTGTGGGCTGGTGCACACACACACACACACACACACACACACACACAGGGAACATATCATTATATCTCTATATATCTATCATTATGTCTATATATATAGAGAGAGATAGCCTGTTGACCCTGATTCTTTGAATAACCCTACTAATACAAAAACAGAAGAAATAGTTGAAGTTATTTGAAGCAGTAATGGCAAAAATGGTCCCAAGTTAATGACTGACACAAAACCACAAATCTGGAAAGCTCAGAGAACACCAAGGAAGATAAACACCAAACAAAACAAAATAAAACACAAAAAGCCCACACCTAACTTCAGAAAACTAAAGACAGAGAAAATCTTAAAGGAATACAGAGAAATCAGATAACTTAGTAGTCCCAAGAAAGCTGAATCCTAAAATGGTAGTGGACCAAGTAGAGAGGCAGTCCCATTTTACACAATGAGATTCTCAAAAACTTTTAGGAATTGATGGCATCAATAACTTCTGAAGGTAGGGGTGATGGTGAGACTAAAAATAGTAGGCTTGGTTAAAAAATTATTTAAGAAGCAGTTAGTGCACAAAGAAAAGCCGGGAAGCCAATGATTTCACTGGCAAATTCTACCAGATGTTCAAAAGAGAATTAGGAACAATCTTTTACAAGTCTCCCACAAAGTACAAGAGGACGGAACACTTCCCAGCTGATTATATGAAGCTTATATTACCTTCATACCAATGCCAGACAAAAACATTATAACAAAACTATAGACCAATATATTTTATGAAAATAGATGTGAAACTCCTCAGCGAAATGCTAATAAACTGAGTACAGCAGCATATTAAAAGGATTATAAACCATGACAAAGTCGGATTCGTCCCATGGTGCAAGATTGAGTCAACGTATGAAAATCAAACAATGAAGGCACCTGGGTGGCTCAGTCGGTTAAGTGTCCAACTTTGGCACACGTCATGGTCTCAGAGTTTGTGAGTTCGAGCCCCGCATAGGGCTCTATGCTGACAGCTCAGAGCCTGGAGCCTGCCTCAGATCTGTGTCTCCCTCTCTCTCTGCCCCTTCCCCACTTGCTGTCTCTCCCTCTCAAAAAATGAATAAACATTAAAAATTGAAAAAAAATCAATCAATGTAATACACCCTATTGATAGAATGAAGTGAAAAAACTCCATGATAATTTCAGCAGATTTGATAAAAAACAGACAATATCAAGAGTTGGCAAAGATATGGAGAAATTGGAATTCTTGAACATTGCTGGTTGGAATATAAAATGATGCAGCTGCTTTGGAAAACAGTTTGGCAGTTCCTCAAAAAGTTGAAGACAGAGTTATCATATGACCCAGCAATTCCACTCCTAGGAATATACCCAAGAAATATGAAAACATGCACACACAAAAACTCATATATATACGTTTATGGCAGAATTATTCATAATAGCCCAAATCCAGAAATAACCCAAATGACCCTAAACTGGTGAATGGAAAACAAAATCTGGCATATCTATACAATAGAATATTCAGCTACAAGAGGAATGAAGTATGTGCTACAACACATGTGCTACAACGTAGGTGAATCTTGAAAACATTACGAAGTGAAAGAAGCCAGACACAAAGTACCATGCATTGTATGATTCCATGTATAGGAGATGCTCATGATAGGCAAATCCATAGAGCCGGAAATTAGATTAGTGGTCACTTGGGGCTGAGGGGAAGGGGAAATGTCAGTGACTGCTAAGGGACAGGGTTTCCTTTCGGGTTGATAAAAATGTTCTGGAATTAGAAAATGGTGATTATTGCATAATCCTGTGAATATACTAAAATCCACCAAATTGTACACTTTAAAAGTGTGAGTTTTAGCTTCTGCACAGCAAAGGAAACAATCAACAAAACTAAAAGGCAACCAATGGAATGGGAAAAGATATTTGCAAATGACATATCGGACAAAGGGCTAGTATCCAAAATCTATAAAGAGCTCACCAAACTCCACACCCGAAAAACAAATAATCCAGTGAAGAAATGGGCAGAAAACATGAATAGACACTTCTCTAAAGAAGACATCCAGATGGCCAACAGGCACATGAAAAGATGCTCAACGTCGCTCCTCATCAGGGAAATACAAATCAAAACCACACTCAGATATCACCTCATGCCAGTCAGAGTGGCCAAAATGAACAAATCAGGAGACTCTAGATGCTGGAGAGGATGTGGAGAAACGGGAACCTTCTTGCACTGTTGGTGGGAATGCAAACTGGTGTAGCCACTCTGGAAAACAGTGTGGAGGTTCCTCAAAAAATTAAAAATAGATCTACCCTATGACCCAGCAGTAGTACTGCTAGGAATTTACCCAAGGGATACAGGAGTACTGATGCATAGAGGCACTTGTACCCCAATGTTTATAGCAACACTCTCAACAATAGTCAAGTTGTGGAAAGAGCCAAATTGTGGAAATGTCCATCAACTGATGAATGGATAAGGAAATTGTGGTTTATATACACAATGGAGTACTACATGGCAATGAGAAAGAATGAAATATGGCCCTTTGTAGCCATGTGGATAGAACTGGAGAGTATGATGCTAAGTGAAATAAGCCATACAGAGAAAGACAGATACCATATGGTTTCACTCTTATGTGGATCCTGAGAAACTTAACAGAAACCCATGGGGGAGGGGAAGGAAAAAAAAAAAAAGAGGTTAGAGTGGGAGAGAGCCAAAGCATAGGAGACTGTTAAAAACTGAGAACAAACTGAGGGTTGATGGGGGGTGGGAGGGAGGGGAAGGTAGGTGATGGGTATTGAAGAGGGCATCTTTTGGGATGAGCACTGGGTGTTGTATGGAAACCAATTTGACAATAAATTTCATATATTAAAAAATAAATAAAAGTGTGAGTTTTATAGTATGTGAATTTTATCTCAATTTAAAAATGTAGATTATAATAATAGAATCTTTCTCAAATTGTTGTTGTGAGGAGTCAAAGAGATGATGCATGCATATATAGTCTTTAGTACAATTCTTGACATTGTCATAAGTGCTCAATAAAGTGTTAGTTATTTCCAAAAAAAGAAGCAGAAGCAGTTAGACTCAGAACCTCCCTTGTCTCCCCATCTTCAACCATACAACTTCCTCTCTCCCACCTCAGCAGAAGACTTGAAGATTTACTCTTTGGAAAGGATTGAAAAATGGTCTCTAAACGAGGAGTCAAAACAGAGTTGAGGGTGGGGCGGATATTCTGAAAGCAGAGGGTTAAGTGAAATTTGACAAAACAAATGACCCCCTTAATTGCAAGGGAAGCTGCAAAAATGCTGTGTGCCCACTTATATTTGGATGAACCAAACAGCCTCTGCCACAAGGTCAAAACTCACAAAGACCTCTCCTTGACTAACCTGTAGTCAGCCTTTTCTGAGACCTCTTTCTGACTAGGCCTCATCCTTGGGCCCTGTCTTTGGCCTGTCTAGTCCACTTTTAGAAAGAATCCCACTAAGTCAGTTCAGAGAGAATCCCTCACCCTGCATATCTGATCACTTTGGCTTACCTTCAGCAAGAATCCTGTTATGTCAGTTTAGCAAGAATCCCCCTATGCTTGGTCTCCTTTTAGTAATTTTCCATCTACTGTTCCCTCATTCTCTCCTTGCCTATAAGTCCCCCTTTTCCTTGCTGTATTCAGAGTTAGGCCCAATCTCTCTTCCATATTGCAGTATTCTTGACACTATCACAATAGCCCTGAATAGCCTTCATTACCATATAGCAAATGTCAGAATAATTTTGCTTTAACAATATCAAAATAACATGAGTTGAAAGTGGTTACTTCTGGGGAGTGGGAAGTGGGTGAAATCTAGAGAGGAATGTAATTTTTCATAAGAAGTCTTATAGACTTAATTAAATGCCTGTATAATTTTGATGAGACACAAAGATAAATTTAAAAATTATTTAAAAGAAGGGGCTCCTGGGTGGCTTAGTTGGTTAAGTGACCAACTCTTGGTTTTAGCTCAGGTCATGCATGATCTCATGGTTTTGTGAGTTTGAGCCCTGAGTTTGGGATTCCCTCTCTCTCTCCCTCTCTGCCCCTCCCACACTTGCACTGTTTCTGTCTGTCTCAAAATAAATAAACTTAAAGAATTATTTAAAAGAAATCTGTAACAATTCATCACGTTAACAAATGAAAGAAAAATAAATGAATAATTACATTAAAATATTTAATAAAATGATACCATGAATGATACCATTCATGGTTTTTTAAAAATTTCAAAGAGTAGAGGAATTTTCCTTAACCTGATAGAGTACCCAAAATTTACAGCAGAAATTGTACTTGGAAATAAAATGTCAATAGCATTTTCTTTAACGTCAGAAGTGAGAGTACGATGCTTTTATCACTCTATTTTATATTTACATTGCACTGGAGGGTTCTAACCAGTGTAATAAGACCAGGAGAAAAAGATGTAAGGGTTGGAAAAGAGGAAACAAAACTCTCATTATTTAAAGATTAACTAGATTAACCACTAGTCTTAGTGTTCCCCTAAAAGCAGACTCTACAGGATTTAAAAGCAGGTAGTGTATTTGAGAGCTAATCCAAAGAAGCACAAGTGAGGGAGTGAGGCTGTTATATAAGAATGAGAGAAAAGCCAGTGTAAGATGTATTAATGAGCTGGTTAGCACTGTGCATATCTGGGGATCAGGTTCACCAGGACCCTCTGAGAAACCATGTGGCACATGTGTCAGACCATCCTGCTGAAGGACAGGGAGACTAGAGCATTTCTCTACTGTCTCCTCCTACTCATTGGTTCAATCTTAACACCCCCGCCTCCAGGGAGAAGTGTTATCCCCTCTACAACCTTTCCAGTGGTGCCTCCAAGATCTTGTATTGCTGGAAAAAGCTGCCAAGCAGAGACGCAGAGAGGCTCATACCCTTCAGGTGGGAAGCAGTCATCCTGACAAAAACTTTCTACCACAGTTGTAGATGAACTCAGAGATGGGCCAAGTGGTATGGGACAGGCATTCACATTACCCCATTCAAGAGAGTTTACACCAGACTATTAGAACTAATGAAAGAGAGTTCAACAGTGTGGCTGGAGATAAGATCAGTGTACAAAAATTAAGTATGCCTACATACCAACAACCTATTAGAAAATTTTTTTTTAATTTTCACAATAGCAACAAAATATATAAGGTTCCTAGGAATATCTAACCAAAGATGCAAAACGTATATGGAAGACGGTAATATTTTCACTGTAACACAAATTACCTAAAAAAATGGAGAAATAGAGCATGTTCATGGATTTTTAAAAAAATCTCACTAATGTAAAATTCAAAGCAAATTAATAAAAATTCCCAAAGGTTTTTTCATGTAACTAGAAAAACAAATTTTTGGATTTATATGGAAAAATAAAAAACCAAGGATAGCCAAAATAATTTTGAAGGAGAAGAAGGTATAGAACATAGACACAGATCAATGGAGCAGAATAAATAATCCAGAAAAAAAAATCCACATATATATGGAAACTTGGGTATTCAACAGGGGTAGCATTACAAATTAGTGGGTAAAGATAGATCATTTAATAAATCAGATGGGGCAATTGGCTACCTACATGGAAAATTTTAATTCAGCCAGTACTCAACGTCATAACACTCCAAAAGACTTTCAGATAAAGACCTATCTGTGAAAAACAGAACTTTAAAACTTTCAAAAGGAAATATAGGAGAATATTGTAACCTCAGGACCTCCTAAACAGAACATAACTAGCAAAAAACACAAAGAAAAATATTTTAGATATAACTTGAAGCCAACAAAATCTTATTTTATATATGAATTCTACATACATTTTCTCTATACATTTATATATAAATTCTATCAGTTCCTTGAAGAATAAAGTTTTATTATTGCAAGAGCAAATTCTGTTAATTTCATGTAAAGTGTGAATTTTATGTCAAAAACCAATTAAGAAATTTCAAATAGTTAAGTGGGACATAGGTTGGCCTTTAATGTCAATATTAAGAGAACATATTAGCTAGACAATTTTAGGAAAGGCATTATATGCTTTTTGAACAGATGTATATGTTATTTTACATAATAATCCAAGGTACAATAACAGATAATTGATTATATAATAATTTTATTATACAAAGATAAGAGGTGTTTACTTATAGAGCATTCATGTTAAACAAAATAATTTTAAGTTATATTTAATATTAAGTTGCCGAATTCCATTTAGACTATAAACCTTTTAAGAAAAAGCCTTGAGAATTCCTCATATCTTGTGAAGTTTCCATCTTTTTATGCCATAAAAGCAAAATGTTAAAATTTCATGTGATGGAAAAATTCCAAAATCTTGTACAACTTTCATGATAAATCTTTAGTTCAGACTTAATAAAGATTATAAAGAGTTCAAAGAAAGGGAAAAGGTTTAGAGAAAAATGAGAAACCCCTGCCCCAAATATCTCATTCTTTCATTGAACTCAATTGAAAGTGAGTAGGGGCTCCTGGGTGGCTCAGTCGGTTGAACGTCCTACTTCAGCTCGGGTCATGGTCTCGCCGTTTGTGAATTTGAGCTCTGTGTCGGGTTCTGTGCTGACAGCTCAGAGCCTGGAGCCTGCTTTGGATTCTGTGTCTCCCTCTCTCTCTCTGCCCCTCCCCTGCCCATAGTCTGTCTGTCTCTCTCTCAAAAATAAATAAACTTAAAATTTAAAAAAAGAAAGTATTTAGTACTGAACATATGCACTCTAGCGAGCATAGGAGTCCAGCTGCTGACGGTGCTGAGAAATTCATATTCTTGCATAATGTCAAATTGTTAAAGTCCCATAATAAAATTGTGATTGTAAAAATGCTTACTGATAAAATTTCAGAATTATTCTTGCATTCCAGGAGTCTATTCTATAATAATTATATTCAGCTTTGGCCTTGACTTTGACTGAATGTCATTCATATGTGCTCTGTGTACCACTATTGTCCAGAATATAAAAATCTCACTCCCTTTTAAAAAATGTTTATTGAGAGAGAGAGAGAGAGAGAGAGAGAGAGAGAGAGAGAGAGAATATGTGCTAGCAAGGATAGAAGCAGAGAGACAGAGAGAGAATCCCAAACAGGCTCCTCGTTGTCAGTGCAGAACCTGACTCAAGGCTCGAGCACACGAACCGGGATGACCTGAGCTGAAACCAAGAGTTGGTCGCTTAACTGACTGAGCCATCCAGGCACCCCTTAAAATCTCTTTTATAAAACAATAAGGATGCACAAGCCAATGGAAAAAATGAGCAACAGATGAATAGGTAATTTGCATAAGAGGAAACCCAGATGGATGATATTCAATTTTACTAGCAGTTAGGAAATGTACATTAAACAATATTGATTTACCATTCTCATACTCATCAGATCGGAAAATCTTAAAAGTCTGAAAATACCAACTTGGCGCTGGCAAGGATGTTAGAGTAACTAGGATTTTCATATACTGCTGGTTGTATATATTGGTACCACTTTAGAGAACAGTTTGGAGGTTTTTTATTTTTTTCTCTCTCACAGGTTGTGAAAGGGATGTGGTACCATCCAGCTACTGCGCTTCTAGGCATAAACCCCAGAGAACTCTTGCACAGACAGTATTGCTTTTTACAGTAAAATTTCCACCAGTGAGGGAAGGGATGAACAAATGTTGATATGTTAACACAATGGAATGCTTTATAGAAATGAAAATCAATTAACTTGATCTATATGTACCACCTGTATAAGCCCTACAAACATAATACTGAGTAACAAAAAACAAGTTTGGAGGTGATACATGGAGTTTGATGTCATTTATGTAGATTTAATTTTTTAATGTTTATTTCTTTTTGAAAGAGAGAGACAGACAGACAGAGCGCAAGCAGGGGAGGGGCAGAGAGAGAGGGGGACAAGAATCTGAGGCAGGCTCCAGGCTGTCAGCACAGAGCCCGAAGCAGGGCTCGAATTCACGAACCGCGAGATCATGACCTGAACCAAAGTCGGGTGTTAAACTGACTGGGCCACCCAGGCACCCCTGTAGATTTTAAAAATATACCAAACAGTACAGTTTTTATAGACACATCCATATAGTAGAAGTATAGAAACATTAATAGGAAGAATACAAATTAATTTCAGAATAATTGTTACCTTGGGGGAGGGACAGAGGGGAAGGGATCTGAAAGGAGTACAGTACAGAGGGGACTTCATCTGTATCTGGAAATTTTATGTCTTTAAAAAAATTTTTTTGATGTTTATTTTTGAGAGACAGAGAGACAGAGTATGAGCTGGGGAGGGGCAGAGAGAGAGGGAGACACAGAATCTGAAGCAGGCTCCAGGCTCTGAGCTGTCATCACAGAGCCAGACATGGGGCTTGAACCCACGAACTGTGAGATCATGACCTGAACCAAAGTCGGACGCTCAACTGACTGAGCCACCCAGGCGCCCATGGCACATTTTATTTAAAAAAAATTTTTATGCAAACATGCCCCAAATAACAAAATTTAGGGTATATAGGTATTTGTTCTAGCATTCTGTGCACTTTCTATGTGTTTGAAATATTTAGTAATAAAAGCATGATTTATTGCTCTAATCCACCATAAGCAATGCCAAAAGACTGATAACAAACTGAAAAATAGTTACAACTCATATCACACCGGGTTTCTTTTTCTAAAATACAAAGAACTCCTACGAATCTATATGAAAAAGGCCACAATAAATACGTGGGCAAAGAATATTGACAATTCACAGAGAGAAAAATTTGCTCTTACACATCAATGATTCTCAACCTCAATCATAATAACAGAAATGCAAATTAAGACTAAGTTGAAATGCCATATTATATATATCAGATTAACAAAGATGAAAATAAAAAAGTCTGCTAACTCACCAAATTGGTGAGGATGTGAAGAGACAAGACAGAGAGATGTTGGTAGCTATTAAACTGGTGCAGCTTCTGTGTACAGCAACTAGTCACTTCCATTTGTAGGAATTTATCCTACATATATGCTTGCACACATGCAAAATGATGTATAAAGTTATTTACTGAACCATTGGAGACAACCTAAATGTATATCAACAGAGATCTGGTTAAATAATTTATGGCACCTCTATACAATAGTCTAAAATGCAGCTATTAAAAAACAAATAAACTCTTGATGTGTTCACGTGGAATAATTGGCAAGACACAGTAAGTGAAAAAAAGCAAAGTACAGAATAATAAGCATGAAATGCCACCATCACATGTGAATGTATTATCTATCCCAGAGATATGGTTTCAATTATGTAAGCCATGTATGTTTGCCTTGTATTAATCTCTGTCCACAAACACATGCGAAATAAATATAACCATATATATGTTTATAATATATGAAATTTATTGTCAAATTGGTTTCCATACAACACGCAGTGCTCATCCCAAAAGATGCCCTCTTCAATACACATCACCTACCCTCCCCTCCCTCCCACCCCCCATCAACCCTCAGTTTCTTCTCAGTGTTTAAGAGTCTCCTATGCTTTGGCTCTCTCCCACTCTAACCTCTTTTTTTTTCCTTCCCCTCCCCCATGGGTTTCTGTTAAGTTTCTCAGGATCCACATAAGAGTGAAACCATATGGTATCTGTCTTTCTCTGTATGGCTTATTTCACTTAGCATCACACTCTCCAGTTCCATCCATGTGGCTACAAAGGGCCATATTTCATTCTTTCTCATTGCCACGTAGTACTCCATTGTGTATATAAACCACAATTTCTTTATCCTTTCATCAGTTGATGGACATTTAGGCTCTTTCCACAATTTGGCTATTGTTGAGAGTGTTGCTATAAACATTGGGGTACAAGTGCCCCTATGCATCAGTACTCCTGTATCCCTTGGGTAAATTCCTAGCAGTGCTATTGCTGGGTCATAGGGTAGGTCTATTTTTAATTTTCTGAGGAACCTCCACACTGTTTTCCAGAGTGGCTACACCAGTTTGCATTCCCACCAACAGTGCAAGAAGGTTCCCGTTTCTCCACATCCTCTCCAGCATCTATAGTCTCCTCATTTGTTCATTTTGGCCACTCTGACTGGCGTGAGGTGATATCTGAGTGTGGTTTTGATTTGTATTTCCCTGATGAGGAGCGACGTTGAGCATCTTTTCATGTGCCTGTTGGCCATCTGGATGTCTTCTTTAGAGAAGTGTCTATTCATGTTTTCTGCCCATTTCTTCACTGGGTTCTTTGTTTTTTGGGTGTGGAGTTTGGTGAGCTCTTTATAGATTTTGGATACTAGCCCTTTGTCTGATATGTCATTTGCAAATATCTTTTCCCATTCCGTTGGAATATAACCATATTTTCAATAATTCAATCTAATTTGTGTCTCTGAGCCTTCATTTCACCAGTAATACTATTTCAGACCTATCCCTATCTACCACCGAAATCCAGATATTTTAGATAGTGCCAGGATATTGGAGATTGGCGGTTGGTCCTCAATCATCTGTCTACATAGTTTGCCACTAAGTAAATCTTGGGCCTCACAGTCCCATGAAGTCTGGTGGCTATCTGATGAATCTATGCCATGTTGGGAACATGTAATTTTCATAATGCTGCCTATGGCGCCATCTGTTGAGTTGTGCCACATAGCAATACAGAAAAATGTATGATCATGGCTGATTAGATAGATAGATAGATAAATAGATAGACGCATGGTACATAGATAACTCCTATGTGCCAGACACTGTAATGAATGCTGGGTATATAGCAGTGAACAAAACATGTGAAAATCCCTGATTTAAAGAGTCTATATTCTAGAGGAAAAGGAGAAGCCTAACTCTGTAGTAGTTTTATGAGGAGGCTGGAATGGAGGTTGAAGCCTATCTTGCCAGTGGAGTCCCAGACAGGATTTGGGGGTTGGTAGGAATGAGAAAGGAGATGGAAAATAGAGGAATGAATGATAGATCTTTGTACAGAACAGCTTAGTCTGTTGTCCTCCCCCACGCTACCACAAATACACATAAGCAACCAAGCAAAAACCTCTTTTATAAAGATATTGTATCATAAAGGGCTTGAATCACATGAATCTGATGAATCAGTGGCAGGGGCAGGGAAGAGGTTGGGCGGGGGGGCGGGGAGAGCAATGGGAGCATTCCCTGGAGGGAGCAGTATTTTATCACTGATATTATTTAGAATTGCTCATACTTGGTGATAAAAAGCAGACTGACTTTTAGTTGATTATTATTATTTTATTTACTTCTTAATGTTTATTTATTTATTTTGAGAAACAGAGAGCGAGCAGGGGAAGGGCAGAGAGAGAGGGAGAAAGAAAATCCCAAGCAGGTTGTGCTCAGTGCAGAGTCTGACTTGGGGCTTGATCTCAACGAACTGTGAGATCATGACCTGAGCTGAAATCAAGAGTCAAGACGCTTAACCAACTGAGCCACCCAGGCACCCCTATTATTATTTTAAAATTATCTAAAGGTAATATACCCATTTAATGTCCTGCCACCTGGTGCGGAAAGCTATTCCCACCACGTTTGCCCTTGGTAAGGGATGACAAAGATAGAGGAGAGATGTTCTCCTAGAACAAATAAGCTGACATGATTTGAGATAGAGTATTTGATTCAATATACCTTTGTCAAGGATGTGGGCTGCTTTATAGTGTCTTCAACAGGTAGCCAGCCCATCAAAATATGAATGGTAATCAAAAAGGAACCAGTTTAAGACCTATGCGTAGAAACCAGCAGGGGAAATGAGGAAGAGAAAGGAACATAAGGAAAAGGCAAAAAACAAACAAACAAAACCCACAAACAAACAAAAAACAAAAAAAGGAAAAAGCCAAATGAAGAGCATACACAATTAGAAGGTTGACCAAGGAGGGGATCCTGGGTGGTTCAGTTGGTTGTGTCCAACTTTGGCTCAGGTCATAATATCACAGCTCGTTAGTTAGAGCTCCACGTCAGGCTCTGTACTGACAGCTCAGAGCCTGGAGCCTGCTTCAGATTCTGTGTCTCCCTCTCTTTCTGCCCCTCCCCTGCTCACTCTTTGTCTCTCAAAAAAATAAAAAAAAAACTTAAAGAAAAGAAAGAAGGTTGACCAAGGAAACACTGGAAGTATTACAGATATCATGATCGTGTATAGATATTATAAATATCATGATGGTATGTGGTTATTATAGGTATCACGACGGCTCTTTAAAAGGGAAGCAGAAATAAGGAAAAAACAGAGAGGGAGACAAACCATAAGACTTAAATACAGAGAACAAACGGAGGGTTGCTGGAGGGGCGTTGGATGGGGGGACCGGCTAAATGCGCGATGGGCATTAAGGAGGACACTTGCTGGGATGAGCACTAGGCGCTATATGTAAGTGATGAATCACTAAATTCTACTCCTGAAATCATTATTACACTATATGTTAACTAACTGGGATTTAAATTAAAAAAAATAACAAATTAAAAAAATAAAACAATAAAAAGAGCACAGTTAAGAAATAACAGAGTTCAAAGAAGATATGTAAGACAGTAGGAGATTAAGAAAACACGTTATACAGCTCAAAACAAAATAGAAAAGAAAAATAAATTACAAAGCCACATTAGAAGCAAGCAAGTAAGCAAACTCCACAACTGAAAATTTAGAAACATTGTGGAAAGGCTCAAGGAAATCACATGGAACAAAATAGAAAATATCAATAACATCATGATGATAGAACGTCTTCATTCAACTTCAGATACATAAGTGCTGGATAAATGGAAATAAAATGGATATACCCAAGTTTAGAATTAAGAAGCAGAAATCCCCAAGTACCAGAGACAAAAAGGGAAGGCAAAGTTAGATCAGTGACCCTGAGCTGAAGAGGAAAATTAGTTAAGAGGGTATCAGATTTTGGCATACACTAGCAGCAATAATGGAAGGGGGGTCTGGTGACCTCTGTGGATCTCCATGATCTTTTCCAGGGTCCACAAAGTCAAAACTATTTTCACAATAATATGGAGATTTTATTTGAACTGATCACTCTCTCTGTCAAGTAAAACTAGAGTTTTCCTGAAGCTACTTGACCTATGATATTATAACAGATTGAATGGAAATAGACTCCAGCTGTCTTCTATTAAGCCAGACTCTAAAGAGATTTGCAAAAATGTAAAACAATGAGATTATATGTTTTGCACATTTTGAAATATATGGTTACTTTTTATTATAAGTAGGTTATTTATGTAACATGTTTTCAGTATTGTTTTTAAATGAACTAACAAATTAATATTTTTTTAATCACTTTTAACTTCCATTATGGCAAAACTGATAGATATAACCCATATAAACTGATACTATTTGGATTTTTAATAATTTTTTTATTTTTATTTTAAAATTAACATATAGTAAATGTACTTTGTTGGCATACAGTTAGGTGATTTTTAACACTTGTGTAGGTTCATGTAAACATCACCACAACCAGAATAAAAAACAATTCTATTACTCAGAAAACTCCCTTTGGGATGAGCACTGGGTGTTGTATGGAAACCAATTTGACAGTAAATTTCATATATTAAAAAAAAAAAAAAAAAGAAAACTCCCTTGTGCTAAAAAAAGACTCTTTTTAAAAAGATTTTACTTTTACGTAATCTCTATACCCAATGTTGGGCTCAAACTTACATCCCTGAGATCAAGAGTTACATGCTCCATCGACTGGGCCAGCCAGGTTCCCCCAAAACAGACTCTTAACTATAGAGAACAAACTGATGGTTACCGGAGGGGTGGTGGGTGGGGGGATGGGTGAAATGTGAGATGCGGATTAAGGAGGGCACTTGTGATGATGAGTGATGTATGGAAGTGTTGAATCACTATACCTTACACCTGAAACTAATATAACAGTGTATGTTAAGTATACTGAAATTAAAAAATGAGTGATGTATGGAAGTGTTGAATCACTATACTGTACACCTGAAACTAATATAACACTGTATGTTAAGTATACTGAAATTAAAAAACCCTCCCGTGTGCTATCCCTTTGTAATACTCCCTGCCCCCAACTCTGAAGCCCTGATAACTACTGATCTATTCCCTGTCACTATTGTTACATCTTTTTGAGAATGGAACCATATAATATATAACCTCTGAGGCTTAATTCTTTCAGCACAATGCCTTTGAGATCCATTCAGGTTGAGATCCTTCAATAATAGTTCATTCTTTTTTATTGCCGAGTAGTACCAAAGTTTGTTTACCCATTCACCCGCTGAAGAACATTTGGGTTGTTTCCACCTTGGGGCTATTACAAATCAAGCTACTATGAACATTTGTGTACATGTTTCTTGTGAATATTTCACTAAGGTAAATATCCAGGAATGAGACTGTAGGATCATATGGTGAGTATATGTTTAACTTTATTTAAAAAAAAAACAAACCTTCAAACTGTTTTCCAAAGTGTCTAGAACATTTTGCAGTCTGAAAAGCAATGTAAAAGAGCACCAGTTGCTCTACATTATTTGTTTAAAAGTTTATTTATTTATTTTGAGAGAGAGAGAGGAGAGTGTGCACAGAGTGGGAGAAGGGCAGAGATAGAATCCCAAGCAGGCCCCATGCTGTCAGTGCAGAGCCCACCAAAAGGGGCTCATGAACCGTGAGGTCACGACCTGAGCTAAAATGAAGAGTTGGACACTCAGCCACCTGAGCAGTTGGTTTTGCCCATACTTTTTATTTTAGCCATTCTAGTAAATATGTAGTTGTAGCTCATCATGGTTTTAATACATATTTTCCTAATGGCTAATGGTGTTGAACATCTTTTTATGTGCTTATTTTCATCCACATATCATCTTTGTTGGTGTAATTGTTTAAGTCTTTTGGCCATTTTTTAAAATGGAGTTTTAATTTTCTCACTGAGTTATCAGCATTCTTTATACATGCTGGATACAAGTCTTTTGTCAGATGTGAGAATTGCAAATATTTCTGCTCTGGAGCTCCTCTAGCCATTCTTTTAATAGTGTCTTTTACAGAACAAAACACTGATTTTGATGAGGTTCAACCTATCATCTTTTTTTTTCTTTTATGGGTCCCACTATAGTGTCATGTGAAAAAAGCTTTACCTAACCCCAGGTGCTGAAGCTATTTCTCCTACGCTTTCTGTTAGAAGTTTCATAGTTTTATGTTTACATTTACATCTATTTATGATTTTTAGTTACTTTTTGTATAAAGTGTGAGGTTCAGGTTGAGGTCATTTATTTTTTTTTTAATTTTTTATTTTTTTTTTTTTGAGGTCATTTTTTTAGTACGTGGAAATCTAGTTTTTGCAATGTCCTTTGTTGAAAATCTATTCTTTCTCAGGGCACTTGTTGTGATGAGCAACCGGGTATTGTATGGAAGTGGTGAATCATTAAATTCTATACCTGAAAATAATATTACACTGTATGTTAACTGGAATTTAAAGAAAAACTTGGAAGGAATGAAAAGACTATCTTTTCTCATTCGACTTGCTTAACACCTTTGTCAACAATTGCTCTTATTGGTATGGTTCTATTTCTGGACTCTCTATTCTGCATTGATCTATGTGTGTGTCCGTACACCAATACCACACTGTCTTGATTTCTCTAACTTCATAGTAAGTCTTAAAATCAAGCAGTATGAGGGGTGTCTGGCTGACTCCGTTGGTGGAGCATGCAACTATTGATCTCGGGGTCATGAGTTTGAGCCCCATGGTAGGTGTAGAGATTACTTAAAAAAATACTTTAAAAAATCAGCATGATTACCTTGAGTTTTTCTCTTTTCAAAATTGTTTTAGCTATCCCATTCCTTTGTCTTTTCTTATAACTGTTGGTATCAGCTTGTCAATATTAAAAAAATATATATTGCTTGGAGTTTGATTGTGTTGTGTTGTGTTGCATTGAATGTATGAATTAATTTGGGGAAAACTGATATCTTTACTATGCTGAGACTTCCAGTCTGTGAACATATGTTCTTCCATTATTTAAGCCTTCACTGGTTTGTTCCACCAGCATTTTATAAACACTCTTGGTTTTAGACTTCCATGGGTCCATGCCAGGTTATACCAGAAGAAAGAAAGTGGTAAACTTACTCAAAATTTAGTGATACTACAAGATCTGGTCTTCTTCCCCAATACACTCTCTATTGTTTACTTTCTGAGTCCTAAAATAGCTGTTCCATACATTCTGTCCAAGTTTTACAGTTGTATTTGATGGGAGAGACAGTTTGGAGTTTGGAGTGCTTCTTACCAGAATGAAACCATAATTTTTAAGAGTATATGGGGTCCTGAGATGAAAGTTTGAGACCTGTGGCATTTTAGGGACTGGCATTTTAATATTTTCACAGAGATTGAAGATGAGGCCATGAAGCAGGAACTTATTTCCATCCATTAAGCCATGAGCCCCCTTTCACACAAAGGGAACTAGTAAAATTTCACCTACAGGACCAGAAATATGGCAAGGAAGCTCACCATTTGTTCAGGAAGATAGGTGGAAAATAGTCAACTCTAAAATAAAAGGCTATATAATGAACAACTTCGAAATCTTTAGAAAATAAAGATTTTTTAAAAAAGTGATTAATCCAAGGGAGGCAGGAATAGAGGGGGTGGGAAGAGGAAATATGGTTCAAAGAAAACACAGGGGCTTGTTTTTTTCTGATCATGATGAAGTAAAAGGGACAGGGTTTACCTTTTTGCCTTAAACAACTAAAAAGAATGGATAAACTATGTGAAACAATGGTTTTCGGACACTGGACACCAGGCAGCAAAGGACACTGGTCCTTGAGAGAAAGGAAACAACCAAAGCGAACCCTATGATTACCTCAGCTTACTGCTTAGAGACTTTTCAGACCAGAGCACAGGCAGGGAGAATCTAAAGACAGTCTGGCAGTCTCTCTGAGTCAAGAACAGAGTTGAAAATTCAAGGAACACAAGGCGATTAGATTCACAGCACAGAGTTGCATGTGTGTGTGTGTGTGTGTGTGAGAGAGAGAGAGAAAGAGAGAGAGAGAGAGAGAGAGAGAGAAGAAGAAGAAGAAGAAGAAGAAGAAGAAGGAGAAGGAGAAGAAGAAGAAGAAGAGAGGGAGAGAGAGGGGGGGAGAGAGAGAGAGTGGGGGAGAGAGAGAGGGCCACAGGCTCAAGCTCTCTGGAAGTATGCAGAGGGTTCTCCTAGAGTCTCCAGATAGTACTGATCAGCACATGTATATGAGGAAACTACCCAAGGCCAGATAATGAATCACAAGAAATGAATATGGAGAACAAATGCTGGAGCTGAAACAGGGCTGGGAAGAGTTCATACCCCCAATATCTAGAGTGGAGAAATCTTGTAATACACAGGGCTTTGGGTAGAGTCTGAGAAGAATAGTGCCTCGGTAGAGAACAATATTCACCATAAATTGCTGCTATGATCTATCGAGAGAAAATTAGAAATAAAATTTCCTGCCAATCCAGGAAATCCTCTCGTTGAATACAGAAAAGATAGAAAGCAGTTTTATTATTGAATATGCATTAAACCAGACTGTGATGCATTACAGACAATCTGCTAACGAGACTGCAAAGACAGAAATAAATCCCATTCTTATGGATGTAATTTATCCATTACATACATGTTCTTAAAGCACTGTTCTTGAAAGCACTGTTTGCTATACACTCTTTCATAGTTCATCCTAAGTTCACCTGGTAATTGGAATGGCCATCTGTGCTGGTTAATTGCCTTTATCCAAAGGGAAAACAAAACTTCTCATATCTCTACAACAAGCAGGTGGTTACAGCTTAGAGCAAGGTGCTTAGGCTAAAATCCCAGGATGATAGAGATATATAGGGGCACTATCCTCCTTGATGTTAACATTTCAAAGTGATGGCTCCCAGTCCCTTAACAAAAGCATTTTGGGTTACAAGGCTGGCAAGAGGCTTATTTAGTTCTCAAAAAGATTTATGTATATATCAGAGGGACAGAGGAAGGGTTCACAAATACTAGATTCCTTAGGAAATACTCTAAGAAAGAGGAGAGAGAAAAGTGCTCTTTCCTTTTTGGCAAGTTCTAAAGGGGAAGAGCAATTTTATTTTGATTGACCCTTCCAGATTTTACCTTACAAATGTTAGAAGCAAGCCTCAAAAGGATCAAACTTTTGCCAAGTAACTTAACTTCCTCCCCCAAAAAAGCTAAAAATTATGAAAAGAAATACAGAAAATTTAGTACCAAACAACATAAAACTCACAATTTTGGCACCCAATAAAAAGTTACCAGGTATACAAAGAAGCAGGTATAAGAAGAAAAAGATAAGCAATAGTAATAGACCCCAAAATGGCACAGATGATAAAGTTAGTGGAAAAAGCCATTAAAACAACTGTTAAAACATATTTTAGGGGCACTTGGGGTGGCTCAGTCAGTTGAGCATTCCACTTCAGCTCAGGTCATGATCTCGCGGTTCATGAGTTCGAGCCCCACCTCAGGCTCTGTGCTGACAACTTGGAGCCTGGAACCTGCTTTGGATTCTGTGTCTTCCTCTTTCTCTTCCCCTCCGCAGATCTCTCTCTCTCTCAAAAATAAATAAACATTGAAAAAAATAAAAATAATAAAAACATATTTCATATATTGAAAGCATATAGGAAAGCATGAATGCATTAAGGCGATAAACATAAAATATAAATAAAAATCCACATGATTTTGTAGAGATGAAAATATATGTCTATAATATAAAATACATTGGATGAGATCTAGAGCAGATTAGATACTCCAATAGAAAAGATTATTGAACTTGAGTATACAGCAATAAATATGATTCAAACAGAAACACACAGAAGAAAAGTCTGAATGGGTCACCTGGCTGGCTGAGTTAGTAGAGCCTGCAACTCTTGATCTTGAGGTTGTGAGTTGAAGCCCCACGTTGGGTGTAGAGATTACTTAAAAAATAAAACTTTAAAATCTCACAGTTCACGAGTTCGAGCCCCAAGTCAGGCTCTGTGCTGACAGCTCAGAGCCTGAAGCCTGCTTCGGATTCTGTGTCTCCCTCTCTCTCTGCACCTCCCCCACTTGCTATCTGTGTCTCTCAAAAATAAATAAACATTAACAAAACAAAATAAAATCTTAAAAAAGAAGAAATGTCTGAGAATAAATGAACACAACTTTAGTGAGCTGTGCGACAACTACAGGCAACCTAATACATGTATGATTCCCAGGAATGGAGAGAGAGAAGGGCAAAGAAAAATTATTAGGAGAAATAATGGCTGAAATTACACCAAATATGATAAATCCATAAACTCACAAATCTAAGAAATAAGAAACTCCAGGTGCAAGAAACATAAAGAAAACTACATTAAGGCACACTAAAATCAAATTGCTCAAAAAAATTAGTGATAAAGAAAAAAAGAATCCTAAAATGGACCAGAAAAAAGACATATTATACACAGAGGAACAAAAATAAAAATGATTCATATTTTTCAGCAGAAACCATGTAAGGCAGAAAATGGTGATGTAACATCTTTAAAGAACTGAAAGAAATTCTATTGTCACCCTAGAATTGTATGCCTACCCGGCAATAATATTTCAAAAAGAAGGAAAAATAAAGACCTGTGCAGACACACAGAAGCTGAAATAATTCATCACCAGCAGCAGCAGTACTACAAAAAATGCTAAAGGAAGTCTTTCAGGCAGAAAGACAATACCAGGTGGAAACTACGTGGGTAAATACAGTTTCTTTTCTTTATTTTTAAAATCTCTTGAATAGATGATTGCCAGCTTAAAGCAAAACAAAGAAGCAATGTATTATGGGGTTGATAACATAGGTAGAAACAAAACATATGAAAACAATGGCACAAAAGGCAAGGAGAAGGAACATGGAAGAATACTGTTGTAAGGTTCTTCTGCTACATGTGAACTGTTACAATTGATTGTGATTGGTGAAAGATCTATACTGTGTACATATACCATATAAATTAAAGATATATACTGTAAATCCTAAAACAATCACTAAAGTAATACAGCAGAAAGTTATTAAAAAGGAGATAACGTGTAATCCAAAAAAATACCCATTAATCCGAAAAGAAGACAATAAAAGAGAAAAATGGGAATAAAGAACAGATGAAATTAAGAGAAAATAAATAGCAAGATGGCAGATTTAAATGCAACCATATCAACAATCACATTAAAGTCCAGGCAGAGACTGTCAGATTGGATGAAAAGGCATGACCCAACTATATGCTACCTATAAGATATCCACTTTAAAATTTTTTTTAAATATTTATTTATTTTTGAGAGAGACAGAGCATAAGTGGGGGAGGGCAGAGATAGAGGAAGACACAGAATTGGAAGCAGGCTCCAAGCTCTGAGCTATCAGCACAGAGCTTGATGTGGGGCTCAAACTCATGGGCTGTGAGATCATGACCTGAGCCGAAGTTGGATGCCCAACTGACTGAGCCACCCAGGTGCCCCTAAGATATCCACTTAGATATAAAACCACAAATAGACTAAAAACAAAAGGATAGATATTCCATGTTTATCATAAGGAAGCTGGAGCGGCTATATTAACAAAGGACAAAATAGATTTCAGGGCAAAGAATATTACCAGAGATAGGTGCTGTTTCATAATAATAAAGTAGTCAATTCATCAGATAACTGAACTTTAAAATGCATGAAGTAAAAACTGACAGATCTTCAGGGAGAAATAGACAAATTCATAAGTATGACATTTTTAACACCCTCTTCTCAATAATCAATAGAACAAGTCGAAAATCAGTAAGGATACAGAACACTTAAACAAAACTATCAACTAATATGTCCTAATTCACATTTATAGAACACTTCCCCCATATCAACAGAATATGCATTATTTTCAAGGGTCACACAGAATATTCACCAAGACCCCAAATTTTGAGCCAGAAAACAAGTCTCAGTCCATTTAAATGGATTCAAGTAAGACAAAGTATGTTCTCTGGTCCCAAAAGAATTAAATCGCAAATCAACAACAAGAAACCTGTCTGGATAATCTCAAATTATTTGGAAAGTAACGCATTCATAAATAGAGAAGAGAAATCACAGGGGGTGCTAGAAAGTATTTTAAGCTTAATGAAAATGAAAATATGACGTATCAGATTAGGAGGGTGACAACTAGGGCAGCACTTTGCGGGGATCTTATAGCACTAAACACATTAGAAAAGAAGAAAGGTCTCAAATAAATAACCCAAGCTTCCATCTTAGGAAACTAGAAGAAGAGAAGCAAATCAAACACGCTAAACAGAATAATAGAAATAATAAATATTAGAGAAGAAATCACTTAATATAAAATAAAAAATTAGGAAAAATATCAGTGAAACCAAAAGCAGTCTTTTTAAAAAAATCAATATAATTAATAAGGTTCTATTCATACTGACTAGAAAAAAAGAGAAGATACAATTTACTGGTATCAGGAATGAAACAAGCAAACACTACAGATTCTAAACGTATTACAGGGATAATGAAGGAATATTATGAACAATTTAATGCCAATAAATCCAGCAACATAGATAAAATGGGAAAATAATATGAAAGATACAAACCACCAAAGTCCATGCTAGATGAAATAGATCATCAAAACTGACCCATAACTAATAAAGAAATTGAATTTTTGTTTACAAACTTCTCTACAAAGTAAACTCCTGGCACAGATGGCTTCAAGGATGAATTCTACCAAACATTTCTGGGAAAAATAATAAAAATTCTATATAAACTCTTCCAGAATATAGAAAAGGAATACTCTCTCTCTAATAGTATGTATGTGGCCAGCATTACTCTAATACCCAAACAAGACAAAACAAAAACAAAAGCTTTTAAAAACAGGCTACAGACCAATACCTCTTCTGAACATAGATGCAAAAATTTTTAGCAGAATTTTTGCCAATAATCAAATATATCAGGGGCGCCTGGGTGGTGCAGTCGGTTAAGCGTCCGACTTCAGCCAGGTCACGATCTCGCGGTCCGTGAGTTCGAGCCCCGCATCAGGCTCTGGGCTGATGGCTCGGAGCCTGGAGCCTGTTTCCGATTCTTTGTCTCCCTCTCTCTCTGCCCCTCCCCCGTTCATGCTCTGTCTCTCTCTGTCCCAAAAATAAATAAAAAACGTTGAAAAAAAATTAAAAAAAAATATATCATGAATAAGTCATTCATTTCAAGAATACAAGGAGAGTTTAATTTTTGAAAACCAACTGATGTAATTCACAATATTAAATGATGAAAAATAACAAACCATGTGATCACAGTAGATTCAGAAAAAAGTATTTTACTTTCTCTGTATGACTTACTTCACTAGCATAACCCTCTCTAGATACCATATGTTTTCACTCCTATGTGGATCCTGGGAAAATTAACAGAAGACCATGGGGGAGGGGAAGGAAAAAAAAAAGGTTAGAGAGGGAGGGAGCCAAAACATAAGAGACTCTTAAAAACTGAGAACAAACTGAGGGTTGATGGGGGGTGGGTGAGGGGTATTGAGGAGGGCACCTGTTGGGATGAGCATTAGGTGTTGTATGGAAACCAATTTGACAATAAATTTCATATTAAAAAAATAAAAATAAAAATAAGAAAAAAGTATTTTACAAAATCCAACATCCCTTCCTGATAAAAAAAGTCTCAGCAAATTAGGAAAAGAAGGGAACCTCCCCAATCTTTTAAGGAATGCCCACAAAAAACCTACATGTAACATCATACTTGTGATGAAAAACGTAATGCTTTGACCTGAAGATTGGGAAGAAGAGAAGAATATCTGCTCTCCACATATATTCATTATTCTATTGGGGGTCTTTGCTGATACAAGAAGAAACAAAGGGTATACAGAGTAGAAAGAAAGAGGCAAAACTCTCTTTTTATTCAGATGACATGATATAGTCTATGTAGAGAATGCAAAGGAATTCACAAAAGAGGCTATTAGGACTAATAAAGGAGTTTAGCTATGTTGCAGGCTACAAGATCAATATACAAAAATCACTTGCATTTCTAAATATTAGCTGTAATATCAATATCAATCAGGAACTAAATTTAAAAATCTATACCATTAACTATGGCACAAAACACTTAGTGATACAAATCTAACAAAATATGTGCCAGTTCTGTGCATTGAAAATGGGAAAACATAAGTGACAGAAATTACAAAATACTTAAATAGAGAAGTATATTATGATTGTAGATATGAAGACTCAATATTGTTAGGATGTCAGTTGTCCCCAAATTGATCTAAATATTCAGTGTAATTTCAACCAAAATCCTACTGGAATTTTTTAGAAACTGAAAAGCTGATTCTAAACTTCACATTAATTCCCAGAACTCTGAATAGTCAAATATGTTTTTGGTTTTGTTTTGTTTTGTTTTTAGGGAAAATGCAATTGATAGATTGCAGGGTCAGATCCTGTCTTTATTTAAAATTTTATATTTTGTTCAATATGGATTTTTAGCATTAATTTTGATTTAAAAATACTGCATTAATCTATTATTTTATTACTGAGGTTTTGGTTCCTGATGAAATCTTTTTCCAGCTTTGAGATGTAATTGATATATAACATGGTGTACGTTTAAGGTGAACAATGTAATGACTTGATACACACAATTTTGGAAGAGGAGAATACAGTAGGAATAATTGCAACAACTGACTTCAGGACTTATTATAAAAGTACAGTAATCAAGACAGTGTGGTATTGGCATGAATATAGGTAAATAGATCAATGGAAAAGAACACAGAGTCCAAAACTAGGCCCACAGAAATGACTTTTGACAAAGATGGAAAGGCATTTCATTACAGAAAGGACAGCATTTTCAATCAATGGTGTTCAAATTGTTAGATTTCCACATGCAAAAAATAAACTTTGATGTGTGCCTCTTTCCATTTATAAAAATGAACTCAAAATCTCCAAATGGTCATAAACCTAAATGAAAAACCTAAAGCTTTAGCAAAACCTAAAAAAAAAAACAACCCAGAAGTTATAAAACTTCAGGAAGAAAACATAGTAGAAAAATATTTTTACCTTGAGTCAGGCACATATTTCTCATTGAAAGTAAATTGGACTCCATTAAATTTAAAGCTGTGCTTAGATAAATGCTGTCAGGAAAATGGAAAGACAAACCTCAGACTGGAATAAAATATTTGCAAATCTATATTTAACAAAAGACTTGTATCTAAAATACATAACTTTCAAAAGCTGAATAGACCAGTAACCATTAAATAAGTCAAACTGGTAGTAAAAGAAAAAAAAAAAAGAAACTCCTCTTACAGAAAGGCACCAGATCAAAATGACTTTACCATAGTTTTTTGGGGGGCGGGGTAGAGGGAGAGATTGAATCTTAAGCAGGCTCCATACCCAGCATGGAGCCCTATGCAGGGCTCAATCTCACAATCATGAGATAGTGACCTGAGCTGAAATCAAGAGTTGGGCGCTTAACTGACTGAGCCACCCAGATGCCCCATAGTTTTGTTTTGTTTTTTTAAACTAACCTTCAAAATTATAACTTCAACTTTACTGGTGAATAAGAAAACCTAATCTATTAAAATTTTTTAAAATGTTTATTTATTTTTGAAAGAGAGAGAGAGAGACAGAGCACGAGTGGGGGAAGGGCAGAGAGAGGGGGAGACACAGAAATCAAAGCAGGCTCCAGGCTCTGAGCTGTCAGCACAAGCCCAACACAGGGCTTGAACCCACATACCATGAGATCATGGCCTGAGCTGAAGTCTGGCACTCAACCAACTGAGCCACCCAGGTGCCCCAACCATTTTTTAGCCTAGAATAATCTTGAAGCACAAGCCTGAACAAGACAGTGCATAAAAGTTTTTTTATATATTTTTTGCATATATATATATGTATGTATATATATGTATATATAATACATATATATATACATACATATATATATGTATTATATATACATATATATGTATGTATATATATACATATGTATGTATATATATATATATATATATATATATATATATATATGCAAGTAGGGTTTGTCCCATTATTTCAAAAGTAGCTTAATTGAAGAGTCTGTTACTGTAATTCACCACATTAACAGATAAAAAGGAGAAAAACCATGTGACCATCTTCATTGTAGAAAAAGCAAATGATAAAACTAAACACCCATTCATAGTTTAAAAACAACAAAATACAACAGATACAGAGGTGGACAAGGGTATCTACCCAAAACTTACATCAAACCTAGTGCCATTGTTATCCAACATTATACTGGAGGTTTTAACAAATGCACTGAAATAATAAAAAGAAAGAAAACAGAAAGAAAGATTGGAAAAGAAGATAAAAATATAATTCACATGATATGGCTGTCTATGTAAAAAATCTGAGATACTCTTGTATCTAGCAACCTTGTTGAATTCTTTTTTAAATTTTTTAAACATGTATTTATTTTTGAGAAACAGAGTGCAAGTGGGGGAGGGGCAGAGAGAGAGGGAGACACAGAATCCGAAGCAGGCTCCAGGCTCTGAGCTGTCAGCACAGAACCCGACTTGAGGCTCGAACTCACGAGATCATGACCTGAGCTGAAGTCGGACTGAGTCACCCAGGCACCCCAAGATAAGTGTGTTCTTAATAGGCTTCACCTATTTTATCCATTCCCCTCACCCACCTCCCCTCTGGCAACACCAGTTTGTTGTCTACAGTTAAGAGTCTGGTTGTTGTTTTTTTTTTTTTTTTACTCTTTTTTTCTTTGTTCATTTGTTTTGCTTCTTAACTTATACATATGAGTGAAATCGTATGGTATTTGTCTTTCCATAGAGCCTTTCTTGTAAGCCATGATAAGGGGTATAGATTTTCGTTTGAGTGAGATGGGGAAGCCATTTAAAGGGTTTTGAACACAGGAGGAGGATAATTTGGTTTGTGTTATAAAAGGATCATTTTGACTTCTGTGTTGTGAATAGAATATAAGGTGGCAAGGGTAGAATCAGGGAGACTAGTTAGGAGGATATTACAGTAATCTGAGTGGGAGATCATGGTGTTTAGGAATAGTGAGGTAGTGGTGGAGAAGGTGAGAAGTAGTACAATTCTTGGTATATTTTGGAAAGAAAGCCAAAAGGATTTGCTAGTAGATGGGATGTGGGGTGTGAGAAAAACACACATACCAAAGAGAATCAGGGATAGAATTAGGGTTAAGGTTATGGCCAAAGTATTTTTACTTGAGTAACTGGAAGGATAGTTTTCCATCAACTGAGATGGGGCATGCTGGGGGTAGTACAACTTTTTTTTAAAGATTTTATTTATCTATTTTTAAAGTTTATTTATTTTTAAACAATGTTTCTTTTTTTAATATTTATTTATTTTTGAGAGAGAGAAAGAGTGCAAGCAGGGGATGGGCAGAGAGAGAGGGGGAGACACAGAATCTGAAACAGGCTCCAGGCTCTGACCTGTCAGCACAGAGCCCGATGCGGGGCTTGAACTCACCAATGGTGAGATCATGACCTGAGCCGAAGTCGGCTGCTTAATGGACTGAGCCACCCAGGCACCCTGGGGGTAAGAACAAATTTTTAAGGAAAAATCAGGGGCTGAGGGTTGAACGTACTAAGTTTGAAACATCTGTTAAACGTTTGAGTTCAGATGTCGAGAAGGCAGTTGGATTGTGATCTGGAATTTAGGTGAGACATGAGATTTAGAGTGATAAGTTTGGAAGTCATCAGCATATTGATGGTGAATAATGCCATGAGATTGGATGAACCCACCTGGGGAATGAACACAGACAGAATAGAGGAATAAGAGCCTTTGAGTAGTTAAGCACCACCTTAACCATTTTGTTCTAGCACAGTTAGGTTTGGGGATCTAAATGGTCATGGACTCTATATATTTTTTCCCCCTTCACCTTGGTATCTTCTACATTTATCAGTGTCAATGTGTTTCCCTATGGTTTCTGTTGGCAACACCACTGAGCCCCTTGTGTCTGCCATCCGTAGCTTCTCACAGCTGGGTCAGTTAATTTCCCTACCTGCAATCAGTCCAGTTCCAGCTCCTGAAATATTTTTTACTGGATGCATGAAGAGTTTCGGAAATATCAGGATCTTCCTCGGTGGGGCTTAGGATTGAGGTGCTTCCCTGTTGGTTAGGAATAAAATGTCCTTCTCTGGGACTCTGCATCTCCATGAGCAGGAGTGAAGGAGATCGCCTAAACACTCACCCATTTCTCCCTCTCAACACTCACAGACTTGCCACCACTAGGTGCCTCAATAGTACCAGAACCAAGCTCTTTATGCCCTTCAACTTTTTGTCAGTCATCACAAGAACCCTGGGACCCCTTGGTCACTACCTGCACATCTCATGTTATAATCCCATACAATTTTGTGTATTTACTTAACTTATCCCCACTTCTTAGCCCCATCCAGATCCTGAAATCCTCCTACTGTGCGCTCTAGAATCATAATCCTGGTTTGCCCAGGACAATTTCGGTTTACGCATGTTGTGCCACTGTCCTTCCCAGTTTTAATATTTGTCATTCTCAAGTGTCCTGGATCAGATAGGAAATTATATAGTCACCTTATCTTGAACCCAAAATCTTAAAAAATTTTAACTTTATTTATTTGAGAGAGAGAGAGAGAGAGAGAGAGAGAGAGGGCAGGGGAAGAGAGAGAGAGAGGGAGAGAGAATCTCAAGCAGGCTCCTGGCTGTCAGTGCAGAGCCCAATGCAGGGCTGGAACTCATGAACTGTGAGATCATGACCTGAGCTGAAATCAAGAGTCTGACGCTTAACTGACCAAGTCACCCAGGTGCCCCTGAACTCAAAATCTTTAGCAAAGTTCCCTATATTCTTTCCCTGTTTGCTGAATGTTTCCCTCACCTTCTTGATCTGACTGAAATCTGGATCTACCCAAGGACTTTACAGCCCTCACCCGCAGCTTGAGGTCCCTCATGGCCACTTCAAAATCATTCTCCCTTTCCTCTCATTAAAAATTCCCATCTATAGGAGCACCTGGGTGGCTTAGTTGGTTAAGCATCTCACTCTTGATTTCAGCTCAGGTCAAGATCTCACAGTTGTGAGATTGAGCCCTGAGCTGGGTGTGGACCCTGCTTGGGAATCTCTCTCTCCCCTCCCACCTCTCTCTGCACCCCTCCCACACTTGCACACATACTCTCTCTCTTTCAAAATAAAAAAAATTCCCATCTTTGAATTCTCTGTCACAGAATATATTATATATTATTTGATATATCTGTATTTTTGTATAGACATATAACTATATTTTTGTATCCTACCTATGGTAGTTACCTATAGACCCTCAGGTTCCCCTCCAGTTTCTCAAAGATTTTAATTTCTGTCTCACTGTCACTCTCTCCAATTAATCCTGTCTTAATTCTTTGTGATTTCAATATCTCAATAGCTGATCCTTCCAACACCCTAGCCTCCAGTTTTTTGAAATCCTCTCTTCCAGTTTTGTCTTACACCTAATCATGGTCATTTGCCTCCATCATGTCATTACCAATAATTCCTACTCCTCTCCTGTATCCCCAGAGCTGAACATTGCTGGAGAAAAACACAAAATGACACTTTCGCTTTAAATTGAAGACCACGAACCTGAAGTGGGCACTTAATGTTGCCAGGAAATCACATAATATTATCCTGGTCCATTTGCTCTCCCGGTTTCCTAGACAACTATTTCATATCTTCTCGTCTCCCTTCAAACCTCTACCACCTCCACACCCATCCTCGCTCTCAGCTCATGACCTTGCTTCTGATCTCACTGAAAAAACAGAGACAATTAGAAAACAAAGCCCACTACTCGTTGTGATGAACACTGGGTGTTATATGTAAGTGATGAATCACCAAATTCTACTCCTGAAACCAATTTTACCTTATATGTTAGCTAACTAGAATTTAAATAAATACTTGAAATTAAAACAAAAGAAAGAAAACAAAGCTCACAAATTTCAACCACTGCATCTACCCAGCTACCTAAATCTATGTGTATATCCTACCCTTCCTCCTGTGACTACGGATAAACTGTCCTGCTCCCAGCTCAGCCAACCCCTCCACCTTTTTGCTAGACCCCATCCTCTCTGGCAATTCTCTCCTCTGTTGCCCCCTTTTCTCCTCTACAGGTTCTTTCCCATCAGCTTCACCATGGTATTATTGCTCCCACTAAAAAACGTAAGGGGTGCCTGGGTGGTTCAGTGGTTAGTTAAGCATCTGACTCTTGATTTCAGTTCAGCTCATGATCTCACAGTTCGTGCGTTTGAGTCCCACATCGGGCTCTGTGCTGACAGTGTGGAGCCTGCTTGGGATTCCCTCCCTCCCCCTCTGACTCTCCCCCGCCCTTCCTCTCAAAAAACAAATAAACATCTAAAAAAATTAAAACATCTTCTTTTGAGCCACTTTTACTTGCTTACAATCAACCCCATTTCTCTGTTCCTCTTTACTAGAATTGTCTATACTTGACGTCTACAATTCTTCTTTTCCAGTTCTTTTAAAACAGTTTTATTATTTTGAAATAATTATAGATTTACAGGAAGTTATAAAAATACTACAGAGAGGTCCTTTGTAAATGTTTATTTATTTTTGAGAGAGAAAGAGAGGGGTGGAGGGGCAGAGAGAGGGGGAGAGAGGATCTGAAGTGGGGTCTGTGCTAATACCAGTGAGCCAGATGTGGGGATTGAACTCACCAACCAAGAGATCATGACCTGAGGCAAAGTCCGATGCTCAGCCGAGTGAGCCGCCAGGCACCCCAAGAGGTCTTTTGTAAACTTCATCCAGATTCTCCCGAGTTATATCTTACAAACTATAGTATAATATATAATCCAGGAAACCGACATTGGGATAAAGTATGTGAATAATTCTATGTCATCTTATCACAAGTGTAGATTCGTGTATCCACCACTGCAATCAGGATACAGAACTGTTCCATCATCATGAAGATCTCTCTCCGGCTTCTCCTTTACAGTCACACCCATTCCCTTCTCTCCACCATCCCTAAGTCCTGGAAATCACTAATCTGTTCTCCATCTCTATATTAATTAAGTAAATAAATAAATAAATTAAGTAAACAGAATCCTATAAGACCCCTTGAGATTGCATTTTTATGCTCACCATAATGTCCTTGAGATCCATTTAAGTTATTACATGCATCAATCTTTTTTTCCTCCCCTCTTGTTTCCATGTGTGTTACATAAAAAGGAGGTGGGAGGTAGTGCACCAGGGCAGTGGTGACAGCATTCATAGGTGCTGGATTAAATGGGTGGTGCCGTTGTGGGTCTCCATCAGGTGGTCCAGGATTAAGTCGGGCTTGGTGCTGATCTTTCTGTCCAGCTTGCAGTGCTCCACAGGGGAGAAGTGAAGACTGAAGTTTGGGCGAGGTTAGTCTACACGGAGTTCTGTGGGACATCACAGTCCACATGCCACATCTGTCCAGCAAGGGGGTTTGGGCCAGCAGCACTGTGGCTTGCGCATTCTGCAGTATCAGGAGTCACCAGTAGGTCTTGTCCTGCATGGGCAGTGAGGGCCCAATGCTGCTTTCCAGTGTGATGAACCATGAGATGTGCTTCTCCCACACCACTGACTTTTTGCTGGGCCCCTCAGTGCCCACTCTCCCTCCCTGCAGAGATCCTCTAGAACATGTTCATGTGGGTGCCCACGTGGAATTCTGCCCAGCATGGCAGGCACATGCCCCTAAACTTCCTAAGCTCCCAACAGGTACATGTGGACCATGAAGTTACTGTTTCAAGCAGACACCTTGAAGCCCAAATGGGCTTTGTCCACCAGGAAGTCCACGCTGAACACCGCAAGGGGCTTGGGGTCCCAGGACTGGAGGTTCAGCATCTTGCTGTCTTCTTGGTAGCATAGCAAGGAGATGCTCTTCATGACAGCCTTGGCCTGGATGGAGTGCTTCATGCTGATCAGCTGGTGGATGTATAGCTAGTTTTCAATGAAGCCCAAGTCCCTCAGCTCACTGGCCTGCAAGCTCCATGGGAAGCTCTTCTGGCTGATGGCCATCAGGTGTCAGTTGACACAGAGTAATTACGGCCCCTTCTCTTACTTCTCGTACAGGACCTTGAACTTCTTCTAGGTCATATGGTATGTGTATATTTAGTTTATTAAGACACTGCTATTTTCCACAGTGGCTGGACCATTTTACATTCCAACAGAAATATATGAAACATTGTTTCTACATATCCTTGCCAGCATTTAGTATTTTCACTGTATTTTACTTAGTTTAGCAGTCCTAGTAGGTATGTAGAGATAGCTCATCATAGTCTTAATTTGCATTTCCCTAAAGGCTAGTACTATTGAGCATCTTTTTGTATGTTTGTATACCCTCGGTATATCCTCTTCAGTGAAATGCTTCTTGGTGTCTTTTGCTCATTTTCGAATTGGATTTTTTGTTTTCTTTTAATGTCCAACTTTGAGTGTTCTTTATATATTCCATTCTTTTAGGCCTTGGAAAATGCTGTGCCACTTCCTTCTGGCCTCCATGGTTTCTGATGGGAAACAATGGCTTCATTCAAATAATTTTGTCTCCCTGAGTAAGGTGTCATTTATCACTTGATTCAAGATTTTTACTCTCTCTTCACTTTTGAAAAGTTTGATTACAGTGTGTCTTGGCATGGATTTATTTGGGTTTATTTCGTTTGTGGTTTGCTCAGCCATTGAGTCTGTAGGTTGATGTCTATTTATTTATTTGAGAGAGAGATAAAGAGAGAGAGAGACAGAGAGAGACAGAGAGAGATTGAGAGAGAGCAGGGGAGAGGGGCAGAGGGAGAGAGAGAGAATCCTAAGTAGGCTCTTTGTTCAGCATGGAGCTCAATGCAGGGCTCAATCCCACAACCCTGGGATCATGACCTGAGTTGAAATCAAGAGTCAGATGTTCAACTGACTGAGTCACCTAGGCACCCCTGTAGGTTGATATCTTTTCCCAAATTTTGGAAATTTTTAGTTATTGTAGCTTTTGGTCCCCAAATTTCCATTTGGTTCTCCTTTATGTCATCTATTTCTTTGTTGAGACTTTATACTTTTTCATTTATTTCAAACCTGTTCTGAACTACTCTTTGAAGCATTTTTATGTTGAATGTTTAAAATCCTTGTAATGTCATTCCAACATCTGTGTTGGATAGGTCTTGGTGTCTGTTGAGTGATTTTTATTAGTAAGATTTTCCTGTTTCTTGTTATGAGAAGTGATTTTCATTTGTGACCTGGACATTTTAGATGTTATGTGATGAGTCTTTGGATCTTATTTAAGTCTTTTGTTTAGCTGATCTTTTCTGATACCATGTGAAGAAGGGGGTGCCACATTGTTACTGCCAGTTGGAAGTGGAAGACCATGTTTCCTACCTTGTTTTCCCTATGGTGCAGGAAAGGCACGTGCATACAATTGGGAAGAGGTGAAAATTCAAGTTCCACACTAGGCCTCCAATGACACCACTCAAGCACTGTGTCATTCCTCAGGCTCCAAGGTCCCTAGCTGGTTTTATTTCTCTTTTTCTTTCAAAATCTTAGATTTATTTTATATCTAATGTCCAGGATTTTTGCTTAGTGAGAGGAGTAGGGATAAGTGTGTTTGCTTCATCATATCAACTGGAAGTTCCTCCTTTTCCATTTTTCTCTTAAACCCATTTGTACCAAGCTTCCATCTTCCATGGCTCTACCAAAACTGGCCTTGTCAAGGTCACCAGCAATTTTAACATTGCCAAATCCAATGTTGTCCTCATTTTACTTGACCCATCAGTTACCTTCTTCGATCCTTCTTCTTAAAACTTTCTTCACTTGTTTCCAGGACACCATACCACTCTGGATTTTCTTCTATGATGTGGCTTCTCTTTCTTAGTTTTCTTTTCAGTTCTTTCTTGGCTTCCTGATTTTTTCATGTAGCAGTACTCCAGGGTTCAGTCTTATCCTATTCTCTCCTATATCTCTGCTTTCTCTCTTGGTCATCTTACCTGATTTCATGGCTTTAAACGCCATCTACTGTCAGCCTTTAAATTTGTATCTTTGGTCCAAACCTCTGCCCTAAGCTACATAGTAGTATATCCAGCTGCCTATTTAATATTTCCACTTGGATATATAATATGTATTTCAAAATGTAAAATATAAAAAGCTAAATTTCTGATTTCCACCCTCCCCAAACCAGCTTGTACTTCATTATTCCCAATGGCTCAGGCCACAAACTTTGGGATCATTCTTGACTTCCCTCTTTCTCTAACACCTCACATCCAATCCATTACCAAATCCTGATGGTGCTACCTTGAAAATAAATTCACAATCTGACCAATTCTGATCATCCCCACTGCTATCACTTTGGTCCAAGCTACCATTATCTCTTGTCTGGATTGTTGAAAGAGCCTCCTAACTTGTGCTTCTCCCTCCCACATAACACAGTAACCAGAGCGATCTTTTTAAGAGAGCAGTCAATCAAATCACCCCTCTTCTGAAACCCTCCCATAATTCCCAAGCCATGGCTCAAGCAAGAGCAAAATCAAAGTCCTCATGCTAGCCTACATAATCTGGCCCACGGTGAGTTCTCTGACCTCATCACCAACTAGTGTCTCTCTTCCACCACACTAGCCTCCTCACTGTCCCCAGTCACATCAGGTATGCTCCCATCTAAGAGCCTCACACTTGCTTTCCCTCTGCCGGAAAAACTCCTTCTTTATGTTCCAGCATGAGCTATTCTCTCACTTACTTCAAGTTCTTCTCAAGTGTCACCTCTTCTCAAAATCTTCTCTGACAACTCTATTTTAAATTGTAACCCACCCTCCAGATCTCTGCATACCCTTTTGCAGATTCTTTTTTTAATGTTTATTTATTTATTTTGAGAGAGAGAGAGAGAGAAAGAGGGGGAAGGGTGGCGGGGGGAGAGAGAATCCCAAACAGGCTCTGCATTGTCAACACAGCCCGATGTAGGTCTCGATTCCACGACCATGGGATCATGACCTAAGCTGAAATCAAGAGTTGGACACTTAACCAACTGAGCCACCCAGGTGCCCTGAAGATTCTTTTTCACCTTACCTCCTACATATACCACATAGTATTCTTATTTATCTTGTTCACCATGTGTCTTCACCTCCTTCCAAAAAGTATAAGCTCACTGAGGGTATGGACTTTTGTTTTTCTGTTCCGTGCTGTACTTTCTGTACCTGGAACAGTATGGCACATGGTAAGTACTCAGTTTATAAACAAATGAATATATCACCGAACTTTGGCTGTAGCATCCCAGTTCTAATGGGTAATGGCCATTTCATGTTTTGCAGGCTTAGAGTCTTAAAGTTTTGTTTTAAATTTGAATTATTAGGGGCACTTGGGTGGCTCAGTCGGTTGAGCGTCCGACTTCAGCTCAGGTCATGATCTCATGGCTCGTGGGTTCGAGCCCTGCATCGGGTTCTGTGCTGACCGCTCAGAGCCTGGAGCCTGTTTCAGATTCTTCGTTTCCCTCTCTATCTGCCCCTCCCTTGCTTGTGCTGTCTCTCTCTGTCTGAAAAATAAACATTAAAAATAAATAAATTCAAATTATTAGTATTATTTGTTTTTACCTCCATTACATCTTAGAGTCAACTTATCTATTTTTGTAACTATTGTTAGATTCTGGAGGTTGCCAGGATAATGGACCAATAGTAACGAAAAATAGAATGTATTTTTGTCATATTTTTTTATTTTTATCTACATTAATAAATCACCATTCTGCATATTCTTTTTTAATGTTTATTTATTTTTAATGTTTATTTATTATTGAGAGAGAGAGAGCGAGCGCAAGTGGGGGAGGGGCATTGAGAGAGGGAGACAGAATCTGAAGCAGGCTTCAGGCTCTGAGCTGTCAGCACAGAGGCCGACATGGAGCTTGGACCCATGAATTGCAAGATCATGACCTGAACAGAAGTCAGACATTTAATCAACTGAGCCACCCAGGCATCCCAATGTTTATTTATTTTTTTGAGAGAGAGAGTGGGGGGGGGGCAGAGAGAGAGAGGGAGACAGAGGATCCCAAGCAGGTTCCGTGCTGATAACAGAGACCTTGACTCAGGATTTGAACTCACAACCATAGGATCAGGATCATAGCCGAAGTCAGACACTTAAACGACTGAGCCACCCAAGTCCCCCAATAAATCACCATTCTGCATATTCTAAAGTGAAGTAAGTCAGAGAAAGACAAATAGTACATAATTTCACTCATATGTGGAAGTTAAGAAACAAAACAAATGAGCAAAGCGAAGTAAAGAGACAAAGCAAAAACAGACTCTTAACTATAGAGAACAAACAGGTGGTTACGGGGGGGGGGGGGGGAGGGTCAGTGAAACAGGTGATGAGGATTAAGGAATGCACTTATCTTGATGAGCACTGAGTAATAGATGGAACTGTTGAATCACTATGTTGTACACTAAAAACTAATATAACACCGTATGTTAACTATACTGGAATTACATAAAAAATAAAATGGCCTACAAAAAATATAAAAAATGAGATAATGAAGGGAACATACAGACAGGAAAAATAGAACATAGCTCAAGGTGAGGTTAACACAAAATACAATCTATAAAGTTCTGTTCACTTACTAGGGTGGGCCAAACATTTGGCTCCGGGCTATCTAGTAGCCAAGGCAAAAAGAGAAAGACAAAAACGGCACCATTCACACTGGTCCCATTCCTGAGAGCAATGTTGCCTAGCCCACCAGTAGATGGCGTACACTTCACGTGATTAGATTACAGAGCAAGCCCTTTAATAGGGGCCTTCTAAACTCAGCCTGATATAGATAACAACAACCATTCTTTCTGAATTACATGCCTGGCTATTTACATACACCATTTACTTCTTAGTGCGGTTTTGGGGAGAAGCTGTTATTATCCCCGCTTTAGAGATACGGAGACAGTCTCAGAAGTAAAATCTCTTGCTCAGGCCTGGATTCCAAACTAGCTCTTATTCCAGAGTCTCTCTGCTTTTTCTATCATGCCACCCTGTCAACCTGCTGTCATTTGAAGAGCCTAAGGCAGATTTTCTTTTTTCTAATGGGTGGAGCTCTTGGGAAACTGTCTTTGACTGGAGGGCTTTCTTGTTTTAATTTTTAAATATTTATTTTTGAGAGAGAGACAGAGTGCAAGTGGGGAAGGGACAGAGAGAGAGAGGGAGACACAGAATCCGAAGCAGACTCCAGGCTCTGAGCTCTCAGCGCAGAGCCCAACGTGGGGCTCGAACTCACGAACCGTGAGATCATGACCCGAGATGAAGTTGGACACTCAACCGAGTGAGCCACCTAGGCGCCCCTAGGCTCATTTGTAATTGCCCTGTGTATGGACAGCTAGGTATCAAAATTAACAAATGGCGTCTATGCCAATAATGGTAACTAACCTCATGACTGGAGAAACACTAATGAATATTACAGTGGGATACCATTGGTCAAGTATAAAAACATTGATAATACACTGTGTTGATAAAGCCAGGATGAGGGAGAGCCCTCTCATAAATTGCTGGTGGGAGTGTAACTAACCAATCGAGGGCAATTTTGCAATAACTATAAAAAGTACACATACATGAGACTTTCATACCAAGATTCCATTTCTAGGAATTTCTTCTCCAGTTATGTTTGCATAGGTATAAACTGTTGTGTGTACAAGGTTATTCACTGTAGCATTGTGTGTAATAACAAAAAATGAGAAATAACCAGATGTCCATCAATGGCGGACTGACCAAATAAATACTGGTACATCCATCCAATGAGAAAACTCTTTATGTACTTATATGTAAAAGTCTATGAAAAAGCAAGATGTGGGAGCTGTGTACTTTCTCAATTTTATGCCATGGAAGTGTTTTAACTATTCAATGACATATCTGAAAGGTAATGTAGAAAAACAATGTGGATAGCCTGTCAACAAACAGTTTTTAGATTGAAAAGCCAGTTAGCGTACTGCCTTAGTATCAGCTAAAGAAAGATCCCATTAGCCTGTGAGCATATACTGGAAAGTCTATGATATGCAAAAACCCAGTTTTTACTGTTCTCTAATTGGTTCCAGCATAATTTTTCACAGATGGTTTCCCTGAGAAATTTTACTTTTACTTTTTAATTTTTTTTAATGTTTATTTTTGTTTTTTTTTTTTTTAATTTTTTTTTTCAACGTTTTTTATTTATTTTTGGGACAGAGAGAGACAGACAGAGCATGAACGGGGGAGGGGCAGAGAGAGGGAGACACAGAATCGGAAACAGGCTCCAGGCTCTGAGCCATCAGCCCAGAGCCCGACGCGGGGCTCGAACTCACGGACCGCGAGATCGTGACCTGGCTGAAGTCGGACGCTTAACCGACTGCGCCACCCAGGCGCCCCAATGTTTATTTTTGAGAGAGAGAGAGAGAGAGAGAGAGGCAGAGTGCAAACGGGGGAGGGGCAGATAGAGAGGGAGACACGGAATCCACATGGAATCTGTCAGCACAGAGCCCAAAGTGGGGCTCGAACCCGTTAGTCGTGAGATCATGACCTGATCTGAAGTCGGATGCTCAACCGACTGAGCCACCCAGGCGCCCCAAGAAATTTTACTTTTAGAAAATCACATGTCAAATTGCCCTCAATCGGAGAGAAGTCCAATTCTATGTAGATTAGAGATGCTAGTATTCTGAGGGGGGGGCAAATATGAAAGTTTGTTTCCTTTGAGGATTTGCAGGTCTCTAATCTGTAAATTCATCCAGTTCTGTGTAGCCCACTGTTCCGTGAGGGAGTTGGAGCACATGAAATAGTAGCAGTGATTTCTCAGAACCACTGTGATACCTGTTCACCCACTAGCATGAGAGCTCCCTGAGGGCATGGCCCGTGTCCCATATATCCTTTATATTCGTCACAGCTGTGCTTTTCAAACCATTTGTGACAGGAAGGACCATTTTCCCCCAAATCCATCGTGTACTAACACTTTTATAAAATACAATACAAATGAATTACTAGAAAACTCAAATCAAAACAAACACAGACAAAATATAAGCTCAATGTTTTGATGATTATATCCAACAGACATAGAATTACTCTGTCAAATTGTTAAGGTTTTGAAACATTTACTCTCAATTTCTTGTCGTGAACCAGTAATAAACAGTTTGTGAACTGGCACTGAGCCATGGACCACACTTTTAAGTAGTATTGCCTTACAGCACTACCATGGCGCCCAGCTCATAGTAGGCATTCGATAAATGCCAGGTTCCATACGTCATTCTTATGGTGTTTCCTATTTTGCAGAGTGTTTTCACATCCCTTTCCCCCTTCTATTCTCATACCACCTTCAGGATTCAGTGGAACAGATATTATCACTTCCATTTGGCAGAAGAGGAAGTTGAGGCATGCAGATTAAGTGATTTGCCTGGTGTGAAACAGCTTCTTAGTGTCAGAGCCCAAATTTGGTCTGTGACTCCTACCGCATTTTGGGGCAACAGCACTAAGAAAGCCCTCTGGTCAGGGCCGGGGTGGCTCAGTCGGTTTAAGGCTCTGACTTGGGCTCGGGTCACGATCTCACGGTTTGTGGGTTTGGGCCCTGCGTCGGGTTCTGTGCTGACAGCTCGGAGCCTGGAGCCTGCTTCAGATTCTGTATCTCCCTCTCTCTCCGCCCCTCCCCTGCTCGCGCTCTGTCTCTCAAAAATGAATAAATGTTAAAAAAATTAAAAACAAAAACAAATGATCTTAGATCACTCTCTTTTCAGAGTTTCCTAACCTGTTTTGGTAGGGCCCCTAAATTAGAGAATTTTGTTCATTTCCTTTGATTCTGCCCCCATTTTTCTAGATGATCCTACATATTTCTTGGGCACCCCAGATATTTTATTTTAAAACCAGTATCCCTATGGGCTAACACAGTGCCTGGCACAATAGGAAGGGTTCAAACAAAATGTGGAACAAATACATAAGAACAATACCATAATCATCCACTCGCTACTTCATATGGCTATGTACTCATGTAATTATTTGTCTACATTTGCAATGACAATTTCAAAATTAAAGATAAAGCTGCTTTAGACATTCTAGGTGCCACAGTGAGCTATTGCTCTGGGGCCTTTGCTTTTGCGAAATTCACATTCAAGTGCTACCTTCTATTATATAGAGAAGTTTACAGTTTTATTCTTTTGTTATAGTTAACTTTTAAGAGCACATTGTGTTTACTCTTTGCTTTATAAGACCTGAAATGGCTTTTGATCAAAAGTCTGTTGACCGTTGTGGGAGGTAGGGTGGGAACATTTTTTTTCAATTTCTTCCACGCAAGGGGGGGGAAGCAGAGGACGTATTTATGTTGATTTATCTACACTCTTTTGGCCAGATTCGCTTGTGACCATGTACACACACTTGTAGGACGCCTGGCTAAGGATAAGGGTAAGAGAACACAGAGTTAACAGAATCTGTAACTTTTTTTAAAAAAGGTGTTTAGCTATTTACTTTGAGAGTGGGGGGAAGAGGAGCAGAGAGAGAGGGATAGAGAGAATCCCAAGCAGGGCACTGGCAGTGCAGAGCCTGACGCAGGGCTTGATTGCACAACTGTGAAATCATGACCTGAGCCGAAATCAAGAGTCGGAAGCTTAACTGACTGAGCCACCTAGGTGCCCCAGAATCTATAACTCTTGACTAAATTATTAACTTTGCTTCATGAGCACCACATTCTAACCACTTCACTCGGCAAGGTACTGTATAGGCATTTATTACTCACCATGTGAATAGCTCCTGCAAAACTCGGGGATCCAAAGGCTGAAAGAGAATTCATCATTATCATCATCAATAGTAATACTAGCTGACATTTACTGAGTGTTAATCTTCTCTATTTTGCATCTTTGAGTACATTTTACCCTATTATCCCATTTTACAAGTAAGAAACCCACAGCAGAGTGAAATTAGGTAATTTGAACGAGATGACACAGCTATTAAGTGTCTGAGTCTGGTTAGTTCTGAGCTCAGGAAGTCTGGGTCCAGGGCCCACTGCTATTACTATTTTGTTTTGCATTTCACAAAAGGTGAAATATTCTTTTTTTGAAATGTGCTCCTAAAGTCCCCAATGGGAGCCCTCCAACCTGTCGGCGGCCAGTGGCGACACCAAGTGGTAATATGCATGTACTGCAGCCTTCTCCAACTCCAACGTAATTATCACTCCTGCTCAAGCTCTCCCAAATAAATTTATGTTCTAAGGTAGCTTCATGACAAGTCTGCTTCCAACCAGATTGCTATCCCTCAACCTCTCTTTTTATGGTCTCAGAGGAAAATACATCTTTTCCAAGGTTAGCTTCTCTTTTTCATTTCATTTCTATATCCCATGTATTTTACTCCATTATCTATCTATCCCCTCCTTTTCTAGTCTCTTCAATTTCTGTTTCACCAGGGGCTCTTCCTGCTAAACCTGCAAATAAACTCTGGTTTCTTCTATCCTGCAATGACAAAAACAATAATGAACATTTCTCTGAATAATCACCCCATTACAATATTTTAATGTTTATTTATTTTTGAGGGAGAGCGAGAGTGCGAGTGGGAGCGGGGGAGGGGCAGAGAGAGAGGGAGACAGAATTCGAAGCAGGCTCCAGGCTCTGAGTTGTCAGCACAGAGCCCGATGTGGGGCTTGGACCCACAAACAGTGAGATCATGACCTGAGCCAAAGTCGGATGCTTAATCGACTGAGCCACCCAGGAACCCCACCCCAGGTTCACCCTTTTAAAGAGGAGTTCCAATAACGGGATTCCCTTGCTCAAAAACCTTAATACTTTTTCAATCACTTTCTGAATGAAGGACAAATCTCAGTATGACATTCAGGATCTTCTAAAATTCGGCGTGAATTTCTGGTTGTATCCCCCATACACTTCCCTACCGTAAGCTTCAATCACACAGGAGTACTCACACAAGTCCTCATAGGTGATTTCCTTTGCACAAGGTATTATTTCCACTTGGATTTACCTTTATCAGAGGAGTCCGCATAACTTTCCCTGGATTTTTTCTAGTTAACTTGTGTCTGTCTCCCACCCTCCCACCCATTACACTATGAGTGCCTGAAGGCAAGGAGGGACTAAATGTTACCAGATAAAGTAAAAATAAGCTTGGACTGAGAAAGCAAAAATCTGGCCATTCATCAGGCTGGAGTATCAGACACAGATAACGCCAGCTGCAAATATAACAGGGAACAGTATTTCTCTTAAAGACATGCTGCAGCTATAAAATGATAACAACTCCCTTTGAGTGACCACCACTTTTCTTTATTCCCTGAGAAACTTTGTTCTCTACAAACATAGACTATCAGAGACTTTGCTGCTTGAAATCATGCCAGTGAGAATAAAACATCCTGCATTTGTGTGGAGGACATAAGGTTCTTGGAAACAAAGAAGCAGCCTGGAATTCCTATCCAGGTGCAGAACTTCGGATAAGGGCTATCTGGACACGACATTCCACCATCTATTTTTTACTTTGGGTTCCCAAGGAAACCAGTGTCTGGGTTCATTTCACAGCCCAGACTCGATGTTGTTGACCCCTTCACACAGTGCTGCTTTGAGCTTACGGAAAACAGTCCTTCATTAAAATTTATTTAAACTCCACCCTTCCCTCAAATTCTGTAATGATTGTTTGTTTGTTTTTTTTTTTTGTTAGATGTCCCATGGTTTCTCTTGTGCATGGTCTTCTTCATTGCAATGGTCAAAAAGCCTGACTTTTAGATTGCCTGGATTGACTATATGGATTCTGGTCTCAGTTCTGCTGATAACTAATTAGGATCATCTTAAATAAGTCAATGCACTCCATTGGCCTATTTCCTCTTCTATAAAATGAGGGGCCGTTTCTTCCAATTCTACGGTAAGCACTTTGGCGTCAGGAAGTTCTATTTTGGACTCTCAGTTCTACCACTTACTAAAACCTATGATTTTTGCTTTTCCGAGCCTCTGTTTAGTAATTATTAAAATGGTGAGATAATACTGGGGCGCCTGGGCGGCTCAGTTGGTTAAGTGTGGGACTCTTGATTTACGCTCAGTTCATGATGTCACAGTTTGATATCCAAAGCCTTGCGTTGGCCACAGGGAGCCTGCTTTGGATTCTCCCCCTCCCTCCTTCTCTCTCTCTCTCTCTGCCCCTCCCCTGCTCACGCGCTCTCTCTCTCACAATAAATAAACTTTAAAAAATGGTGATAATGGGGAAAACTGCTATGTAGATTATCCAGTGCTGCAAAAGAAATAAACTTAAAAAAAATGGTGATCTTAGGGAAAACTGCCGTGTAGATTACCCAGTGCTGCAACGAGGCTCAAGTAGACTGTTATAAGCATCACTATATTTGATCACTATTCCTACTCCTGTTATGTGAGCTCAGAGAAGTTACCTAATCTGTCTGTGCGTCTGTTTTCTCATGAATTAAAGCGTAGAATGATAGTACGTACCCCAGTGCGATTACTGTGGGCACTAAATGAGATGAAAGTGAGTTAAGGGCTTAGCACAGTGCCTGGCACGTAATTAGAGGCTCAAAATATGTCAGCTAATGTAATTAGTATTAGATTACTACTAGCTATTCTGTCGGCCAGAAGCTCCGCATAAACAGTTTCATTCTAAGGACAAAACCCCAAAGAATCGTACTCCAGGTTATTAACAGTGAAGCATAATGGGAGCATTTCTTTTTCAAAAGCAATCGGCACGCCCAACACGGGGTTAGGGCCCGCCCAGTCCTCATTAAATATGGCAGCGAGCAGGGCCGACTTACTGCGGTTGCGCACGCAGAAACTCCTCCTACGTCGCTTTCTCCGCCCGGCCTCCTTCCCACCTCGCCTCACCCCCGCCCCGCCAGGGCCGAGGTGCCGGGAGAAGGCCGGGTAGGGCGCGCAAGCGCAGACTTTGGCTGTGTTTGGCCGATACTTGTGAGGCGCCTGTCACATGAGCCGCGCGCCCGCTCCGCTCCCCCTCCTCCCGTCTGGGCTGTGAATGAAGCTCTGCCGGCTACGTGGGGCGCTAGCTCGGCTTGGTGTACTGGACGCCAGAGCCGACTGAGCGCTCGGCCCGCCGGCGGCCGAGACGGGCTCCGCCGCCCCTGACCTCGGCGACAGGTAAAGACAGATGGGCTGTCGCTTCCCCAACAGGTCCTTGGCGGGCCTCTGGCCCCCGGCCCACCCGCGGAGCACCCCCTGGGCGCAGCGACACAGGGGAAGCGCTCCCCCGATGGCTCGGTCCCCCGGAGAGGGGGGTTCCCCTTGCCCGGACGCCGCCGCCTGGCACTCGGAGGAGTTAGACCGGCTAGTTCCAGCCAGTGCAGGGCGGCATCTTCCCGGGAGCCCTGCCCTATTCTCTGAGCCAGGGTCCTTGTGCTGTCCCAGCGAAGTTTTCTCGCGGAGCGGCGCCAAGCCCGTCCCGCTTTTGAATGGGGGGGAGGTGGGGGGAGGCTGGCTGCAGGCGTCCCCTTTCCAGGACTGGGGCAGAGTGGTTTTGGCTGGTGAAGCTCTTTAGAGGCCCCGCTGTTCTTCCTCCCGCTCTGGACTCGCAGGTTGGTGTGGGTCTTAGCGAAGTGGACTGCAGACTCTCAGAAAAGTCGTTGTGGCAAGTTTTCCTTTTTCCCACTTAGCGCGGGTGGCTGGTTCTCTCCAGACATTCCAGGCTTGCGCTTGAGCGCCTTCACCCTGAAGGGGAAAGCTTTACCTTCACATTGATGCACGTTTACGTTTCTTAACATTTCAGAGCAAATCAGTTTCCTGGAGTGCTAAGCGAAATTGTTCGTGTGCCCGTGTGATAACGTCAGTGTAAGCTACCCCGAGTAAGTGAGGGAAATCCTGAAGTGTGGAGCATAAAAAGCCAGTAAGAATCTGCTTTACATAAACTTCATACATTTATTAGCAACTACCCGGGTTTGACTTCAGAGATGTTAAATTTCTCCTGGTCCCACGAGGCGCGGACCACTACTTAACGCGAAATAAGAGAGAGAGAGAGAGAGAGAAAGAAAGAAGAAAGAAAAAGAAAGAAAGAAAGAAAGAAAGAAAGAAAGAAAAAAAAAGAAAAGAGCAAACCAAAACAAACTGTCCGGGGTTCTAGACAAGTCATCAGAGCGCTTTTTCCTGGTGAATTCATCCTTGGACTTGGGACTTCCTAAGTTTTCTTGGACTTTCGCAAACCTTTGCTTATCCAAAGCATTGGTTCCCCCCCTCTATTGGTGCTGTTGGGGCTAGTGTCCACATTTACGCTCTTTTCCTTAAACAAAAGTCATCAAGGAAGACCCAAATGATGACTCTCAAGTTCGTATTAGTCTTCACGCATGCATTAGAGCTTTCATTTCTCAGGTGGAGGTGCTGCTTGTGTAAAAGCTATGGAAATAGCAACCTACTTTCATGTTGACCAAGTCAAAAACTTGAGGTCTTTTGCTTAGAAAAAGCTGATGACTTGGGTGCTAAATAAGGAAGACCAATTTATTAAGAACTGGTTTAAATGGGCAGCACAGCGTTTAATATATTAAGCCCCTGAATCAAACGAAGTAGTCAGACGTTATGTTTTTGTCCCTCTGATTCCTAGCTCCTTTCATATCCTTGCAAATAGTATTGTCCTAAGACCGAATTTGACTTTTTAAGTTTAGGAATTAGCTGAATTAATTGGTAGTACTTAAATTAGTATTCTATTTTTATTTTTTTTCTTTTCTTCTTCTTACCCCTGATTATAAAAGCAATATGTGCTTCTTTTAGGACATTGGCAAAGTGTGGGGAAGTATAGTGAAGCAGAGAGAAAGAACCACAACCCAAAGGGCATTGCTCTTAACTTTTTATTATGCTTGCTTGCTTCTCCGTTCCTATACAGGATCTATTTTAAAACTTTAAATATTACAAAAGTTGTTCTCCTTTCTACTAAGTTTTAAATGGCAAGTTGGGTGCTGGGGCGGGTGGTAGGAGAGGGCAATAGATATTATGCTGTTCTTCATTCCCCAAACTGTGGAATGTGAATATAGGGAAGACATTTAATGGTTATCTCATCCAACCACGCATCCTTTGAGATTCTGAAACCCATTTACTGAGGATCCAGTGATTCACGCAGAGTTGGACAGCACTCAGTGGCAATAGTAACTGACTCTGGATCTTACCATTCTATCTTTCTAAAGCAGTACTTTGCTGGGAAAAACTCGGCACTACCCATGTCTGCATGTCTTTGATGGAGAGGTTCAAAGAGGGACAGGAGGTAATTCTTAAAGATTTGAATTTTTTTTTCATTTAGATATTCATTTTGCTATTCACATTTTCAGGTTGAGGGCTTGAACTTCTTGCAGAAAACAAGGCCACACAGCGGCTGGTCTGTCTACATCCCATTCAAGCCTTCGTATAAAACTGGAGGGCTTTGGGAAACCAAGTGTGTGACCCCAGCGTGGGAGAAGAAAAGCTGAAGATGGCCATGTGGCAGGGTAAGAAATCAGAACTCATTTCTCTAACTGGTTTTTCCTCCATCCCAACCCAACCCCCCAAGCTGGTGGCAGGCAGCCAACCGGCCCTTTCTTTAACCCTTTGTCTCCACAAAGACAAAAGTATATTAATTTAAAAGAAGATCAGGTGAACATAAGGGAAGCAAAACAAAAATAATATAAAAACGGAGGAGCACAAAACAGAAGAGACTCATAAATATGGAGAACAAACTGAGGGTTGCTGGAGGGGTTGTGGGAGGGCGGATGGGCTAAATGGGTAAGGGGCATTAAGGAATGATCTCCTGAAATCACTGTTTCACTATATGCTAACTAATTTGGATGTAAACTTTAAAAAATAAAATTAAAAAGAAGTTGCTGCTACCTAGAAGTTTCACCTATTTTAAAGTAGGGGTGGAGAGGTAGGGGGACAGTGGTAGCAAGAAAATGTAATGCCAGAAGCCTTTTGAAAGAACTCCCTTCTTTCGAACATGTGCTTGTAGGGGTTATGTGTGAGGAAACAGGATTTTTTTTTCATATTTGTGTTTTTTATTTGTTTCTTGCAAATTCCTTATCATAAGGTTCTCAATGGTGGGGGAGACAGATGTCAGCACCTCCCTGGCTTCCTCTTCCCCGTAAAGACTTTAAAGCATATTTAATGTTATAGTGTTTATATTTGGTGATGGAAAGAAATGCCCGTTTTAATAGTATGAACTACCCAAGAGCAAAACTCAACGGTGGTGTCTTACCTGATGGATTTACATCTCTTGTGAACCTAGGAATTCCTACCACCTGCAAAGTTATTTTTTATTTTTGGTGGGGTTCAGGGTCGTGTCCTTGGGGGAGTATCAGAATTTCTGGGGCTGTGTGGGGATTTTTATGTTTTTCAAAAAGGAGTGTGGGTTTAAGAAATGATAGACAAACACTACCCAGACTGGTCTGTGACCCAGAAAAGGTTAAGAACCACTTGGAGTCGAATGCAAGAAGTTATATAGATATAGGTATTCATCAGGTAGGTTTGTTGGTTGCTAATGTATCTGTTAAAACTTTCTCCTGTTGGTTATGGCTTCAAATACGAAGGCACACAAATGCAACATGTATTTTTGATGTATGAGGATTGTTACTTTGAAGATGTTTGTTGAAATGGGAATTGGCTTGTATCACTCGCTTTGGACGTTTATCAGGAGCAGTTTGGAAATTCTTGTTTAAATCGCGAGGTATTCTTTCATTCAACAAACATAATACAGAGGTGAATAAGACACAGAGCCCTAGAGGGTTCCTTCTCTTATGGGAAAGGCAGACATATAGACAAATGATTGTGTTAGGTTAAATTAAGTGTTAGAATAGGGAGAGGTGCAAAATGTGATGGAAGCCCAGAGAAAGGCATGATGAATTCTGAGTTTTGAGCTGGTCTAAAAAAAAAAATGAGTGGGAGTTTGCCAGATGGGCGAATGAGAGAATTGCATTCTGGGCAGACAGAGAAGCACTGTTTGGGAACTTCCAAGTTGCTCCGTTTGCCTCGTGTGAGATGTGTGGGCCACGACCTCGGATGAAGCTGGGAAGGTAGTTGGAGGCCAGATAATAAAGGACCTTGTATGTTCTAGGAAGGATTTTACACTTTATCCGGGAGACAAAGATTCTAAACAGGGAAGTAACATAATCAGATTTTGTTTCAGAAAAATTACTTTGGCCGCAGTGTTGAGGTGGAGTTGGAGCTGGAGAGAAAGAAAGCCAAGAGCTGGTTGGGAGCTGGTTGGGAGGTTTCTGGTAGAGCACTTGAGGGAAGGAGTTGGGAGTCTGAGCAGAAGCGGGGGCAGCAAGGATAGAGAGCACAGGGTGAATTCTACAAATGTTCTGTGACCAGATGTGGGGGGAACAGGGCCCGGGTTGACACCCAGTTTGGGTGCTTGCGGCGGGTGGTGCCAGTCCCCGAGATTGGGGACCTAGCCTCGGGAAGATGTGAGAAGAGCATATGGGGATGGATGGTGGGGAGTTAGTGTACTGACTTTGGTTTGGCTTCTTTTGCTTGAGACACCTATGGGCTGTTAGGTTCATGATTAAAAGGTGGTGCTGGAAGTTTGTGAAGGTGGGGATCTAAAGTTTTGTTCCTAATGATGCATAAAGAGCTTGTGTTTTTTCTCTTTAGTGGAAACACCATTAGTAGTTAATGATTTATTTATTTTCTAATAAAAACGTTCTAGTGAATACCAATTCTTAATAAAATGTCATAGTTTCTTCTTTTTTAAAGTTTATTTATTTTGAGAGAGAATGATAGAGTGAGAATGTGTGAGCCAGGAGGGGCAGAGAGAGAGGGAGAGAGAGAGCCCCAAGCAGGTTCTGTGCTCTCAGCAAATGGAGCTCGATGCAGGGCTCAATCACATGTACTGTGAGATCATAACTGGGACCAAATCAAGAGTCAGACACTTAACGGACTGAGCCACCTAGGTATCCCTGTCAAATATATTTTTTGCCCCTGTCGTATTTTCTTAATCATATATTTTGTTCTCTCAGGCCCTAAAATCGGATCTGCTTAAAATGACATTGGAGTAAAACCAAATTTTCTTAGCATTAGTGAATAGGGGAGTATTCCATATAAGTAATTGCAACTTATTTTTTTTTATGTGCAACATCTAAAGTGACAAGCAATAGTGACAATGATAGTTTGGCTGGCACTATGGTAGAATAGTTAAAAATACAGATTTGGGTTCAACTCTGATGGGTCCATCACTTGGTAGCTGTGAGACCTGGGGCAAGTCCCTTACCCTCTCTGTGTCTCAGTTTCCTCCTCTGTAAAATGAGGATAATAATAGAACTCACCTTAAAGGGTCATTTTGAAGATTAATATATACAAAGCACTTAGGACATAGTACGTGCCATGTAAATGTGTGCCTTTATTATTAGTAAGACATTTAGAATATTGCCCAGCATATAATACATGCTCATTAAAATTTATCAGTAGCTGCTGTTGTTGCTACTGTTACTACTGCTACTACTTATACAACCACCATTATTGTTGTCACTATTACTTTGCTATATCCTGGGGTGACCCTGGGACCCTGTTCTGTTGAGGGAATTTCAGGTTGTCCTTGGAAGCCCTACCCTGTGGTAGTCTGAGTCTTTAGGTAGAGGCTTAGATCTGAAGAGATCCTTAGAAAACATCTAGCCCAACCCCTAGAAGTGAAGTGACATGCCCATGCTCAAACAGGTTGATGGTGGTGACAGGACTAAAACCCAGGTGTCCTGGTTCCCTATTCCAGTTTTTCCGTGGGCTCGGAGGAGGGAATGGGTGGGTCTATCCTCAGCTCAAGGAAGCTTGGAGTCAGTTTCTGGAGGTAGTTAAGGAACTCTAAGAGCTAGAAGAAGCCAATCCTCCTTAGTCTCTTGGGTCAGTGGTATCTAGTTCCTCCACAGAGAGTTTTATCAGAACTCCCATACCCCTCAAACATGGCCAACATTATTATTTTGACTTCATTTGATGAAGCCCTGTAACATATTTCCTGGCCGCTTTAAACATAGCCTCCTGGGCATAATTTAGTATTTTTGATAACTCAGGGTCATCATTAATACCATCAGATTTATTGATCTAATTGTCAAGAAGTTATTGACAAGAGAACTAGTCAGTTTGGGGTTGGATGAGGTTGGACACATATTGTCAGGTATTATTTATTCAATTATCATTAAAAATTTTTTAATGTTTATTTTTGAGTGAGAGAGAGAGCAAGTGAGCATGAGCAGGGGAGGAACAGAGAGAAAGGGAGACAGAACCCGAAGCAGGTTCCAGGCTCTGAGCTGTCAGCACAGAGCCCAATGTGGGGCTGGAACCCAAGAACCATAAGATTATGACCTGAGCCAAAGTCGGATGCTTAACTGACTGAGCCACCCAGGCGCTCCCCAATTATCATTTATTAGGTACCAGTTTTGCACCAGGCACAGTGTTGAGCCCTAGAGGTGCAATGGTTAGTAAAAATAGGTATGGTCTCTACTCTCATGGAGCTTGCCAACTAGGATAAAGGTAGCATTTCAAATTCATAAAATCATTTATTTAACAAATGTGCTGAAGTAATTTGGAAAAAAATGACACCAATATAAATTTAGAAGATTAAACTACTGTTTCTTAATAAAGGAGAGGGTGCATCAGAGTTGTCCAGGGTGCTTTAAAAACTATTCCTACTCAGGTCTCAGACTCCCCAAATTGGAATTCAGTCTTAGGACCTGCACATTAAAAAAAAAAACAAAAAACAAAAAAACAAAACTCTGTAAGCAGTTCTGATGTGTAATCCTTTTTGGATTACATGTACACTGCTACATTAAAGAATGAAAACTTTGAAAAAGAGAGATGATAGGAGAGTATATAGTGTTGGGGTAGGGAAGGTATTTGTATGCATAATATCAAAGGTAAAGTAATAAATAAAATATTAATATAATCAACTATATGCAAATTTAAAATCCTGCAAAACCCGTGAAGTTAATGACAAAACTGGAAGCAGTTGCAACAAGACTCATTATTCAGAGCAATAAGAAAAATACAAGTATCTGACTAGAAAAATGTGCCAAGGTTGGGAGTAGGAAAATACGTAAAAGAAGAAATCTAAATGGCCAATAAATGTGAAAAAATGTTCTATCTCAGTGGTAGTCAAAGAAAGGAGATTTAAGATGGCATACCATTTTCTCCAATATAATTTACAAAGATTAAAAAGGAATCACAGGGGCGCCTGGGTGGCTTAGTTGGTTAAGCCTCCAACTTCAGCTTAGGTCATGATCTCATGGTTCATGGGTTTGAGTCCCGCATCAGGCTCTGTGCTGATAGCTGGAGCCTGGAGCCTGCTTCAGATTCTTTGTCTCCCTTTTCTGTCCCTCCCCTGCTCATGCTCTGTCTCTCTCTCTCTCAAAAATAAACATTAAAAGAAATATAAATAAATAAATAAATAAATAAATAAATAAAAGGAATGACAAAACTCAGTGTTGGTAAGGACATGAAGAAGCAGGCATTCTCTTGCACTTCTGGTGGGAATGTCCGTTTGGCATTATCAAAAGCTTTAAAAAACACGTTTACCTTTTGACCCAGCATTGTTTTTTTTGAATTTATCCCAAGGAAGTAATTAAGGACGTACACAAAAGTGTGTCAATAAGGGTATTCATGGCAGCATTTTCTATAGTGGGAAAAATTGGTAACACTTGCATTCTGATGTAGTAATACAGTGGAATAGTATATCACTCCTACAAATGATTATAAATGTATCATTCCTATAAATGTATAATCATTCCTAAAAATGATTAGTGCCGAGTTCTACATAGAAATAGGTTCAGGGGTGCCTGGGTGGCTCAGTTTGTTAAGCGTCTGACTTCAGCTCGGGTTATAATCTTGTAGTCTGTGAATTTGAAGCTCGCATCAGGCTCTGTGCTAACAGCTCAGAGCCTGGAGCCTGCTTCCGATTCTGTGTGTGTGTGTCTCTCTCTCTGCCCCTCCTGTGCTCACACTCTGTCTCTCAAAAATGTATAAATGTTAAAAAAAATAATAGGTTCATAATATGATGTTATATGAATGGTGGGCAGGGGGAATCATATCCCAGATTATCGGTAGTTAAAAGCCTGGGATCTGGGGATGAAAGGTACATTGTAGGGAATATAGTCAATGGTATCGTAATAGCATTGCATGGTGACAGATGGTAACTACACTTATGTTGAGCACAGCATAATGTATAGAATTGTGGAATCACTGTAATGTACACCTGAAACTAATGTAACATTTTGTGTCAGCTATACTCAAATAGGAAAAAAAGTCTGGGAGGGGCCCTTGGGTGGCTCATTTGGTTAAGTGTCCGACTTTTGGTTTCGGCTCAGGTCATGATCTCCTAACAGTTACAGTGGGAAGCCTGCTTAGGATTTCTCTCTTCCTCTCTCTCTGCCCCTCCCCTGCTTAAGCTCTGACTCTCTCAAAAAATAAAGAAACATAAAAAAGTTAAAAAAGAAAAGAAAAAAGTCTGGGCTCTGGGCTTAGGGTTAGATCGAAATCCTAGCCTTATCAGCTGGGTAATGTTGGGAAGTTATTACCTGAGTGTTCCTCAGCTTCCATGTTAGTAAGAGAGGGATAAAATAGCAACAAACCTAATAGTTCCCAACACCCAGTAGGGTCACCTGGGGATCTCTTAAACCCTCCCAAGGCCAGGCCTCACCCAGTCGATTAGAATCCTCAGTCCTTAGGGATTGGATGCAGCCCTCAGGGTTTTTGAAGCTCCCTGGGTGACTTCGGTGTGTAGACAAGTTTGGGAACCATTGAGCTAACATATAAGCTGGTTATAAATATGAGAAAATCACAGTGGCTGGCATGTGGTAAGTAGTCAATACGTGGTAACTATTATTAGTAACTGTTATTTTTTTTATTAATAATATGACCCCATTTTAATATATGTGTTTGTGTCCATGTATGTATAATAAGAAAAACCTGAGGGGATGTGCACAAAAGTATTTAAAAAAAGAAATTAGAATTGACTTTGTTTTTGCTTACTTGTATCTTCCAATTTCTCTGTAAATACCATGGATTCCTCACTAATTTTTGAAAAGTGTAACTTCTGAAGGAAATATCCAATATATGTGCATAGCTTTTATATGCTATTGTGTTTATAATAGTGAAAAACTGAGGACACAGTTTCTATAGTAGGGGAATGTAAGTAAATTATGGAAGGTCCATATAGTAAAATATGGGGCCATTAAATATGAAGACCAATGCTGAGGAAAATCATTATGATACAGTGGGAGAGTATATGGGATGATGCCATTTCCATCTTTGTAATTTAAGTGTGCAATTCTTTGTGTCTCTGTGTTTACATGTTACATATATACCTGTGGATGTGATGATAAATATGGAATGGAAGGAAAGGAACCAAAGTTGTTTTTGAGAGAGAGAGAGAGAGAGAGAGAGAGAGAGAAAATATATGAACGGGGGAGGGGCAGAGAAAGAGGGAAACACAGAATCCGAAGCAGGCTCCAGGCTCCAGGCTCCAGGTTTTGAGCTGTCAGCACAGAGCCTGACTTAGGGGTCAAACTCAGGAACCATGAGGTCATGACCTGAGTCAGACGCTTAACTGATTGAGCCACACAGGTGCCCCTGGAAAGGAACCAAAGTTGTTAAAGTGGCTATCTCCAGACAGTAGGATGCTTTTCTGTTTTTTCCCCTTTTCATTCTTTTATTTTCCAAATTTTATACGATGAATATGTATTACTTTTGTAATAAAAATGAGTTATTTGAAAATGAGATACACAATGATAGTGCCACCAACAAGGAGTGAATTGTGTGGGCTTCTGGACAACTGCTTCAGTCACTTTGTACCCCTTGCCCCTCCTCCACATTAAAAAAAAAAAAGAAACCAAGACCCCAAGGGTTTGGTCAGAGCAGTTTTTCTTTTCTCTTTCTTTCTTTCTTTCTTTCTTTTTTTTTTTTTTTTTTTTTTGCTATTAATACTTCCTCAAGTCCTCTTGTAATTTTTGGCCATCTCTCCTATTGACTCCAGAAACTCTTTTGGGAGTGAGAGTGGGGACAGGCAGAGAGATTATGCAAAAATTGGGAAATTACACTTACTCTCATGTGGAGGTTACATAATGAGGTGAGGTGGCAAAAATGCCAGGATAAGCATGAAAATAAGACAGGAAAACTGTAATAAAACTTAGTTGCAACGAGAAACTCAGATTTAAAGGAAGTACATTTCAACCTTACAGATTTTTTTTTCTTAGCACATCACAGTGTATCTGTAAACACTCTGGTGATTTAGCTAACACATTGGGGCCAGGGGAGCATCACAAAACAGTTAGTGAGTTGGAGACAGAGTTTCGGTGTGAAATCTGGATAGCTGTGTGGCTTGATAGTTGGACCACCATCATCTAGGAAGAGCCATCTGCTCCTGCCTGTTGACCAAAACATTAGTATCTGCACGGCTCTTAAACAAAAATCATGTTGTTAGAGCAGGAGTAAGGAAGCAGAGCACCCACCCTCCCCTTTTTTTTCTTTATCTGGCATAGTGTCTCAACTATGGTAGGTACAAGAAAATAATTCTTCATCTCTTTTCACTATTGCCTCTACAACTCCTCAGCGGGGCAGAAGAGGTGGGGATGAATAGGAGGTAAACAAACATGATCTTTGAGAAGATTTCTGTTTCTCTAAGAGCCAGCCATTCCTTCTCAAGCATACAGTTGTGGAAGGAGCATGGACCGTGGAATCTGATACACCTGAATCTGAACCTGGCCCTGCCAGGTGGTGGCCAAAGTACCTAAACTCTGAAAGCCTCAATTGTCTCATCAGGGGTCAAGTGCGGTCTCTGGAGACAGACTCCCTGGGTTTGTGTATTCGCTGTCATTGCTACCTGTAGGCAAGTTATTTTATATACTGTGCCTCACTCTCTTCATCGGCAAAATGGGTTAATAATAATTGTACCTACTCATGGGATTATTGGGAAGATGAAATGAGTTAATACATATATAGCCTTTGAACACTGCCTGGCACAGGTTAAGCACTCACAAATGTTGACCTTTGCTATTAAAATATGCAAAAGTATATGACAATACTTGCCTCACATGATTGTAGATGAGAATGAGAATCACCAAAATGTTCACCTGTTGTAGCTGTTCTGACTGTATTATAATCGCAGCAGAAAAAAAAATCGATATATTCTTAAAGGGATTTAAAAAAAGTTTTTTTTAAGTTTATTTATTTTGAGACAGAGACAGTGAGCAGGGGAATGGCAGAGAGAAGGAGAGAGAGAATCCCAAGCAGACTCCCCACTATCAGTACAGAGCCCGATGCAGGGCTCGAACTCACAAACCGTGAGATCATGACCTGAGCTGAAACCAACAGTCGGACGCTTAACTGACAGCGCTACTCAGGCACCCCTTAAAGGGATGTTTTTAAACAGGAAAGGATCTTTCAAGGTGATCCATTTCAAACATTTCATCTTACAAAGGAGGAAACTGAGGCCCAGGGAAACTGTGAGTATCACAGCTGTCATATGGTGCCTTGAGCCAGGACGATGCCCCAGGCTACTGATAATCAGTGCTGCCTAGTGTGCTCTCTCTGCCAGTCTGTCTGCCTCTTTAGCCCTACTGCAGTTATACTGCCTCCCCTAGGCTTGGCTGTTTTATAATTTTCTGCTAAACGTTAGTCTTTCCCTACTATGCATTATTGCTACTTTGAAAAGTTTAGGGTTTTTTTCCTCCCAAAGAATTGTTTTTTCACTGAGGCTTCCAAGGTGTTTTTTTTTTTCCTGTCACTCTGTTGGCATTTTTGAAATAAACTATAGGTTATGTTTTAACCAGAATTATGATTCAAAGCTTCCTGTTTCATGTAATGCTGTTCTGTGTGTGGCAGGATGGGAGGGGGGACTAGAAAGTTTCACTATGGGTGGCAGCAAATGCCAGATTCTTCTTATTTTTCCTACTTTCTGTTATAGACCTGTGGCCCAACCAGAGAAGCTGTTGAGGAGTTAATAGGATGAGGTAACTCCCTTAAGTAATGGCTTATTTTGATGCTTTTCAACCCGATACCATTCAGGCATTAGGTAGCATTTTCTTATATGTATTTAGGATTTCTGCCCTGACTACTTCCATGAAGAGCAACCCAGAAATTGCAACATAGAGCAGTTAGAAATAAATTCAGGAAAGGGACTATCTGGTGGAAATGAAGTAGGTATTACCAAGCATGTGAGATACTCAGGACACTGAATCTTTTTCTTTCCTTCTTCTGCACCTCCCTACAAAAAGATAAGCACACTAAATTCCATTATTATTATTATTATTATTATTGTTATTTGTTTTAGGTTTTTATTTTAATCCTAGTTAGTTAACATACAGTGTTATATTAGTTTTAGGTGTACAATATAGTGATTTGACAGTTCCATACATTAAATTACATTATTGACATCTTCTGGTCAAAAAAGGTGTTCAGATGTAGAGAGCTCTCCTGGCCCTGTGTGTGCTGAGTCTTCTGGTCCTCACACCACCCTCCACTGCCCTGGTCTGGCCTGCGGCCACCTACAGCTCAACACTGAATATTCTTAGGTTGAAGTCATGGTTTTTCCTATATAGCTTAAGAGTGGTAAGAAGCAGGTGGGCAGAGGAATCACTGCCATCCGAATTTTCAATTTTCTGCCAAGGCCTTCTTTTCCTTGGGTTCTGTACCCTGGTAATAAATAATAATAATAGAGCCTCATTCTCTCCATTGAATGACTGTGCACCATCCACCCAGATATCAAAGCCAAAAGTCTAAGATGCACTGCACAGCCCTTGCCCTTCTCTGCTTGCAGTCCCCTCCTGATGGCCTAGATCGTATTCCTAGCAAATGTCTACTTTCCGCCATCAGCTAAGGGTCCTCTATTCTCTGTAGTCTTTCCTGAAACCTTGCCCATCCTCTGGTAAAATTAGCCTTTCCCTTCTTTGCGTGTTTCCCCACTCTCTCGTATACGTCTTGAGGGCATTGGCTGTATTTGTTCAGTACGTTTGTTTTCATGTCTGCTGTGTGCCAGGCACTGCATTGGGTAGGTGCTGGGGTTAGAGCAGTGAACACAAAAGCCATGATTCTTGCCCTCCTAAGCCTTGCAGTCATGTGGGGAAGCTGGTATTCAAACATATGCACAAACATTTCAGTATGAAGTATTATGATATGAAGTAAAGTTCTAAAAAAAAGAATAAGTGAGACAATTTATTGGGAGAAGGGGTCTGGAATGAAGTGACAAGTTCAGTAGAGGCCAAAAGATGGATAGGAGCTATCTAGGTGAAGAGCTGGTGGAAGGGCATACCAGGCAGAGGAAATGAAGTGGAAATCCCTGAGGTGGCAAGAACCTGGATTCTTCCCCAGTGTGGTGGTCCACTGTGGCTGGACAATCGTGAATGAGATATACAGGGGATTGGGATGAACTGGAAGGGTGGGCAAGGCTCTGGTAACACAGGGTTTATAGGCCGTGTTACTCAGTATCCTAAGTGCAGTGTTAGGGCTTCAGGGATAGATTGCATGGGGCAGGGCAACAGTGAATGAGGGGAGGGCCTCATTCATCTTTGCATCCCAGCTACCTGACAGAGAGTACGCAGAACATACTATGTGCTCATGGAATCTTTGTTTAATGAGTAATAATTGCCTTGCCTTCCTACCAGGATTGTCATGAAGATTAAATGGGGTAAAATATGCTAAGGTGCTTTGCAACATACACAATGTTAAACAAGTGTTATTCTAGATGTGGTCCACTAGATTCTGTACAGTGATGCTTGCAGATGTTCACTATCATTGGAAAAAACCTGATTCTCTGTTAAAGTAGCAAAATCTTTCAATCAGATCATCCCATACCATGAATATGCTGATATACTGAGGTGTACATATTCAAAGTGTGCCTGCATTGCCAGTGACTTTAATTATGGGTGAGTGAAAACCACCTTACGTGACACCATTATATGTTAGAGATAAATTACCAGGAGCAGTGTATGTTTCTCTTCTGTGCTAAAATTCACTCAGTAAATCTCCGAACCTAAGGAATGCATTATTTAGGAGCTGGATTAATTCTGTGGAATGGCACCCTCTGAATTTGCATTTGGACAAGGGCAAGGATAATCACAGCAAGGTGAGGCTGCCACCAACTGTGACATTTGGCTTTCCAGACTATGTTAAAATAAAAAATGTAACAAAATCATTAGGGCTTTGCTATTTTTGTGTTAAAATATCTAGTTCCTTATTTGAGCTACAGAAACTTCAGATGAGGTGATTGGTTTAAAAGCCCCCTTCTGACTTTGGCTCAGGTCATGATCTCATGGTTCATGGGTTTGAGCCCTGCGTCAGGCTCTGTGCTGACAGCTCAGAGCCTGGAGCTTGCTTCGGATTGTGTGTCTCCCTCTCTCTCTCTGCCCCTCCCCTGCTCATGCTCTGTCTCTCAAAAATAAATAAGCATTAAAAAAATTTTTTTTAAAGCCCCTTTCTGTGCAGAGTCAGAGGAAGTATTAGAGCCCACTTGGAGGGCAGTTTGGAAGTTCTTATGAAAATGTAAGATGTGTATACCTTTTGTCTCAGTGAATCTAGTCTAAGAAGGAAGTGCACAAAAGTCACTTTTTACGAGGATGTTAGTCATTTCATTGTTGCTCCATTTTCACTACTGACAGTCTTGACGTCCGTCATGAGAGGCTGGTTATATTAATAATGGTGTATGTATGCACCCAATGGAATGCTGTGCATTTTATGAAAAAGAATGAGGTAGATCTATAGATAATGATAGGGAGTGGTGTCCAAGATACATTTTAAATGGAAAAAAAAGGTACAGAATGGTATGGTATGATCCCATCCATACAACTGAAAGAAGGGGGGAGGTAAAGGGTAGATGGATATGAGTTTGTATATACACATGCATAGACATTTTCTGGAATGATAGATGAGAAACAGCAGTTGTTACCTTAGAGTTTAGGGGTTGGCAGGGGTAGGGGTTTTCATTTTCACCCGATACCTTTCTATATTGCTTGACTTGTTTACAACAAGCTATAATGCCTTTAGGTAATAAAATTTGAATAAAACCTGTACCTCACTTGATTCTTTTCTTGATGCTATTCTAAGAAATAAAAGGTATAATAATGGCTGAGGTGAGAGGTCAGGTCTGAAGTATAGGAGGCAGAGTCTGGGAAAATCAAGGGCCTCTGAAAGCTTCCAGGGAATCATCATGGCCAGGGGGCTTAGGGGGGCTGTGGTTTTGTTAAAGCTTAATGCTAAGGGGTGCCTGGGTCACTCAGTAGGTTAAGCAACTGACTTCAGCTCAGGTCATGATCTTACAGTTCATGAGTTCGAGCCCCACATGGGCTTGGTGCTGTCAGCGCAGAGCCCGCATCAGATCCTCTGTTCCCCCTCTCTCTCTGCCCCTCCCCTGCTCGCTTGCTTGCCCTCTCAAAAATAAATAAACATTAAAAAAAAGCTTAATGCTAAGAAAGTAAGTGAGAAAATTAGGTGAAAAAACTCATGATTTTATTCATTTTTTTCCTTTGTTCTTTTTTTTGATGAAGCAATTTTAATTGTGTCATTAGTTTTGATATGTAGTAGGTATTTTAATACCTAAGTTGCAGAGTAATTGTATTCTAGGCCACAATTAAGCAGTTAAGTGTCTTCGTGTCTGGATAAATAGTTGTTGTTCTTGTCCAACTTGTTTAAATATTGTATAAGGGAATGCTGGGCTACAGTTCCTTGAGCTTTTTGCTCAAGGTCCTGACAAGGAATACAGATATAGTCTTATGTTTGAAATGAAGAAGATATAGGTTGCCTTCCATTTACATAAGAAAGTCTTGATTAAACCCTCAAATGCTTTAAGCTCATTTTAGCTCACTCCCCCCACCAAAAAGACCACTTTTGCCTGTGATATGAGAAGTAAAAGGAATGTTCAAATGAATGTCCTCTGGATTTGCTATAGTGAATAACTCTTTTACTCAGCTGTGTGTGTAGAGACCAGAGTCCCTAGCCTCTCAACTGGCCCTGGTTTGCTAATATTTGGAATTGTGGCCAGTGGATTAAGAAGCAAGGTAAGTTTTACTCTTGGATGTATAACTGTACACATACGATGTATAATTGGGCAGGTGGCAGAGACTGGAATGATGGGAACAACTGTGAGAAAGGAGAAAGGCTCAGTAATTTCAGGTTGTAGATTGGCGTAGAAAAAGGGACTCAAAGAGTTTAATTTTTGCGATATTTCCTGCTTGTGGAAACATAGAGCCCGAGGTGCTGCCTAGAGTGTGGTTTGAGGTTGAACCTGAACCTGGACCTGGAAGTTATGCTTAGAGAAGCAGACAGGAAGATTTGCTGATGATCAGAGAAGCTGTTAGAAATGGCCCTAGCTTGGAGTTGGCATAAATGAGGGAGGAACTGGGAGAAGAAACCAGATATTCTAGAAAGAGAAGACCCTGAGCCGAGAGTGGGCTGGACTTGGTATCTGCTGAAAGCCTGTGCTTGGCTGCCCTGTGTAGAAAGCAGAGGCTTAAATAAACAGTTGATGGGTGAGTGAAATGCAATTTGGTGGCCAAAATTCTGGATTATTTCTAAGTTTAAGTCATTTAGTATCTTATGTGTAGACGACACTATTAGGTGTCACATGTTCAACTAAGAGGAAAGAGAAGCAGACACTGTCTTCCCCACAGCTAATCTCTGAGGCAATTAAAGCATGTGTACCAATTACCACGACCCAAGCTAGTGTTAGATATACATTATAAGAGAGGTTTAGAATACCACAGAAGTCAGACAAAGGTGAGGAGGGAGCATCTGAGGTAGACCGTGTAGTATGAGATATGTTCTTCTATAACTGTTGATGTTAGAGATATGATTTCAGGCAGCAAAGTATAAGGGGCATTTGAGGGAATGGGAAAAAAAGATCATGCCAGGCCTGTTATATGCATCATGTCATTAAATCCTTCTAACAACCCTTTATTGACTGAATTATTTATTGTCATAACTAGGGCACTTCTCAGAGTGAAGTCATATGCTAATCAGATGGGGTAGGCATAGACAGTGGCTGAACCAGATAGACCAGGACATATGAGGCAGTTGATATTATCCTCATTTAACAAATGAGAAAAAGGATGTTCCAAGTCACATAGGTAAGAAGTGATAGAGCCAGGACTTGAATCTAACTGTGGCCCCCAAACTAAGAGATTCGTACTTCTATGAGCATGGGGGCAGTTGAAGGGCTTGGAGCAGGGAATGCCATGGTTGGAACTATGTAAGACAGATGAGAGGGACATACTGGAGACTGGAAACCGGGAGGTTAGTTAGGACATTGCTGAAAGAGATGCAGGTAGAACTTCACGAGGGTCTGGATGTCAGATGTTGACCTTGGGGGTTTAAAGGAAGGGATAAATGGGAGATACACCACAAAGGAAGAAGTGACAAACCTTGACTACTGCTCTGCTTTGGAGGGAGAAGAGTAAAAGATGACTCAGGATTTTAAACTCTTTTAGTGAAAACATCATGTAGCCAAAAGCAGCCATCATAACCTAGAAAGGTTATGTGAGTTTTCATTAGCCTTCCAGACTTCAGAGAAAATCTGCTTTGGGGTGCCTGGGTGGCTCAGTTGGTTAAGTGTCTGACTTTGGTGCAGGTCATGATCTTACGGTTCGTGAGTTCAAGCCCTGGTCCAGCTCTGTGCTGACAGCTCAGAGGCTGGAGCCTGCTTTGGATTGTGTGTGTCTCTCTGTCTCTGCTCCTCCCCTGCTTGTGTGTGTGCTTTCTCTCTTTGTCAGACAAAATTAAAAAAAAGAAAACCTGTTTCTGAGTACAATTGACTTACTGACTTATAGTCATGAACAAATTATTTGATCTTTGTTTGCCCACATGTACTTATTTGTAAAATGTAATGTTATTTGTCACTAAAAAGCCTCCAAAATAGCAGAGCTGGAATTTTTTTTTTACCTCCACATTTTCGAAATTTCAACGCTTGTGCTCAGTAATGTGAAATTGAATCCCAGTGTTGAGTACACTCAGTTTTATATTATATTGGCAACACAATAATGATAATATTGGTAAATGATGTGTTGTCTTCTGCTTCTGTTAACACCTTTAATTGCCAGATGAATTCTAATGCCCACTCTATAACATCTTTTCTATAGTTGTCTTAAACTGCTTTTTAAATTATTATGATTTAACTTTTTAATGTTTATCTTAGCTCCCCAGACACCATAAAAAATACTCAAGGGACAGGAACATATACATCCCTCTGTTCTTCCTAATGCCTTGGAGGCATGCAGGAAATATTTATTAATTTGATTTGACCAGTTCATATGGCACAATAAGACCGTTTTACTTTTGTACATTATACTTTGTTCATATGGTCTCAAATAGCATTGGGTTTTTGGTAACTACATCTTACTATAAGCTCATAATGAGCCCAAAGCCTACTTCATTCTCCAAGTATGTGTGTGCATGCACGCACGCGCGTGCGCTTGTGTGTGTGTGTCTTGTCTGTCATCGTCTTCTCCTTCTTGTTAAAACTTTTCTGTCTTGGCTTTTACTCTTTTTGAACATTAACATAGTTAATTTATATTTCTTTTTCCTCTTGTTAGGTTTAGCATTATCATATTTACTTCATAAATATTTTGATCTAAGTAACAAAATATTGCTTGGTCTATTAGTTTTCTATTGCTGCATAATAAATGACCACAACTGTAGTGGCTGAAAACAATACTACCCACTTACTGTCTCACAGTTTCCATGGCTTATGAGTCTGTTGTGGCTTATCTGGATCCTTTGCTCAGTCTCTCAGGCTGCTGTCAAGATGTTGGCTGAGACCACAATCTCATCTGAGGCTTGCGTCTCTTTCCAAGCTTATGTAGCTCTTGGGCAGAATTTAGTTCTTTGTGGTTGGAGGTTTGGGGCCCTCAGCTCCTAGAGGCCACCTGTAGCTCCCTGCCACATGGTCCTCTTCAGAGGTACTTCACAGCAGCTTGCTTTCAGGCAAACAAGGGATAAAGTCTGTGTCATGCTAGCAAGAAGGAATCCCCTATACAGTAGTGCCCCCTTAACCGTGGTTTCAGTTTTCCCAGATCAACTTGGTTTGGAAGCAGATGCCTTCTTTCTGACATATTGTCAAAATTCATTCACATCACTTCATCTCCTCATGTAGGCATTTTATCATTTCCCATCATTACAAGAAGAAAAGGGTGAGTACAGTACAATATTTTGAGAGAGAGAGAGACCACATTCCCATAAATTTTATTGTATATTGTTTTAATTGTTGTCTTTTATTGTTGTTGTTGTTAATCTTTTGTGGTGCCTATTTATACATTAAACTTTATCATAGGTTTGTATGTATAGGAAAAAACATAGTATATATAGGGTTTGGTGCTATCCACGATTTCAGGCATCCACTGGGGGTCTTGAAACATATCCCCCATAGATAAGGGAGAGGGAACTACTGTATGTATGTACACAGTATGTATGTACACACACACACACACACACCCTAATCATGGGAGTGACCTCTCATTACCTTAGCTGTATTCTGTTGGCTAGAAGCTAGTTACAGGTCCCTCCCACACTCAAGGCAAAGGGATTATATAAGGACATGAACACAAGGAGGTAGGCATTATTCAGGATTACCTATAGGTGTCTGGTACACTTGGCATAGAACTAAATGAGGCTAATTGAAGACTTAGCAGCTTACCATTCATTAATGGACACTTACCAGGTAAGGCTGTTCTAGCAGCTGTGACTCTACCTTTACTGTCATTCGACAAATGCTTTTTTTTCATCTTGCTTACAAAGATGTAATGAGAGATGATGTTTAATAATATGCCTAAAATCATCATGCGAGGCCTTTTACTGAGACAGAGAGCACTGGAGCAGGAGTAGAATTGTGGACAGGGGGATTTCAGCGTGGATGGCTATAGATATTCAAGTAGAGATTCATCTCCTGTGGGCCTGTGGCTTAGGAGAGGGTTTGGGCTTAAATAGAGATTTGGGAATCTTTCATGTATAGATGGTAAATGGAGCCTAGGGTATGTGTATAGTGTGAGAGGGGAAAGGTGCCAAGAGTGGAGTTCTGGCGAAATCCAGGTACTCTGAGTGACTCCCCTAACCTTGTTATCTAACAACCCAAATGGAAAAGGAAACACATTATCCAGCTTCAGAGGGAAAGTTGTATTATTTTTGTTTGCTTCTGTCTTCATTCTCCTCTCTTCCTGTCTATTCCAGGTACTCCTTATCCAATTACCCTCCTTTTCTTCTGGTATCTTTTCTTCCTTTCCACTGGATCCATTTGCTAGCCTGTCCATAAACATGTTGTGAACTTCTTTGCTGTGCCCTCTAGCTACCAATACCCATCTAGCTAGCCACTTAACCTTTCTGGACCTCAGTTCTCTCAAAGATTGAGGGACATAATGGAGGGAGAAGGTTATGATTTTTAAGTAGCCTCTTTCAGATCTGAATTCTGCACTGCCATGTTCTTGGTCTCCCCTTTTCCCTTTTTGGTTCTGCTGACAGTTGAGTTCCTTTTTGAAACTTCCCTCCCTTGGCCACAGAGTTGTTGTACTCTTCTAGTTCTCTTTCTGCCTGCCTCTCCTGCTACTTCTTTGCTTTTGCTTTCTTCTGCTGCCTAATTACGTCCATATTTGGGAGTGTCAAGTTCTTCACCTTTTCTCTTTATACTCTCTCCCTCTGTGATTTCGTCTTCCCTCCTCACTTCAGCTTTTTTGGTTTTTAATTACAGAAGTAATACATGATCACATGTTTATCTTAAGAAGCTAAAATATAAATATCTTGAGTAAAAAGTGAAAGTGTCCCTTCAGCCTCCTCCTCAGAGGGAACCACCATTATCATGTTGGTGTCCTTTCTTCTAGGGGTTGAGTCCCAGACCCGTAGCTTGAGCTCTATAGTTTTTTCGTCTGTGGCTGCAATCAAGATACCCTTACTCAAATGCTTCACTCTCAGCACGTCAAATTAGTTAGCCGAATGACTTTGGGCATGTGGTTGATGTGATTCTTTCTGTGGTTGTTTCTATTCTGGGGTTCTTTGCGTGTCTAACACGTATTTCTTTTGTGTCCCTGTAGCATTAAAAAGTAGATATTCCCTATATGTTTGTATGATCCTGTTATTTTATGGCTGATAAGTTCTCAATTTGCTTATATGTACAGGCCCCAGAAAGTAGAACAACTCTGTCAAAACTTTAGATGAAAAGGTAGTTGAATGGGCATGAGGCCCAGTCATTGGGAACCAGATTGTGATCAGTAAATTAAAGCCAGGGTGCTACCGTTAAAGAAATAAATCATGGGCTCTAAAACTTAAATATCTTAGTCTAAAATAGTAGCTACCAGCATCACTATTTGTGTAGAAACATTATTTTGACTCTGAAAAAGGTATATGGATAACCTCTGTAGTGTAATAGGTCATTTTACAAAATTATTTTCCACTATATGTTCATTAAATGCAAATTAATGGGAAAGGTTATCCCTTTTGAGAATCCAGATTGCCAGTGGAAGTTGATTACTCCATATTGTATTAATGAAGCTGTGTCACAAGTAATGATACACTGAAAATTGCAGGTCTCTGTATAATCTTAATTCCAAAGGAATTCAGGGTAGGCATGGTAGAGGATCCATGGTAGTGGTTCTCATCTGGGAGCAGTTTTGCTCCTCTGAGGACATTTGGCAATGTCTGGAGGCATTTATCGTTGTCACATAACCATATCTAACTTCTATCTGGTGGGTAGAAGTTAGGGAAGCTGCTGAATATCCTATAATGCTCAGGCCAGTCCCCCACAACAAAGAGTTACCTGACCCAAGATGGCAGCAGTGCTGAAATTGAGAAACCCTACTTCAGGGAATTTGGGGTTAGGGGGAGATCCATGGAGGTGGTCGTTGATGCCCCTTTGTGTTTATGCTGATGTCCTATAGTTCTTAACCTTGGAGGATATGACGTTTGTTTGGATTTCAGTGATAGCAACATCAATATCAGATAGATGAATGCTACTTACTTTTCTAGGTATTCTAATTATTTGGTTATTAATGGAAATTATCCCCAAACTTTGTCAATACTCTTTTTTTTTCAAGAGAAACTTCTCTTTAAGAGAGATAAACAAGAATGCTAAGATCTGATACAATTTTATCTTGAGATATTGCTCTGGTGTATTGCATTTTAACTCTTAGTCCTGAATATTGCAGGTGATCTTAAACTGAGATATAGTTCAGGAGTTTAAGTGGGTTGCCCAAGGCCGTGTACTGATTTAATCATAGAACCTGGTCTAGAAATCAGATAACTTAATTTCTAGGCCATTGTTCCTTCACTTCTGCCATTGCTTCTGTATTGCTGCTTCCCTGCTTTAAGTCTCCTGAAGAGCAGAATCAAGTATGTCAAAGATTGGATGGTCTTAGGTGCAGGCCATTTTGCAGATGTATACAAAAATATTCAACCTTACCAGTCATCTAAAACAACAACAGCAGCAACACAAAAATTACCCAAAATAATGCAAAGTGAAACTTTAAGGACCTATACTTTTTTACTTATCAGAGTGGATGCAGTATTACAGCAAATGGGGGACAGAGCTTAAAGGAAGTGGTAGGGTGAAAGGGTGCTAGTTTAACACAGCTGTATGGCATTTCTCTAAGCTACCATTTTGAAGAATGTTGCCTTTTGGGCTGGCTCCCAAACTGCATTTGGCTAGCACTTTGGAATTTTAAATGGGTAAAAAAAATATGATTTTCTGTTGCTCCCAGCTGTCCTGCATGGTTTAATAGACAACTGTTCGAAAGAGAATAGAGGCAGCATTGATTTGCTTTATGAACTTGGGATATATGCTTTCTTCTTCGTGTGCTCAGTTACTTCATATAGTAAATTGAGGATGATAATGATGAAGGTAGTTAATATTTATTGAGCCCTTACAATTTGCCAGGTACTGTTCTGAAGCCCTTGTATGCATATTATATTATTAAAATTCAATACAGCTCTATAAGGTAAATGCTGTTATTCACATTTTTAAATGGAGGAAACTGAGGCAAGGAGACAATAAGTAACTAGCTTTTATAAGCTAATAAATAGTGCCTGGCATGAATTGAGATATGCTGTTAATGGAAAATACACACCAGATGTCAAAGAATTAATATGGTAAGAATATAAAGTATTTTAATAATTTTTAAAATATTGATTACATGTTGAAGTGGTAATATTTTGCATATATTGGGTTAAATGAAATTTACTATTCAAGTTCATTTCACCCTATTTCTTTTTACTTTTCTTAATGTGTCTTCCAGGGAATTTAAAGTTACATATGTGGCTAGAGGTTTTATATTTCTTTTAGATGACACTTATCTAGAGCGTTTTATCAAGCTAGCTCCTGCGGATGGGTGATCTCCATCCTATCATCATGTACATGAGGCTAAAGGCTGAGGAAGGCTTAAAAATGTTAAAGATATTAGGCTATAGTTTGCTGCTGTAGTCAGTAAGGCTTTAAGGTGGACATTAGGTCCATTCTCTAATACTTTCATTATTAAGGGATGGGGAGGGAGGATGCTTTTAAACTTATGTGAGTTCTAAAGTTTTAGTCTTGTACACATCTACTGAATAACTGTGTAAGATACTCGATAATGTGGCTCAGATAAAAAGCAGTGACTTGGACTTTGCCATCACGGAGCTTATAATCCAGTAAAAGTACATGTACACACACGACTCTACGTTAAATCAGATGTAATGAGTGGTAGAAACAAAGCGCTTAGAATCTTAAGTGAACAAGAGGTCATTTGCAGCTGTGGTGAGGAGGAGGGAAGGCTTGGGAAGGAGGTGACATTTGAGCTGGTTGGAGAAAGATGGATAGGATTTTAATAGAGGTCCCCTCTGTATTCAAAGGAACATGCAGAAAAATAGGTGACAGGTCATTGAGCTGGCATGGTTTCCTGCTTGCCAAAGGGAAGCTCTGTATGGTACAAGATGGAGAGAGGTCTGATACATTGAAATGAGGATTTTTAATGGCCCGTTTATGTTGTTATGCCTCATTCAGCAGACCCCTTTCTTGCATACACCTATGAGCTTCCAGTCGTGAAACAGACTACTTATCTAAGTCTTTTTGATTTCTGATCTCCTGGATCAGCTAGGCAGCAAGTGTTGCTTAAGCACATAGCTTGTGTCTATGAATATATTTTTAGGTATGTATGGATAGATAGGCAGGCAGAGAAGTTGTTTTTAAACTATGGTTACAGTGGGCCAACCTTGAAATTTAGACTTAACGTGAATTTATTCTTATAAGTTGTTGTCTAATGTCTCAAGCAAATAACGGTAGCATGGAGAGGAGTAAGTATAGGGGCAGGAAGAGGCCAGAAATGTTACCCTGACAGAAGATTCTCCACTTTGAAATGGAAGACGTGGAAAAAAACACCCTCCTCATTGTTCACCAATACGACTGTGTTCAATTCTGTCCTTTCCTTCCAGCTACCAATTGTTCATCAGGTTGTTTGGTTAGTTTGTGTGGAAGTCACTTGGCATTAAAAGACTTTGGAATATTACTTTTAAAATAAAATATAGCCGTAAGTATGGGGACTCTCTATACTTGCAGGGCCTTTGTCTTCTAGGTGGATTTTTGTTTGTTTTATGCTAATAGGGTTTTTCTCCATTAATGTAGAAGATGCTTCAGTGACTCCATCCTGCTTCGTGGAGAATATCATACAGTTCATTGACTTTTCCTTTCATAGAATCCTAAAATGTTAAAGCTACAAAGGGATACTTGTGTAGGACGTTAGTAACTAAGTCCCTAGAAATGATAATCCATCTCTTCTCTTTAAAAAAATTAGTATGTTCTTATTATAACCAGAAAGAAGTGGGGCCAGGGGAGGCCTGCATTTATATTCTTGTCTCTGGCTTTGCAAATGTCAGGAATGGACCTGTTTCTCACAGTAATATTTATTATTTTAATTACATTTAAATCTTGACTCAATCTGGCATTTCTTTGGGATGAGATATGAGGTCAAAAACTAACTTTTCCCTGCAAATGTCGCCCCTCTTGTTTTATAAATGGGGAAACTGAGCCTTCAGTTGCAATTTATCCAGAGTCACTGGGCTGGCTAGTGGCAGAGCTGTTCATGACTGACAGACTAGTGCTCATTCTTTTGAGGCAGGTGGATTTGGGCTTGACTTTGGGGTTTGGTACTAACTGGCCTTTCACACGGTATATGAAACAGGTCTCTGATAATTAGATAATTATCTAATTGTGCCCATGCATACTCACTGTTTCACCCAGCTGGCTGCATTTTCTTGATTCTGCCCCTGTGGTCAGTTCAGACTTCATCCTTCTACTGCCGGCTGGCTGCTGTCCATGTTTATAAAGCAGTCAAAACCCAATAGCCCTTCATTGGAACCTCTGCTCCTTAAACTCTAGCTAGAACTCAGTGGATGGGAGTGCAAATTATCTGTAGAAACCCAACAAAGCACTTTTACAAGACCAGTGCTCTAATCCCTGAACAATAGAGGCTTCTCTTCAGAGCACTTTTATTTTACGGAATTGGCGTGTTTGTTTTGAGACTTCTGACAAGCTGTTCAGACAGTTCCCCACCACCCCTCCCCACACCACCCACCCAACTCCCTTGAGGTGCCATAAGCATGGCCATTGGTAAAAGTCTGAGAAAATTTGGCTGCTTCCGAATACAGGCTGTTTATTGTGATGATCTCAGTTTATTTTCCTCTGTCTTAATTTATTTCTCAGAAATTTATCTAGATTTGACTCAATATTTTATCTTCTGTCTGTAATTTTAACTATGTACCACATACTTCAAAGACAGTTCAAGTTAGCAACTATTAAACTGACTTTCAACATGTCAGGGTTCTTTCTTTTTTTAATCTTTAATGAAGGAAAACCCTACTCTATTTCCCCAGAGGTAGAAATATCAATTTATGTGGTTCGAGCAGAGAAAACTTGTTAATTAAAACTGTCACTTACAAAGTGTAGTGAGCTTTGTGATTTTAACGTATGTTGTGTCAGCTGATGGGGGCAGGGGTTGGAATAGGAAAAGTTCACAGATACTTTTGTGATTCAATTATGATGACACTAATCTTCTGTTGGATTTTCAAAGCGCAGATTCTGGTAAAGCCAAACCTGATCCAAATGTGTAGAGAATTGCACTGCTATCTGCGAGGTCTGTCTTAGTTCTTTGGGCATTAATGCTGTTGCTTTCACTCTCAAACAGCCTACTTTAGGACCTTTCAGCTAGTATTCTCTGTTGTTTGTTTGTTTGTTTGTTTGTTCGTTCCACTTTGTCTTATTTGGTTTCAGTTTAGGGGCCAGGTAGACAGAACAGACGATATCTAGCTCATTTAGTACCTATTCACAATGCATTATGCTTTTTTCCCCCTTACTCATAAATCTAGGATAAAACTAAAATTGTAGAAATGTGAAAATACTCTACAAGAAAGCAAAAGAGAGAAAAGTTATAGTGGAATAACATAAAGAGCCATAACAAGATGGAAAAATATTATGTGTAAGAAAGGTTTTTGACAGCAGTGTCCCTTACCTTCCTAGTAAACTGTAGGTTTTTAAAAATGTTTCCTCTTGTTTTTCTTTTTGTTTTTGGGCTAGAGCCATACCACTTCCAGAAGGGCATCACTTTGTGTTTCCAGGCCAAACTAGCCCATCAGCCAAGATTCCTAGAATCCTATTATCTTACATTTGGTCTAGTCCAGGCTGTGACTCAGGCTAGCAGTCTGCTCACCCTGCTTTGGCCTTACCGGGTAATCATTCTAGTTAGTTCACAAGTAGTGGTTCCAGAGTGGGGATGCCTGAATTTGAATTCTAGCTCTGACACTTGACTAGCTGTGGTTATAGCCTTGGGCAGGTTATTTAACCCCTCTGTGCATTAGTGTTCTCATCTGCAAAATGGGGATAATGGTACACACATCACAGGATTGTTTTGAAGACTAAGTCAGATAATAAATGTGTAGTACTCATTATGTCTAGTAGCACATTCTTGTTGCTGTTACTATTATCGATATTCTACTGACACGAAGATTGGAATGTTTGAAAGTCCTTTATTTTGAGCCGAAATCTCTTTTCAATCTCTAACCATTGTGCTGCACAGAAAAAAATCGAACCCTTCCCTGAATTGCCAGCTTTCATTTATGCGGACAGGTAAGGAGATGAGTGTGAAAGCACACTGTAAATTGTGAAGTGCCATACTACCTACAGTGGAGCTTTTAGTACTATTCGATCATGTTCTACATTGTAATTATTATCTAACCTCTCCCTTCCACCTACCACATCTCATCTTTTTCAGATGTTCCTTCTAGTGTTCTAGTGTTCCTTCTAGTGTTCTTCATATAATAAGATTTCTAGATTATCATCTTAGTTGCCTTACTTGGGATAGCTTCTATTTATTCTTGTCTCCTTTAAATTTTTTTAATGTTTATTTTTTCAGAGAGAGAGACAGAGTACAAGTGGTAGAGGGGCAGAGAGAGAGGGAGATACAGAATCCGAAGCAGGCTCCAGGCCCTGAGCTGTCAGCACAGAGCCTGACGCAGGGCTTGAACCCATGAACTGTGAGATCATGACCTCATGAAGTTGGACACTTAACTGACTGAGCCACCCAGGAGCCCCTATTCATGTCTCCTTTAAAATAAGGCCTCTAGTACTTGACTTGGTCCTAGATATGCAGTGAGAATAGTGCAGAACATAGTGATAACATATTTATCTCCTCCATCCCTTAAAAATCTATACTTTGTAAGGGTGCCTGGGTGGCTCATTCAGTTAAGTGTCTGACTTTTGATTTCTGCTCAGGTCATGATCTCACAATTTGTGAGATTGAGCCCAGCATTGGGGTCTGTGCTCTCATTGTGGAGCCTGCTTGGGATTCTCTCTCTCTGTCCCTCCCCTGCTCTCTCTCTGTCTCTCTCAAAATAAATAAATAAACATTTAAAAAAAATCTATACTTTGTTAATGAAATGGAATATTGTGTCAGTTTGAGGGAATATGATCATTCTTCTGGCTCGAGCCTTTTCAGATGAAGTCCCATTAAACCTGTCGAATATTTTATTTTATTTTTTAAACCTGTTGAATATTTTAAAAACATAATTCACATATTTTTTTCATCAGATAATTTTTTCAGCCATCTCTGTGCCAGGTACTGTACTGTGTGCTGGGGAATGCAATGGTGGGTTCTACCTTTGTCTCTGTTATATTTCAGCTCCTAGTCTAGCCTGTTGATATCTTTGGACTTAAGCTCTATTTGAAAACAGATTAACTGTGTCTCTGTGTTTTCTGTCATTCATAAATTTGGTGAACATGCTTTATCTGTCTTCTGTAATGTGTTGGGTTAAAAATGGCATGTCCGTTGTACCAAGTACAGAGCCCTGAGGTAAGCAGCTAGATCTCCTTTTGTGAAGTTGGCATTGATCTGTTAGTGTCCTTTAAAATGTTTTTTTTTATTTTGAAATAATTATAGATTCAGAGGATGTTGCAAAGAAATGTATGGAGAAGTGCCTTGCACCCTTCCTTCAGCTTCTCCCAATGTTAACATGTTACACAAGTATAGTGCAACATCAAAACCAAGAAATTGACATTGGTACAATCCATAGAGCTTAATTGGGATTGTGTGTAAGTGTGTGTGTGCGTGTATGTGTGTGTGTGTAGCTCTATGCAGTTTTATCACATACATGAATTTGTGTAACCACCACCATAACAAGATACTTAATTCTGCCATCACTACAAGGCTCCCTTGTTCTATCCCTTTATAGCCACATCCCTTTTCCCCACCATGCCTACTCCCTGGCAACTGTTCTCCATCTCTATAATTATGTTATTTCACAAATGTCACATCCATGGAATCATGCAGTATATATCCTTTTGAGATGGGCTTTTGTCAGTGTAATTTTTTGAGGTTCATCCAAGTTTGTTCCTTTTTATTGCTGAGTAGCATTCTATTAACATTCTTTCTGAGTAATGTTATTCAGTCAATCATAAATCAAACTACCTGTATAACAGTGCAGGACACATCTCACTGAGTTTCACATGCATGTATTCTATGGGGAGAAATGACTTCAGTGACTTACTGAAACTCAAAATACTTAGTTAGGGGCACTACCTCAATCTTCCAGTCTGGCTACCTGATCTTTGCTCATAACCATCAGTTTAATACTCCACCACAGACTGTGTTTTCCATCAAGATCAGCAGTCTTCGATTTCTGAGCCGTTTTAGAAATATCTGGCTTTAGTCTACGGCCATACCACCCTGAACGTGCCTGATCTCATCTGATCTTGGAAGCTAAGCAGGGTCCAGCCTGGTTAGTACTTGGATGGGAGAAATACATGACTTTAAAATTTAAATATCTGACTTTGGCCATTGTCAAACTACAGTCTTCCTTCAGTTTTGTAGTGGGCCAGGATTTTTCAGAGGTTACCGGCAATGGTTTCTCGATCAGGAATGTTGGTTATGTCAGTACCACGGGCCATCCTCGATATGGGCCCATGGACCCAAATTCATTTTCAGCTGTTTGCTGTTCTCCATATCTCAGCATCTGTTGGGCTATGGTGAACTATTATCCATGTTTGTGCTACCACCATTTCCAGTTTGAAAATTATTCTTATCATTTAAGATGGAATAGAAGTAGGAACCGAGTCATCTCACTGGTATTCTTCTGTGCTCACTTGCTGTCTCTGTCATCCATTCACCAAGATCTTCTACTTAGGGTCAATGATCTTACCTTGAAAAATCCAAGTTTGCTATAGCTACATTAGTTCCTATAGCCTGCCAGCCTATTTCCTGCATAGCTCCATTGTATTCTTTAGTCGTTTCTCTTTTTTTTTCCCCTTTAAGATCATGGAGAATTGGTGATATTATGAAACCCCCCCCCCACCCGTGCCCCCACAAATCTTTTATTAAAATTTTTTTTGATGTTTTATTTATTTTTGAGAGAGAGACACACAGAGACACACAGAGAGACGGACAGAGCATGAGCGGGGGAGGGGCAGAGAGAGAGAGGGAGACACAGAATCCAAAGCAGGCTTCGGGCTCTGAGCTGTCAGCACAGAGCCTGATGTGGGGCTTAAACTCGTTTACCGTAAGATCCTGACCCGAGCTGAAGTTGGAAGCTTAACTGACTGAGCCACCCAGGCGCCCCACAAATCTTTTATTCTTAAACAGTAGCCCACTTAAGAGCCACTGTGGTCCCTTGTAGAAATTTTCACTCCCAGTATCTGGGGAGTATCTTTGTACCTATCATTTTTTTTTGTCCTTGGTCATTACTGCATGGTAATTAAGATGGCATGGCCATATTTCCTAAAGTTTTTTTCACTTCTACTTTTACCAATCAGTTCTTTTTTTCTTGGTCAAACTTATACAGAGTTGTAGTTCCCCTTGCTGCTTCCTTGGTATCCTAAAGAGTGAAATGTCCCTTTATAAGTTCAGCACAGCCCTATCCCTTTCATAGGCACATTGTCTCTTGGCTGGCACTCCCTTCTAAAATCTCCTGCGTTCCCCAGAACTCCTGTTCTTTGGTCATTCTTTGGTCAAGAAATGTATCTTTATTCTCAACCATTTTTCTGGATCTCCTTGTCTTGATGGCACTATTTTCTTCACTGCCTTCCCTCTTAAACGGAAGCTACTCATTCTCTCATAATTTCTCAATCTCAAAGCTGGTTTCCAGTGCCAAGATGTTGTTCAACAACTTTCCTTTTTCCTTATTCTTTAATATGAGTGACATCAGGTATTAAATTGACTCTCCTCATTGGCATAGACCAATCTTTGGGTTACTTGCTCCCATTCTTAGATGCCTTTGGCACCTAGCTTAGGTGCCATAGTCTATGCTATGCGGACTCCTGGCGTCATCTTAGATCATGCCAGTGGCCACATGGATGCATTCTCAAATGCTCCAGCATAACACCTTGACCTCCAATAATATGACCTTCATTTTCGATCTGCTTCAGCAATTTCCTTATATGGCCACACTTTGGGCCTTGTCACCAATTGGAACTGTTCTACTTTTGATATTTCAAACTCTAAAATTTAGCTTTTCAACTAAAACCTCTAGCCCTCCACATTCCTATTCCCTTGCTCTCACAGAAATTCTTTGACTTCATTGACCCTTCTAGTCCCTTCTCTTTTCTTGCCTGATTTTCAGTCCTCTCTTGCCTCTAAGGTCTTCTCCACTCAATCAACCATTTCCCATCCACATTCAACTCTGTCAGCCATTTGATATTAATTTCCACTAGTATCCTCAATTCCCTTATGTCCCTCTTGTTTCCCTGCACCTGCCCTGCCAATCCCCAAAGCTAGATGGACTTTAGCATCTGTTTTCTTCTTCCCCATTCCCAGGCTGCTGAACACTACTCAGGAAAATTGCCTCACCATGCTGATTATATCCATGACCAAACTGTGATTTCTGACCACAGCTGGATCCTCAACGGCTGCTTACTAATCCTTTTTTACACATTCCTTGTTGGTTCCTTTTCCAGTTTCCCACAGCATCTGTTCCATTTTCTTACTCTGTCCTTTTGGTGCCCCAGTTTAGCCCTCCCTATCCCCAACTCCCCTGAGCAGATAATCTAGTTACATACTTCCTTGAAAAGATAGAACCCATTGGTTACAAACTCTTTCCCTCGAGAAAATATTTATTTCCATGGCTACTTTTATCTTCATTCTTTTTGTATCGTCTTTTCCAAGGCTAACCTGTCTTTTTGCCTGTCTCCCTGTGCCCCCTTACAGGTATTCTTTTCCATTAATATCTCCTTTCCCTCTCTTTTATCTTTAGTATTTTTTCACAAAGAGCTCTTTTTCTTCTGTCTATAGACATCCAAGAATCCCCCTTCCACCTACTTCTCAAGCATCTTCTTTTAATTCTACCATCCCCATAGACTGATGGGATATCTTTTTCCTTCATTTTATCAGAAAATTTCTTGAAAGAGCCATCTATACTTCTTCATCTTTCTGTCTTCAACTCATAAAATCTGGCTTGTGCACCCTTCCCTCTACTAAAGACTGACCTTTCACAGGTCAGCAGTGACTTCAGAATTCAGATTGAGTGGATTAGATGTCAGAAGAAGGGTAAGGGACAGAGGAGGGAAGAGGTGTGTGCGTGTGTGTGTGTGTGTGTGTGTGTGTGTGTGTGTGTGTAAGTACATATACACTGATTTGCTCATGCCTGTTTAGAGGGGAAAGGAAGTATGAAGGGGAGGGGTAGAATTCAATACTGTACCTTTCTTCTGTTCCTGGGAAGTTCATAGCATGATGTAATAACATCCCTTCTTTCTTTATGCTTTTTTTCTCAACCAACTGCTATTTGCCATGTTTTCTCCATCTAATTTGTTGAACTCCATAAGAAAGTACCATCATTTTATTGCAAGTAGTGATGATGATGGTGATGATGATGATGAATGATAGTGTCCACCTTTTGGGTGCTCACTGAGTACTGCACACTGTGATAGATATTTAAATGCATTGTAAGCTTTAATCTTCATAATACCTAGCGAATTACCTATTCTAATACCCATTTTATGGATGGGCCAGTGAAAGGTCAGAAAGAATAAGTATCTTAACCAAGATCACATGACAAGTAAGAGGCAGCACAGGCAGTTCAGCCCTGGTCAGCCTGGCTTCAAATTTCTCTTTTACTATACTCTACTGCCTTCTATGATCTAGTGCCAGATGCCATCTCACTAGCTCTTGATTATGATAACTGTGAAGTCATATTTGCTTTCTGGTGTTTCAAATACCCAGTGACTATTACCACTAACTCAGTTAAATCTGTCTGTGGGCTTCTTCAACCCTAGGCACGATTTCTAGCTCTTTTGTCCAGTTATCTCCTGAAGAATAGTAGGTATTTCTTCCAGTGTGGTTTTTCTTTCTATGTCACATTTTTTGTTAGTATTTTTACCCTTCCCTTAGCATTTTACTTTGAGTCCATATTCATCATGTTAATGAATCTCTAGAAAAATCATTTCTTCCTGGTCTATGTGAAATTCCCTCTCTCCCTTGCCAGAAGTCCATCATTCTGAGATCTTAAGTAATTATCCGGAAAACCACATCCTATTCTTTGACATAATCTAAGTAGCAAGATACCCATTTCCCATATCTTCCCTTCTAGTCAAAAGTTATGGCCTTTAACAGGAGGAAGGGGTGAAAAGCTTCCACACACCCTTAAAGTGTTCAGTTTTCTACCCCAGCTTTCAAAGTCCATAGATACAGTCTAGGTTCTTCTTGCTTGTATAATTTGTTCCCAGATCTAAACATTTGAAGGACTAAAAGTAAACTGGAAGGTGGGTAGCATCCATGTCCATCTCATTGAAAGAGTCAAAAATGTCCAGGATGGGAGAATCAGCTGAGGTGGGGGGGAAGAAGCCCTGATGTCACTTGGGCTGAGGACATACACAGATAAAGACAACTGCAAACTTAACAGTAAACACTGTTTCTCCCAAAGTCATGCAACAGCTGTAAAAAGCTACAAAGACACTGTTTCACTGAATACTGTTTTCTTGATGATGCACCAGACATGCTGTGCTGTATCCCTCTGTTACTGGAGATTCCTAATTTCTGAGCTGCCTTTACCTCAGAACAGCACCTAGTCAATCCCTAGTTTATCCCAGCTTCTAATCTTGTCTCATAAATAATAACCAATCCAGAACTGACCCCCATTTTCCTTATGTATTCCTCAGAATCATTCAGTAGGAACCCAAAAGATGCTTCCTTCCTCCATATTGGTTCCCTCCTCTCATGGTTCTTCTGGACTCCCCTCCCTTATGATGAGTAAATAAATGTGACTTTTTCAGACTATAGATTTGTCCTTGGTGGTCTCTGACATATTAAGCTTTAAATGTCACTCTCACCTTGAGAGGGCTTCCCCAAAATGAAAATTTGGCCTACTTAAATTAAGTTCAAGCCTAGCCCACTTCCAGATTTCTTGCTTTGAGAATGAAGGCCCCCTTCCTGGCTCAGTCTAGGTAAGGTGCTGGTATCAGATTGATATGATGCCATAGCATGAGCTAAAAACCCAGTAATAGAACAATATTGGGGGCTTGACATGCCAAGGTCAGTACTAAACATGGTGGTAAAAAGGATTCAGACATAATGAGCAGCCAGACAGTGAATCCAGAAGGAGGTGAGCAGTGAAAGAAGTGAGGGACATTCATTGGTTTAAAAAATATTTTAAGCAAGTGTTTGAGTTGAGGGACAAGAGCAAGCTATTCTGGGTAGAGCAGACTGACTTGTGTAAAAGGGTGGAAGGCAGAATGAATGAGTCATGTTGGAACAATAGCCCTTCTCTTGAAACTGGAGAAGCAAGGAATGAGAAAGCTTGCATTTGTTGATCTTTCTTCTTGGTGAAGTATATGGTTTGAGGACTGGGGAAAGGCTGGTTAGGGTTTAAGAAGGTACAGCTGATGGCCATCATAGTAAGATAAATCTAGTCTAGAAAGGAGGAGGAATGGAAATGTCTAGCAGTACCCAGGACAGAGTGGTAACCACTTGGCTGCTTCTTTTGAAGGCACTTGTTACCTGTAGGGAAGGTGCTTTCAACTTCTTACCTGGACCACTCAGAGCAAGGAGCTATTACTTCCTGCTTGATTCTGGTCTTACATTAAGAAAAAGTGAAGACAGTGTCCCTCCTTAGAAGGGATCTCAGGACAAATATTGCAAATCAGGCCAGTACTGCCCTCAAAAGAGAGATGACAGGTGAGTTCTGTCCTAGTTACCCTGAAGACCTGTGCTGTTTCCCAGTGAGGCTATTTAGGAGAGAGTCCACATTCTTCCTGTTTGTGGACCATTAAATCTTGTCTTTTTTTCTGATTATCACCAACAAGTGCTAAGCAATGCCTGCATTGCGTCATCATTTTGGCTGAAACCAAAGCCTTAATTCTGATGCTTCTGTAGTAAACTACCACCTTTCTTATCTTGCGCAACTTCATTGAGGTTGGTTAACTGCTTAGGCGGTAACTCTTCCTCTTCTGAGTCTTTTTTTTTAAATGTTTATTTATTTTTGGGAGAGAGTGCAAATGGGAGAGGGGCAGAGAGAGGGACAGAAGATCTGAAGCGGGCTCTGTGCTGTCAGCAGTGAGCCTGATGCTGGGCCTGAACTCATGAGCTGTGAGATCATGACCTGAGCCAAAGTTGGATGCTCAACTGACTGAGCCACCCAGGCGCCCTCCTGAGTCTTTTAGTCCCTATTTGGATGTGATGCATGTTGCATTTTTAACTCTGACTTTAAAAATAACGTTAAGTATGGCAAATTTGGTTTGGAAGAATATTTGTTCAGCAACCATTTGTTGAGCACAACTATGTGCCAGAAAATGTCAAATGATGTTTTGAATAATTGAGTCACTTTGTTCAAATCAAAATGGTGAACTACTTACCAGATATGTTCTTTAGAAAGAGCTGTCAAAGGAGTAGTTGAGAGATTACACCTTGAAAAGAAAAACTTCATTAATTCCATCCAATTGTTAAGTAAAATCAGTGTATTTTAGTGAAAGGTGTAGCTTGAGATAGACTTTCAAGTTATAGCTTTAATGAACAAGTAGCAACTTAGTACCAGGCTCTGTTCTAAGCACCTTACAAATATTAACTCATTAATCCTCATGATAGCCCTATGAGGTGGATACTGTTTTCACGCCTATAAAATAGATGAAGAAAGTGAGTCACATAGAGGTTGAGTACCTTGCCCAAAGTTAACAAGGCTATTAAGTCGTGATGTTGGGATTTGAATATGGGCAGTGTGTTTCCTTAGTTTGTGCTACCTGTACTGAGCGGCAGATTGGTTCTTTTTGAGGGATCTGTAAGGTCAATTTGCCCAAGTGGATATATATATGTGTGTGTGTGTGTGTGTGTGTGTGTGTGTGTGTATGTATATATGTATGTATGTGTGTATATATATATATATATATATAATTTATTTATATATAAATATAATTTATTTTTTCTTTTTGTTTTTTTCTTTTTTTAAATTTTGCAATTGATGTTCTTATCAAACTCCTTTATCCCTGTATAAAGATTTATCTACCCAACTGTAATTCAGCTTATGACAAATTCTGAATTAATGGTATTTATTCTTTTAGTTTTGTTATTTTTTGCTAGGTTTTCCAGTACTCATTCTGTGCCAGACAGTTATCTCCAGGTCTCATCGTTTCAGTTTCATGAGCACACGTTTCCATTGCTCCCTCAACAGCAGATTCCTCCAGACCCCATGTGGGATGATTTTATCTTGCCTCAGTCTATTGGTGACCGAGTCTCCAAAGTTGAGGGAAAAACCTTTCTTGAAGTATATCACTCTGCACTTTGCACAGTGACCAAAAATTGTGTCACATACAACAAAATATATGTGCTCTCAGGGCACTGAGCAGAGGGATTGAAATAAATCAGTCAGCAGTCACATGTTCCTCCTTCCACTTGGAAGGTGAATGCTTGTAATCCTATGTCTCCTCAGTTTAAAACCAGGAGCACCAAAGTAATAAAGGGGCTGAAGGACCTGCTTGGTCTTGGTCTAATGATTTGTGGGATTGTTTGGCCTTGAGAACATGTGATTTTTATGTTTTTTTTTATCAGCTTTATTGAGACATGGTGACATAAAGTAACCTGCACATATTTAAAATGTACAATGTGATAAATTTTGTGATAAGTTCTGAAACATGCATACATCTGTGAAACCATCACCATAATCAAGATAATGAAGGTATCTATTACCTCCAGAAGTTTCTTCCCAGTCTTCATTCCTCCCTTCTGGCATTCTCAGCCAGCCCCCAAGCCAATCTGCTTTCTATCACGATGTGATAGAAATGGTAATTTGCATTTCTCAGAGTTTTATGTAAATGGAATTACACAGTATGCAGTCTCTATTGTTTGGCTCCTTTTATTCAGCATATTTAATTTTTTGAGATTCATCCATGTATGTATCAGTTCACTGGTTTTTATTGTTCTGTAGTGTGGACATTCCACAATTTGTTTATCTGTTCCCCTGTTGATGGACATTGGAGTTGTTTTTGGGTTTTAGCTACTGTGAATAATGCTACTGTGAACACTGGTGAGCAGATCTTTCTGTGGACATACACTTGTATTTCTCTTGGGTAAATAGCTAAGAGTGGAATGACTACATCATACAATATGTGTATATTTAACGTTTTAAGAAACTGCCAACACATTACCCAAAGTGGTTGCTGATGGGAATGTAAAATGTAGAGTCAGTGAGTTTCAGTTGCTCCATATCCATGCCAATACTCAGTGCAGCCAGTATATTTAATTTTAGCCATTCTAGTTATGTGTGTAGTGAGTGGTATCTCACTGTGGCTTTAGTTTGTTTTCTTACTTTTAACTTGTATCCTATCTTAAGTGTTGTTTTTTAATGGACAGCATACAGTTCTTGCTTTTTAAAACCAGTCTTTTTAAAACCATATTTCTGTCTTTATTTGGTTTGTTTAGACTATTTATGTTTTAAATAGAATTCTTTATGTAACTCACCTAGTTATACAATTTAATGGCTTTTATTATGTTCAGGGTTGTGCAGCTACCCCCATAATCTTATTTTCGAATGTTTTCATCACCCTGAAAGAAGCCCTGTATCCATTAGCAGTCAGTCTCACTCCACTTTCCTCCATGCCAGCCCTAAGCCAGCCCTAATCTACTTTCTGTCCCTGTATATTTGCCTATTCCAGGAATTTCCTTTAAGTAGATACCTATAATATGTGGTCTTTTGTGACTGGCTTCTTTCACTTAGCATAATGTTTTCAAGGTTCCTCCATGTTGTAGCATATAACAGTACTTCATTTTTTGGCTGAGAAGTAATTCCATTGTGTAGATATGCCACATTTTGTCCATCAGTCGATGGGCTCTGGAGTGGTTTCTATGTTTTGGCTATCATGAATAATGCCATTATGAACAATCACATGTAAGTTTTTGGTTGGCTATGTGTTTTCATTTCTCTTGGTTATATACTTAGGAATGGAATTACTGGGTCATATGGTAACTCTCTGTTTACTATTTTGTGAAATTTCCAAAAAGTTTTTTTTTCCCCCTAAAGCAGCTGCATCGTTTTACATTTCCAGCAGCAATGCATGAGGGTTCCAATTTTAACACATCCTTGCCAGCACTTGTTAGTGTCTGTCATGGGATGTCCTTCTCATTTATTTACGTCTTGTTTAATTTCTTTTAAAAAGGTTTTGGAGTTTTCAGAGTACAGATTTTATACTTCTTTTATTAAATTTATTCCCAAGTATTTTATTATATTTTGAAGGTATTATAAATGTAATTTAAAAAATTTTTTATTAAAAAAATTTTAAATGTTTATTTCTGAGAGAGAGAGAGAGAGAGAGAAATGGCAGAGAGAGAGGGAGACACAGAATCTGAAGCAGGCTCCAGGCTCTGAGCTGTCAGCACAGAGCACGATGCGGGGCTCAAACCTATGGACCGTGAAATCATGACCTGTGCCAAAGTCAGATGCTTAACTGACTGAGCCACCCAGGCACCCCATAAATGTAATTTTTATCTTAATTTCACTTCAGATTATTCATTGCTAGTGTGTGAAAATGCTCTTGATTTTAGCATGTTGGCCTTGTATTCTGCAGCCTTGCTGAAGTCACTTATTAGTTCTAATAACGTTTTAGTGAATTCCTTAGGATTTTCTGTATACATGATCATGTCCCTTGTATTTACAGATAGTTTTACTTCTTATTTTTCAGTCTGGATACTGTTTATTTATTTTTCCAGCCTAATTGCCCTGGCTAGAACTTCTAGTAACAGTACTGAATAGAAGTAGTAAGACTGTATATCTTGCCTTTTTCCTGATTTTAGGGGAAGCATTCAGTCTTTCACCATTAATTATGATGTTAGCTCTGGTTTTTTTGTAGTTGGTCTTTAATCATGTTGAGGAAGTTCTCTTCCATCCTGAGTTTATTGATTGTTTTATCATAAAAGACCCTGAGTAGCAAAAGCAATCTTGAAAAACAAAAGTAAGGCTGGAGGCATCACAGTTCTGGACTTCAAGTTATATTACGAAGTTGTAATAATCAGAACAGTATGGTACTGGCACAAAAATAGACACAGAGATCAATAAGACAGAATAGAAATCCTGGAGTGAACCACAACTGTTTGATTAATTAATATTCAGCAAAGCAGGTTAAGCTCAGTCGGTTAAGAGTCCAGGTTTAGCTCAGGTCATGATCTCATGGTTTGTGAGTTTGAGCTCCGTGTCAGGCTCTGTGCTGTTGCTCAAAGCCTGGAGCCTGCTTCAGATTCTATGTCTCCCTCTCCTCTCTCTCTGCCCCTCCCCTGCATGCTCTCTCTCTCTCTCTCATAAATAAACAAACATTAAAAAAATAAAAAAAAAAAAGAATATCCAATGGAGAAAACACAGTCTTTTCAACAAATGGTGTTGGGAAAACTGACAACAACATGCAAAAGAACGAAACTGGACTACTTTATTACACCATACATAAAAACAAATTCAAAATAGATTAAAGACCTAAATGTGAGACCTGAAACCATAAAAATCCTAGAAAAGAGCACAGGCAGTAAACTCTTTGACATCTGCTGTAGCAACTTCTTTCTAGATATGTCTCACAAGGCAAGGGAAACAAAAGCAAAAATAAACTATTGCAATTACATCAAAACAAAGATCTTTTGCACAGCCAAGGAAATAATCAACACACCTAAAAGGCAACCTACTGAGTGCGAAAAGATATTTTTAAATGAAATATCTGATAAAGGGTTAGCATCCAAAATATATAAAGAACTTATAAAACTCAAAACCCAAATAACAAATAACCTGATTAAAAAATGGGCAGAAGACATGAATAGACATTTCTCCAGAGAAGACATCCAGATCGTCAGCAGACACAGTGAAAAGATGCTCATCATCACTGATTATCAGGAAAATACAAATCAAAGCTATAATGTGAGGTCACCCACACCTCTCAGAATGGCTAAAATAAACACAAGAAGTGATAGGTGTTGGCAAGGATGTGGAGGAAAACGGACCCACACTGTTGGTGGGAATGAAATCTGAAGCAGCCACTGTGGAAAACAGTTGAAGATTCCTCAAAAAACTAAAAAAAGAAATACCATATGATCTAGTAATTCCAGTACTGGGTGTTTACCCAAAGAAAATGAAAATATTAATTAAAAAAGGTATGTGCACTCCTATGTTTATAGCAGCATTATTTACAATGGCCAAAATTTGGAAGCAACCCAACTATCCATCAATAGATGAATGGATAAAGAAAATGTGGCGTATATATACAAAGGAATATTACTCAGCCATAAAAAAGAATGAAACCTTGCCATTTGCAATGACATAGATGGACCTGGAGAGTGTTAAGTGGATTAGTCAGAGAAACACAAATACCATATGATTTCACTCATATGGAATTTAAGAAACAAAACAAATGAGCAAAGTGTGGAAGGGAGAGAGAGAGGCAAACCAAGAAACAAACTCTTAGCCATAGAGAACAAAGTGCTGGTTACCAGAGGGGAGGTGGAGGGGGGTGGTGGGTGATATAAGTGATGGGGATTAAGGAGTGCACTTGTTTTGATGGGCACTGGGTGTTGTATGGAAATGTTGAACCACTGTATTGTACACCTGAAACTAATATAACACTATTTTTTAACTGGAATTAAAATAAAAGCTTTAAAAAAAGAGAAAATCGTGTGTCAGCCTCTGCCCTAGGAATGAGCTGGGGTGAGGGTGATCCAGGCCTAGTGTTCTTGGCGTGCTGCACCTGGAGTAGAGTTTCTGCCGTACAAGTGGGAGGTGGGTAAGGGAAGGGAGATTTGGTCTTTTTGGCTGCACCTGATTGGAATAAAACTTCTTCAGTGCCAGTGGGGGTGATGAGAAACAGCAGTTATCTGCTGCTCCTGGGGTGAAACGGTAGCCCCAGACTGGGAGTGGTGAGGGGAAGGAGCCCCCCACCCCCCCATCTTCTTGGCTACCCAGGGTAGAGCCTCTATAACACAGAGCTTGGGGAAGGGTGGTAAGGAAGCAAGTACTAGCTCAAATGCATCTACTCTCACTGTTCTTGCTGAGATTTAATACATTTTCTTCAATGTACGCTTCTCCATTTGCTGCATGCTCTTAGGACAATTCCGGAGACTTTAAATGATTGCTTTTAAAAATAATTTTTACCAGTTAAGTTGTTGCTTTGCTGGGGAGAAAGCTCCTTACTCTGACATTCTGTAGGTCTCAATGATTACAACTTCTAGTTAAAAAGTTATATGGAAATAATTTCAAAGTTACAAAAAATTTGCAAAAAAAAAAAAATAGTACAAAGGACACCCTTATACCCTTTACCCAGATTCACTTATCGTTAACATTTTACTCCATTTGCATATTATTCCATTTGCATGCTCTTGTGTGCATATGCATATGTGTGCATATTTTCTGAGCCACTTGAGGGTAAAACACATACATCATGGCCATTTACCCTAACTGAGTGTGCATGTTTTAGGAATAAGATACTCTTACATAATCCTAGGATAGTTACCAATTTCACTAAACTTAATATTGATTCTTTAACCTACCATAGGAATTCTAATCTTCTATTTTTATCTCATGCTTTCTGCCTCTGGTTTTGTATGTGTTTTATATTGTAGATAATATTAATACAGCAGCACATACATGAGAGTCCATACTTGAATGTTTTCCTACTGCTAGGCCTGTACAATAAAAGGATTTGTGGAGCAACTAATCCAGAGTTTGACAAAGTGCTTTTATCATATTTGTTGGCTCAGCTGATCCTACTACCACCTGTGACATAAGCAAGATATATTTCCCTACCCATATCAAACATGAAGAAACACTGAGGAATTCACTAAAGATCTAAAGCTTTGCAAGTGTTAGACCTGGGCCTCAACATCAAGATTTCTGACCCCAGAGTCCATACTCTTTCCACACCAAATGACATTGCTGAATAAACTCTTAGCATCTACATGTGACTTTTCTGCTTAAGAATTCTAAAGCAATTTAAGGTCATATGACTCTAAAACCTGTGCCAGATGCTTCCAGCATATAAAGACATTGTGGCTTAGTGAGGTTAAGTGACTGTCATTCCCTACTCACCTCCCACCCTAAGCAAAGTAGGGAAAAGGAAATCTTACTGCCGTATCCCTTCCTCCTCTCAAAATGACCCCCAGATAGCCTCAGAAATGTTTGACTTGATTGCATAGCAACAACGTTTATATGGCACTTTACTGACTAGAAAGCATTTTAATACATTCTTTCATTTTAGGGCCAGGATAACCCTGTGAAAGCAGAACCCCAGGGTGATGTGTGTGTACCTTCAAGTCTGAGCAGTGCTTCCTCTGGGGCACTGGCCCTTTGCCTCTACTCAACCCTGGCTCTCATTGTCCCCTCACCAAATTATCTGGCCACGCCCATGAATTCTTGTCACAGCCAGTGCCAGAGAGTCCTTTGAAGCCAGACAATTTCTCTTTAGTCGAAGGTGGCAGTCTTTAGAGTGGGATATAGGAGATAATCTACTAGGATGTGGGAAGGAAATAATTAGAATCTTTTTTTTTTTTGCCATTTCCTCTAGCTGTTCTTTCATTCTCTGTATCTTCTTTCTTTTTCTTTTTTCTTTCTTTCTCTTTCTTTCCTTTTTTAAAAATTTTTAATGTTTATTTATTGTTGAGAGAGAGAGCACGAGCAGGGTAGGGGCAGAGAGAGAGAGGGAGACACAGAATCTGAAGCAGGCTCCAGGCTCTGAGCTGTCAGCATAGAGCCTGATGTGGGGTTTGAACTCAGTCAGATCATGACCTGAGCCAAAGTCGGACGCCTAACTGACTGAGCCACCCATGCGCCCCTCTTCTTTATTTATTTAAAGTTTATTTACTTATTCTGAGACAGAGAGAGTGCACAGGAGGGGCAGAGAGAGGGGGAGAGAGAGAGAATCCCAAGCAGGCTGTGGGGCTCGAACCCACAAATGGTGAAATCATGACCTGAGCCAAAACCAAGAGTCGGATGCTTAACTGACTGAGCCACCCAGGTGCCCCTCTCTGTATCTTCTTTTTTAACAGCTTTATTAAAATATAAATCACATTCTGTCAACCCCCCTATTTAAAGTATATGATTCAGTGGTTTTAAGTATATCCACACTGATTGCAAAACATTTGTGTCCTATCAAAAAGAAACCCCATGCTCTTTAGCTGTCACTCACTGCTCATTCTCCCCAGCCCCCTAGCCCCAGGCAACCCCTAATGTGCTTTCCATCTCTATAGATTTGCCCAGTCTAGACCTCTTTTATAGATGGAACCACACAATATGTGATCTTTCGTATCTCGTTTCTTTTGTTCAGCATACTATTTTCAAGGTTCATCCATGTCATAGTATATAACAGAACCTCACTCATTTCTGTTGCCCAACAATATTCCATTGTGTGACCATACCACGTTTCATTTACCCAGTCACCAGTTGATGGACATTAGGGTTGTTTCTACTCTTTTTGCTATTATGAATAATGGTGCTATGAACACTTGTGCACAAGTGTTTTGGTGGACATATGTTTTCATTTCTCTTGGAGATTACTGTGTTCCTTGGTTAGCATAAATGTTGTTTTCAACTCTGAGAGAAGAAAAGAGAAAAGAGAATGTGGCTCTTGGCAGGTTGGCAGGGAATAAAAGTTTTATGTGTTTTTTTGGCTTTCCATGTTATCCTTCTCACTCAGCCCTATTGTGTTGACCTTGCTGTTTAGCTCTTTACCCGTCTTCCTGCCTACATCTTACTCCTGTCAAGGATGCTGGGAGGTGAAAGGAAACATTTATGTAGTAATGTTGAAGTACCAAGTACTTCACATTTAACTTTATAACAACCCCTTATGAGGTCATTGCTGTTGAACCCATTTAAAGATGAGGAAACTAAGGCTCTGAGACTGTGTGATGTGTTCAAAATCACCCAACAGTTAAGAGGCAGAAGTGAAATGTGCTCACCTCTACTTGATTCTGAAGCCCTTGCTCTTCCCATATACTCTGTCCCAGATGAGGTATTTATTGAGGTTCAGAGGACAGCCCTTGCCTGTCACTGGAAACACCAAGGTGGATGTAGGGAGTGAGAAAAAAAAGGGAAGAGGATGCCAAGATTTTGATGAGACTACATAAGTGGGGTATGTGAGAGGTGGAGGGGATGGTAGGTAGATAAAAAGTACAAGCCGCGGGGAGGGGGGCACCTGGGTGGCTCAGTCAGTTGAGCGTCTGACAGCGCAGAGCCTTCTTTGGATTCCCTCTCTCTCTGCCCCTCCCTCGCTTGTGTGTGTCTTCTCTCTCTCTCTCTCTCTCTCTCTCTCTCTCTCTCTCAGAAATGAACATTAAAAAACCCCCACAAAATTAGAAGCTGGTTTGGGGAAGGAAGATGTTGGTGAGTGCTCAGTTTGAGACGTGTGGAATTTGAGAGCATCATTCATTCAGCAGATGCTTCAGTGGCTTGTCTGTGCCACGTGCGTTGCAGGACACTGGAGAGACACTGAAGAGTCACACAGCCATGGTTCCTGCCGTAATGGAGCTTGTGGGCCTAGTAGGGCAGACAGACAAAAACCATAATAATCAAGTGTAATGGGTATCGCCATAGAAGAGAGGAGAAGGATTTAATTGAGGCCTCTGCAGAAAGTGATTCTATAAGGCTCTGAGATGAGAAGAATTTCAAAATGGCTATAGCCTAAGACATAAATTGGGGAACGACATGGAATTACCGGAGATTCACAGGAGGTAAAAAGTTTTAGTCGACATTCATAGGAAAGTTGAGAGTTGATAATGTCGTTTCCCTCCACTTTCCTCCTTCCTACCTGGTGAGTTCTCTTCTGCTATCCCTTTGTCTAGGCAGCTCCTGCCCATCTTTATCATCATCTTTCAGAAAAGCCGTGATCCCCTGTTCCATGTCCCCACAGTTTCCTGGGCCTACTTATCAATCACACTGTCTCTTCTATTAATTGCAAACACCCTAAGAGGATGTGTTCATTAGCCTGAGTAGCCCCTCAGTGCCTGACACATAGTAGGATGTATGTGTGGATGGATTAAACAGAAAGGACCACATCTTGAGAAAGATCTGTATCTTGTACAAATAGGAGGAGGCTTTATCACGTCACAGAAAAGGAGCTTGGTTGCCAGTGTTTCGGTTGTGACAATTGGCTGCGGGTGGTGTGGTTACAGGCATGTGGTAGGGGCCAAGGGTGCTGCTAAACATCCGACGGTACACAAGACAGCCCCCAACAACAAAGAGTCAGTAGTGTGGAGGTTGAGAAACCCTGGTCTAATCTAAATCTAGTTTTGTACTGTTTTACCTAGAAAAGTGATCTCAAAGTGTGGACTCCAGGTAGTTGTGGCATCACCTGGGAACTCTTAGAAAGGCAAATTCTAGGGTCCCACCCCAAAGCCACTGAAGGAGAAACTCTGGGGTTGAGACCCAGCTCTGTTTGAATAAGCCCTCCAGGGGATTCTGATGCAGGCTGAAATTGGAGAAGCACTCCTAAAGTCCAAAACCTGGTTGGTAACAGAGCCAGCATCAGAACCTCCAGAGAAGCCAGAGTAGGAGTGGCCAAGGAGTAATGTTAGAACAGTCCCCAGGAAGTGAAGATTTCCAGAGTGAAGTGGTCACTGCTATTAAATATCCCTGAAGAGTTGATAAATATGAGAACTGGCAAAGGGAGGCAAGGCTGCTGCTCAGAGTTAAGACTCCTGAAATGGAGGGAGGTGAGGATAATGTCGTTAAGTGGTAGCCTGGAGTTGGAGGGGTGGGGACCTGAAAGCTTTTAGTTTGCAGTCATCTTTGCAAAATGACAGCTTTTTGAAATTTATATTTCAGGTTAGGCTTGTGGGAATAACTTGGCAGGTACTCTCATCCCTCTTAACACAGCGGCTCTTATTCTTTGTGTGATTTCTTTCAGGCTTTGTCTATGTATGTAACTATTTTTACAGTGGAGCATTCTGCTCTCACAATAAATAAAAAGGTGTTTTCAAAGGTTATGCCAGAGCAATAGGCAGTGTTTTGCTATGGCAGCAAAGGTAAACTTGATCTCATTGTCAGTTTGTTCGGCTTGGGGGCAGGGTGGTTTGGCAGAATTTGATGTTCTAGGAAAAGCCAGCCTGGTGCACTGAGGCTAATTTTGGTGATCTGGGAAGAAAACAACAGAAAACCCAATTTCACGACAGAAATTTTTCTTAAGCCTCATTAAGGAAGCTGAGAATATAGATAGGTAACTGGGAGAAAGGTCTCCCTTAGGACACTAGCTCACATGATAAATAGCAGGTACACAGAGTGCTATTTCAGAGCCATCCTGTGGATTTTCTACATTTTATTTGGATTGATAGTTGGATTGACTAGTTTTTTCAAGAAGCTTTTTCTTGAGTGGAGGTAGAGGAGAAAAGGATTTTACATCCTTATCTATTTTGGGGGAAGGAGAGTTAGAACAGGTGCTGGGGTTAGAGATTTGTTTCCCTAACAAATTGAGTACCTTAGGGAAATCCTCCCTAACGTTGGATATAATTTTTGTTTTAAAAAGCAGTTATTTTGCCTAGAGGATTTTTCCCCCTTCGTTAAAAAAAAAAGACTTAATGATTATATGTGTGTCAGGCACAGGGCAATGAATCTTTGAGTACACTTTACAAGTCAGATAAATTAATGGAGGTATCCTTAGTTTATAGATGAGGAAACTGAAGTTCAAAGAAGTGAAATGAGTGGTCAGAGTCAGACAACAAATAAGTGTCAGAGTTAGAATTCTAAATCCTAGTATGTTTTTCTCCAAGTGTACTGTAATTTCCACAGTAATAGTTGCCCTAGCGATCAGTTTCTTAGAGGTACCTGAGATGCTTTCATAGCTCTCCTTTATTAGACTAAAATCAGTACCCAAGGTTGTATATCAGGACCATGGGGAAGGGGGAGACTTTTTAAAAATATGTGTCTAGACTGGCCCCAGAGAGGATCTACTGAAGGGAGACTAAAAAAAAAAAAAAAAAAAAAAAAAAAAAAAAAAAAAAAAAAAAAAAAAAAAAAGAGAGAGAGAGAAAGAAAGAAAGAAAGAGAGAGAGAGAGAAAGAGAAACCAGAAGAAGAACCACCTCCCCCAAATTTCCTCCTAGTGCCTTTTCTTTCCCAGAAGGCAGGCCGTACAAAGGCTGATTTTAGAGTGTGGAGCAGGTGGTGGGCAGGGCTGGGCCAGCCAGCAGCAAGCCGATTCAGCTGTAATGGTGACAGCTGCTCCTCTCCAGTTGCCCATAACTAGCTGATCTCAATCACCTGGAAGAGGGACAGGGCGCTGTGGCCATGGGAAACTGGTGTCAAGCTTCTGGGGCTCATATTTTATCTCTGTTGTAGACCAATGGTGAGACCTTGGGTAAGCTGATCCCTTAAATTCCCCAGGAGACACAGTAAAGTAGTGGTTAAGTGTAGAAACTTTGAGATCTGAGGAAGTGGGTTTAAGTTCCAGCTCCACTACTTGTACTAACTGTACACCCAGGCTTAACTTCATGGGCATGTATGTGACCTGTGCAGTCCTTCAGAGCCAGGCAGTTGAAAGGGCCTTGCACTTGGTTTAATTCTCTGTTGCTGTGTTGAAATTCTTAATTTTTGGACAAGGGACCCTACATTTGCATTTTGCACTGGGCCCCGCAAATTGTGCAGCTTGCCCCATGTTACTTTTGGGAAATTACTGAACTGTTCTGAGTTAGTTTCCCCAACTGTTAAATGGAGATTGTACTGAGGTTTATGCAGAAGACACATGTGAAGCATTTACTTGTAGGTGTAGAGTATGTGACTGGTTGATGTTAGCCATCCTTAATGAGGCAATGGGCCTCAGTTTCTTCATCTGTAAAATGAAAGTGCCAGATTAGAGTACGTCTTCAATTTCCTTTACAATATATAGTATACCTATAACATTCCCAGTAAGAAAGCACTTCGAAAAACATAGTGGCTGCTATTTAAATGTAAGGGTTCTTTTCCTTTCTTTATGGTCCAGATTAAAAAAAAAAAAAGCACATTCACATTCATTTTCTCTGCTTATAGCCTCTACCTGCCAGTCTTGAAATCTCCTTTGAAAATTCTTACATAATGACTTTAACTCCCATTTAATATATTTTAAATCTGCCTTGTCAGTGATAAGATGAATATGGTCTGAAGATCTAATGTATAACATGGTGACTGTAGTTTATAACACCATATTATATAATTGAAATTTGGTGAGAGTGTAGAACCTAAATATTCTCACTAAAAAAGAAAGATAAATATGTGAGATGATGGATGTATTAATGAACTACATGGGCAGAATCCTTTCACGATGTATTCTTAAATCACCACAATGTACACCTTAAAGATCTTGCAACATGGGGTACCTGGGTGGCTCAGTTGGTTAAGCATCCGAATCTTGGTTTTGGCTCAGGTCATGATCTCACAGTTCGTGAGTTTGAGCCCCGAGTCGGGCTCTGTGCTGACACTGTGGAGCCTGGTTGGGATTTTCTCTCTCTCCTTCTCTCTCTTCCCTCCCTTGCTTGTTCTCTCTCTCTCTCTCTCAAAATAAACTTAAAACATTTTAAAGATCTTACAACCATTATTTGTCAGTTATACCTCAATAAAACTGAAAAAAATAAAGAATGTGTCCTTTATTTAGTGAGTAAAATATGTGAAGTAGGGAGGTTTGAACTGTAGACTCCCAAAAAGGTAGACATTTTTTTCAACAAATGTGTGAGATAAAGGTAGGAGCAAGGTGTCTGTGGAAACATGGTGGGCGGGGATGAGGAGGAGGTCCTGGAGGGTACAGCAAGATTAAAGGAGTGTTTGTGGTTCTGTTTTAAATGGGAGAGTTGGACCACATGCATCACTGGACATAAAGGGGGTCCCATGGAGACATTTGAAGCACAGGCCCCACAAAGGCAAGGAAGATCATTGCTGAAATGCAAGTTAGAGGGCCAATTTTGGAGAAGATGGGGGGTACTTCATTCTCTGAAATGAGCAAAAATAGGTTGAAGATAGTATGAATTTTTTCTCCTTATATACTGAAATACCTTAAAAGAAAAGAGGGCTTTATCTTTCCCACAGAGTACCAACTATTTATACAACCGTGTCATCTTTTTGTGTCCTTGTCATTTTTACCAAAAGACACATTTGTGTTCTATCTTTTTTTTATTCAAGTATTTGTCTCTTCTAACACTCCCCCACCATGGGCCAAACACTTTTGGTGACTAGATTTTAGTCCTTCACTAATGTACCAGAGTTTATTTAGCCATTGACCAATTTTTCAAACATTTGGGAAGCAGATGGTTTATTTGAGAGAATGAACTTAAACACGATTTTCACACATTGCTTATTTCTGTGTGCCACAGGGTAGTTCTGAAGCTTTTTACCTGCCTTGAGTTATTTCTGTTCATTCTTCAGAATCAACAAAATATAATTCACTTTTAGCTTATCTGCTTGCTTGGCGGTATCTTCATACACTTAAAAAATTCTCTCTATTATTAGGCAAACCTTTAGGTGATTTTAAAATTTTAGCCTCTCTACTTGCTTTACCTCTTCAGCTGTGCTTTTCCTACCTTTTTTTGGTCCTATAATTCTTATTCTTTTATATCGAAACAATGCTTTTATAAATACTAATTAGTCACCTTAAAGGTTTAGTACTGCCTTAATGTATGTGGGATTAAAGATATAAACATTCTTGTGATCACTGGGATACTGAATTAATTATATGCCTGTATGTGTCTCTCTTAGTTTTATATTACAGAATTAAAATAACATTTTTATTGCTATAATTCATATATAGCATTGTGTAAGTTTAAGGTGTACAACTTGTTGCTTTGATAATTTATTATATATTGCAATATGATTACCATCTTAGTGTTAGCCAGCACTTCTATCATAAAATAACATTTAAAATCTAATGCCACCTTTAGAAACCAACAATAAATTCAGCCCATCCTTCAACTCTGTTAAAAGCTTTGTTTTAATATGATCTAGGATTTAGTGAAAAAAAAATAAAGTCCAAAATGCTTTTTTAAAGTACATTTTAAATGGTATAAAATCACCAGAAAGTGTCCAAAAATTATTTATCAATATATAAGCTTGTGATTGGAATTATTTATCACCAAATTTCTAAAAGCATTTTCACTTAATGGCAGAGAGATATAATGGAGAACAATTTAGGAAAGGTTGCCAAACAAATAAAGGACAAAAAATAAACCTGAAGTTAAAAAAATATGAAAGAAACTGAAATGCTCTAAACATGCGCTAAAAGTCACAGAACTGTAGTGGTACACGGAAATGGCCAGTATATAAAATGCCAATGACTGAAAATGTGGATTTTTCTCTTATTTGTTGCTTTGACTTGATCACCTGGAGCCGACAGAGTACTGTATCCTTAAAGACTGGTATCGTTTGCCAGGAGAATAAACTGTGAATGTAGTATTGAGTTTTATTATGAAGTTAATTGGTAGGCAGTGCTTTAATTGCTGATGAAGCTGAACATTTTTCAGTGTTCCTTTCTTGTTGGCATAAGATTTTTATACCTTTTGACCACTTACCTGGAGGAAAGTAGTATTAACTATCAGGTTATATCAGATTTTAATGATTCTCTGTCTTCTTTTTCCACCAGAATTGTATCTGCTTTTAAATCTACATTGTTTTCCTTTTGAACTTTGTAATTTTTAATGTACAAAAAGCTATGTTTTTATTTAGTGATATTTATCACCCATGGGTGATCATTTTTTTTGCTTTGGTAGTAATAAAATTCTCTCACACATTGAATGTAAAAGTATAAATGTACCATTCCATTTTCTTATAGTTTTTCATAATTAAAAAAGAAGCTTGAATCTTTGACTCATCTGGAATGAACTTTAATCATTTCCACAAAAGCATCTATTAAAAGTTCCTTTTCCAAATGATCCATCATTTCTCACACTATAATCCAAAGACACCGTGTGAATTCTTTTCTGCTATCCATTTGCTCACATGGTTGAAGTTGCTTGAATCCTATTCTAATTTCTGATTTCAAAGCTAACTCATGTCTCTGTGAGCCTTATACACGTTTCTCTACTTTTTAATCTGGAGATTCAAACTTTATACTACACCCTAACCAGAAAAGAATGATAAACCAAAAACTACATCTTGAAATTGGATTGAAGGCCACCATGAGCATTTTATTTTGTTTTTCCATGCCTCAGCCATAGGGTCTCAGTCTTGGAAGGTTTTTATTTTATTTATTTATTTGTTTTTTAAATGAAGTTTTCAAGTGCACACAAAGTCAAGTCTTTCAAGATTCGGGGTTTATCTTTTTTTTAATATTTATTTTTGAGAGAGAGAGAGAGAGCAAGCAGGGGAGGGCAGAGAGAGGGGGAGACAGAATCTGAAGTAGGATCCAGGCTCTGAGCTGTCAGCACAGAGCCTAACATAGGACTCGAAATCATGGATTGTGAAATCATGACCTGAGCCAAAGTCAGATGCTCAACTGACAGAGCTACCCAGGCACCCACCCCACTTTTTTTTCAGAGTTTAAATCTAAATATTACTAAATTAATTCCTTTCTATTACTAGCAGCCAGAGAGAAGTAGCTGTTGAACTTTTGAGAGACTAGCAAAAGCACAGAGAGAAGAATGTATTTGGACTACAGTTAATTGTGTTAAAGCTAAATGTGAAGCTGAAACGAACATCATAAACCCTCTCAAGATTAAATTCACCAAACTCTCTGTGGCGTCATTAAGGAAATTAGCTGAAGTCCTTGGGTCCAATGCTCTTCGCCTCTCAGTCTGAAGGCTTTGTGATGCTCCTATTCTAACTGGAGCTGGTGGGCCAAGCATGTGAGGGATTCGGGGAGAATTATCCTGACTGTAGTGGCAGTTCCTCTTCCCTTTGACTGCCATTGTCACCCATGCTCATTTCTTTCTCTCTTTTGGTTCTCCTGATTTTGAGCTGTTTTTCTTTCAGAGTGGCAACAGAGACAAAACATTGTTTTTAAGGCAGGCAACATTTAGGAACAAAGTAAGTTGGAAGTTTAAAGAATAAACGTAAAAATCCCTTTAAATGTTTTCAAGGGCCACAGATAGCCTAAATGTATAGGCATCCCCTGCCCCTGTTTGGAAACTTTTAATGTCTACTTACAAGATTTCTTTTTATATTCTAACAAATAGCATCGTATTAAACAGGATGGTGGGGCTTTTTTTCCTACCAGGGGCCACTGACCCACTGAAAGAATTCAATTAAGGCTCATAAGTTAAAAAAAAAAAAGAAAGCAACTTTTGTTTTTCTTTTATTTTTTTATAATTTTAATGTTGATTTCATTTTATTTTTTTTAATATATGAAATTTATTGTCAAATTGGTTTCCATACAACACCCAGTGCTCATCCCAAAAGATGCCTTCTTCAATGCCCATCACCTACCCTACACTCCCTCCCACCCCCCATCAACCCTCAGTTTGTTCTCAGTTTTTAACAGTCTCCTATGCTTTGGCTCTCTCCCACTCTAACCTCTTTTTTTTTTTTTTTCCTTCCCCTCCCCCATGGGTTTCTGTTACGTTTCTCAGGATCCACATAAGAGTGAAACCATATGGTATCTGTCTTTCTCTGTATGGCTTATTTCACTTAGCATCACACTCTCCAGTTCCATCCACGTGGCTACAAAGGGCCATATTTCATTCTTTCTCATTGCCACGTAGTACTCCATTGTGTATATAAACCACAATTTCTTTATCCATTCATCAGTTGATGGACATTTAGGCTTTTTCCACAATTTGGCTATTGTTGAGAGTGCTGCTATAAATATTGGGGTACAAGTGCCCCTATGCATGAGTACTCCTGTATCCATTGGGTAAATTCCTAGCAGTGCTACTGCTGGGTCATAGAGTAGGTCTATTTTTAATATTTTGAGGAACCTCCACACTGTTTTCCAGAGCAACTTTTAAAAAGTAATGTAACATGTTCCATTCATCTGGTTTTAAAATGAGGAAAAGAAGCATAAATTCCCCTACTTAGTAAGTACAGCAAGTAATTTACAAGAAGTAATTGCTTTTTATGTTATGGGCAGTTAAAAGAGAAACAGAGGAGAGGGAAAATAGTGTACGCTGAGTTACCTATACATAAAGCCTGGTCCCCTCTAAAAAATACAGGATGCAGATAGATAATGGCAAAATTCACTACTGAAAGTGTTGTGGAAGTTTCACTGCAAGTTTGTGTGCATACGTGGAAAACAATTATACAGATTTAAAACACCCAACTGTTTATATTACAGTTTGTTTCTTTATTTTTGAGTTTGTTTATTTTTGAGAGAGACAGCACAAGCGGTCAGTGGGGGGAGGGGGCAGAGAGAGGGAGACACAGAATCTGAGGCAGGCTCTAGGCTCTGAGCTCTGAGCTCTGAGCTGTCAGTACAGAGCCCAACATGGGGTTTTTGTTTGTTTGGGAAGACCTTTATCTCTCCTTCTATTCTAAATGACAGATTTGCTGGATAAAGGATTCTTGGCTGCATATTTTTTCTGTTCATCACATTGAAGATCTCCTGTCATTCCCTTCTGGCCTGCCAAGTTTTAGTAGAGAGATTGGTCATGAGTCTTATAGGTCTCCCTTTATATGTTAGAGCACGTTTATCCCTAGCTTCTTTCAGAATTTTCTCTTTATCCTTGTATTTTGCCAGTTTCACTATGCTATGTCATGCAGAAGATCGATTCAAGTTACGTCTGAAGGGAGTTCTCTGTGCCTCTTGGATTTCAATGCCTTTTTCCTTCCCCAGATCTGGGAAGTTCTCAGCTATTATTTCTTCAAGTACACCTTCAGCACCTTTCCCTCTCTCTTCCTCCTCTGGAATACCAATTATGCGTAGATTATTTCTCTTTAGTGCATCACTTAGTTCTCTAATTTTCTCCTCATACTCCTGGATTTTTTTATCTCTCTTTTTCTCAGCTTCTTCTTTTTCCATAATTTTATCTTCTAGTTCACCTATTCTCTCCTCTGCCTCTTCAATCCTAGCTGTCTAGCATCTCCATTTTATTTTGCAGCTCAATAGCATTTTTTAGCTCCTCCTGGCTGTTCCTTAGTCCCTTGATCTCTGTAGCAAGAGATTCTCTGCTGTCCTCTATACTGTTTTCAAGCCCAGCGTTTAATTTTATGACTATTATTCTAAATTCACTTTCTGTTATGTTGTTTAAATCGTTTTTTATCAGTTTGTTAGCTGTTGTTATTTCCTGGACGTTTGTTTGAGGGGAATTCTTCCGTTTGGTCATTTGGGATAGTCCCTGGAGTGGTGTGGAACTGCAGGGCACTTCCCCTGTGCTGTCTTGAGTAACGTTCGTTGGTGGGTGGGGCTGCAGTCAGACCTGATGTCTGCCCCCAGCCCACTGTTGGGGCCACAGTCAGACTGGTTTGTGCCTTCTCTTCCCCTCTCCTAGGGGCAGGATTCACTCTGGGGTGTCATGGCCCGTCTGGGCTACTTGCACGCTGCCAGGCTTGTGGTGCTGGGGATCTGGTGTATTAGCTGGTGTGGATTGGCAAGGTGCAGGGGGTGGGGGTAGTGGGGTGCAGGCTCAGCTCACTTTTCCTTCAGAGATCCACTTCGGGAGGGGCCCTGCGGCACCGGGAGGGAGTCCGACCCGTCAGAGGGATGGATCTGCAGAAGCACGGTTGGGTGTTTGCTCGGTGCAAGCAAGTTCCCTGGCAGGAACTGGTTCCCTTTGGGATTTTGGCTGGGGCATGGGCGAGGGAGATGGCGCTGGCGAGCGCCTTTGTTCCCCGCCAAGCTGAGCTCTGTCCTCCGGGGCTCAACAACTCTCCCTCCCATTGTCCTCCAACCTTCCCGTTCTCTGAGCAGAGCTGTTAGCTTATAACCTTCCAGATGTTAAGTCCTGCTTGCTGTCAGAATACACTCCGTCCGGCCCCTCTGCTTTTGGGAGCCAGACTCGGGGGCTCTGCTTGGCCGGCGGGCCGCCCCTCAACCCCGGCTCCCTCCCGCCAGTCTGTGTAGTGCGCAGCGCCTCACCGCCCTTCCTACCCTTTTCCATGGGCCTCTCATCTGCGCTTGGCTCCGGAGACTCAGTTCTGCTAGTCTTCTGGCGGTTTTCTGGGTTAGTTAGGCAGGTGTAGGTGGAATCTAAGCGATCAGCAGGATGTGGTGAGCCCAGCGTCCTCCTATGCCACCATCTTCCCCAGGTCTCCCTGCCTACTTTTAAAGACAGAAATAAGTCTTGAATTTTCAGATTTTTTAAAACCATTATTTATCTACTTTATTTTTATTACTTCTTTCATGAATCATTGGTCTTGTTGAAAATCAGCCTTTAGGGGCACCTGGGTGGCTCATTTGGTTGAGCATTGGACTCTGGATTTTAGCTCTGGTCATGATCTCGCGGTTTGTGGGTTCAAGCCCCACATCTAGCTCTGTACTGTCAGTGCAGAGCCTGCTTGGGATTCTCTTTCTCCCCCTATCTCTGCCCCTCCCCTTCTCTCTCTCTCTCTCTCTCTCTCTCTCTCTCTCTTTCTGTCAAAATGCATAAATAAACTTTATTTTATTTTATTATTTTCAATATAATTTATTGTCAAATTGGTTTCCATACAATACCCAGTGCTCATCCTGACAAGTGCCCTCCTCAATGCCCATCACCCACTTTCAGGAGTGCTGATGCACAGGGGCACATGTACTCCAATGTTTATAGCAGCACTTTCAACAATAGCCAAATTATGGAAAGAGCCTAAATGTCTATCAATTGATGAATGGATAAAGAAGATGTGGTTTATATATACATTGGAATACTGCTTGGCAATGAGAAAGAATGAAATCTGGCCATTTGTAGCAATGTGGATGGAATCGGAGCAATATTATGCTAAGTGAATAAATAAACTTTAAAATCAGCCTTTACACCAAGCTCCCTAGACAGTGCCATATTATTTAAAAAAATAATAAAAATTAGCCTTGCAGCCTCAGGCTAAAACCTGACAGAACATGAAGAACAATTCTTTTAAAGTGGTTTGTTAAAATTTTATTTCAAATTTTGTATCTAAGTTCACAAATAAGACCTATCTGTAATTTTCCTTTTGAGATTTTAGCCTTAAGTCTGGTGTAATAACCAAGCTGACATTCACCTCATGAAAATGAATTTGATAGAACACTTTTAGGGACCATTTCTGTGATAGGATTATCATTCATTTAGTATTTATTTCTTTAGTTTTTTTTATTTTATGAAAAAAATTTAATGTTTATATGTAAGAGAGAGAAAGAAAGAGTACGAGAAGGGGAGGAGCAGAGAGAGAGGGAGACACAGAATCTGAAGCAGGCTCTAGACTCTGAGCTGTCAGCACAGAGCCTGATGCGGGGCTCGAACTCACGAGCTTTGAGATCATGACCTGAGGTGAAGTCAGACACTTAACCAATTGAGTCACTCAGCACCCCTTCCTTTAATATTTAAACATAAGTGAGATTTTTGTTTCTGTTGAAGTTTGTTGATAATATTGTTTATTTCTTTTTTAAAGTTTATTGAGAGAAAGTGTTCTCACATGCGCACGTGCAGGGCTGGGGGTGGGGGGAGGGGGGGAGGAGAGAATCCCAAGCAGGCTCCGTGCTGTCAGTGCAGAGCCTGACATGGGTCTTGATATCACAGACTGAGATTATAACCCAAGCGGAAATCAAGAGTTGAACACTTAACCATCTGAGCCACCCAGGTGCCCCAATATTGCTTATTTCTTTGGTCTGTTTAGATTCTCTAATTCAATTTACGTATGTAAGCTTTTTTTTCCCCAAGAGGTTATTCCTTTCATTCTTTAAAAAGCATATTTGCATGTGGAACTCCCTAACAATTTAAGTAGTTTTGCATTAACTATATATCTTTAAAGTTAATAATTTGTGTGCTTTTCTCTTTTTGTTTAATTGTACTAGTAGTTCATTAGTTTTTTTAAAACTGCTCTTAAGAGAGGCATATAGAATTATGAATATATCTTGATTCACTGTTTATATTTTAAATAGTCCCTATTTTGATTCCGTTGTCATTTAAAAAAGATATATTTTTACAGTTTCCATGTGGCTTGGGTATGTTCTTGTATTCCATTTCTTATCTTGCTGTCTTGTGCTGTGTAAAAGTCCTATAGTATTATACTTACTGAGAATGTAGTGAGTATATGATAAATTATTGTGAAAAAATGTTTTCCCAAAATTCTTCACTAGAATATTATGATTAACCTGGTGATTATATCATAGTGTGGTTGTTTTATTTAGATATACTGAATTCTTTCATTGTTGTTTTGTTGGTAATTTGATTCTTTACATTCAAATGATAGAATATTCTTCAGGTAGGATTGTGTTTGTCGTATTAAATTTATCAGTTTTTTGTTTTGTAAAAAATCATTAGATTTTTCTTTTATTGAGTAAATATTTAAGAAATCATTATCCGGTGCTTTTGTTTATTATTTTATAATTCTGTGGGGGGATTTAAAATTTGCTTTTTTTCAGATTCTGTGACTAATGTCTTGACTCTTTAAAAAATATATTTTTTTAGATTTATTTATTTTTGATAGAGACAGAGCACAAGTGGGGGAGGGGCAGAGAGAGAAGGAGACACAGAATCCCAAGCAGGTTCCAGGTTCCCAGCTGTCAGCACAGAGCCTGACGTGGGGCTCGAACTCACAAACTGCGAGATCATGACCTGAACTGAAGTAGGACGCTTAATAACTGAGCCACCCAGCACCCCATGTCTTGCCTCTTAATTTGTATTAGCAAATATGAAAAGAGTAGCCATTTTTAACATATATTTTTATCACCAATTAGGGTCAGATTTTGTTTAATTCAATCTATAATTATTTGTATTATATTTATTACATAAAATTTAGCATTATAAATATCCAATTTCACTTAACAGTGGACTGTTTTTTCGTTTTAAATTCATACTCTTGTAGATTTGAGAGATGGTTCAAAATGATGTGAAAGGATGGCCTTAATTCCTTAACTTACGTTATTTTCTTATTGCTATGTCCGGTAATTGTTTTATTTCTAATAATCTAATGGTTATTTGCCATAGAACTGTTGTCTTATGTACTTGTTAGAACATCCATCTTATTCTGCTTTTCTTATGCCATCTTAATTGCTGCTATTTTCATTTTGTCATTGTGACTTTGCTTATTTACTTTTAGTATTGCAAACGTTTTAATTGAACCTGGTTTGCTTTTTTTTTAAATCTTTTTTAAAAGTTTATTTATTTATTCTGAGAGAGAGAGAGAGAGAGAGAGAGAGGCAGAGAGGTAGAGAGGCAGAGAAGCAGAGTGGCAGAGAGAGAATCCCAAGCAGGCTCTGCACTGCCAGTGCAGAGCCTGGCGCAGGGCTCGAACTCGTGAACCATTAAGATCATGACCTGAGCCAAAATCAAGAGACAGATACTTAACTGACTAAGCCACGCAGGCACCTTGGGCCTGGTTTGCTTTTTAAAAAGTCATAATAAGTGAGTCCTAACTTGATTATTTTTTTAATTACTAATACTTGTTATTCTTTGAGATTAAAAAAAGTTGATGTGTTTAATTTTTTTTTTGTATTTTATTTTTATTATTTATTTATTTATTTATTTTAATATATGAAATTCATTGTCAAATTGGTTTCCATACAACACCAGTGCTCATCCCAAAAGATGCCCTCTTCAATGCCCATCACCTACCCTCCCCTCCCTCCCACCCCCCATCAACCCTCAGTTTGTTCTCAGTTTTTAAGAGTCTCTTATGCTTTGGCTCTCTCCCACTGTAACCTCTTTTTTTTTTTTTCCTTCCCCTCCCCCATGGGTTTCTGTTACGTTTCTCAGGATCCACATAAGAGTGAAACCATATGGTATCTGTCTTTCTCTGTATGGCTTATTTCACTTAGCATCACACTCTCCAGTTCCATCCACGTGGCTACAAAGGGCCATATTTCATTCTTTCTCATTGCCACGTAGTACTCCATTGTGTATATAAACCACAATTTCTTTATCCATTCATCAGTTGATGGACATTTAGGCTTTTTCCACAATTTGGCTATTGTTGAGAGTGCTGCTATAAACATTGGGGTACAAGTGCCCCTATGCATGAGTACTCCTGTATCCGTTGGGTAAATTCCTAGCAGTGCTACTGCTGGGTCATAGGGTAGGTCTATTTTTAATATTTTGAGGAACCTCCACACTGTTTTCCAGAGTGGCTGTTGATGTGTTTAATTTCAAAGAAGCTGTTGTGTTGTGATATGTCTGGCCAGCTTCACCAAGTCATTTTTTTCTTTTATTAACAATTAACATTATGTTTTAAAAACACCTACATGGATGGGGCGCCTGGGTGGCTCAGTCAGTTAAGTGTCTGACTTCGGCTGGGGTCATGATCTCGTGGTTTGTAGGTTTGAGCCCCACATCAGGCTCTGTGCTGACAGCATGGAACCTGGAGCCTGGAGCTTGCTTGTGATTCTGTGTCTCGCTCTCTCTCTGCCCTTACCCCACTCATGGTCTGTCTGTCTGTCTCTCTCAAAAATAAATAAACGTTAAAAAAATTTAAAAACAGCTACATGGAATTTCTTTTCTAGGATATGAAAATAAATTGCTTTTCCCTTAGTCAAACGTATATAAGGATTTGTTTGTTCAAAAAATCCGTTCGGTGTTTTAATCTTTATGTTTGAAGATATTTAGCTCATTCTTATGTGGTAAAACTTTAGGGATGATTAAGAGTTTCCCTTTGCATATGTAGTGTCATTTTTCATCCTTTCTTATTCTTAATTTAGAAAAGAGCAGTCAGTTATTGAAGAAAACACAGTGTTTAGAAATTGACTTTTGTGCCTCCACTAGGAGATCTAATAAACTGTGCAAACATTTAGCAAAATACAAAAGTTTTTTCCTAAAAGCAAAGTGACTGTATGGTCTTCCAGCTTGATTTTTCCATAACCTAACATTTAAAAAATAAAATCATATCAAATTATCTATATCTATATATTTATAAGCCTTAAAAATATATCCTCAGTTAAGTCTATATATGAATGGACGGTTTGTGGCTAACTTTATATCCCACCTACTTTTCTTCTGCCACCAAGTCTAATGTTTTGGAAAATGCTGTCCCCCACAGTCAGGAATAGAAACAAAAAATATGGAGAGTACAGCTGGGAAAGTAAATATACTTTAAAAGTGTGAAATTAATTCTAATGTTTAATATAAATAACTTTATAAATATCACCTTTTATTTTTTAAAAGCCTTTTATCATTATTATTATTTTTTAACATTTATATATTTTGAAGGAGAGAGAGCATGTGCGTGGGAGAGAGAGGGAGAGAGAATCCCAAGTAGGCTCCACGCTGTCAGTGCAGAGCCCAGTGTGGGGCTTGATCCCAGGAACTGAGAGATCTGACCTGAGCTGAAATCAGGGGTCATACACTTAACTGACTGAGCTACCGAGGCACCCCAGTATCTGCTCTTTTAAAATAAAATGATCTCTGCTATTCTTTCCACCTCATTCAAATGCATCTGAAACATTTCATTTTTGGTTAGCATAATAGAAACTTAAGAAAGATACAGTAATAGTAACATTATATATTTTCTCCAAAAAATTTACATGAATACTTTTTTTTCCTTTTAATGACCTACTTCCTTTAGTTTTTATTTTAAATACTGTGCATAGGCAAAGCAGTACTTCCTATGTAAAACATAGTGTTTGCTGTGAGGTTCATAAACATTCTCAGAGAGGCAAAAAGGTTTTCTGTGCATTTCCAAAATTATAAGGTAAGTAAAAAGTTTAGTGAATTTGTTTACTGCAGGACTTCTCAGAGTTTTTAATATGTTTGTATGTTTCCCAGACTTTTTGTTGACCATAGGACAATCATACTTTTTTTTTCTTTTGAGGAATACAGTAACATCTCCTAGAACCAAGTGGTCCATAATTCACAGTTTACAAAATGACAGTCTAGGGAGTATACACTTACATTCATTCAGAAGAGGCTGTTGTACATGATAATTTTCAGAAATTGAAGGTTATATAATAAGGAAAAATGCAAGGCACATTCAGGAACAGTTAATTCAGGCATAGTATAGGCCAGAAGCTTTAGTGGTGACAAGAGAATCAGCTTATATTGCCAACACATTTTTTTTTGAAATGACATAGTCTCACCCCACCCTAGGTCCACCATTTATTGGAGTTTCTTGAAGTGTGACCTCTTAAGACACTGTAGCCCCATAGCCCTTCCTTAGCTTCTTAATCTGTTCTAGGTTGTTGGTTGTCTGCTGTACCCTTAGGTGCTTTCTTATTTTCCATAGTCCCTGGGGTAAACAATGCATTTCTTATACAAGATAGATGGTGTCTTATCTGGTAAAGCTTTTTCCCCAGCCAGATTCTGGGAGCAATTCGTCTGTATATCCTTTTGGAAAATTACTAACAGTAATACACTTAGATAAAAGCAGTCTACTAAATACTGCTTATTAAATCATAAGAATCAACCCCTTACAGGTACAAGTTTGGCAAGGGGGAAAAATCACTACTTTTCATATAAGATGCCCTTGGAAGTACTTATGTACCATAAACCAAATGTTAACAGACTTGTGATGTTTATAAAAACTATTTTTAAATGTTTTATTTATTTTTGAGAAGCGGGGCGGGGGGGGGGGGGCTAGAGAATTCCAAGCAGGCTCCGTGCTGACAGGAAGGAGCCCAATATGGGGCTCGAACTCAGGAACTGTGAGATCATGACCTGAGCTGAAGTCGGGTGCGTAACTGACTGAGCCACCCAGGCACTCCCAGACTAGTGTGTTTTAATTGTAAACTTTATATGAGGGTATTTTCAAGGCACAATAAAACATTCTTCCTGAAAGTTCTCAAGCAGAGGTCATCTTAATTAGATTCTGTTAAATCTCAGGTACCATTCTGTTGCCTATGCCTGTAAGAAGGAGTCCCAGGGAAGCATTGCTATTTAAACCTTTACAGAAAGGCTCCTCCCCTACAGTGTCCTCTACAGATAGCCATTAAAAAATTTTTTTAAGCTATTTTAGTTTTTGAGAGACAGAGACAGAGAGCGAGCATGAGAGGGGCAGAGAGAGAGGAAGACACAGAATCCAAAGCAGGCTCCAGACTCTGAGCTGTCAGCACAGAGCCCAATGCGGGGCTCAAACCCATGAACGTGAGATCATGACCTGAGCTGAAGTTGGACGCTGAACAGACTGAGCCACCCAGGTGCCCCTACAGGTGGCCATTTTAACATATATGAATTCCAGTGCAGTGGAATCTCAGGGTGGAAACCATGTGGGTTAGTTTATAGATGATACAGATTTGATGAGGTACAGATCTGTAGTCTCAGTTTTTGAAGTGCTACTTTTCTAGCCCTTTCTTGTGTCCCATGATTATACCCCTTGCCCCACCCAGCCTCCCCAGAAAAACCTCTCCATCCTCCAAGTAATTCCGTGTTTTGAGGTTCCCCACATTCCTTACTAGCCTGTGTTTACTTGTCATCCTTGGTCGAGGCTTAGCTTTTCCACTTAGAAAAGTGAGGTATCTCTGTGTTCAGCTTACAGCTAGAAACTTTGGAGACATGTTTCTCCTTTCTTACCCCCAGATGGCCAATGTCTCTAAATTTTGCCTCTTGTGGCACCTGGGTGGCTCAGTCGGTTAGGCGTCCGACTTCGGCTCACGTCATGACCTAACAGTTTGTGGGTTCAAGCCCCACGTTGGGCTCTGCTGACAGCTCAGAGCCTGGAGCCTGCTTCCGATTCTGTGTCTCCCTCTCTCTCTGCCCCTCCCCTGCTCACGCTCTGTCTCTCTCTCAAAAATAAGCATTAAATAAATAAATAAATAGATAAATAAATAAATAAAATTTGCCTCTTGTTCTACAGCGCTACTATCCATCCCTCTGGGCTAGGGGCAGGGAGTCAAAGTCAGCATCCTCACCAGATTACTGCATTAAGTCTAATCCCTGGGTTTCTCCAAGAGATTGATCTCAAACCCAGCCAACTGCTGCCAGACCCTGCCTCACAAAATAACTTCTTTTTTCATGTCACTTCCTTATTTGTGAACCTATGAAGACTTTCTAATGCTTAATGTCTCCAGTAGAAATTCCTCCAGGCCCTTGGTATCATATCATGCCTCCTCCAGCTTTCCTCCCCACCCCAGCCATGTGAGTCAGATATATCTTCACTCTTCTCCATCAGTGCTTCTCAAAGGATCTGTGCTGAGAGACCCGCTCTCTGTTATTTTTTTTTTTTTTAATTTTTTTTTTCCAACGTTTTTTTATTTATTTTTGGGACAGAGAGAGACAGAGCATGAACGGGGGAGGGGCAGAGAGAGAGGGAGACACAGAATCCCAAGCAGGTTCCAGGTTCCCAGCTGTCAGCACAGAGCCTGACGCGGGGCTCGAACTCAGGGACCGCGAGATCGTGACCTGGCTGAAGTCGGACGCTTAACCGACTGCGCCACCCAGGCGCCCCCCGCTCTCTGTTATTTTTATAACTTCTCACCCATCAATTCAACGGATTGATACTATAATACAATAAAAATCATTAGTAGAATGAAATTATAAAGACATCTAAAATGTAAGCTTCATGTTTATTATTAGATTCACAAAACATAATTACTATGTCAAATTGCAATAAAAGTCTCTAGATACTTATTAATTTCTGGCCTGGTCTTGGTGAACACTGGTAATAAAAAGTTGGGGGCTGGCACTAGGCCAGGAATTACACTTTGAGTAGCACTGTACCTGCCCCAGCTTGCAATACCCTTTGCTACCCTATCTCTTTGATCAGTCTTACCTGCCCTTGCTAGAAGGCCCAGACTGTGTGCCCCTTCCCACTCCCATCCCTGCAGCTGTACTAAATCTATACTGAATATACCCCTTCCTTCAATCACCTACAGTTAATACTGCACTGCTTAGCACCTGATAGCACATCACATTTTATTTTTCTGTAATTGTTGCATCTCTGTTAGTACCTTCCACCTCCTGCGTTCCCGAGTAACTCGAGGTCCCAAAGACATAAAGTGTGTCTTCCAAAAAAAATGTTGGATCCTGGCACCTAGCCATGTAAGTCTCTTGATACATATTCGTTACATGAATAAATGAATCTTCTTCTATCCAAATAAAAGTAACATTTTTCTCCTCCCCAAATGGATTTTCCATAATACGTAGCAGGCACTTAATTATATATTTAAAAAGTATGTTAAATTGACCATAGTTTGGGCACATACAGAGTACTCACTTTCCTTTTCCCTGTTGTGTAATCTTTTAGCTACTGTATAGGGTTATACCTGTGGCAACAGGTTTTGGTTGGGTGTCCTGTTTCTCATAGGTATTTTCTGCTGATTCAGATTGGTTATTCTTGGCCCAGATTTTATGATCCCGTGGCATGTCACACGTTAGGAATGTTTTGAAACTTCAAAAATGGATTCCTGTTGACCCAATTTCTTTCTTTCTTTCTTTCTTTCTTTCTTTCTTTCTTTCTTTCTTTCTTTCTTTCTTTGCCTTCCTTCCTTCCTTCCTTCCTTCCTTTTTTATTTATTTTTTTCAATATATGAAGTTTATTGTCAAATTGGTTTCCATACAACACCCAGTGCTCATCCCAAAAGGTGCCCTCCTCAATACCCATCACCCACCCTCCCCTCCCTCCCACCCCCCATCAACCCTCAGTTCTCAGTTTTTTTTTTAAGTTTTTTTTTAACGTTTATTTATTTTTGAGACAGGGAAAGACAGAGCATGAACGGGGGAGGGGCAGAGAGAGAGGGAGACACAGAATCTGAAACAGGCTCCAGGCTCTGAGTTGTCAGCACAGAGCCTGACGCAGGGCTCGAACTCACAGACTGCGAGATCATGACCTGAGCCGAAGTCGGCCGCTTAACCGACTGAGCCACCCAGGCGCCCCAGTTCTCAGCTTTTAAGAGTCTCTTATGCTTTGGCTCTCTTCCACTCTAACCTCTTTTTTTTTTTTTCCTTCCCCTCCCCCATGGGTTTCTGTTAAGTTTCTCAGGATCCACATAAGAGTGAACACATATGGTATCTGTCTTTCTCTGTATGGCTTATTTCACTTAGCATCACACTCTCAGTTCCATTCACGTGGCTACAAAGGGCCATATTTCATTCTTTCTCATTGCCACGTAGTACTCCATTGTGTATATAAACCACAATTTCTTTATCCATTCATCAGTTGATGGACATTTAGGCTTTTTCCATAATTTGGCTATTGTTGAGAGTGCTGCTATAAACATTGGGGTACAAGTGCCCCTATGCACTTGCTCCTGTATCCCTTGGGTAAATTCCTAGCAGTGCTATTGCTGTTGTTGACCCAATTTCTATTAATTTCTGTTATGCATACATACACCATGCAATGCTTTTTCTCTTTAGGGGTTAGAGTAAACTCTGAACTGGGAGAGTATTACAGTTGTCCCAAATTTGGAAATGGCTGAATCAGCATGTCAGGTTAAGCAGCCCAGTCTGCATACCCCTTAATCAATGGATAATTTCTCCCCTAGGCATTTAGGTGCAATGTGGGTTCTTATTGCCCATGCGCCAGTAGTCCTCAAGTAGTCAGTTTATTCCAAAAGCCAGAATGCTATATGCTGTTCAAGCATTTCTGCAGCAGTGTGTAATGATGCCACTAGTTTAGCCAAAGGGTGCCGGGAAGTTGTTAAACGTTTCTATTAAGATATAACCCATGGACAAAATAGCGTGCAAATCCAAAGTTACAGCTCAGTGGTTTATCACCAGGTGAACACACTCATGTAACAGAGTGTGGTGAGGATTTGACTGGGAACTGTCTTTCTTTCACAGACCCGGTGATGGTTTCTTGAATGTACGGCGTTAGCAGAGTATATGTTATGAAGCGTAAACTGTAAATCCTGTGCAGAGGTACAGCTCAGTTGAGTGAATTAAGCCTTTGACTGTGTCTCATTGTCCTGAGAGCATTGACGCCATCTGTCTGGCAGCACAAATTCTGACAACTGCTCCACTCTATAAGGTCTTTCAGTTCATTTTAGTCAAAAAGCATTCCAGGTGTTTCAAATTATATTTAGTTGTGGTTAGTGGCAAATTTAGGAGCTGGCTGGCTACATCTTCTTGACTTGTGCCATAGAATCTGCAAAAGGGTCTTGGGGTTGGTGTCTTCCACCTCTATTTCTCTTCCTCCTCCTCCTTTTTCTTTTTCTTTTTCTTTTTCTTTTTCTTTTTCTTTTCTTTTCTCTTTTCTTTTTTTTTTTTTTTTTTTTGCTTTCGGATTTCAGCTTGGAAAAATTACCAGAAAGGTTTCCATATCCCCATTTTTCCACTATTACTACTTTCTTTGGGCTTTCAGAGTTTGAAAATTCTGACATACTATTTTATGCATCTTACCGTAGGATTAGACACAAACCTCATAAAGTACCTGTGCTCAAAAACCTGCCTGTTTTCTTCCTTAACATCCTCTGTGGTTTGTAGGGTAGGCCTTTTAATCAGTACCCATATTAAAATACCCAGTGACTATCCAGGCACATCACTGGAGGAATCTCGAAGTCCTCTCTTTAGGAATAAAAAAGGAACAAAGAGAAGAAATACTGTGGTTTGTGTCAAGGAGAAAAATGGCCACACTGCTAAAAAAGTCTTTTGCAACAGAACTAGCACTTTGCTAGGACAATATGCTGAGTGTTCTGTACGTTGTTTTCTTCATTTTTTTTCCTAGCAATAATTTCTTAACTCAATGATATATTAGCCTTGTGGCAAGCTAGCAACTTTTTAAGATTGTTTTTAATGCAAGTCATTTGCTTTCCCTTATGATGAATTCAGGGATATATTAAAATTATAAAGGTTTGCGTGTATGTGGAGCTATAATTTTTCCTTGGTTTATAATGTAGTTAATTAAGTTCTGCTGGCCCATAAAAACCTAGCTGTTACAGTTACTCTTAGGCAGAGCACAATAGGGTACGTGACTTGGTGTGCTGTTGTTTCCTTGAACTAACTGGGAAGGCCTTGTTACTTGGTGGCTGGTGGGCAATGGGAGAATCAGGACAATAGCTTAAACAGACTTAAGAGTGCAGCAAGACAAGCTAAGAAGTGTGAACCTCCCTTCAACTTCTGGCATCAGAGAAAGATATGCTGGGCCTCTGTGGATTTCGGTCTCATTCTTCCCTGGCTTGAGCCCGAGATTCTAGGCAGTTAAGATTTCCTCCCCACACCCACCTTCTCCACCACCCGGGTCAGCCCCAGAGCAGCATTTCCCCAGAGACCCAAAGAGGAAGGATTTCCGGTTATCCTTACTTTTTAATTTAAGGGCTTTGTTTAACCTAAATGCTATGGGGGGGGGGCAGTTTTTCAGTTTAAGGGAAGTATCTAGCTGGATTTTGTGGTCCTATGTTCCTAAAGTTCTCAAATTGCAGAGCTTTTAGTATCATATACTGTGTGTTTTTCATGTGTTAAATTACAAAAGGGGAGAGAAGAGTAGGGAGGGGAACCAGAGTGTCCTCTTATGTGCTCTTCTAAATTCAATATGCGATCACTGAGAAGAGAAATAAGGGCAGAGGTTTTCAAATTAAATAACTAGTTTGAACCCTAATCATTGTATAATCAAAAATCATTTCTTGAACACCTGTTATGCATCTAGCACCATGGATGAGGATACCAGAGAAAAATGTCCAAAACCCATCTATTCTCGTGCTTATTACTCAAGAAACAACAAGGGGTGTGGAGAATGAGAATATACTCAAGAAGCGAGGAGCATTGCCCAATGGGAGTTTAGGAAAGCAGAGTATCATGAAAGAAGTGAAATATGAGCTGGGCCTTTAAAGACAGTCAACATTTGGGGTGCCCTGCTGGCTCATTCGGTAGACCATTACAACATTTGATCTCCGGGTTGTGAGTTCAAGCCCCACTTAGGGTGTAGAGATTACTTTTAACAAATCTTAAAGACAGTCAACATTTGGTCAACATTTGGCCATGTGGAAAGGGAGGGTGACAATCCAGTCTGGCCCAGGAACACAAGTCTGATTGGGGGCAGTGGGGGGCTGACCAGAGGGAAATTGGCTTGACTGGGCAAGAGGACTATAGAGAGTCTGGGAAGCAGGGTGGAGGAGTGTGAGATTGAGTGTAGCCAATAGGAGGGACCAGTCTTGGGGAGGAATAACAGATAACAAAAGGTGTAAAACCATCTGGACCAGACTCCAAAGGGAAAGGGGGGGGGATAGAAAGTAAGGGAAAAAATATGATATGTTGCAAACCAGAAAGTTTGGACTTGGTAACAAATCAAATGCAGGGATTACAGTAGGAGGGAGCAAAAGGTAATTAACATTTTAAACTCAAAATAGCAATAGTGATTGCAAGCAGTTTGGGGAGAAGAAAATCTGCTATGCAGAAAGGTAATGGGGTGAAGATGTATCTTCTACTCCATATATCTTGTCTCTTGGACCTAAATTCAGATCAAGCTTATTGATAAGCTTACAATGTAGAATTAGAGTGAGATGTAGGTGGTATTTGTCTTGCTAGCAGTCACCACACCTTGGGTGGGTGGTTAGGCAGAACAGTGACTGAAGGATGGAGTGTGTGCCCTAAAACGCGACACACCCTGAAATCTCCTTGAATTAGTAAATCGTTTTATCCATATATTCTTGCACAATAACGGCGTAGGGGAAGTGATTTGAATAGCTGCTGATAACACAGTTTTGGGCCCTGGAAATGGCAATACTTCAAACAGAATGGGAGCAGCTGTACTTAGCCTAGAAGCAAACAGATTTATTTCACAGATAGTTATGGAGCGGCTACCCTGTATCTGAGGCCTCCAAATGATGTCAAAGCCCGTCTCTTCCCTTTGGGAGAGATAAGACACAGTGCAAATAACTTGAATGCAGGGCAGGATGTGTGTGTTAAGTGCTATGTGAGCCACTCAGAGAGACATTCTTAGAGGGGGTCCTTGGAGGAAATGTAGAGTGCAAAGGCTTGACAGCTCTTAAGAAAAGTGTAAATAAAGAGATAATGAATCTATTCATTCTGCCAGTTCTCCAAGTTGTAAGACGTAATAAGTTTATGTACCAGATGAATGGTGTGACTGTGTCTATTTTTAGAGGGGACTTGAGTTCATGAGTAAAGTCCTTCCAAGTTGTCGTTTTTGTTTAAATTTTACTTGAGCAATGAAATAAAATCCACTCAACTGCCAGCTTTATCATATGCTGTATCTTGGCTTTTGAGCTACAGGGGTTGGGAAATGAAGGAGAAATGGGTGTTTCACATTGGGAACACCAGCACAGAATAGGTAGATTGCTCAGAATTAAGAGTAACAAAAGTATATTCAATGCGTTGTTATCTGTGCAGTGAAACAGCATTCCATTTCCATTTCAGTGAAGGATACTAAGACCCAAAATACCTAACTCTTAGCCCAAAGGCATTATTGTCTGGGCGTTAATGCTGGAATCCTTGGCATTCTGATGTAATCATGCCCCTGCTTAATCAGCCAAGTTATGTAGGTTGTTTAAAGTGTCCTTCATGCTCCTCTCCTTTCATTTGGCTCAGCCAGCACCCTCATTCAAGCCTTGCTCCGAACACTGTCACAAGATTCATCTTCATAAAACACCTCATAGCATGAGTTACCAATTCCTGCTCTTGAAATCCACCAAATCCCTCTTTACCACCCCATCACTTCCTTTCTACTCTCCCATCTACTCAGCCTTGTCCTGGCCCTCCTGAACTATCTCTCATGTATCAGCTGCGAGGATTGAGCTTTAGACTGATCTCATGGCAATCCAGATTTCCATTTGCTGCTAGACTAAACTTCCCGAAGAAGCGTTTTGTTCTCCAACTTCACCAACTTTGGTAACTGCCCATTGCCTGGAGCTGTGTTTTGTGGGCAGGCCAGTCATTTGTCCTCATGACCTTCATGTCCATGTGGACCTGCTCTCTTCTTTTAAATAGGCTAATGTAAACAATTAAATATCTATTTTCATCTTATCCCAAGCAATAAACTCCATACCAAAGTGAATTGGGGGTTAGTTTTAGTTTAGTCCTCTTCACACTCAAGTAGACACATTGGGGGAGATGTCAGTGAGCCACCTAAACATTCCCTCTCCGGAGTGGTTGCTCACCACATGGAAGTCCAACTCATTGCTATTCTTGCACCATTTTAAGGACCACAGGATGGCATTGACCTTATTCACCCTCATCTTTCTGGCAGAACTCTCCATTCCAGCCATACTGGTTTATTAGTGACTTCTTAGGTAGCACCTTTAGGTCTTCTCCTCCTCTGTCTTCTGGAATACCCTCCTCCACCACCTCTTCTCTTGACCTGTTGACCTCTTTCCCATCCTCTTTGTTCATTCTCTGCTGTAACCTGTTTGGGTCTGCAGCAGTGTCTCTCCTTTCTAAGTTCCTGCATTTTCATCTATTGCCCTGTGTCACTGATTCAGCTTTTCATTTTATCTGGCTTAAATCCATCTGCATGGCATCCCCAGTCTCAGAGTGAGATGGACCTCAGAGAATGTTGCATGGGACTCTTACTTGGTGCAGACACTTCAGGCTCCCTGAGAACAGCAGTCACATTATCCATATTAAGCCCCAAATATATGTCTCCTTTTTAGAGTTTCTTCATTCCGGGTGCCATTAAAGTTACCATTATCTTGTGATTTTTCAGGAGCTCATTATCTAGCTTATCCTGCTTATCACCAGCGTTTCCACCAGAAGTATCAAAGCCACAAGTTTATTATCTCACCTCCCATGTGTTGTGTCCCTGTTGTACAGTCTGTATCTTCACACCTTACCTCAGTACCTCCTCACTCACCTCCTCAATACATACGTACAGATGTCTTGGGCTTCAGTCCATTTTGCCACCTTCTCCTTTACTTCAGAATTGTAATAATGAACATTTTTATGGGAGATTCCACCTCTGTGCCTGTCTCCTTAGTTCTTATTCTCTCTCTCTCTCTCTCCCTCTCATCCCCTCTCTTCACCCCTACCCTGTCTCCCTTACCCCCAGGTTGCTGAGCACAGAGTAAAGTCTGGGACTAAGTACCCTTTAGTAGCTCCTTCCTGGCCCTGACAGGGAGAAAGTGAGCAGTTGGGGTCACCCTTCTTACTCTCTTACCACCCTCTCTGTTCCTGCCAGCGTGTGGGTGCCTACATATACCTGCGTAGAGCAGATTGCCACGTGAACCTTCTCACAAGCAGCTGCGTGAAAAAGGTGCAGATAAACAAGCCTTCTCTCCTTAGACCTACAAGCACACCCACTTCCTGACCTGCTTGCCACTTCACAGGCCTCATATGTGTCAGAGTGTGAATTTTCTCAGCTTCCCCTCCCACATTGAAGGTTTGCAGGTAAATGAGCCTTTCTGTGACTTCTCTCTCTCTCTCTCTCTCTCTCTCTCTCTCTCTCTCTCTCTCTCTCTCATGAACAGAGTGCCAGAGAGAAGAACCTTCTCACCCCATCACCCTTTCATATGGAGGCGAGTTCCAAATCCTGTTCCCACTTGTAGAGTTTGCAGGAGAGTGAGCCTGCCCCCAGCAGGCAGGATGGAGATTTCTTAATGCCTTTCTTGTAGGCATGATGAATAGAAATGAGCTTTATTACAGTGACACCCACCCCACCCCAATATACACACATAGGTGATGCATGCAGGAATGTAAGAGAAGGCGCCTTCTTATTACCCTTGGCATTCTCATACCTGTGTCTGCACGTTCTCTGTGAAGAGCAGAAGACTCTTGACCTGTTTGGTCTCACAAGGCTCACATATTGGGGTGTGAGCTGTCTCAGGTTCCCTCCCCCACACAAGCTTTACCTGCGTGCAGTCTTTCTGAGCTGTGCCCTGTCCCTTAAACCTAGCATGCCTTCTCAGTTCCCTTCCTACAAGCATGCTTTGTAGGACAGCAGGCTTTCAAAAAGTTGGCTCTGACTCACAGGTACATGATTGAAAAATTTTTTTAATGTTTATTGATTTTTGAGAGAGAGATAGAGTGTGAGCAGGGGAGGGGCAGAGGGAGAGGGAGACACAGAATCTGAAGCAGGTTCCAGGCTCTGAGCTGTCATCACAGAGCCCAATGTGGGGCTTGAACCCACAAACTGTGAGATCATGACCTGAGTCGAAGTCAGGCATTCAACTGACTGAGCCACACAGGCACCGCTCACAGGTACATATTTATTCAGATTTGTACACAAACGTGTACACACATACAGTGAGGGAGAAGAACCCTTCTGAATGTTAGTGTTTGCCTTGTATGGTGGGGTGTGTGGAGGAATAAAAAACATCTGTTTCTCTTAACTTAGGGCAAAAAAATAGGATCAGAAACTGGAGTTTATCCTTCAAGGCTGGCAGGCAACTTCTAAGCTATAATTTGTTGGCCAAACAAGATCGAAGTCTAAAGAAAAAGTGTCAGGTGAATACACATTTGGCTCTTTGTGGTATAATTAGTGTTGTCAAGCCAACTGACATCTAAGGAAAAGAATACGAGAATTATCCTACGGTTAATAAGTTTGCTTGCTTAGTCTGTACATTAAAAGCCCTTTGTCTTTTAGTTTCAAAAGCTTTGGAACATTGTTCAAATGATGATTATTTACGTCCTAAAAATAGTTGAATATTTATGATGTTTTAACATTGTTATAGGATTCATCAGTAAGCATTCCTAGACCTGCCCCATTTCTGCCTCTGTTTCTTACTTCCCCCCAAAAGCCCCCCACTGTCTATGCAAGAGTGTAAGCCTCTTAAACTGTCCCATCTTTTCCACCTTGAGCATGCAGGATTATGAGCTTGTTTTCTTTTAACAGGTTTCCCCAAACACACACACTCACTGGAGAGTGAGCCTGCTGATGGGTTCTCTCTCTTATGCGTCCTGTCTTTTGGAGTGTGTGTTCTCCCATGCTCCCTCCCACTTGCCTCTCTTACCTTACACACCTCTTTCACATGCACACACATGTGGTATGCTTGTAAGAGAGACACCTGAGTTCTCCCGTTTCATCTGACATTGCATGACTATGACCTTCTAGTGCTGCCTTCCTCCCACGCCCATGCATGGCTTAAACTGAAGTAAAATTAACCTTGTTATTACGACCTCCCAGAGCACATACACTGATTGTGTCAGTCTGGTCTTTACTCCTTTCTTTATGTACATCCATATATACATTTATGTCAGGAGCTTGAGCCTTCTTATGATAGATTCTTGATCTTTCTCTCTGTCATCTTCCCTCTCCCGTACATGTACCCAGGATATGCCAGAGAATGAGTTCTTCTCACCTTTGGTTCTCATACACGCATGGGTATGCACTGCTTGGTGTTTGGTGCCTGGGTCTGCTGTCTCAGCAGGCAGATTGCCTGTGGTAGAATCCTGGTGTGATCCCTTACCAGCTCTGTGATCCTAGCAAGCGACTTTTCCTCTTTGTGTCTCAGTTTCCCCAATGTATATAATTTAAAAATTAAATTAAAAAATTAAAAAGCACTGCCTCCTTCTTTGGCCCAAAAAGTTCCTCCAGATTCTGCCCATTTCTCTGTTCTGCTTTACAGTTTATGCTTCTTCCATTCTCTCTTGAACACCCTCCAGTTAAGGCTTTAATCTTCACCACACCACTAAAATTGCCCTTGTCAAGATCCCCGATGCTCTTCACATGACCCAGTTCATTGGGCAATTTCATCATCTTACTTGATAGATTCACACACAGTTGCTCTTTCCCTGTGCCTTGAGACTCTTCATGGTTTCCAGGACTCCACACTCTTGGTTGTCCTCTTACCTCACCAGCCTCTCTCTCTCAGCCTCTTTTGATGGCTTCTCCTCTTCCCGAATTCTAAACAGAGAGATTTAGGGCTTAGTCTGTGGACGACTTCTTTCTACTTCTCACTTGTCCTTAGCAGTCCTCATTTTGTCCTATGGCTCTAAACACCATCCTATGTGGATGACCTTCAAATTTACATTTCCAGATTGGACCTCTCTCCAGAATTCCAGATGCATGCATCCAAGTGCATTCTCGACATCTGCCGTTGGATTGTCTACTAAGCACCTCAAACTTTAACACAAACAAAACTGAAGTCCTGATCTTCCTGTCCCCTCCCTCCAAAAGGCTTCCTCCTCCCTCAGTGTTTTCTCAGTAAATGACCCCCCCCAAAAAAAAATTGCTTAGGGCAAAGATGCATAGGATTTTAATACACTGGTCTTTGGATTCATCCTTGACACTTACTTTTTTTTTCCTCCACATTCCAAATCTACCCATTGTCAAATCTTGTTGGCTCTCCTTTCAAAATATATACCTCATCTGACTGCATTTCATACAGCCTCTTGTCACCTCCTCCATTACTTCCACCCTAATCCAAGTCTTCTCTGTGCTGACAGGTGAGTGAGTCTTCCACTCCCACTTCTCTCTCTCTCTCTCTCTCTCTCTCTCTCTCTCTCTCTCTCTCTGACTCTCTTTCCTCTTGCTGTTCCCCTTTCCTACACTCTGCTTTCCTTTAAGTCCTCCCCCACATGCAGCTTGAGCAAAACTCCTCCCCCACATGCAGCTTGAGGCTTATTGCAGTCCCTCCCCTACCTCCCAGCCACTATTTCACATATGTATAGGGATGCATGTGTTCCGGACAGTGAGCCACCATACTGCCCCAGGCCCTGGCCTTGCTTGTCCACCTGCCCACCTGTGGCTTACTCCACATTCTTTCTGCATCTTGCTTGGGGCCTGTGTGTGTGTGCACATGTGCGTGCACACACACGGAGACAGGAGAGTGAATACCTGCTACTGTTCTCCCATCTTTTGCCAGGCAGAAGGTGTGCTTTCTGACATCACTGCCAATGTGCAGGAGAGGGAGCCTCGGCTCATCTAGCTCTCATGCCCTTTCTCACACACAGGTGAAGAAGGTTTTTCTTCTGTTCTCTTTTTTATATCCTTCGCTTGCAGAAAGCTACACTTTTTGAATCTCCTTCCTATGATTGGGCATGAAAGTGAACCTTCCTAGCAAGTATATCACCTTGTTTCTCCCTCTGACACTCGGAATGGGGCCCTCTCACATGCTTGCATGGTGTACACTCGTGTGCTCATACTCTCTCTCCCTCTTGTATGCATATGATGGTCAGGAGATTGAGCCTTCCTTGTTGTATCTTCTTTCTAGAAACACTAGTACATAAGATTCTGAGCTTTCTTACCATGTGTTTCTATGCATAGTCCAGTGTGGTGTCATCTGTCAAATAGGGATAGTGATGATTGTCTTGTAGATATATTACGGGGATTTAATGAGTTAGCACATGAAAAGCACTTAGGACAGGGCCTTGTAAATAATAAACACCTTAATGGTGTTTGGAATAAAAACAAAGAAAAAAGAAAGAAGGAAAATGGGAAAAAATAGGTAGTAGTGAACATTCTTGAAGGTACATCTGTGAATGTATACACAGACATACCTTCTCATTATAGCACATCTGGGGCACAGTCCCATACTACCTGTCCAAGTGGGACACATGCACCCACTCGCATGTACACTGTACAGGAGAGTGGATCTCCTGACTTGCTTTCTCTCTTACATGCCTTGAGTGTAGGACCGTTGACATCTTAATTACCCTCCCACACCCAAGGCTTGCAGGAGGGCAAGCCACCTCCTTCCTGTCCAGTGCACAGGCATGAGCATGAACACATACACACAGAAGGCAATTGAGGTCTCGATGGAGCCCCTCCCTCGTAAGCCCCGTATATGGGATATATACCATTGCCACCAAATCCCCCTCTAGATGACTGTCGCACTCCATGTGTGCCCCTCCTGCCTTACCCACCAGTGCTCTGCCCTTGGCTTCCTTACCGCCCCTAGGCAGCCCTCAGGCTGATGCACCTTGGTTTCTAGAGCATACCCACACATTGTGCCAAGAGAGTGAGCCTTTCCTTGCTCCCTCTCTCACATCCCTTGCATGGTGGAGGGTGAGCTTTCTGAAAACCCCTCCCACATGCAGGGTTTGCAGGATGGTGAGCCTCCACTTTCCTTGCTCTCTTGTGCCTGTGTGCATACACATACACACACCTTCACAAAAAAGTAGATACACATAGATGGTGGGAAGGAACACAGGCCTCTGCCTTGTGTTCTTTCTCCCATCTCAGTCATGGATAGATTTTCAGGAGGTCTATGAGCATCTACTATGTGATGGGCACTCTCCTGTGCACCAGGGGTACATCAGTGATCAAAAGACAAGAATCCTTGCCCCAGTTAGGGGATACAGGTAGTGAACACAGGGAGTAAATAAAATACCATAGTATGTCAATTGGTGATCAGTACTCTGGAGAATCATAAAGCAGGAAAGGAGATAAGGAATGGGTAGGGGCAGTGGCAGTGGAGACCTGGTAAAGAAGTTTCAGGATCAAGGAACACAACAAAGAGGCCATTGTGGCAGGAGCCAAGAGTTGTGAAGTAGTAAATGATTGAAGAGACAGAAAGCTGATGATTAGTATGTATTCCCCAAAGTTGAGAACTTTCATTAAAAAAATCATAACCATAATACCATTATCACACTTAATAATTAACAGTAATGAATATAATCAAATATCCATTGTTCAAATTTCTAATTGTCTCAAAGTATCATAAATTAGGATCCAAATCAGGTCCATACATTGCATTTAGTTGATAGGTATCTGAGTCTTTTAATTATAACTTCCCTCCTTATCTGTATTTTTTTTCCTGCTTGTAATTTATTTGGTGGAAGAAAGTAGGCCATCTGTCTTGCAGTTTTCCCACAGGCTGGATTGTTCTGATTGCATCCCTGTGGTGTAGTTTACATGTTCCTTTTCCTTGTTTGTATTTCCTGTAAGCTGATAGTCGTATCTAGAAGCCTGATTGGATTTAGGCTTAATTTTGAGGATGGGGTCAGAAGTACTTCCATCATGAGGCACATAATGACTTGTTGTCTCTCTTTCTGGGATGTTAGTTCCTAGAGCCATTATTTTATTAGGTTTGCCAAATGATGATATTCTAATTCCATTATTCTCCATTTATTAGCTAGGATGCTTCTATAAAGAAAAACTTCCCCTCGCCTACTGTTTGATTACCCAATGGTACAGGTCTTTTTTAAGGAAGGGCAAGATCAATGCTTGGTTCTTTCTGTCAGCACTCAAAATAATGAGTTGGCTTGCTAGTGTGCTCCAAAGAGGATTTAAAAAAACATTATTGTGATAAGTTCATGGATTTAAATACATTTGATCTTTTAACCTGTTGCACTTCTTATCCTCAGTGAAGCTCAAATGTCCCATCTTTAGCCAGGGGTAGCATCTTCAAATTGGCTCCTGAGTTCCTTGACATGGCCCCAGTAGCTATTTAATAGCTTCTCTGTCTTCTGGGTTGAAAAAAATGTTCCAGGCTCATCTCAAACATCTCTTTCCCCAGACTTGGAATCTGCCGTGTCTTCAATAAGCTTTGGTTCCTTTCATTGGATGTGGTATTTAGAGACTACATTCTGGGCACTAAGTGTGCTCATTGCCTTTGGATTGGTCATTGTTTTCAGGCTTTTTCAACGATCATAAAATAAAATAGTTTTATGTTTGGTGCTTTATCTTGTGTCCAGATAGAATATATGAATTCATTCTTTTAAAAAAATTTTTTTTTAATGTTTATTTATTTTTGAGACAGAGAGAGACAGAGCATGAGGGGAGTGGGGGTCAGAGAGAGGGAGACACAGAATCCGAAGCAGGCCCCAGGCTCTGAGCTGTCAACAGAGAGTCCGACGCGGGACCCGAACTCACTGACTGTGAGATCATGACCTGAGCCGAAATGGGACGCCCAACCGACTGAGCCACCCAGGCGCCCCTATATGAATTCATTCTTACACTTCCAATTAAAAATCAATATTCTAGGGGTTGTACTTGCTTCCTTTCAAAAGTATTACTCTAACTGTTGTGTTGCAAATAGACTATAAGAGAGAGCAAGTGAAGAAACATGGAGACCAGTTAGGAGGCCACTGAAATAATTCAGGTGAAAAATTGATGGAGACATGGTGGTTGTGTGGAAGTATGAGGGTGATTAAAACTGGTTAGATATGGATATATTTTTAACTGTTTATTTATTTTGAGAGAGAGAGTGTGTGCAAAAGTGGGGAAAGGGCAGAAGGAGAGAGGGAGACACAGAATCTAAAGCAGACTCCAGGCTCTGAGCTGTCAGCACATAGCCCAACGCCAGGGCTCAAACCCAAGAACCTTGAGATCATAACCTGAGCTGAAGTCAGATGCTGAACTGACTGAGCCACCCAGGCGTCCCAGATATAGATATATTTTAAAGTTAGAGCCAATGGAATTTACTGATATATTGGATGTGAGATAAGAGAGAAAGAAGAGTCAAAGATTGAACCTTCTCCTTCCTCTTTTTAATGTATGAGTTGGGCACTTGAACTGACACTGGGTGTGTGGGTGCCTGAGCCTTCTACCCTATTCCCTCTTTCTAATGTTAGTACTCAGATGCAGGTGCTGTCCCAGTGCAGTGCACTTGGCAAGGATTCCCAGAGGGTGAGAAGTTCAGATTTTTCAGAGATCTTCTTGAATGTCTCTTGGATTTGGGAATTCAGTAGTGGGCAAAACATTAGGGGCCCTGGACTTACTGCCTCATGAGCTTGTGCCTGAGAATAAAATTCCTCACTACCATTAAGCCTGCCTTCCTGTGTTTAAGGGGCTAGGAAAAGTGAGCTTTTTCTGTTGTTCCTACCACGCCACCCCTGAGAGCCCCCTCATTTGCTCCTTGTCTCTAATCCTTCATGCCTATACCTGGTTATTAGTGCTCTTTACGTGCAATTCACCTGGGCAAGGTTTCAGAGCAGGCTAAGCCTTATCTGCTGATGTACCTATACATGACCTCCTGCTGTTATTTATTTACTTATGACTTTGTGACAGTCTGCTGTTTGTAGGGATCCAGCAGTAAACAGGACAGTCATAGTCCCCTGGGTACACTGGCTAGTGGGCACATATAGGAAGATGCACCACATTTGTACCCGCTGTGCAAGTGTGCACATGTGCCGAGGATGGTGGCGAATGAGTTTACACTTTAGTCCCCACTTGCTGAGCACCGTGTCCCCATCCCCAGGACAGATAGGGATATCTCGGGGTGTGGAACTGTCTGCATAGAGTCCCAGAGGTGAGCAAGGATACAGCCTTTCTGCCCTGACCCTGCACTGTTGAGCTGTCTCAGTTTTCTTCCCTGAATGGGGAAGTTGCTGAATGATGGTGCACTTGCTTATTAGTGCTTTTTCATGCATTCACAGATACAGATACCTGGATGTACATATATGCACAAGCCAGCTAGCCAAGAGGATGAGCAGGCATCAGAGGCCCACACTTAGCTAAGTGCACAACATACATAGGCAGTTGAGTGTTCAGAGATGGGAGACCCCAGAGCTTTTTGATTTCATACTCACAGGGGCAAATACCCTCATTTTCACTCATTCATTTGTAATTTCTTCTCTATTTCTCTCTTTTTCATACACACACACTCACTCACTCACTCACTCAAGGAATTCACTTTCTGGGGGGTCCCTGGCTGACTCATTTGGTAGAGCACATAACTCCGAATCTCAGGATCGTGAGTTCAAGCCCCACATTGGGCATGGAGCCTACATTTAAAAAAAAAAAAAAAAAAGAGGGTCACCTGGGTGGCTCAGTCTGTTAAGCACCCAACTTTGTCTCAGGTCATGATCTCTCACTTTGTGAGCTCAAGCCCCACGTGGGGCTTGCTGCTGACAGTGTAGAGCCTCCTTGGCATTCTCTCTCTCCATCTTTCTCTCTGCCCTTACCCCCGCTTGTGCACATGCACATGCGTGCTTGCTTGCTCTTTCTCTCTCCCCAAAATTAAAAACAAAACAAAACAGAAAAAAAAGAATTCACTTTCTGAGTCATTCTCCTCTCTCTGAGTACTTTCTAATACATGCATGCATGTGAAACATTCAGGAGAGTGATCCATCTTACATATTTCTTCCCTGGGGGAGAGTGGGGTTTCTCAAACTCCCTCCATCATGTGGGGTTTGCAGGAGGGCAAGCCTCAGCTTACCTCACTCTCTTGAATGGGCTGCATGTGCTCACTTCCCCCACCCACACAGAACTATATATACACAAATGCATGCCCAGTGTGAAGGCACAGCCCTCTGACGCTCTTGCAGTTGAGATTGTTCTTGCAGTTAAACTCTTACCTGTTGAACAATGAGCTCTCCAGATGCCATTCTCATGGTGGATTTGCAGGAACGTCCACCTTGTTGCAGTGGTTTCTCCCTGCTCTAGCGTTCTCTCTCTCTGTCTCTCTCTGCCTCTCTCTCTCTCTCTCTCTCTCTCTCTCTCACACACACACACACACACACACACACACACACACACACTGTAGAGGAGAGGGAAACTTCTAATGTTTTCTTTCGTTTTGTTTATATGTGAAGGAGTGTAACCTTTTTGATAAGCAAGATTGAAAGATAGACTCATCAATTCATGCACACACAAGGAGTTCAAGAGAATGAATCTATTCATTCTCCCCATGCAGGTGCTTGGTCTGATACACATTCAGACCTCTTTCCTCTCACATGTCCCTTGCATACAGGAGTGTGACCACTGTCCTTAAAATGCACCCTCATTCAAATCCATACACCCCTCTAAATGGAGGGTAAGAAGTATAAACAATAATAGCTGTGTGCCATCAGTTGTGCTCCACTTCACCTTGATTTGTCATCTTGTTTCATTTTCCTGTCACTATGAAGAGGTAACTTATATATTACCAAACTCTCTGTGTGGTTCTTTTTTTAAATGTTGTTTATTTTTGAGAAAGAGAATAAGAAAGAGAGAGCGGGAGAGGGACAGGGGGGACGGGACAGAGAATCCTAAGCAGGCTTTGTGCTGTCAGCAGCGAGCCCCACGCGGGGCTTGAGCTCACAAACTGTGAGATCATGACCAGAGCCAAATTTGGATGCTTAACTGACTGAGCCACCCAGGTGCTTCTCTCCATGTGATTTTGATGGAGGTTGAAGTTTAAGAACAACAGCACTTAACTGTGAAGGATATGAGGGATCATGAGCTTGGTGGTGGCTCATAGTCATTCTCTTTTTCCTCTTGCTCACATTCCCCTCTCCTTTGTCTCTTTGTCCATGTGAGTCTATACCTTTTTGTCATTGTTTTTGTTGTTATGTGAGGGAACCAACAAAAACAAAATGAATGGGTGTTCAACCAGACACCTTTAACGTGAAGTTCAGGAACCTTCTCTGTACTTCTGCATCATCACAAGTAAGTATCTTCTGTGAAGAAGAGTGAGGTCTCTTGTTAAACCCCTGTAGGGCCTTCTGGTCTGGCCCCCCCTCTCTAATCCTTGCTACCTGGGTGAGAGTGCTTTCTGGATGCAATGCACCTGGGCAAGGATTCTGAGAGGGAGAGCTTCATCTTCATTTCAGACAGAGTATTTTTCTAGCCTCCTTCCATTCCACAGGTGTTTATGATCACCTCTTCTAAACATGATAGCAAGTCAGGCAGCAAGCACGCATGAGCACACAAGGTACATCTGGTTCCTGTCCCTGTATTGCTTACTGTCAAGGGAGAAGAATAGAATTCCTTATCAGTCATTACACCTACTTGCCCTGAGAGTGGGAGGGCCACTGAGTAGACTTCTCATTGGCATTGTCACCCACCAATACACACACACACACACATGCAAAAGCCTGAGTCTTCTCTGATCTCACACAGAACAATTCAGGAGAGAATAGTCCTTTTACATGAGATTAAGACTCTCCCATCATAGGTTCACATACACGCGCTTGCACGCGTGCGCACACACACACACACACACACACACACACATGCAAAGGGCAGGTGCCTGAGCCTTCTTATCTGCTCCCCCTCTCAAATCCTTGGAACCTAGGTGTGAGTGCTGTTTCCATGCAACACACCTATTCAAGGATTCAAAGAGGCTGAGCCTTGTCTGCATGTAGAAGGACCGAACACCTGTATATCACCTCTTCCACTTTCTTTCAAATATTTGAGTTTGCTTTGAGGTGCGGACCCTGCACTGGGTGTTAGAGATACAATGGTGAATAAGATAGATGAGGTCCCTGGCCTGGAGCCCTCATTCCTGGGCTCTCCAGAGGACACCCGTGGGAGAATGGGCATCATTCCCTGTGGACAGACTTACGCTTATGTTAGGGCATGAACTTTCTTTTTATTTTGGCTTACTGTGTATCAGATACTGTAATGGGGAAACATACATTGGGTGATAAGACTCACACAACCAGGTGTTGCCCTCAATGAGCTTATAGTTTACTAGAGGAATGGAAGGGAAGAAATATCCCCTTACTATACCATCCTCCAATGTGTTCATGCACATGAGTGCCCATATACACAGGTTGTCCCAGTCTGGTTAAACCCCAACCAGACAGCCAACACATGCAGACTCTCACGTGTGATCTGAAAAATGTGCTGCTCACAGTGCATGTTCAGAGGCTCAGAGAGAATGGCTGTGTGACTTTGTGCATGGGGATGAATACATACGCACACCCTGGAGGTGCATCAGTCTTATTAAATGCACATAGTGATGCTTTGTGGGAATGGGACCCTGAGAGTTAAGTATGTACATACACACACACATAAGGTGCAGGTGCCCAAGCTCTTTGCTCCGTCTTTGTCATCATTTGTCCCTGGGTGAGAGTGCTTTCTAAATGCAATGCACCAGGGTAGGGGTTCTGGAGGGCAAGTGTCCTCTGCATGGAGAAGGACAGAGGATCTGTACATTACCTCTCAGCTGCTTGCTGCATGTCAACCTGCCATCTATCCCTCATTCATTCTTTCCTTACACGAATAATATTTATTAGGCACTGTGCTGGGCATTGGACATGGAAGAGTGGACAAGACAGACTTGGCCCCTGCCCTCCTGGATATCATAGTCCAGGGAGGAGAATGGACTTTGTCATTATCCACAACCCCTGCATGTGCTGGGAGTAAGTGTGTCACATAGGGGACTTCTTATCTGCCACCCCCCCCCAACTTATAAACACATGTGACTGATATATGTAGGAGAACCTCTTTACTTTAGTTCAATCCTACATCAATGCACTGGGCAAGAACGGTAAGCCTTCTCATTAAACACACACATACAAGGCATGCAGGTGCTGGAATCTTCTGGTCTGGCTCTCCCTCTCTAATCCTTGCTACCTGGGTGAGAGTGCTTTCTGAATGCAGTGCACCTGGGCAAGGATTCCGAGAGGGAGAGCTTCATCTTCGCATAGGACAGAGCACCTCTGCATCCTCCCTCCTCTCCTTTCTGCAACTACCTATTGAGTACCTCCTCTATTTCACGTGTTGTGCTGAGAACACAAGATAATGAGCCATGGCTGGTCTCTCCCTGCAAGTTGGAGAATGGACTCATTCTCATTTGTTATGCCTGCATTTCCTGGAGGTGGGTGGGCTGCATGCTGGGACTTGAAATGCCCTGCTCTGGTCTCACAGATGTGTGTGTAGGAGAACCTTCTAAATCTCAGTACAATCCCACATAAATGCACAGTGTTCAGGGGAAGGGCCTGACTGAGTACACACACACACATACACACACATGTATCACCAGTGGGCCCTGACCAGGTGCTTCACTCTCCTTCAGTTGGTCTAGCTGCCAGTGCTATCTTGGATCACTGTCCTTGTTCGAGGACTCCAGGGGAATGAGCCTTGTCTACATTTAGAAGGACACAGCTCTTGTGCAGCAACTGTCTCTTCTCCTTTCCCTTCCTTCCACAGATAGCTGAGTGTCTCCTAGATGTCAGGTACATATGTCAGTCACAGAGGATGAAACTGGGATCAAAACGGACAAGGCTGCCTACCCTGACATTCTGGTAGGGGACTGATAAACCCACTATGACTCATAGATGCTATGGACTAATAGGCCACTGTTCAGAAGAATGAAGTAGGTCTACGTGTTGCTTGCTATCCAATGTGCAAACATGAGCATGTACAGGTTATGCCAGAGTGAGATTTCTCACCACCCCACTTCCCAGACACACTCAGTGATGTGGACCTGCCTGCAGACTCCCACTTGCAGAGAGGGCAGGAGAGCGAGCATGCTGTACTGCCCCACTCCCATGTCAGCATGCAGACCAGTGTGCTTTCCTAACCCTCCCTTCCCTAAGGACTCAATGAGGGAGTCCTTTACTGCTGTTCTCTTCATGCTGCCGTGCACAGAGATCTTTTCTTTACCTTTCTGTATACTCCCATGTGAACACACTATATGCAGAAAAGAGAGCCTTCCCCATAAACACACACACACACACACACACACACACACACACACTCACACACACTCAGGTATAGAAACATAGAGGGTGTGTCCCCTGCCCACAGAACTGCACCCACAAGACACTGAGCATCATTAGCAGCAGCCTCTCACCTGTGTCCCATGTGCAGGGCAGTGAGCTTTCTACATGCTCCTTCAACAGCCAGAGCTTGAATGAAAGTAGCCCTTAATGCTTACCTCACATGTGCACGTATGGGAAAAGCATGCCCCTTTGTACAGTCATAGGCAGTCACCCGTGAGCACAAGAGTGATGTTTCTTGCACACACATACACGGTCCAAAGATGCCTGAGCCTTCCATTCAGGTTCCCCTCTCTCATTCTTGGTGCTTGGGTACAAATGGAGTCCCAGTCCATTGCCCTTGTACAAAAATCCAGAAGGGATCTCATCCACATTTAAAAGTAGAGAGTTTTACATCACCCCTCTCATTCTTCAATTTCTTTAATATCTATTTAGAATAGTGGTTCTCAAAGTGTGCCCACTGGGCCAGCAGCATCAAGTATCACCTTGGAACCTGTGGGAAGTGCAAATTCTCAGACCCCACTCCTGACCTAGTAAAATTTTGAACCACAGAAGTCTGTATTCTAACAAGCCTTCCCACTGATTCTGATGTTTCCTCAAGTTTGAGAATCACTGGTTTAGTGTAAGTGCCGGGGACACAGTGATAGGCAAGTCAGGTGAGAGCTCAGCCTGCAAAGGACTTAGCCAGTAGTGGGTGGGAGGGAACGAGCTTCCCCATTTTTCATGCACATTCTCAGGGCTGTGTCCCTGCAAGCTGTGGCAGGGAGTACATCTGCTCATGACTATCCCTACCTCCTCCAAAACCACACACTTGGCCAGCATAGCAAGCTAAGTGAACTTACAGCCAAGATTGTATTAGGGGAGAGCTTTATCATTACTTTTCAGGGCATGAACTTAACACCATAGGTACACACAGACACACATGTGCGCTCATGGGGTGCAGAAGAAGGTACTGCTCCTTCTCCTATACCCATTGCATATCGGAGTTGTTAATTCTCAAAGCACCTCCTGTGTGCATGGATTACAGGAGGATGTGCCGTGTCATCATGAACCTTCTGCCAAGCAATTCAGTCAACACATGTCTACTGATCACATTTTATGTGCCATGCATTATGCTGGAAGTGTCCTGCTGAATACAAGACAACTTCTCTCTTTATAGAACTTCCTGTCTAGTGGACGTGTGTAGCAAATGAACTTCCCCAGGCCTAGAAAGCAGGAATGCAGGGTGTGCCAGGAATAGAGCCTTTTCATTCTGCATGTATCCATGTTCATCCTGTGCACATGTGCAGATATGTACATATATAGAGACACATTTCTGCCCCAAATCAAAAGGCAAGAGATAGACTTCATTTTTCATTATGTTTGAAGAAGTGATAACTTCCTTATTACATACACACTTGAATGCATCTATGTTGTGCAGGTGTCTGGACTGTGACTTTTGGCTGCCCCCCTTCCCCTGTCTTTGCGACCTAGGCACGAGTGCTGGCTTATCAGTGCAGGGGAATTGTGCAAGGATAATAGATTGTGAGCTTGGTCTATGTGTAGGACAGAGCCTGTACAACACTTCCTTTCCTGTGCTTGTTCATTCAGTTATTTGTACGTGCATTTCTTTGCCCATCATTTCACAAAGGTACTGAGTTCCTGCTGTTTGGGGGATGTCATGGTAAACTAACTGGTCAGGGACACCAGCCTTACAGTCTGGCAGGTTCGTGGAGAGTCAACTTCCTCCTAAAAGTGCCTGTGGATACTTGGGCTCAGGGTGCAGGAATCGGGCTTCTCCTTATTCTCTCACAGAGATGTGCACTTGGTATGCACATCCTGAGCCTTCTTCTCAGTCCCCCCTTTCATATCCTTGTGAACTAGATGTGAGTACTATCCTGGTGCAGTACACCTACTCCAGGACTCTGAGAGGAGTCTTTTTCTGCACATAGGATGACAAAGCACCTGTGAATCACCCCTCTCTCCTTCCTTTCTTCTTCTCCCTTCCGCAAGTATTTATTGAGCAAATGTGCTAAATTGTGCTGGGCAATGGTAGTACACAGGATGGTCTTGGCCCTTGTCTCAAAGAATACGTGTGGACTTCCATGTCACTGAATATCCCTGCCTGTGCTGAGTTTGGGTGGGCCACAGAAGGGAGCCTCTTCTTAATACCCCCTCCAAGTGTACACAAACCTTGAGACTTCTTCCTGCTCTCATGTGGACCTATGTAACAGAAAATCTTCTCCACCTTGAGCACTGCAGGTGCTTCAGCCTTCTGCCCTGCCCCCCCTCTCTAATCCTTGCTATCTGGGTGCTAGTGCTATCTCAATGCAATGCACCTAGGCAAGGATTCAGAGAGGGTGGGCTCAACTGCACCAAGAAGGACAGACTATACATCTTCCTCCCTCTCCTCCCCTCCCCTTCCATTCCCTCTTCTTCCCTCCCTCCTTTTCTTCTTCTTCTTTCCTTCCTCCCCTACTTTCCTCCTCTCCCTCCTCCTTCTTTCTCTCTCCCCTCCCTTTCTTCCCTCTCCTGTCCGTCCTTCCTTCCTTCCTTCCTTCCTTCCTTCCTTCCTTCCTTCCTTCCCTCCTTCCCTCCTTCCCAGTGAGTTTTTCAGTAACTGGTGGGTGTTGGGGAAGCACAGAAAAACAGAATAGTTAGGGATTTGGGGCTCTCTGTCTGGTGGGCTTGTCTGTGTTCTAAAAGAAATGTCTTTATCAAATAATGTCAGTGTGCTCAGGTGCCCAGAGTACTGGATAGTGAGCTTTCTCTTTTTTCCTCTGCTATCCTCCACATGTAGGGTGCTGGGCTGGGACCAGAGCTTTCCCATCTGCTCCTTCCCTCACTTCCTTTCAACCTGGATGTGAGTGCTATCTCAAGTATGGCCTCTAGTCAGGGCTTCAAATAGAGGGAGCCTTGCCTACATATGGCAGGACTGAGTGCTAGTATGTCCCCCTACTTGCCTTCCTGAAAATGTATGGAGTTTCTGGAGTGTGTCAGGCACTGTATTGAGTGTTAAGAATACAATAATGAGCAAGACAGGCATAATCAGTGGCTGTGCCCTCTGGTGACACCTTTAGGAGATGAAACTTCATCCAGATCCATGGTGCAGATGGGCACAAATGTTGGGGATACTAAAGAGTAAGTCTTGCCATCCCCTCCCAACTACTGAGGGTACCCTCACGCCATACCCTCTGAGGATAGGGAGATGTGCCCATTGGTGGAGAAGCATCACACCTACATGATGTGTAGGAGTCTGAGCTCATAAACTGTCCCTTAGCTCCCAGGAACTGCAAGAAGAATTGTGAGCTTCCTTAAGATGCCCACCATAGACTCTTCTTGAATTGGAGAGGGGGTGAAGAGCAGGGGGCCCTTCTTATTGCTGATCTTGTATGCACATCATGCTTTATGGAAATGATAATAGCCTATATCTTTATATTACCTTACTATCTGCCTATTTCCACTCCCTCTTTCTCCCTCCCTCCCTCCCTGTCTGTCTCTCCTGTCCTTAGTACCTTGTCGTAAGTGCTTGCTGTACAGTGCTCTGGTACAAGGACTCTAAGAAGGTGAGATTCATCTGGTATGGACAGGTGCACAGTGCCCTTAGATTGCTCTTCTCTCCCATTCATTCATTTACTTCTTTGATAAATATTTATTGAGTGATCTCTGGGTGTTGGGGATTTAGTGGCCTGGATGTGCTTATTACCTGTTATGCACACCTATGGTGTGTCAGGTTGGGCCTTGTCATTGTAGACAGACATACGTATGCATACACACACATCCAGTACTGGAGCATTCTGGTTGCGTGCGTGCTCTCTGTCTTTCACATTCATTGCACATAGGTGCCATGCTTTCTAAATCCATCACCTATATGCTTGTATCTTAAAAAAAACATGCATCATGATCATATAGGAGGACTGTTGACCTTTACATCACTTCCCTCAGATTTGGTTATTCTCTCAGCACTTATTTAGGGAGCATTTACCACATGCCAGCCACTATGCTGCTTGCTAGAGATACTGCAGTGAACACCCAATAAACAGCATTGGGTGTTTGGCCTTGTGGGCACGTATAGGGGTTTCTTAGAAACTCTTAATATGTTTTCTGTTCACTTTTAAACTTCATTTTTGTGTGTAAAAAGAGAGGTAGAAGGAAGCAGAAGGGTATTGTCCCAGAGTTCAAAGTTGTGTATCAGCAGCACATTTTGTCTCCTGGAAATGAGGGGACAATCCAGTGAGTTAAGAGATCTAGGATAAATCTCTAAGAGAAAAGGTGGGGAGGGGTGGCAGAGTTTGGATTTAGCCTAGCATTTTTAGCCTGTCCCTACTGTGGCTTTAGCATTATTCTCCAGTACTTACTCTTTCCTTCAGCTAGGCTGATATGTTTATTCCTACCTTTCTCAATGCCTTTGCCCATTGCGCATTACAGATATATGATTTTCAGGTCAGCATAGCAATACAGAATTACAAAAGGTGAAAGAGAGAGACAGACACTACATTTCAGTCTTCTTTCTCAACTTCCTAAATAGGTGGGACTTAAAAATTCTGACTCTTGAGGGGCTCCTGGGTGGCTCAGTTGGTTAAGCATCCAACTTTGGCTCAGGTCGTGATCTCGTGGTTGGTTCATGGGTTTGGGCCCCACGTCGGGCTCTGTGTTGACAGCTAGCTCAGAGCCTGGAGCCTGTCTTTAGATTCTGCGTCTCCCTCTCTCTGTCTGTCCCACCCGTGCTTGCTCGCTCTCTCTCTCTCTCTCTCTCTCTCACATGCGCGCGCTCTCTCGCTCTTTCACTCTCTAGCTCTCTCAAAAATAAATAAAAAACATAAAAAAAATTTAAAAAATTCTGACTCTTGGTTCTTCTCTTCCAACTTCTCCCAATATATTCTGCAGAAAAGACTCAGACTATGTAGTATGTACCCCTTAACTTCTCTATACCCTAAAATCCCTTTATGTTTACTGCTCAGCTTTGCTCTTATTTTTCTTAGACTTTATCTCTCTCTTTAAAACTTGAAAAAATCGAGTATAATTAACATGGTGTTATGTTAGTTTCAGGTGCACAATATAATGATTCAACAATTCTATACATCTGTATTTCTCTTGATGTACAGGGCCAGCAGAATCAGCATTCCCTGGCACCTGGTTAGAAATGCAAATTGTGAGCCCCACCTCAGACCTAGGGAATCAGAAAGTTGGAGAGTAGGCAGAGGTCTGAGTTTTAACAAGCCCTGGTGCAGGGGTTCTGATGCATGTTGAACATTGAGAACCACTGGTTTGAATAATGAGATTTCTGCATTCCACAGGATGATTTTTAGAGTCAAAATTTCCTATGTGTAAATTTCCCTTTTACTTTCCTTTGATTTTTTTTAACTTAAAAGACCTTTTTTTAATGTTTTTAAAGTTTATTTATTTTGAGAGAGAGAGAGAGCATGAGCAGGGGAGGAGCAGAGAAAGAGACAGAGAGAGAAAGAGAATCCTAAGTAGGCTTGGCACTGACAGTGTGGGGCTCGAACTCACAAACTGCAAGATCATGACCTGAGCCAAAAACAAGAGTTGGACACCCAACTGACTAAGTCACCCAGGTGCCCCAAGATATTCAACACTTTATGAGATAGGCTTTGTGTTAGATGATTTTGCCCAAGTGTAGACTAATGTAAGTGTTCTGAGCACATTTAAAGTGGGCTTAGGCTAAGCTGTGATGGTGGGTAGTTTAGGTGTATTAAATGCATTTTCAACTTGGGATATTTTCAACTTATGATGGGTTTATGTGACAAAACCTTATCATAAGTCAAGGAAGATCTGTATTTCAATAAATCTGACTGTGCTGGTCCTTATTATTTATTCTTCTTTTATTCTAGTGTTTTTATTTTTTATTTATTTATTTTTTATTTTTTTTCAATATATGAAATTTATTGTCAAATTGGTTTCCATACAACACCCAGTGTTCATCCCAAAAGGTGCCCTCCTCAATACCCATCACCCACCCTCCCCTCCCTCCCACCCTCCATCAACCCTCAGTTTGTTCTCAGTTTTTAACAGTCTCTTATGCTTTGGCTCTCTCCCACTCTAACCTCTTTTTTTTTCCTTCCCCTCCCCCATGGGTTTCTGTTAAGTTTCTCAGGATCCACATAAGAGTGAACACATATAGTATCTGTCTTTCTCTGTATGGCTTATTTCACTTAGCATCACACTCTCCAGTTCCATCCACGTTGCTACGAAAGGCCATATTTCATTCTTTCTCATTGCCACATAGTATTCCATTGTGTATATAAACCACAATTTCTTTATCCATTCATCAGTTGATGGACATTTAGGCTCTTTCCATAATTTGGCTATTGTTGAGAGTGCTGCTATAAACATTGGGGTACAAGTGCCCCTATGCATGAGTACTCCTGTATCCGTTGGGTAAATTCCTAGCAGTGCTACTGCTGGGTCATAGGGTAGGTCTATTTTTAATTTTATGAGGAACCTACACACTGTTTTCCAGAGTGGCTGCACCAATTTGCATTCCCACCAACAGTGCAAGAGGGTTCCCGTTTCTCCACATCCTCTCCAGCATCTATAGTCTCCTGATTTGTTCATTTTGGCCACTCTGACTGGCATGAGGTGATATCTGAGTGTGGTTTTGATTTGTATTTCCCTGATAAGGAGCGACGTTGAACATCTTTTCATGTGCCTGTTGGCCATCCGGATGTCTTCTTTAGAGAAGTGTCTATTCATGTTTTCTGCCCATTTCTTCACTGGGTTCTTTGTTTTTCGGGTGTGGAGTTTGGTGAGCTCTTTATAGATTTTGGATACTAGCCCTTTGTCCAATATGTCATTTGCAAATATCTTTTCCCATTCTGTTGGTTGCCTTTTAGTTTTGTTGGTTGTTTCCTTTGCTGTGCAGAAACTTTTTATCTTCATAAGGTCCCAGTAATTCATTTTTGCTTTTAATTCCCTTGCCTTTGGGGATGTGTCAAGTAAGAGATTGCTACGGCTGAGGTCAGAGAGGTCTTTTCCTGCTTTCTCCTCTAGGGTTTTGATGGTTTCCTGTCTCACATTCAGGTCCTTTATCCATTTTGAGTTTATTTTTGTGAATGGTGTGAGAAAGTGGTCTAGTTTCAACCTTCTGCATGTTGCTGTCCAGTTCTCCCAGCACCATTTGTTAAAGGGACTGTCTTTTTTCCATTGGATATTTTTTCCTGCTTTGTCACAGATTAGTTGGCCATACGTTTGTGGGTCTAGTTCTGGGGTTTCTATTCTATTCCATTGGTCTATGTGTCTGTTTTTGTGCCAATACCATGCTGTCTTGAGGATTACAGCTTTGTAGTAGAGGCTAAAGTCTGGGATTGTGATGCCTCCTGCTTTGGTCTTCTTCTTCAAAATTACTTTGGCTATTCGGGGCCTTTTGTGGTTCCATATGAATTTTGGGATTGCTTGTTCTAGTATCGAGAAGAATGCTGGTGCAATTTTGATTGGGATTGCATTGAATGTGTAGATAGCTTTGGGCAGTATTGACATTTTGACAATATTTATTCTTCCAATCCATGAGCAGGGAATAAAGACCTTTTTTTTAAAGCAGTTTTAGGTTTACAGAAAAATTGAGCAGAAAGCACAGAGAGTTATCATATATTTTCCCACCTCAGTTTCCGCTATTAACATTTTGCAGTTAGTGGAATGCACTTTTACATTTAGACCAATATTGATACTTTATTATTAACTAAAGTCCATAGTTTATATTAGGGTTTCCTATTTGTGTTTCACATTCTATGGGTTTGGACAAATATATACTAATGTATATCTACCATTATAGTATCATACAGAGTAGTTTCACCATCCTAAAATTCTCTGTGCTCTGCCTATGCAGCCCTCCCTCCCATAACCCCTGGTAACCACTGATCTTTTTACTATCTCCATAGTTTTGCCTTTTCCAGAATTTCATATAGTTGGAATTATGCAGTATGTAGCCTTTTTAGAATGACTTCTTTTAGTTCAGTTCAGACTCTTCCATATCTTTTCGGGCTTGATAGCTCATTTATTTTTATCATTGAGTAACATCCCATTTCTGGATGTACTGCAGTTTGTCTATCCACTCACCTACTGAAGGGCATCTTGGTTTCTTCTAACTTTTGGCAATTATGATAAAAATGCTATAAGCATCTGTGTGCAGGCTTTTTTGTGGACGTAAATTTTTAAGTCATTTAGGTAAATACCAAGGAGCACAACTGCTAGATTGTATTATATGAGTATGTTTAGTTTTGTAAGAAGCTGCCAAACTGTCTTCCAAAGTGGCTGTACCATTTTGCATTCCTACCAGCAATGAATGAGAGTTCCTGTGGCTTCGTAACCTCATCAGCATCTGGTGTCAGTGTTTTGGATTTTGGCCATTCTGACAGGTGTGTAGTGGTGTCTCATTATTGTTTTAACTTGCAATTATCTGATCTCACATGATGTTGAACACCTTTTCTTATGCTTATTTGCAACCTACATATCTTATTTGGTTAGGTTCAGATCTTCTGCCCATTTTTTATTTGGGTTGTTCCTGGTTGAATTTTAAGAATTCTTTTATATATTTTTTTAGTGTTTATTTATTTTTGAGAGAGAGAAAGACAGTGCAAGAAGGGGAGGGGCAGAGAGAGAGGGAGACACAGAATCCGAAGCAGGCTCCAGGCTCTGAGCTGTCAGCACAGAGCCCGATGTGGGGCTTGAACCCATGAACTGTGAGATCATGACCTGAGCTGAAGTCGGACGCTTAAGTGACTGAGCCACCAAGGCGTTCCAAGAATTCTTGTGTATTTTGGATATTAGTCCCTTATCAGGTATGCCTTTTGCAAATATTTTCTCCCAGTATGTTACTTTTTCCCCCCATTAATAGGGCTTTTGCAGAGCAGAAGGTCTAATTTTATTGAAGTCTAATTTATCAGTACTTTTTTTCATAGCTCATACTTTAGGTGTTGTTGTAACTAAAAAGTCTTTGCCAAACCCAAGATCACCTAGGTTTTCTCCTATATTATCTTCTAAGAGTCTTATAGTTTTGCATTTTACATTAAGGTCTATCTATGATCCATTTCGAGATAATATTTGTGAAATTTGAAGAACTGTGTCTACATTCTCTTTTTGGCATGTAGATGTCCAGTTGTTCCACAAATCATTTGTTGAAAAGAGCATCCTTTCTCCATTTAATTGCCTTTACTCCTTTGTCAAAGATCTGTTTTTGTTGGGTTGATTCCTGAGCTCTCTATTCTGTTTCATTGATCAATTCATCTATTTTTTTCACCAATACTACACTGTCTTAACTACTATAGCTTTATAGTAATAAGTTAAAGTCATGTAATATCAGTATTCCAACTTTGTTCTTCAGTATTGTGTTGGCTGTTCCAGGTCTTTTGCCTATCAATATACACTTTGGAATCAGTTTGTTGATATCCATAGAATAACTTGGGATTGCATTGACTCTATAGATAAAGTTGGGAAGAACTGACATTTTGACAGTATTTAGTCTTCCTATCCAGGTGCATATAATATGTCTCCATTTGTTTAGGTCTTTGATTTCTTTCAGCAGAGTTTTAGAGTATTCCTCAAATAGATCTTTTACATATTTTTTTAGATTTATACCTAATTATTTCATTTTGGTGCTAATGTAAATGGCATTGTTCTTTAAATTTCAAATTGTAGTTGTTCATTGCTGATATGTAAGAAAGTAGTTGACTTTTGTATATTAACCTTGTATCCTGCAACCTTATTATACTTATTACTTCCGGTTTTTTTTTGTTGTTGTTGATTTTTTGGGATTTTTTACAGACAGTTATGTCATCTGTATCCTTCTCAATTTGTGTACTCCCCCCCCTTTTATTGTCTTTTGCATTAGTTGGAACTTGTAGTAATATGCTGAATGGGAGTGGTGAGTGTGGACATCCTTGTCTTGTTCCTGATCTTAGCATAAGACATCTAGGTTCCCACCATTAAGTATGGTGGTTGCCAAAAGAGAGGTGGGGGGAAGGAGCAAAATAGATGAAAGGGACAAAGAGTACACTTAAACTGGGGCACCTGAGTAGCTCAGTCAGTTAAGTATCTTGATTTCAGCCCGGGTCGGGATCACACAATTCATGAGATTGAGCCCCGAGTTGGGCTCTGTGCTGACAGCATGGCTTCTGCTTGGGATTCTCTCTCTCTCCATCTCTCTCTGCCCCTCCCCCACTCATGCTCGCTCCAGTGCTCTCTCTCTTAAATAAACTTAAGGAAATAAGAGTACACTTATCTTAATAAGCACTGAGTAATGTATAGAATTGTTGAATCATTATATTGCACACCTGAAACTAATTTAACACTCTGACCAAAAAAAAGTATGATATTAACTCCAGGGTTTTTGCAGATGTTCCCTATCAAGTTGAAGAAGATCCCCTTCATTCCCAGTTTGCTGAGAGATTTTCGTCATGAATGGATGATGGATTTTTGTCAAATGCCTTTTTTTCTGGCATCAGTTTATGTTCTCATAAGGTTTTTCTTCTTTAGCCTGTTGATGTGGTGCATTACATTAATTGATTTTTTAAATGTCGGACATGCCTTTCATGCCTAAAATAAACGAACTTGGTCATGTTATATAATTCTTTTTATACATTGTTGATTTCAGTTTGCTAATATTTTGTTGAGGATTTTTGCAACTGTGTTCATGAGACTTACTGGTCTCTAGTTTTCCTTGCTTATAATGTCTTTGTCTTGTTTTGGTATTAAGATAATTCTAGCCTCATCCAATGAGTAAAGAAGTATTCTCTCTGTTTCTGTTTTTTGAAAGGGACTGCAGAGATTGTACTTTCTGTTTTGGAGGGTTGTTAACTAGTGATTCAATTTCTTTAATAGATATAGGCATATTCACTAATCTACTTCTCTTTGTGTTGTGTCTTTCAAGGAATTGGTCCATTTCATCTAGGTTATCAAATTTGTGGGCATAGAATTGTTAATATTTATTATATTTGTTATGTTCATGGGATGAATAGTGATGGTCTCTGTTTCAGTTTTGATATTAGTAATGAGTATCTTTTTTTTTCTTTTTGTTTTTTGTTTTTTGTTTTTTTTTTCAATATATGAAATTTATTGTCAAATTGGTTTCCATACAACACCCAGTGCTCATCCCAAAAGGTGCCCTCCTCAATACCCATCACCCAACCTCCCCTCCCTCCCACCCCCCATCAACCCTCAGTTTGTTCTCAGTTTTTAAGAGTCTCTTATGCTTTGACTCTCTCCCACTCTAACTTCTTTTTTTTTTCCTTCCCCTCCCCCATGGGTTTCTGTTAAGTTTCTCAGGATCCACATAAGAGTGAACACATATGGTATCTGTCTTTCTCTGTATGGCTTATTTCACTTAGCATCACACTCTCCAGTTCCATCCACGTTGTTACAAAGGGCCATGTTTCGTTCTTTCTCATTGCCATGTAGTACTCCATTGTGTATATAAACCACAATTTCTTTATCCATTCATCAGTTGATGGACATTTAGACTCTTTCCATAATTTGGCTATTGTTGAGAGTGCTGCTATAAACATTGGGGTACAAGTGCCCCTATGCATCAGTACTCCTGTATCCCTTGGGTAAATTCCTAGCAATGCTATTGCTGGGTCATAGGGTAGGTCTATTTTTAATTTTCTGAGGAACCTCCACACTGTTTTCCAGAGCGACTGCACCAGTTTGCATTCCCAACAGTACAAGAGGGTTCCCGTTTCTCCACATCCTCTCCAGCATCTATAGTCTCCTGATTTGTTCATTTTGGCCACTCTGAAAGGCGTGAGGTGATATCTGAGTGTGGTTTTGATTTGTATTTCCCTGATGAGGAGCAACGTTGAGCATCTTTTCATGTGCCTGTTGGCCATCCGGATGTCTTCTTTGTAGAAGTGTCTATTCATGTTTTCTGCCCATTTCTTCACTGGGTTCTTTGTTTTTCGGGTGTGGAGTTTGGTGAGCTCTTTATAGATTTTGGATACTAGCCCTTTGTCCAATATGTCATTTGCAAATATCTTTTCCCATTCCGTTGGTTGCCTTTTAGTTTTGTTGGTTGTTTCCTTTGCTGTGCAGAAGCTTTTTATCTTCATAAGGTCCCAGTAATTCAGTTTTGCTTTTAATTCCCTTGCCTTTGGGGATGTGTCAAGTAAGAGATTGCTACGGCTGAGGTCAGAGAGGTCTTTTCCTGCTTTCTCCTCTAGGGTTTTGATGGTTTCCTGTCTCACATTCAGGTCCTTTATCCATTTTGAGTTTATTTTTGTGAATGGTGTGAGAAAGTGGTCTAGTTTCAACCTTCTGCATGTTGCTGTCCAGTTCTCCCAGCACCATTTGTTAAAGAGACTGTCTTTTTTCCATTGGATATTCTTTCCTGCTTTGTCAAAGATAGTTGGCCATACGTTTGTGGGTCTAGTTCTGGGGTCTATTCTATTCCATTGGTCTATGTGTCTGTTTTTGTGCCAATACCATGCTGTCTGGAGTGTTACAGCTTTGTAGTAGAGGCTAAAGTCTGGGATTGTGATGCCTCCTGCTTTGGTCTTCTTCTTCAAAATTACTTTGGCTATTCGGGGCCTTTTGTGGTTCCATATGAATTTTAGGATTGCTTGTTCTAGTCTTGAGAAGAATGCTGGTGCAATTTTGATTGGGATTGCATTGAATGTGTAGATAGCTTTGGGCAGTATTGACATTTTGACAATATTTATTCTTCCAATCCATGAGCAGGGAATGTCTTTCCATTTCTTTATATCTTCTTCAAGTACCTTCATAAGCTTTCTATAGTTTTCAGCATACAGATCTTTTACATCTTTGGTTAGATATATTCCTAGGTATTTTATGCTTCTTGGTGCAATTGTGAATGGGATCAGTTTCTTTATTTGTCTTTCTGTTGCTTCATTGTTAGTGTATATGAATGCAACTGATTTCTGTACATTGATTTTGTATCCTGCAACTTTGCTGAAGTCATGTATCAGTTCTAGCAGACTTCTGGTGGAGTCTATCGGATTTTCCATGTATAGTATCATGTCATCTGCAAAAAGTGGAAGCTTGACTTCATCCTTGCCAATTTTGATGCCTTTGATTTCCTTTTGTTGTCTGATTGCTGATGCTAGCACTTCCAACACTATGTTAAACAGCAGCAGTGAGAGTGGGCATCCCTGTCGTGTTCCTGATCTCAGGGAAAAAGCTCTCAGTTTTTCCCCATTGAGGATGATGTTAGCTTTGGGCTTTTCATAAATGGCTTTGATGATGTTTAAGTATGTTCCTTCTATCCCGACTTTCTCAAGCGTTTTTATTAAGAAAGGGTGGTGAATTTTGTCAAAGGCCTTTTCTGCATCGATTGACAGGATCATATGGTTCTTCTCTTTTCTTTTATTAATGTGATGTATCACGTTGATTGATTTGCGAATGTTGAACCAGCCCTGCATCTCAGGAATGAATCCCACTTGATCATGGTGAATAATTCTTTTTATATGCTGTTGAATTTGATTTGCTAGTATCTTATTGAGAATTTTTGCATCCATATTCATCAGGGATATTGGCCTGTCGTTCTCTTTTTATACTGGGTCTCTGGTTTAGGAATCAAAGTAATACTGGCTTCATAGAATGAGTCTGGAAGTTTTCCTTCCCTTTCTATTTCTTGGAATAGCTTGAGAAGGAAAGGTATTATCTCTGCTTTAAACGTCTGGTAGAACTCCCCTGGGAAGCCATCTGGTCCTGGACTCTTATTTGTTGGGAGATTTTTGATAACCGATTCAATTTCTTCACTGGTTATGGGTCTGTTCAGGCTTTCTATTTCCTCCTGATTGAGCTTTGGAAGCGTGTGGGTGTTTAGGAATTTGTCCATTTCTTCCAGGTTGTCCAATTTGTTGGCATATAATTTTTCATAGTATTCCCTGATAATTGCTTGTATCTCTGAGGGGTTGGTTGTAATAATTCCATTTTCATTCATGATTTTATCTGTTTGGGTCATCTCCGTTTTCTTTTTGAGAAGCCTGGCTAGAGGTTTATCAATTTTGTTTATTTTTTCAAAAAACCAACTCTTGGTTTCGTTGATCTGCTCTACAGTTTTTTTAGATTCTATATTCTATAGATTTTGCTCTGATCTTTATTATTTCTCTTCTTCTGCTGGGTTTGGGCTGTCTTTGCTGTTCTGCTTCTATTTCCTTTAGGTGTGCTGTTAGATTTTGTATTTGGGATTGTTCTTGTTTCTTGAGATAGGCCTGGATTGCAATGTATTTTCCTCTCAGGACTGCCTTCGCTGCATCTCAAAGCGTTTGGATTGTTGTATTTTCATTTTCATTTGTTTCCATATATTTTTTAATTTCTTCTCTAATTGCCTGGTTGACCCGTTCATTCTTTAGTAGGGTGGTCTTTAACCCCCATGCTTTTGGAGGTTTTCCAGACTTTTTCCTGTGGTTGATTTCAAGCTTCATAGCGTTGTGGTCTGAAAGTATGCATGGTATGATTTCAATTCTTGTATACTTATGAAGGGCTGTTTTGTGACCCAGTATGCGATACATCTTGGAGAATGTTCCATGTGCACTCGAGAAGAAAGTATATTCTGTTGCTTTGGGATACAGAGTTCTAAATATATCTGTCAAGTCCATCTGATCCAATGTATCATTCAGGGCGCTTGTTTCTTTATTGACCGTGTGTCTAGATGATCTATCCATTTCTGTAAGTGGAGTGTTAAAGTCCCCTGCAATGACCACATTCTTATCAATAAGGTTGCTTATGTTTGTGATTAATTGTTTAATACATTTGGGGGCTCCTGTATTTGGCGCATAGACATTTATAATTGTTAGCTCTTCCTGATGGAGAGACCCTGTGATTATTATATAATGCCCTTCTTCATCTCTTGTTACAGCCTTTAATTTAAAGTCTAGTTTGTCTGATAGAAGTATGGCTACTCCAGCTTTCTTTTGGCTTACAGTGGCATGATAAATAGTTCTCCATCCCCTCACTCTCAATCTGAAGGTGTCCTCAGGTCTAAAATGAGTCTCTTGTAGACAGCAAACAGATGGGTCTTGTTTTTTTATCCATTCTGATACCCTATGTCTTTTGGTTGGTGCATTTAATCCATTTACATTCAGTGTTATTATAGAAAGATGCAGGTTTATTTTATTTTTTATTTTTTTTATTTTTTTTTTATTTTTTAATATATGAAATTTACTGTCAAATTGGTTTCCATACAACACCCAGTGCTCATCCCAAAAGGTGCCCTCCTCAATACCCATCACCCACCCTGCCCTCCCTCCCACCCCCCATCAACCCTCAGTTTGTTCTCAGTTTTTAACAGTCTCTTATGCTTTGGCAGGTTTAGAGTCATTGTGATGTCTGTATGTTTTATGCTTGTAGCCATGTCTCTGGTACTTTGTCTCACAGGATCCCCCTTAGGATCTCTTGTAGGACTGGTTTAGTGGTGACGAATTCCTTCAGTTTTTGTTTGTTTGGGAAGACCTTTATCTCTCCTTCTATTCTAAATGACAGACTTGCTGGATAAAGGATTCTCGGCTGCATATTTTTCTGTTCAACACATTGAAGATCTCCTGCCAATCCTTTCTGGCCTGCCAAGTTTCAAAAGAGAGATCGGTCACAAGTCTTATAGGTCTCCCTTTATATGTTAGGGCACGTTTATCCCTTGCTGCTTTCAGAATTTTCTCTTTATCCTTGTATTTTGCCAGTTTCACTATGCTGTGTCGTGCAGAAGATCGATTCAAGTTACGTCTGAAGGGTGTTCGCTGTGTCTCTTTGATTTCAATGCCTTTTTCTTCCCCAGATCAGGGAAGTTCTCAGCTATAATTTGTTCAAGTACACCTTCAGCACCTTTCCCTCTCTCTTCCTCCTCTGGGATACCAATTATGCGTATATTACTTCTTTTTAGTGTATCACTTAGTTCTCTAATTTTCCCCTCATACTCCTGTATTTTTTTATCTCTCTTTCTCTCAGCTTCCTCTTTTTCCATAATTTTATCTTCTAGTTCACCTATTCTCTCCTCTGCCTCTTCAATCCGAGCCATAGTTGTCTCCATTTTATTTTGCAGCTCATTGATAGCCTTTTTTTAGCTCCTCCTTAGTCCCTTGATCTCTGTAGCAAGAGATTCTCTGTTGTCCTCTATACTGTTTTCAAGCCCAGCGATTAATTTTATGACTGTTATTCTAAATTCACTTTCTGTTATATTATTTAAGTCCTTTTTAATCAGTTCATTAGCTGTTGTTATTTCCTGGAGATTCTTTTGAGGGGAATTCTTCTGTTTGGTCATTTTGGATAGTCCCTGGAGTGGTGCAGACCTGCAGGGCACTTCCCCTGTGCTGTGGTGTATAACTGGAGTTGGTGGGCGGGGCCGCAGTCAGACCTGATGTCTGCTCCCAGCCCACCGCTGGGGCCACAGTCAGACTGGTGTGTGCCTTCTCTTCCCCTCTCCTAGAGGCGGGATTCACTGTGGGGTGATGTGGCCCATCTGGGCTACTTGCACACTGCCAGGCTTGTGGTGCTGGGGATGTGGTGTATTAGCTGGGGTGGATCGGCAAGTTGCACAGGGGTGGGAGGGGCAGGCTCAGCTAGCTTTTCCTTCAGAGATCCACTTCGGGAGGGGCCCTGTGGCACCGGGAGGGAGTCAGACCCACGGGAGGGGTGGATCAGCAAAAGCACAGTGTTGGGTGTTTGCCTGGTGCCAGCAAGTTCCCTGGCAGGAACTGGTTCCCTTTGGGATTTTGGCTGGGGGATGGGCGAGGGAGATGGCGCTGGCGAGCGCCTTTGTTCCCCGCCAAACTGATCTCCGTTGTCCGGGGGCTCAGCAGTTCTCCCTCCCGTTGTCCTCCAGCCTTCCCGCTCTCCGAGCAGAGCTGGTAACTTATGACCTCCCAGATGCTACGGTAGGCTTGCTGTCGGAACACACTCTGTCCGGCCCCTCCTCTTTTGCAAGCCAGACTGGGGGCTCTGCTTGGCCGGCAGGCCGCCCCTCCACCCTGGCTCACTCCCGCCAGTCCATGAAGTGCGCACCGCCTCTCCGCCCTTCCTACCCTCTTCCGTGGGCCTCTTGTCTACGCTTGGCTCTGGAGACTCCGTTCTGCTAGTCTTCTGGTGGTTTTCTGGGTTATAGGTGTAGGTGTAGGTGGAATCTAAGTGATCAGTAGGACGCGCGGTGAGTCCAGTGTCCTCCTACACCGCCATCTTCTCTTTTCAGGTGTAGGTGGAATCTAAGTGATCAGTAGGACGCGCGGTGAGTCCAGTGTCCTCCTACACCGCCATCTTCTCTTTTCCTCTCAGTAATGAGTATCTTTTATGTTTTTTCTTAGTTAACCTGGCTAGAGCTTTTGTTGATTTTTCTCTATTGCTTTCCTGTTAATTTTATTTCTGCTATAATTTTTATTATTTGTTTTCTTCTGCTTAACTTGGGTTTAGTTTCTTCTTTTTTTCTAGTTTTGTAAGGTAGAAGCATAGGTGAATGATTTTCGAGCTTTTCTTCTTTTCTTTTTTTTTTTTTTTTTTTTTTTTTAATTTATTTTTGGGACAGAGAGAGACAGAGCATGAACGGGGGAGGGGCAGAGAGAGAGGGAGACACAGAATCGGAAACAGGCTCCAGGCTCCGAGCCATCAGCCCAGAGCCTGATGCGGGGCTCGAACTCACGGACCGCGAGATCGTGACCTGGCTGAAGCCGGACGCTTAACCGACTGCGCCACCCAGGCGCCCCTCTTCTTTTCTGATATATTCATTTGATGCTATAAATTTTCCTTCTAAATGCTGGTTTGCTGCATCCATAAATTTTGATAATTTATTTTTTCATCTTCATGTAGTTGAAAATGTTTTTAAAATTGCTCGTGCAACTTCTTTGACCCATGTGTTATTTAGAAGTGTGTTGTTTAATCTATAAGTATTTTTACTTTTTTCCAGGTATCTTTCTGATATGGATGTCTAGTTTAATTCCATTGTGATCTGAGAACAGACTTTGTATGATTTCCATTTTTTAAAATTGGTAAGCTGTATTTCATGGCCCAGAGTGTCATCTGTCATGGTGAATGTTCCATGTGAGCTTGAAAAGAATGTTATTATATGAAGCATTCTACTGATGTAAGATCCATTTGATTGATGATGCTGTTTAGTTCAACTATGACTTTACCTATTTTCTGCTGTTGGGGACTGTCCATTTTCAGTACAGGGGTATTGAAGATTATCATTATAATATGGGTTCATCTATTTCTCCTTGCCATTCTATAAGTTTTGTCTCATGTATTTTTTTATGCTCTGTTGTTAGGCATGTATATATTAAGGATTGTTATAGTTTTTTAAGAGAATTGGCGCTTTATCGTTATGTAGTGCCTCTTTTTATTCCTGATAATTTTTCTTCCTCTGAAGTCTGCTTTGTCTGAAATTAATATAGCTACTCTAGCTTCCTTTCTCCATATCCTTGCTTTTAATCTATTTGTGTCTTTATATTTAAAGTAAGTTTCAGGTCACCTGGGTGGCTTAGTTCAACATCCAACTGTTGACTTTGGCTCAGGTCATGATCTCACGGTTGTGAGATCGAGTCCTGTGTCAGGCTCCACACTGAGCATGGAGTCTGCTTAAGATTTTCTCTCCCTCTGCCTCTTCCCTGCTGCCATGTCCTCTCTCTAAAAAAAAAAAGTTTCTTGTAGAAAACATAGTTGGATATTGTATTTTTATCTACTCTGATGGTCTCTGTCATTTAATGCATGTATTTAGATCACTCACATTTAAAGTGATTATTGATATGGCTGAACCTCTATATCATCTGACATATCGGTTGTTTTTTCCTATTTGTTGTCCTTGTTTTCTTATTGTCTTCCATTCCTTTTGCCTTCTCTGGTTTTAATTGCACATTTGGTGTGATTGTATTTTTTCCCTCTGTTTAGCATAGTAGTTATACTTTTTTTAATGTTTATTTATTTATTTTGAGAGAGAGAGAGAGAGAGAGAGAGAGAGCGAGCAAGCAGGGGAGGGGAAGAGAGAGAGAATCCCAAGCAGGCTCCATGCTGCCAGCGCAGAGCCCGATGCAGGGCTCGAACTCCCCAAAGGTGAGATCATGACCTGAGCTGAAATCAAACATTGGACACTTAACCAACCATAATTATGCTTCTTTTTAAAAAACTTTTCTTAGTCGTTGCCCTTGTGTTTTCAATATACATTTATATCTAATCCAAGTCTTCTTTCAAATAACATAACACTACTAAATGGGTAATGCAAGTGCCATATAATAGAGTATTCCCACTTGCTCCCTTCTGTCCACTATAATATTGCTGCCTTTCATTTCACTTATCTATACCTGAAACTAACATGTTGTATGTCAGTTATACCACAAAGCAAAAAAGGCAGATAGAAAAAAAAAAGAATGAGGAAATATTTTATTTTACTTTCATTTATTCCTTCTAGCATTCTTTATTTCTTTATGTGGATCCAGGTTTCAAACCTCTATAATTTTTCTTCTTTCTGAAGAATTTCTTTTAGCACTTCCTGCAAGACAGGTCTTTCAACAAATTCCCTCAATTTTTTTTCCTGAAAAAAAAAACCTATTTCTTATTCAATTTTGAAGTATAATTTCTCTAGATTCAGAATCTTGATTCATGGTTCTTTTTAACATTTCATGCATTTCACTCTTCTTCCTTGATTGCATGGATTCTGAAGAGAAGTCTGATTTAATTCTTATTCTTACTCCTCTATAGGTAAGGAATTTTTTTTCCCTGGTTATTTTTAAGAATTTTTCTTTGTCTTTGATTTTTCACATTTCAAATATGTATGCATGGTTGTAGATTTTTAAAAATATTTTCCCTCCTTGGTGTACTCTGAACTTTCTGGATCTGTGATTTGGTGTCTTTCAGTAATTTTAGGACATTCCCATTCATTTCTGCTTCAGATATTTCTGTTGTTCCTTTCATCTCCTGGTATTCTCATTATGAATATGTTACATCTTTTGTCATTATCCTGCAGGTTGATACTCTATTCATTTTTAATTCTTTTTTCTCTTTGCATTTTAGTTATGGAAGTTTCCACTGACATTTCTTCAAGCCTGCTGATTCTTTTCTTCTGTTTTCTTTTCTTCTGTTTTATCCAATCTATTGATGAACCATCGAAGACATTCTCCATTTCTTTTAGAGACCTTTCACATTTCATTTGATTTTTTTCAGTTTCCATCTCTCTACTTACATTATCCTTCTGTTCTTGCATGTTGTCCACCTTTTCCATTAGGGCTCTTAGCATATTAATCATAGTTATTTTAAGTTGTTGGTGGGATAATTCTAACATTCCTTCCATATCTGACTCTGGTTCTAATGTTTGCTCTGTCTCTTCATGCTTTTTTTGTTTTGGTGTTTCAGTATGTCTTATAATATTTTTGCTGAAAACTGGACATTACATATTGATAAAAGTAACTGATTAGGTATATAGGCCTTTAGTGTGAGGTTTTATGTTTATCTGGATAGGGGTTGGTATGTGTTTACTGTTTGCTGTAGCTGTGTGTCAGAGACTAAAATTTTCTCCAGTGTCTTTGTTTTTGTCTCCTGTGCACTTAGTTTCTCTAGAGGTGACTCCTTAAATAAGGTTTAAAACATATAGTTTTGGCAGTTATATTCCCCTGTTGTTAATCAGGAGCTCTGTTGATGTGGTAGTAAGGTGGGGGGGAGCATTATTTGATAGTCTTATGATTAGTTTTCAGTCTTTTAGTGAGTCTTTACCCTTTAGTTGTGAATTTCCTAAGTGTTTCTCAGTTTTATTTCATTTTGTCACCTCCTATACTTAAGTGAGACAGGAAGACTAGAGAGAACTAGAATTGAGGTTTTTTTTTTTTCCCTCAAAGTTGATTAGGCTCTGGTAAAATAGTGTCTCATGAGGGCCAGCCTTGATAAACAACACAGAGTGCTCTGGTTCATTTCTATGCCCTCAATTGAGAAGCACAGGGGAGTGTTCTCTGGTCCTCACTGTGAGAACTAATAAGGTTCCTAGGGGTATAATTTATAGAAGTTTTGGGTTTCCCTAAGACTGGGCCCCCTTAAGTTCTTAACTCTCAAACTTGTGTACCCTGAGCTTCTGCTAATCTTCAGTTATATCTTATGTTCTACTCCAGTACCGGTTCTCATGGAGGTTTCTGCTTGTGTAAGGTGTGATTCTTTGTATCCACGTCTGTCTCCCCAGTTTAGGGAGCAACAGTTTTCCTTGTGATCTCAGTTCTCTGATGGGTCTAGGAAGAATTGTTGGTTTTCACTTTCTTCAATTTTTTTTTTTTTGTCATTGTGAGGATGAGAGTGATGACTTTCAAGCTCTTTACCTGCTTGACCAGAAACCAAATCCTCCTTTGATTCTTATTACTTGGATAATGTATCCACCTTTTCTATTACCTTTGTCAGTGATGACACAGATATATTCTATTTCTGTTCCTTTCACTTCATTTTATTGCATACATTCCCTGATGGAAAAAGTTGCTTATTTTAATACATATAAATCCATTTTATATCTTTACATAGAAATAATTTTGTGTATTCTCTATATCTGGAATAAATATACTGTTTTGTGTTCTTTAAAAATCAACTGAGGGGCGCCTGGGTGGCTTGGTCGGTTAAGCGTCTGACTTCAGCTCAGGTCACAATCTCGCGGTCTGTGAGTTCGAGCCCTGCGTCGGGCTCTGGGCTGATGGCTCGGAGCCTGGAGCCTGCTTCTGATTCTGTGTCCCTCTCTCTCTGCCCTTCCCCCGTTCATGCTCTGTCTCTCTCTGTCTCAAAAATAAATAAACATTAAAAAAAATTAAAAAAAAAATCAACTGAAAACCCACCCCCCTGCATAAATACAGGGCTATCAGTGGGAGATAGGGCTGCATAGACACTTGTTGCCTAACCTGCTAGCAGTATGCCATGCCCACCAGTTCTCCTGAGGACTTGCCCCCTCCAAGTCTGCTACCATTGGCCCTGCACTCAGGGCAAATTTTGTTAAAGCTTTGAATGTGCCTCGCCCACCCGCAGGGTGCACACACAGTCTGCTGCTGCGCAACACCCAGTCACCATGCTGCCTCCAGCCACCTTTGCATTCTGAGCCTAGCTGTGCCCAGCCATTGCTGTGCACGTGTCTAGTCTTCTGCCCCTGGCTGCCTGACGGAACAGCCCCCAGATGCTACAGTGATTCAGGGGATCTAGATTATGACTAGTGGCTCAGCACGAATTTTGGTAACACCGCCATCCCACTCCCAAGTTCCCTAGTGAGCATGCCTCATCAGAGCTGTCCTGCCTGGGTCCCCAGTAACACCACAGAGAGCAAGCACAGCCCACAACAGGCAGTGAGTCAGTTAAGACAACTGCACTGAAAGGAAAAGTGACTCAGACAAAACAGCAGGGCATAAGCAACACACATGGGATACTCTCCTAAAGTACAGGTTCTGGTAAACAAGGGACACTGCACTGCAGGGGACTCCAGGGCCTCTTTTTCATAAAGTCACTACTTTCAAGAGCAGAAGACATGCTGACTTTCTTCATACACATACACAGATACAGAGAGGCAGACATAATGAGTAGACAGAGAAATTTATGCCAAATGAAAGAACAGGGCAAGGCCACGGGCAGAGATCTAAGCAAAACCGACATAAGTAACATGCCTGATAGAGAATTTAAAGCAATGATCATAAGGATACTCACTGGACCTGGGAAAAGAGTGGAAGACATGAGTGAGACCCTTAACACAGAGATAAGGAATAACATAGCAGACATAAAGGGCTCAATAAATGAAATGAAAAACAGGCTTAATGGAATAAAGAGCTGGACAGAAGAAGCAGAGGAATGAATTAGTGACCTAGAAGACAGAATAATGGAAAATAAGATGAACAAAATAGAGGATTATGCAAAACAAGAATAGACTTAGGGAACTCAGTGACTCCATCAAATGTAATAACATTCATATTATAGGAGTTCCATAAGAAGAAGAGAGAAAGAGGGAGGGCAGAAAATTTATTGGAGAAATAATAGCTGAAAATGTCACTAATATGGGGAAGGAAACAGATATCCAGATCCAGGAGGCACAGAGAACTCCCATCAAAATCAACAAAAGCAGACCCACACTGAGGTATATTGTAGTTATAGAGGACTCTTTGAGTGACACCAAAAGTGACAGTATGAAAGTATGAAACATAAAAGCACTAAAAGTGAATATTTCTATAAAAAATAGTCAAGGAACTAAAAAATAAAAGGGTGTAAAATATAAAAACATACCTAATATGTAGGGAGAAGAGGAGAAAAGAATGGGCTTAAGCTTAAACAACCATCAACTTAATATAGACTGCTATGTGCAGAAGAGGTTATATACAAGCTTAGTGGTAACCATATATCAAAAACCACTAATAAATATGCAAAGAATGAAGAGAAAGATATCCAAATATATCACTAAGGAAAATCATCAAACCGTGAAAGAAAGACAAGGATCAGAGAAAATCTTCAGAAACAACCACAGAACAAGTAATAAAATGGCAATAAATACATATGTATCAGTAATTACTTTGAAAGTAAATGGATTAAACACTCCGGTCAAAAGGCATAGGGTGACAAAATTGATAAAAAACCAAAACCTACCTATATGTTGCCTACAAGACATATTTTAGACCTAAAGACACCTGCAGATTGAAAGTGGGAGATGGATAAATATCTGTCATGCTAGTGGGTGTCCAAAGAAAGCTGGAGTAGCCATACTTATATCAGACAAAATAGACTTTAACACAAAGTCTGTAAATAGAGACAAAGGACACTATATGATAAAGGGGACAATCCACCAAGAAGATATAACAATTGTAAATATTTATGTACCCAATATGGGAACACCCAAATACAGAAAACAGCTAATAAGAAACATAAAAGAACTAACTGATAGTAATACAATAATGGGTAGAGGACTTTAACATCCACACTTACATCGGTGGATAGATCATGTAAACAGAAAAGCAACAAGGAAACAATGGCTTTGAATGACACACTGGACCAGCTGGACTTAACAGATATATTCAGAACATTTTACACTAAAACAGCAGAATACACATTCTTTTCAAGTGCATACAGGATATTCTCCAGAATAGATCACATATTAGCCCACAAAACCAGCCTCAACAAATTCAAGAAGATCGAAGTTATACAATGCATCTTTTCTGATCACAAAGCTATGAAACTAGGAGTCAACCACAAGAAAAAATTTGGAAAGACCACAAATACATCAAGGTTAAATAACATGCTAACAAACAATGAATGAGTCAACCAGGTGATAAAAAGAAATAAAAAAGTACATGGAAACAAATGAAAATGAAAACACAATGATCCAAAAAAAGTGATACAACACTTTTGAGATACAACAAAAGTGGTTCTATGAGGAAAGTGTATAGCAAGACAGGCCTATGTCAAGAAGCAAGAAAAATCTCAAATGAACAACCTAACCTGACACCTAAAGGAACTAGAAAAAGAACAACAAACAAAACCTAAAACCAGCAGAAGGAAATGATAAAGATTAGAGAAGAAATAAGTAATATAGAAACTAAAACAGATCAATGAAACCAAGAGCTGGTTCTTTGAAAAAATCAATAACATTGATAAACCTCTAGCCCAAAAAAAGAGAAAGGACTCAAATAAGCAAAATCACAAATGAGAGAGGAGAAATAACAACCAACACCAGAGAAATACAAATGATCATAAGAGACTATTTTGAAAAAACTATATGCCAAAAAATTGGATGACCTAGAAGACGTATTATAAACAAATTAAGAAAAGTTGCAGGATACAAAATCAATGTACCAAATCTGTTGCTGTTCTGTACACCAATAATGAAGCAGCAGAAAGAGAAATTAAGAAAATAATCCCAGTTACAATTGCACCCAAATTAATAAGATACTTAGGAATAAACCCAAACAAAGAGGTGAAAGACCTGTATTGTGAAAACTGTATATAGCTAATGAATGAAATTGAAGCTGAAACAAAGAAATGGAAAGATATTTCATGGTCATGAATTGGAAGAAGAAATACTGTTAAAATATCTACACATTTAACAATCCCTATCAAAATACTAACAGCATTTTTCACAGAACTAGAATAAACATTCCTACAATTTGTATGGAACCACAAAAGACTCTGAATACTGAAAGCAATCTTGAGAAAGAAAAGCAAAGCTGGAGGCATCACAATTCCAGACTTTAAGCTGTATTACAAAGCTATAGTAACAGGATGGTACTGGCACAAAAATAGACACAGAGATCAATGGAACAAAATAGAAAACCCAGAAATGAACCCAAAACTATATGGTCAATTAATCTTCAACAAAGGGAAGAATATCCAATGGGAAAAAGTCTTCTCAATGAATGGTGTTGGGAAAGTTGGATAGAAACATGGACAAGAAAGAAACTGGACAATACACAAAAATAAATTCAAAACAGATTAAAGACATAAATGTGACCTGAAAGCATAAAAATCCTAGAAGAGAGTACAAGCAGTAAGTTCTTTGACATTGGCCATAGCAACTTTTTTTCTAAATATATTTCTCTGAAGCAAGGGAAATAAAAGCAAAAATAAAATATTGGGACTATATCAAAATAATATTGCTTCTGCAGAGCAAAGGAAACAATCAACAAAACCAAAAGGCAGCTTAGAGAATGGGAGAAGATATTTGCAAGTGATATATCTGATAAATGGTTTATATTCAAAATGTATAAAGAACTGACACAACCCAACACCCCAAAAATAATCCAATTAAAAAATGGGCAAAAGTCCTGAATAGGCATTTCTCCAACAAAGACATCCAGATGGCCAACACACCGGAAAAGATGTTCAACATCACTTATCAACAGGGAAATGCAAATCAAAACTACAATATGATATCATCTCACACCAATAAAAATGGCTAAAATCAACAACAAAAGAAACAACAGGTGTTGGCAAGAATGTGGAAGAAAAGGAATTCATTCCTACTTTAGTAGGAATGGAAGCTGGTGCAGCCACTGTGAAAAACAGTATGGAGGTTCCTCAAAAAGTTAAAAACAGAACTACCCTACTATCTAGCAATTGCACTACTGGGTACTTACTCAAAGAATACAAAAAACACTAAATCAAAGGATACATGCACCCCTATGTTTATAGCAGCATTATTTACAATAGTCAAGATATGGAAGCATCCCAAATGCCCATTCATTGATGATTGGATGAAGACTAAGTGATATATATATATATATATATATATATATATATATATATATATATATATATATATATATGAAGAATAAGTGGCTTATATATATATATATATATAAGTGGCTATATATATGAAGAATAAGTGGCTTATATATATATAAGTGGCTATATATATATACATATATATATACATATATATATGTATATATATATAATGGAATATTATACATCCATAAAAAGAATGAAATCATACCATTTGCAACAACAAGGATGGAGATAGAGATTTTCATACTAAGAGAAATAAGTCAGAGAAAGACAAGTACTGTATGATTTTACTTATTAGTGGAATTTAAAAAAAAATAAGCAAAGAGGAGAGGGAGAGAGAGAGAGGGAGGGAGAGAAAGAGAGAAGGCAGGCAAACCAAGCAGCAGACTCAACTATAGAGAACAAACTGATGGTTACCAGAGGGGAGGATGGTGGAGGCATGGGTGAAATAGGTTGTGGGGATTAAGGAGTGTACTTGTTATGATGAGCATCGAGTGATGTATGGAATTGTTGAATCACTGTATTGTACATATGAATATATTATAACACTGTAGGTTACCTGGAATTAAAATTAAAAAAGAAAAAAAAATCAACTTAAAACCCATCTGGAGTTTATTACAGTGTTGTATATACTGTAGTTCTATATTATTTTCCATTTTGATATCCAGCAATCGCTCAATTGTTTACCAAAAAGCAATTCTTATGTTTGTGTTGATTCTGGCTTATTAGCACCTACGTTCTTCTAATAATTTGTATCCATTGCTGGAATCTCTATTGTTATTATTCCAGTGTCACAAGTTTTTAATGATTGTTTCTCTGTAGAAGGTTAAAATCTGACAGGATGTTTGCCATATTTACATTTAAGAAAATGGAAAATTCATAAATATGTGGAGTTTAAATTACATGCTACTGACCAATCAATGGATCAGGGAAGAAGTTGAAAGAGAATTTTAAAACTACCTTGAAATAAATGAAAATAGAAATGTAACACACCATAATTTATGAGATGCAGCAAAGGCATTTTTAAAAATAATTTTATTTTATTATTTTATTTTTATTTTAGAGAGTGTGCAAGCAGGGGAGAGGGGTGGGGGGGGGAGAGAAACACACAGACAAAGCTGAAAGTTATTAGGAGGAAGGAAATAACAGAGCAGTACAGAAGAGATCAATGAAAGTATGATTTGATTCTTTGAAAAGATAAAACTGACAAACATTTCGCTAGACTCACCAGGAAAAAAAAAAGAGAAAGGACTCAAATAAAATCCAAAATTAAAGGGGAGATGTTACAGGTGATACCACAGAAATATAAAGATCATAAGAGACTACTATAAACAAACACACGTTAACAAATTGGACAACCTAAAAGAAATGGATTAACTCCTATAAACATACAATGTACCAAGACTGAATCAAGATGAAATAGAAAATCTGAACAGACTAATTACTAGTAAGGAAATTGAATCTGTAATCAAAAACTTCCCAACAAACAAAAGTCTTGGACCAGATGGTTTCACTGGTGAATTCTAGCAAACATTCGAAGAAGAATTCATTGTAATCCTTCTGAAATTCTTCCATAAAAATAGAAGAGAAAGGAACTTTTACAAATGTATTTTATGAAGACAGCATTACCCTGCTACCACAAGATGAGAAAATTATACAAGAAAAGAAGATTACAGGCCCATGTATCTGATGAACATAGATGTAAAAATTCTCAACTAAATATTAGTAAACCAAATTCAGCAATACATTGAAAGGTTCATATACCATGATCAAGTGGGACTTATTCCAGGGATACAAGGATGTTCAACATCTGCAAATAAGTCAATGTGATACACCTCATTAACAAAATGAAGGATAAAAATCATGTGATCATCTCAGCGGATGCAGAAAAAGCATCTGACAAAATTCAACATTCATTTATGACTAATACTCTCAACAAAGTGAGTATAGAGGAAATATATCTAAACATAATGAGAGCCATATATGAGAAGCCCACAGATAACATCATACTCAATGTTGAAAAGGTGAAAGCTTTTCATCTAAGATCAGGAACAAGACAAAGATGCCCACTCTCACCACTTTTGTTTTATTAAGATTTTATTTTTAAGTAATCTCTACACCCAATGTGGGGCTCAAATGTAGAACTCTGAGATCAAAAGTCACATGCCAGCCAGGTGCCCTAGCCACTTTCACCACTTTTATTTAGCATAGTATTGGAAGTCCTAGTCAGAACAATTAGTCAAAAAAAGAAATAAAACGTATCTAAAGTGAAAAGGAAGGACTAAAACTATGCAAAGCAATCTACAGTTTCAGTGCAATTCCTGTCAAAATTCCAATGGCATTTTCATAGAAATAGAACAAATAATACTAAAATTTGTATGGAACCATAAAAGACCCCAAATAGCTAAAGCAATCTTGAGAAAGAAGAGCAAAGCTGGAGGTATCATGCTCCATGATTTATTTTATTTTTTACATGAAACTTAATGTCAAATTGGTTTCCATACAACACCCAGTGCTCATCCCAACAGGTGTCCTCCTCAATGCCCACCAACCACTTTCCCTCCCTCCCACCCCCCATCAACCATTAGTTTATTCTCAGTTTTTAAGAGTCTCTTATGGTTTGCCTCCATCCCTCTCTTTTTTTTTTTCCCTTCCCCTGCGCCATGGTCTTCTGTTAAATTTCTCAGGATCCACAAAGAGTGAAAACATATGGTATCTGTCTTTCTCTGTATGACTTATTTCACTTAGCAGAACACTCTCCAGTTCCATCCACATTGCTACAAAAGACCATATTTCATTCTTTCTCATTGCCAAGTAGTATTCCATTGTGTATATAAACCACATTGTGTATATAAACCATAATTTCTTTATCCATTCAACAGTTGATGGACATTTAGGCTCTTTCCATAATTTCGCTATTGTTGAAAGTGCCGCTATAACCATTGGGGTACAAGTGCCTCTATGCATCAGCACTCCTGTATCCCTTGGATAAATTCCTAGCAGTGCTATTGCTAGGTCATAAGGTAGATCTATTTTTAATTTTTTGAGGAACCTCCACACTGTTTTCCAGAGTGGCTGCACCGGTTTGCATTCCCACCAGCAGTGCAAGAGAGTTCCCATGTCTCCACATCTATAGTCTCCTGATTTGTTCATTTTAGCCACTCTGACTGGTGTGACGTGATATATCAGTATGGTTTTGATTTGTATTTCCCTGATGAGGAGTGACATTGAGCATCTTTTCATGTGCCTGTTGGCCATCTGGATGTCTTCTTTAGAGAAGTGTCTATTCATGTCTTCTGCCTATTTCTTCACTGGATTATTTGTTTTTCAAGCGTGGAGTTTGGTGAGTTCTTTATAGATTTTGGACACTATCCCTTTGTCCGATATGTCATTTGCAAATATCTTTTCCCATTCCGTCGATGTCAATACTACCCAAAGCAATCTACACATTCAATGCCATCCCAATCAAAATTGCACAGCATTCTTCTTGAAGGTAGAACAAGCAATCCTCAAATTTGTATGGAACCACAAAAGACCACAAATAGCCAAAGTAATATTGAAGAAGAAGACCAAAGCAGAAGGCATCACAATCCCCAGGCTTTAGCCTCTACTACAAAGTTGGAATCATCAAGACAGCATGGTATTGGCACAAAAACAGACACATAGACCAATGGAATAGAATAGAGACTCCAGAATTGGACCCACAAAAATATGGCCAATGAATCTTTGACAAAGCAGGAAAGAATATCCAATGGAAAAAAGACAGTCTCTTTAACAAATGGTGCTGGGAGAACTGGACAGCAACATGCAGAAGATTGAAACTAGACCACTTTCTCACACCATTCACAAAAATAAACTCAAAATGGATAAAGGACCTGAGTGTGAGATAGGAAGCCATCAAAACCCCCTGACCTCAGTCGCAGCAATTTGTTACTTGACACATTTCCAAAGGCAAGGGAATTAAAAACAAAAATGAACTCTTGGGACCTCATGAAGATAAAAACCTTCTACACTGCAAAGGAAACAATAACAAAACTAAAAGGCAACCCTGATTTAGAACTATATTACAGGGGTGCCTTGGTGGCTCAGTTGGATAAGTGTCTGACTGTGGCTTGGGTCATGATCTCGTAGTTCACAAGTTGGAGCCCCGCATCAGGTTCTGTGCAAACAGCTCAGAGCCTAGAGCCTGCTTCAGATTCTGTGTCTCCCTCTGTCTCTCTGCCCCTCCCCCGATCATGCTTTGTCTCTCTCTCTCTCCCAAAATAAATAAATGCTGGAGAAAGGGAAGATGGCAGTGTAGGAGGACGCTGGGCTCACCGCGTGTCCTGCTGATCACTTAGATTACACCTACACCTGCCTAAATAACCCAGAAAACCTCCAGAAGACTAGCAGAACAGAGTCTCTGGAGCCAAGCGCAGATGAGAGGCCCACGGAAGAGGGTAGGAAGGGTGGAGAGGCGGTGCACGCTCCACAGACTGGCGGGAGGGAGCCAGGGCGGAGGGGCGGCCCGCTGGCCAAGCAGAGCCCCCGAGTCAGGCTTGCAAAAGCGGAGGGGCCAGACGGAGTGTGTTCCAACAGCAAGCAGGACTTGACATCTGGAAGGTTATAGGCTAACAGCTCTGCTCGGAGAACGGGTGAGCTGGAGGACAACGGGAGGGAGAGTTGTTGAGCCCCAGAGGACAGAGCTCAGATTGGCGGGGAACAAAGGCGCTCACCAGCGCCATCTCCCTCGCCCATGCCCCAGCCAAAATCCCAAAGGGAACCAGTTCCTGCCAGAGAACTTGCTGGCACCATGCAAACACCCAACGCTGTGCTTCTGCAGATCCATCCCTCCGACGGGTCTGACTCCCTCCCGGTGCTGCAGGGCCCCTACTGAAGCGGATCTCTGAAGGAAAAGCTAGCGGAGCCTGCCCCTCCCACCCCTGTGCACCTTGCCGATCCACCCCAGCTAATACGCCACATCCCCAGCACCACAAGCCTGGCAGTGTGCAAGTAGCCCAGACAGGCCATGCCACCCCACAGTGAATCCCGCCTCTAGGAGAAGGGAAGAGAAGGCACACACCAGTCTGACTGTGGCCCCAGCGGTGGGCTGGGAGCAGACATCAGGTCTGACTGCGGCCCCACCCACCAACGCAAGTTATTCAAGACAGCACAGGAGAAGTGCCCCACAGTCCCGCACCACTCCAGGGACTATCCAAAATGACGAAACGGAAGAATTCCCCCTCAGAAAAACGTCCAGGAAATAACAACAGCTAAAGAACTGATCAAAAATGATTTAAACAATATAACAGAGAGTGAATTTAGAATAATAGTCATAAAATTACTCGCTGGGCTTGAAAACAGTATAGAGGACAGCAGAGAATCTCTTGCTACAGACATCAAGGGACTAAGGAGGAGCTAAAAAAAGGCTATCAATGAGCTGCAAGATAAAATGGAGACAACTATGGCTCGGATTGAAGAGGCAGAGGAGAGAATAGGTGAACTAGAAGATAAAATTATGGAAAAAGAAGAAGCTGAGAAAAAGATAAAAAAATCCAGGAGTATGAGGGGAAAATGAGAGAACTAAGTGATACACTAAAGAGAAATAATCTACGCATAATTGGTATCCCAGAGGAGGAAGGGAGAGGGAAAGGTGCTGAAGGTGTACTTGAAGAAATGATAGCTGAGACCTTCCCTGATCTGGGGAGGAAAAAGGCATTGAAATCCAAGAGGCACAGAGAACTCCCTTCAGACGTCACTTGAATCGATCTTCTGCACGACATAGCATAGTGAAACTGGCAAAATACAAGGATAAAGAGAAAATTCTGAAAGCAGCTAGAGATAAACATGCTCTAACATATAAAGGGAGACCTATAAGACTCGTGACAGATCTCTCTACTGAAACTTGGCAGGCCAGAAAGGAATGGCAGGAGATCTTCAATGTGAAGAACAGAAAAAATATGCAGCCGAGAATCCTTCATCCAGCAAGTCTGTCACTTAGAATAGAAGGAGAGATAAAGGTCTTCCCAAACAAACAAAAACTGAAGGAATTCGTCACCACTTAACCAGCCCTACAAGAGATCCTAAGGGGGATCCTGTGAGACAAAGTACCAGAGACATCGCTACAAGCATGAAACCTATGGACATCACAATGACTCTAAACCCATATGTTTCTATAATAACACTGAATGTAAATGGACTAAATGCGCCAACCAAAAGACATAGGGTATCAGAATGGATAAAAAAACATGACACGTCTACTTGGTGTCTACAAGAGACTCATTTAAAAAAAATTTTTTTAACATTTATTTATCTTTGAGACAGAGAGAGACAGAGCATGAACAGGGGAGGGGTAGAGAGAGAGGGAAACACAGAATCTGAAACAGGCTCCAGGCTCTGAGCTGTCAGCACAGAGCCCGACGCGGGGCTCGAACTCACGGACTGTGAGATCATGACCTGAGCCGAAGTCTGACGCTTAACCGACCAAGCCACCCAAGCGCCCCAAGAGACTCATTTTAGACCTGAGGACACCTTCAGATTGAGAGTGAGGGGATGGAGAACTATTTATCATGCCACTGTAAGCCAAAAGAAAGCTGGAGTAGCCATACTTCTATCAGACAAACTAGACTTTAAATTAAAGGCTGTAACAAGAGATGAAGAAGGGCATTATATAATAATCACAGGGTCTCTCCATCAGGAAGAGCTAACAATTATAAATGTCTATGCGCCAAATACAGGAGCCCCCAAATGTATTAAACAATTAATCACAAACATAAGCAACCTTATTGATAAGAATGTGGTCATTGCAGGGGACTTTAACACTCCACTTACAGAAATGGATAGATCATCTAGACACACGGTCAATAAAGAAACAAGCGCCCTGAATGATACATTGGATCAGATGGACTTGACAGATATATTTAGAACTCTGTATCCCAAAGCAACAGAATATACTTTCTTCTCGAGTGCACATGGAACATTCTCCAAGATGTATCGCATACTGGGTCACAAAACAGCCCTTCATAAGTATACAAGAATTGAAATCATACCATGCATACTTTCAGACCACAACGCTATGAAGCTTGAAATCAACCACAGGAAAAAGTCTGGAAAACCTCCAAAAGCATGGGGGTTAAAGACCACCCTACTAAAGAATGAACGGGTCAACCAGGCAATTAGAGAAGAAATTAAAAAATATATGGAAACAAATGAAAATGAAAATACAACAATCCAAACGCTTTGAGATGCAGCGAAGGCAGTCCTGAGAGGAAAATACATTGCAATCCAGGCCTATCTCAAGAAACAAGAACAATCCCAAATACAAAATCTAACAGCACACCTAAAGGAAATAGAAGCAGAACAGCAAAGACAGCCCAAACCCAGCAGAAGAAGAGAAATAATAAAGATCAGAGCAAAATCTATAGAATATAGAATCTAAAAAAACTGTAGAGCAGATCAACGAAACCAAGAGTTGGTTTTTTGAAAAAATAAACAAAATTGATAAACCTCTAGCCAGGCTTCTCAAAAAGAAAACGGAGATGACCCAAACAGATAAAATCATGAATGAAAATGGAATTATTACAACCAACCCCTCAGAGATACAAGCAATTATCAGGGAATACTATGAAAAATTATATGCCAACAAATTGGACAACCTGGAAGAAATGGACAAATTCCTAAACACCCACACGCTTCCAAAGCTCAATCAGGAGGAAATAGAAAGCCTGAACAGACCCATAACCAGTGAAGAAATTGAATCGGTTATCAAAAATCTCCCAACAAATAAGAGTCCAGGACCAGATGGCTTCCCAGGGGAGTTCTACCAGACGTTTAAAGCAGAGATAATACCTTTCCTTCTCAAGCTATTCCAAGAAATAGAAAGGGAAGGAAAACTTCCAGACTCATTCTATGAAGCCAGTATTACTTTGATTCCTAAACCAGAGACCCAGTATAAAAAGAGAACGACAGGCCAATATCCCTGATGAATATGGATGCAAAAATTCTCAATAAGATACTAGCAAATCAAATTCAACAGCATATAAAAAGAATTATTCACCATGATCAAGTGGGATTCATTCCTGAGATGCAGGGCTGGTTCAACATTCGCAAATCAATCAACGTGATACATCACATTAATAAAAGAAAAGAGAAGAACCATATGATCCTGTCAATCGATGCAGAAAAGGCCTTTGACAAAATTCACCACCCTTTCTTAATAAAAACGCTTGAGAAAGTTGGGATAGAAGGAACATACTTAAACATCATAAAAGCCATTTATGAAAAGCCCAAAGCTAACATCATCCTCAATGGGGAAAAACTGAGAGCTTTTTCCCTGAGATCAGGAACACGACAGGGATGCCCACTCTCACTGCTGCTGTTTAACATAGTGTTGGAAGTTCTAGCATCAGCAATCAGACAACAAAAGGAAATCAAAGGCATCAAAATTGGCAAAGATGACGTTAAGCTTTCCCTCTTTGCAGATGACATGATATTATACATGGAAAATCCGATAGACTCCACCAGAAGTCTGCTGGAACTGATACATGAATTCAGCAAAGTTGCAGGATACAAAATCAATGTACAGAAATCAGTTGCATTCTTATACACTAACAATGAAGCAACAGAAAGACAAATAAAGAAACTGATCCCATTCACAATTGCACCAAGAAGCAAAAAATACCTAGGAAAAAATCTAACCAAAGATGTAGAAGATCTGTATGCTGAAAACTATAGAAAGCTTATGAAGGAAATTGAAGAAGATATAAAGTAATGGAAAAACATTCCGTGCTCATCGATTGGAAGAATAAATATTGTTAAAATGCCAATACTACCCAAAGCTATCTACACATTCAATGCAATCCCAATCAAAATTGCACCAGCATTCTTCTCAAGACTAGAACAAGCAATCCTAAAATTCATATGGAACCACAAAAGGCCCCGAATAGCCAAAGTAATTTTGAAGAAGAAGTCCAAAGCAGGACGCATCACAATCCCAGACTTTAGCCTCTACTACAAAGCTGTAATCCTCAAGACAGCATGGTATTGGCACAAAAACAGACACATAGACCAATGGAATAGAATAGACCCCAGAACTAGACCCACAAACGTATGGCCAACTATCTTTGACAAAGCAGGAAAGAATATCCAATGGAAAAAAGACAGTCTCTTTAACAAATGGTGCTGGGAGAACTGGACAGCAACGTGCAGAAGGTTGAAACTAGACCACTTTCTCACACCATTCACAAAAATAAACTCAAAATGGATAAAGGACCTGAATGTGAGACAGGAAACCATCAAAACCTTAGAGGAGAAAGCAGGAAAAGACCTCTCTGACCTCAGCCGTAGCAATCTCTTACTCGACACATCCCCAAAGGCAAGGGAATTAAAAGCAAAAATGAACTATTGGGACCTTATGAAGATAAAAAGCTTCTGCACAGCAAAGGAAACAACCAACAAAACTAAAAGGCAACCAACGGAATGGGAAAAGATATTTGCAAATGACATATCGGACAAAGGGCTAGTATCCAAAATCTATAAAGAGCTCACCAAACTCCACACCCGAAAAACAAAGAACCCAGTGAAGAAATGGGCAGAAAACATGAATAGACACTTCTCTAAAGAAGACATCCGGATGGCCAACAGGCACATGAAAAGATGCTCAACGTCGCTCCTCATCAGGGAAATACAAATCAAAACCACACTCAGACATCACCTCACGCCAGTCAGAGTGGCCAAAATGAAGAAATCAGGAGACTCTAGATGCTGGAGAGGATGTGGAGAAACGGGAACCCTCTTGCACTGTTGGTGGGAATGCAAATTGGTGCCGCCACTCTGGAAAACAGTGTGTAGGTTCCTCAAAAAATTAAAAATAGACCTACCCTATGACCCAGCAATAACATTGCTAGGAATTTACCCAAGGGATACAGGAGTACTGATTCATAGGGGCACTTGTACCCCGATGTTTATAGCAGCACTCTCAACAATAGCCAAATTATGGAAAGAGTCTAAATGTCCATCAACTGATGAATGGATAAAAAAGTTGTGGTTTATATACACAATGGAGTACTACGTGGCAATGAGAAAGAATGAAATATGGCCCTTTGTAGCAACATGGATGGAACTGGAGAGTGTGATGCTAAGTGAAATAAGCCATACAGAGAAAGACAGATACCATATGTGTTCACTCTTATGTGGATCCTGAGAAACTTAATAGAAACCCATGGGGGAGGGGTAGGAAAGAAAAAAAAGAGGTTAGAGTGGGAGAGAGCCAAATCATAAGAGACTCTTAAAAACTGAGAAGAAACAGAGTTGATGGGGGGTGGGGAGGAGGGGAGGGTGGGTGATGGGTATTGAGGAGGGCACCTTTTGGGATGAGCACTGGGTGTTGTATGGAAACCAATTTGACAAGAAACTTCATATACTGAAAAAAATAAATTTAGGGTTATACAAAAATAAATGGTAAAAAAAATTTTAAAAACCGTATTACCAAGCAATATTAATTCAAACAGTATGATATTGGCATAAAAACATATATATATATATATATATATATATATATATATATATATATATATATATATATATATATATAAAATCAGTGGAATAGGAGAGAAAACCCAGAGTTAAGCCTACACATATATTGTCAATTAATTTATACCAAAGGAGTCAAGAATATGTGGTGGGTGAAGGACAGTCTCTTTAATAAATGGTGTTGGGAAAATTGGATAGCTACACACATAAAGAATGAAACTGAGCTACTGTCTTATACCAGAAACAGAAATTAACTCAAAATGTTTAAAGATTTGAATATAAGACCTGAAGCCATAATCATAGAAGAAAACAAAGACAGTAAGCTCCTTCACATAGGTGTTGGTGATGTTTGGTTAAACTGACACCCAAAGCAGGGGCAACAGAAGCAAGAATAAACAAGTGGTCTACATCAAAGTAAAAAGCTTCTGCACAGCAAAGGAAACCATCAACAAGATGGAAAAGCAACTTACTGAATGGGGGAAAATATTTGCAAATCATATATGTTAATGGACTAATACCCAATGTATATATAAAGAACTTATAAAAGTCAATAATAAAAAAATCCAATTAAAAAATAGGCAGAAGATCTGAACAGAAATTTTTCTAAAGAAGACATACAGATGGTCAACAGGTGCATGAAAAGATGCTCAGCATCATTAATCATTAGGGAATGCAAATCAAAATCACAATCAGATATGACTTCACACCTGTCAGAAAGTTTATTATCAAAAAGACTAAAAATAAGTGTTGGTGAGGATGTGGAGAAAAGGGAACCCATGTGCATTTGTTGGTGGGAATGTATATTGGGGCCATCAGTATGGAAAACAGTATGGATGTTCCTCAAAAAATTAAAAGTAGAGCTACCATATGATCCAGTAGTTCCACTACTGGGTATTTACCCAAAGAAAACAAACACATTGGTTTCAAAAGATATATGTGTCCCTCATGTTTATTACAGCATTATTTAGCTAAGATGTGGAAACAATCCAAGTGTTCATAAATGGATGGATTGACAAAGAATGAAACACACACACATGCACACGCACACACATATGATGGACTATTACTCAACCAACAAAAAGAATGATATCTTGCTATTTGCAATAATATGGATGGACCTTGATGGCATTATGCTAAGTAAAATAAGTCAGAAAAAGATAAATGCCATATGATCTCTCTTATATGTGCAATCCAAAAAGTATAAAAACCCTGAGCTTCTAGATACATGTGGTTTATAGATTGGTCGTTTCCAGAAATGAGGGGGTGGGAGTGGCAGACATGGGTAAAATGTTTGTGTTTTTGTTTTTAGTTTAAATAAATTGAATTTTAAAAAGGATAATGCACACACTAGTATCCTTGCCTACTTATTCTTTTAGATGAATTTCACTATCAATCTTTTGAGTTGTATGAAAGATGCCATGGGGACTTTAGATTAATATATAGATGTAGTACAATTCAAATTAGTATCTCTTTCATTTTTACTATATTTAGACTTCCCATCCAAGAGCATGGTAAATCTTTTGATTTATATCTTTTTTTTCCTACTATTTGACTTTTTAAATTTTTTAAATGTTTATTTTTGGGATAGAGAGAGAGAGAGAGCAGGGGAGGGTCAGAGAGAGAGGGAGACAGGATTTGGAGTGGGCTCTGCACTAACAGCAGGACCCTGATGTGGGGCTTGAACTCAGGAACCATGAGATCATGATCTGAACCAAAGTTCAACATTTAAATGACTGAGCCACCCAGGTGCCCTTATAAATTTTGAAGTAATATTTTATTTTGAGTTCATGTCTCTATCATAAATAATTGTATTTTCTACTTCTATAGTAGTACCTAGCAAAGTAGTTGTTTCTTGTGTATTGACCTTATGATTTCTGAATTCATGCATTATCTTTAGTTATTTTAATTAATATTCTTAGTGTTGTATAGCTATTTTATGCAGTCCAAACATCAGAATTTTGTCTTTCTTCCTTGCCTGTATATATTCTTCACTTTTTTTCATCTTAAAGTATTTCTTGTACTGTATTAAATATAATTGGCAGCAGGAGGCATCGTTGCTTTCCTGTATTAAAGAGAATGCTATTTTGCAGCTTGGTTTTAATTTAGATATTCTATATCATGTCAAGAAAGAAATCCTCTACTTGGAATGTTAAAAAATTTTTAATCCAGAATAATTGTCAATTTAAGAAATCCATTCTTGACATCTGTTAAAATAATTATGGCTTTTAAAGTTTTATCTGTTGATTTGATAAAGTGTTTTCATAGTTTCCCTCATGATACCAGTCTTGCAGTCTCAGAAAAAAACTCATTTATAGCAGACAGGTCTTTCAATGTGATGCTATATTCAGTTGGTTAACGTTTATTTAGGAATTTTACTCGTTTATTCCAAAGTGAAAGTGATCTATGAATTTTGAGCATTGTCTTTGTCAGGTGTGACAGATCCTTGTCCTTGAACTGCATGGCACTTCTCTAAGCATCTCATTAATTTCTCTCTTGAAATCTTTTTTATAACAAAATGTTCTCACATTTGAAGAATCTCTGAGATAAAACCAAAGAAAAGCTGATCTACTAAAAGAAGATACCACATTATTTTAATTTTAGTTTCTCTGAATTTTTAAAGCCCCCTTGTTTCTTTTCTTTAATTATCTACTAATGTCTTTTTTCTGTTCATCTGTTTGGATCCAGTTTTAATGGTTTGAAATATCTCTTTATCAAGGCTATTACTCCTTTGGGAAAAAACATATAGAAAATATTGGTTTGTCACTTGCTTTACTGTCACAGCAGCCCACATGGTCTCTTCTGACTGGCTTGTCCTTTTCCTCTGTCTGACCAGTCTCACCCAAATATGGTTTCTCCATTCTGTGTTCTTTCTCTGGTTCAACAGTTCTCAAAGAGTGGCCTGGGGGCTCCTGAGACTTTTGAGGGGTCTGAAAGGTCAAAAATTATTTTCGTATGAAGATATGTTTTGTCTTTTTCACTTTCATTTATTCATGAATAAACAGTGGAGTTTTTTAGAGGCTGTGTGACAGGTGATGTCATCGCTCCTGTTGCTAATGGAAGATGTGAACCAGGATCCAGCTGTCTTCCATTAAGACAGACATTAAAAGATTTTCAAAATGTCTCTCATTAATTTTATTTTGGAAAATGTACAAGTTATTCTTTCCAAAAAATGTTAATATATAATGATTTTAGGATTGTATTTAAATGCATTAAAAAGTATTTATTTTTTTTAACATTCCTGGGTTTTAATTTTTAATACAGGCAATACCTATGGATAGAACCCATATAAATAAAAGCTCTTTAAGCTCCTCAATAATTCTGAGGACTAAAGGGAACCTGAGATCAAAATGTTTGAGAACTGGTGCTGTGGTACTGCCTGCTTTGTATCCTGTCTTTTCTCATAACCCGTACTTATCTGCGAGGAGGACTCCCAGATGAAGACTATGTTGTGAGACGCAGCACTATTATTTCCTCCTGGGATTTTTTTTTTTCCCCACAATTTTGACAGACAAGGTGCCTTGGCTTAAGGATTGGCCCAATCCTCTGAAATGCACCTGCTAGCATCTTCGAGGTTTGCAAATCACTTCTGCTTCTTAAAATAAAGTAACTAAAACTGGAATTGGACTATAAACTAGATTATTTACTGAGTTCTCTCTTTGTGTCAGGCACTTGGGAGCAAAGATTTAAGTTACCCTGTCCTCAGGTAGCTCAAAGTATAATGGGTAGCCAAAAGCTGATTTTATATGTGTGCCAGTTCTTATCACCTTTAGTGTTATACTTAGGATTGTCTTAATATTTTTTAAAAATTTTTAACATTTATTTCTGAGATAGAGAAAGAGAGAGACAGAGACAGAAACAGAGACAGAGAGACAGAATCTGAAGCAGGCTCCAGGCTCTGAGCTGTCAGCACAGAGCCCAATGCGAGGCTCCAACTCAAGAACCGTGACATCATGACCTGAGCCGAAGTCAGATGCTTAACTGACTGAGCCACCCAGGTGCCCCTAGGATTGTGTTAATGTTTTATTTTTAATAACATGATAATACTTGTAGCTTGGTAGATTCTATAATGCCTCTCTTAAGTTTTTCTTCCTCTTGCATTTTTTCTTTTCCACTTTGGCAGCATCTGGCATATATTACACAACATGCCATGTGCAGGTCAACAGATATTTTTGTGGAGTAAAAATAAGAAATAAGAACGTTTATTGCTTCTTTGTGCTTGTTAGCTTTGGAATGTGTGATATACTTTTATATATTCATTGAAGGGCCATATGTATCAGCCCACCCATTGGTTTACACATTTGTTTTTTCCAAGTGGGCTAGTTGAGATGGAAATATTAATTTATATAAACCAACATATGTCACTGTCACTAGTAAAACAAGATGTCAGTATGGTATACCGTAAACTAGTACCATCCCCTGCCACACACACCTGGCTCTTTCAGTACAGCCTTCAGAAATATGTACCCCTCCTCCTTCCCAAATCACCCACATTTAAACAGGAAGTAGTGAACTACCTTCCTAGCCCTTTACCCCTCTGTCTTCCAGCCCACTGCTGCTGTATGTACCTCTTAAAATCATGTTTTTATCATGTTGCTCCTCAAAAACGATAGTGACCCCATTGGCTTACCAGGTCCTTCATGATGTATCTCCATCCATTTGCTCACAAACAGCTACCCTGTCTTCTAGGCAAGCACAAATGCCAGCCTCATTCTCATCTCAGGCCTTTGATCATTTTTTTTTTCCTGGGCCTGGAATACCCTCTCTCCTCCATGAAGCCTTCTCTGGCTTACAGTCTCCTCTCCCTTTTCTGAATGCCAATTGTACTTTCATTCTAGCAGTTTAGCACTTAGCTATGGTGCAAATTGCATTATGTGAAAGTTTTCTCCCCAACTATATCATAAATTCCTTGAGAGTATTGAAAAGGTAACTAATGTTTTTTTTTTGTATCCCCAGTTCCCTACCATCACAGTGCAAGGCATAGATTTATTGAGGGCCAGCCATATAAATATGTTGGTTGGCCATTAACTCTTCCTCCCTAACTGGAATCCTCCTTAGTAAGGATTTATTGAACACCTACTCTGGAACAACACTAGAGTTGCTGGGACAACAGAAATGAGAAGGGCTTGGTGTAGTCACAAGACTTAAGTGGTAGAGATTATGTAATTAACATAGATACCTCAACAAAGGAGGTGTTGAGGGAAAAGCCTATTTGAGCTGGTCCTAGATGGATTGAATGGGATTTAATCAGGCTGAAAAGACATGCGGGACTGGATGGGATTCCAGATAGAGTACCTGGCTTAAGCAAAGGCATGGGGGTGTAAAAGTACATGGCTTATATGGAGTATAATAAATTTGTGGCAGAGGATACATCTATCTGGGTAGATGGGATCTAAATTTGATAGGGCTCAGAATGCCTTGCAGAGAAATTTAAACTTGACCCTATAGGCACATGTACCCCAATGTTTATAGCAGCGCTTTCAACAATAGCCAAATTATGGAAAGAGCCTAAATGCCCATCAACTGATGAATGGATAAACACAATGGACGTGTTTATATACACAATGGAATACCACTTGGCAATGAGAAAGAATGAAATCCTGCTATTTGCAGCAACGTGGATGGAACTAGAAGGTATTATGCTGAGTGAAATAAGTCAGTCAGAGAAGGGCAGATACCATATGTTTTCACTCATGTGGATCTTGAGAAACTTAACCAAAGACCATGGGGAAAGGGAAGGGGAAAAAATAGTTACAGAGAGGGAGGGAGGCAAACCACAAGACTCTTAAATACAGATAACAAACTGAGGGTGGGTGGGGGGTGGGGGAGAGGGAAAATGGGTAATGGGCATTGAGGAGGGCACTTGTTGGGATGAGCACTGGGTGTTGTATGGAAACCAATTTTTTTTTTTATATTTAGTCATACCTAGTTAGGTATATATATTTTTTTCAATATATGAAATTTATTGTCAAATTGGTTTCCATACAACACCCAGTGCTCATCCCAAAAGGTGCCCTCCTCAATACCCATCAGCCACCCTCCCCTCCTTCCCACCCCCCATCAACCCTCAGTTTGTTCTCAGTTTTTAAGAGTCTCTTATGCCTTGGCAACTTAACAGAAACCCATGGGGGAGGGGAAGGAAAAAAAAAGGAAAAAAAGAAAAAGAAAAGGGGGTTAGAGTGGGAGAGAGCCAAAGCATAAGAGACTCTTATGTAAACCAATTTGACAATAAATTATATTAAAAAATAAACTTGACTCTATAGGCATTGGGGAACCAGCTTTATGATTTTAAGCAAGAAAGTGGCAGAAGGCACTAAAAGTGCCTTTAAGCTGAAAGTGTGAAGCTGTTTAACACAAATATCAACCAAACATTTCTCCTTAATTGCCCTCCTCCCCAACCCTCCATTATATGACAAGCCCTATATGCAATCTACTAGTTGGGATAATATATAAAATCCCCTTACTTTGTTCCTACCCTACCCTAAATTCTGGCTGATCTCAGGTTTGTGGCCATCTGGAGGTTTGATTTATTCCAGACGTGCCATTTTCTGGACTGACATGTCATAGTGAAGTCACAAACTTGTGGAAAGACCACTGGGCTTGGAGTTTAACTGCATGTGGGTTTGAATCTCAACTGTAAGTAATTTATTTCCTCATTATTCTGCTGCTTTAACTTTTTTTCTCTTGAACTTTTTTTAAAGTCTATTTTATTTGAGAGAGGGAGAGAGGAAGGGAGAGAGAGCGAGAGCGAGAGAGAGCAAGAGAGAATCCCAAGCAGGCTCCACACTGTCAGCCCAGAGCCCAACAGGGGGCTTGAACCCACAAACCATGAGATCATGACCTGAGCTGAAATCAAGAGTTGGATGCTTAAACAAGTGAGCCACCTAGGCGCCCCTCTCTTGAAGTTTTTTTTTTTTAATGCTTACTCATTTTTTGAGATAGAAAGAGTGTGAGTGGGGGAGAGGCAGAGAGAAAGGGAGAGACACAGAATTGGAAGCAGGCTCCAGGCTCTGAACTGTCAGCACAGAGCCAGACGCGGGGTTGGAACCCACGAACTGTGAGATCATGACCTGAGCTGAAGTTGGACACTTGACCAAATGAGCCACCCAGGCGCCCCTTGAAGTTTTTTATATCTGAAAAATTAAACCAATGGCTCTACCAGAATGGATTATCCATAGGCAAGTATAACTTTTGAGTTTTAGTAACTGTGCTTATTTCCTTTGTTGAACTCCTATTTTTAGCATCTGTTTTGCTTGACTTACTTGCTACTTCTAATTTTCTTTTGTTGACCCTTTATTCCTATGTACTTATTAAGGAAGCACTTTATAACCCAAACAGTGAAGCAGATAGCTGCTCCAGGAAATGTTTAGAATGAGGCAGCTCAATTTAGCTGGATTCTTCTGTGTCAGTGGGTTACAGGAAGGAGTTTGTAAGGTCCCTATGGGGAAACTGAAAAGTTTTCCAGCTTCTCCTTTGTGAGTCTTCATCCTGTAGTGTCATCATTTTGTTTTAATGAATTCCCAGAACAATAGGTACACCCATCTGAAAATATGACTACAGGACATATTCCAAATCCAGACATAAATTATTTTTGGACTCCCTATACTTTTTCTTCCTATGATTTTTGTGGCTAATGTAGAGTTGCTGGCACTATGTATTTTACCTCATTTCCTGAATGAAACATGTAAGCAGTGGAGAGAGAGGGAAAGGATTCTGCATCATTTTGTAACTTTTTTTGATTTTTTTCAGTGCTAGTCACTGTACGGACTTCATGGGAATTTAATAAATTTAAACAGAAAGAAAACCTCTTGAGTTGTGTTACCATATTGGCCTGAGTTCTTCTCATAAGCTAAAATGATGCTTGTTTTTAGCTAAGATTTCTAGAAATTGGAATACCTACTCTTGAGATAAAGTGCTTTTGGTGGGTTTGTTGAATGTAGTAAATCCAGAGCTAGACAAATATTAACTACAAATATGGACTCTGATGCCAACCTGCATTTAAGAAGGAAAGTTGAGGTGAAGGGTGAGGGCAGGGAACATGTCTTGTGTGGATTTTGTGATTTGCATTTAAGTTGATGTTGTTTCGGCTGTATTTTTAATTTTCATCCTGTTGAGTTTGAAGTAGCAACAGAAGTGTCAGGGTAGAGTTCTTGGGAATTCAGGACCAGAGCTTGAGGTAGAGATAAGAGCTAGAGATAGTAGGCTTTTTTAAAGAATCAAATAAAATAAATCAGATTAAGGTGGAGAAGGATCTGTGATCTCAGTCAGATACAGAGAAAAGTAGAAGGGCTCTTTTTCTTCTTAAATAAAAAGTAAAACACTTATTCCTGGATGACACGAGGGAAGACCGAAGTTCAGGATTTCCTCTGTGTTGTCAGTAGTAGGAAAAAAACTGCTAAGGATCCTGTGGTGGGTCAGTTTCCCTAGAAGCAGAAACTGAGACAAGGCATTCTGTGTAAGCATGTTGTGGGAATGCTCAAAGAAGGGGAATGAAGGAAACAGGTAGAGCAGGGGAAGGGGAAAGAGTCCAGTGAGGATGAAGGATTGGCGAGCAGCAGTGAAGGAGCTCAGCTAAGGCCATAGAACATGGATTCTTAGTACCCTAGTACCTATTTGATCCACATAACAAAGTTAGAATTTGTGTAGCTAAGGAAATGGTTTCATGATCAGTCATTTTGTACATTATTAGTACCTTTGCATAAATGACCCTACCTTCTCTACTTGACCATTTGTCACCACACAAGCATGGTAATGTTTCTGGGGAACTTACTGTTCCTGTATGTACAGACTTCAAGCTGTTTGTGCATATTAAGGGAGGAGACTGGGAATGCATTTGTTTTCTTTATATTTGTCCTTATCCATAAATGATGGAAAGTTTCCCTTGGGATATCTGTTCTCTTGGTTTCAACCAACACCTTGATGTTGATAACTCTCAAATCTTTGTCTCTCAATCTTCATCTCATCTGACCCATCTCGCATCATATTTGTGTCTGTCCCATGATGATTTGTACACAATAGGTGGTTCATAAATGTCACTCACACTTCAGTCAAGCTGGTCTCTATTACACATGAGGTATTAGGAAGTTGAACACATGATTTAGAGCTTAACTTTTTAAAAAATATTAACTGGGAAAATAGCCTCTCTGAGTTTGTTTCCTCGGGTGCACTAGGAGTGATAATGCCACAGCATAGGAACATTGGAAAAGTTAAGTGAAAGAATTCAGTTTAAGCACATAGCCCAGTGCCTAAAAATTGATAAGTACCTGGTAAATGTTGGTTCTTTATCCTTTTCGCTCAATGTTTAAAATATTTAATTTATCTGTTCCAATTTTCCAGCCCTATTGCTTAATTTATCCCATCTGATTTTAACACATTCATTACACATAATTCAGATAACCTAAAGTAAGAAGTTTCTTAAGAGAATTGGAATACCTCAAAAGGAATATTGTTTGCCAAATCCAAAAGAACTATGCTGACTATGATTTTGGATCAAGATCTCATCAAAAAAATGGGAGGAGGGGGCAGGGCTAGGTGAAGTAAAGTTGACTCTAATGTTTTTTAAAATCAACATACTAAAATTTTTTGAGTAAAATTTATAATCTGAAGATTCACATTTGGGGTGTAGGAAATGTTTAATCTTTAATATTAAATTCTTCAGCAGAGAACAACATTAAATGGCATAACATGCCTCTTCATTTCTGAGCATCTGCATTGTGTTATGAGCTCTGGGAGAATCAGAGCCATAAGATAATGTTTCTCTACTAAATGGACAGAACATTTCTCAGTAGTGATGTCTAGTTTTTATTTCCATTGATTACTTGTGAACTCCCATGAGTTTTGTACACCTATCCTCATTTGGTTTGCTCTTTTGCATGGTTCTCAAAAAACTGCTATCAACTACATGGTAAGGCTAGAGGAACATTACATCTGAAGGGTAATTGAATACACTAAGTGGTTTGCATGTCTATATTGCCCAAGTAAGAACATGAAAGAAAACATAAGAATAAGTGGTAACCCTGATTAGACATTTTTCCAGACCTACAGATGGCCAACAGACATATGAAAAGATGCCCAACATCACTGATCATCAGGGAAATGCAAATCAAAACCACAATGAGATATTACATCACATCACTCAGAATGTCTAGTATCAAAAAGACAAGAAATAATAAGTGTGGAGAGGATGTGGAGAAAAGGGAACTCTAGTGCACTGTTGGTGGGAATGTAAATTGGTGCAGTCACTGTGGAAAACGGTATGGGGTTCCTTAATTAAAAATAGGAATAACATATAATCCAGTAATTCCACTATTGGGTATTTACTTAAGGAAAATGAAAACACTAATTTGAAAAAGATATATGTACCCCTATGTTTATTGCAGTATTTTTTACAATAGCTAAGATATGGAAGCAACCCAAGTGTCCATTGACAGATGAATGGATAAAGAAGATGTATATATACATAATGGAATATTATTCAGCTATAACAAATAATGAGCTCTTGCCATTTCAACAACATGGATGGACCTAGAGGATATTCTGCTAAGTGAAATAAGACAGAGAAAGACAAATACCATATTATTTGTCTTATGTGTGGAATCTAAAAAACAAAAACAGACTCAAATCCAAAAAACAGATGGTTACCAGAGGGGACAAGGGTTGGGCAAGATAGGTGAAGGGGATTAGGAGGTACAAACTTCCAGTTATACAGTAAATAAGTCACAGAGATAGAAAGTACGGCATAGGTAATAGCGTCAATAATATTGTAATAATGTTGTATGGTGATAGTGACTACACTCATTTGGTGAGCACTGAGTGATGTATAGAATTGTTGAATCACTGTGTTGTACACCTGAAACTAATATAACATTGTATGTCAACTATATTCAACAATAAAAAAAAATAGAATAAGAAGTAACTCAATGGGAATGCAAGCTGGTGCAGCCACTCTGGAAAACAGTATGGAGGCTCCTCAAAAAACTAAAAATAGAACTACCCTACGACCCAGCAATTTCACTACTAGGCAATTATCCATGGGATACAGGGGTGCTGTTTCGAAGGGACACATGCTCCCCCATGTTAATAGCAGCACTATCAACAATAGCCAAAGTATGGAAAGAGCCCAAATGTCCATTGATGGATGAACGGATAAAGAAGATGTGGTATATATATACAATGGAGTATTACTTGGCAATCAAAAAGAATGAAATCTTGCCATTTGCAATTACTTGGATGGAACTGGAGGGTATTACGCTAAGCGAAATTAGTCCATCAGAGAAAGACAAATATAAGACTTCACTCATATGAGGACTTTAAGAGACAAAACAGATGAACGTAAGGGAACGGAAACAATATAAAAACAGGGAGGGGGACAAAACATAAGATACTCGTAAATATGGAGAACAAACAGGGTTACTGGAGGGGTTGAGGGATGGGCTAAATGGGTAAGGGGCACTAAGGAATCTACTCCTGAAATCATTGTTGCACTATATGCTAACTAATTTGGATGTAAATTTTTTTAAAAAAATTAAAAGAAATAAAAAGAAGTAACACAAAAGGTGGAAACTAACTAAATGTCCATCAACTGAATAATGGATAAACAAAAATGGTGTATCCATACGATGGTATTATTCAGTCTGAAAATGAAGTAAAGTACTGATACATGCCAGAACATGGATGAGCCTTCAAAACATTATAAGTGAAAGAAGCCAGACACAAAAAGCCACAATTTATATATGATTATATGAAATACCTGGAATTGGCAGATCATTGAGACAGAAAGAGGCAATTGTAAGGGGTTGGGGGTTAGGAGGGAGTTATGTTTACTGGGTACAGAGTTTCTGTTTGTGATGATGAAAAATTTCTGGAAATAGAGTGATAATTGCAAAACATTGTAAATGAACTTAATGCTACTGAATTGTCTAGTTTCGAATGGTTGAAATGATAAATTTTATGTGTAGTTGCCACAATGAAAAAAAAAGATAAGCGGTAAGGGGCTTGAAGGTCATTGTAATGAGCCTCTTGTTTTTCTTTCTGCACAGGGGCCATGGATAACAGAGGCTTTCAGCAGGGGAGTTTCAATAGCTTCCGGAGCAGCTCCAGTGATGAAGACTTGATGGACATACCAGGGACAGCTATGGATTTTTCCATGAGAGATGATGTTCCTCCCTTAGATGGGGAAATAGAAGGTATCATTACTGTTGATGACAGTTTTTCTTTTTAAAAATTATTTTTAATGTACATACAGTAAAATTTATTTTCTGGTACAATCTTAAGAGTTTTCAGGATCCACATAAGAGTGAAAACATATGGTATCTGTCTTTCTCTGTATGGCTTATTTCACTTAGCATCACACTCTCCTGTTCCATCCATGTTGCTACAAAGGGCCATATTTCGTTCTTTCTCATTGCCATGAGAAACTTAACAGAAACCCATGGAGGAGGGGAAGAAAAAAAAAAAAAAGAGGTTAGAGTGGGAGAGAGCCAAAGCATAAGAGACTCTTAAAAACTGAGAACAAACTGAGGGTTGATGGGGGGGTGGGAGGGAGGGGAGGGTGGGTGATGGGTATTGAGGAGGGCACCTTTTGGGATGAGCACTGGGTGTTGTATGGAAACCAATTTGACAATAAATTTCATATATTGAAAAAAAAAATAAAAACTTCAGAAAAAAAAAATAAATGAATGAGAGAAAGAAAATAATAAAAGTGATTCTAGAAAATATCATTGATAATATTCTTTAAGAATGAAGCAAATAAATACAATTTCAGATAAAAAAAAAAGAGTTTTAACACATGCATAGATTTTTGTAACCACTACCACTGACAGGATACAGAACAGTTCAGCACCCTCAAAGAATTCCCTCCTGCCCCTTTGCAGCCAGATTTCTTCTACCCCCAACCCCTGGTAACCACTGATCTTTCTCTGTGCCTGTATTTTTTTTTTTTCTTTTCTAGAATGTCATGCATGGAGTCACATAGTATGTCACCTTTGAGACTGACTTCGCTACTCAGCTTAAGGCCTTGGAGATTAATTCAAGTTGTTCATTCCTTTTTTTCTTGCTCAGTAGTGTAGCCTGAAGTGGGATCACTGGGTTATGTGGTAAATGTATGTTGAACTTTATAAGAAACTGCCAAACCATTTTCCAGAGTAGCTGTAACCATTTTATATCTGAACTAGCTATGTAATGAGAGTTCCACTTGTTCCCCATCTTCAACAGCTCTTGGTATTTCCAGTAATTTTTATTTTATCCATTCTAATAGGTGTCATCCCATCATGGTTTTAATTTCCCTAATGACTTCTGATATGGAACATCCGTTCATGCGCTTATTTGCTAACCTCATATCCTGTTTGATGAAGTGTCTGTTCAAATCTGTTCCCTCTTTGGGACACCTGGGTGGCTCAGTTGAATGACCCACCGACTTCAGCTCAGGTCATGATCTCACAGTTCATACGTTCGAGCCCCACGTTGGGTTCTGTGCTGGCAGCTCAGAGCCTGGAGCGTGCTTCCGATCTTGTGTCTTCCTCTCTCTCTGCCCCTCCCCCTGCTTGCAGTCTGCTCTCTCTTTGTCCCAAAAATAAATAAACATTAAAAAATTTTTTTTTAAAAATCTGTTCTCTCTTTCATAATTGGGTTTTTATTATCGGGCATGCATTCATATAATAATAATTCCCTTCATCTGTTATTTGGGTAGCCAGTACCATCATTCTTTTTGATAACTGCATATAATTTCATGATATAGCTGCCAGAGTTTACTTAACCAAGTTTCTATTGATGCACATTTCAGTTGTTTTCAATCTTTTGCTATTACAAACAATACTGCAGTGTGTGTGTGTTTATTCTTTAAGTATATTAGAGCATTTCTGTAGCATGAGTGTGTGAGTGCTATTTGACCACAGCCTTGCTGGTGCTGAATAGTCAAATTCTTTTTTCACCTTTACAATAGGATAGGCAAAATAAATAAAGAAAGAAATATTCATTATTGTTTTAATTTTTACTTTTTTAAATTAGTGAAGTTGAACATATTTTCATATGTTTACTAACCCCTTAAATTTCTTTTTCTGGAAGTTTCCTGTTTATATGATGTTCCTATTTTTCTGATAGGCTGATTATCTTTTCTTAAGTTTTTCTAGGAGCCCTTCATATATTATTATTATGTTTCATCTAATGTAGGTTGAGTGTATCTTTTTTCATTTCTGGTTTTGTTTAAATTTTTTTTTAAATCTACAAATATTAAAATTTTTACATAGCCAGATATATCACCCTTTTCTTTTGTGACTTCTGAGTTTCTTGTTGTATTTAGAGAGGACTTTAATTAATAAATATAATATAATAAATCTCTATAATTCCTTAAAACTACTGTCTTATTCTTTAACTGATTGGGATTGCCATTCTCAGTGTAAAGTCAGAGGACAAGAAACTACTGTCAGAATTTATTATTTAGCAAATTTGTATAAGAGGCATATGACATTACAGAAACTTTGCTAGGTTCTGGGAATTAGCAAAGATTTAAGGCACCATCCCTGCCTTCATAAAGTTGATTCTAGCTGACTAAGCAAACATTAAGTACTTATGATAATACCTACCTCTTAGAGTTCTTTTCAGGATTAAATGAAATAGTAACATAAAGTGCTTATAATAGTACCTGTCATGGAGCTAATGCTCAATAAAATGTTAGCTGTCATTATTATTATTGTTATTTTATTTCTGTTATAAGCCTATATTGTAAGTGTTATAACTCTTATAAGAACTTAGCAGAAGCATCCTGTATGTTTGTGTGTGTCTAGGATTGGAAAAGTTTTCACAGAAAAGGTGTGTTTGAGAAGGGCCTTGAAATATAAGTTATTTGGTAGGAAGAAGAGCATTCCAGACAGGAAGCAAGCTTTTATAGAGATATCAGCAGGCACATGATATAGAGGTATAAATAAGCAAAATATAAGCCCAAATAAATAAAGTGGGGCCTTGAATGTCATGCTAGGAAGTTTGAATTAACCTTATTGTCACTGTGAGGACAAACTCCTCCACCCATTCATTCAACAAATACTTTTTGAATACCTGCTATGAAGCAGGCACTTTTATAGGCAGTGGAGATACAGTGGTGGGATTAACATAGATAAGATCCACATTGATCTGAAATTTAGACCTAGTCAGGTAAATGAGTAAGGGAATAGACTACTTAGTTAAGTATCCATTATAATTAGTATGAGGATGGAAAGAAAGTGAAGGACAATAGATGGTAACTGAGGAATACTACTTTAGAAAGGTTAAGAAGTTAGAAAGGTCAGGGAAGGCCTTTCCAAGGAGGTGACCAATTTGGTAAGAACATACCAGTAAGAAATTGTCTAGTAAAGGTGCCTCAAGACAGTAACAGTAGAAGAGAGCCCCTGAATTTATTTTATTTTATTAAAAAAATTTTTTTAACATTTATTTTTTGAGAGACAGAGTGTGAGCGAGGGAGAGCTAGAGAGAGAGGAAGTCACAGATTCCGAAACAGGCTCCAGGCACTAAGTCCCATGTGGGGCTTGAACTCACAAACCATGAGATCATGACCTGAACCGAAGTCTGTCACTCAACCGACTGAGCGACCCAGGCGCCCCATAGACAGCCCTGAATTTAAATTTCATAAAAGAAAGGTACTCATGGTTTGATATTTTATGGTTTTTCATATTTGCCTACTTCTGTGAAAGGGACTTGTATTTGTATATCACTTCCACTTATGTGTAGTTAAAACCCTTGTGAGTCAGTTATGACAACTACTAGCCCAAGTGAAGTGGTCAGTCCATAAACTGAAGCTGGCCACCTCTTTTTGGGGGGGAGTGGGGGAAGATAAGTATTTTTCTCAATTCTCATTTTATTATTATTATTTTTTAATATAATTTATTGTCAAATTGGAAGCTGGCCACTTCTAATAAGCCTTCTGGCTAATCCAGATTATTTCTTCTGATTGAAAATAATACCATATAGCATCCATATCACCAAAGTGCTTTTTGTGTTCACATTGCTCTCAATAAATGATGGAGGCAAGTGAGTGTCTATTATTCCTATTTAATAGACATGAAAGCTGAGGCAGGCAAGATTTTGACATTGATTGTGACTATAGAATGTGTTTTCACCACTTTTCATTTGCCTGTACAGGAGAATTACTTCTTGTGATTTACAAGGTCTGACCATAAAGCGACAAAGGTGTTTTCTATGAGCCACACACAAAAATCAGTCCATTTACTGTCCTCTGTAGTGATATAATTTTCTTGCTTAGCTTTTTAATTGTTCTTATTTTATTTAATGTTTTCACATGGGGTTTCCTAACATACACAACAACAACAACAGAAAAAGAGGTCATAAAGTCCTTGATGTCAGTGGTGAGATTGTGCATAAAATACTAACATTTTGTACCAGGCACAATAGCACGTACTAAAAAGATTAGTTAAAAGGAGCTTGAAAGGCAGTAGAAGTGGTTCTTGTTTTCCAGATGGCTAGAGGGATTGATTTATGAGGAATGAGTAAATAAATTATGCATGACGTGGTTAAATGCATCTGAGGTAGTGTTATAGCAGTCTGTAAATGAGAAGAAACATAAACATGGAGGTCTCAAAGAAGGGGAGAGGGAGGAAAAGAGGAAAAGGGTTTAAGTAATAAGAAAAACTCCAGAGCTGTTCTCATAATCCATCTGTTCTCACTTGCCTGCCTCTGCAGCCTGGACGTTATGGTCAGCAATTCATTCATTCAGCCATTCAGTTATTTAGTATTTATGGCACACCCAGATAGGAATGCAGCGCTGTGCAGTTTTAGTAAAGCTTATCAGTTCCCTTGTTTCCCTCACCCCCTTGTCTTTCTACCTCACATGCCTGGCTACTCCTCTCTGACTGAGTGAGGACACAGGTAAAGGCACAGACGCATGAGAGAGCCTTTTCTAATCATGAAACAGAGTCTGTGCATCTGAGTTCTGAGGCTCCCAGGACAGAATGACTGACAGTTGGAGCAGGAGGGAGGATAGCAGGGGATAGGGCAGGAGATCTAGTTAGAAATCTGGGTGAGATCTAGACTGTCTGTGCTTCTGGACCTTTTCTTGTAACCAAGGAGTCATCAAATAATTTAAAAGCAGAGGAATGATATGATCAGAGTGGTGCTTTAGGGAATTTATGGCTGTGTGGAAGATGGATTCAGGGGAGGGTGGGTTGGAGACTGGAAGACCAGTTACACTGTTATTTAAAAAAAAAATCTATGTAAGAGATCAAAAGGCCTGTATTAAGACAACAGGAATGGGAGGGACAGCGTAATATGGTGGCGTAGGAGGACGCTGGGCTCACCGCGCATCCTGCCGATCATTTAGATTCCAACTACACCTGCCTAAATAACCCAGAAAACCACCAGAAGACTAGCAGAACAGATTCTCCGGAGCCAAGCGAAGACGAGAGGCCCACGGAAGAGGGTAGGAAGGGCGGAGAGGCGGTGCGCGCTCCACGGACTGGCGGGAGGGAGCCGGGGTGGAGGGGCGGCCCGCCGGCCAAGCAGAGCCCCTGAGTCTGGCTTGCAAAAGCGGAGGGGCCGGACAGAGTGTGTTCCGACAGCAAGCAGGACTTGACACCTGGGAGGTCATAAGTTACCAGCTCTGCTCGGAAAGCGGGAAGGCTGGAGGACAACGGGAAGGAGAGCTGCTGAGCCCCTGGACGACAGAGCTCAGTTTGGCGGGGAACAAAGGTGCTCGCCAGCGCCATCTCCCCCGCCCATCCCCCAGCCAAAATCCCAAAGGGAACCAGTTCCTGCCAGGGAACTTGCTTGCTCTGTGCAAACACCCAATGCTGTGCTTCTGCGGAGCCACCCCTCTGGCAGCGGTCTGACTCCCTCCCACTGCCACAGGGCGCCTCCTGAAGTGGATCACCTAAGGAGAAGTGAGCTAAGCCTGCCCCTCCTGCTCCCGTGCACCTTGCCTACCCACCCCAGCTAATACGCCAGATCCCCAGAACCACAAGCCTGGCAGTGTGCAAGTAGCCCAGATGGGCCACACCACCCCACAGTGAATCCCGCCCCTAGGAGAGGGGAAGAGAAGGCACACACCAGTCTGACTGTGGCCCCAGCGGTGGGCTGGGGGCAGACATCAGGGCGGACTGCGGCCCCGTCCACCAACTCCAGTTATACACCACAGCACAGGGGAAGTGCCCTGCAGGTCCTCACCACTCCAGGGACTCTCCAAAATGACCAAACGGAAGAATTCCCCTCAGAAGAATCTCCAGGAAATAACAACAGCTAATGAACTGATCAAAAAGGATTTAAATAATATAACAGAAAGTGAATTTAGAATAATAGTCATAAAATTAATCGCTGGGCTTGAAAACAATATAGAGGACAGCAGAGAATCTCTTGCTACAGTGATCAAGGGACTAAGGAACAGTCACGAGGAGCTGAAAAATGCTTTAAACAAGATGCAAAATAAAATGGAAACGACCACGGCTCAGATTGAAGAGGCAGAGGAGAGAATAGGTGAACTAGAAGATAAAATTATGGAAAAAGAGGAGCTGAGAAAAAGAGAGATAAAAAAATCCAGGAGTGTGAGGGGAAAATTAGAGAACTAAGTGATACACTAAAAAGAAATAATCTACGCATAATTGGTATCCCAGAGGAGGAAGAGAGAGGGAAAGGTGCTGAAGGGGTACTTGAAGAAATAATAGCTGAGACCTTCCCTGATCTGGGGAAGGAAAAAGGCATTGAAATCCAAGAGGCACAGAGAACTCCTTTCAGACATCACTTGAATCGATCTTCTGCACGACATAGCATAGTGAAACTGGCAAAATACAAGGATAAAGAGAAAATTCTGAAAGCAGCAAGAGGTAAACGTGCCCTAACATATAAAGGAAGACCTATAAGACTTGTGACCGATCTCTCTTTTGAAACTTGGCAGGCCAGAAAGGATTGGCAGGAGATCTTCAATGTGATGAACAGAAAAAATATGCAGCCGAGAATCTTTTATCCAGCAAGTCTGTCATTTAGAATAGAAGGAGAGATAAAGGTCTTCCCAAACAAACAAAAATTTGTCACCACTAAACCAGCCCTACAAGAGATCCTAAGGGGGATCCTGTGAGACAAAGTACCAGAGACATCGCTACAAGCATAAAACATACAGACATCACAATGACTCTAAACCCGTATCTTTCTATAATAACACTGAATGTAAATGGATTAAATGCGCCAACCAAAAGACATAGGGTATCAGAATGGATAAAAAAACAAGACCCATCTATTTGCTGTCTACAAGAGACTCATTTTAGATCTGAGGACACCTTTAGATTGAGAGTGAGGGGATGGAGAACTATTTATCATGCTACTGGAAGCCAAAAGAAAGCTGGAGTAGCCATACTTCTATCAGACAAACTAGACTTTAAATTAAAGGCTGTAACAAGAGATGAAGAAGGGCATTATATAATAATTACAGGGTCTCTCCATCAGGAAGAGCTAACAATTATAAATGTCTATGTGCCGAATACCGGAGCCCCCAAATATATAAAACAATTACTCATAAACATAAACAACCTTATTGATAAGAATGTGGTCATTGCAGGGGACTTTAACACTCCACTTACAGAAATGGATAGATCATCTAGACACACGGTCAATAAAGAAACAAGGGCCCTGAATGATACATTGGATCAGATGGACTTGACAGATATATTTAGAACTCTGCATCCCAAAGCAACAGAATATACTTTCTTCTCGAGTGCACATGGAACATTCTCCAAGATAGATCATATACTGGGTCACAAAACAGCCCTTCATAAATATACAAGAATTGAAATTATACCATGCATACTTTCAGACCACAATGCTATGAAGCTTGAAATCAACCACAGGAAAAAGTCTGGAAAACCTCCAAAAGCGTGGAGGTTAAAGAACACCCTACTAATGAATGAGTGGGTCAACCAGGCAATTAGAGAAGAAATTAAAAAATATATGGAAACAAACGAAAATGAAAAAACAACAATCCAAACGCTTTGGGATGCAGCGAAGGCAGTCCTGAGAGGAAAGACAACAGGAATGGAGAGGAAGGAATAACTTTTGGAGGAATTTCAAAAGGGGGCTTGGTAGGACCAATTAGATATGGGGAATAACCTAGAAGAGTCACAGATGACTTCAAAGCCCAGTGGAGTATGAGGGCAGGCTGAGTCCCCCTCGTGTGGGAGAACATGCCCACACCACCCCTGCAAGCCTCAGCGTAACCTCCCAACGTCCCAGGGAAGGAAAAATGTCATTTACCTTTTTTAAAAAAAATTTAATGTTTATTTTTAGAGAGAGAGAGTGCATGCGAGCGAACGTGAGCGGGCGAAGGGCAGAGAGAGAGGGACACACGGAACCCAAAGCAGGATCCAAGCTATCAGCACAGAGCACGACACGGGGCTTGAACCCACGCACGAACTGCAAGATCACAACCTGAGCTGTAGTCGGACATGTAACCAACTGAGTCACCCAGGCACCCTAGAAAAGTGTCTTTTAAAATGAAACAAATGGCAGTGTGTGAAATCCATCAAGTAAGCTGTGAAACAGTTGCATTTGTTCTGCCCTGCTACAAGGAAAGATCATAATATTCCTCCAGAAAGAAATGGAAAACATCTTGGGCTCTGGCTCATGGGCAAACCTGTCAGCACTTCAGTTGACTCAAGCAATTGTGTGGATGGCACAGGGAGAATAAGTAAAGGGAATTTGGGATCTATCACCCTCATAATGCTATAACTTGCCTAAACACTTAGCCTGGGAGAATAGCAATTGTCACTGCTGCTTTTTGAGCTGGAAAAAAAAAAGTGGCCTGTATCCAAAGCTCCATGGGGTGCATAAACCACACCAGTTTTATATGCTGAAGCCTCCAAATGAGGCTTATTATGATGTCCACAGGCTTTACAGGCTTCCTTTAGGGTACTCGATAGGAAAATACCTAGTCAGATTTTAGAATCTGTGTCGCTTTATCTCTCCCCATTTATTTACTAGTATTTGTGTCTTATCTAAAATACATGCTTTATGCAGATACACAGTTTTTACCTAATGTCCCATCCAGGATACCACATTGCATTTAGTCTTTATGTGTTTTTGGTCTCCTCTTGGCTGTGATGGCTTCTTAGACTTCCTTTGTTTTTGATGACCCTGACAGCTGTTTTTTCAGTAGCCTTTAAATTTCATTGCATACCTGTGTTCTTTTTTCTCCAGTTTCAGTGAGAGATAATTGGTAGACATCACTATGCAAGTTTAAGGCTTACAGCATCATGGTTTGATTTATGTATACTGTGAAATGATTACCACAGTAGGTTTAGTTAAAATCCATCATCTCATATAGATACAATCAAAAGAAAATGACATCTCCTTGGGATGAGAACTCTTAGGATTTACTCTTAACAACTGTCCTATGTATCATACAGCAATGTTAACTGTTAGCGGTAGTCCATCATGTTGTACATTACATCTTATTTATCTTATAACTGGAAGTTTATACCTTTGTGACCACCTTTCTCCTGCTCTCCATCCTCCTACCCACTGCCTCTGGTAATCACACCTCTGATCTCTTTTTCTATGAGTTCTTTCTTTCTTTTTTTTTTTTTTTTTTTTTACATTCCACATGTAAGTGAGATCACAAAGTATTTGTCTTTCTCTGTCTGACTTATTTCACTTAGCATAATGCCCCCAGTGTCCATCCATGCTGTCACAAATGGCAACATTTCCTCATTTTTAATGGCTAAATAATACTCTATTGTGTATGTATATACCACAATTTCTTTATTCATTCATCATCGATGGGCACTTAGGCTGCTTCTATGTCTTGACTATTAGAAACAATGCTGCAGTGAACATGAGAGTGCAGATATCTTTTTGAGTTAGCCATTTTGTATTCCCATCAGGAACGAATGAAGAGTTCCTGTTCCTCCAGATCATTGTGAATGATTGTATTGTCAGCGTTTTAGATTTTAGCCATTCTAATAGGTGTGTAGTGGTATCTCATTGAATTTGCACTTCCCTGATGACATAGGATGTTAAGCATTTTTACATTTACGCTTTGCCGTCTGTGTATCTTTGGTGAGGCCTAGATGTTTCTATTTAGACCCTTCTTTTCTAATATAGGTGCTTAATGCTGTGAATTTCTCTCTCAGCACTATTTTGGCTGCATCCTACAGATTTTGATATCTTATATTTTCATTTTCATTTACTTCAAAATAGTTTTTAATTTGTCTTGAGACTTCTTTGGCCCATGGGTTACTTAGAAGGGTGTTGTTTAATTTCCAGGTATTTGGGCAGTTTCCAGCTATTGCTCTGATTGGTTTCTAGTTTAATTCCATTGTGGATTTATGGAAAATGGCTAGGAGTTGGGCTGTTTAATTTGGGGCTGTTTAAAGTGTAACTGTTTGTGTCAGAGAGTTAAAATTTTGTAGTGTCCTTGTTTTGGTTTCACCTCCTGGTTCTGAGTTTTCTGTAAGTGCAGCTTGTCGAGAGAGATTCTGTGGCATGTAGTTCTCTCAGCTGCCATCTATTGCCATTATACTGGAGCCACTGGTGTGGTGGTAAGGTATGGGAGCAGGTCATTTTATAATTTTCTGTGAAATCTCGGTGTCTGCTGGGCCTGTATCTTGTGGCTGTGCCTTCACAAGGTTTAGTCCAGTGGTATAGTTTTTGTTTTCCCTGCCCCATACTTCTGTTCAGACCACAGCATTCACCATCCATTTCCTGGAAACCCAGGCCCCTGTTGACTGTTCTTTTTTGTTTCCTTTGGGTGAGATGAGAAGGCTGGTCTGGTGGTGTCTGCTGGAGTGAAAGGAATGCCCTTCCCCCAGCAGGGATGAGGCTCAGGCAAAGTATTTCCCCCTGGAGCATAGGCCTTTGGTGTAGAGAAAGCTCTGAGGTATTTCACAATGATTACTCTTCCCCTCCCCTTGTCAGAGCCAGGAAGGAATATTTCTCTTATTTTCCCTGTGAGAACTTGGTTGGGTTCCCGGAGGTAGAGCCCACAGAAGGATAAGCCTCAGAGGTTTCTCATGCTCACGCAAGTCTACACACTCAGCATTTCAGCCGTTCCTCAAAGTTGCCATTCAAGTGTCCCTGCCAGTTTATGTTCCCATTGGTTTCTACTTCAGGTAAGCAGATCTCTTTGTGTCTTTTTTGGAGAAACCTGTCTCTTCAGACTTGGGTGTTTTGGTGGCAGTTTCCCCTACAACCTTAGTTCTCAGAAGGGGCCATGACTTTGCAGTTTGTCCATTTTTTTCTTGTTTTAAGGATGGGAGTGACAGATCCTAAGCTTTTTACTTGCCAGAGCTGAATCTGAAAGCTCCCCCCCTCTTTTTCTCAATTAGTGAAACCACTTTGGTCCCCTCTTGAAGGGAAAAAAAATTCAGAGACCCTTTGGCAGTACTATAATCCAGAGTGGATTATTTTTAACCTTACTTTGTTCTGATTTATAGCATGGGGTAAAGGGTTGCTGTAACGTCTTAGGAGTGTTTTGGGGGTCTGTGGCTAGCAGATACTCCACAAATACTGTGGCCACGTTGGTAAAGCTATAGTTAGCCATATGCCAGAAGTGATGGGTCCCAGGTTGTAGTATACTTCACAGGTGAGCTGACTCTTTCTTTTCTAGGGATTGTAGTGCCATTTTATGATCCTGCCAGAAGAATGAAATCAAAATACCATTTGGAATTCCTCAAAACTTAAGAAGTGTTCTCAAAAGTCATTCAGTACAATGTATGAGTGACAAAAAAAATCATTGCTAAAATGATAGAGTATCAGAGTTGGAAGGGACCTTAAAAATCATACTTGCTAATCTTCCCTCATTTTACAGAGAACCTGAAACCTGAAACCCACAGAGATTAAGGCAATTGCCCAAGGTGATACAACTAGTGATTTGTGGAGTAGGGTTAGAATCTGTACCTTCTCACTGCTGGACAACAGGGCTGATGGCAAAGACTTTCTTTGCATTGTCTTTCATTTAACAACTTTGTAAGCCATCTTCCTCGCGGTGTTTTCCTCCTGGTGTTCTCCAGAAACTGTCACCTGCTTTGTTTCTAAATACTCCAGTGATCTGCCTCTCAGAATGAAAGTTTACCCTTTGCAATGTCCGGTCTCTACTCTTCTGGCTGTGTTCTCATTCTTTTTCTTTTTAGCCATCACTATGTAACACAGAGATACGCCTCACTATTGAAGATTCCAACAACACACGTGTATATAAAATGTGAAAGGCTCCCCTATACTAAGCATTCCAGAGATAACCCCTCAAACTAATTCAATGTGACCCTGTCAATGCTTTTTCTATCCAGTTAACACATAGGCACACAATTTTAAAAAAATCTACTTAATGATTCTGTGACTTTTTTCACATAATGTGTTTGAGGGACTTTGCTATTTCAGTACACATCAGTTTACTCCTTCCCATGAGCTATTCCCCCATTACCAGACTCCTTCACTGTTGCCAGGTTTTCACTACTACTAACAGTGCTGCAGTGAATAACACACATACATTAGTGTGTACAGGTACCAGTGTTTCTTTGAGAGCAGTTCCTAGATTTTATATATCTAACTCATTATTTCTGTCCATGACATCACATTATTTCCATGAGTCCAAGACAAATCTCCTAATTGGTATTTCTTCTTGAAGCTTTTGACCCTGCCAAAGAATAATTGCTAATCTCTTGTCCCCAACTTCCTTTTGGAGATTAATAGGTAGAAACCAATGCAGACTCAGTAGAGAACTGGAGAACTGCTGCTTATGGAACAATAATTACAAGTTATTACACAGGATTGTGCCACCCCGCAGGTTATGCATTTTAGGGCAGTGTCTCCCTACCCATTACATTCCCCAGTCCTTTTGTCAATCCCATAAATGTGTAAATTTGAGAAGGAAGGAGTGAAGAGTGAGTAATGGAGCTGAGGGATGTTTTCTTTATATAGACAACCCCCTCAGCAACTTTGTCAAATCCAGCCCCTCTATTTCCAGTTCTACATTGATTTTAGTGGCATTCTAGTCCAGCGAGAGTCTGTAGATACCAAGCCATAATCCACATGCTATTTTTCCTAACTTTTGTTATGTCTGGTAGTTAGCACCCTGGTTCCAGTGGTAAAGAAGGTGGGTTGCATTCAGAACTCCCAGATTAGAGCAGATGCTGGGAGTAGGAGGCATAAAAGGGACACCCCAAAGCAAATGTCTACAACCCAGTGGGGATAGAGCTGTATCCATTGGGAAACGAGTCCAAAGGTGATCTTAGAATCTAGATTCATGCTTGGCTCTTAAGTCTTTTTCCCTATCCCTTGCTGCCATGCCCCATCTTCCTGTATACTTCTCAGAATCCTCAAACTTAGTTTTGTAGATTTGCAGTTTTTGCAGTCCTATTACCTGCATCTCTCACCACACCTCATACTGTCTAGCTTTCAGCAGAGTTGAGATAGAGAGGTTCGTCTTAGTTGTCCTTCCTACTTCTTAGACAACTTTAAGTTGTCTTTCTTTCTGCAAACAGAAACCAAAGCACTCAGTCCTTAAATGAAATGTGTGCAAAACAACACAGGCACTGACAATTGATATTGGATGTGTGATGCAGTGCTTGGCAGTATCCTGCAGCATCCTGATGTTTCAGCTGCTGGATCAGGGGAACATTCAGGAGCTTCTAGGGGATGGTTGGCAGGGAGAAGAGGCCTCAGGAAAAAGGAGTTATTTATCTATAGCTCTGGAAGCATTTCAGTATTTAACAACCAATATGGCTGTACAGATGTGTACCAATGGATAGTTTCCTTGAACATGTGTCCCAGAGACCAAGCTAAGACAGTATTTTAAAGCATAGCATGGTCCTGCGGTACTTCCCAGGGCTTAGATGGGAGAGCTGCCCCACCAACATTTGCTTTTCAGCCACTGGGTTTGAGTAAGTTTGAAAGCAAAATAGAAGCAAAATGGAGGCACAAGTTCATAGAAAGGTCCTAAAAATGTTGACTAATTATTGGGGTTTCAGCTGTAATGTCGTCTCAAACATAGAGATGAATGTAATGTGTAAGTGTTCATAACTCTCTGGGAGATCTAGAATGGATGAACCAATACAAGAAAGGGTAGAGGGTGCAGGTATGGAAGTAAGAAAAGGCATACATTAGGCTCTTAGTACTTGCTGTTGAATGAAGGTAAAATTTAAAAAAACCGCAGGATGAATATCTGCTGATGTATGCTAGGTAGAGTGTTGAAGTTCTTGTAGATGTCCTTTCAGCCTTGCAAACATACAACTTCTCCCTGTAAAAACTGAAATACATTTTTTAAAAAATTGGACTATTTTCGGGTCCTGTGATACGTACCAACAGCCTTGCCTCATTTCTTTGAGTGTTTCTTTCTTTAGGCCACTTTCTTTAGGCACAATAAGTGCGCCCTCCTGCAGCTGCGCTACTACGAAAGCAGTATTTCAGGGTCTGTGCACGAGGTTTCTATCCTCTTTCCCCTTGTGTTTTTGTTAGTGTTTAACTCATTCACTTAATCGGTTACTGTTAAGCCCCCCAGGTAAATTTCTAATGGCATATTGGTTAGGGGTTGAAACAAACATTATTCTCAAATTGGAATTTCTTTTCTTGTTTTTTAAGGGGTTGCCTAGTTTTAAGCGTCATGTGAGTTTTAGAAAAAAAAAAAAAAAAAACAACTGTACAGTAGTTTCCATAAAGGGAAATGAGCTAAATGCATTCATTTATTATGCCTCCTCATCCAAGCAGTGTGCTTCTAAAGACCCATTGTTAAGTTTTTAGACCTAAGTGTAACCTATGGGGAGAGGTGTTTAAACATTGACTTTTTTCTGACTGGTTTTCTGGGTATTTTCCCCAGACTCAAGCAGTGCAAATTACCCTTTGGGGGCTTTTAAAAAATTATTCAAATTGAGATCTAATTGTACTTTAACTTGAATCATTTTCCTATCAGAGTATTAAATTGTTTTATATTTAACTTAGAGCACATGATGCCTTCAAAACTTACTCAAGTTAAGTTTTATCTTTATCTTTTTTTTTTTTTTTTTTTTTTGGTATGGGGGCAAAACTCTAGACTTACTTAAGTACCTCAATATGACATGTTGCATCCTTGTTCAATTTCACTCTTCCTTCCTTGGCAGAGAATTTACACACCAGAAGCTTAACTCTTAATACACTGGTTTTGAAAAGCCTTTTTGCATCTTGTTGCTGTCTTTGTACCTCACTAGTTGGTCCTGAATGGGATAATCTCTGCTGCCATTCTTGACAATGAAGTTTTATGAATTTACTATTTCTTTCTAGTAAGTTAAAAAAAAATGCCATGAAAAGAAACCAACTGGATGTGGCATATGACCCACAATTTAAGCTGTTTGTCATCCAGTCAGATATGGATACCTCCATGAAAGAGTGCAAACAGGGGCGCCTGGGTGGCTCAGTCGGTTAGGCGGCCGACTTCGGCTTGGGTCATGATCTCGTGGTCCGTGAGTTCGAGCCCCGCGTCGGGCTCTGTGCTGACAGCTCAGAACCTGGAGCCTGTTTCAGATTCTGTGTCTCCCTCTCTCTGACCCTCCCCTGTTCATGCTCTGTCTCTCCCTGTCTCAAAAATAAATAAATGTTAAAAAATAAATAAATAAAAATTAAAAAGAAAGAGTGCAAACAATTTAATCCCTCTCATTGATGAAACCTAAAATAGCTTTAATATCATTGTTATTATTATATGCTAAAATATTTTATTTTTCCTATTATAAAAATTATGATGGATATTTAAAAAATCCTGGCCTATGTTTGTGCCAAATGCCCATTAAGTGGTCTTTCTATACTGAAAGTTTTAAAAACCAACGAATAGAACACTGTATGTTAACTACACTGTAATTAAAATAATAAAAAAAAAAAACAACAGGGGCACCTGGGTGGCTCAGTTGGTTGAGCATCCGACTTCAGCTCAGGTCATGATCTCACACTTGTGGGTTCGAGCCCCATGTCATCCTCTGTGCTGACAGCTCAGGGCCTGGAGCCTGCTTCAGATTTGGTGTCTCCCTCCCTTTCTGCCCCTCTGTGGCTCGTGCTCCATCTCTCTCTCTCTCTTTCATAAATAAACATTAAAAAATATTTTTTTAATAAATTAAAAAAAAAACAACATTGTTGCAGGAGCCACTGATACTTTTGAAATCAGAAGATGATCTGATCAGCTCTGTGTCCCAGAAAGATAACTCTGTTGTCACCAAATGTTAACCCTATTATTGTGTTTTTACCATAGGCTGCATTAAAAACTGGTCAGCATTTCTTTACCTTATTTTCACAGTAATATTAATTGAACCTACACCTGGCAGTCTGTATAACAAACATATGCTAGAAATTACAAATTTGGCAGAAAAGGGAATTGTAATTAAATATCATTTTAGTACAAGGACTGCACCATAGCTACCAAACCTAGTTTTCAAGGGAAATAAATTTACATGGAATAATAAAGTCGCTCCCCTAGAAGCTGTGATGTAACATTTGAAATATACATGAACTTACATCAGTTATTAGCATGATACCAGTTCTACCATCCAGTCATTGTACATTGAGGAACTATACATTTTTTAAATACCAAAACATATAGTATCTTGAAGTGTAAAATAATCTAGTAAGATAATGTAAATCTTATCAGATAATGTAAGTGAATTCTGCAGGTGCCTTCAGAAACTATATGTAGGATTCTATTTAATAAAGAATGACTTTGAGGGTCGCCTAGATGGCTTGGTTATGCGTCTGACTCGATTTCAGCTCAGGTCTCTATCTCAGAGTCTTGAGTTCAAGCCCTGCATTGGGCTCTATGCTGGACATGAAGCCTACTTAAACAAACAAACAAACAAATAAATAAAATAAAGGATGACTTTGAAGGAGGCTTATGAGTTTGGGCATACAATTCTCTTTGAGTAAGATATACACACATGTCTAAAAGTACAGCTCTATAACATAATTACACTTGGGCCACAAATAGCTTTTGATTTTTAAGCTTTGTAGTTCATTGCCACAACACCATCAGTTGCCACTTCATTTTAATTCTTCTCATTAATGCTAGTTTAGTTCATCAAGGGACTGAGATGTCATGATAATGACAGACCAGACTGAAAGCATACAGGTTTCATGAAGTTCCTCACATTTTGTAAGGTTTTGTTGTAATAACATTTCAGGATGCTTTGGGCCCTAAGAATTGATGACAGTGATCACAGCATTTGAAAGCCCTCCATTTCGGTCTGATTATTGGAGCACACTGACTGGATTAATGTTTAACAGCGGCTGTCCTGCAGATTCACTAAGGAAGTTGAGAGATGGTGATTTCATTCTTCTTTACTCGACCAGCCTTGTTGCACAGTTAATTAAGGACTGCTGAAGAATAGCCTTAGGAATAGGGCCTGGGAAGGGAAAGCCTTTTAAATAATGCAAATAGAAGAGTGAGTTTATTTTCACAGCTGAAATAGCTGGTTTTCCCCAGTTTGGATTAGTGAGATCAGATTTGATGTTGCTGGCTGGGTAGAGAACTAATATAACGAAACAACTCCTTTTCTGGACCGTAATCGGAGTTTTACATTACTACGTGCTATTAAAGAGCTGAGCTTGTAGAGTACATTCACATGCAGTTCCATATTTCATAATTTTCTGTAATTATCATATATACATAGACATATAACACATGTGTACAGTTTAAAGAATGATTATAATATGAACACTCAGTTAACCACCGCTCAGATAAAGAAAAATTACCAGCATTCCAGGAGCCCCACCTTCACCATGTGCTCTATCCAGATGGCGACCTCTTCTCTCCTCTGGGTAGCTACTGTATTTACTTTTGTCATTTTCTTGCTTCTCTTTGTAATGTAGCAACTTATATTTGTATCATAACACGCTATAGTTTAGGTTTGCCTGGTTTTGAACTTATATGAATAGAATTATGTTATGTGCTCTCGTGTCTGGCATCTTTCAGTGTTACACGTCTGAGATTTTCTCTGTGTTTTTGCCATCCAGTGCAATTTCTTTAAAAAGCCTTTTCTATATTTGATCCTCTCCCTTTTTTACTTAGGATCCCTCTAAATGCTTTCAGTTATTCCTCCTTTGCCTTCTTGGATTTTCTGCTAAATAAGGTCTAAAGACTCAAAGTTGTCTGGACCCCAGTTTTGTGAACATATCCGACTGCCCCAGTTTGATGGCATTCGTTTAGATGAGACTACATCTTTAAGGCTTCTGTGCTCGGTTAAAAATCTTCCTTTCTCCAAGCTGGTCCAAGGGTCTGGTCACGTGATGCCACCAGTGACATCACATTCTGACCGCGGGGAACACTGGTGGTTCTTTAGGTGGCGTTTGTTCCTGTGAAAGGCAGAGAACGCAGCAAGTGCCCTTCTAAAGCAGTTCATACCGGAGCTCCTTCTGTAAAAGCTCCTCAACCTAAATGACCAAATGCTGGCTGCCAAAGTTATTTCTTCCTTGAGGCAGAAAAAAAGAAAGCTGTGATTGAAGGTAAGCAGACTTGAGCCCAGCCAAGGACCGAAGTGTGACCCCAGGGAGAAGGGGATCTGGAGAATCACAAGCAGTCTGTTGTTGGCTTCTAATCACTGCTTGCTGTTTCAGAGCTGCCTGACAATTTGCGTTTCTAACAGGAGACTACAAAGGAGGATGATGCAGTGCTCATGTTACCTAGTGATGTAATAGGATTCTTTCTTTCCTGTTAGGAAGCTGTTGCAGATCTTCATTTTGTCTTAATATCCTTAGAGCTGGGGGCCTCATTTGCTATACAGTGTAACATTATATAGCTATTGGATGCTTTTAAAAATCAGTTTCACAAAATCCTTTTTAAATTTCTCCTGAAAGGAGAGCCCTTAAACCAGAGCAAATTCATTTGGAGCATTAACCTGCTTTAAAAAGTAAATTTCTGGTTGTTCGGTGTCCTGTGTTCATGTCAGCATTTGTCTGGAGAATCGAAACAGCTTGGTGGGTTTTTTTTTCCTTTTTTTTTTTTTTTTTTTTTTTTTTTTTTTGCCCCTCTCACCATACTTTATTTCCTTTCTGCCCTCATTTCCTAGCTGGCTGTTTCCGTCTAAGCTCTCAAACACACAGCATTAATCTTTATCAGTATGCCACTGTCATGATAGGAAATGCTGGGCTGGTGATTCAGCAGCCAACCATTTTACAGCCAGGTAGGCTTGAAGATATGGAAAGGACTTTGGTTAGGGGTTTTAAGATTAACTTGTTAACCTCCTCTACTCCAGCCCCACCCCCACCCTCAATATGATTTAGATTCTGCAGAGCTTTTCCTTTTAAATGTGTGTGTTGCCGATAAAAGGTGCACTGAATTAGGTATTCGGAAGACTTAACGATTTGTAAATCAGGTACAGCTTGGGAGTTAATTCCCACTCACCCTATGAGAGTGCTAAAGTTGTCTGTAGGAGTTTAGAGTGAAGATGGGAATGCAGATGTGGGGAAATAGGTGGCAGCTTGGACCTACTTTGGCCTTCTCTGCAGAGGGATCCATCACCAAACAGTCTGGGTAAAGCTTTGTCCCTGCCAAGGTTGATGCTGCAAATGTGAGCTTTGGCTGGTTGCATTAAATGATAGAATTACTCTGCATTTTTCCTCATGTGCATTTGCATAAATTCCTGAATACTGTTCTACTTTTTGGGTTTAATAGTGAAATACTGTTTCACCAGAGGACGGTGGAAATATTTTGAACAAGTTTGTCAAGCAGTACTGAGTAACCTTGTGTGTGTACAACTTCTGAGTTTTAATACTTCTTGCTCATCCCCACTGTTCAGCGAATAAACCTTGATTCCGCTGATATTTATTGAATCTCAGATATGTGTTAGACATGAGAAGGCAATAATGACTTGGATATGGGGCTGCCCTCAAAGAACTTCCAGTCTAGAAAGGAAGACAAAACATTTGCATAAGTAATTATAACAGAAGCACTAACAGCAAAGCAGATAAAGGACTGTGGTTGGGCAAGTGGATATGTTTCTTCCATTGAAAGATCAGGGATAGACATTTCATCACCAAGCCATGCAATGGTCTTTAAATCTCTACTTGTAAGTCTTAGACTGTTCTGACATACTCAGTAAAAGTTTCTGTAAGCCCATTACATTAGGGATCAAAGTCTACCTGTTGAAGGGAAATATGTACATTCTAGCCAGCTTAACTCTTGAAGAGGCTGGCATGCTTTCTTTGGAACTCCCACTCAGGCAAAAGCTACCTCTTAGAATTGAACTACTGCCTTATAATGTAAAATGGTTTCTGATGTGCTGTCTACAAAGATCTTTGACCCTTTTGTCTCCCTTCCGTAACAGAAACTGAAATACCTAAGGGGCTCCAAGCTCCTGCATTTTGTTTCATAAATCCTTTCCCACTAAGCTTCAACTCCTGTCACTTCTCCCTTTGTGCTGTCATGCTCATCTGTCCCTTTCCATTCATACTGCCTTAAGACACTCATCATTTTGTGCCTAGATCACAGAAACTTTCGAATGTGGTGGATGTTCCCACCAGGTGATTATATTGCTTTATCAGCACAACTTAACTATAATCATCTGATAGTTTAAGGACTCACCTTTTGGTACTCAAAAAGGAGGTATTAAAATGTTTAGTGTCCAGGGGCACCTGGGTGGCTCAGTAGATTACGTGTCTGACTTGATTTCAGCTCAGGTCTTGATCTCATGCTTCGTGAGATCGAGCCCTGTGTGGCAGGGGTTGGGGGTGCTGTCAGTGCAGAGCCTGCTTGGGATTCTCTCTCTCTCTCTCTCTCTCTCTCTCTCTGCCCCTCTCCTGCTCGCTTGCTCTCTCTTTCTCTCTCGAAATAAATAAACTTTCAAAAAATGTTTAGTGTCTGAGGTACTAATGTCTATTTCCTGTTCAATACAGAGGAAAAATCATACAATGGTGGAGGAATAGGTTCTTCAAATAGGATGATGGACTTCTTGGAGGAGCCAATCCCTGGTGTGGGGACCTATGATGATTTCAATACAATTGACTGGGTGAGGGAGAAGTCTCGAGACCGGGATAGGCACCGAGAGGTAAGACGAAAGATGGTCCATGTGTAAGTGTTAGAAAACAGCAGGGGAGGGGCGCCTGGGTGGCTCAGGCCGTTAAGCGTCCGACTTGGGCTCAGGTCACGATCTCGCGGTATGTGAGTTCGAGCCCCGCGTCGGGCTCTGTGCTGACTGCTCAGAGCCTGGAGCCTGTTTCAGATTCTGTGTCTCCCTCTCTCTCTGACCCTCCCCCATTCATGCTCTGTCTCTCTCTGTCTCAAAAATAAATAAACATTAAAAAAAATTAAAAAAAAAAAAAGAAAACAGCAGGGGAAAAAGTTGAAGATCTGTAATTCTTTATATGTATGCTCTCCTTCAGCCCTGGATGTGGCTGAATCTCAGGTTTCCATTGGCAATGTAGGGTTTTATTTTCTAATTTATTTTTATTTTTAGGGTATCTTGTATATGATTTCAAGAAGAATTTATAATTAATGGTGATTTATCTTCCTATAGCAAGTAGTTGAACAGGATCCTTGCAGCCCTGAAATGGGTATAAGTGCCTATGTAAAGAGGTGAAGACAAACTTGGTGGAGGGGACCAAAATAAGTTTCAAAGATCTTCTTCCTCTGCCTCATTTCCCTTTTATGGTTTTCCTTTGAAACAGGGTTTTTAGAACTAAGAAAAGAAAGGGTGCTTCTTTTAAAGGAATAAAAGAAAAAAAATTCAGAGCCTTGGTGTTTACTGAAACATATGGGATAAAGTCCTTGCGATTATGGCTCTCAGACAGCCATAAAAGAAAATGTGTGCATTCAACTCAAACCCCCAAGACCAATCAGATCCAATTTAAGGATATTAATTTAATATGATAGGTAATAGGTGGCATTTATGGCTAAGGCCCAGATTCTTTAGAATTTGGTGAAGTTCCCCACCTTTCTTTTTTCAGAGTACCACTAAAACTTCTTAAAGCAGTCTGCCAGGGTCATTTGCCTTTAACTTGTTGCTATGTATCATTTAAATCAGGGAATCAAAATTTCTAGCTCATGTCAGGGCCACATGGAGAGCTAATGAAAAAGGTAGGGCCCAGCCCCAGTGATCCTGATTCAGTGGGTGATCTCCTGGTGAGACATTTCTTCAACCTTAGGTGCTGTTATTTTTCCTTTTGTATTATTTCTGTTTTGAGTCCAAATTTAAAATTTGATTTTTAGCTTGTCCCTTTCTCTCCTGAGTTCCTGATTCCCTTCTCTCAGAGCCAGGCAAGTCTCCTGACCAGTCAGGTCCAGATTGCTTTTCATTCTTAAGCCATTACCAGCTCCTGAGTGATCTTCTCATGACCACTTGAACCCAGGGGTCAGGTTGTCCCAGGTACAGGTTTTGAAAAATTCCTCTGTAATCTTTGGACTTGTGATAATCTTACGGAGTTTTCTATCCTAACTAAAGAAGGGGATCTCTACGAAACACTCTTATGTTTTTCACAAGGTTTCTGATATTTGGGAACACACACATACCTGTCCATCATATCTATTCATCACTCGGGCTTTAGAATTTTTGCTGTCTGTAATTCAGAGTTCAGTTTGTCATCAGTTGCATATTCAACATGTTATTTACATTGTGAAAGTCACCCATGATATGACAAGGGCATATTTTCCCACTATATGAAAATGGCTGCATCTGAGACACATTATGCCAACTAATGACAATTCAAAATCAATTAGAATATGTTTATTAAGTGTTCAAAAAGGACTGTTTTCTTTGCATTAACTGCTCATCATCAGAATGGAAACACTGTCACCGAAAAATGTTACCTCATCTACTTTGAGCACTAAAACTGGAAACTTAAAGTCTCAGGTCAAAATGAATTTTGAAACTGCTTTTAAAAGTTTTATAATAATTTGTGATTGTGATGTCACTGTAGATGAAGATGGGGCAGCTAAGTCACAGTTTCAAAGATAAGAAATAGAGGTTCAGAGAAGGGGGAAGCCCAATGACAAAGCTGTCAGAATACTTGGTTTTGAAATAAATGTGGGCACTGAAGGGCTAAATTGACAAGGCTAGGGCCTAAAAGGCAAAACTTTCTGCACCTCTTGATAGTCTCAGCTATTCCCAGCAGGTTTTTGAAAATAAAGCGAAGCATCCCTGTTACCATTTAATATCTGTGATCAGTGAGGGGAGCAAGTCCTGGAACTTGCCAGCCCTGAAGCACTGCCCTAGGTAGCAAGCCTCACGTTGTCCTTTCACCACTCAAATAAGTCTGTGTTTGTTGATTCTTTGCAAAATAATCCAGAAACCATCCCTAGAATATCTGATGTCTATGGCAGAAAGAGACCACTGCAATGAGCAAAACAGATTGACGGGATACAAAATTAGCAGCTGAATGGGGGAATCCCTGACTAAGGTACTTGGAACCATTGCTCCCGTACTGTCCATGAAGGTGGTGGGGTTCAGTAAGACAAGGCTCACTAAGCCTCCCAAGTTCTTGGTGATGTTTGTTCAGCCCGGGGTTATTTGAGCAGTAACTCCAAATTGGTCTCTGTTCCTGATGAATAGATTTGTCTTTGTACCTCTTTATTGTGTGTTTTAAGGTGAAAAAGTAAGGGTGTGTGTAGAGCCTACCAATTTTTTCTCATTTCTCCCTAGATTACCAATAAAAGCAAAGAGTCAACATGGGCCTTAATTCACAGTGTGAGTGATGCTTTTTCAGGCTGGTTGTTGATGCTACTCATTGGGCTCTTATCAGGTATGGTAAACTGTGTTTGTTTCCTAAACAAATCTCTTAAAATCATGGTGTGCCCCTCCCCCAAGCCATGAATGAAGTTGACTGCTGTGCTTTACTGTTTTCCTACATGAAATAAATTGCTGTAGACCTTTAGAAAGCTTGATGTACCCATATGTAAAGGGATACTAATACCTGTATCTCTTTCCTTTAAATGAGGTTAAACAAGGAAATGTATTTAAATGCATTTATATGCTATAAAATATTGTATCCGTTTTAAGGTGCTGTTAGCATGCCTTTCAGTGATTGTCTTGAGGAAGAGCCCTTCTGTTAGAGACAGTCATTTTTTTTATTAAAAAAAAATTTTAATGTTTATTTTTGAGACAGAGCTTGAGCAGGGGAGGGGCAGAGAGAGGGAGACACAGATCTGAAGCAGGGTCCAGGCTCTGAGCTGTCACCACAGAACCTGACGCAGGGCTCGAACCCACGAACTGTGAGATCATGACCTGAGCCAAAGTTGGATGATTAACCAACTGAGCCACCCAGGTGCCCCGACAATCATTAAAAAACAAAAAAACAAAAAACCACATACTACATGAGGTTTATAAGAGAAGATACAGAAGAGAACTTCCTGAGAGACCTTTGTAGCTCTTCCTTAAACATCTCTCTCATTTGGTGGTGAAGAGCAGTATGAAAGATGTGGCTCATACCCTCAGGAAGTTTACAATCTCAGTCTTTCATGCTGGCTAAGGAGTGGGATGGTCCTACCCTTTCCTGTCATCTCCAGCGACTTCCCAAGCCACTCTAAACAATATATGATCTAACTAGGAATGGTACACTTGCTATGCTCGTACAGCTTGAAAACAGGCTCCCAAGCAGGCTTCCCTTCCCACGGGAGAAGCAGAAAGCCAAGAACACGTGACAGAGATTCTGAGTTGTATCCTTGTGGCATTAAAAGGTGGGCCTAGGAAGACCTGGAATATTGAGCTGAAAGGGACGTTAAGTGGGAAACTTGGAGGTAGAGGGCATGAAATAGCCATTAGCACAGGCTCTACTTTGCAGCTACCTGAGTTTGGACCAACCCCATGGCTTGCTAGTTTTGTGACTTTTGGCAAGTTTCCTAACCCCTGGAAGCTCTAGAGGCTAATAAGAGTTCCTATAGTACATGTTTGTTCTGAGGACAGAATAGTAGATAAATGAGATCTAGCACAGGTAGCTCTCAGCACAGTGCCCACAATTGTTTTTTTTTTTTTTTTTTTTTTTTTGCCCACAGTTTTTAACAGCGCCACTGCTCCTATTACCTAGAAAAAATTTATGAGCCATGGAGTATAAATAAATAAATGTTATATACATATATATAGATAATACATACATATACATATATACATATATGTGTATATATATATCATATGATTGCTGCAGTGAAGGATGGCTCGTCCATAGCCGGGTTTTCAAAGATTATCTAGGGAAGGGGTCAGCAATGTCTTTTTGTAAAGGGCAAGATGGTAAATATTTTAGGATTTGTGTGCCACATGGTCTCTGTAGCACGAAAGCAGCCACAGACAATAGGTAAGTGAGCACGGCTGAGACCAGACAAAACTTTATTTACAAGCATAGAGGCAGATTTGACCCTTGGGCCATAATTTGCCAACCTGTGGTCTAGGGTGTTAAAGCTACTCCTTCTGGCTTGCACAGGAGAGAGAGAATGGTCTGGCCAGTTTTTAAATAATTTTTAATGTTTATTTTTGAGGGAGAGAGAGACAGAGTGTGAGCAGGGGAGGGACAGAGAGAGAGGGAAACATAGAATCTGAAGCAGGCTCCAGGGTCTGAGCTGTCAGCAGAGAGCCTGATGCGGGGCTTGAACCCACGAACTGTAGATCATGACCTGAGCCAAAGTTGGACACTCAACCACCTGAGACACCCAGGAGCCCCTGGTCTGGCCAGTTTAGAGTTGGATAATAATAGACCAAGTGGTCTATAATGCTAAGTACTGCAGAGAGGCTGCAGAGAAGGAAGAGGGCTGAGAAAAGTTTATATAATTTAGCAATTGGTAGGATACCAATGATCTTGGAAAGCTATCTCATAAATACTACGAGTCAGATTTCAAGGGGAAGCAACCAGTGTAGAAATTTTGGAGATATTTGGGGGGCATTAGAAGGAGAGAAGGAACAGAAGCTTGAAATGGTAACAAGGACAAAGGAAGGCATTTTATTCTGTAGGGTAGGGGAAACATATTAGGAAAAGGAGGAGAAATAGCAATAGAAGGGAAGATAGGATTGAGGGTACCGCATTAGGTAGAATAAGACATGCACACGTGAGACAACATGGGGAACAAGCCTAACTCTGTAACACATGTTAATTTTTGAATCTGGGCAGTAAGTGCAGTAAGAATTAGAAGAAGGAGAAGGTAGGCATGGCCAAGAGGAGGTATCAAACAGCGTGTTAGATTTGATTAGGTTATTCAAGTATGTAAATAACCTGTGTTAACACTTTTAGCACCTACCCAAACATACATATGACATGGCTTCCAGCCTGTTGGAATGTAGGTATAATATCCTCAACTTTTTAATGTATTTCTTATCACTAGGTGGCCAGTGAATATTTTTCTTTCCCTTGTACACACAGGGCATTTTGTTTTTAAGTATTGCAGAGCAACAATAGAAGCAGTGTGCCTGAATACAGAAACAGTCTGGGAATTCAGAGGCTGTGAAATTTATGATGTCTTTGCTATTTCCCTAAAGCATGATTCTAGACCATTTAATTTCTTTATGCCAGAGTTTCTTCATCTGGACAACAGAAATGAGAAAGCCAGAAATTTCTATAACTATCTTAACCCTACCAGTCTATTAACCATAGCACATAAATCCCCATTCACTATTCATCTTCTCATAATTTTCTTTGATGGATGCATAATAAGTTTTCACTACGAAAACTCCAGGATGTTCACATCCTAGGTTCAGAAGGCTTCAACGTGTCTATAGCTTCATCTAATTTTCCACGTGCATTGCAGTCTACGCTTTTACCGATTCAGTTCCCTTAGCCTAGAATGCCTTCCTGCCACTGCTCAGATTCCCTCATCCATGGAGCAAAATTGCTAACAAGGCTGAGCTCTTCTCCCCATAGTCTTCAACAGCTCCCTTCCTTCCCCCAGCCATGTCAAATAAATATAATATTCTTCAATGCAGGCAATCCACATTTTCTCAGTCTTATATAATAGTGAGAATAAAATGATCTTTAATAAACTCGACTGTATTCATGGATCGGTATCCATCAACTGTAAGTCAAAGCAGAGTCTTTGCCATGTAAATCAACTAAAAGGCAAATATTCAGGCTCCTTGCTCCCACCTCACCACTTTGCCTCTCCTCAAGTTCCCCGTGTATAGAAATTCTACTGACATGGTGTTTAATGCAGACAATGTTTTGTATTTTGTACACTCTTGAACAGGCATATGTAATGACAGGTGAAATCTATTAGAGGTGATAGGTGGAAATCAAATAGACCATCAGAAAGAGGTTGCAAATGGAACAGAAAAGTTTATGATTATCCATTAGTTTGATGCCCTTTTCCTCGTTTTCTCTGACAACTTTGGCCTTCCCTTCCCTCCCCTCAAATCAGGCTCCTTAGCTGGCTTGATAGACATTTCTGCTCATTGGATGACAGACTTAAAAGAAGGCATATGCACAGAGGGATTCTGGTTTAACCATGAACACTGTTGCTGGAACTCTGAGCACGTCACCTTCGAAGACAGAGACAAATGCCCTGAGTGGAATAGCTGGTCCCAGCTTCTCATCAGCACAGATGAGGTAACATGTTGTGAAGATCACAGAACCACTGACTTTTATTCTTTTTTCTTAAAATTTATTTATTTTGAAAGAGGGAGAATTCAAGTGTGAGTGGGGGACAGCAAGAGAGAGAGGGAAAGAGAACCCTAAGCAGGCTCTGCACTGTTATTGCAGAGCCTGACACAGAGCTCGATCCCACAAACCGTGAGATGATGATCTGAGATAAAAGAGTTGGACACTCAACCGACTGAGCCACCCAGGCATCCCCCACTGACTTTTATTCTTACATTTGCTTCATTTCTTCTGTTTAAATTTATTAAACAATTTTTTTAATGTTTATTTATTTTTGAGAGAGAGAGACAGAGACAGAGAGAGTGTGAGCAGGGGAGGGGCAGAGAGAGAGGGAGACAGAATCTGAAGCAGGCTCCAGGCTCTGAGCTGTCAGCACATAGCCCAATGTGGGGCTTGAACTCAAAGACTGTGAGATTGGGGTGCCTGGGTGGCTCAGTCGGTTAAGCATCCGACTTCGGCTCAGGTCATGATATCACAGTCTGTGAGTTCAAGCCCCGTGTTGGGCTCTGTGCTGACAGCTCAGAGCCTGGAGCCTGCTTTGGATTCTGTGTCTCCCTCTCTCTCTGCCCCTCCCCTGCTCATGCTCTGTCTCTCTCTGTCTCAAAAATAAAATAAAAACATTAAAAAAAAAAAAAAAGACCGTGAGATCATGACCTGAGCCAAAGTCGGACGCTTAACCGACTGAGCCACCCAGGTGCCCCACATTTGCTTCATTTCTTATACTGTACTCATGACAATTGTGGAATGTGCCCCCATTTTCCTTTTCATGAAAAGGAGAACCAGTGCCAGCTGCCTTTCTCTGTGGTTTAAGCGCAGCCCTATTTCCATCCATCTCTTCTGCCATGTGGAATCATTTGATGCTTACATAGTGGCTTAAAAGTTTTGCTTTTTTTTTAAAACAGTCCTGGTGTTTCTTCTCAGTTGTTAGTACACAGTGTGACTGAATCTGTCTTTCTCTAATAATTCCAGTAAAAATGTCAGAGCCAGCCAACAGGCACGCTATAATTTCTGACTAAGATGGAGTGGGTTAAAAATGTATCCATTGTATAGACTCCAAAAGTAATTTTCCCCTGAGAATTGCATTAGAACATTTTTTAAAAAAGGAATACATTCCATATCAAAATAACAGAAATGCAGGAATAAAATTGCCCATAGCCTGCTTTGGAGATTAAATCAATATTTTCATTTGTCCTTGTCTCCTAGCATACATTTTTCAATATAAAAGTGACTTTGTTTTTCAGTTCCTTCCCTTTCTATTATTACCATTTGGGTTGTTTGTTGGATCTCTCCTACTAAAAACAAAAACCCACAAAACAGAACAAAGCAACTCTTAATTCCCATTTCTTCCACCAACTAAGACAGGTACCATCTCAGCTTACTACTCATTTACTCTGTTGGCGAAGTGACTGAGACAAGACTAGGATATTTATTTATACATTTATTTTTTTTAATTTGTTTAATGTTTTTATTTATTTTTGAGGCAGAGACAGAGCATGAGCAGGGGAGGGGCAGAGAGAGAGGGAGACACAGAATCTGAAGCAGGCTCCAGGCTCTGAGCTGTCAGCACAGAGCCCGATGCGAGGCTCGAACTCACAGACTGTGAGATCATGACCTGAGCTGAAGTCGGACGCCCAACCAACTGAGCCACCCAGGCACCCCTATTTATATATTTAGAATGCATTTTTTTTAACGTTTTATTTATTTTTGAGACAGAGAGAGACAGAGCATGAACGGGGGAGGCTCAGAGAGAGAGGGAGACACAGAATCTGAAACAGGCTCCAGGCTCTGAGCAGTCAGCACAGAGCCCGACGCGGGGCTCGAACCCACAAGCTGTGAGATCATGACCTGAGCCGAAGTCGGACGCTCAACCGACTGAGCCACCCAGGTGCCCTTAGAATGCATTTTTATTCCTACTTTGGTCCATAGACAATTTGAAATGGTCTGTGTGTGTGTGTGTGTGTGTGTGTGTTTGCGTGCACGCATACATACACACAGTCAAGGGAAAAGAAGGATAGGAAAATAATAAAATCAGAAATCAGAGTGTTTATGTACCTATATGACTGTACACATTGGCTTAGGGAAAGAGCTCAATAAAAGGGTTAGACACATACCATATGTGTGAGAGGGTTTAGATCTATCCTTCTCAAACTAGAGTAAGGTCTGTGTGCCAGCCGGTGGGTGAAACCACAAAATAAATGCTGTGTGCCTTCTCAGAATATCAGGGTTTTTTTCTGAATATTTTTTTTTGAAATTACATTTAATTACAAAGGAATGCAGAAGTCCCATGTTCATTAATATTAAACAATCTATGTTTCAGCTCTGCTCCTGAGTGTCCTACCCCCAACCCTCTCTCCTAGATTAGGAATACTTGGGTAGAAAAGTTTGAGAAGCCCTGGAATTCAGGGTGAGTGTGTGTGTGTGTGTGTGTGTGTGTGTGTGTGTGTGTGATCCCCTTGCATTTTTTTGATCAGTGGTGAAGCAAGAATATGATCCATAGACTTTATTTCACCAGTTTTACACACATAGATGTGTGTGTGTGTGTGTGTGTGTGTGTGTGTGTGTGTGTGTGTAGTTCTCTGCAGTGTTACCACGTGTAGGTTTGTGTTATCACCACCACAATCAAGACATAGAACTATTGTTCCATTACCACAAGGCTCCCCTGTGCTACCCTGTTATAGCCTTGCACATGTGTTTAAGTATTCCAACTGTAGCATTCAAACTGGAACTTGAGATTTGCTCAAATGACAGATTTCTCTGGCTGGTTGTTTTTGTTTTTGTTTTTGTTTTTGTTTTTTAATGAATGAAATCCTTGCCTGGAGAGAGTCTTCTAGATTCTGAGTTCTCCTGCCAAGAACTTGGCCTCCAGGTCTCTGCCTCTAGTCAGTTTTAGCTACTTGCCTTTCCATTCCCTCTCTCTCTCTGTTTCCCCCCTCTGGAGCCTTCTTCCTCCCTAGCTTCATTTGAAAGGCCAAGAGAGAGCAATTATCTATTCCTCTGAGGGACTAAACTAATGGAAAAGTTGTGTCAAAGCTATAACTCAGAAAAAAAAAATCTGAGCAGTTTGGCTCTCCTTCTCTAGGTCAGTGAATTATTTTAATTACGTTTTATGTTTAAATCAGAAGTCCAGTGAGTTGTGTTTCATATACTTTGAGCGAGTTTCAACTTCTAATATTTTTATCAGTAAGCATTCTCTCCTAATGTTCAAAATAGCTTTCTTTGTAAGATGTAACTGTTTGTAAGCCCTTTATGTTGGTGACTCCTTATTCGTGGTCAAAATTAGATTTATTTTCTGGCCATCTTCATTATCATAGGAGGATAGTCTCAAAAGTGTATTCTCTCCATTTTAGAAATAGCTGTTGCTGTTTTATTCTTTGGGACAGCTGGTGTCTCACTGGTTTCGTTTTATGGTCAGAGCCTGAAACTTTCCACTTGCATATTCTTGTTGCTGAGTCTGTGATAGCAAAACTCTTGCAAAGATGTGGTGATTCTCTATAGAACTGAACTGTGTATTTAAAGAAAAAACACTCAGGAATTTTCAACACTCTAACCTCCTATGAGAATTTGACACCAATGTAGGTAGCCAGCTGGTCTTCACCTCAAATGTGTAGCCAAAGTTCAGCCATTCCAGTAAAAGAGCTTTCAAGACTCTTAATAAAATTGGCATAAAATAATATATATTTGACTACAAAACCTATCAAAGTGTTCATAAGGAACAGGAGTTTGCTTCAGGTTTTTGTTCGTTCTTCATTTTTGTCCATCCTTAGAAGCTGGTGTTGGTTTCCTTTGGGTGTAGCAAATCCTCTCTTTTTCAGTACCAAGTGGGCTGACACTATTTCAGTATTGCCTTTCTGACAATGCTGGAACATCTTGAGCTATTTAATACTGGTCTTTTTCTTTCTGATCTCCTTTCCCGAAAACCGATTACTCAGAAGGGCGGCGTGCCTCACTAAAACAAGCTTCTTTCTTTTCCCTTGTTCCAGGGAGCCTTTGCCTACATAGTCAATTATTTCATGTACGTCCTCTGGGCTCTCCTATTTGCCTTCCTTGCCGTGTCTCTTGTCAAGGTATTTGCGCCTTATGCCTGTGGCTCCGGAATTCCTGAGGTAAGTCTCTCAAGTGGTTTATAAATGGTGACAATAATGATTCCTTCCTGGTTAAAAGCCTTTAGTATGTATTCCAGCATATACCACAATTTGAATATAAAACAGGATCAGACTCTGAGGAAATCTAGAGTCTCTCTAGGTCTTTCCACAAGTCTTCTCTCAGTCTGGGCCACCTGGAAACTAAAGGGAGTTGATTCCTAGCCCCCCTGGGGGTTCCTGGTGAATTAGGCCCCTTGAAGACCAACCCCCACTCCCTACCCAAGAAGCTCCCAGGGTCCCAAGATCCTGGCCTGAAAAAGTAGTGGTATTGTCAACTTTGTTAGAGTTGAAGAAACAAAGCTATTTTGCTACATTTCCTACAATATGATTCAGGCTAGGAAGGTAGTTGAAATCCTGTTTCTAACTACTTTGGGTTTAGATTGCTTGACAGTGACTGAAACCACTGAGATTTGAGGTTGCCCAGATGACCTTACCCCTCTCTGTTTCCTGACCAAGTCATAGTTATAAATTTCTTTGGCAGAGAATCAAGGCTATACTTGCCTATAAGGATATAAGTAAGGAAAACACCCCCCTCCCTGCCCCTCTTCTCCATATACACAGACTCCCATGCTTGTACTCCCTTGCCCAGCTAACACATGGCCCCCCAAAATATAAGGAACATGAAATCTTAAAGAACAGTTCTTGCTTTCCTGGGCTCCCAGGCTTCCTCCCAAATTAGGGTCACTGTAGGTCAAACATTTATAGGTCATTTGTTCAAAAGGTGCAGTTTCTATAATGAGGTCCGGATTATTGCTTCCCAGCCTTGATTACTTGCTTAGCCTATATTCAGTCTCTCTGTTTTTGGCCCGCAGATAAAAACTATCTTGAGCGGTTTTATTATTAGGGGCTATTTGGGTAAGTGGACCCTGATTATCAAAACCATCACGTTGGTGCTGGCCGTGTCATCAGGCTTGAGCTTGGGCAAAGAGGGCCCCCTAGTGCACGTGGCTTGCTGCTGTGGGAACATCCTGTGCCACTGCTTCAACAAATACAGGAAGAATGAGGCCAAGCGCAGAGAGGTAAGAACAGGTGGCCCAAGTAGTTTCTTTGTTGGTGAGAGCATAAATGGAACAGTCTTAGGGATGAGAATTTGGGGATTCTCCCAATGTCAACACAGACACCCTTTGACCCAGCAGCTCTACCTCTAGGAATTTAACCTACAGACATCCTAGCGTGTGTGTATGTGCACAAAGGTATGCATTTGGGAATAGTTCATGTGCAGCATTTGTCAATATCATGAGAAAATGAAACCATCGCAATGTCCATCAATGGGACTGATTTGAATAAACAGTATTCTGTCCATGCTGTAGCATATTGTGCAGTCGTTAAAAAAAGAGAGCCTTATGTACATTGACATGGAATTATGGCTATAAAATATCATTCATTTTCAAAAGCCAGTTTTGGAACAATGCATACAAATAATAATTCAATTAATGTTTTTTTTTAATTATGTAAATGTGCACCTAGAAAGAAAATGTCTGGAAAGTGGTTTTACTACAAACTATTAAAAATGTCTACCTGCAGTGAGTGGGGAAGTGAGGTGGTAGTGAAGGACTTTATAATAACTTTTACTATATATAACTATACAAGTATGTGTTGTTTCTATTACAAAATAAGTTACAAAAATAATAGTAGATTTTTAGAAGCAGTCGTTTATTCCTGTGAACGAATATGAACTCAGCCTGTTTCAGATGCCAGCTTTTTCATCTTTTATTTCTACCTACTGCCACACTGAATGAGTTTCTCTATGTATTGGATCTCTCTCTGCCTTCTGCCTCAATCCCACCAGAGTAGTCCTGCCACAACATCTCTGTAGTGGTTCTCATGTTTATGTAGTTGCTAACGTATATCATTTTGAAGAGGAAGAGCAGTTTTTAAAAATGTTCCAAGTCATTGGTTACTTTTATCCTGATATAATGAAGGATTTAAGAAAATAATGGTTCTTGCTCTATTTTCCTTGAATTACAAAGAAATCACATATGAAATGGGTCATGGCCAAGGTCATCTCATTAGAAAGGATTTTTCACAAAATGGGAACCTAGTGATTTATTCTGAAAACCAAACAAAACAAAATAAACCATAAGGCCCAGAAGGAAGCTCAAAGATGTTGAAACTTCAAATATGGAATACATTTTGATAGTTCAAGGGGGAATGTTTCTGGCAGGAGAAGAAGGTGAGCAGGAGAGAGAGAGGGAGAGGGAGATCTGAGTAACTTGTTTAGCTACCTGTCAAATGGTAGAAGGGCATAAAGGCAGTATTCAATTGCTGAGGTTGTTGGATGGTAATAATGCACGACAGAAGCTAAAGAGATGGAAAAAAAACATTTTAACTGTCAAGAGTAAAGTGTTGATTGCTGCTGGTTTTGCCTGGGCAGGGGTGACTTTGAAACTACAGATTGCCAGTTACTTTCATTCCATAAAATTGGCATTTCTGTTCAAGTAGTTCCTTATAGAAGGGGAGTAGTTCCTTATGAGAGGGAGTTTGGGCTATTTCTCTGTACAGATGTCATTTATTCCTTTAACTAGACCCAGGAATATTTCCATCTTGAGCTCACTTCCTATTGTTTATTTTAGACTTTCCAGTTATTTCTTCCTGTTGTTCTCACCATCGGCAGCCACCCTTTTGTGTCCTGGGGCCTTGTCAAAGTGGGCAGATGCTTGAAGGTAGAATAGGGATTTGAGAAGGAAGGGCATGGACAGACTCCACTCGGTCAACAAAAAAAAATTGAAGCAAACTAGCCACCACGATTCTTTCTTTTTTCTCATAATTCATCCCAAACAGTCACTGAAATGCTTTCAATGAAAGCCAATATATAGCTGTGGATTTTGAAGTCCTCCCAAGTTAGCCCTGGACGTCTCACTCCTTCCTCCCCTTCATTTTCCTGCCCTGCACCATCCTGCCCAGAGAAACCTGCCTATTTATTTTGCCAAGAACCATTTTATTCTTCAAAAACTCTTAATTTTTAATCATCTTTATTTTTTAATGTTTATTTATTTTGAGAGAGAGCACGCATGCATGAGTGGGGGAGGGGCAGAGAGAGGGAGGGAGAGGATCCCAAGCAGGCCCCACACAGTCAGCACACAGAGCCTGATGTGGGGCTCGATCTCAAGATCTGTGAAATCATGACCTGAGCCAAAATCAAGAGTCACACGCTTAACTGATGGAGCCACCCAAGCACCCCTAAACTTTCTTTTAAAAATTTTCCTTATGAGTACAAATCACTTCTCACTCCACAGCAACCAGAATCTAATGAAAGGACCTTTTCTTCCCATTAATTCGGTGTGTTTTTCATGCATATTTTACATGCACATGCATATGCCTGCCTACAAAGGTAGGGCTAAGTATATTACTTGCTCTCTTTCTCTGTCTCCTTGTCCCTTTTTATTTCCCCCTGATAGCTTCTTCCCCTTCCTCTTCCTCTTCCACCTAGCCCTTTTCATTGCCACATTGAAACACCCTTAGGTCTTCTCTTCCCTTCAAAATCTATCTCCTTGCTTCTAGTTGCTTCTAGTTGCCTCCCTATTTCTTTTTCCACAGGTCACTATGTATGGAGTAGGGCACATAGTACAGGAAACCCCAACTACCCATTGTATGAATATTTGCATCTCCTGAATAGATGTGAGCCAATTGTTATTTCAGTTTTGTATCATCACAGCCTTCTCTAAACTCTCGTTTAAAAGGCATTCCTTAACAGAGAGTGCTGTGTAAATACATCACTGAAAATTCTTCATTTAGGTGGTTCCTAGGTCTACAAACTCAATTTCATTAGTGAATGGAGAGTATTGGGGCTGGGGGGCATGATGTGGAATAAAGTACATGCCTGAATTAATTACAGAGGAAAGACCCTTTGCCTGTTCAAGCATTTGAACTGTGTTCAAAATTTAGCATGCAGTGTTTGCTCTCAAATAAATATAAATTGAATTTTGTCTTTGATAAACTGGTTACAGAGCATGTAAAGTTTTAAAAGAAATGTCAACCACTAACGTTCCTTTTAAACATGCGATTGACAGAAGAAAGGTGGCATTATTTCTGTCACTAATTTTGAGTTTTGGATTGTAGGTCTTGTCGGCTGCAGCAGCAGCTGGTGTATCCGTAGCCTTTGGGGCACCGATCGGTGGAGTGTTATTCAGCCTAGAAGAGGTAACTACTTTTAACTGTCTGTAGGACATGCATGTTGCTTTTGGATCAGGAATTCTGGCCAGTGTGTATGTATGGTGCAGTCCCAAAGCTCTCTGATCAACTCCGTGTTTTACCACGTGACCAGAGATCTCTGGGCAGTTTTTTTGTCCTGAGCTCTCATTCCTGCAGCACCAGCTTTTCACCTGGAACTGTGTCTGCATACTGCTCTAAGTTTGCTTTCCCACCTTCTTTCTTACAGGTCAGCTACTATTTCCCCCTCAAAACGTTGTGGCGTTCATTCTTTGCTGCCTTGGTGGCAGCATTTACTCTACGTTCCATCAATCCATTTGGAAACAGCCGACTGGTTCTGTTTTATGTGGAGTTTCACACCCCATGGCATCTCTTTGAGCTTGTGCCGTTCATTCTGCTGGGTATATTTGGTGGTCTGTGGGGTGCTTTGTTTATCCGCACCAACATCGCCTGGTGTCAGAAGCGTAAGACCACTCAGTTGGGCAAGTATCCTGTCATAGAGGTACTTGTTGTGACAGCCATCACTGCTATCCTGGCTTTCCCCAATGAATACACCCGCATGAGCACAAGTGAGCTCATTTCTGAGCTGTTTAATGACTGTGGCCTTCTGGATTCCTCCAAGCTTTGTGACTATGAGAACCGTTTCAACACAAGCAAGGGGGGTGAACTGCCTGACAGACCGGCTGGTGTGGGAGTCTACAGTGCCATGTGGCAGCTGGCCTTGACACTCATACTGAAAATTGTCATCACTATATTCACCTTTGGCATGAAGGTGAGGAGATTCTTTTGATGTTCAGTGGATATATGTGTGGCTATGGGTTTGAGGGGTAAAGCCAAGATATAAAATCTTCAAAGCTCCTGTGGCACTTCCAACCCCACACAACATTTATCATCCACCCTCAAAAGCCCTTTTTGCCCCCACATGTCCTCCTAACTTCCTAGAGAATTGAACTTCTATCGAAAATTATCTAAGCCTAGTTTTAGGCCAAATGCACACCTCAATGATGAGATGTAAGTAGAAATGTTTTCTCCTTTTCCGTGGAGCACATATTTTGCCCTCAGAAAGGATGGTGAGGTATTTATTCACGTGCATTTTGTATTAAAACAATATCTGCCCAACATGTTTTTGGTCCTTATAGGGTGGCTTTAGAGTTTGCCAATAAAGCAAAATATTAAGTTGAACCAAATGAAGTAGCCAGTACTCAACCGTTTTGACCACTAAAAGAGCAGTCTCATCAAGTTCAACCTGATGTATACCTAAATGTATTCTTTACAGTCATTATCAGTGCCTGTGTATTGAGAACTTCACAGGTGATCCCAAGTTAATATTGAAACTCTCAACAGCAGACATCAGGCCAGCATCTTTTATTTTCAGTACCTGTTATCATTTCTGTATTTCAGAAGAAACCAGAAAGGAACATTTGTTAAGGTATTTTCCTCCTCCTTCCTAGATTATTTGTCTTTCCTTTAGCACCCAACTACTGAGTTATTCCCCTCTATTCAAACCAGACAATGAGAGACAAGCGCTCAGTTTAGGCAGTGCTAGAAACCTCTGAATTGTCATGCATCTTCCTAACACCCTGGAAAGTCTTGCTGCGCTTCTTGAGTTGTTTGTTTGTTTATTGTTTGTTTGTTTTTTCCTCACGGCTTCCTTCTTTTAAAGTGAACAGTCAGACCATCAAACCCACCCAGATTCAAATGCATTCCAAAATTGAACACAAGTTATTTAAAAATAATCTGCTGTTTCAATGATTTTGCCCTTGTCATAACTTCCTTCCCCTAACACAGTAAATTGAGAAGAGTCAAGAAATCGAGTCAAGAAATAGAGCAGGAGACAGATGAGAGGGTTTTTTTGTCATTGTTGGTTTTGTTTTGTTTTGTTTTGTTTTGTTTTTTGGATAGTCATGCAATCCATAGTTACTACCTCATTTTTAAAATGTAATCATTTCGTCTTTATACTGTTACCAAGTAAAATGAAACCTCATGTACCATCCTTTTCATGTGAGCAATGGGTTAAGATTCAATATATGAGAGTGGTTTTAAGCATTGCATTTAAACCCCAGCACCAGTATTTACTGTATCTTGAGCTTGGGTGAGTTACTTAACCTCTCTGAATCTTAAGTTCTGTGCGATTTGGGAATAATAATGCCTATTCCTGGGGTGGTTATAAAGAACTGAGGAAATCTTGTTAGTGGAGTATCCAGCATAGAGCATGGAAGATAGTCAATAGAGGGTAATTGTTGTTGATAAGAATTCAGCATTGGGGGAAAATGTCTGCATATATGAGAAACTCCATCTATTTTCCTTTTTCTTTGGGAAAGGCTTAATTTCTGCCTCCAGTTCTGTGTTGGTCTGGAGAGTTCAGGCTCTTGCCTGATGGACCCCGAATCAGGGTAAGCTTCTTTGCAGTCGTACTTGCCTGCACGTCCCAGAGAACCTCTAGCCCCTGTAGCATTACACAAATATTTATGGCCACTTGCTAGCATAGTGCATAGTTAAATTGTCATTGGCCTGTTTGCTTCGCAGAGGGTCAGTCCTCTAGCCCTTACCACATGCCAGGCAAGCGCATCATTTCTCACTAACCATCTGTTGCTTTCTCTTTGCAGATCCCATCTGGCCTATTTATCCCCAGCATGGCTGTTGGTGCTATAGCAGGCCGACTTTTAGGAGTAGGAATGGAGCAGCTGGCTTATTACCACCATGACTGGGCCATCTTTAATAGCTGGTGTAGTCAAGGAGCAGATTGTATCACCCCTGGACTTTATGCGATGGTTGGGGCTGCAGCCTGCTTAGGTGGGTAGTGTTTGCATTGATTTCAAAGAAGTTGCCACACAGGTGACAGAATAAAGACGTGTGATATTAAACACAGTCGACTGCAGAGTTTGAGAGCACAAGCAAGCACACATGAGCAGAGGAGGGGCAGAAGGAGAGAGAGAGAGAGAGAGAGAGAGAGAGAGAGAGAGAGAGAGAGAGTGAGAGTCAGTCTTAAGCAGGCTCCATGCTCAGCACAGAACCTGACGCAGGGCTCCAGAGGTCATGAGATCATGACCTGAGAAATCAAAAGCAGATGTTCAACCTACTGAGCCACCCAGGTGCCCCTGAAGGTTTTTTTTTTTTTTTTATTAAGCATCCATTTCCTGTTGGGTTTGCCATTTTTCAAGTGCTTTAAGAAAGCATTCTTTATCCTATAGCTATATTCCTCCCTTTTGAGAGTAATTTTACTCTCAAATTTCATCCTACTAAGGAAATTATCAGAAACTCGGATAAGGATATCTGCCCAAGAATGTTCATCACAGTATTATTTATGATAGCAAGAAATTGGAATCAACTTAAATATGTACAGTAAGGGACTGGTTAAATAAATTATGGTGAATCCATATAATGTTATACTATATAGCCATTGAATGTGATGCTAATATTTAACATCTTTAAATCCAATGTTAAATGAATTTGTAATAATATATGAAATGTTCCTGACATAAAGTGGGGGGAGGGGAGCATGGTGGGGAATTAAACATATAATATGAGCTCACCTACCTACAAATACATATTTTTGCATAGCAAAAAACTTGAAAAAGTCATTCCAAATTTTCACTCTGCTTATTTCTAGGCAGTGAGCTTATGGATAATGACTTTCTTTTATATACTTAAAAACAATGTTTGAATTTCCTACAATGGCCTGTACATTCCAGAGAACCTATAGTCCTAGCAGTGTTATACCAATTGTGGATATCTTTTGCAATTACTTTTCTAATTAGGGGGGAGAAAGCAGCACACAAATAAGAAACAAAAGAAGAAAAATCCAGATGGCATCTGGTGCTTTTATAGATATTATTTTGAGAAATCTGACTCACATCCATTATAAACTTACTTTAACCCAGCCGCTGTGCAGTTATAGGTGAGACCTCCTTTTAGCAATGCTTCTGGTACATGGGCTTTGCCTGGATGGGCTCCTGTCACAGGCCCTTAATTGTAATGAATCTGGACTTCTGTTTTTAGTAGCTTGTATCTGTTTCCTTGTAGGTGGGGTGACTCGGATGACTGTTTCTCTCGTTGTCATAATGTTTGAACTAACTGGTGGCTTGGAGTACATTGTGCCTCTGATGGCTGCAGCCATGACAAGCAAGTGGGTGGCAGATGCTCTGGGGCGGGAGGGCATCTATGATGCCCACATTCGTCTCAATGGTTACCCCTTTCTTGAAGCCAAAGAAGAGTTTGCTCATAAGACCCTGGCAATGGATGTGATGAAACCCCGTAGAAATGATCCTTTATTGACTGTCCTTACTCAGGACAGCATGACCGTGGAAGATGTAGAGACTATCATCAGTGAAACCACTTATAGTGGCTTCCCAGTGGTGGTGTCCCGGGAATCCCAAAGACTTGTGGGTTTTGTTCTCCGAAGAGATCTCATCATTTCAATCGGTAAGGATTTCAGAAAGGGGATAATGGAATCCACTATGGAAATAAAATAAATATGTGCAAAATGGGGGACGACACAGGGAGGACAGGACCAATGAGGGGCCAGAAGGATTGAACTGGCACTTCTATTTTCAACTTTTTTTTTCTACTTCTCAAATAGAAAATGCTCGCAAAAAACAGGATGGAGTTGTGAGCACTTCCATCATTTATTTCACTGAGCATTCTCCTCCAATGCCACCATACACACCACCCACCCTAAAGCTTCGGAACATCCTGGATCTCAGCCCCTTCACTGTGACTGACCTTACACCCATGGAGATTGTAGTGGATATCTTCCGCAAGCTGGGACTGCGGCAGTGCCTGGTTACGCACAATGGGTGAGAGCTCTTTGGTGAAGGCAAATTGGATCATGGGAGGAAAGAGTGTAGAGAGAGAAAGAAGAACCCAATTCATCTGAACATTAGTAGCATGTATAGGGCCTTTTGAAGCTCCGAGATGAAGACAGATGTGTTTCTTTTATCATCATGATTAATGGAAAAGGAGTTTGGGGAAGAAAGTGTGATTGGGAAATGTGAACTGCTGGCTGCACATTATAAATAACACGGCCCCTCCCCCACAAAGGAAATGGCTGTGTTCTTGTGAAGAGACAGCACCAAAATTATAATGATATTAGGTATTATTCGTATAGTATTTGGTCCTTATGATACCTGTGCTGTTATCATTGGAGGATGATAAAGCCAAGTTTCAGTGAGGTTTAAAGATTTACACAAGAGCCCACAATCAATATATAGTAGGGAGAGGCTTTAAACACAAGTCTTCTGACTCCCAAGGCCAAGGCTCTTTCTTTCAGGGATATTTCTTATACAGTAAAGGAAGCCCTGCTATTTTTATTGGAAAAGAAGGGAAGTTGAGGAGAAGGGTGGATTTTTTTCTAAACATGGTATGCCAATCCAGCAATTATATGAGAATTTCACTTTCTAAAATTTCTAAATGTTGTAACAGATGTCTTGCAGGATTGAAATCAGCAAGGGGACTTTCCCTAACTGATCATTCAACATTTACTGAATCCCCTACTTCATGCAAGAAGGTATTCCACTAGACTCCATAGAGACACAAAAGTGAATAAGGCCCTTCTCTGCCCTCAAGGAGTGCACAGTGTCACAGGGAACCTAAGAACACAGGAGCATGCATTCCACGACAGCAAACAAGACAAGTGTGTAGATCATGCCGTTGCTGCAAGGGGGTCACGGTCATTGCTGGCCTGTAGGATCAGAGAGGGTGTTCTGGAAGAGCAGCATTTGAACTGAGTGGCAGGAGATAAGGTTCAGATACGTAGGGAATATTTAAAGCAGAGGAAATAGCAAGATGTGAGATGTGAAGCAGAAATGTCTGCAGCCTGTTTAGGGACCCATGTGCTGTCCCATTTGCTGGGCACACATAACACTGTAAGTTGCAGTTAGTGTTTGAAGACAAAGTTGAAAAGGCCTGAGGAGGAAAAGCATCACCATTGAGAATGTTAACTACCGATTTGTTTTTGTTTTGTTGCCTTGTTTTCTTTTAGGCGATTGCTTGGAATCATTACCAAAAAGGATGTGCTAAAGCATATAGCACAGATGGCGAACCAAGATCCTGACTCCATTCTCTTCAACTAGATTCACAGGGTTGTGCTGGATATAAAACAGGAAGGACATTGCAGACCATGGATGTATTTTATTTACTGGGTACCCAAAACACATTTCCCATATTTGGATGGTGAAGTTATATTAGTGTGTTGTCTCTTTCCTATAAGTTAACCAGTTGCACTACATAATCTCTGGAATTTAATCTTCTCTTTAGGAGAAAATACAGTTAGGCTTCTGTGATATCGCATTAGGAAGATTTCATGAGAGAATAAACAAGATTGCTAGGGTTTAATTCTTTAAAATTTTTTTTAATTTAAAACATAATTGTTAGCCAATATGCAATCACTGAAAACTATGCAAGAAAAATTCCAACCGTCCTGACCTATAGCCTGCAGAAAGCTCATGACCAAGTCACTTTTTTGGACTCTGTCATTGGTGGAAGATGAAGTGTAAACTAAGGGGCTTTGCTTTTCCGAACACAGAAAGGAAAGCCAGAAGGAAAATAGTAATGCTGTTTTTCAGACTGTGAAAATTCAGTTCAAATGTTTTCTTGTTCCTGTTACAATATTTAGCATTATTAGTTTGTGTGTGTGTATGTGTATGTTAATATCTGATTATAAGACAATGCTGCTTTGGTTAACCTCCTCTAAACAAATTTAGAGAGGTTGACTTTTATAGCTTGCTTGTTCCTGGTACTCTTTTGAAGTGCACAAAGATAAGTTATGGAACTTTCTCCTTGTCTGCCAAAAGGGTGATTTTCCAGATGGTATTTGTTAGTCCAGTAGACAAGGACTTTGCCATGAATTCGTTAGTAACAAGGAATGATTTCTCCAGCTTCCTTGAAATGAATGATTAGTAAAGTTCTAAGCCGAGTCAATGACTAGGAATTTCACGTTTTTTTGTGAGGTCCCAACTAATTCTCTTACCCAGATGCCACCTCCATGAGTGATGGTGCTTTAGGCTTCTGGAATATGTAAGAATAGTAAAGGGAACCAAATCTGGACTGCATACTGATAAACCAGGGAAGATCCTGAGCTGTATCTGCATTCTCATGCATTCCTTCGTAAAGACCACCAGTACTAAAATAACTGGGCACTCATGCCTCCTTCCAGTGTTAAGTACATATAACAGGCCAGTTGTTGTCCCTGTGAACATGAATTTAGGCTTGGGGTACTTTCAAATCCATTCGAGGCATTGGAATAGGATAGGCAGCTGTGACTCCCTTGGGGTTCCTTAGAATTCTAAATAAAATACAGAACCATCCTAAGACCCAGGGGTGTGGACAAGGCCTGGTGACACCAAAGGTGCTTGTATCCAATTGAAAAGGTGCCTGTCTCAATTTTCTACCACCTTTACTGCAGTAGAAAAACATCACACTGTAGGGACACCCGGTGGAATCACAGAGCTACCACCATCATTCCGATACCGGTTTCATTTTCTCTTGTTGTCCCCATGTGCAGCTGGTACCCCTTGTTTTCCTCCATTCTTTTCCCCTCCCTCTCCTCAGTCCTGAGTCCTGTCTTTGGGATTGAGCGCCATTCCTGGTTAATCATTCCGATTTCAAAAAATAACTTCCAGGGCTAGTTAAATTGTAAACCAGGGCTCAGCAATCTTAGGGCACATGGACCAGAGGGAACACACAGCCATTGGCTTTGCTCTGTAGCCCAGTTGCTGCCACTGTGCCTCCCTCCCTTCCTGTGCCCATGCCCACAGCAGCAAGACTTAACTGCCAGGGCTGCAAGTTCAGCCTTTCCTGTTTGACAAGTCTGTTACCCCCCACCCCCACCCCTTGCACCACCATTCCAGCCTAGAACCATCAGTCACTAGGGATATCCTCCCCCCGTCCCCTACCCCTTCCCCCAACACCTCAGGGTTCCTCATTTTAAAAGTTGCTGAGCCCTGAATCTAGAATTTCTTTTTCTTCCTTTTCTTTCTTTCTTTCTTTCTTTCTTTCTTTCTTTCTTTCTTTCTCTCTCTCTTTCTTTCTTTCTTTCTTTCTCTTTTTTCTTTCCTTCCTTTCTTTTCTTTTCTTTTCTTTTCTTTTCTTTTCTTTTCTTTTCTTTTCTTTCTTCCCCTAGTTCTTATCTTTCCAACATCTGAAATTCTTTTATTGCCCAGAACTGGACAGCCAAGGCTTTTATTGATTTTTATCTTTCAAATATCAAGGCAGTCACCAGAGTTTCTTTTTTAAAGTATATCACTCTAACATTTTAATGAAAGAGAAAAAACTCCCTAGGTTATATTCTATCATAGTCATGACTCAGTCACTTTACATCTTTTGTCCCTTCCATGCCACTGATTTCCTTGAATGAGATGAGGCTATGTGCCAGACCACCCCTGTGTATTGCGTAGAAGTCATTCTTATCTGTGTATTTCTGGTTCACTGCCTATCTTTTCTTATTAGCCGTCCAGCTAAAGTTTGCAAAACAGGAAGTGTTAGTATTTCTGGTATTTGATGACAATGAAAAGTTTGGTCTCATTTCATAGGGCAGCAGTGATATGGAGGGTGCCTAAGTTTGCCTTTGTGTTTCTTCTAGGCTCTGTTTTTGATTTTAGACAGATGAGCCAGTGTTAAGGTGCTACTTCAGAGAATTATTTCGAGAAATCAGATAACACTGTGCCAAGGTATACTTTCTAGATGCTAAGCACCGATTGGCCCTCCAGAGAATAGTAGCCTTTTGATACCTCACTCCTGATAAATCTCATCCATTAACCTCAGCTTCTCAGGAATCCTTGTAACACATATACTAGAAGTAGCTATAGTGTATGGTATTCATTATATGTCCAATCCTATGGTTTGGCTCAAAGGTTGGCTAATTGTGGCTACAGCTCTCCGCTAGACTGCTAGCTCAGCACCTTAACACTCAAGAGTTTCTTGTCTTAAGGCAAAGGAAAATGTTCTTTCTGCTATTGCCAATTCAGCAGTTGGACATACTTAACCAACAAACAAAGCTGATACAGGGAGGTCTGTCAGTCGCTTCAAATGGCCACATACCTCAATGGCAAAAGGCTAGATAATCTGTGATTGGCAAATTAATTTGAGTTGAAACTAGTCTGTTTTGGCATTAAGAAAAGAAAATTGCCCAACACAAGGGAAGGAGCTATAAAAGAATGCCAATAAGTGCTTCAAGAGAGTTAGGATTTTCCGAGGGAAAATATACCGTAGACATCCAGCCATTAAAAGAGTGGGAGTCTACAGGTTCATTAAAAGTCTAACTGGTATATTTTGTATAGTCAGGTCTTCAATGTAAATAATTAAAGAAGCCAAAACAGGTAATGCATGGTTATACCATTGGAGGGAAAGAAGCAAGGGACTGAAAATGCAAACTAATGGCCACTTTCAAGGTCGTTTCTATTTGGATGTTTGTTCAGACACTCTCCTCTTTTCTGGCCCCAGCTTCCTTCTGGTTCAGGCCAACTGTCGAGTGGAGGTGGTATAGTCCAAAGAACTGATAGCCTCTGGTGGATAATCTGACACTGATGACACTTTGGATTTTGCCAGTAGGCAGAACAAACGATCAATTCGCTGAATGAACAGCAAAGCAGTTCAGTTGTTTTGGCACCAGAGGCTGAAACTGAACCCCTTTTCAGGAAAAGCCGAGCATAGTGTAAATTTCTCTAGCAAGTCTCCAATTTCATTTGAACATGAGAAAGAGAAAGTAATGGGGATTTAGTGTGGTCTAAGGCTGTGAAGTAACTCTGAACCATGATGTTATGAACTCATTCAGGTGTGGGGGGAGCAAATCTATTTTTAAAAACTCATCATGCAGTAGAGTATGTCATGCACAGAAATCATGGCATATTATACTATAGGTTTTAAGTATTTGAATCACCTGTCTCCATTGGGTCTCAATCTTGGTTTGTGTTGTGATGTGATGAACAGGAAGGTGAACTTGCTACCCCATGGTATCTTTGTTTTTGTTTTTTTAATCACAAGGGGTGCAGCTTTTGAAGTTGAGTTTTTAATGAAGATAGCGAAGACAATATTGAGAATTTGAAATGGCCAGTGTGTTTTACATTGCCAAAGTACTTACTGATGACTGGCCATGTTGCCACCCATCAGTTCAGAGAAAGCAGGAGAACATTTTTCAGGGTGGTACACAGAATTTTGAGCTTGAGAAAACCCTGAGAAAAATTAGAAATTTAGAAAGTAGATGGGAAGTAGGATATTTAGTCCTGAAAAAAATTGATGTCTAAATATGTGGTCTGAACTTAAGTGTCCTAAAACCTTGATTTTTTTTTAAACCACCTCTGGGTTTGCCTGAATTCCCTTTGGGGAGAGAATTGAAGGATGTGGCAGTGGAAAAGCCCCAGTAAGAAAATATATGAGTTCTTACAAGATGGTTGGAGGAAGGCCATCCTGTGCCCCAAGCCATACATCCTAGCATTTATAAACTGCTCGATCATGTGCCTCAGGTAGAGAAAAAGTCGAGTGGTCTTTCAAAGACTGTGTTTTCCATGTCAGGGACAGGCTCAAAGCAACATTTAGCTGGAGGCAGTCGGCTTTTATGGAGAAGGCTGACCCATGACATCTGCTCACAAAGGAGGGCAACGTCTACTGCCATTGCCTAAATGATAAGCTTTAGGTAGATTGTCTTGAATTTTGATAGCAAAATATTTTTTTAAATCTCTATTTTAGCCTCCCTAGAACGTACTTATTGAAATGTATGTATGAAAAAGAAAAACGTGAGGGTTTCTCAGATCAGAGCTCAGGGAGTTGTGTCAATTTGCAGTGAAATTAATGTAATGGACCTGTGGCTACCATTCAGTTTTGCTCTGCCTCAATTTCAGTTGTGTGCTCCAAGGAGAGAAGTTCTTGGAACAGCAAGTGTTTAGCAACTTCACGTTACTCCACAAATGTTTGCTGGCTGCAGTCTCACTTCTAAACATCTGGATCTGGGCAAAGTTTTAAAGTGATGTAAGAAACAAAATTGTTTTTTCCACTGTGCAGTCCGATTTTGCCAAATTGCCCAGGAAAGAAAGTATACGATGTACAGAGTTCACATTTCTTGGATGGGACCTATCAAGTCACCCTGCCTAATCCCACAGTCATAAATTCCTACCTCTCAGTTCCAGCCAAAGGGTCTTCAGCCTTTGAGTGCACTCACTGCATGCCCAAAGTTTGGCCTTTTAAAAGGAGAAACAGCATATGATGGTTTTTAAAAAATGATCTTTGCCTCTCCTTCTCTCTCTTCTCCCCCCCACCCACCTTTTTTTCCTGTCATCCACAAATTCACATTTTTCTCAGTTTGCAAGTGTGCTGTTTTGAATGTGAACCTTGGGGAAAGGACAGCATCTCTCTGAGAATAGAGAATGGAAGATGCTTCTGAGTTGGTGGGCCAAACAGGGCTTTGTGCCACTGTAGAGGCCAAAGCAGTAGTATTTGTTGAGAGTGTTGAGGGCTTTAGCATCTCAAGGCAGACATATGAAGTAGTCAGAGCTAAACATTATCATCTACTCATCCAAACGTATTGAAAGTCAGCAGCAGCCTAGGATTTAGTGAGTGAAATGCCATCTGGCAAAATGGGGATGAGGGAGTGGCCTGAGATGGTTTTATCAGGGTGGGAATGTTCAGTCTCATTATCATATTGAGTGTACCTCAAAATACATGGTCCTTCAAGAGTGCTCATTTTCCATTCTCCATTTCACTTCATCCTTTTTCCTCCCTCCTTTCTCTCCCATTGCCCTGCCTTTTAAGTACTCAGCTTTTCAATAAGTATTTACATTTTTATTATATATTTGGTCCTTTAGGACTATGTAACGATTAAGAATTAATTGCATTCTAGATTTAAAACAATGATGTTTAATATTTTGTTCTTTTAAGCTGTCTTTTGAAGCTATGCTGCTAACCAGGTACAGGCCAGAAAGGAGTTGGACCTGACCGACAGCACCCTGGTCATGTCACCTAAGGGTGATGTTGATGTCATGATGGTGACTCTTCTCTATTTGACCAAGGCCAGCCTCCTGCTCTTACCTCTGTTCATTCATTCCTGGCTCTGGGAAAAATATTACCCATTGTGTGAGCTGATGAGGCCAGGAAGGTAAGAAAAGCTGGGTTCCTGCCCATGGGCCACATATGAATTCTCTGTAATACGCTCATTTGTAGGGCCGGCTCCAACTGCAGAAGCCAAAGAAAACCTGTCTGACTGAACATTTTAGTTCCTAAGTGTTGGTAAAAGTTCAACTGAAGCTAATGTGTAGATATCAGCAGTAGCTAGGCAAATACAGAAACTAGCATCAACCAAAGCTAATATAGCCCAAGTTTCCCTAGGAAGCTTGGTGCTTAGCTGTTCAGAGCAATTATTTATTGGAGTGTTGCCAACCCTTAAGTCATGCTTTCTTAGCTTTATTCTAGCTTATGGAGATGTTGGTCCCCGTTCATAGGCACAGCCGGTACCAAAGCTATAGCTTACTGCTCACTTCATTTTGCTCCCTAGTCATGCATAGCAACATAGTCTAAAAAGGAAGACATAGGCTGGGGAGTTAGGAGACCTGGTTTCTATTCCTTATGCTTCTACTAACTAGCCTCGAGATCTTAACCGCTCTGTGCCTCAGTGTTCCCATCTGCAAAATGGGGATAGTGTTAATTGCCCTACCTACCTCACAGGGTTGTTGTGAGGATAAACTGAGACAATGAATGGAAAGTACTTTGACAAGTAAGTGCTATGCAAATCATAAGAAATGGAAACAATCATGTTAAAGGCAATGTAATGGACATTGGCAGAAGGGTTAATGGGATTGTCCAGCCCTTTCTCTGTGTGGTATAAACCCGGGTCGCCATTGCTTTATACATTTTCACTTAGCACAGATTTGTAATTATGCATGTAATAAAGCACAGCCTTATCCAACCTGGTGTCTGGTGTGTTTTTGAAGATTCCAAGTTTTATAGCTATTGATTTCTGATCACAGAAGCAGGGAGCAGGGTGGAGGGAATCGGGGAAGTATAGTATAAAAGGTACCTGCAAACTCCTATGAGCATGCTCACTTCTTAAAATGATTCATAAGGAGCGCCTGGGTGGCTCAGTTGGTTAAGCGTCCGACTTCGACTCAGGTTGTAATCTCATGTCCTATGAATTCAAGCCCCGCATCCGGCTCTGTGCTAACAGCTCAGAGCCTGGAGCCTGCTTCGGATTCTGTGTCTCCTTCTCTCTCTCTGCCCCTCCCCCACTCACGCTCTCTCTCATTCAAAAATAAATAAAAATTTTAAAGACTTTTTGAGTGATTCGTTAGATACTTAATGGTTTTTACATGTATAGATTTAGTAGGACTTTTTACCATAAGGAGACAAATGAGGGGCAGCTTGGCATTTTCTGAGAGATCCCAGATACCTCATTTGTTATGGCTACTTAAATGTTCCTGTCTCATATGTTGGTGATACTTTCCTGATGACATGAGAATTAACAGGGAGCTGTATTATTTTTCTGTCTTTTTGAGCTTTTAGTGATGTAAGATGCTGGGCTTTTACAGGCCTCTTGCCTACAGTCACTTCTTAGAAGGAATAGGATGGGTGATTGGAATGTTCCTCCAATGAAAAGTAGGGTTGGCAGTACCCTCTTTATGGTATATGGAAATTAAATTGTTTTCTGTGGGAAACCCTCTGAGGTGACCAAGGAGGAAGGCTTTGTGGGGAGGTGGTTGAATACGCAAACATTTCCTTTTCACATTTTTGTGGAACACAGAAAACAAAGGAAAGCTATACTTTGAAGTATGGCTTTCCTACTTTCTCTCTTTTCCTGCATCTGATTGCGCCCCCATCCCCTGCCTGTTTCTGTTAGCCAGATCGCTAATAAGGCAGTTTACCACATGTCCCAGTTTTTAAGGTTTGTCGCGTTGATATTCAGTCACACCTGCACTGGTGTTGACTTGTTGCTACTAAGAACTTTAATGCCTTTGGCCTACTTGGTATCATTTCAGGAAGGATACCTCTATATAAATATAACTCCCTCGTAAGCCTGAAATTCCACAAAGAAATTTGAGTTTCTGATGTTATTTATCATTTTCCTAGACCCCTTCCACACTATCACTATTCTTGCCTCTAATCTCAATACCTTGGGTAAAAAAACAAAAACAAAACCAAAAAACAATACATCTAGATATTCCCAGCAATCAACAACTTACTGTGAATTAGAGTGTCATGTCTGGTCACTGGAGGGCTCAGATAAAAGTGGCTCTGGTGGAGTTTGAGGTACAGATCAATCCATCATCTGGTACAGGAGCTGTGCAGAGAAACACCTGGAAATGACCACCAGATGTCAGTGCAATCATTAAAATACCAATGTAGCTATAGTTTGGTCAAAAGAGAACTGTGTCTGAGGGTAGGTGAGGCAAGAAGCATTAATTCATACCTACAGTTAGATGGTGGGAATACAAAATTCAATCATAAGGTATTTATCAGACATTCTCTCTTTATTGTGTGTAATAAACCTTATGCTTTTCTCATTATTAAATCAATCATGGCATTCCTTACTTTTAAGGAGCTTATCTGAATGCTGTCATTTCTTTTTCAGAGCAGTGTCCTGAAAAAAATGAGAAAAGAAGGACTCCGGTCCTTCCCTCATTAGGATGGCTAGATGGTGTATGATTAGGATACTTTTGACATGGTGGTGTTAATAGTTACCTAGGGAAACAGGTGTAAATTGGAGCTATTGTACATATCTTAGTTTGGGCTGCTATGACAAATTATCATAGAGTGGGTGGCTTACAAACAACAGGAATTTATTTCCCATTGTTCTGGAGGCTAGAAGTCCAAGATCAGGATGACACCATGGTCGGTCTTGGTGAGACCCCTCTCCTGGGTCAGACACTAGTAACAGCTCATTATATCCTCACATGGCAGAAAGAGCTAGAGAAGTCTCTGGAGTCCCTTTTATAAGGGCACTAATCCCATCCATGAGGGCTTCACCCTCCTGACCTCATCACCTCCCCATGTCCAAATACCATCACAGTGGGAATTAGGTTTTTAATATATGAATTTTGGAGGGACACAAATATTCAGTTCATAACACCATGCAAAGGAAGAAGTGTGGTAGAAGTAGGTAACTATTATTCTCTTCCTCAGGGATCTCCAGCTCTTGGCCTTTGGACTCTAGTTCCAGAACTCCCAAGCTCCTTCTCTAGGATCTCAGGCCCTGCCCTTCCCTTGAGCTCCCAAGGCCCATCTCCTAGCCTCTCTTCCCTCCTTCATAATAAGCAATCTCAACTGCTACTGGGATGTGAGGTAAGAGAGGTGTTCGAACAACCACAGGTGATAAAGTCTTGTTCTCAAAAAAGAATAGCAGGTCTCTGGGCAGAGAGCAACATTCAGGGTGGCAGAAGATATTTTTGGCTTTCAACTCCCCTTAGGCCTCCTTCAGCCTAGGAAAAAGTTCCCTGTCTATACATTACCCACTGCGAGTGTCTTGATTCAGGAGGCTGAAGATAAAATGGAAGATGGTAGATAGATAGAAAGAAAGAAAGAAAGAAAGAAAGAAAGAAAGAAAGAAAGAAAGAAAAGAAAGAAAGAAAGAAAGAAAAAGAAAAAAGAAAGAAAGGGAAAAGTGTAGGATTTGGAACCAGAGGACCTAGACTCAAGGCTTACTGTAAGGGAACTGCTGCCTCCCTCAATCAAACAAAACTCAGGATCTCTAAGATTGACTCTGAAGGAAGAATCTCCTCTTGAAAATGGACTTCTGGGGGCACCTGGGTGGTGCAGTAAGTTGAGTGTCTGACTTTAGCTCAGGTCATGATCTCTCGATTCGTGCATTCAATCCCCACGTTGAGACTTGTGCTGACAGCTCAGAGCCTGGAGCCTGCTTCAGATTCTGTGTCTCCCTCTCTCTCTGCCCCTCCCCTGCTAATTCTCTCTCTCTCTGTCTCAAAAATAAATAAACATTTTAAATGAAAAAAAAAAAAAAGAAAATGGGCTTCTGGATCTCACAATATGGCTGTGAGCTCCATAAGATTCTCCTTACCGTTTAGGCAATTTTTCTGGTTATTTCACTGGCCTAGGGGTGCATGGGAGATCACTTCTCTTTAAATATCCTGGCCTAAGTGTGCCTCTATAGTACAGCTGAGATGGAGGTAGAATTTTTAATCTAAAAGCTCAGGGAAAATAAAATGTGATGTGCAACAAGCTCATTGGGCATATCCTGACTATGCATCAGAATGATCTGAAATAGGTATTAAAATACAGATTCCCAGAGGTTTGGTGCTAAATCTTGGACTTGTACTTGGAAAACCATACGGGAATATTACAGGCTTCACTTCCCAACCCTGAGCCTTATCAGCGTCCTACACGGTGGGAGCCATCTTAACACCACCTGGGAGAACTCATTATCCTACCTGTGAACTCTTTTGTCCCAAGTACTAGATACAGGGCCCAGCCCAGAGCAGGACTTCCAACAATACAGCACTAATGGGATGGCTGTTTGTGTAAAGCTTGCCTTCTTTAGTTCCTGTTTCTTGCTTGAAGATGTGTCTCTTTCCAAAATTACACCACCTTCCAGGGTCACCACATTTACCTACCCACAGCAGTTATTTTAGAAGTTACTACCTAATGATCACCATCTCATACAACCCTTTGCAAGTGATGGAGGGCATGTTTATTTCAGGCTCTGCTACTCATTTGGCTCATGGTTTGACCTCTCTTAACCTCAGGAATCACATCTGAAAAGTAGGAATGGCGATAAAAACTGCCTTATTGGATTGTTGAGATGAATTGAAACTGGGAATGAAAACTGAGCTTTATAGGGTGCCTGGGTGGCTTAGTCGGTTAAGCCTCCAACTTCGGCTCAGGTCATGATCTCAAAGTTTGCAAGTTCAAGCTCTGCGTCAGGCTCTGTGCTGACAGCTTGGAGCCTGGAGCCTGCTTCGGATCCTCTATCTCCCTCTCTTTCTGTCCCTCCCTCCTCCCCCAACCCTCTCTCTCAAAAATAAACATTAAAAAAAATCTCTAAAAAAAAGAAAACTGGGCTTTACAAGTTGGCTATACAAACATCGTCACTATTCACTTGCTCATGAGGGCTAAAGGATAATGTATGAGAATAGTCAATTTATCTATGGCTATACCACCCTGAACACACCCCATCCCATCTGATCTTGGAAGCTAAGCAGGGTTGGGCCTGGTTAGTACATTGATGAGAGAATAGTCAATTCATAACCAATGTTTATTGGGCACCACGAGGTATTAAGGATTCAATGAAAGGAAAACACAGGCCCATTCCCTAGATGACAATCTAAATCACAATTTAGAATGGCAGAAACCAGTAGTCTATTCCAGTGACAGAATATTTTTTTCCAAGTCCAGTATTTATGGGCTTGGCAGCCTCTCCTGAATATTAGCAGAATTTTGGCACCTCCTCTCCCACCAAAATATTTCCTGATCATTTCTGCCTCTGAGACTGGAATATAACACCAAATCAGGACATCCCAGGTACACTCAAACCAATCTGTCAGCTATAGTTCTCAAGAAGGATGCACCCACTTCATTCTTTCTGGCTCTAATGCCCAGTTGGCCACATCCGAAGCTGGCAAAGCTACCTGGAGAACTATTCCTCACCCTAGGTACCACCCAGCCTGACAAAGCCAATTTTACCTCTTTCCTCTTTGCCTGTCCTCCAGCATAACTCCTGTTTCTAGTTCCAGTCACAAAACAAAAACTCCATTGTATGTGGATAAATACCAACAGCATGGCTGTGTGTATGTGGAGAGTGGAGAGGAAGGTTGTCTACACTAACAGCCATATGCTAGAAATGATTTATTACACAAATACCCTTGAACTTCACAACAACCCCATGAGACAGGCAAAATATGAGGAAACTAAGACCAAGACTTGGTTGTGATTTGTTCAGTATCTCAGAGGCAGGAAATGCCATAACAGAAACTGTCTCTCATTGCTTTTGATCTCAAATCCAATGAGCTTTCTACGACTAATCTTGTGGCTTAGTGCTGTTTATCCTGACCATTTCCAGATCAGTTTATGGGAAGGAGGTAATAGGAGCCCATCTGGTTGGGCAGTTGGCCTAGTGTTAAAAATTTACTGTGGTAAGAATCTGTGTAGAAACTGTGTAGAGATCATCAGAGACAATTCTAGGAAGGGGATCTCCAAAGGTTTCTTTTAAAATGTGGATGTGTAGGGGTGCCTGGGTGGCTCAGTTGGTTGAGCGTCCAACTTCGGCCTAGGTCATGGTCTTGCAGTTCCCGAGTTCGAGCCCTATGTTGGGCTCTGTGCTGACACCTCAGAGCCTGGAACCTGTTTCAGATTCTGTGTCTCCCTCCCTCCCTCCCTCTCTCTCTCTCTCTCTCTCTCTCTCTCTGCCCCTCCCCCGCTCATACTCTGTCTCTCTCTCAAAAATAAATAAACATTAAAAAATAAAATGTGGATGTGTAGAAGAGTGAGGCACGGGAATGGATAGGGCTGGAGGAACAGTGTTTCGGAGCCTGTATTTGCTAATTTACCTCTGTTGGTATTATTTGAGGTTTTTACCAGGCTTTTATAATTTTTTTAAATGTACACATCCAGGAAAAGAACACAATATTTTTATTTGTAGTTATACAAATGTGTTCATCTCCTCAATTGGAAGCTAAATTTGTTTTTCCTGTGAACTAATGATAGATAATGAAAACTAAAGCCTCAAGTCCAGTAAGTGGTTGTTATGAGAATTCCCATCCCTAGCAGGAAGGCCATATGACTCATGCAGGCACAGGAGGCTGTATTCTCTCATAATCTAACATAGGAGCAAGAACGATCCTTTTAAAACATAAATTTTATCATGCCACTTGCCTGGTTTGAAAGCCTTTGGTGACTTCCCATTACATCAAGGACAGATCCAACCCCCTTACCCTGGCCTCTCAGGCCTTCTGTACTCTTCATCTGGCCTGCCTCTTTAACCTCATGTTATGCATTGAATTGTTTCTACCTAAAATTTATATGTTGAAGTCCTAACCCCAGAACCTCAGAATGTAATCTGATTTGGGAATAGGGTTGTTGCAGATGTAATCAGTTAAATTACTATGAAGTCATATTGGAGTAGGGTGGGCCCTACTCCAATATGACCAGTGTCCTTATACAAAGGAAAACTTTGGGGGCACCTGGGTGGCTTAGGTAGTTAAGCATCTGACTTCACCTCAGGTCATGATCTCGTGGTTTGTGGGTTCGAACCCTGCATCAGGCCCTGTGCTGACAGCTCAGAGCCTGCTTGGGATGCTCTTTCTCCCTCTTTCTCTGCCCCTGTCCTGCTCTCTCTTTCTCAAAATAAATAAATAAACTTAAAAAAATCCTTTAAGTAAAAAAAAAATAAGAAAAAAAATTGGAAACAAGCACACATACAGGGAGAATACCATGTGAAGGTGAAAGCAGAGGTCAGGATGATGCTTCTTGAAGGCATGTCATAGATTGCCAGAAAAGCACCAGTAGCTAGGAGGGAGACATGAACAGATTCTCCCTCGTGGCCTGAGAAGGAGCCAGCCCTGCTGACACCTTGATCTCGACACCTTGATCTTGAACTTCTGGCCTCCAGAACTGAGACAGTGCACTCCTGTTGTTTATGCCCCCTGGTTTGTGGTACCACTTTGCTATGGCAATGCTACGAAACTAATACACCTCACTTCTCAGCACTTACCCCTTCTGTTACTTGCTCTTAGCACACTATCTTCTTTTTCTGATTCGCCACATGGTTTATTCCTGCCTCAGGATCTTGGCACTAGCTCTTTCATCTCTCTCAGATGTGTGTCCCTCAGACTTTTACGTAACTTGCTCTTTCTCGTTATTCAGTTTAAATGTCTGTTATAGAGGCCTTCTTTGACCTTCCAGTCATTCTTAATTGCTTCATGCTCTTTTTTTCCCTCTTGTGTACTCATCATCATCTGATGTTTTCTTATTTGTTTATAGTCCCCCAGTTAGAATGTAAGTGCCATAGGGAGTTTGTTCACCACTGTATCCCCAGCTTCTACCCAGACACACCTGGTACACTATGGAACTCAATAAATATTTGTTGAATGAATGAATGAGGGAATGAGTGGGAAACATTTGATAAATTCTTTTTATTTTTTTATTTTTAAAAATTTACATCCAAAATTAGTTAGCATATAGTGCAACAATAATTTCAGGAGTAGATTCATTAATTCCCATTACCCATTTAGCCCATCCCCCCTCCCACAACCTCTCCAGTAACCCTCTGTTTGTTCTCCATATTTATGAGTCTCTTATGTTTTGTCCCCCTCCCTGTTTTTATATTATTTTTGTTTCCCTTCCCTTATGTTCATCTGTTTTGTCTCTTAAAGTCCTCATATGAGTGAAGTCATATGATTTTTGTCTTTCTCTGACTGACTAATTTCACGTAGCATAATACCCTCCAGTTCCATCCATGTAGTTGCAAATGGCAAGTTTTCATTCTTTTTGATTGCCGAGTAATACTCCATTGTGTATGTATGTATGTATGTATGTATATACACATTTTCTTTATCCATTGATCCATCGATGGACATTTGGGCTCTTTACATACTTTGGCTATTGTTGATAGTGCTGCTATTAACATGGGGGTGCATGTGTCCCTTCAAAACAGCACACCTGTATCCCATGGATAAATGCCTAGTAGTGCCACTGCTGGGTCGTAGGGTAGTTCTATTTTTAGTTTTTTGAGGAAGCTCCATACTGTTTTCCAGAGTGGCTGCACCAGCTTGCATTGCCACAAACAATGCAAAAGAGATCCTCTTTCTCTGCATCCTCACCAACATCTGTTATTGCCTGGATTATTAATGTTAGCCATTCTGACAGGTGTAAGGTGGTATCTCATTGTGGTTTTGATTTGTATTTCCCTGATGATGAGTGATGTTGAGCATTTTTTCATGTGTCAGTTGGCCATCTGGATGTCTTCTTTGGAGAAGTGTCTATTCATGTCTTTTGCCCATTTCTTCACTGGATTCTTTGTTTTTTGGGTGTTGAGTTTGATAAGTTCTCTATAGATTTTGGATACTAACCCTTTATCTGATATGTCATTTGCAAATATCTTCTCCTATTCTGTCGGTTGCCTTTTAGTTTTGCTGATTGTTTCCTTCGCTGTGCAGAAGGTTTTCCTTTTGATGAGGTCCCAGTAGTCCATTTTTGCTTTTGTTTCCCTTGCCTCCGGAGATGTGTTGAGTAAGAAGTTGCTGAGGCCAAGATCAAAGAGGTTTTTGCCTGCTTTCTCCTTGAGGATTTTGATGGCTTCCTGTCTTACATTTAGGTCTTTCATCCATTTTGAGTTTATTTTTGTGTATGGTGTAAGAAAGTGGTCCAGGTTCATTCTTCTGCATGTCGCTGTCCAGTTTTCCCAGCACCACTTGCTGAAGAGACTGTCTTTATTCTATTGGATATTCTTTCCTGCTTTGTCAAAGATTAGTTGGCCATACATTTGTGGGTCCATTTCTTGGTTCTCTATTCTGTTCCATTGATCTGAGTGTTCCTGTGCCAGATAAATTCTTTTTTTTTTTTTTTTAGATTTGTGCTGTTTTTTTTGAAATTTTTAAAATGTTTATTCATTTTTTGAGAGACAGACAGAGAGAGAGAATGAGTAGAGGAGGGGAAGATTGAGAGGGAGACACAGAATCCGAAGCAGGTTCCAGGCTCTGAGCTATCAGCACAGAGCCTGATGCAGGGCTCGAACCCACGAACTATGAGATCATGACCTGAACCAAAGTTGGACACCCAACCGACTGAGCCACCCAGGTGCCCCATAAATTATTTTTTTTAAGTTTGTTTATTTTCAGAGAAAGACAGCATGAATGAGGGAGGGGCAGAGAGTGAGGGAGAGAGAGAAAATCCCAAGCAGGCTCCGCACTGCCAGTGCAGACCCCGATGCAGGGCTTGAACTCATGAAACCGTGAGATCATCACCTGAGGTGAAACCAAGAGTGGGGCACTTAAACTGAATGAGCTACCCAGGCACCCCTTGATAAATTCTTAACGAATGATAGATTCATTCATTCATTAAGAATTTATCAAACCTAGGGGCGCCTGGGTAGCTCAGTCAGTTAAGCGTCTGACTTCGGCTCAGATCATGATCTCATGGTTTGTGAGTTGGAGCCCCGCATAGGGCTCTGTGCTGACAGCTCAGAGCCTGGAGTCTGCTTCAGATTCTGTACCTCCCTCTCTCTGCCCCTCCCCTGCTCATGCTCTGTCTCTCTCTGCCTCTCAAAAATAAATAAACGGTAAAAAAAGAAAGAAAGAATGTATCGAATCTAATGATATTCATTCATTCATTAAGAATTTGTCGGGGCGCCTGGGTGGCTCAGTCGGTTAAGCGTCTGACTTCAGTTCAGGTCATGATCTCGTGGTTCGTGAGTTCAAGCCCCGCGTCAGGCTCTGTGCTGACAGCTCAGAGCCTGGAGCCTGTTTCCGATTCTGTGTCTCCCTCTCTCTCTCTGACCCTCCCCCGTTCATGCTCTGTCTCTCTCTGTCTCAAAAATGAATAAACGGTAAAAAAAAAAGAATTTGTCGAATGTCTACTACTTGATAGCCACTGTGATACAACTCAAGGCACAAAGGCAAATAAGATAGGGTCTCTGCCCCTTAGACTTTCTAAAAGTCTGTGGCTACTGCCAGGTGCCAGTACTGGTGTAGGAGAAAGAGCATGGGCTTTGGAGTCTGATAGGTCTAAGTTCATATCCTAGGTCTGTCACTTACTAGCTGTGTGATCCCAGGGAAGGCACCTAACCTCTCTGTACATGAGTAATCTCTTTTGCCAAATGCAGATAATATTAATACCTGACCCAAGAAGTTGTAGTAAGGCTTTAAATGACATAATGTGTATAAAAAGCTTAGAATCTGGAACCCAGTAGATGCTTTAAAAATGGCATTCCACTTTTACTTTAATTAAATAACCAGAGTCCATCTGCTTACAGGTATTTGCTTCCTTTTGGGGGGAAATTAGCAGTTCCCTAGGACAGTAGTAGAAATAATTCAGCCTAAAGGGAGCCCCTGAGTGGCCCCAGTGCTTTTATCAGGGATCTCTGAGGAGCCATTCAGGTGGAGGAGCCCCATATTGGAAATAAACACCTGACCTATTTCCCTTCATATCCCATATATGAAGTAGTCATTCAATCATTTGTTTGTTCATTCATTCATTTATTTAGTAATTACTTATTGAACATGTATTCTGTGTCAGGCACTGTGCTCAGCGCTGGGGATAGAGTAGCAAACAACACAGATATGGTCTTTATCTTCACAGGGCTTAGAGTCTAGTAGAGGTATTTTTGTTTTGTTTTTTAGGTACCCTTTCATCAAATATTCATTGGGCCTGACAGTTTTTCTCTATCTAGGGGGAATGGTGACCATGGTCACCAGTTGTCATGCCATCACCAGTGGTTACCCAGATGAACAAGTGGTCCTGGATCTGGGGCAGGTAAAGGCAGTGGTGTTTATCCTTGGGATTTTTTGGGCTTGGGAACCCTCTGAAAATTATCTTCAAAAAAAAGTTCCACATATTGAGTGCTTGGTCTGTTTCATGCACTAGACCCCTTACTTCACACCTATTATTTCATTCAATCCCCATGACAACCTTGAGAAACAGACACTTTTATTAAAATACTTTATGTCGGGGGGCACCTGCATGGCTCAGTGGATTAAACATCCAACTTCGGCTCAGGTCATGATCTCATGGTTCATAAGTTTGAGACCCATGTTGGGCTCTGTGGGTCCTGGAGCCTAGGGTCAACTAGGGTCCTGGAGCCTTCTCTGGATTCTGTCTCCCTCTCACTCTGGCCCTCCCCCACTTGTGCTCTGTCTCTTTCTCTCAAAAAAATGAATAAACATTTAAAAAATTAATTTAAAAAAACTTTATGTTGGGGCACATGGGTGGCTCAATCAGATAAGTGTCCAACTCTTGATTTTGGCTCAGGTCATGATCTCACAGTTAGTGAGTTCGAGCCCTATATCAGGCTCTGCACTGACAGCACAGAGCCTGCTTGGGATTCTCCCTCTCTGCCTCTCTCTCTGCCTCTCCCCTGCTCATGTTCTCTGTCTCTCAAAATAAATAAAAATAAACCAAAAAAATAAAATATTTTATGTCAGGTGAGGAAAGGGAAGCTCATGCTGGTGAGAAAGTGAAAGTGAAGTGACTTGCCCTAGGTTACATCAATAAATCCAAGTCCAGATCTGTATGATTTCTGAGCCTCTTTCTATACCACAATCCTTCAATTTTTCCATAGGATATTTCTGCTAAGAAAGCATTGCACAGGGTTGACTTCTGGAAGCTAGGAGATCCCTTGAAAGAAAAAGTAAAGGTCCACTATATAGACAAAATTCCCTAAGTTTCCATACCTTCTTGTATTAATTATCTATTCCTGTGTAACACCAGTGCCATAAACCTAGCAGCTTAAAATAACACACATTTATTATATCACAGTTTCTGTAGGTCAGGAGTCTCGACACAGATTATCTGGGTTCTATGTAAAGGCTGTGATAAAGATGTTGGCCACATCTGGGATCTCATCTGAGACCCGACTGGGGAAGAATCCATATCAAAGCTCACATGATTGTTGGTAGAATTCAATTCCTTGTGGGCTGCTGGACTGAAGGCCTTAGTTCCTAGCTTGCCAACAGCTGGAGGGCACTCTTGTTTCCTCACTGTGTTAGGGTTCTTCAGAGACACAGAACAGAGAGAGAGAGAGATAGAGAGAGAGAGACAGAGAGAGAGAGGGAGAGAAGGAGGGAGGGAGAGATAGAGGAAAGAGAGAGAGAGGGACATATTTTAAGGAATTGGCTCATGAAATTATGGAGGTGGCCAGTTCAAAATCTGCAGGGTGGGCCAGCAGCCTGCACACTCATGTAAGATCCAATGTTGCAGTTTAAGTCTAGGGCTATCTGCTGGCAGGATTCTCTCTTGCTTGGGGGAAGTCAGTCTTTTATTTTATTTGGGCCTTCAACTGATTGGGTGAGTCTTCAGTGGATTTAACTGGGGTTGAGTCCATTAGAAAAAAAGACATACCCACAGATCTGTTCAAGATAAGCCCTTCTCTATCTTGGACTCCTGAGATGGCCAGGTACACAGCTCGTAAACTTTCTAAAGGAAAGACCCTATTGTTCAAGACGTTCCATGAGGCACACCCTTAAATCTCTTGAAAGGGCCTTTTGTGTGACTGAACACCACTCTGATCCTTTGATCTTTCTGAAGACTAACAAAAGTTTGTACAGTCACTCTCTCAGCTTTTTCTCTGTGTCATCCTTTCCTAAATGGTTCTGAAGCCATTTCTTTCTTTCTTTCTTTCTTTCTTTCTTTCTTTCTTTCTTCTTTCCTTCTTTCTTTCTTTCTTTCTTTCTTTCTCTTTCTTTCTTTCTTTTCTTTCCTTCCTTCTTTCTTTCTTTCTTTCTTTCTTTCTTTCTCTTTCTTTCTTTCTTTCTTTCTCTTTCTTTCTTTCTTTTCTTTCCTTCTTTCTTTCTTTCTTTCTTTCTTTCTCTTTCTTTCTTTCTTTCTTTCTTTCTTTCTTTCTTTCTTTCTTTCTTGTAGAGCAGATATCTAAGAATTTATTGATCCAGAATAACTAAAACTTTTATCCATTGAGTAACAACTCCCCATTTCCCATACTCCCTCACTTATGAAAACCACTATTGTATTCTCTGCTTCTGAGAATTTGGTTATTTTTAGATGCCCCATATAAGTGGAAACACCACAAGTGCCAACTGACAGATGAACAGATAAAGAAAATATGGTACAGACACAAAATGGAACATTATTTGGGTGTCAAAAAGAAGGAAATCCTGCCATTTGTGAAGCCATTTCTTAATTTTAGCATCTTCTGCCATCTGGAGAGACTGAGAATCATCAAGTCCTGGTTCCTTTTTGGTTTAACAGTTCTCCCTCAATTTATTTCTCTCATTTCACATCTTACTATGAACAGCAAGAAGAAACCAGGCCACACCTTCAACACTTTGCTTGGAAGTCTTGTTAAGCAAATAAGCAAGTTCATTACCTAACGTGTTCTACTTTCCATATAACTTCAGGCAACAATTTCAATAAGCTTTTTTCCACTACTTAAAAGGGATTCCCCAACAGCCCTGTGCCTGCCACATGGTAAGTGCTTAATAAATTTTACTATTGCTATTACTCTGTATACAGTAGCAAAAATAACACCTATCTTCCAACGTTATTCTGAGAATTCCATGAGATCATACATGAAACTTCTTGGTATATAGTAGGTATGTAGATCCCTTCCCTTTACTTCTGCTAGAGACTGAATGTTTGTGTCCTCCTAAAATTCATGATGTTGAAGCTCTAACCTTTAGTGTAGCTGAAATTGGTGTAAGGAAGTAACTAAGGTTGAATGATGTTATAAGGGTGGGGCTCTGGCCCAGCAAGATTAGTGTCCCTTTAAGAAGAGACACCAGTTGCCTATAAGAGATATGGAGAGAAGACTGTCATGTGAAGACAGAAGCAGATACTGGAATCATACCTTCACAAGCCAAAGAATGCCTGGGGCCCCTGGAAGGTAAAGAAAGCAAGGAAAGATTCTCCCCAGAGGTTTTGGAGGGAGCTTTCTTGGTGTACTTCTAGCCTCCAGAATTGTGAAAAAATAAATTTCTGTTGTTCTAAGCTAAAAGAAAAAAAAACCGAAGGAGAAGAGACACCAGAACACACTCTTTCTCTCTCTCTCTCTCTCTCTCTCTCTCTCTCTCTCTCTCTCTCTCTCTCCTTTGTCTTCCTTTGTGTGCATTCACTGAGGAAGGGCTATCCATGTGAGGACACAATGATAAGGCAACTGTCTCCGAGCCAGAAAGGGAGCTCTCATCAAAAATTGAGCATGTTGGACGGTGCCTCAGTCTGTTAAACGTCCAACTTTGGCTCAGGTCATGATCTCGCAGCTCGTGAGTTCAAGTCCCGTGTAGGGCTCTGTGCTGACAGCTCAGAGCCTGGAGCCTGCTTCAGATTCTGTGTCTCCCACTTTCTCTGCCCCTCCCCTGCTTGAGCTCTGTCTTTCTCTCTCTCCAAAAAATAAAAAGCATTAAAAAATAAAGAATGCAAATACTAAAAATAAAAAATAAAAAATAAAATAAATTGAGCATGTTGGGGGCAGCTGGGTGGCTCAGTTGGTTAATTGTCCATCTCTTGATTTGGGCTCAGGTCATGAACTCACAGTTTATGAGTTAGACAGAGCCCTGTGTCGGGCTCTGTGCTGACAATTTTGAGCCTGCTTGGATTCCCTCTCTCTCCCTCTCTCTCTGCCTCTCTGCTACTCACTATCTTTCTCTCAAAATAAATAAAAATAAACTTTAAAAAACTGAGCATGCTGGCACCCTGATCTCATACTTACAACTTCAAGAACTGTGAGAAAATAAATTTCTGTTTTTTAATCCACCCATCATATGGTATTTTGCAATGGCAGCCCAAGCAGAGTGACACACTTTCCTTGGGTGAAGCCATTAGAATTCAGAGATCAGAACTCACCTCCCTCAGCTCCGACTGTTCAACAGATGACATTTGGACATGTGAAAAGCAACAATCTGCTTTTTAAATTATGGTGTTTCATTTTCTATGATTAGAAAATATAGGATCATTGTAGATAAAAAATAGGAAAATGCAGAAAGTCATAGTGGAGAAAGTAAAATTCTGTACAATTCCTTTACTCACAGATACCACTGTTAAGGCTTTGGTGAACATATTTTTTAAAATTTTTTCTCAGTCTTTATTTTTGAGAGGGAGGAGGGGCAGAGAGAGATGGAGACACAGAATCTGAAGCAGAATCTGAGCCGTCAGCACAGAGTCTGACACAGGGCTCGAACCCACGAACCGTGAGATCATGACCTGAGCCAAAGTCGGAAGCTTAACTGACTGAGCCACCCAGGTGCCCTGGTGAACATATTTTTATTATTTTTCTATATATGCCAGTTTTCACACACACACATGCACATAGAATTAGAGTGATGCTAATCCATGGTGCTTTATATTCTTTTTCTCCCACTTAATATCTATTGGAACAGATTGCTTTCCACAGATGTCTTTTCTTCCAGAATGATTTCTCTCCTGGGCTTTTGACTTCCTGTTCTCCAGTCTATTCTGAGCCAGCTTCAGTCTGTTTCAGGCCCTGGCTCCAAGCCCAAAGGAGCTGTGCCCCTGTGGATTTGCCTCAGGACATGTGACTGCTCAGTGACTATGTTTTCACCTGCAACCTGGCTGGGGAAGATGACAGGAAATGACAGCTCTGGGGAACAGGTAAAAGGAGCAAACCAGACTCACAGATTCCAGTCTTCATTTACTAAAGCACAGCAATTAGAACCAAAGCCATAGGCTAACATAGAGTGAGGGAATGCAAATAGACACTGGGATGACTGAGAAAAACCCAAGGTTAAAAATGATCCTGTGATAAATGTCAAAAATTACACCCCAGCTGGGATTTCAACTTTGGCAAAATACACATGGGTTAGAGACTGTAGTTCTCCGTACTTCAAGAGTGGTTTCATTAGCATTCCACCGTATTTTCCATTTCATTCAATATTCTTTGAAAGAATGGCTTTTAAAAAGAGTGGCTGTTAAAGAACACATGGGTAGCTTAGTTGGTTAAGTGTCCAACTCTTGATTTTGGCTCAGGTCATGATCTCATGGTTCGGTTGGGTTCGTGAGATGGAACCCCACCTTGAGTACTGTGATCACAGTGTGGAGCCTGCTTGGAATTCTCTCTCTCCCTCTCTCTCTCTGCCCCTCCCCAGCTCTCTCTCTCTCTCTCTCTTTCTCTCAAAGAGAAATAAACTTTATTTAAAAAATGGCTTTTTATTTTTTTTATTTTTTTTTTAGACTTGAGCTTGCACATCATCCTTTTTTTTTTTTATTTTTTTTATTTTTTTTTTTATTTTTTAATATATGAAATTTACTGTCAAATTGGTTTCCATACAACACCCAGTGCTCATCCCAAAAGGTGCCCTCCTCAATACCCATCACCCACCCTGCCCTCCCTCCCACCCCCCATCAACCCTCAGTTTGTTCTCAGTTTTTAACAGTCTCTTATGCTTTGGCTCTCTCCCACTCTAACCTCTTTTTTTTTTTTCCTTCCCCTCCCCCATGGGTTTCTGTTACGTTTCTCAGGATCCACATAAGAGTGAAACCATATGGTATCTGTCTTTCTCTGTATGGCTTATTTCACTTAGCATCACACTCTCCAGTTCCATCCATGTTGCTACAAAAGGCCATATTTCATTTTTTCTCATTGCCACGTAGTATTCCATTGTGTATATAAACCACAATTTCTTTATCCATTCATCAGTTGATGGACATTTAGCCTCTACTACAAAGCTGTCATCATCAAGACAGCATGGTATTGGCATAAAAATGGCTTTTTAAAAACAGCTTGCTTTTGGGTACCTGGGTGGGTCAGTCCATTAAGTGTCCAACTTTGGTTCAGGTCATGATCTCATGGTTCATGAGTTCAAGCCCCGTGTTGGGCTCTGTGCTGACAGTTTGGAGCCTGGAGCCTGCTTCAGATTATGTATCTCCCTCTCTCTCTGGCCCTCCCCCAGTTGCGTTCTCTGTCTCTCTCAAAATAAATAAACTTAAAAACAGCTTGCTTTTCATATTAATGAATATGAAAATATATTAATAAATATATTAATAAAATAGAATATTTTACACAAATAATGAGATTAAAGCCTCCAGTGTTGGAGGTATATTTTGAGCCTGGTTTTGAGCCTGATATACCTAGAAGGAATTGAGGCTGGGAGTAGTTCAAAACACGAACGGCAGGGGAGTGATGCATAGGCAAAAAGTATAAAGAAGGAATTCATAGAAACAGCACACATGGCTCATAAGTACATTAAAAAGCCACTCAACCTCACTCATAGTCAAAGAAATAAAAATTAAGATTGAAAAAAGTTTGATGTTTAGGTTGGAAAGAGAACAAGGAAAAGGACATCCCCAGACAAACTGTGGTGGAATATAGATTGATGCAACCTTTATAGAGGCCTGTTGGGCATGATCTCTTCAAGTTGTAAGTGCACTTACCCTTTGTCCCCAGTATTCCTCTTCTGGGAACTATTGCTACAGAAATAAACAATTGTGCAAAGCTTTATGTAAAAGTGTATTTATCTCAGCATTGTCTGTATTATGGAAAGGTAGATATAGCCTAGATATATATATCAATATAGGTGTGATTAATTAATTATGGTACAGCCCTATTGTATTGTAAAATACCCTATGGTATTTTAATAGATGGCACTAGAATTCTCTTAGGGAGGGGAACACAATTTTTAAGGAAACTTGCTTGATAAACCTCCTGTAATGTGGAAATTGAGGTCCTGAGGAGTTGGGCAAGATGGTAAGAAGACAGTGAAAATTTTCTCTTAGGGAGATGGACAAAGGATTTTAAGGACAAGCATATCAAGTTGTTGTTTTTTGTATTTCTATAAGTATCAATTCCCCTTCATTGCTTCAAACTTTCAGTAAAGTCTGCTACACACACAAATGTGTTTTGGGATTAATTTTGGTGGAAATTAAAGAGACTGATCACATGTAGTGGTTGCTTCAGATAAAGGAGAAAAGAGCCACAAGAGGTAAAATGTAATTAGGACACAGAGTAACTCAGCAACAGCAGATTCTTCAAGCCAAAAGTGACCTGGTGACATTGAGAATATAGACATCTTGGAGAGAACATTGAACGTCTCAGGTCTGGATAGGTCTAGGATTAAACACCTTGTGTCTCAGCTTTCTTATCTGCTAAATGAGGATGGTAACAGTACCGTCTCATAGGTTTGTTTTGAGCGACTACAAATTAATTGAAGGTTAAATGAGATCCTATCTGGAAAGCACTTAGAATAGTGCCTGAAACAAAGTAAGTGCTCAGTGAAAGTTAATCATCATCATCATCTACTTGGGTTATAAAAGTAATAGATGTATTTATTGAATATATAACTACCATGTTTCCTCAATCCTATGATTTGCTATTCTTTCAAATTTCTGAAATTGGGACTCATCATATAATTATTTTACATTTACATTTAAAATCATTTTTCTCCCCTTTTGAATAACCCAAAAACTAACTGCCTCCCCAAACCATGCTGAAATCTAGTGCTTCTCAGGCTTTAACATAGGGGCCTTGCTAAAATGCAGATTCTGATTCAGTAGGTCTGGGGTGGAGCTTGAGATTCTGTAGTTCTAATGAGCTCCCAGGTAATAACAGGGCTGCTGGTCCTTAGACCATGCTCTAAGTCACAAGGGTCTACATCTCTGAACTCTAACCTGTCAGAGGCCAAAGATGTCACTGGTTGGAATGGGAGCCATATTGGAGTCAGGCCTGTTGAGGGAGCCTTCTTGATGCAGCAAACTCCTGGTCCTTCAGTCATGGCACTGAGGTTTTGGAACAGTGTGGATATCTCTAGGTGAAAACAAAATCTGAGGAGGATAGTGAGCATCTTTGGTAACGTGGAATTTTTATGTCAGCCATTCTGAATCCAAACTGCTTAGATGTCAGAAATTCTGGAAAAGAGACCCAAAGACCTTGGCCTTGTTGGGTTTCCCTCTAGTCAAAGCTTACTAATGAGTCTTCTGCAGTCACCTCACACAAACTCAATATGTATTATCTCAGCCTCAGGTCTCCACCTAGAGTAAAATCAGCCCCTCCAATTAGGCATCAAGGCCTGGGGATTCTTTAAAAACTTTTAAAAATTCTTTTAATTTATTGTGGTAAGATCACTTAACGTATCTACTCTCTTAAGACATTTTTAAGTGTACAATACAGTATTGTTAACTATAGGTACAATGTTGTACAGCAGATCTCTAGAGCATATTCATCTTAAGTGAAATTTTATGTCTGTTGATTAGGAACTCCCCATTTCCTCCCTCCCCCCAACCCTTACACAACACTATTTCCTCCTTTATGAATTTGACTATTTTAGATACCTCATTTAAGTGGAATCGTGCATTAGCCTTTTTGCGACTGGCTTCTTAGCATAATGTCCTCAAGGTTCATCCATGTTGTTGCATATGTTAGAGTTTTATTCTTTTTTAAGGCTGAAGAATATTCTGTTGTGTGCACAGACCACATTTTCTTTGTCAATTCCTATTAATTCACATTTTTGCCCTCTGGTTCCTACTGCGCTGGTATGTCCTTTACCTCTCTCTTGTGCTGTCACAGCCTCCTACTGCTGCACCAGGTTCCTGGTTTCCCCATCCCAAACTGGTCTGCCCACTCTTCACAATGATTTTTTTCTAAAATATTTCCATTTTCCCCCACTGCTTCAATACTTTCCTCAGCCACTCCTTTCCCATCTACTGCACAAATCTTCAACTTCTACTCAGGTCTCATCATTGTCCTTCTGAGTACATCATCCCCATTCCAGAATCCAAGCTTTGATTCATTCTGTACTTCCCACTCACAGTACCTTCCCTCTTCCAGGAAATGTTTTAGGAATACCTAAGAGTAACTACCATTTATTGACCACTTACTTGATGCCTAACTCTGTGCTAAGCACTTTACATAGATTATTATTTATTACAATAGCTCTATGAGATACATATTTTACAATTATTCCCATTTGATGTGAGGAAACTAATTTATCCCAGACTATCTCTAGACATGTAGACTCTGCCTTTGTCTTTTCTTGCTGATTCCCAACCCCCCTCCATTTCTATTTAAATACCATACCACTACTTTCAAAGAATATAGGAGATAAATTAGGCTTTGAAGTACTTCTGCATTCTGATTTAATAAACTCATTATTTATAGCTTGCATTTTTGTTGTAAAGAAATGATGCTTCTAAAGATTTTGAAGGACTTTTAAGCCATTTTGTTCAAATAGACTGCTTAGACATTTTCTCTTTAGTCGTTTTTATTCTTGAGGTACTCAGCAAACCCCTTCTTCCTGGATACAGTAAAGCTGAACTTCAGCTATGCCCCTGTCACAAACATAGTAGTCCCAAACAAGAGACATCAGAATGAGTGCCTGATGCACTTGCAAATAACAGAATGAAACTCATGGGCACACAGTAATGTCTCTGCAGCTCTGAGGAAGAAAGTGGACTGATGGTATTGGGGTTGGGGAGTGGCAAACTGGGACTGATGGGGTTTCCTTTTTTACTCTTTATACTTCTATATTGTTTGATTCTTCTTTTTACAATGAATGTTATTTGTTACTTGTGTAAGAAAAAGCGATGCATTTACTTATTCAAAAATAAATGACAATAGGCAAAAAGGAAAGATTAGAGAGAGACTGCAAAAGACTCATAATCATCCAAAGCTAGTTCTCTCCAGCAATAAACAGGTGATGTCTTTTGTTACCTATTAGAATGGTAAAAAGATTTTAAAGTTTGATAATGCTCATGGCTGGAAAGCATAAAGAGAAATAGATGCTATTCTCTACTGTTGGTGGGAGGTTGGTACAGGGTCTTTGGAGGAAATCTTGCAGTGTGCATCAACATTTACGTACATGTATCTTTGGCCCAACAATACTACTGCTAGGAATTTGCCACATGCATATATACTCAAAAGCGTGTCAAGATGTAAATATATAAGGACGTTTACTGCAGAGTTTGTTCATATTGGCAAAAACTAAATGTCTATCATTCAAGTTTGGTTAAATATACTGTGGTTCATCTATTCATATTAAGAACAGTAAGCAGAGAGAGAGTGGAAGATGGCGGCCGAGTAGGAGGATCCTAGGTTTGTCTTGTCCCATGAACACAACTAGATAACTATCAAACTGAAATACCCCAGAAAGAGACCTAAAACTGACAGAACAAACCCCACAACTAAAGAGAGAAAAGAGGCCCCATTGAAGAAGGTAGGAAGTGCAGAGACATGGTTAAGGGGAGAAATGTATTGCAGGTGCTGTAGGGGAAAGATCTGTGGTCACAGAGAAGGGTAATAGAGGAGCACACAGGGGAAGACACAAGGAGAACATTTTCCCAAAGCCATTGGCTTGGAAAATGAGAGGGGCTGAATTTCATGAGTTCTTACATACAACCGGGGGCTTAAAGTCTGGAGCTTTAAAGGTCATCAGGATTCACTGAAATAGAGCCTAGGGGGCACTGCAATGGTCCAGGAGAGAAGGCAGCAAACATCCTGGGAGCAGTTTGGGAACAGTGATCTGAAGAACCCCTGAGGCACCCAGTAAGGGATTTTCACTCTTCTCAGAGTCCCTGAGAGGCAACTTTCACACAGAAGCTTCTCTGGGAAAAAGGAGCTGGCTGATGCCATTTCCACCTCCCACCCCTCAGCATAATAAATACAGAGCCACCTTCAGGAAGCAGCACAGCACACACTGGCTACCTAACTTGCTTACACCAAGCCCCACCACCCTGTACTCTGGCAGGACTGCCCTTCTCAGTCAAGCTTGCAATTTCAGTGCAGTGGGCCCCTCTTCTAGGAGACCAGCAGAAATCCCTTCCCACACTATGTCTTCCAACCCATGAGTGCTGCAAAGCCTCAGTTCTGGTAGAAATGGTGTCAGGTCTCATTTCACAAGCAGACCAGAGCACACCTAGTTAAAACTCACCACTTTCAGGCTAGGGACCAAACACTGCCCACAGCAGGCAAGGAGTGCCTCTGCAGATAACTTGCCTGAAAGATAGACAAGTCAGAAAACAATAGCAGATTGCATGAAGCACACACCAGAGACACTCCCTGAAGTGCCATGCCCTGGGCACTTTATGAACTCATAAAGGCATTACTTTCAGGAGCAAAAGACACAACTGGCTTTTATAACACAGAGAAGAAGACAGAAACTTATACAAAATGTAAAGATAGAGGTATTTATCCCAAAAGAAAGAATAATATAAAGCCAAAGCCAGAGGTCTAAGCAAAACAGATATAAGTAACATGCCTTGTGGATAATTTAAAGCAGCAATCATCAGGATACTCACTGGCCTTGAGAAAAGAATAGAAGACACCAGTGAGACTCTTATCACAGAGATTAAAAAGTTAAAAAAGAGGAGCACTTGGGTGGCTCAGTTAAACATCTGAGTCTTGATTTCAGCTCAGGTCAAAAAATAGAAAAATAAAGGCAAACTTCCAAATTTATTCTATGAGGCCAGCATTAACCCGATACCAAAACCAGAAAAAGACAACACTAAAAAAGAGAACTATAGGCTCCTGATGAACATGGATGCAAAAATTCTCAATAAAATACTAGCAAACTGAATCCAACAATACATTAAAAAATTATTCACCACTGTGGGGAATAAGCTTAGGAATTCCCTGAGCCTGCACTGATGGGTTAACAAGGCATAAAGAATTAGAAAGCCATAGGATGAACACACCCAAGTTTGGGTAAACAAGGTTAGGTAAATAAGATTAGGTAAAGGCCAAGGCCTCCAGTATGGGAAAAACGTATAGGACAACATCAGAAAGCTGCTTTCACAGGAAAGAAGGACCAAATTATGTAAACAGGTAAATAGGGCTATAAGACCACAGCAGTGAAGTTGCCCAGAGCGGAGCTAATTAGCAAAAGAAAGATGCCTTGTTGACCCTGAGGTAGCATGCTCTTTCTTGTCCCCAGGCCAGTTTAGGTAAACCAGAGGTGGGGCCTCAAGTTTGCTGTAAATAATCTTCCAGCACCAGAATCTTGTTTTGTATTGACCCAAACCCCTAACACTGTGTACCTCCAAAACCCCTTTTCCCCACGCCCATGACTTAATGGTCATGGTTTCATTGTCTGTGCACACCCATCACACTTGTAAGCCTTCTGATCCTAATAAAAATGGAGCAAGGACCCTTAGGGCTTTTGTCTCCTCCAAGACAGCCTCTCTCGCATTTTTAAAAAATTTGTATTTATTTTGAGAAAAAGAGTCAGAGTGTGAACAGAGAGAGAGGGAGACACAGAATCTGAAGCAGGCTCCAGGTTCTGAGCTGTCAACACAGAGCCTGACGTGGGGCTTGAACCCACGAGCCATGAGATCATGACCGGAGCCTAAGTCGGGCACTCAACTGAGCTACCCAGGTGCCCCAAGCCTCTCTTTCATTTTTAATCCTTCATCCCTCTCTTGCTGGACAAGAGAGATCTCCAGACACAGAGTCCATAACACTTCACAATCAAGTGAGATTTATTCCTGGGTTGCAAGTTCAATATTCACAAATTAATCAACATGATACACCACATTAATAAAATAAAGTTAAGAACCATATCCTTTAAATTCATGCAGAAAAAGCATTTGACAAAGCACAACATAAATTCATGATAAAAATCCCTCAACAAAGTGGGTTTAGAGGGAACATACTTCAACATAATAAAGGCCATATATGAAAAACCCACAGCTAACATCATCCTAAATGGGGAAAAACTGAGAGCTTTTCCTCTATGGTCAGTAACAAGACAGGGATGTCCACTCTCATCACTTTTATTCAACATAGTACTGGAAGTCCTAGCCACAGCAGACAAGAGAAAGAAATAAAAGGCATCCAAATAGGCAAGGAAGAAGTAAAACTTTCACTATTTGCAGATGACATGATACTATAAATAGAAAACCCTAAAGAGGCCACCAAAAAAACTGGTAGAACTGATAAATGAATTCAGTTAAGTCCCAGGATACAAGATCAATGTACAGAAATCTGTTGCATTTCTATACACCAATAATGAAGCAGCAGAAAGAGAAATTAAGGAATCAATACCATTTACAATTACACCAAAATAATAAGATACTTAGGAATAAACCCAACCAAAGAGGTGAAGAAATGTACTCTAAAAACCATCAAACACTGATTGAAGAAATTGAAGATGACACAATGAAATGGAAAGATATTCCATGTTCATGGATAGGAAGAACAAATGCTGTTGAAATGTCTATGCTACACAAAGCAATCTATACAATGCAATCTGTATCAAAATGCCAGCAGCACTTTTCAGAGCTTAAACAAAGAATCCTAAAATTTGTGTGGAACCACAAAAAGATCCTGAATAGTCAAAGCAACCTTGAAAAAGAAAAGCAAAGCTAGAGGCATCACAATACCATTCTTCAAGTTATATTACAAAGCTGTAGTGATCAAAACAGTATGGTACTGGAATGAAAATAGACACAGAGATCAATAGAACAGAATAGAAAGCCCAGAAATGAACCCACAATCATATGGCCAATGAATCTTTGACAAAGCAGGAAAGAATATCCGAAGGGAAAAAGACAGTCTTTTCAACAAATGGTATTGGAAAAACTGAACAGTCACTTTCAAAAGAATGAAACTGGACCACTTTCTTACTCAAAAAACAAAAGTAAATTTAAAATGGATTAATGACCTAAATGTGAGATAGGAAACCATAAAAATCCTAGAGGATAACACAGGTAGTAACTTCTTTGACATTGGCCATAGAAACTTTTTTCTAGATATGTCTTTTGAGGCAAGGGAAACAAAAGCAAAAGTAAACTATTGGGACTACATCAAAATAAAAAGTTTCTGAGGAGCAAAAGAAATAATCCACAAAACTAAAAGGCAACCTATGGAATGGGAGAAGATATTTGCAAATGAAATATCTGATAAAGGGTTAGTATCCAAAATATATAAAGGACTGATAAAACTCAACACATGAAAAAAGAAAGAATACAATTAAAAATGGGCAGAGGACATGAATAGACATTTCTCCAAAGAAGACATCCAGATGACCAACAGATATGTGAAAAGACGCTCATCATTGCTTATCATCTGGGAAATACAAATAAAAACTGCAATGAGATTTCACTTCATACCTGTCAGAATGACTAAAATCAACAACACAGGAAACAACAGGTGTTTGTGAGGATATTGAGAAAGGGGAACCCTCTTGCACAGGTGGTGAGAATGCAAACTGGTGCAGCTGCTCTGGAAAACAGTATGGAGGTTTCTCAACAATTGTGCTACAGTATTTACCCAAAGAATACAAAAACACTAATTCAAAGGAATATATAAACCCTAGTGTTTACGGTAGTGTTATGAACAACAGAAAAATTATGGAAACAGCCCAAGTGTCCATTGATGAACACTGATGAACATAGATGAATGGATAAAGAAGTGGCATGCATGTATGTGTAAATATATATATATGAATATATATATATATATATATATATATATATATATATATATAACACTCGGCCATAAAAAAGAATGAAATCTCACCATTTGCAATGACATGGATAGAGCTAGAGAGTATTATCCTAAGTGAAATAAGTCAGTCAGAGAAAGACAAATACCATATGATCTCACTTATATGTGGAACCTAAGAAACAACTGAGAAAAAAAAAAATATATATATATATAGAGAGAGAGAAACCAGGAAATAGACTCTTAACTATAGAGAACTGTTGGTTACCAGAGGGAGGTGGGTGGAGGAATGGGTGAAACAGGTGATGGGGATTAAGGAATTCACTGGTTGTGATGAGCAATGGGTAAGGTATGGAATTGTTGAATCATTATATTAAACACCTGAAACTAATATAACACTTATTATATATTAACTATATTATTATATAACACTTGTTATAAAATAATAATATATATAACACATAACACTTATAGTATGGTAACCACACTGGAATTAAAAAAAAATTTTTTTAAGAAGTAGGTTAAAAATATATGTCTAGAAAATGATACACTGATCAAAAAAATATGTCATGGTTATACTAATATCAGATAATGTAGACTTCAGAATGGGCCAGCTCCTGGAAAAAATATACACTATCAAAACTCACCCAAGGTGAAATAGATAATCTTAAAAGTCCTACGGTGATTAAAGGAATTTTATCAGTAATTTTTAAAGCTTTGGAAAAAGATATCTTAAAGCCCAGATGACTTCGCTAAAGAATGCAACCAAACACTTATGGGGGAATTAACATTAATTTTATGAAACATTTTCCAGAAAATAGAAAAGGAGGGAATGCTTCCCAATTCGTTTTGTGAGACCAGCATCACCCTGATGTCAAAATCTAAGATGATGGTTTTTTTTTTTTAAAAGAAAGCAACCAAAGACCAGGATCTCTCAGAACATAAACATAAGACCCCTTAACAAAATATTAGCAAACAGAATTCATTAATATATGAAAATAATTATATAGTACAATCCAGTATAATTTATATCAGAAATGCAAGGCTCATTCAATTTTTAAGAACCAATCAAGGTAATCCATGATACTTACAGGCTAAAGAAAAAAAAATCCCATAATTATACCAGTTGATGTGGAGAAAGCATTTGATGAAATGTAACATTCATTCCTGAGGAAAACTCTCAACAAATTCAGAATAAAAACAGAATTTCCTAAACTTGATAAAGAGCACCTATAAGAAAACCTACAGCTAATGTCATACCTAATAGTGAAAGACTTAATGCTTTTCACCTAAGATCATGAACAAGTCAAGGAGGTCAGTTTTCATCACTCTTACTTATCATAGTACTAGAAGTCTTAACCAGTAATACAGGTAAGAAAAGGAAATATAAGGCATACAGATAGGAAAAGAAGAAATAAAACTGCACTTATTTGTAGATGATATGATTTGTTACATGAATAAACACAAGTAATCTATAAGAACTCCAAGAACTAATGAGTGAATTTAACATCACAGGAAACAAGGTCAACAAACAAAAATAATCTACCTCTTTATACTATCAATAAACTATTGGTAACCAAAATTAAAAACACAGTGCACTTACAAACATTTCACCAAAAAAAAAAAACAAAAAAAAAAAAAACAGAAAAAAAACCCCAGACATACTTAAATATAAATGTAAGAAAACATGGACAGAATCTTTATTTTGAAAACTATAAAACCTTGATGAAAGAAGTCAAAGAAGGAAGATGGTGGTGTAGGAGGACACTGGGCTCACCGCATCCTGAGAATCACTTATTATTATTATCACTTATTATTATTGCCATTTATTATGCATCCACTTATTGAAATGGTACTGCAGTGGCTGCTGAATGGGGCTATGCCACCTTCTCTAAGAAACCTATCCCAACACCCTCCCTCTACCCACCCCTCCCCCTAGTTAGTTCTTTTCTCTATGCGCCCTCAGCACTGTATGCATGCTTTTACCTCTATTATAGTTTGTTGAATGAATGAGTGATGAAAGAAAGACAGAAAGACAAAAAGAAGCTTATCTCAGGTTCCAGAATATGCAGACATCACCCTGCCACTAATGACTAATGGAATTGATGATCAAGCCACACTACCTTGCCTAATTTCATCCATAAACATGATTCATGTCTGTTTCTGTTTGATTTTCAAGGTGAAATTGTGGATTAAGTTGGAAGCTGATTCTTATTAAATAGATATTTATGATACCTATTCCTTGCCAAGCACTATGCTACTAGGCACACTGGAACTATAAAGATAAATAAGACATGGAGATCCTGGAAAGATGGCGGCCTAGGAGGATGCTAGGCTGCTGATCACTTAGATTCCACCTACACCTGCCTAACTAACCCAGAAAACTGCCAGAGGATTAGCAGAACAGAGTCTCCGGAGCCAAGCACAGATGAGAGGCCCACGGAAGAGGGTAGGAAGGGCAGAGAGGCAGTGCGTGCTCCACGGACTGGCGGGAGGGAGCCGGGGCAGAGGGGCAGCCCGCCGGCCAAGCAGAGCCCCCAAGTCTGGCTGGCAAAGGCAGAGGGGCCGGACAGAGTGTGTTCCAAAAGCAAGAAGGACTTGACATCTGGAAGGTTATAAGCTAACAGCTCTGCTCGGAGAACTGGAGGGCTGGAGGACAACAGGAGGGAGAGTTGTTGAACCTCAGACAACAGAGCTCAGCTTGGTGGGGAACAAAGGCGCTCACCAGCGCCATCTCCCTCGCCCATCCCCCAGCCAAAAATCCCAAAGGGAACCAGTTCCTGCCAGGGAACTTGCTTGCACCACCCAAACACCCAAGGCTGTGCTTCTGCGGATCCATCCCTGCGGGGGTTCTGACTTCCTCTTCGTGCTGCAGGGCCCCTCCCAAAGCGGATCACCAAAGGAAAAGCGAGCTGAGCCTGCCCCTCCCGCCCCTGTGCAACTTGCTGATCCACCCCAGCTAATACGCCACATCCCCAGCACCACAAGCCTGGCAGTGTGCAAGTAGCCCAGACGGGCCACGCCACCCCACAGTGAATCCCACCCCTAGGAGAGGGGAAGAGAAGGCACACACCAGTCTGACTGTGGCCCCAGTGGTGGGCTGGGAGCAGACATCAGGTCTGACTGCGGCCCCACCCACCAACGCAAGTTATTCAAGACAGCACAGGAGAAGTGCCCCACATTCCCGCACCACTCCAGGGACTATCCAAAATGACGAAATGGAAGAATTCCCCTCAAAAGAATCTCCAGGAAATAGCAACAGCTAACGAACTGATCAAAAACGATTTAAACAATATAACAGAAAGTGAATTTAGAATAATAGTCATAAAATTAATCACTGGACTTGAAAACAGTATAGAGGAGAGCAGAGAATCTATTGCTACAGAGATCAAGGGACTAAGGAACAGCCAGGGGGAGCTAAAAAATGCTACTAATGAACTGCAAAATAAAATGGAGATGACCACAGCTTGGATTGAAGAGGCAGAGGAGAGAATAGGTGAAATAGAAGATAAAATTATGGAAAAAGAAGAAGCTGAGAAAAAGAGAGATAAAAAAATCCAGGAGTATGAGGGGAAAATTAGAGAACTAAGTGATACACTAAAAAGAAATAATCTATGCATAATTGGTATTCCAGAGGAGGAAGAGAGAGGGAAAGGTGCTGAAGGTGTACTTGAACAAATTATAGCTGAGACCTTCCCTGATCTGGGGAAGGAAAAAGGCATTGAAATCCAAGAGGCACAGCGAACTCCCTTCAGACATAACTTGAAATGATCTTCTGCACAACATATCATAGTGAAACTGGCAAAATACAAGGATAAAAAGAAAATTCTGAAAGCAGCTAGGGATAAACGTGCTCTAACATATAAAGGGAGACCTATAAGACTAGTGACCAATCTCTCTACTGAAACTTGGCAGGCCAGAAAGGAATGGCAGGATCTTCAATGTGTTGAACAGAAAAAATATGCAGCCGAGAATCCTTTATCCAGCAAGTCTGTCATTTAGAATAGAAGGAGAGATAAAGGTCTTCCCAAACAAACAAAAACTGAAGGAATTCGTCACCACTAAACCAGCCCTACAAGAGATCCTAAGGGGGAACCTGTGAGACAAAGTACCAGAGACATCGCTACAAGCATGAAACCTACGGACATCACAATGACTCTAAACCCATATCTTTCTATAAGAACACTGAATGTAAATGGACTAAATGTGCCAACCAAAAGACATAGGGTATCAGAATGGATAAAAAAACAAGACCCATCTACTTGCTGTCTACAAGAGACTCATTTTAGACCTGAGGACACCTTCAGATTGAGAGTGAGGGGATGGAGAACTATTTATCCTGCTACTGGAAGCCAAAAGAAAGCTGGAGTAGCCATACTTATATCAGACAAACTAGACTTTCAATTAAAGGCTGTAACAAGAGATGAAGAAGGGCATTATATAATAATCACAGGGTCTCTCCATCAGGAAGAGCTAACAATTATAAATGTCTATGCGCCGAATACCGGAGCCCCCAAATATATAAAACAATTACTCATAAACATAAGCAAACTTATTGATAAGAATGTGGTAATTGCAGGGGACTTTAACACCCCACTTACAGAAATGGATAGATCATCTAGACACACGGTCAATAAAGAAACAAGGGCCCTGAATGATACATTGGATCAGATGGACTTGACAGATAGACTTAGAACTCTACACCCAAAGCAACAGAATATACTTTCTTCTCGAGTGCACATGGAACATTCTCCAAGATGTATCACATACTGGGTCACAAAACAGCCCTTCATAAGTATACAAGAATTGAAATCATACCATGCACACTTTCAGACCTCAATGCTATGAAGCCTGAAATCAACCACAGGAAAAAGTCTGGAAAACCTCCAAAAGCATGGAGGTTAAAGAACACCCTACTAAAGAATGAATGGGTCAACCAGGCAATTAGAGAAGAAATTAAAAAATATATGGAAACAAATGAAAATGAAAATACAACAATCCAAACGCTTTGGGATGCAGTGAAGGCAGTCCTGAGAGGCAAATACATCACAGTCCAGGCCTATCTCAAGAAAAAAGAAAAATCCCAAATACAAAATCTAACAGCACACCTAAAGGAAATAGAAGCAGAACAGCAAAGACAGCCTAAAGCCAGCAGAAGAAGAGATATAATAAAGATCAGAGCAGAAATAAACAATATAGAATCTAAGAAAACTGTAGAGCAGATCAATGAAACCAAGAGTTGGTTTTTTGAAAAAATAGACAAAAGTGATAAACCTCTAGCCAGGCTTCTCAAAAAGAAAAGGGAGATGACCCAAACAGATAAAATCATGAATGAAAATGGAATTATTACAACCAATCCCTCAGAAATACAAGCAATTATCAGGGAATACTATGAAAAATTATATGCCAACCGACTGGACAACCTGGAAGAAATGGACAAATTCCTAAACACCCACACACTTCCAAAACTCAATCAGGAGGAAATAGAAAGCCTGAACAGACCCATAACCCTGGGATGCAGGGCTGGTTCAACATTCGCAAATCAATCAGCGTGATACATCACATCAATAAAAGAAAAGAGAAGAACCATATGATCCTGTCAATCGATGCAGAAAAAGCATTTGACAAAATTCAGCATCCTTTCTTAATAAAAACCCTCGAGAAAGTTGTGATAGAAGGAACATACTTAAACATCATAAAAGCCATTTATGAAAAGCCCAAAGCTAACATCATCCTCAATGGAGAAAAACTGAGAGCTTTCTCCCTGAGATCAGGAACACGACAGGGATGTCCACTCTCACCGCTGGTGTTTAACATAGTGCTGGAAGTGCTAGCATCAGCAATCAGACAACAAAAGGAAATCAAAGGCATCAAAATTGGCAAAGATGAAGTTAAGCTTTCGCTTTTTGCAGATGACATGATATTATACATGGAAAACCCGATAGACTCCACCAGAAGTCTGCTGGAACTGATACATGAATTTAGCAAAGTCGCAGGATACAAAATCAATGTACAGAAATCAGTTGCATTCTTACACACTAATAATGAAGCAACAGAAAGACAAATAAAGAAACTGATCCCATTCACAATTGTACCAAGAAGCATAAAATACCTAGGAATAAATCTAACCAAAGATGTAAAAGATCTGTATGCTGAAAACTATAGAAAGCTTATGAAGGAAATTGAAGAAGATATAAAGAAATGGAAAAACATTCTGTGCTCATGGGTTGGAAGAATAAATATTGTTAAAATGTCAATACTACCCAAAACTATCTACACATTCACTGAAATCCCAATCAAAATTGCACCAGCATTCTTCTCGAAACTAGAACAAGTAATCCTAAAATTCATATGGAACCACAAAAGGCCCCGAATAGCCAAAGTAATTTTGAAGAAGAAGACCAAAGCAGGAGGCATCACAATCCCAGACTTTAGCCTCTACTACAAAGCTGTCATCATCAAGACAGCATGGTATTGGCACAAAAACAGACACATAGACCGATGGAATAGAATAGAAACCCCAGAACTAGACCCACAAAAGTATGGCCAACTAATCTTTGACAAAGCAGGAAAGAATATCCAATGGAAAAAAGATAGTCTCTTTAACAAATGGTGCTGGGAGAACTGGACAGCAACATGCAGAAGGTTGAAACTAGACCACTTTCTCACACCATTCACAAAAATAAACTCAAAATGGATAAAGGACCTGAATGTGAGACAGGGAACCATCAAAACTGTAGAGGAGAAAAGTAGGAGAAAACCTATCTGACCTCAGGTGCAGCAATCTATTACTTGACACATCCCCAAAGGCAAGGGAATTAAAAGCAGAAATGAACAATTGGGACCTCATGAAGATGAAAGTCTTATGCACTGCAAAGGAAACAACCAACAAAACTAAAAGGCAACCAATGGAATGGGAAAAGATATTTGCAAATGACATATCGGACAAAGGGCTAGTATCCAAAATCTATAAAGAGCTCACCAAACTCCACACCCGAAAAACAAAGAACCCAGTGAAGAAATGAGCAGAAAACATGAATAGACACTTCTCTAAAGAAGACATCCGGATGGCCAACAGGCACATGAAAAGATGCTCAATGTCGCTCCTCATCAGGGAAATACAAATCAAAACCACACTCAGATATCACCTCACACCAGTCAGAGTGGCCAAAATGAACAAATCAGGAGACTCTAGATGCTGGAGAGGATGTGGAGAAACGGGAACCCTCTTGCACTGTTGGTGGGAATGCAAATTGGTGCCGCCACTCTGGAAAACAGTGTGTAGGTTCCTCAAAAAATTAAAAATAGACCTACCCTATGACCCAGCAGTAGCAATGCTAGGAATTTACCCAACGGATACAGGAGTACTCATGCATAGGGGCACTTGTACCCCAATGTTTATAGCAGCACTCTCAACAATAGCCAAATTGTGGAAAAAGCCTAAATGTCCATCAACTGATGAATGGATAAAGAAATTGTGGTTTATATACACAATGGAGTACTACGTGGCAATGAGAAAGAATGAAATATGGCCCTTTGTAGCCACGCGGATGGAACTGAAGCGTGTGATGCTAAGTGAAATAAGCCATACAGAGAAAGACAGATACCATATGTTTTCACTCTTATGTGGATCCTGAGAAACGTAACAGAAACCCATGGTGGAGGGGAAGGAAAAAAAAAGAGGTTAGAGTGGGAGAGAGCCAAAGCATAAGAGACTCTTAAAAACTGAGAACAAACTGAGGGTTGGTGGGGGGTGGGAGGGTGGTGTGGGTGAGTGATGGGTATTGAAGAGGGCATCTTTTGGGATAAGCACTGGGTGTTGTATGGAAACCAATTTGACAATAAATTTCATATATTGAAAACAAAAGAAGTCAAAGAAGATTTAAATATGCCATGTATAGATTGGAAGGCTCTACATCATAAAGATATTAAATCTCCCGAAACTGATTTATACATTCATCGGATTTTTTTTGTTGATAAAGACAAGCTTAACTTATTTTTTTAGAGAGAGAGAGAGGGGGGGCGCAAGTGAGCTAGGGGAGAGAAAGAAAGAGAGAGAGAATCCCACGAGGGGCAGAGAGAGGGAGAGAGAGAGCAGGGCTCAGCCAAAGTGGGGCTCGAGCTCAGGAGCCATGAGATTATGACTTAAGCCGAAGTCAGATGCTTAACTGACTGAGCCACCCAGGTACCCAAAGACAAGCTTATCTTAAAACTTATCTGGAATGGCAAAGATGTTAAAATAGTTAAACAGTATTGAAATGGAGAGAGAAAGTGGAAGGAATCACACTGCCAAGTTTTAAGACTTATTATGTACCTACAATAATCAAGTGTCTGTGGTATTGGGGGATGCACAGACCCACAGAACAATGGAACAAAATATAGAATCCAGAAATAGACACACACCAATCTGCTCAGCTAATTTTTTACAAAGAAGCAAATACAATCTAATGGAGAAAGGATAGTCTTTTCAACAAATGGTGCTATAATAACTGGACATCAAAACCTCACAAAATATGAGCCTCTACCTAACTCTCATACCTTAAACAAAGATGAACTCAAATGAGTCATAGATTTAAATGTAAAATGGAAAAATATAAAACTTTTTTTGCAGAGAACATAGGAAGAAATCTTTGTGACCTTGGGTTAGAGGAAGAGTTCTTAAATATGACACCAAAAGCACAATCCATTAAAAACATAAATTGAACTTTTTTGGGGGCACCTGAGTGGCTCAGTCTGACTTTGGCTCAGGTCATGATCTCACGGTTCATGAGTTCAGGCCCTGCTTCAGGCTCTGCTGACAGCTGAGAGCCTGGAGCCTGCTTTGGATTCTGTCTCTCCCTCTCTCTCTGCCCCTCCCCAACTTTCACTCTATCTCTCTCTTTCAAAAATGAATAAAGAAATAACAAGACAAGGTGTAAACTGGGAAAAAATATTTGCAAACCTCAGATCCAACAAAGGACTTATGTACAGAATACAAATAATGCTCTAAATTCAATAGAAGGCAAACAATCTGGTTCAAAAATTGGCAAAAACTTGAACAGACACTTTACGAAAGAAGATGATTGGATCTAAAAACTCATTAAGAGATTTTCAACATCACTTGTTATTAGTGAAATGCAAATTAAAATCATAATGAGATATCATTATACACCTATTAGAATGGCTACCATGAAAAATACTGACAATACCAAGTGCTGACAAGGAAATGTAGCCATTGGAACTTTTATACATTTCTGGTGGGAATGAAAAATGGTAGAACTACTCTGGAAAGCAGTCTGGCAACTTTTTAGCATATAACCCAGCGGTTGCACTCCTGGGTATTTATCCTAGAGAAATGTAAATGTATGTTCACACAAAAAACCTGGGGTGCCTGGGTTGAACATCTGACTCTTGATTTCAGCTGAGGTCATGATCTTACGGTTTGTGGGATCGAGTCCTGCATCTGGCTCTTTGCTGTGCCTACTTGGGATTCTCTCTCTCTCTCTCTCTCTCTCTCTTTCTGCCCCTCACATGCTTGCTGCTCTCTCTCTCTCTCAAAATAAATAAATAAACTTAAAAAAACCACCTGTACATGAATATTCATAGCAGCTTTATGTATAATAGCCCCAAACTGGAAATAACCTCCTTCAATGGCTGAATGATTAAACAAATTATTATACATCCATACAATGAATTACTACTTAGATGTTAGGAGAAATAACTACTGATGCAGGCAACAACAGGGATGGATCTCTAGGGATTCATGCTGAGTAAAAGAAAGCTAATCCCAAAAGATTACATACTTTGTGATTCCATTTCTATAACATTCTGAAAATGACAGAATTATAGATGGAGAGCAGCTAAGAAAAGATAGGGAAGGAGAGGGAGTGTGTAATTATAAAGCGGCAGCATGGGGAGTTCCTTTATTGTGACAGAACCCTTCTGTCTCTTGATTGTGGTGAGGATTATATCCATCTGCACATGTGATAAAATGTAATAGAATTAGACACAAACACACACTAAAAATGAGCCTGTGCAAAAACTGCTAAAATCTGAATAAAAGCTATAGTCTAGATAATTGTATTGAGCCAATTAACTTTCCTGGTTTTGATATGCACTTTAATTATATAAGATTCCACTGTTAAGGGAAACTGGGAAAGGGGACACAGGACCTCTCTGTGCTAATTTTGCTACTTCTTGTGAGGCCATAATAATTAAGAAATAAAAAGTTAAAAAGAGAAAAAAACCTAGAGTTGGCTAGTTAAAGCTATCCTCTAATGTTGCCGCACTCATATAGCCTTTGTTTTCTAAAGATTATTTGCCCAAGGGTGACTTTTCAGAATGTAAATCTTGTTGCCACTGAATATCTCTTGATTTTTAGGAGCTACCAGACTGAAAAAATGCAAAATCGAATACTTGGGCAAATTATTAGCCCTAAAATAAAGGTTCTTAACCTGGAGTCCATGGACCAGGTTTTTCAAGTCTGATAATGACCTCTTTGATATTTTAGAATGGTGTTATGGGGTTTATTTAGAAGCTATATGCACACATGAGAAAATATTTGTCAAGTACTGATAATTAAAATTTAAAATGAAAGTCTCCGAGTCCCAGAACTCTAGTCTTTCTATCCAAATGTAATTTCACATTTGACACTCTTTGTGTAGTGTCCCAGGGAGAAAAAAAAACCCACAAATGGTAGCATACTATATCCACAGTCCCTTGCTGTGGGTTAAAAATACATCATTAAGATCATTCCATATCAGCACAGCTCTACCTCTTGCTTTTAAATAGCATACTGTTCTTTTTTTAAGTTTTTATTTAAATTCCAATTAGTTAACATATAGTGTAATATAAGTTTTAGGTGTACATTATAGTAATTCAACACTTCCCTACAACACTCTGTGCTCCTCACAAGTACACTCCTTAATCCTCATCACCTATTTAACCCATGACCCACCCACCTCCCCTCTAGTAACCATCAGTTCATCTTCTATAGTTCAGAGTCTGTTTCTTGGTTTGCCTCTCTCTTTTTTCCCATTTGCTCATTTGTTTTGTTTCTTAAATTCCACATATGTGTAAGATCATATGGTATTTGTCTTTCTCTGACTTCTTTTGCTTAGCATAATACTCTCTAGCTCCATCCATGTCATTGCAAATGGCAAGATTTCATCCTTTCTTATGGCTGAGTAATATTCATATATATATATATATATATATATATATATATATATATTTTGTTTGTTTTGTTTTGTTTTGTTTTCTTGGTTGACCCACTCATTGTTTATTAGCATGTGAAAGGGCGGGCCTACGCCGGCCGTCTCCATCTTGTTCTGTGTTCTCCACCTTGAGTGACTATGTCCCCGACATGACCCCTTTTCCGGGAAAATCGCAGAAACCTCAGACTGCGCCTCCTCCCCTTGAGTAACCTCCCGCTCACCCGTTCAAACTTCCTGATCAAAACACGCCCAGCGACCTGCGTAACAGGACTCCGACCCTTCCCCAGCCAATCGGCCGAGGCCACGACCCTTCCCCAGCCAATCGGTTGAGGCCACAGCCATTACCTCACCAACTGCCCCTAGACCCCTATAAAACCTTTGTGCTTTTGAAACTCGCTCTCTCTCCCTGGTATCTCACCGCTGCATCGGTGCAGGTAGGGGATTGAGCTCGAGCTAGCTCGAATAAAGGCTCTTTGCTTTTGCATCGGACTCCGCTCCCTAGTGGTCTTTGGGGATCACGAATTCTGGGCATAACACATGTAGTTATTTAACCTGCATGTGTTTGTGTGCTTTCCAGGATTTTTTTTCTTGTTGATTTCCTAGTGTTGTTGTCAGAAAAGATTCATGGTATAACCTCAGTCTTTTTGAATTTGTTGAGGCTTGTTTTGTGGCCTAATATGTGATCTAATCTGGAGAATGTTCCATGTATACTTGAAAAGAATGTATATTCTGCTGTTTTAGGATGGAATGTTCTGACCAGTTCATCTGGTCCAATGTGTCATTCAAATCCATTATGTCCTTGTTGATTTTCTGTTTGGATGATTTATTGAGGTAAGTGGAGTGTTAAAGGCCCTTACTATTATTGTATTAGTATCGATTATTTCCTTTATATTTGCTATTAACTGCCTTATGTTTTTGGTGTTCTCATGTTGGGTGCATAACTATTTACAATTATTATATCTTCTTGTTGGATTGTACCATTGTTGCATCCACACGACTCCTGAAACAGAATGCTACGGGCACCAGTGACAGTCACAACAAAATTTATTGCAATGAGAGGCAAGGCCAACCAATTGGGACTGACACTCTTGACCAGAGTGCAGTCTCGAACAGCTGGGGTACAGAGTTTTTATAGCCGACCACATTGTCTTATCATCACCTGGGGACAGAACAAAGAAATAGTTCCCAAATGGGGGTGGAAACAGTTCAGACATGCCCTTGCCCCAATCCAATCAAACACTAAACCAGTTGATTTTCCTTAAACTTTTGTTCCTTTGATTGATAAGACAAGGCTGTTATCTCTTAATCTACAGTGTTAAAACAAAGCTGTTATTTCTTAAGGCTACAAGTTAGCCCTACACTACAATTTAACCCTTACATTATGAGTGCTTTATCTCTGATATGTTCTTTTTTTATCTCTTTGTCAAGAGTCTCACTGATGTCCTCCACCCTTCTCTGGAGAACTTTTATGATCATTACTTTAAATTCTCTGTCAGACATATTACTTATTTCTGTTTTGCTTAGATCTTCTGTTGTAATTTTGTCCTGTTCTTTCATTCGGAACATATTCCTCTGTCTCCTTATTTTGTCTACCTTTCTGTGTCTGTTTCCATGTGTTAGGAAGGTCAGCTACATTTTCCACCCTTGAAAGTAGTGGACTTATGAAGGAGAGGTCCTGTAGCGCCCTGCAGTGCAGTGTTCCCCATTCCCCAGGACCTGGTGCTTCAAGTGTGTCTCCCATGTGTGTTGCTTTCATCTTGATGTTGTTGTGTGAGTTGCTTTTTCTTTCAGTCCAGCCGTCTGCACTGACTCTGTTGTGGGCTATTCTTGCTCTCTGTGGTGTTAGGGAGACCCAGGCAGTCTGGCTCTGATGGGGTATGACTACAGGAGGGCTCAGGGGCAGGGTGGCAGTGTTAGCAATATTTCTGCTGAACCACTCATCCTAGGCAAGATTTCCTGAAACAGGGTGGCCAGAGGTGCAGCATATGTGCATGAGGTGGCTGGGTAGGGGACGTGCACAGTGTTACCAAAATTTGGGCTGGTCCCAGGGACAAGGCCATCATGCTTAGAGTGGGCGAGTCCTCAGGAAAATGCATGGACAGGGTACACTGCTAGCAGGTTAGGTAGCAAGTGTCTGTGTAGCACTGCCTCCTGCGGGTGGCTCTGTTTTTATGCTGAGATGCAGAGGAGGAAAATGGCACCTGCAAGCTCCACTGTTCCTGGAGAAGTTCCCCAACATGCTCCAAAATCATTATAAACAGATCTTCTTCCTTCTAGTCCCATTGTTATGCAAAGTGTTGCTTCTGTGTTGCCTCAGGCTGCTGTCTCTTTCAGGGAGGGGTACCAGCTATCACTTGCTATCCAGGCTTGGGCAGTGCTGAGTCAGCTGACTTTTAAAGCTCTAGGCTCCAAGTTCTGCTAAGTTATACAAACTCACAGATTTAGCCCCTCTGGTTTTCAAAGACAGACATTATTGAGACTTGTCTTCCCCTTGTGGGCTCCCTGGTGGGAGGGCCTGTTTCTCTTACTCTCTGTGCCTAAAGCTCTCTCCCTCCTGAGGGCTGCTCCTGACCATACTTCTGTCCTTTCTAAGCTCTCAGATATGGCTTATTCTCTTCACTTAGTTGTGGAGATTGTTCTGCCAGTCTTCAGCTCACTCTCTGGTTTGTTTAGACAGATGTGAGTGATATCTAGTTGTAAACATGGGACAGGGTGAGCTTAGGGTCTTCCTACTCTACCATTCTTCCAAGCTCCTCCCTTATTTTTAGTTTACTTCTATTGTTATATTTGAAATGAATTTCTTGTAAACATCAAATAGTCTTAAATGACAAAAGAGAAAGTCTCAAACAAAGAGATCAAAATATAAAGAAAAGCCAAATGGAAATTTTAGGACTGAAAAATATAATAACCAAAAAATTTTAAGCACACCATAATGACAGAATGGGGACAATAAAGGGAAGAATCAGTGACTAGACCAATAGAAATCATCCAGTAAAACCAACAGAAATCAGACATATTTTTTAAAACATGAACAGGGCCTAGAAACATGTGGAACAATAATAGAATATACAACATTCATATCACCAGAGTCCCAGAAGGAGAAGCTAAAGATGAAGCTGAAAATATTAGAAGAAATAATGGCTGAGTTTTTTTTTTCCAATTTAGTCAAAAGACATAGCATACAGGGGCACCTGGGTGACTCAGTGGATTAAGCGTCTGACTTGGGCTAAGGTTGTGATCTCATGGTTTCTGAGTTCAAGCCCCTCATTGGGCTCTGTGCTGACAGCTCAGAACCTGGAGCCTGCTTTGGATTCTGTGTCTCCCTCTCTCTGCCCCTCCCCCCTCTCAAAAAATAAATAAATATTTTTTTTAAAAAGACATAGCATACGGATTCAAGAAACTGAGAGAAAACCAAACAGGATAAACCCAAAGAAATTCATGCCCAGACACTTCATAATAAAACTTCTGAAAATTGGGGTGCCTGGGTGGCGCAGTCGGTTGAGCGTCCGACTTCAGCCAGGTCACGACCTCGCGGTCCGTGAGTTCGAGCCCCGCGTCAGGCTCTGGGCTGATGGCTCGAGCCTGGAGCCTGTTTCCGATTTTGTGTCTCCCTCTCTCTCTGCCCCTCCCCCGTTCATGCTCTGTCTCTCTCTGTCCCAAAAATAAATAAAAAACGTTGAAAAAAAAAATTAAAAAAAAAAAAAAAAAAACTTCTGAAAACTAAGACCAAAAAAAATCTTAAAAAACAATTTTATACAAAATCATAGATCCAAATGATAGTGGAATTCTCAAGCCATGGAGGCCAAAAGAAAGTGGCACATTTTTTAAGTGTTGGGAAAAAAAAGGCTGGGTCAATACAGAATTCATGATCTATCAAAAATATCTTTCAGGAAGGCACTTGTAGTGATGAGCACTGGGTATTGTATGTAAGTGATGGATCATGAAATTTAACACCTGAAACTAATGTTACACAATATGTTAACTAACTGGAATCTAAATAAAAACTTGAAAACAAAATCCTTCAGGAATGAAGAGAAAATAAAGACATTTTCAAATAAGGAAAATTAACAAAATTTGTCACTAGTGGTACTGTTTTAAAAGAATGACCAAAGGAATTTTTCATACAGAAAGGAAACGGCAATGAAAGGAAAACTTGGGACATCAAGAATGAAGAAAGACCAACTGAACAGGTAAATATAATAGATTACGTATCTCCTTCTAAGTCTTAAAAATTGTTTAGAAATGTTTTTATGTTTTAAAAAATTGTTATATTATTGAAAACAAAACTACATTGTCTGATGTGGTTCACAATGTATGTAAAGGAAGTATTTAGGATAAGTTAATTATAATGTGAGAACATAGGGACACCTGGGTGTCTCAGTCGGTTAAGCGTCCAAATTCGGCTCAGGTCATGATCTCCCTGCTCATGAGTTTGAGCCCCACGTGGGGCTCTGTGCTGACAGCTTAGAGCCTGGAGCCTACTTTGGATTCTGTGTGTGTCTCTCTCTCTGTCCCTCCCCTGCTCTCTCTCTCTCTCTTTCCCTCAAAAAGAAATAAACATTAAAACAATTTTAAAAATGTGGGAGCATAATAGGACCAAAATGGACCTATATTTCACATGAAGTAGTAAAATGTCAATACGAGGAAGATGTGATAAATTACATGTATATACTACGATTCCTAGAACAAGTAAAAGCAAACAAAAAACAAAACAAAAAACCTGTACAAAGATGCCATTTACATCTGGCATTACAATTTTCCCTCCAATTTCAGATAACCTTCCTTTGACCATTTCACAATAACTCACAAACTGCAATATTTCAACACTTGCTTCACACTTTTTTGCCTTTCCTAGATTGTCAATCTTTCCTGAATAGAATGTAAGCTCTAGAGGGCATAAAACTTGTCTGTTTTGCCTATTACTGTGTCTCCAGAATGTAGAACAACGGCCTGGCACATAGTAGCTGCCTTGCCACATAGCAGCTGACAAATATTAATTGAATGAAGAATGAATGAATGAACTTTGGCAAAAAAGATAAATACTAAAAAGGGAAATCTAAGACTAACATTATTTGTAAACAATATGATTGTTTACATAAAAATCCAAAACAATCAACTGAGAAGCCATTAGAGCCAATAAAAATAATTAAGCAAAGTGAAAAAATACAAGAGCAACATACACAAAGCAATAATGTTTTTATATACCAGCAATAATTTACTAGAAAATGTAATAAAGAAAAGATCCCAGGCACAATAACTCCCAGAACTATCAATTGCCTAGGGGAAAAAAACTAACAATATGTGTACAAAATCTAGATAAAGAAAAATATAAAACTTTACTGATGGGCATAAAAGAATATATGAATGAGGTGAGAGAAATATTATCTTTCAGTATGGTAAAATCAACATTGTAAAGATGTCAGCTACTTTAAAAAGTTTATAAATTTAATCCCAATCAAAATCCTAATGATATTTTTTGCAGAATTCAATAAATTGATTCTAAAAAATTTCTTGGGATGAATATTTATTTGGAGAAAAAAATAATTAAAAATCCCTTGGAAGAGAAAATGTAGGAGAATAGCTGAGACAATTTTTTTGTGCAAATACACAGCCTTACAGACCACCAGGAATCTGTGAAAGCCTACTATGCCTGTCTCGTTCCTCAGATACCCCTGTTACATTTCCGGTTGTTCTGCCAATCTGTTGCTTTCTCTAGCCTGTCCAGAGACCTCAGATTACTTGAGATATTTGCCGAATTCCCTTAGCTTTACCCAAGACTCCACATTTCTTCTTAAATGCTTCACAATTTGTTGTATGCTTTTGGTCACCTTTCTAGCTCCCTAAGGGAACTGGCAGGAGATTTGCCCTACCAGGTAATCAAAATGTACCACAGAGGTGTAGTAATTAAAATGATGTGATAACGAAACAAAAATTGACAAGTAGATCAATAGATCAGAATAGGGAGTCCAAAATAGATACAAAGATATATGGGAATTCAGCTTTTTACAGGGGAGAAGGGATGAAGTACTCAATAAATGGTATTAGGAAAACTGGTTATCCATGTAGGTCAAATAAAATTATAACTTTACATCACAACTTTTAGAAATGTAAACTTCAGATAGATTAATGGCCTGAACATAAAATATAAAATTATAAAAGGAAATATAGGAGAGTGTTTTAAACCTTAGGGTAGGGTAGGCATAAAACGGAAAGATACAGGTAAATAAATTTGACTGCATTGAAAGCATAAAACATCTCTAAGACAAAAACATGAAAACAAAAGTACTTCATAATGGCTAAGGACTATCAGATTACCTAATGTTTGTCATTTTGTGAATTGAATATTAAAAGGATTTCGACAAATTTTGTTTTGTTGTGTGCTTTTGGGCAATGAAGAAACAATCTTTGCCTTATGTTTTAAGACAGCAATTCCTCTTTATTTTGGGTCTATTTGAAAATTACACTATTTTTATGGATAAAGAATTTTGCACAACAATTAATAAACAATTGTAGAGACTTTCAGAATAGCTGGGCAAAGAGCTTGGAAAATACTCTCCCTACAAAAAACAATGATAAAACTTAGATTATCAAAAACAACCCCTTAGGGACTCTAGAAAGGTGACCAAAGGCATACAACAAATTGTGAAGCATTTATTTAAGAAAAAATGTGGAGTCTTGGGTAAAGCTAAGGGAATTCGGCAAATATCTCAAGTAATCTGAGGTCTCTGTACAGGTTGGAGAAAGCAACAGATTGGCAGAACAACTGGAAATGTAACGGGGTATCTGAGGAACGAGACAAGCATAGTAGGCTTTCACAGATTCCTGGTGGTCTGTAAGGCTGTGTATTTGCACGAAGCTGCATACGTGCTCTGAAGAGACTAGACAGGGCCCTATCTATTTATGCCAGGATGAATAAAAAGTCTTGCATACAAAGAAAATAAAAGCTTGGACAGACTAGTAAACTGCCCAAACATCGAATGTGTTCCTCAAACCACACCAGATTGATTGACAAAGGGTGGCAGTCTTAGTGGCTAAAAGTGTTTAAGCACAATTTCTGATCAATTATATATAGGCTGACCATGAAGCTATGCTCACTCAGTGGCAGCCTCTATGAAGTCAGGCTTAAAAATAAAAATGAGAATTAAAACAAACAAAAAAAACCTCAACAGGCATCAGCAGCTACACACTGCAGGAGAGACAGACTGTACAAAATGAATCCAAGCAAGTCACTAAATAAATGAACAAACAGCAATGACAGCAGCTGCGGGGGTGGGAATCAGAATTCAGATGTAATACAACATATTATCTAAAATATCCAGTTTTCAGGGCACCTGGGTGGCTCAGTCGGTTGAGCATCTGACTTCGGCTCAGGTCATGATCTCACAGTTTGTGGGTTGGAGCCCTGTGTTGGGCTCTGTGTGGATAGCACAGGGCCGGAACCTGCTTCGGATTCTCTCTCTCTCTCTCTCTCTCTCTCTCTCTCTGTTCCTCCCCCACTTACATTCTGTCTCTGTCTCTCTCAAAAATAAACATTAAAAAAATTAAAAATAAAATAAAATATCCAGTTTTCAAGGCTCCTAGGTGGCTCAGTCAGTTGAGAGTCTGACTCTTGATTTTGGCTCAGGTCATGATCCCAGGTTTGTAGGGTCGAGCCCTGCATTGGGCTCCATGCTGAGCATGGAGCCTGCTTAAAATTCTCTCTCTCTCGGGGCGCCTGGGTGGCGCAGTCGGTTAAGCGTCCGACTTCAGCCAGGTCACGATCTCACGGTCCGTGAGTTCGAGCCCCGCGTCAGGCTCTGGGCTGATGGCTCAGAGCCTGGAGCCTGTTTCCGATTCTGTGTCTCCCTCTCTCTCTGTCCCTCCCCCGTTCATGCTCTGTCTCTCTCTGTCCCAAAAATAAATAAACGTTGAAAAAAAAAAAAAAATTCTCTCTCTCTCTCTAAAATAAAAAATAAATACAAAAAGTAAAATAGAATATCCAGTTTTCAACAAAACTTATGAGACTTGCAAAGAAATGGGAAAGTGTTAACCACACAGGGTAAAAAGCAAGCAATAGAAATTGCTTTGAGGGAGCCCAGATGTTGACTTAGCAGACCAAAACTTCAAAACAACTATTCTGTCTATCTGTCTATCTATCTAGTATTTTAATTCCAGCATAGATAACAGAGTGGTATATTAGTTGCAGGTGTACAATATAGTGATGCAGCAATTCCATATATTACTCAGTGTTCATCAAAATAAGTACTCCTAATCCTCTTCCTTATTTCACCCATCACTCCACCTACCCCACCTGCTCTGGTAGCCATCTGTTCATTCTCTGTAGTTAAAGGTCTGGTTTTGGGTGTCTGATTTATTTTCCTTTGTTCATTTGTTTTGTTTCCTAAATTCCACATATGAGTGAAATCATATGGCATTTGTCTACCTCTGACTGGTTTATTTTGCTTAGCATTATAATCTCTAGCTCCATCCATGTTGTTGCAAATGGCAAGATTTCATTCTTTTTTATGGTTGAATTATATATATATATATATATACATATATATATATGTAAAAGAATAACCATATATAAAATATAAAAGAATATATGTATATGTATATATTCTTTTATATTTTATATATTCATATATATGTATATATATTTTATATATATATTTTATATATTCATATATATGTATATGTATGTATATATATACATATATATGTATATATATATACATATATATGTATATATATATATACATACATATACATATATATATGTGTATATATATATATATATATATATATATATATATATATAAAATCACATCTTCTTTATCCATTCATCTATCAATGGACACTTGGGCCACTTCCATAAATTGGCTATTGTAAATAATGCTGCTATAAACATAGGGGTGCATGTATCCCTTTCAATTAGTGTTCTTGTGTTCTTGTATTCTTTGGGTAAATACTCAGTAGTGCAATTGCTGGATAGTAGGGTAGTTTTATTTTTAACTTTTTGAGGAACCTCCATATTGTTTTCTACAGTGGCCACACCAGTTTGCATTCCCACCAACAGTGCATGAGAGTTCTTTCCCTCCACATCCTCACCAACACTTGTTCTTTCTTGAGTTTTTATTTTAGCCATTTTGACAGGTGTGAGGTGACATCTCATTGTAGTTTTGATTTGCATTTTCCTGATGATGAGTCATGTTGAGCACCTTTACATGTGTCTGTTGGCCATCTGGATGTCTTCTTTGGGGGAAATTTCTGTTTATGTCCTCATCCCACTTTTAATCAGATTCTTTCTTTTGATGTGTGTTGGGTTTTATCAGTCCTTTATATATTTTGGATAATAGCCCTTTATCAGACATGTCATTTGAAAATATCTTCTCTCATTCAGTAGGTTGTCTTTTAGTTTTGTTAGTTGTTTTCTTTGCTATGCAGAAGCTTTTTATTTTGATGTAGTCCCAATAGTTTATTCTAGCTTTTGTTTCCCTTGCCTCAGGAAACCTATTTAGAAAGATATTGTTATGACTGATGTCATAGAAATTAATGCCTATGCTCCCTTCTAGTATTTTTATGGCTTCACTTCTTACATTTAGGTTTTTAATCCATTTTGAGTTTATTTCTGTGTATGGAGAAAAGAAATGGTCCACTTTCATTGTTTTCCATGTAGCTGTATAGTTTTCCCAACACCTTTGGAAGAAGAGACTGTCTTTTTCCCATTGGATATTCTTTCCTGCTTTGTCAAAGATTTATTGACCACATAATTGTGGACTCATTTCTGGGTTTTCTATTTTGTTCAGTTGATCTCTGTGTCTTTTTTTTTTTTTTTTATGCCAATACCATACGGTTTTGATTACTATAGCTTTGTAATATAAATTGAAGTCCAGAATTGTGATACCTCCAGGTTTTCTTTCTTTAGTATTTTATTATTTTTAAAAGTTTTTTAATGTATTTATTTGTTTTTTTTAATTAAGTTTTTATTTAAATTCCAGATAGTTAACATAGAGTGTAATAATAGCATCAGGTGTAGAATGTGTGATTCTACACTTACATACAATACCTGGTGCTCATCACAATAAATGCCCTCCTTTATACCCAACAACTATTTAACCCATCTCCCCCACTTCCCCTCTGGTAACCATCAGTTTGTTCTCTATACTTAAGAGTCTGTTCCTTGGCTTGCCTCTCTTTTTCACCCACTATGTTCATTTGTTTTGTTTCTTAAATTCCACATATGAGTAAAACCATATGGTATTTTTCTTTCTCTGTTTGACCTATTTCACTTAGCATAATATCTTCTTAGCTCCATCCATGTCATTGCAAATGGCAATATTTCATTCTTTTTATGGCTGAGTAATATTCCATTGTGTATATATATATATATACCACTACTTCTTTATCCATACATCAGTTGATGGACATTTGTAGTCTTTCCATAATTTGGGTATTGTTGATAATGCTGCTGTAAACATCGGGGCGCATGCATCCCTTTGAATTTGTATTTTTGCATCTTTCAGGTAAATGCCTAGTAGGCAATTGCTGGATCATAGTGTAGGTTTAGTTTTAACTTTGTGAGGAACCTCCATAGTGTTTTCCAGAGTGGCTGCACTAGTTTGCATTGCTACTAACAATGTAAGAGTGTTTCCCTTTCTTTGCATCCTTGCTGACACCTGTTATTTTCTGTGTTGTTAATTTTAGACATTCTGATTGGTGTGAGGTGGTAAATCATTGTAGTTTTGATTTGTATTTCTCTGATGCTCAGTGATGTTGAGCATCTTTTCATGTGTCTATTGGCCATCTGTATGTCTTCTTTGGAAAAATGTCTATTATGTCTTTTGCCCATTTTTTTTAGCTGTATTAATTGTTTTTCAGGTGTTGAGGATTATTTGGTTTTTGGGTGTTGAGTTCTTTATATATTTTGTACACTAACCCTTTATCAGATATGTCATTTGGAAATTTATCTTCTCCCATTCCATAGGTTGCCTTTCAGTTTTGTTGATTGTTTCTTTCAGTGTGCAGAAGCTTATTATTTTGATGTAGTTCCAATAGTTTACTTTTGCTTTTGTTTCCCTTGCCTCAGGAGACATATATAGTAAGAAGTTGCTATCCCTGATGTCAAAGAGGTAGGATGTTAGCTTCGGATTTTTCATATAAGACCTTTATTATGTTAAGGCACGTTCCCTGTAAACCTGCTTTATTGAGTGTTTTTATCATGAATGGATGTTGTACTTTGTCACATGCTTTTTCTGCATATTTAAATGATCATATGGTTTTTATACTTTTTTATTGATGTGATGTATCACTTTGATTGATTTGCAAATATTGAACTACACTTGCATCCCAAGAATAAATCCCACTTGATCATGGTGAATGATTTTTTTAAATGAGTTGTTGGATTCTGTTTACTAACATTTTGTTGGGAATTTTTACATCTATGTTTCAGAGATTATTACCTGTAGTCCTCTTTTTTTGCAGTGTGTTTATCTGGTTTTGGTATTAGTATGATGCTGGCTTCATAGAATGAGTTAGGAAGTTTTCCATCCTCTTCTATTTTTGGGGAAATGTTGACAAGAATAGGTATTATATCTTCTTTTAATGCTTGGTAGAATACACTTGTGAAGACTTTTGGTCCTGGACTTTTGTTTCTTGGGTGTTTTTTGATTGCTGATTCAATATCATTGGTGCTAATCTGTTCAAATATTCTATTTCTTCCTGCTTCAGTTTTGGTAGGTTCCATGTTTCTAGGAATGTATCCATTTCTTCTAGGTTGTCCAATTTGTTGGCATATAATTTTCACTAATATTCTCTTACAATCATTTGTATTTCTGTGTTGTCAGTGGTTATTTCTCCTCTTTAATTTCTGATTTTGTTTATTTGAGTCCTCTCTCTTTTTTATAAGTCTGGCTAGAGATTTATCAATTTTGTTGATCTTTTCAAAGAACCAGCTCCTGGTTTCATTGATCTGTTATATTGTTTTTATAGTTTCTATACCTTTTATTTCTGCTCTAATATTTAGTATTTTCTTTCTTCTGCTGGTTTGGGGTTTTATTGGTTCTTCTTCAAAGCAGCTATTTTAAAGATGTTCAAGGAGCTAGTAGAAACCATATTTAAAGAATTACAGAAAAGTATGATGACAATGTATCATCAAATAAAGAATATCAATGAACAGGTAGAAATTATATACATATATGTGTATGAACCAATGGAAATTCTGGAGTTGAAAAGTAAAAAATTTGAAATGGAAGGTTCACTAGAGGGCCTCAAGGGTAGATGTGAGCTAGCAGAAAAAAGCATCAATGAATTTGAAGATAGACTGATAGAGATTATGCAATCTGAAGAACAAAGAAGATAACCCCCCAATATTCCCACTTCTGATGCAAACCTCTTTTATAGTCCTCTTTCCTTGAATACAAGCAGAACATGTGAACATGATAGGATATTACTCATATAATTAGGTTAGTTTATATGGCAAAGAATGAGAATTTTGCCACTGTAATTAAGGTCCCTATTAAGTTGACATTGGATTAATAAAAATGGAGTTTGTCTTGGGTTGGCCTGGTCTGATTAGATGAGTTATAAAAAAGATAATCCACTGTTGGCCTTGAAGAAGTAACCTGCTATTTTTGTGAGAGGGCCTGTGGAGGGGGCCACATGGCAAGAGAGCCTATTAAAGACGGCTCCTAAGAACTGAGAATAGTCCTTGGCAGACAGCTAGCAAGAAAACAGGAACATCAGCCCTACAATGGTGAGGAAGTATATTCTGCCAACAACCAGTGTCCTTGGAAGAAGATCCTGAACCTTAGATGAGATCATAGCTCCAACCCATGCATTGATTTCAGCTTGGTGGGACCCTGAGCAGAGACCCAGTTAACCTGTACTCAGAATCTTGACCCACAGAAATCATGACACAATATATAGGTGTTGTTTTGACCTGCTAAGTTTGTGGAAATTTGTTATAAAGGAATAGAAAATATAGCCTTGAACTTAGTTCTTTCTTATACTTGGTCCACACACTTGACCACTGCACTATACAGCAAAGTTCAGAACTAGCTATTCATGCGCCATGAAGGCCTATAGACATGCTTTTTGTTTGGCTCAGAAAGTATTTTAAAATATTTTCTAAAATTAGTTGCCAATGTTTAAGAATCAGAAGATTTCACATATAAGTTCACATTTCTGCCTTCCCTTGAAACGTTGGAAGACATGACATTATTGGGCCCATATTGCCACTTAGCAAGAAGTAGTTTGGAGGTGAAGAGCTCTTGCCTTGTTAAGTAAGGCAGGGCCTGAACCCGGAAGCTCAGCACAGGAGAGCTCTACCTAATTGGCATCATTCATTTAGGTAACCCACGTGGCCCCAAGTAGGTATTTGAGTATGTTAAGTCCTGATATACTACTTGAGAGTTGATAACTGTCTCAGTTTTGTTTCTAGTGTAGTCACTTTTTCCATTTGCTCTCTATCTGAAACAGCGCTACAAGAGTTTGGATTATGAATTCTTTAGGAATGAATGCCCAGATCAATACTATGTACATTTTATGGATTAAATTAAGTTTGGTAGAGACTGGGAAACTCATCTTTTCATCAAACTTATTAGTGTAAGATTTCAATTAAAAAAAATACATTCTTTTGGCCTTTTGGGGAATATAGTGTAAAATGAAGCAGTATATTTTGTTTTGTTTTTCTTGTCTACTGTGGGGCATGGGAGGGAAAAAAGTTCAGGGCCAGTAGGTAGAAAGGAAAGCTCCATTGAGATAGTGACATACAGGGAATAAATGTTTTAAGTTTTTGAGATTGTTGTAAATTAACACAAAATATAAAGCATATTTTGGATGATGGCATAAATCATGCCAATTGTGGCAACTCGTGATTTTATTTTTGCTTTATTTAGATTTCTATTAAAAATTTTTTTCTGGATTCTTTTTTTAAAATTTAATTTTTAATTTTTTTTAAATTTACATCCAAATTAGTTAGCATATAGTGAAACAATGATTTCAGGAGTAGATTCCTTAATGCCCCTTACCCATTTAGCCCATCCTTCCTCCCACAACTTCTCCAGCAACCCTCAGTTTGTTCTCCATATTTATGAGTCTCTTCTGTTTTGTCCCCCACCCCGTTTTTATATTATTGTTGTTTCCCTTCCCTTATGTTCATCTGTTTTAACACAGGGGTGCTTGGGTGGCTCAGTTGGTTAAGTGTCTGACTTTGGCTCAGGTCTTGATCTCACAGTTCATGGGTTTGAGCCCCACGTTGGGCTCTGGGCTGTCAGTGCAGAGCCTGCTTCAGATCCTCTATCTCTCTCTCTGCCCCTCCCCTGCTCACATGCTGTCTTTCTCAAAAATAAATAAACATTAAAAAATTAATACAAATGTCTTGCATTAAGTTTAACACATGATCTCTGGACCTAGTTGTAAGTAAGTTTTCCAGGAAAAAAAACATGTAAGTGATACAAAATATTTGTATGTGTATATAAAAACCATAGTTAAATTAGAATGGAATTCTATATATGTATTCTAAAACAAGTTTTAGAACTTTTTTTGAGTTTTAGAATTTATAAAATGTTGAAAATATTTTACTGCTTATATTAAATGTTTTACTGTGCTAGAAGTGATTCCTATAAATCAATAATAAAATACCAATATTCTAATGAAAAAAATGAACAGAAAATATGAATAAGAAATTCATGAAGTAGGAAATAAAAAATAACCAAAGGGGATATGAAAACATGTTCAGTTTTAATAGTGATTAGCAAAGTCAAAATAAAAACAATGATATTCCCCATTATATTTTCAATAAGACTGCTAATATCAAGTACTGCTGCTAAAGAGAAGTGGATATTATACATCGCTGGTGGATATGTAAATTGGAGCCACCCTGAAGTGCAACTTGGCAGAAACTACTAAATTTTATGAGAATGTATTTATGCATTACTTGTAGAAATAAGAACTTTTAAAATAAAGAACTGATTCTTCTCTGTTTCTTCAAACATTCCCTCTGGCCATACTGGTAGGCTCAGAAATATGATCTTAGCCCTGGTCTAAGTTAATTAACACCACACACTTGGCCAAAGTGATTGATTCAGGAATGGGGGTAGGACATGAACTGGTCCAAAATAGAACTTCTGCTAGGGATCCTGGGTGGGGCACAAACTCTCTCTTCTAGCCATGAAGAAGAAAACACAGATTTGGGAGCTGCAAACAGCTATCTTAGGACTATTAAGGAACAGCCTGCTTGAGAATGGGGCCAACGTTAAGGAAGAACTGACTTACCTAAGCTTATCTGAAACCAGCTCTATGCCTGTTACCATGAGCCATAGTTTCCTATTTTGTTTAAGCCAGTTTGAGTTTTGCTGTTACTTGCAATTGGAAGTATCTTGACTGATACAATAATCATTGACCAATTTCAGTTATGAGGGTCTGTGACAGACCCTGTGGATTGATTCACTCAACATCCATTTCAACCCCCTCATCATGTACTTTCCTATATTTCAGAGGCTTGGAAGCTCAAACCTTTATTTCTCACACTTCCTAGCAGCTGGGGTTCTGGATATGACTTCTATTGTGGATCTGCTAATCAGAGCTAGCTCAAGACTTGAATTTGGATGTGAGTTAAGTGGGGAGATAGGCAGGACTCCAGGTCAAACATTTACTGGTGCAGATCATAGCAGAGATGGTGCAATCTGGGAACAAGCTGCTATGGTGGTGGCTCCCCAGTTTGACAGGCAGCTTCCTGATCATAGCAGGAGTAATGGCCACATAGATGACCCAGTTCTGTGGTGTGCATTTGTGAGCATTCCTGGAAGCTCTACCTAGATTCTTTTTCTTCACCCCACCAATGATTCTATAAGCCATCACTTATAAAAAAATCTTTTTCTGTTGAAATTAGCTAGAAGGGATTCTGTTCTTTGAAAACAAACTCTAATCATATAGGACCCAGGGTTGTGAGAGTTGGCCTATGTAGCAGAAATAAACCAAAAAGCTAAAAAAAAAAAAAAAAAGTGTGCGTATTTCTAGATATTTGGTGTTATCTCTACTCAGCACTTTTTTTTTTTTTTTTTTTTTTTTACTCAGGACTTTTTATATCCTGTCTGAGGAAGTCCTAACTGGTCTGGCATCTTAGGAATAACCTCTGTATAGTTCCAATATCCCCCTCCCTTTGCTTGTACTTTTCTTTCAACCTCCACCCTCAATGGTATAACAGGCTCCTTGGTTGAGGAATATCCATCATAGTTATCAGCAAAGAGAATTATAGAGGAAGAGGGACACAGGAGGATGCCTCTGGAATCTGAATCTTCTCAAACATTGATCAGACTCAACAAATGTCAGCTCTGCTTGGCTAGAAAAGATGATGCTAAACAGTTATTTACAGGAAGCATCAGTGTAGAAGATTTAGTAAATGACTCACACAGACCAATTTTCCCTGCCAGAAACTCAGCATTTGATTATGCTTTCAATTTAGATTTTGTTTCTTTGTACTCCAGGTCAGACAACGCAGTGGGCAGTCAATACAACATATCTTAGATAAATGAATTTTATACCAGCTCTACATTCTAGGTTGGTGGGGCTGCTCAAAACATATGATTTCAGTCGGACAGAGCCAGCCCATGGATTTAGCCAATATAGTTAGTCTTATAAGGCAGTTGCAAGAACAAGGACATGAGGGAGGGATGACTTTGATAGCCCCAATAAAAGCCCATCATTCATTCAACAAATGTTTACCAAATGTCAACCACAAAGTACTGATGATGCAGAAACGCACAAGGCACTATTCTTTTCACAAGGAGTTCAATCCAATGTTGGGAGACACACAGTGAACACATAATTCCAATTCATTGTGATAAGCACTGAGACTCACAAAGTGCAGTGGAAAAGAACCATTAACTCTACCTGAAGGAGGGATAAAAGTCAAAAGACATGGGTTTGAGCCAGAAGGCCTGCCAATCTAGTAATGTGATGTCATTCACCTAGGGCAATAATGGGTTATCCATATAAACAGGTGCTTAGGACAACAGCAAAGCACAGGCATCACAAAAATTGAAATCAATTTTACATTGTATATAAAACATAGAAAAACCAGAAATTGTTTATATTTTATTCCATTTATTTAATGATTTAGTATCATTTTACTTTGAATTATATATAGGATGGGAAGTGAGGGGCATAACTTTTTCTAAAATATATGTATTAGGGCACCTGGATGGCTCAGTTGGTTAAGCATCTGACTCTTGATTTCAGCTCAGGTCATGATCTCACATGCTCCATGCTGGGCATGGAGTCTGCTTAAGAGTCCCTCTTCTTCTCTCTCTGCCCCTTCCCCACTCATGCATTCTCTCTCTCCCTCAAAAAAAATAAATTAAATAAATGTATCATAAAAACTAATAGATGCATATAAAAATCCATAAAACATACGTGTATAGCTAAAAGTCATTATAAAGTAAACATTATGGGACCACCATTCAGACAGGGAATAGAACATTGCCAGCAACATACCAGGAACACGACTTGGGATAGCCAACTGCCTGGTCTGCCTTGGAGTGTTCCATTTTTAGCACTGAAAATCCTGAATCCCAGAAAACCCCTCCCTCGATGTAAAAAGTCTCAGTTTTCAGTGATGGATGCAGAAGATTGGAGGGGGAGAGTACAAAATCCATATGATAACCCCCCCAAATAGGAGATGAAAACAACACAGTTTTTAGTGTGAGATGGATATATAATGGTGCAGATTATCTGCCTTCTGTAGTTGTGGCTGTTTTTTCTCCTGACTGCTGATGTGGACAAGCATGCTTTTTGGTTCACAGTAATGGATCATTCATTGTTGTATCACTTGGAATGATGCCACTTGATTATGTAATTTAAGTGTGTTGTAATTGTGAGCATCAACAGTCTTTGACTTTGCCTGTGTATCTATTGTGATTTGTATCAAAATAGCATTGGTTTTACTTTTAACATCATGAATATTGCCACCATATAGCTCAATCTGCTTGGGCTACCATAACAAAATACTACAGACTGAATGGCTTAAACAACAGAAATTTATTTTCTCACAGTTCTGGAGGCTGGAAAGTTGTAAGCATGTTTGGTCTCTTCTGAGGGTTTTCTCCTTGGCTTGTAAATGGCAGCCTTCTTGCTGTGTCCTCAAATGGCCTTTTCTTTGTGTGCACACATTCATGGTGTTCCCCTGGGTGTCCAAATGTCCTCTTCTTATAAGGACATAGTCATATTGGATTAGGCCCATCCTAACAGCCTCATTTTAACTTAATCACCTCTTTAAAGGCCCTATCTCCAAATACAGTCACATTCTGAGTTACTGGGAGTTAGGGCTTTGACATAGGAATTTTTGAGGGACACAGGTTGTCCGTAACACCATGTTTTGTGAGAATGCAGATACAGAAAATGAGAACCATTACAATACCAAGGCTAGAGTCACTGAAAAAGAAGGCTGAAGTACTGTGTTATTTTAATTACAGGTGAAGACGATGTACTACTAGATTAGGGAAGTAAATAACCCAAACAGAACCTACTGAATACCACAGAGAAAAGAATTTGTGATTAGGCATGGTAGAAAAGGATATGTGAAAACACATACAGAAACTGAATCTTGTAAACCTGGAATGACACTGGCAAGTTCTTCTAAATCAATCAAAAGTCTCCTCAAAGATGCCAACACTCAGTTGAAAATAGTGGCTGCTCATTTAGCTTGGGCATACCACCAATGAAGATACATTACCATGTTATTCCCCTTAACTACATCAAGAAACTGACTAAAGTTATATTTCTGATTGAGTGGTTGCAACTAAAATGTCCTGTAGGTGAACAAAAGGGGGAAATTTTGAAAACAGATGCTGGTCCCTTATAGCATATAGCTGATTCTGTCAGATGTTACCAATGATCATGCTTTCTACCGTATACCAGGTCATATGTCCGATTGCAGTGTGAAAAAAAAAATGTTCCCACTAGCTATTATGTACTTTGATTTTTTATAAAATGCAGTTTTATATTGTCTTCTTGATTTCATGAATGTATTAATGAAATTACAGAAAACATGAAACATGCATATTCAGCAGACAGTACAAATGTAATTTTGAAAATTCCAGTCAGTCTATAAACTTCACACTAATGAAAAGTAACAGCTCTTACCTGTGAAATGTCCTGCACACCTTGTACACAACACTGATTAAGAGGAGTGCATTTCAGGGGCACTTGGGTGGCTCAGTCGGTTAAGCATCTGACTCGATTTTGGCTCAGGTCATGATCTCACGGTTTGTGAAATTGAGTCCCGTATTGGGCTCTGTGCTGACAGCCTGGAGTCTGCCTAGGATTCCTCACGCATGTGCTCTCTCTCACACACACACCCAAAATAAATAATCATTTAAAAAAAAAGGTGTGTGTTTTGCTTGCCTGTAAAACTAAAGCTTTTATAATTAAAATTTTGGGTCATTTTCAATTTCTTTAAAACTTACAGATGCACAGGGGCACCTGGGTGGCTCAGTCGGTAAGCATCGGGTCAGATCATGATCTCATGGTTCGTGAGTTTGAGCCCGGCATCGGGCTCTGTGCTGACAGCTGGGAGCCTGGAGCCTGCTTCAGATTCTGTGTCTCCCTCTCTGCCCCTCCCCTGCTTGTGTGCACTCCCTCTCTCCTTCAAAAATAAATAAACCTTGAATTTTTTTAAACTTACAGCAGCAAATAATGAGATTTTTACTTCATAAGAATGGAAGTAGATCACCTCCTTAGATATGTGCCTACAAGATGCCTATCATTGTTGCTGGCCATGGAGAAAATGTTAAAATGTCACCCTGTTATAAAATCATAATTTCAAAGTACAGGACAAGAAGAATGTCCTTTCCTAACTTGGAAATACATGGAGAATGTGAATGGAGAAAAGGATTATAATGACACAGAGATGTATCTGCTGTTTCTCTGAAACTGTTTGAAGACCTTTGAACAGGTCATATGAAGCCTAGAAAAGGATGAACTGACTGCACCTTCACTGTTGGATGTTAAATGTACATTGTAACAAAATTTTACATGGCAAAATTGCCTCATTTTTTTGAAAGAAGACTACTTCAGAACTTAAAAAAAATGTTACCAGGAAAGCACAGCCACATTAAACAGGACTTTCTCCATTTCTTTTTTTGGCTGTTGGTTTTTGTTTTTGTTTAAAGAGAGAGAGAGTAGGGGAGAGCGGCAGAGGGAGAGAAAAAGAGAGAATCCCAAGCAGGCTTCATGCTCAGCATGGTGCCCAATGCGGGGTTTGATTCCACACCCTGGGATCATGACCTAAGCCGAAATCAGGGAGTTGGATGCTCAACCAACTGAGCTACCCAGGTGCCCCTCCATTTCTTTTTTTCAAATTGAAGTGTAATTAACATACAATGTTATATTAATTTCAGGTGTACGATATAGTGATTCAACAATTCTATACATTACTCAGTGCTCATCATGATAAGTGTAGTCACCATCTCTCACCATATAACATTATTACAATATTATTGACTGCATTTCCTATGCTGTCCATTTCATCTCCATGACTTAATTATTTTATAACTGGAAGTTTGTGCCTCTTAACTCCCTTCACCCTCTCTACTTCTTAAATGAAACTAACTTTTTTTGGAATCCAACTTCAATTTCACAAGTTCAAATTACCTTGTGCTTTAGAACCATTTTTCCTGTGAGAAAGAGGTTTAACTTATGACATCTAATCTGCCTCAGAGCTTTTAAAAATGATTGGCATGTTAAGACATGGATAGCTTATATATGAATTTAAAGATGGCAGAGACCCGATTGGCAAATAGCTGGTTTATCAAAACAAATGTTTTAGTCCTTATACTCTAGAAGTCTTAATTTGGTTTTGACCTAGAGTGTGACAGGTGGAGGGTGAAGTGTGTGTTGAAATTTTTCTGACTGGTAATCTCAGGAGGCAAGTTTATTCCTCTTTCTAGGGAAAGTCCTAGTTACAAGGGGAAAAACTTGGATCTGGGAATCAATATTCATAGCCTTGGCTTCTGCTACTCTTCTTCTGAGCTAACCTCTGAACTTCTGTGGATTCCATTCCTATATATTAGTCAAAGGCATATCCTTACTTCTGTCTGAGAGTAGTAGCAAGGGCTCAGAAATGTAGAAAAATATGGGGATGCAGTAACAGGGTCACCACTCTCCACTGATCTTGACCTCTTCCTCCTGGAATAATAATTCTTCTGCTTTGAGAATAACTGGACGTTTATTCAACAAGTCTGGAGTGGGGTGAGAGATTTTTTCCTCCTTAAAAATCAAAGTTCTCATTGGGCAAGGGGCCAAGTGTTTGTGTGTGTTTGCCTGCAAGTGGTGGGAAGGGTGAAGTGGTTGGAGTTGGTCATTAATGAGGACCTAGTTTATTTCTTCAATGAGTACTCAGGTTAAGCTAATAGGAGAGTAGGATAGTTTCCTGGGTTCTTCCCATAGGGCAGAAATAAATTCCAACATCAGGGGAAGCCCACAACTCTTTGGAACCAGGGGTCAAAACACAGCTCTGGATCCATGCAGGCCCTTCCTTGCCAACAGTTCTTTCCTCCAAGCTGTTGTACTTTGACTCCATAGAAAGGGGCAAATAGAATACTTTTGATATTCTGCTGCTCAGGAATTGTTCTTTCTTCAGCTCTCTGTTGCAGACTATGAAGTAGAGAGGGGCACTAGCTAAGAAATCAGGAGACTGGGCATTTTATTCACTGACTCCTCACCTAACCCCAACTCTTTTCCCTGCCTTGCTAAGAGATCTATCTGCAAAATGGGGCTGATGATACCTACTTCACTGGGTTGTCGGGAAGATTGCAAGTGTAAGTGAAGCGCCTCCACACCAGATGCCTGATGCCTGTTGGCTCTATGCGAATCAACAGTTGCCAGGCTCAGGTTCTTAAAACCAAGATGTTTGCTTCCCTTTTCATCCACAGTGTAAACAACAGTAAGCCTCGCTTTACTTATAGCAACACATTTTAACCCTTACAATGACTTCATGAATTAGGAACTATTATCCCCCTTTGTGAGGTACCTGTAATATGGAACCCAAGACACAGAGAGGTAAAGTAACTTTCCTAGAGTCACACAGCTAGTAAGTGATGGAGTCGCTATTTGTTTTTTTTTCAGTATATGAAGTTTCTTGTCAAATTGGTTTCCATACAACACCCAGTGCTCATCCCAAAAGGTGCCCTCCTCAATACCCATCACCCACCCTGCCCTCCCTCCCACCCCCCATCAACCCTCAGTTTGTTCTCAGTTTTTAAGAGTCTCTTATGCTTTGGCTCTCTCCCACTCTAACCTCCTTTTTTTTTTTTCCTTCCCCTCCCCCATGGGTTTCTGTTACGTTTCTCAGGATCCACATAAGAGTGAAACCATATGGTATCTGTCTTTCTCTGTATGGCTTATTTCACTTAGCATCACACACTTCAGTTCCATCCATGTTGCTACAAAGGGCCATATTTCATTCTATCTCATTGCCACGTAGTACTCCATTGTGTATATAAACCACAATTTTTTTACCCATTCATCAGTTGATGGACTTTTAGGCTCGTTCCATAATTTGGCTATTGTTGAGAGTGCTGCTATAAACATTGGGGTACAAGTGCCCCTATGCATCGGTACTCCTGTATCCCTTGGGTAAATTCCTAGCAGTGCTACTGCTGGGTCATAGGGTAGGTCTATTTTTAATTTTTTGAGGAACCTACACACTGTTTTCCAGAGTGGCAGCACCAATTTGCATTCCCACCAACAGTGCAAGAGGGTTCCCGTTTCTCCACATCCTCTCCAGCATCTATAGTCTCCTGATTTCTTCATTTTGGCCACTCTGACTGGCGTGAGGTGATATCTGAGTGTGGTTTTGATTTGTATTTCCCTGATGAGGAGTGACGTTGAGCATCTTTTCATGTGTCTGTTGGCCATCTGGATGTCTTCTTTAGAGAAGTGTCTATTCATGTTTTCTGCTCATTTCTTCACTGGGTTATTTGTTTTTCGGGTGTGGAGTTTGGTGAGCTCTTTATAGATTTTGGATACTAGCCCTTTGTCTGATATGTCACTTGCAAATATCTTTTCCCATTCCGTTGGTTGCCTTTTAGTTTTGTTGGTTGTTTCCTTTGCTGTGCAGAAGCTTTTTATCTTCATAAGGTCCCAGTAATTCATTTTTGCTTTTAATTCCCTTGCCTTTGGGGATGTGTCGAGTAAGAGATTGCTACGGCTGAGGTCAGAGAGGTCTTTTCCTGCTTTCTCCTCTAGGGTTTTGATGGTTTCCTGTCTCACATTCAGGTCCTGCATCCATTTTGAGTTTATTTTTGTGAATGGTGTGAGAAAGTGGTCCAGTTTCAACCTTCTGCATGTTGCTGTCCAGTTCTCCCAGCACCATTTGTTAAAGAGACTATCTTTTTTCCATTGGATATTCTTTCCTGCTTTGTCACAGATTAGTTGGCCATACGTTTGTGGGTCTAGTTTTGGGGTTTCTGTTCTATTCCATTGGTCTATGTGTCTGTTTTTGTGCCAATACCATGCTGTCTTGAGGATTCCAGCTTTGTAGTAGAGGCTAAAGTCTGGGATTGTGATGCCTCCTGCTTTGGTCTTCTTCAAAATTACTTTGGCTATTCGGGGCCTTTTGTGGTTCCATATGAATTTTAGGATGGCTTGTTCTAGTTTCGAGAAGAATGCTGGTGCAATTTTGATTGGGATTGCATTCAATGTGTAGATAGCTTTGGGTAGTATTGACATTTTAACAATATTTATTCTTCCAATCCATGAGCATGGAATGTTTTTCCATTACTTTATATCTTCTTCAATTTCCTTCATAAGCTTTCTATAGTTTTCAGCATACAGATCTTTTACATCTTTGGTTAGATTTATCCCTAGGTATTTTATGCTTCTTGGTGCAATTGTGAATGGGATCAGTTTCTTTATTTGTCTTTCTGTTGCTTCATTATTAGTGTATAAGAATGCAACTGATTTCTGTACATTGATTTTGTATCCTGCGACTTTGCTAAATTCATGTATCAGTTCCAGCAGACTTCTGGTGGAGTCTATTGGATTTTCCATGTATAATATCATGTCATCTGCAAAAAGTGAAAGCTTAACTTCATCTTTGCCAATTTTGATGCCTTTGATTTCCTTTTGTTGTCTGATTGCTGATGCTAGAACTTCCAACACTATGTGAAACAACAGCGGTGAGAGTGGACATCCCTGTCGTGTTCCTGATCTCAGGGAGAAAGCTCTCAGTTTTTCCCCATTGAGGATGATGTTAGCATTGGGCTTTTCATAAATGGCTTTTATGATGTTTAAGTATGTTCCTTCTATCCCGACTTTCTCAAGGGTTTTTATTAAGAAAGGGTGCTGGATTTTGTCAAAGGCCTTTTCTGCATCGATTGACAGGATCATATGGTTCTTATCTTTTCTTTTATTAATGTGATGAACCATGTTGATTGATTTGTGAATATTGAACCAGCCCTGCATCCCAGGAATGAATCCCACTTGATCATGGTGAATAATTCTTTTTATATGCCGTTGAATTCGATTTGCTAGTATCTTATTGAGAATTTTTGCATCCATATTCATCAGGGATATTGGCCTGTAGTTCTCTTTTTTTACTGGGTCTCTGTCTGGTTTAGGAATCAAAGGAATACTGGCTTCATAGAATGAGTCTGGAAGTTTTCCTTCCCTTTCTATTTCTTGGAATAGCTTGAGAAGGATAGGTATTATCTCTGCTTTAAACGTCTGGTAGAACTCCCCTGGGAAGCCATCTGGTCCTGGACTCTTATTGGTTGGGAGATTTTTGATAACCGATTCAATTTCTTCGCTGGTTATGGGTCTGTTCAAGCTTTCTATTTCCTCCTGATTGAGTTTTGGAAGAGTGTGGGTGTTTAGGAATTTGTCCATTTCTTCCAGGTTGTCCAATTTGTTGGCATATAATTTTTCATAGTATTCCCTGATAATTGTTTGTATCTCTGAGGGATTGGTTGTAATAATTCCATTTTCATTCATGATTTTATCGATTTGGGTCATCTCCCTTTTCTTTTTGAGAAGCCTGGCTAGAGGTTTGTCAATTTTGTTTATTTTTTCAAAAAACCAACTCTTGGTTTCGTTGATCTGCTCTACAGTTTTTTTAGATTCTATATTGTTTATTTCTGTTCTGATCTTTATTATTTCTCTTCTTCTGCTGGGTTTAGGCTGCCTTTGCTGTTCTGCTTCTATTTCCTTTAGGTATGCTGTTAGATTTTGTATTTGGAATTTTTCTTGTCTCTTGAGATAGGCCTGGATTGCAATGTATTTTCCTCTCAGGACTGCCTTCGCTGCATCCCAGAGCATTTGGATTGTTGTATTTTCATTTTCGTTTGTTTCCATATATTTTTTAATTTCTTCTCTAATTGCCTGGTTGACCCACTCATTCGTTAGTAAGGTGTTCTTTAACCTCCATGCTTTTGGAGGTTTTCCACACTTTTTCCTGTGGTTGATTTCAAGCTTCATAGCGTTGTGGTCTGAAAGTATGCATGGTATGATTTCAATTCTTGTATACTTATGAAGGGCTGTTTTGTGACCCAGTATGTGATCTATCTTGGAGAATGTTCCAATGGCACTCGAGAAGAAAGTATATTCTGTTGCTTTGGGATACAGAGTTCTAAATATATCTGTCAAGTCCATCTGATCCAATGTATCATTCAGGGCCCTTGTTTCTTTATTGACCGTGTGTCTAGATGATCTATCCATTTCTGTAAGTGGGGTGTTAAAGTCCCCTGCAATGACCACATTCTTATCAATAAGGTTGCTTATGTTTGTAATTGTTTTATATATTTGGGGGTCCGGTATTCGGCGCATAGACATTTATAATTGTTAGCTCTTCCTGATGGAGAGACCCTGTGATTATTATATAATGCCCTTCTTCATCCCTTGTTACAGCCTTTAATTTAAAGTCTAGTTTGTCTGATAGAAGTATGGCTACTCCAGCTTTCTTTTGACTTCCAGTGGCATGATAAATAGTTCTCCATCCCCTCACTCTCAATCTGAAGGTGTCCTCAGGTCTAAAATGAGTCTCTTGTAGACTGCAAATAGATGGGTCTTGTTTTTTTTTCCATTCTGATACCTTATGCCTTTTGGTTGGCGCATTTAGTCCATTTACATTCAGTGTTATTATAGAAAGATATGGGTTTAGAGTCATTGTAATGTCCGTAGGTTTCATGCTTGTATCGATGTCTCTGGTACTTTGTCTCACAGGATCCCCCTTAGGATCTCTTGTAGGGCTGGTTTAGTGGTGACGAATTCTTTCAGTTTTTGTTTGTTTGGGAAGACCTTTATCTCTCCTTCTATTCTAAATGACAGACTTGCTGGATAAAGGATTCTCGGCTGCATATTTTTTTCTGTTCTTCACATTGAAGATCTCCTGCCAATCCTTTCTGGCCTGCCAAGTTTCAGTAGAGAGATCAGTCACAAGTCTTATAGGTCTCCCTTTATATGTTAGAGCACGTTTATCTCTAGCTGCTTTTAGAATTTTCTCTTTATCCTTGTATTTTGCCAGTGTCACTATATGTCGTGCAGAAGATCGATTCAAATTACATCTGAAGGGAGTTCTCTGTGCCTCTTGGATTTCAATGCTTTTTTCCTTCCCCAGATCTGGGAAGTTCCCCGCTATTATTTCTTCAAGCACACCTTCAGCACCTTTCCCTCTCTCTTCCTCCTCTGGAATACCAATTATGCGTAGATTATTTCTCTTTAGTGCATCACTTAGTTCTCTAATTTTCCCCTCATACTCCTGGATTTTTTTCTCTTTTTCTCAGCTGCTTCTTTTTCCATAATTTTATCTTCTATTTCACCTATTCTCTCCTCTGCCTCTTCAATCCGAGGCGTAGTTGTCTCCATTTTATTTTGCAGTTCATTGATAGCATTTTTTAGCTCCCCCTGGCTGTTCCTTAGTCCCTTGATCTCTGGAGCAAGAGATTCTCTGCTGTCCTTTATACTGTTTTCAAGCCCAGCGATTAATTTTATGACTATTATTCTAAATTCACTTTCTGTTATATTGTTTAAGTCATTTTTGATCAGTTCGTTAGCTGTTGTTATTTCCTGGACGTTTTTCTGAGGGGAATTCTTCCGTTTCGTCATTTTGGATAGTCCCTGGAGTGGTGCGCGACTGCGGGGCACTTCCCCTGTGCTATCTTGAATAACTTGCGTTGGTGGGTGGGGCCGCAGTCAGACCTGATGTCTGCCTCCAGCCCACTGGTGGGGCCACAGTCAGACTGGTGTGTGCCTTCTCTTCCCCTCTCCTGGGGGGCAGGATTCACTGTGGGGTGGCGTGGCCCGTCTGGGCTACTTGCACACTGCCAGGCTTGTGGTGCTGGGGATGTGGCGTATTAGCTGGGGTGGATCGCCAAGGTGCACAGGGGCAGGAGGGGCAGGCTCAGCTAGCTTTTCCTTCAGAGATCCGCTTCGGGAGGGGCCCTGCGGCACCGGGAGGGAGTCAGACCCGCCGGAGGGATGGATCTGCAGAAGCACAGCGTTGGGTGTTTCTGTGGTGCAAGTTCCCTGGCAGGAACTGGTTCCCTTTGGGATTTTGGCTGGGGGATGGGCGAGGGAGATGGCGCTGGTGAGCGCCTTTGTTCCCCGCCAATCTGAGCTCTGTTGTCCGGGGCTCAACAACTCTCCCTCCCGTTGTCCTCCAGCTCACCTGTTCTCCGAGCAGAGCTGTTAGCTTATAACCTTCCAGATGTCAAGTCCCGCTTGCTGTCGGAACACACTCCGTCCGGCCCCTCCGCTTTTGCAAGCCAGACTCGGGGGCTCTGCTTGGCTGGTGGACCGCCCCTCTGCCCCGGCTCCCCCTCACCAGTACGCCTAGCGTGCACCGCCTCTCTGCCCTTCCTACCCTCTTCCGTGGGCCTCTTGTCTGCGCTTGGCCCCGGAGACTCCGTTCTGTTAGTCTTCTGGTGGTTTTCTGGGTTATTTAGGCGGTGTAGGTGGAATCTAAGTGATCAGCAGGACACTCGGTGAGCCCAGCGTCCTCCTACGCCGCCATCTTCCCAGGATCCTGGAATCGCTATTTGAACACAAGTAGTCCGGCTGCAGTGTGTGTTCTCTGGAAGGATCCTGTGCTGAATGTACCTCCTGATTTCACCCATGTCTGCACAATTCATTCCCAGGATGTGGCAGCACATAACATTCCCACCACGGGAGTGGGAGCATAAGGACTGCTCAGAGGCCCCCTTTTCCTGATGGTCCTTTCTGGGCAAGGCAAACATGCTTAGCGCCTTTCTACTGATATCCTTAGCTAGGCCACAGCTAAGACAAGGTCTGGGCCCTGGACGTTCCCAAATTCACATTTGGGTCATGGGGAGGGGTCCTCTGAAATCCAGGTCCTTTGGGAGGAAATCACATAAGGAGTTAGGTTATGCCTGGGGCTAATGAGCCTCAGGAATGCAAAGATTAACCTCTGCCTGTGCCAGACCCTCCTCAGGGCCTCCAGGGATCCACACTCCAGGACTCCCAGCCCCCTTTACCTAGAAAATAGATGTTGCAAAATAGATAAACAGGCAGGTAGCAAAGGCAACCTGCAGCACCAAAATAACTTTGGTCACTGAGGTGAATCCTATGGAATGGCACAACTTTGCCCTCCCTCCTCCACCAGGCCTCAAAGCTTCCTCTTCCTGGCCTTTGGCAGTATCCAGCTTGTAAGCAGATGAGTCTTTGCTGTGGGACCCATAATGTTTCTGGCAGTCAGCCACCATAGGGGGAAGTAGAGGCACACTGGCCAGGAGGGGGTTGTTGCCTAGCAACCCTAATATGGCACAGTAGACCCAAGGAGTATGTGTCCTCTCCGTTGGTCTACTCCTGACACAAAAGTAGAAAGGGAAAATGAAGGGGGTGGGGGAAGAAGACTGGTGACAGTCTCTCCTTGATCAATCTGTAGTCAGGCTCTTCTCAACTATCTTTTCAACTAGTTTCTGATTTTTGAGCTTGTGTTTGTCTCTGCATTGTACAATTTTAGCAAAAATTTAAGTCCACTTGGCCAGAATCCCCAATTTTTGCTGTCTCATCACCCTTGATATCTGATTGGGTTTCTCATCCTCCACCATCCCTCAGGTGATGTGTTATCATTCTGGCCTACCTTCAGGAAGAACACTGTTTCTAGTTTTAAAATAAATAAGTCATGAGGGTAAGATATATAGAATAAGAAATATAGTCAATAATATTATAATAACTTTTTATGATGATAAGCATTTTGTAATGTATAGAATCATCAAATCACTATGTTATACACCTGAAACTGATATAATATTGTATATCAACTGTACTTCAATTAAAAAAAAATTAAAGGATCCTGTTAGGCCAGTTTAGCCAGAATCTCCTCTTTACCCCTGATGTTTCCGTCACCACCACCACCCCACCAATCCCATTTCTGGGCTACAAATTCCCACTTTTCCTAATTGTATTACAAGTTGAACCCAATATCTTTCTTCTACTGTAAAACCCTATTGTAGCAGTCCCCCGCATAAAGTCTGCCTCACTGTCTTTAATAAGTGTCATGAATACTTTTTCTTCAACAGTGGCATGATTGTTTCAGGATGAAGAGCTGAAATTTCCAGGCACAAAGTGAGGCTTTCCTCACAAAGAACACCATTCAATAAAAGTTTATATATGGTAAAATAATTTTAACAACTACCTGGAGAAGCATTGCTGGCGAGCTAGCTACATAGAGCCAGCTCTCCTTGGAATCCTTCCATGGGCTGCCAGACTTCTTGAAAATCCAGAAACCAGGCTAGATCTTTTATCCACATATCCAGCTCTTACTCTTTGAGGCTCCTTTTTGGCCTATTACACCATCATCTTGAATGCAAGGTCCACCCTGTGTACTTTCCTACTAGATATGGATCCTAGTCAAATGATAAGGAAAATAATAAGGCATTTGTGTCTAGAAAATGTAAATAACTCTTTCAGCTCAATAATAATAAAAAATAACCCAATCAAAACAAGTGCAAAGAATTTGAATGTATAATTCCCTAAATGAGATACACAAATGGCCAATAAGCAAATGAAAAGATACTCAAACATCATTAATTATCAAGGAAATGCTACCAGTGAAATTCACAATGAGATACTACTTCACATCTACTAGGATGGCTAGAACCAAAAATTTAGATAACAATGTTGACATGGAAGATGTGGAGAAATAGGAACCCTCATACACTGCTGGTGGGAGCAGAAAATGGTACAGTCACTTTGGAAAATAGTCTGGTGGTTCCTCAAATGATTAAACATAGAATTACTATTATTAACCAGCAATTCCACTCCCAGGTATATATCCAAAAGAAATGAAAGCATGTGCCCATATAGAAACTTCTGTGTAAATATTTATAACAGCATTATTTACAATAGCATAGGTGGAAACAACCTAAATATCCATCAATAGACAAATGGATAAACAAAAGTGGCATATCCATACAATGGAATATTATTCAGCTGTAAAAAGGAACGAAGTACTGATATATATGCTACAACCAAGTGAAAGAAGCCAGTCACAGAAGACTGCATACTATATGGTTCCATTCATATGAAAGTTCATAAAATGGAAATTATATTGAGGCAGAAAATAGATTAATGGTTGCTTATGGCTGGATAAAGAGATGAGGGAATGGAGGGATGATAGTTAAATGGTTTCTCCTTGAGGTGATGAAAATGCTCTAAAATTGATTGCTATGGTTACCACAATTTTTTTTTTATTTGTTCAGCCAATAATGGACACTTAGTTTGCTTCCATATCTTGGCTATTGGAGATAATGCTACAATGAACATGGAGGGTGAATATATCTTTTTGAGTTAGTGTTTTCATTTTCTTCAGATAAATATCCAGAAGTGGAATTTCAGGATCATATGGTAGTTCTAATTTTAATTTTTGAAAATCTTTAAACAAATTTTAATTCTAGTATAGTTTACATACAGTGTTATATTAGTTTCAGGTGTAGAATATAGTGATTCAACAATTCTGTACATTACCAAGTGCTCATCATGACAAATGTACTCCTTGATCCCCCTCACCTATTTCACCCCTTCCCCCCACCCACCTCCCCTCTGGTAACCATCAATTTGTTCTCTATAGTTAAGAGTCTGTTTCTTAGCTTGTCTCCCCCCTCTCTCTTTTTCTTTGCTCATTTGTTGTTTCTTAAATTCCATGTATAAGTGAAATCATGGTATTTGTCTTTCTCTCTCTGATTAACTTATTTAACTTAGAATTATACTCTCTAGCTCCATTCATGTCATTGCAAATAGCAAGATTTCATTCTTTTTTAATGGCTGAATTTTCATTTTGGGTGGAAACTCCATACTGTTTTCCACAGTGGTATATACAATGGACTATTATTTAGCCATGTAAAAGAGTGAAATCTTGGGCCACCTGGGTGGCTCAGTCAGTTGAGTGTCCCACTCTTGATCTTAGCTCAGATCTTGATCTCAGGGTCATGAATTCAGGCCCTGCATTGGGCTCTGCACTAAGGCATGAAACCTACTTAAAAAAAAAGTGAAATCTACTTAAAAGAAAAGTGTAATCTTGCCATTTGCAACAACATGGATGGACATCAAGGGCATTATGCTAAGTGAAACAAGTCAGACAGAGAAAGACAAATACCATATGATCTCTCTTATATGTGGAATCTATAATTTTTTTAATGTTTATCTTAGAGAGAGACAGAGACAGACAGAGTGTGAACAGGGGAAGGGCAGAAAGAGAGGCAGACACAGAATCTGAAGCAGGCTCCAGGCTCTGAGCTGTCAGCACAGAGCCCTTAATGGGGCTCGAACCCATGAACTGCGAGATCATGACCTGAGCTGAAGTTAGATGCTTAACTGACTGAGCCATCCAGGTGCCCCAGGAATCTATAAAATACATAAATGCATGCATACATACATACATATGTAAAACCAAGCTCATAGATAGAGAAAAGATTGGTGGTTGCCAGAGGCAGGGGTTGGGGGATAGGAGAAATGAGTGAACTGGTTTTATTTATTTATTTTTAGTTTAAATAAATTTGATTTAAAAAAAATAAGGGGAAACTGGGTGAAGAGTATACATGAGTTCTTAGTACTATCTTTGCAACTTTTTTATAAATCTAAAATTATTCCAAAATAAAGAGTTTATTAAAAAATAAAAAGAGGGGGTACCTGGGTGACTCAGTTAAGCAGCCAGCTCTGGATTTTAGCTCAGGTCATGATCTTACAGTTTGTGAGATCAAGCCCCACATCAAGCTCCATGATGACAGCTCAGAGCCTGCTTGGGATTCTCTCTCTCCCTCTCTCTCTCTGCTTCTCTCTCTCTCTCTCTCAATAAGTAAACTTTAAAAAAATTAAAAAAAAGAGCAAAGGTGCCTGGCTGGCTCAGTCAGAGAAGCATGTGACTCAATCGTGGGGTCATGAGTATGACCATGTGGGGTATACAGATTACTTAAATAAATAAAACTTAAAAAAAATAAAAAATAAAAAGAATAGTCTTAAGATTCCTTGAACAGGATCTAAAGGATCTTAATTCAACCATCTATCCTGGACTTTTGTAGAGAGAGGCACTAGAGAATAATGCTTAAGAGTTGATTGGGTCCCAGTTGTGCAGCTTATTAGCTGTGTGACCATGAGTAAATACTTAACTCTTCTGTGCCTCAGAACAACAATAGCCAAACTATGCAGAAAGCTCAAATGTCCATCGACTGATGAATGGATAAAGAAGATGTGGTATACACACACACACACACACACACACACACACACACACACACACTGGAATATTACTCAGCCATCAAAAAGAATGAAATTTTTGCCATTTGCAATGACGTGAATGGAGCAAGAATGTATTATGCTAAGTGAAATAAGTCAATCAGAGAAAGACAAATACTATACGATTTCACTCATATGTGGAATTTAAGAAACAAAACAGATGAACATGTGAAGGGCAGGGGGGAGAGAAGAGAGGGAAACAAACCACAAGAGACTCTTAAATGGTAGAGAACACACTGAGGGTTGCTGGAGGGAGATGGGTTGGAGATAGGCTAGATGGGTGATGGGTATTAAGGAGGGCACTTGCTGGGATGAGCACTGGGTGTTGTACGTAAGTGATGAATCACTAAATTCTACTCCTGAGGCCAATATTGTGCTGTATGTTAACTAACAAAAATTTAAATTAAAAAAATAAAATAAGATAATAAAAAGGAGTTGATTGGGTCCCAGTTTGCTGCTTATTAGCTGTGTGACCATAAGTAAATTATTTAACTCCTCTGTGCCTCAGTTTACTCAGCTCTAAAATGAGGATAATAATACCACTTACCTCGTAGGTCATTTGTTAATGAGATTGGTATTTGTTACTGAGTTAATATTTTAAAGTCTTAACAATGCCCAGCACTAGTAAATGTTATTTAAGTGTTTGTTAAATAAAATATAAAGTAATATTGCTACAAAAAGTGCTGGATAGGCCCTACTTATGCAACAGCCCATCATATACCTCCATGAACATCCATTGGGTTCATATAATAAATACATCCAGAATATAATTTAGGGCTATTTATGAAACTGTCAACGTCCCAAAAAGGTGACCAGCAAAGCTGCTTTAGTATAACAGGCTGCTTTGGGGACACAAGAAGTAGACTATCAGCTAATTATAGATGATGGTATGTCAGGGAGCAACCTACTAGACACTGGTGTGCCCTGGGCAGCATATGTATTCCTTCCTCTTCATATTCGCTTGGATTGCTTACTTCTTCCAATGCTTTCCCCACTCACTCTCTGACTAATTAAGACCTTTATTTCTTTAACACCCAACTTAAATCCTACCTCAGCTATGAGGCCTCTTGCGCCTGCTGCAGTCTTTCCTCTGAACTCAGACACTGCTAGCTGGTTCCTTCATGTGGCCAAGAGAACATGCTGTCTTCTGCACTTTTTTTTTTAATCTCCTCTTTCATACCAGAAGTACTTCCAGGGCACACACTGCCCATGTACCCCACACAGGACAGCCTCTCCATGGGAAGTGAAGCAATAATCAGTGTTCAAGACAGAATAGAAAGTCCATTCCTCCCTTCATTCATCACAGATTTACTGAGGTGCATGCTTGGGGCAAAGGATCTGGAGGATGAAAGAGTAGAGTCATTGTCCTTAGGAAGCCAATCTTGGATACAAACTTTACACACCAAATTAACAATACTATTTGCCTCTGGTGGGGGTAAGGAAAATGGTACAGGGGGAGACAACAAAGGAGGCTTTGTTTGACCTTTGTCAGTAATGTTCTTTAATATGTAATTATCTGGAGAAAAAGGATAAAAGGCTCCCAATGGCATAAAATTGAGGCAAAAGTGAGGAGAGGGACAATTCTGATAGTAGAGAAAGAGGCATTTGGAGTGTGGGGAAAACATAGGACAGGATTCATAGGACTGGAAGAAAAGCAATATGGGAGAGATAGGAAAGCATGACCCTTCCCCCAGTCACTCCACATCCTCAGTAGATTCTACCCCCGGCCTCTAATTTTTTTAAATAAAATCTTTGATGTAAATTGGACTGTACATGGGAACCAGTGAAAACCCATGTAATACAAAATAAATGTGCCCCCACTGACCGGGGTTCAGCCACAGCAGTTTTGTGTCAATGACTTCTATCTCTGTGTAGGTGCCCAGATAGGGAAAAAGACGTATGGTGCCAGCCCTAGAGGCCCCCAGTCTGGGGCTGAGACAGATAACAACTAAGCAAACAAGTAAATCCATAATCGCAATTTGTGATAAATGCTAGGAAGAATACATACCAAGAAAAAGCAAGAGGGCAGAGGGTTTACTTTAGACTTGGTATACAAAGAAGCTTCTCTGAGGAGAGGATACTTAAGCTGACGCCTAAAGCCTATGTTGCCAGCAGTACTAAAACTGGGGTGACAGCTGGGGAGAGTGCGTCACGTGAGGGGAGCAATGAAAGAGAGAAAGCTTGAAAAGAAGAAGAAGAAAGCATGAGGGGAAATAGGCAATAGGAGATATTATGTTCACAGAGACTCAAGGTAAATTACTTGCGCAAGATTATACAGCTAGTCAGCGACAAAATGAGAGAAATAATGAGCTCCATCCTGAGAGAGAAAATTGAACAGAAGGCTTCTGGAGCTTCAAAGTAGCATCCAGCAAGAGACCCAGGGACAAAACAACAGAGACAGGGACTCAGAACTTTCTAAGATTCTGGAAATGTTGTCAATATCCCAGCGTTAGTGACTCTTGTTAATCCTTCTCTGTTTCCCCAAAGGGGCTGATAGCAAAGCCTTTGAAAGAAAAATATGGAAAGCACTAGATTAATAAAAATGTCCAGGTGCCAGGCCATGGCCCCTTGTCTTAGGGGGCAGCAAAGAAGGGGAGCCTGCCAGCCTGGATCCCACACCTCATTCAATCTTGGGGAAGCTGAACCCCAAGGCAAAGAGCAAAGGAGCAAAAGCAAGCTGAATACCTGGGTTTGCAGAAGAATTCAAAGCAGAGAGGCTAGATGGTTAGAGACATTGTGGGGAATTGAAGGGGTGAAGGGGACTTAACATTTTATTGGAAGGCTCAGACAGAGAAGGTATCTTGCTCAAGGTCACATGGCAAAGCTGAGTGTGGAACCCAGCTGTGACAGATCCCACAGCCTTTCTATTAAATTGCCTAAGATGATTTTTTCCCACAACTCCTCTTTAATGTTGCTGTTGTTTCTAGAATGTTTTTAAAAGCGTGAGTGTGTATGTGAGAGAGAAGAGTGTGAGTGTGTGTTGAGAGAACAAATTAGCATGGATATGCTTCTGTTCCTTTTTAAAAAATGCTTATTTATTTATTTTTGAGAGAGAGATTGAGAGAGAGGGAGACAGTGAGGCAGAGAATCCCAAGCAAGCTGTGTACTGCCAGCAGAGAGCCTGATGTGGGGCTCAAACTCACAAACCGTGAGTATGACCTGAGCTGAAATCAAGAGTCGGATGCTTAACCGACTGAGCCACCCAGGTGCCCCATATGCTTCTGTCCTTTTATTTGCATATTTCCTCCACATTTACCTATAACTTGGTGGGATTATTAGAAAAATGTATTACTTGCTGGTAAGGCAACCTAATTCAGGAAGTCCCTAAACCTGAAGAATCAGGAAGTCGCTAAACCTGAAGAGAGATCCTTGAGGAATACTGAGGATCCCCTGTTGGCCAGAGCCTTTGGACTCTTGGGACAGCTGAGCAAGGGTGAAGAGAAAGCATCCAATAGTGTCCAGAGGCAGTGGTCCTGAGTTGTAGGCTGATGCTTCATAATTGAGCTTTTATGGGAATATGAACCTGGAAGGAAGGTCAGACAGTGACAGAGGAAGACTGCTGTCTGCCAGTGTCAGAGAGAGACAAGTCAGCTGAATGTTGAAAGAGCAAGAACAGGATAAGAGGCCTGGGGAGCTTGCCATCTTTCCCTGAGTCATTATTTCACTGTGTGGATTCCTTCAGTTGAAAGTGTCATCAATTCCCAGCTTCTCGGACATAGTAGAGATGTTAACAGCATGAGCTCTGAAGCCCCAAGTAACCTTGGCAAATCACTTAACCTCTCTGAACCTCGGTTCTCCCATCTGTAAATAGGGATAACAATAGTATCCATCTCATAGGATTTGCTGATGAGATTAAGTAACAGAGAGCAATTGGAACAGAGCCCGGCATGTAGTAAGGCCAGCAGTGCATGGTATATATCATTTTCTCACATTGAAAGCAAAGGTAAATGACTGTTGGACTGTCCATGCCACTGTATGCTTCTCTGGGGCCAAATTATAGAACCACTGGCCTGGAAGGAATGCTAGGTTTTCTGTAGTTCTTTCTTAAGTTTACACATGAGGAACCTAAGACTCAAGGGAGACAAGTGCATTTGAGGAAAGGAAAAAGGTTGTGCACATGCAAAAGGTAAAAAGAGAATGCTAAGGGATTTAGAATGGCTACAGTGCCAGGTGAAGGAGTGTGTGTATGTATGTGTTGGGGGTGGTGGGGAGAATGGAGGAGTGGAGAGTAGATAAGGCTATGGAAGAAGCAGAGACACGAATATAATGTGCTTTCATGTGAAAATCAGGAGTTTGACTTTTACCTAGACCAGCACTGCCCATTGAAGATATAATGTGAGCCACATATGCAATTTTATTTTTATTTATTTATTTATTTTTTAGAGAGAGAGAAGGTGCAAGTGAGTGAGGGGCAGAGGGAGAGAGAGAGGGAGAGAGAGAATCCCAGGAGGGGCAGAGAGAGAGACAGAGAGAGAGAAGAAAAACAGGGCTCACCTGAATTGGGGCTCGTGCCCACCTGAAACAGGACTCCAACTCATGAACAGTGAGATCATGACCTGAGCTGAAGTCAGACGCTTAACCAACTGAGCCACCCAGACACCCCATATATGCAATTTTAAATAGTCTAGTAACTACATTAAAAAAAAAAAAAGAAATAGGGACACCTGGGTGGCTCATTTGGTTGAGCATCTAACTCTTGATTTCAGCTCAGGTCATGATCCCAGGGTCATGGGATGGAGCCCCACGTCAGGCTCCATGCTGGAGCCTGCTTAAGATTCTTTCTTTCTCTCTGTCTCCCTCTGCCCCTCTCCCTGACTCATGCTCTCTCTCTCTCTCACTCTCTCTCTCTCTCTCTCTCAAATAAAAAATAATAGGGGCACCTGGGTGGCTCAGTTGGTTAAGCATCCAACTCTTGGTTTCAGCTCATGTCATGCTCTCATGGTTTGTGAGTTTGAGCCCCACATTGGGCTCTGTGCTGACAGTGTGAAGACTGCTTGGGATTCTCTCTCTCTGTCCCTCCCCTGCTTGCACTCAATCTCGCTCTCAAAATAAATATTAAAAAATAATAATAAAACAGAAGGAAAACTGTTAAAAAAGAAAGGAACAGGTGAAATAAATTTTGTTATTAATACAATTATTAATGACATACTTCACATTATTTTCTGAATACAAAGTCATTGAAATGTCATGTATTTTACATATATAGCACATTTCAATTCAAACTAGTCACATCTCAGGTGCTCAAGAGCCACATGTGACTAGTAGCTACTGTATTTGTCAGTGCAGATCTAGGCAATAGGGAGCCACGGAGGGCTGTAAGCAGGGCAGTGCCAGGGGCTGGTGTGTGTCAGAGCAAGACCGCTGGTGGTTATGGGAAAGGTGGATTGGGACAGGGGCCACTTAGGATTGCTATGCATAGTAGTGCAGGTTGTATATGGTACAGGGAGCATGAATGCAGGCTAAAATCTAGCCCGCATTCCACTTATCAAGCCAAGCACTCTGGCCCAACACTGCCAGCTCAGGGAAAGGTGGGCCTTTCCCTAATTGGTCAGCTCAGAGGCAGTGCCTGTTTTTCTCATTTTCACAAAGATGCTCCAGGAGCCCTGGAGAATACCAGACCAGTGTGGGAGGTCTGAGCCTCAGTCCACAACTCAGATGGATAAGAACTATTGCATCTCTTTATAAATCAAAGTTAATTCCATCCAGAGTTAAGTCTGGAGAGAAACTCAATGTTAGTTATTTTGGAACTCCTCACTCAGAATTGTGCATGACTTCTGGTATTATATACACACCAGGGCATGCGCTTTGGAATGGTGGTCATCAAGCCTACCTCACTCTGGTTAATGCTGAGATATCTGTTGGCCCCTCTGCAGGGCCCTTCAGGTGTGGCAGCACTCTGATGCTTTTGTGGAAAACTTTTGCTTTTGGTCTCAACTTCCTAGATCCCTCACCGCCACCTCACTACTTCTCTTTGGGGCCTTCTCTGCACACTTCCCAGAAGCCAGGGCAGGCTCTGCCATTCTTTCTCTTCTCCCCTTGTATTAGGGGAATCTCTTTTTCAATCTGGGAAAATCTTTTTCACTTTGTTTCATCCAAGATTTTTTTTTCTTTAATGTCAAACGTTTTCCTCTCCCTGGGGTTCAAGGCAGTTGTAAGGAAATACATGATTACTTTTTTTCTCCTCATTTTTCTCATCCCTCTCACCCCTGCCACCAGGTAGGCCCACAGTGGGGATGACGGCAGGAGCAAAGAGCACCAAGGAATGGAAAATGGCAGGAGCCAAAACTCTGAATGCGAACCTTCCCCTCCGTTCAATGGATCTGCAGCAATGGGCCAAACCCATTGCTTTGTTTTTGTCTCTATCTCCTCCTTTCTTTGTCCCCTCTCACTTGGCCTGAGCTTTAGTGCAGTCTGGAACTTGGGTTATTACTAGCCCAGGGAATGAGGAAGTACTGGAAAAACAAGGGAGTGAGGAGCACAGGAAAGCCACCCGGTAAAGCTGTTTATGGACTGTAGGGCTTACCCTTGACCGCTGTGTGCGTTGAACTGATTCTAATTAGCATAACGAAGACTTAGAACTGAGAGAAACGGTCTTCCTCTGTCTCGCGAGACCCAACTGACACTCCTGGATGGCCAATGTTAGGCAAGATCCGCTTAACGGTGCAAAATGTTAAAAACCCTAGCTGATGTTGGAAACACAGCCCACAGAAGGCACAAAATTAAAATAGCAGCATTCTCTGTAGGTGGGGGAAGGAAATGGGGGTGGCTATAAAGGGATACCAAGAGGGAAGTCTTTTGGGGTGATGGACCTGTTCTGTATCCTGATTGCTGTGGTGGTTGCATGAATCCATACATGGGTCAAAATTCATAGAACTGTAAACCAAAAGAAAAAAGTCAATTTGATTGAATAATAATTTTAAAAAATATAATTGTTTTTGAAAAACAAGGGCTTTGGAGCCAGAACTGCCTGGGTTCAAATTCTGATGCCCCACTTACTAGCTGTGTGACCCTGAAAAAGTTAACCCCCCCCTCTGTTCACGGGAGACAAATTAGAGGTCAGAAGGAATCACCATGTGAGTCACTGCTGGATGGATTTCAATATTTGTAACCAGAGGAAGAATAGCTGCTGTGGACTTATATTTTTGAGCCATCCAACCTGCCCAGCCATCACCCTTCCTCGCTTTACTCCTGACCTCCTTCTAGTTTTTGTACAGCTCCTAACCATTTTGGCCTTAGGCCTGCCCTTCAGTTCATTACTGGGTATGACCTTTTAAAATTAAAGTACTCCATAAGCTGTTCTCAAATGTGGCTGTCAATCAAAGTCTCTCAGACATTCTGCAAAACTACTGAAAAAAAAAAAAAAACTACTAAAAAAATGTCAGTGACATGAAAGACCAGCAGAAAGGCTGAAGAACTGTTGTAGATTACAGGAGTCTAATGGATAACTAAACACAGTATATGAATTTTGGATAGGATTGAAGGGAATGTCTATAGAGGCCATTATTGGGATATTTAAGGGAAATTGAATAGGAATTGGATGTGGAAGAATGTTCTTGTTCCTAGGAGACACACACTGAAGTATGTGGGGGTGAGTATAATGATGTCTGCAACTAACTTCCAAATGGTTCAGCAAAGTAATGATTATTTTTTTAAAAATTTTAAATATTAAAACAATATTTTTAAAAATTTTAAAATAATAATTATATGCATGATTTTAGTTGTGTGCTAGGTAGGTAGATAAAGCAAGATGGAAAAATATTAATAATTGGTGAAACTGGATGAAGGGTATATGGGTACCTATTGTACTAATCTTACAACTTTTTGTAGGCTTTGATGTTTCCAAATGTAAAGGGTTAGTAATAGAACATCACTTAGAAAAGGTTTTTCAAAATACACATGCCCTTTATTGCAGCCCCAAACTAAGGAACCTCTCCTGGATGGGGCCTGGGGATCTGCATTTTAATAGCTCTAGGTTACCTCTCCCCCACCCCCAACAAAGAAGCATCACTGTGAGAGCTTCATCTCAGACCCACTTCTGCTTCCTCTGGTTCTTTGTTTCTCTCAGGACCCAAACCCTGGCACTGGCTCTTTCTGGAAATGTTGCAGCTGGGCCTTCCTCCAACCCTTTTCAAAGCAGATGCAGCTAGGGGTTGGGCTGGTAAGAAGAGCAGTGAGCTGAGGATAGATCCTGGGGGCCCTTCAACATTTATCAGATGGGCAAAGAAAGAATATTCCATGAGAGACTGAGAAGGAAGGGCCAAGGGAGTAGGATGGAAACCTCAAGAATATACTTGAAGGAGAATGGAGATAGATGATGAGTCATTCTAGGTGTGCCTGGTTTAGAGATTCCGTCAGGATGAGGAGAGCTAAGTTGCTGTATCAGTTCAGAAGGGGACCATTTGGTGCTGGAGGAGAGTTTCTTGGCCAGCCCTCTGTTCCCTCCAGCAGACAGTCTGTGCCACAGGGCTGGCTGACAAGGGCACCTGAAATCTCAGGAGAGATTTCTTTACCAAAAGCAAGGTCTCTGGGAGACAGATGCTATCAAACCCTTGAGAGGAAGGTCAGAAGGTCAGGGTGTTTACCTTTGCTTCTCCTGCTGAGTTCTGGGACAGGACTTATAGTTTCTGGGAGGTGTTGTGTGAAAACACTCCAGGGTCAGAGAAAATAAACCCATTTGTTATTTGGGGATGGAGGGAACATGGAGTCTGGTGTCCACTGCTCCTAGCATCTGATGGGAGTGAGAGTGTCAGTATAGGCTGTTGGACAAAGTGCAGCCTTAGGGAAGGGAAGTAGAAACCTGCATTCTCTCCTTCACCAGGTGGCCCCACCACAGCTGGGGTGTCCAGTCAGTCATAAGGGGTACCCATTACCTCCCCGTGTCCCCCAGAGATATGTTGGCCCAGATGTGGATAAATCCTTTCTTTTTTTTTTTTAAGTTTATTTATTGAGAGAGAGAGAGAGAGAGAGAGAGCAGGGAAGGGGCAGAGAGAGAGGGAAGACAGAATCCCAAGCTCAGTCCCATGAAACATGAGATCACGACCTGAGCCAAAAACCAAGTGTTGGACACTCAACCGACTGAGCCACCCAGGTGTCCCCTAAATATTTTCACCCTTCAGTAAAGTCCAGTGAGATGGGCATTTTAAAAATGGAAAATGAAGGGGAAAACTAAATAAACAATGGAAATAAACAACAGTTGAGCAGCAGAACACTCCCTCCAATTTATCCTTCCCACAATGGACTGATAGAGCATTCCAGAATATACATCTCACCTAAAACTGCCAGGCTCAAACCTTGAAATGGTTTTTTGCTGACCTTAGAAATGAGTCCAAAATTTTAAATATGATGCATAAGGCCCTTCACAATCTGATGCCAGTTGACTTTTCTAGCTTTGTCACCCATGAATTTCCTTTTACACAGTCTACACTCCAGCTACCGTATGTCTCTCAAAGTTCCTAAACAAGTCATGCTTTATTCATCTCTGAACTTTTGCACATGTATGGCCACCCACCAGCCGCTTAAATCAAGCATAGTATTTCAGAGTACAGACTCCAGAATCCTGCTGCCAGCACTTAATCCCTGCTATGGGCAAGTTTCTGATCCTCTCTGCCTTTGTTTCTTCAGTTGAAAAATGGGGCAACCGATAGGGGTGAAGCAAGGATCAAGTGGGAGGCCTGGCACAAAGTGAGCCCATAGTACATGTTAGCTATTATTCAACAAACATTGATTAGCTGGCTGCCCAGTAGGTGGGAGGCCCTTTATATCCAACTGCTTCATGCTACTTACAGTGTAGAGGGAAGGGAGATACAGAAATAGGATATTGTCATACAGTGTGATCAAAGCAAGGATAGAGCTGTGTGAGCCGTGAGGAGCAACTTGTGGGTTCCCTCACTTCCACCTTTTCCTCAGCCAGATTCACCTCAGATTTGTTACCTCAAATTCAATTTTTAGCCAGACCCTGAGGTTCTAGGAAGATAGGAAAAAGTAGAGAATTTCCAACCTAGGGCTGGTATTCAGACTTTAGGCACTGGTATAGGGCTACTGGCTGTTAAAATGTTGAAATACTTTGATACTGATTGGCAAGTGCCCTGAGTACCCCCAAGTGGTCCTTAACCTCTCTCCCACCCTCCCTGTGCCTTGTGTAGTTTGGCTCTCAGGAGCACTGATTGGATACCATCAGGGGCTGCCCTTGTTCCCTGCCAGAGCTCACATGTGCTAGCTTGTCTGGCATTGTTCTTTGGCTCTGGTTGCCCAGCCAATGGTAGAGGCCCTGGGCACCATGAGCAAATGTGAATTACCATGTTGCTCCACGAGGATGCATTTTAAGTACCACCTCTGCTTGCACTTGGGGATATGGCCTGCTCCATGAGTCCCAGGAGCTGTCCCAGCTGCCTGCTGCCTTGGGGTAGTTTTTGGCCTTCGGGGCAGGTTGTGGCCTATGCCAACAATGACCTTTGGAAACCTGTGCCTATCCTCCAGCCTGGATTCCTTCCAGGAAACCATCCACATCACTCCAGAGGTTCCTGTTGCCTCTGAGACATGCCTACTCAACTCTATCAGTATTATCTGCACTGTGCCAGGTCTTATCCTGACATGACATTATGGACAAAGTCTGGGTGTTCTATGAAGCAGTACAAAATGGAACTTTCAGATCCAGGACTATCTGTGTTTGATTCCCAACTCTACTACTTCCTAATTGTGTGAATTTGAGAAAGTTACTCTGCCTCTCTGGGCCTCAATTGCCTCATCTGCAAAATGGGATACTAATAGTACCTACCTCGGAGGTACTGGGAGGAATAGAGGACATAGTAGTGGAAAGCACTTAAAAGAATGCCTGACACATAGTAAAAGCTCAGGAAAAATTATTATTTTTTAATTTAATTAAAAATTAATTTAATTAATCTTATTTTAATTAGTCTTTTGCTTTGAATATTTAATGGGCACCATTAGGCATATTTTCAGACATTTTTACCTTGTTTTCTTCTTTGATCTGCACAACACCTCCAGAGAAGTAGATACGAAAGGTATTGATCAGCATCCCGATTTTTAAGGTGAGAAAACTGACGCTTGGCTATATCAAGGGATTAAGTGATATTAAATGGCCATGGTAAATGATGAATTCTCTGACTCCCCATTTAATGTTATCTTTTCTGACCAGGGAAAACCGAAGTAGGTGGATCACTATTCATTCAATAAACATTTATTGAATGGCTACTATGTATCAGGCACTGTGCTGGGTACTGAGGATATAATAGTGAACAAGACAGGTCCCTGTGCTCCTGGGAAAAGTGGGAAAAGATAGTTAATAAGCAAGTACATAATAACACAAAGGATGCATCATTAATAAGCAAGTACATAATAACACAAAGGATGCATCAGTTTTGGTGATGAAAATAACGCAGGGTGATGTGATAAAGAGTAACTGTAGGAGATAGGGTGGTGAAGGAAGGTTTTTCTGAGGAGGGGACTTTCTTAACACAGAGGAGCTGACCTTGAAACCTTCTCACCTTGAATACATAACTGGGATCTGGGAGGAAAATTCTCCTAAAAAGGGAGCTTCCAAGCCCTGCTCAGAGATGGGGGGACACCACAGACAAGTGGAAGGAGCAGGAGGGAGGGCTGTAAGTTAACGGTGACTCAGCCCAAAGTCAGAAAGACTTACTAAATGGGAGACTTTCTGGGGGCCCCTGGGTGGCTCAGTTGGTTAAACGTTAGACATCAGCTCAGGTCATGATTTCATGGCTTGTGAGTTTGAGCCCCACATCAGGCTGTCTGCTGTCAGCACAGAACCTACTTTGGAGCCTCTGTCCCTCATTATCTCTGCCCTTTCCCAGCTTGTGCTCTCTCTCTCAAAATAATAAAACATTAAAAAAATAAATTGGAGACTTTCTGGAAAGAGGCAGAAGAGCAGTAAACTTGTGAACAGTGGAAGGGGATATTATCCTTATAGGTATGACATTTAAATATATTTAAAAATAAAGTTTATTGAAATATAATTTAGATAAAATAACATTCACTAGCTTTAAGTGATGAGTCTTGAGAAATGTATACACATACCCATGTTAAACATCTTTCCTATCAAGGTATACAGTTAACATTTCCATAACCCTAAAATGTTTTCTTGTGATCCTTTGCAGTCAGTTCTGGTCAGGTATTTACAAAGGTCCCTCAGTTTGGGTTTATCTGATGGTTTCTCATGAGTAGACTGGGGTTAGGGGTTTTTGGCAAGAATGGCACAGAGGTATGCATCCTTCTCATGACATCTTATCAGGAGGTACACGATATCAATATATCTTTACTGATGATGTCAACTTTGATCACCTAATTAAGGTGTCACTGATGGCCTCATCTGTTGTAAAGTTACGATTTTTGCCTTTGCAATAAATAAATATCTTGGGGGAGGTGCTTTGAGACTATCCCATGAAGATTTAAATTGGCCTTATAGGAGACTTATATGTTGAATTAAAGAGTGATGCTTTATTTAGTTTTTTTACTAGTCAGGAGCGTGGTCTATTTTCCTATTTATCTGTTTTCCATTAGTTTTTCTCATTCATGTTTTATAGTTTGTTTTTTAGTAAACATGGACTCTGAGAGTGTGATAGAATGGAAACAACATTGTATTTTACATGAGGCAAGCCTGGATTTGAATCCCAACTCTCTCACTTACTGGTCATATGGCCTAGAAGGAGGGCTTTAAACCTGAGTCCCTAATTTCTCATCTGTAAAAACGTCTAATAGGAAACCGTCTTATGAGGTGTTTGAACAAATTAAAGCACTAGGCCTGTCTGGCACTCAGTAAGTGCTCTGTAAATGTCATTTCTTGCCTTCCTTAATTACCAAGTGTTTAATATTATTGTCACGGTGGCAATTAGACTCTCCCCTTTTCGGCTGGGTGGCTCTAGGATATAGAAATTTGACAGATTCTTTCAGATTTTTTTTCATGTTCTGACAACACAGACACTTTATTGCTGGGGAACATGTCTCTAAGTGCCTGGGGAGAAAGCAGCTGGAATTATTTTAGTTGATAGCAGATTCTTACAACTCACAAGTATCTTTTATCCTATACCTTTGCAAAACTCATTCATTACCTCTGGTATTTGGGAATATGCTTTTCATGGATGAATAAATATATCTTATGGAGAAGTGGCATTTTTATTTCTCCCTCTCTTATATTTGTACTTTTTACTTATTTTTCTTCCTTCATTATAGAACTATTTTATAGAATTTTAACAGGGAAAATCTTATGTGATTCCTGTCTTTAACCAGAATTAAAATAATACGAGCTTTTGTTTGCAACAATGTACTCTCAGGTTAAGCAAGGGAGAAAACCCTGAAACACCCCTCTCCTCACCCCTGAATTTTTTAAGGTTTAAGTGAAACTTTGTTTTCTTTGTTTAGTCCTCCTTGATCCAAATTTTATTTCTCTTTTCCCAAACTTGTTTGATCTGTTGTTTGTTCTCTTCCTGAGTTTTTAAAGCAGGGACTTAATTCCTTGTTGCTTTTTTGTACTGATACGGGTTTTGGGGCAATACATTCTCTATTGCCTTGGAAATCTCCCAGGAAGTGTTACTCCCGTAAAGTCAGTCTTACCAATTTTTCCTTTTACCTCATGCTCCATTATCGTTTGGTATGGCACTGTTACTGATCCTCCCTGTTACAATTTTTGATATTTTGTTCAGCATGGATTTGGGGGTCATTAATTTCAATTTTTCAAAATAGTGCATTAAAACGTTTATTTTGATTACTGAGATTTTGGTTTCCCCCTTAAATTTTGTCCCTGAGGCAAGTGCCTCGCTCACCTCACCTCAACCTAGTCTTGGCCCTGCTATAACTTTCCGGATGATGTTTGCTCACAACTTCCATTTGAAATGAAAGCCTGATGTTCAGAGACACTACAACTGTCAGATATTTCAAGCCAGTTCATCACCCACCAGGAGATGCTCAGGTAATCCTCCTTCTGCTTCTATCATCCCTTTACTACTACATGTGGGGCTCTCTGCTCAGCCAAAGTCCTTGTCTATTTTCAACTGCTGCCATTGAGCATGGCCACATTGCCAATAGGGTGCCTGGGATCACTTCTCCATTTAGAGGTGAAAGGCCAGGGCCTCACCCTCCAGGAATAAATCCCAAGGACTGTTGAGCTCCTCCAGACCCTTGTCAGGGCCCTCTGTGGTCCAAAGCATTTCTTTCTGCTGGAATCTGTCAGCTCTGGCAAAAATCAAGTTTCCTCACCCTAATCTTACCTCATCCACACAAGTTTCCTTGAGAAATTATGGAAGAGAAACACTTTCTTAGAATCCTCAAATGTCAGAACTGGAAGGGTCCTTAGAGACTGTTTGCCCCAACTCCCCTCATTTAGCAGAACATATAACTTCCTTTGCTCTATTTCCATGTTCCAAGGAATCCCCAAGGCCGGCTCATAATAAAAATCAGGAGCAAGTGAAGAGCCAAGCTAATCAAGGAAGTAAACTACTATAGGACCCAGCTGTGCTCAAGGAGGATTGAGTCATCAGAAATCCAGCCCTGGTCCCAGGATTTGTTTATTAAGGATTTTCTTCAAGGAGAAGGAGAAGGATCTGTGGTAGCTCAACTCCAAAGCTTTTTCATGGGGCGGGTGTGACTGGAAAAGGTTTGATTAGCTTTCGTATGAATTGGGGAGTTTCAAAAGTCCTGCTTTGAAGAGGCCTGTCTTTACTTCTAACTGGTCCAGACATTGTGGAGAAGTTGGCAATGTTTGCCTCTGTGCCTCTTACCTCCCCTAAAAAGTGCCTCTGTGGGTCCCCTACTCAGAGAACCTTGCTTTCAGTTTGAAAGCATATCAATAGCACTTGAAACCGTGTTAGATGGGCTTTGCAGGGTACAACTTCCTTCATATAGCTACACTTGTAACAAGATTCTCCTGTGCAAAGCATCTTCCCATCCATTTCTCTACTTGAACCTCTAAACAGTGAAGGTAATTTTTAGCTATACTTTACAGATAAACAAGCTGGGTCTAGGTGACTCTATAAAGCCATGTGACTAGTAAGAGGCAAAAGTATTGACTTCTGAATCCGAAGGATGTCACATCCTGCACTTGTAAGTAAGCCACAGCATCTCAAAGGCACCAGAGCATGCCACAGCAAACTAGCTAACAGAGGACCACAGAACCGAAACCCCAGTCTTGATGTTACTTGTAATGAATTCTAGCATTATGATTGACCTCTGAGAAGCATGCAGCCAATCTGAGGATTTAGCGCTGGTCTCAAAAGAGACGTTGGGATTCACATAGGGTGGCTATGAATTTACCATCCTGTAGCTTTATTCTCAGAAAGATTTTCTCTCAGACTGATGGAAGACCAGGAAATCTCATCAATTGAAGTAAATGACTTCTAAGAAAGCTTTATTCACATGTAAGGGAGGATCAGATCCCATTGTAGTTCTGGATAGTATCTATCCATGTGCAGTAAACAGTGAGGGTGTGTGTGAGGCAAGGGGGAGCAATGTCCATGGGTAATATACTTTCTTTCTTCAGTTAGATTTCATGTAAGATAGCCCATCTTCAAAATCTTAACAAAACCCAAGAAGGTTGCATCCTTGGGATTAGAAGAGGAATTATCAAGTTAGTTATGAAATTCTGAGAGAAATAGGGAGACCACAGGTGAAGAAACTCTAAAGAGATTGTATACTGAGATTTGGACAAACCAGGTTGCTTGGGGACTTGGGACATATGTTATAGCCCTGGGTCTTGGGTGCTCAGAAAAGAAGCCAGGGTGAGAACTGGACACATGTCCAACACTGTATCACCAGGTCCTTGGAATTAAACCCATTCTCTACCTTGCGTCAGGTCTATCTGATCAAGAAAACAATTACACGTTTTTTTAAATTTTTTTTATTCATGTTATTGCCCAGCTTTTGGACACCCTGTATTTGCACAGTCCAACTGCTCAGATGTATTAGGAAATACAATCATGTGGTGTGCAGTTCACTGGCCTGATGGTGGAGATGTTCAGGCTGGGATGGAATGCTGCTAGGGGAGTAAAGGAGAGGAGTCAAAGGAGTTGTTAGCTCACAGGTTAGTGAGCAACCAGTCTAGCAGTTGTTTCTTAGCCATGTTTCCCACGGCTTCATCCAGTTGTCGTTCCTTGGCAAACTTCATGACCTCGTGAAGAAGATCTCCTACACTGTACCCCTTCTCTGCTGCCTTAGCTGAAACTTCGGGAAGCTGTGGAGAGAGCAGAGGTAGCTTGAGTCACATGATGCTTTTGGAGAAGGGACCTAGATGGATAAAGTGAGCCATGATTCTAGGATTAAAGTCTGACACAGATGCAGGACTGGAGGCTTCTGACATGGCTTTCCTTTTACCTCAGCCCTCCTCTAATGACATAGATCAAAATGCCACAGGACTTTCTTTTTGAGCTTCAGAAAACAAACTCTGGAATCAATTGTGTTCACCAAATACTTCTGATAGGTGCTAGATCCTTCAATTAGTCTGTGATGATTGCTAGGTCAGTGTTAGGGGTTGCCATTCCCCAGCTTCCCTGAAAAAGTATGTGATTGGAAGTAGAGACAATCTCCTGGTCTTGGACTGAAAATAATTTTGGTTCAGTGTTTTATTTCTCTTGAACCCATCTAATGTAGGAAACACAGCTGTGAGATGTGTGTGTGTGTGTGTGTGTGTGTGTGAGAGAGAGAGAGAGAGAGAGAGAGAGAGAAAGAGAGAGAGAGAGAGAGGAGAGAGAAGCAGTATGTGTATGAATGCTGGTATGAGACTGGAAGGCAAGACCAAGACTAGGATGAAGTAAGTGAGGTGCGTAGGGCAAAAAATTTAAGGAGGCAAGTACTCTTGGGACACATGCAGGACCCGTGAGTTTGGGAAGGAGCTCCGTAGCTCCCTTTTTCTTTTTTTTTCTGTCTCTAATCCTTTGAGGGCCTTCAAACTCAAAACATGACTCAAAAATTGTTCCCCAATGTGTTACCAAATAGTTTGTTGAAAGGATCACTGATAAAATGAGCTAATTTTACTCTCCTCCTCTTGTAGAAGTGCACAGGCCTTGAGATATCCAGAGCCCCACTTAATGATTCACCACTTCTGTCTTTTTACAAAATGAAAGTAATTCATGAAGTGCACAGTAAAGAACAGGCTTGGAAAAAAATTGGGCTGCTCTTGGGTTCTAAGTACAATGCTGCCTCCCTGCCCCTGCCAATCCCAACCCTCTTTTCTTCTTGTGTCTATTGCATTGCTTACCTTCTCCAGTTGTCCATCATCATCTCCCATGAAGTACAACATGGGCACGTTAAATTGGGAGGCTGCGATCCACTGCAGGACAGCCTGGAGCTGTTTCTGCAAGTTACTGGTTGAGCACTGATTATTAACTATGACTTCAGGCCCAGTTGAGTGTTGATGGGTCTGTGGCATCGCACCATCATGACTGTATCTGGAGCCACCAACCTGGTAATTGGGGTTGTTTGCCAAGGCTGCTTGTTCTTCCAACTCAGCAAGGGCTGCCCTGTTATTACTATACTTAGCCATGATAAGGCACAGCTTCATCACAGATTCTACCAGTTGATCTATAAATTGGCGGTTCACTTGCTTCATGCCAGTGGTAGAGTCAAGTTCTTGATTGTCCTGGTATTTTTCTTCCCGTCTGTCAGGTCTCTTAGACATGGAAACTGCTTTGCTTGTTCTGGGCTCAGAAGGCTTGTTCTCACCTTCACATGGGTCATCACAGTTGAAGGGGCTTTCACTAAGCAGTTTCTGGATCAGCGTTAAAACAATGTTTGACATATCGAGCTTCTGGGAGTCCAGCTGTTGATTTTCCTTTAGAGAGGTGGATGGTCCAGGAGCTTCACGAGATTCTAGACGTTTCATTGGAAGTGCCTTGGCGCTTTGGCCACTTGCACACTTTTCATATTGGGCACTCTGAGTCATATAGCCCATGGTGGAACTAGGACACTCGTCTTCTAATGCATCTTTGCCTTTGGCCTGCTGGGTCAGATGGTACTGGATCAACATAAGGGCAGACACAATCAAGTCCTTTGCCAGCGAATCTGTGGAAGGGCTGATCTTTTCTCTATTTTCCTCCATATTGGCACATGCTTTGCCAGGCATCTTGCCTTGGTTTCCTTGCTTTTGGTTCCACATGGTCAGGCCCTCCTTGAGGATGTGTTCACCGACTTTCTCGGCACTGGTCAATGACTTGCACTGCTCTGGTTTCATCTTGCCTTTGTCCTTCCCCTTCATCTCAGCTTTCATAGCTGAGAATTCAAGACTTTGGTTTTTGCATTTGGGATCATGGGACCCAGCTTTCAAGGATGCATATGACAGACTCTGTGATTTAGTCTCCTTCTTCTCCCCAAGAAGAGCACTGACCAGACGCTTCAGCATGGCTTCCATGATATCTGCAGCATTTTGTTTTCCGTGGTTGAACAGATTCCTCTTGACCGCTGAGACAAAGTCTGAGTCAGTCATCAGGACCCCAGTGATATTATGCAGGTTCTTCATGCAGGAATCAATCAAATCAGACACAATTTCTTTGGTGTGTTTTAACAACACCCTCTTCAGGACCACACAGGCTGGAACTTGCTTCCCAGAGCTATGTATTTTCAAGGTCTTCATAACAGAGACAATCATGTCAGATGCCACCTGATTTGCATAAACCATGAGCCCTTTGCTGATAGAATCTGCAAATTCTTTGCTGTCTCTTTGACACATCTGTTTGTCACCACCCTTGTTCTTGTTGGACAATTCACTATACAGAAAGGTTTTCTGGCCACCTTCCCTGCACTCCTCCCCAGTGCCCCGCATTTCTTCAGAGGTCAGTTCCACAGCATCATGGGCCATTTCAGAAGCGATCTTCCTCACAGCACTTCGAGGGCTGTTTTTACCCTTTTCCCCGGGGGATGAATAGATAGAATGATGAAGGCACTTGCTTCCACCTTCCAACTTCTCCTTGATTTCCTTACGAGCCATCTGGATTACCAGAGAAGATAGTTGGTTGACATAGAAGGAAAGGTCATCCATAGAACATTCGCCATCAGGGGAAATAACTGCCCTCTGATTGCTAGGAGATTTGGCTGGAGGAGTGGAAGGACTCTGGTTATTGTTGGTGTTTTTGGCTGCTGTAGTTTCTAGACATAGCCGTTGAGGTCCGTTGGCCAAATAATCTATGTTTAGTTGGTCGGCATAGACGCTGTAGCAGTTCTCAGAGGGTAATTTGTGATTTTTGTCTTCTGTGTCTCCTACTTTGTGTTTACAGCTAGAGGCTGAGGGGCTCAGTGCATGCTGGAAGCCCAAGGCATACTTCTGGAGGTCATTCAGAAGCCAATTGAGGACACTTATGGGATCAGAGGGAGCTTGTTTGAAAAGACACACAGATCCCTCCGTCTAAAAAAAGAAGAACACCTATCCATAAGAGTTTGGGTAGGGTACTTCTTTCGCTCATTTTATTTAGAAGATATATCTTCTAAACCACACAGATTAGGGATTTGGCCTTTAGAATTTGCATGGGAACTTAACATACAATTATAACCATTAATACATGTTCAAACACAAGTGGCAGCCACAAAAGATCAGAGTATATACATTGGTACACTTAACTACACCTGATTGTTAGCAATATATTTGCCAATTTCATCTGTGTATGTGTGCTTATCTCAATATGTGTCAAAAATGTATCCATGTATCCATTGTGTGCATATGCATATTAATATAGCAATTCATAAGTGTGAACATTTCAATAGATGTGAGAATGTGTCAGACTGTATTGTGTGTGAAGATGTGCGTGTGTATATGTGTGTGTATATGTGTATGTCAGTGCACATGTTTGAGTAGGTATAAGGATGTGTAATATGTTGACATCGATACCCACTGCCACATGTGCATGTTACTGTGTATATGTTGTACATGTGTGGGAATGTAAACATGAGAGTGTGTATGTCAGTGTATCTGAGAATATGTAAATAAGCAAGTGCCAATTTGAATGATATGCATATATTTATGATATAAATCCAGTAGCATGTATCATGCAGCCATAAATGCATTTGTGTATATTACTGCATACATTCACATAGTAACATACACACTCATTAATATATTCATGTATAATTAATGCATACTATATTAATATGTGTATGTTAAAATATGACTGTGTGGAAATAGGTGATTGAATAATGACTATGTAGTCTGTCAATAAATTGGGTATCACTTATGCTCTATTTATATGCTAGGTCAGTGCGTGAGAGTGTGTATTAGTACACACACCTTCGCATTTGCGTTTGTGTGAATACATGAGAGGGGATGTTATTGCATTTGTATGGATGTGTGTATCAATGCATTCAAAGAGAGTTAGTGACTATGTATCATTTTGTTTAAGTTTGTATGGGTGTGTATCAACATGAAGTATATTTATAGGTGTGTATGCTTATACCTGAGTCTTTATGGTCACCAATGTTTTGATCAAGGGTTATGGGTGTTAATGTGTGTGAGTATATGTTTATGCATAGTGTGCATGGATATATATATATGTGGATGTTTATGTGTGTCACATGTGGGCGTGCCAAGGTATCTGACTCTGTATGACTGTATATCACTGTTTATGAATAGGTCAAATACATAAATTTGTTAGATTAGTGCTTATGTGTGTTTGTCAATGTCACAGGTAGCCAGGCATGAGTATGTCATTGCTTGTATAAATTCCTTTTTGTTAATGTATATAGATGTATGTATCAATGTATATGTCACTTTGTGTAGATTTATATGCTTGTGACTGTGTATGCCCATGTCTGGGTATGTGTATATGTATTATATACTTTTTCTACTCAGTGCTAAGTGCCATGGCCCTCTTTGCCCCTTTGATTGCTTCATCTCCTGTCTTTTCATGGAATTCCTGGAAACGTGAGGTCATGATAAGTTCAATTTTTGCAAATGGGCTTGATACAATCAAGGGTATCTGCCTTGTGTGTAGGAAATATGGGCTGCTCTTTTAAAAATAAACACCAGGTATAATTTATCCCTTTCTTGAGGCTCCAAAATTGAGTTGGCCACCCCCAACTGAACTCAAAACTATTTAGAGAATATTTTGCAACTGGCTTTTCCTTCCTTAGGGGTTACACTCATCATTCAAAAGGTGCCTGGGGGGCCAGAAATGATGTTTCTCATTATAACATGAGCCTAGGAACATAGAACAAGAAACATTTGACTGTTTTGCACTAAAGCCAAATATCCTGTGCCAATACCAGCCGCTCTGAGCTTGTAGGACTGTGGGGATGACTTGTCATGTACTCTAATGCCTACCCCAAACCAGAGGCCCAACAGATATAATCCTTACACAAAAACAAAAGGATTCTATATGTGACAGGGGCATACAATTCTAATTGTTTCTAACTTTATGCTATCCAATAGCCTAGGTAATCTCTTGGACAACAGGGTAGGAACAAGGCAACTACAGTTCTTGGTTGTTGTGGATTCTCTCTGCTCCATATCCTCATTCTTCCTTCTTGGTCTCTGGGCAATGTGGGGCACACAAGTCTATTACAAGCCAGCAAAGAATAATGCAAAGGATCTTGCTTATAAGCCCACATCCTAATTAGGATAAGAATAGCAAAGTTATGTTTGGAGTACGTACCTGAAATCAGGAAAGGGCATTATGAGCCTTTGTGATTAGTGCCATTGTTAGATACCTGAGCATTGAACTTACCGTTACTCTGAACTTAGGACTGTGTTCTCTAGAATGTCATAGTATTCAAATTTATGGGCATGTTTGACAATAATTATCTTACTATCTGTGAACCAGAGTCCTCAGACTCAGCATTCAGGTCTAAGAATTAGACCTAAGAATTAGAAAGGGTGAGCTCAGAGACTAAGTATACCTTAGACTGGTCTTGCTTCTCAGTATCCTTGATGACAATAATCTCTTTTTCTTCTAGATTCCCCAGGTTTAAGTCACCTTCTGAACTGGAACCAGCAGTATCCTATGGAATTAAGGGATAAGATTTTTATGAACAGTTGGTTTTTGAGACCTCTCTAGGCTGCCCTCCTAGGCTACCACTTCAAAGTATGAATGTTATGTCTCCTATTATGCTTTTCTTTCTGAAGGAGAGGTAGGACTGTAGTGCTCTCTAGTCTTTGAAGAATGATAAAGTTCCCTCCACAAATTACTACTCCCCTTTCCCAAGCCCCACAGAAGGTATTCACAAAGCTGTCAGTCTCAGGAATCATATTCTGTTAATCATCAAACTTTTGGACAGGTTTTTTTTTAATTTCGCTTCTGACATGCTATTTTCTATGTGTTAATTCTTTCAGCCCTACCAACAACTTAAGTGGCTTCTAAAATGAGATTTGGTATCTAGAGTGACAGTAAATTCTGAACCAGGGATCCTGAGCTCACAAGAACAATGACCTTCCATTTGAATCTCCTCCACCTTTCCATGCTCTGCTACAGCCTTTCGCTTTTCTCATGCTGTGGCTGATAAAACCCACTCAGCAGTTTCCCACCCATTCCAAGGGAGGGGAGCAGAGAATACCCACCTTAGGATCTTTACCTTCCACATTCAAGGTAGACACATCGACAAAGCATATCTGTATCAAATTAGGAGGGTGAATTTAGAAAAACTCTAAAGACTGTAATTTCTTTCTGAGAGATGACAATAGCACTTACCTTATAGGATTCTTGTGAGGACTAATTAAGATACTGAATGTAAAGCTTTTAGCAGAGTGCCGGTACACAGTAAGTACTCAATAGATGTTAATATGATTATTACTAGGCAGACAGAATCTAAGCATTCCTGTAGTTCATAAATGAGAATACCTACCTGTCAGACAGAAGCCCAAAATATAATATCCACATTTATTAAGAAAACTGAGAAGAGAGGTGGCTTGCCCAACCGACACAAACTCAAAGGTGGAACTTTCATTAGAAGTTGATTCTAATTGATTCCCAGTTTACAGCACTTTCTGCTATAGTGTTCCCCAAATGTGGTATTTTTACTACTGATGATATAGAATATTTTAGGTGGTACGTAAATAGATGTTTGTATGTAATAGGTGTACTTGCTGTTGTTTATTTGGAAAATACATACTAAAACATCGAACCTGTGGTATTACAGACAATAATGCTTAGGGTGATGGTAATTTTTAAATGTATTTGAATTTTAAATTAATTTTTAAAAAAATAGCAGAAATATGTATTAAGTAAATAATAGTATGAGTGGTGCTGGAACAAGATAAAAAAAATGTGAAGTACTATGCAAATCACTTGAAGTTTGGGAAACAGAGCATGAAGTATTTTGCCCTCCTGAGGGAGTCCCACTTTAGTGTAACTGACTGGTAGCTAGATGACATTGTGACTTCAGAAGTGTTAGGTAATAAGGGCTGGTAACTAGGCAACCACCACTTCTCCCTCCCCCTCAGACTCCCCCCTAACCTTCCAGCCCCAGGTCCTTTACATCACTCCTGGTCCTGACTCTCCCTTTGTCCTTGTGTCGTTGAGCTTGGTTGCTTGGAGACATCACAGTATCACTGTCCATTAGTCTATCCTGGGCTCCAATATATCTATATTCCTACACTGATCCTTTCCACTCCTTGGTAGGGGTAATTTTATACTTACGACTTTCCGGTCCTGATCTTGCTGTCCTTTTGGGCTGTAGAGATCAACCTTGCACACGCCCCTGCGGCTATGTAACCAGTCAATATCATCAGACATCTGTAAAGAGAAGGGAAAGAAATCTGAATATATAAATATATAACTATATAGCTATATAGCTATATATATATATATATAGTTATATATATATATATACATATATATATAACTATATATATATATATACATATATATATAACTATATATATATATATATATACTCAGCCAGTTTCTAAAAGCCATATATAACTATATAACTATCTAAGCTATATAACTATATAACTATATATATGCTTTTAGAAACTGGCTGAGTTTGGGTAAGAATCTCTGAAGGGCTTCCTGAAACCCATCTGTATGTTTCAATTAGGTTTAGACTAGGAACTGGAAGGGTGAGCAATGGGGGAAGGAACTATGAAATGTTTGAACTTGATAATCAGTATCATTTAGCACAGTCCATAGTCTCCTTTAATTTAGACTTCCTACATCAAGTATTTGGAATCATGGGAGTATCATATTAATTTGTGAGAAACAAGTCAGGAAAAATGGCAGTCTGAGAAGCAAATTTAAAGGAGGTCTAGGGACTTTAGGAATTAAATTTAATGATTTACTTCTACCCAACTCTACTAGATCTCATGTGTCTCCACTTCTGTTTACCCACTCTAGGTTACCTCAAAGAATAAAGCTCATCTCATCCTCTTTAACTGAATTTTAGCTAACTCCAGTTCAACCAGAGTCTTTCTCATTACATCAAAGAAAATGAAATTAGGTAAATAGCTGTAATACTTATTACATAGGGCCATTGGAAAAGATTAGGGTCAACACCAGTAGAGTAAATAAATAGCCCTTTTAATCAAAACAACATAGAAGATTCCAACATAAAACAAGTTTATGAATGCTGAGAAAACTTCCTAATAGCTGTAAGTATAACCAAAAGACAGATGTCTGAGGGAAGACCAGACCCTGATCCCATAGGCCAAGTTTAATTTTATTTTTGAAAGAAAAAAGAATCTCTGCCAACTTCTTCCAACCCCCCACCTCCCACCACCTCCCACCCTGGCCTGGAACTAAAAGTAAAAAGGAAATGGCAGAGGCCACTGATTGATTTTTGCTATGTAAGACCTCAGATCTATGTTCAGGAAGACACAGTTAAGAGCTCAGTAGAATTGTTTTGGTTTCTGGAGCTTGAATTTGATTTCTTTTTAAAATTTAACAAGAGAAGCCTTTTTGCCAAGTTATTAGAGGGCAGTTGAATTCCTTTTCCCCAACTCCCTTAAAAACTTAGAACCTTTTAACCTCTACCTCCCTCCCCTCCCTCTCTTTACTCTTCTTCCCCCCCTCCCTTCTTCCTTTCCTCTCCCTCCTTCCCTACTTATCTTCCTCTCTTTCTCCATCCTTCCCTCCCTCACCCCTGCCCTCCTCTCTCCTCCTTCCTTCCCCTCCCTTACCTCCCCTTCTCTCTCCTTCCCTCCCCTTCTCTCTTTCCCTCCCCTCCTTTGTCCTTCCCTCCCCTCCCTTCCTCTCTCCTTCCCTCCTCTCTTCTCTCCTTCCCTCCCTCCCTCCCTCCCCTGCCATCCCCTCTCTTCCCTCCCTCCCCTCTCTCCCCTGCCCTCCTCTCTCCTTCTTCCCTCCCTCCCTTGCCCTCCTCTTTCCTCCTTCCTTCCCTCTCCCTCTCTCTCAACATTTTTATAACAGCTATCCTCTGATGGTTATCTTTTCACACGATACTGCATTTCTACCCTTTGCCATTCCCAACTGCCCACCCCCAGATCTTTTCGGGCTCTCACTTCAAGAATGTCTACACACCCCTGAAAAAGTTTTAGGAAAGGGCTTCCCACACCCACTCATAAGAGGGAGTTTCTTTTCTAAAAAAACTAGAGATGACTAGCATAGGAAAAAAGAAGGAAAGTCATAGAGGTCCCTCATATGATTTGGATATAGCCTTAGTCCAAATCCAAAAGAATTGTAAAAAAATAAAATTTGTGAACTCATTACCTTGATAATGAAGTTATTTTAGGCTTTTCGCTGAAACTGTGCCACCCAGAAGGGAGATGTGCCCCTTTAGATGGAAGTGGGCAGTGCCAAGTTCTTGGGCACTTGCGGCTGGCTGCCACCCCAGTCAGCTGTTGGATGAGACTGATGGGCCAGGCTTTTCCCTGCTGCCTTTGACCCGGGAGTGTGACAACATAATTGGTTGGGTCACAATGCCTGAGACTAGCAACCTCAGCAAAGGTGTGGCAATCTGGCAAACTCAGTAGCCCTTCACATCAAAAGCACATGAGGCTGTCTGCTGTACAACAACCCTTTTCTGTTCTCTCTAGGAAGGTACACATATTTATTTCACATTTTGTCCAGCTCACAATCCCTTGAGACTTCCATTCTCTTTCCTCTTCTTGTTTCCAGAACAATCTAATCATATTAGTTACCTGTTTGGTGGGGGTCTGTATTTTTCACATAGAGAATTACCACCAGCCTTAATGAATAAAAAACTATTAATTTTCACATCTTAGCTTATTTCTCTTTGGGTTTCCCACTAGAGATTCAGAGTTATGTGGCAAGAGATCTTTGGATTTATGTAGAAACAAAAAATGTTGAAGTCCTTTCTGGATATCCTGAATAAAAGTATAAAAATAGAAAGTTGGAGGCTGCCTTAATAGCTTCTGTGATTTCACCTCACCACGAAGACACCCCCTTAGCTAGTCAAAAAGAAGTCAGAGGGAAAAATGGGTGATGGGCATTGAGGATGGCACTTGTTGGGATGAGTGCTAGGTGTTGTATGTAAGCGATGAACCACAAGAATCTACCCCAAAAGCCAAGAGCACACTGTATACACTGTATGTTAGCCAATTTGACAATAAATTATATTAAAACAAGGAGAAGTTAGAAAATGCCCCTACCTTGGTAGTACTAGAGTAGGCTGTTTCACAGGACCTTGGGATGATTTTTTTCTTGTTAATTTGGATGCTGTGATGACCCTTCTAGTCTGACACAGGATGTTGCTTCTTTCCTCAACCCTCCATACTCTCCTAAAGCCTTCCCCACCAGCTGGCCCCAGAACTCCTACTTAATGACATCACTGTTTCTATGGAGAACAGTGACAGCACAAAAATGGGAGCTTTATTCTTAGGAGTATGCATGCCTAGCAAACTCTAACCTTCATCATGAGACATAATTTTCTAAGAAAAAAAGGCTAGTCTACTTAGGACAGGGTCAGCCTTGCACAGACTTTTTAAGTTATGAAAGGACCTGAGCCCCACTTACTCTTTTTCATTATATGGCTCGTGCTGGATTTCTGGCTACCATATTCTTTAAAGGATTATCCATTAGACTTTGAGGTGCCTTTAGGTTAGCCTCAGTTTCACAACATTAGTCCATAACCAAATGGCTCACACTGTGCCCAAGTCTCATCTTTTTTCCTCTCCTTCCTCCATATGTTTCCACTTTAACCTCATACATGTGAATAAATGCATCTGAACTAATTATAAGTCGAGATGATCCCCTAAATAATAGAGTTTTGTATTCTTGATTCTACTTCAATTTCTTCTTGTTACCCCTGAGACTGCATGTCTTGCCTAACCCTGATGTACAATTTCAATCTTGTTAGTTTATGACATCAAAAAGAAACAGAACTGGACATTTGTTAAGAGTGGCAAGACAGATTTTATTCAGACTACTGCAGTAAGGAATAGAATCTTCCAGTGAACAGAGCTCAACTCCACTGAAACAAGAGGCAGAAGGCTTTTTAAATGTTGGGGTGTGCTAAAGGAAAAAATGCTGAGGGAAACGTGTGTGTGTGTGTGTGTGGGGGGGGGTGATCAATGTGATTAGGGCAACTGTGTTTGCTAACTGGTACTTATCGAAGTTAGGCTCCTATCCTTTCACAGAGATTAGGAGACAGGGGTCCTATCTTTCTTGATAATTACCTTTCAAAGGGATGGCTCCTAGGTCCTTGAGAAAAATATTTCTGGGTTGTAGAAGATATATCTCAAAGTAACAGAGAAAGGATTTACAATGATAGGTTTTCTAAAGAAATGCTCTAAGAAAAGGGAGGTCAGGGGCCTATAATCAGGTTTTGGCTGAAACAAACAGTAAATTCTTCTGGCAGTGTTGAACTTCCGTAGGCAGGTCTTTTAAGGATGCTGGGGTCATCATCCTAGGGATATGGCCTTGAGCTGATAGAAACTATGTTAGTGTTTGTTCAAATCTCTTAATGTATGGAATGGATGATACTGTTTGTACCCAAAGTTGCAGTTCTTATCAGCTATGGTTGAGGCCTAGTTGAGAAGAAATTTCCTGGGGCCTGAGTATATCAAGTCATCATGTTGTATACTTTAAATATATACAATTTTTATTAAAAATACATTTTGGTCAAGGAGGGAGTCTTTGTAAGTCAGTGGTGATGAATTAAATCCACAGTACAAGACTTGTTTTCCCTGTATCATTTTTTTTTTGTCAAGACTTTTGATTAAAGAAAAAGTTGGAGCTCCTGTGTCTGGCTCATGTCTGTGGAATAAGAAGCAAAGAATAAAACTGTGTATTTATTCTCCAAGCACAAGAATGTATATCCCTAAGATTAAAAAAACAAAAAAACCCTCGCCCCCAACCTCTATGTTTATCAGCCCAGAAGGGAACAACTGTGATCTGGGCCTGGAAAATGTCTTACTAAATCTCCTGAATGACAAAAAGAGAACTATTATGGATGATTAGAGCCCTGTCTCACAGCGCCCCAATCCTGTCATCCTGGAGGCTACCCAGGAGCAAACAAGAGCAGCATTTGGATGGGAAACCAACAACAAAAATGTAAGGAGGCTCAGTCATAGGTTATGGTATGTCCTCTGCCTCTTCTTTCTCTTAAGCTCCTGAGATTCTCAGACCAGCGTATACTGACTAGAGATGGCAACAGATGGGTGGGGTAGGAGGGATGTTCAAAGAGTCAGAAGAAGGAATATGGTGTGTCAGTGTGTGAATATTTGTAAGGTACAAGGCATGTACTTAGATCAGCCTTTAGGAGCCGAACATAGAGATGTTAAACAAAGAAGCTTTGATTGTCTTTTTTTTTTTAAACCATCATCATCCATTTTCTAACTTTGTTTATTCTAACCAAACATCTCTTCCATACAAACTTGTGAATAATTGTAGAAATCAACACCTTAAATATGCTTTCAGTCTACATTTCTTTTGAAACAGCTATTAAGATAGTAAAAACGGGACCTGTGTTTGTCACTGTTCTGAATAATGGCAAAATGAAATTTAAATGAGCTGAACTATTAGCCTTCATGAAATCACTGTCTGCCTGTTAGCCTAAGTATCTTCCAGTCTCAGATTAGGCTACCTAATTTAGTTTATGAGATGGCACTGTGACCATTTGGAAAATGTGCAGTGATACCAGTGATTTACAGACATTATTTATTGTGGAGCAATATAAATGTAACTCCTGTTCTCCTGAATTATTTTTCAGACATGAGAATACACACTGTCATTCACAGCAGCTTCTCACAACCATGCTAAAGTGAAATATTAGATAGCTATTCTGAACATCTCAGCACCGGTGCTGCATAATTACTTCCATCAAGTATTTATGTTATATCTGTACTGGGTATACCTGGCCTTTCCTATTTGTGATTGAAGTAGTGGAGGGAGAAAATAAAGGACTTTAAAATGCTATAAATATTCTCTCTCTCTCTCTCTTTTTTTATTCCAGAGGGAAGCTGTTAAAGAAAAGAAGGTTCTTAGATATGTTGGGGTTTCCTTTTAGGCAGAGGCTTAATTAGGCAGCTAAGGTCTGTTCTGTGGCCTTGTTGTAGATAATGACTTAATAGCTATTTGTGAAAGGTGGGCTTGGCTTGACAGTTGCCATTTCTGGTCAGGCTCCTCCCTCTTATAATTGGGAAATTTCCTTCCTCTGATTTCCTAGAACATTTGCTTCTTGTCTGTATAATTCATCTGACATTTACTAGATCTGGCCTTGTAGAGTTAATTAACTTTTTCTATTCCTGGATCACCTGCTTCAAAAGCCGGGCAGGCAGCCAGTTTTTCCCATCTCTCATTGTATTCGCTGCAATACAGCCCACGGCTGGGCTCAGGGAACAAATGATGGTGTTAGAATTTCAGGTAGCAAACAATTCAGAAGCCACGGAGTCCTGGGAATCTGTAATAATATTTCAGTGGGCAGTATACTTCTTAGAGAAGTAACTCTCAGACTTTAGTGCGGCTCAGAATCACCTGTAGGACTTGTGAAGCTAGTTGGGCTCTGTCCCAGAGGTTTTAATTCTGCAGGTCTGGAGTGGGGCCTGAAAATTTGCCCGGTACTGTGTTTTACATGCATCATCTCATTTAATTGTCACACAGCCTTAAGAAACGGGTACTATTTTAATCCCGATTTCATCTCAATGGGGGGCTGGATCAATGGGGGAAGCCATTTGGCTGGGTGGAAGGCTAGGTGAGGCACTATCCATTACATCATTTAACGGTTGGGTGGGTGTATGTGTGTGCGCGCCCAGAGTGGTACGCCTTTTCTTTCTTTGAAGGGTCTGAAAACGCCCAAGAGAGATTTCTTGAGGAAAAGAAAAGTATAAGGGGGTATGTCCTCTGATCTTTTGGCCCCATCTGGTGGTTTCAAGTCTGAACAAAGTGCTCATCTGTTACCCCCCCCAACCCCTGCTGGTGAGAATGGTGGGGTCGGACCGCCTGCCTCCGCGATCCATTTTCTGAGACGACTTTTTCTGGAGGGGGTTGCTCTGAGGCGATTGCTCTGAGGAAGTTATTCTGAGGTGGTTAGTCCCTTTTGACCCCATCCGTGTTTTGTTTTGTTTGTTTCCGTTTCCTACTACTTGGGGAGTCCATTTTCAATACGTAGCGTTTGTTCCAGCCCGTCTATGGCTTGTTAAAAGTAAAACTTGTTTTTCTAGGCATTAAACGGGTCTTTTGCCTTATATGTGTAAATATATAAACATATATTTTGTGTCAGAGCTGGAGATTTAGGTGAGGGAGCTAGGCTGTGAATAGGATTTTTTTTTCTTGTCAAACCGACAAACTTGTCTCCAATGTCTGATGGAAAGTACTTAAATATAGCATTAACTGGCAATAACGTTTTTACTACCCCCCCCCCCCCCCCCCCAGTATCTTTGTCAGTGAATGAACGTTTTAAACAAAGACCCTTGGAGGAGAGGAAGGGGATCTGGAAGCGTGAAGCTTTTCGGTTCCCTCGAGGCATTGGTGGGCACCCCCTCCCGTCCCCCACCCCCAGACTCTCTTAAGGTTCTCCTTGATTTGAAGAATGTTAAAATGGGGTGAAGACTGGCCTAGTCTTCCTTCCGCTTTGTTTTGTACTTGCCCTGTGGGGGTGTCAGGCTGAGACCGTGCCTGTTGCTCTCAAATCAAGAGGGTAAAATGGGGGTAATGAGTTCATGTGGCCACTAGGAGGTCGCAGCAACTTGGAAAACATGTTTCCACACAGTGTGAGATCATCCCTTAGAGAAACCTGTTTTGCCAAGGCATTCCTCAAATTAAAGGTGAAATTGGCGATCCTGCCCTCATAGAATCACTCTCCATCCTAAAAACCTCACTTTTTGTGTATATTTATTGATGCATCTCCTTCAAAAAAGTTGTTTATAGGTTCCAGGAAATCAGGGATTATTGTATTTCATCATGAGCTTTATCTTTCCAGACGGGGTAATGCTTGAGGAGAATGACTGTGTTTTACTGATTTTCATTTACCCTGCAAGGGATAGCACTAGATTCGTATATGCTTAAGGATATGCTTAAGGATATTTACATAACTGAAAAATCAGTATGTACACCTGAAACTAATATGTTATCTACCAATTATATATCAGTTAAAAAATAACGAAAATTAGTGGTAACAGTTCAAGAATTGCCATGGCCAAGAATGTTGAGCCACCTTTGTCCAAATTGCCTGGCTTGTTGCAGTAAGTTCCTAACTGGTTCTGAGTCTTTCCTTGCTACTCTTAAACAGAATTTTTTGAAAGAATCAATATATTTTATTAGCTAGTTATTTTTAAAACAGCTTTATTGAAATCTAACTCACATACCACATAATTCACCTATTTAAAGTGTACAAATCAATGATTCTTAGTATATTCAGAGTTGTGGAACCATCACCATAATCAATTTGAGAACTTTTTCATCACCAAAAAAGAAGTCATACCCCATCTCCCCTAACCCTATGCTTTAAAATTTTTTTTCTTTAATGTTTACTTATTTTTGAGAGCGACAGAGCATGAGCAGAGGAGGGACAGAGACAGAGGGAAGTGAGCAGAGGAGGGACAGAGAGAATTACAGAATTCAAAGAGGCTCCAGGCTCTGAGCTGTCAGCACAGAGCCCAAAGCAGGGCTTGAACTCACAAACAGGGAGATCATGCCCTTAGCCAAGGTCAGAGGCTTAACCAACTGAGCCACCCAGGTGCTCTTCCCCTAAATCTATACTTACCCAGGCTTAGGCAATCACTAATTTACTTTCTGTATAGATTTGCCTGTTTTGGACATTGCATATAAATGGAATCATGTAGTAGGTGGGTCTTTTGTGACTGACTTCTTTCACTTAGCATAAGTTTCCCCAGTATGGAATTGTGACAGCATGTGTGAAATGTTTACGAGTGACTCTCTTTTAACACTCAGTGCCAAGGATTTTTTCTGGAGGTTGGTGGTGCAGGCACCCTCTACCTAGTACCTACTGGAACTCTAAAGTCCCAGGAGGAAATCTGGTGATCACTGTAAGCCATATTGTTTGCACAGTTAAAGTACAGTGACTTTTATCCATTAGGGTGGTGGGAACCCTTCCCAAATCCAAGTTTCCAGATCCTAGCCAAGGGCCAACCTTGCCAGCAGGATTTTTGGATGATAACACTCTCTGGTCAGCTATGTTAACTCTTTTCTACACAGATGTTGATAGGGATTTCGTTGATTCTGTAGATCAATTTGAGGGGCATGCCATCTTAACAATTTTAAGTATTTCAATCGATGAACATGGGATGTATTTACATATAGTTAAGTCTTTAGTTTTTCTTAATTATGTTTTGTGGTTTTCAGTGTACAAGTCTTGTACTTCTTTTGTTAAATTTATTTTTAAGTATTTTATTCCTTTTGATGCCATTATAAGTGGAATTGTTTTCTTAATTTTATTTTCAGATTGTTCCTTGCAAGTGTATAGAAATACAATTGAGTCTTGTATATTGATTTTGTATGTTACAGCGTTGAGCTCATTTATTAGCTCTAATAGCTTTCTTATTTTTTTTGTGGATTCCTTAGCCTGTTAATATGGTAGATTACATGGATTGATTTTTTGAACCAGCCTTGCATCCTTGGAACAAACCCCACTTGGTCATGGTAAATAATACTTTTTATATATTGCTAAATTCTGTTTGCTAATATCTTACCAAAGATTTTGCATCTCTTTTATGAGAGAAGATTAGTATGTGGTTTTCTTTTTCTGTACTTTCTTTTTATGGTTTTGGTATCAAGGTAGAAGTGTTTTCATATGAGTTGGGAAGTGTTCCCTCTTCTTCTATTTTCTGGAAGAGATGGTGTAGAATTAGTGTGAACTTTTCTTTAAACATTTAGTTTCATTCCCCAGTGAAATAATCTGGGCCTAGAGACTTCTTTTTTTGAGAATTTTAAAATCATAAATTAAATTTTTTTAAAGGTATGGAGCTATTCAAATGATGTATTTCATATTGTGTGCATTGTGGTAGTTTGTGATTCAATTAATTTGTCAAATTTATGTGTATAGAGCTCATAGTATACTCTTAGTATCCTTTGGATGTCAGTAGGGTCTGTAGTGATATCCTCTGTTTTATTTCTGATATTGTTAATTTGTGTATTTTTTCTGGTCAGTCTTACTAGAAATTTGTTAATTTTATTGATATTTTCAAAGAACCCACTTTTTGTTTCATTGATTTTCACTATTGGCTTTTCTGTTTTAAATCTCACCAATTTCTGCTTTTATCTTTATTATTTCATACTTTATACTTGCTTTGGTTTTATTTTACTCTTCTTTTTTTAGTCTTGAGGTGGAGCTTAAATTATTGACTTTTAGATTTTTCCTCTAATATAAGCAGTTAGTGCTATAAATTTCCCTTTCAGCACTGCTTTAGCTGTATCCCACAAATCTTGATACATTGAATTTTCGTTTGCATTCAATTCAGTGTATTTATTGATTTGCCTTAAGACTTACTCTTTGATTGGTGTGGTGTATTGCTTAGTTTCTAAGTGTTTAGGAATTTTCCTGTTATTTTTGTTATTGATTCCATTGTGGTTAGAGAACACAGTTGTGATTTCAATTCTTTTATAGTTGCTGAGGTTTGTTTTATGATTGAGGGCATGGTCATTGGCTTATGTTCCATGAGAGCTTGAAAGGAATGTGTATTCTGCTGATATTGGGTGAGAGGTGCTCTATAAATGTCGACTGGATATGTTTGTTGATGGTGTTGTTAAGTACTTCTATATCCCTGGTGATTTTTTAATATAGTTCTTTATCAATTATTGAGATGAGGTGTTAAAGTCTCCCACTATAAATGTGGATTTGTCTACTTCTCCTTTCAGTTCTATCAGATTTTGCTTCATGTATTTTGTAGTTCTGTTGGTTGGTGCACACACATTTAGGGTTGCTGTATCTTCTTCTTGGATTGATCCTTTTATCATTATGTAATATTCCACTCTGTCCCTACTGATTTACTTTGTTCTGAAGTTTATTTTATCTGATATTAATATAGCTACTCTTGCCTTTTTCTTTTTAAAAATTTATGTATATCTTTTTCCATTTTTAAATTATCAACCTACTTATATCATTATATTTGAAGTGCATTTCTTGTTGACAGTGTATCATTGGATCAGTTTTTTTATTGAAATGTAGTTAACATAAAATATTATATTGGTTTCAGGTGTAAAACATAGTGCTTTAACATTTATATAGATTTCAAAGTGATCACCATGATAAATCTAGCTACCATCTGTCAATGTACGAAGTTGTTACAATATTGTTAATTATATTCCCTATGCTGTACATTGCATCTCCATGTCTTATTTGATAACTGAAAGTTTGTACCTTTTAATTCTTTTCCTCTATTTCAACCATCCCTCTTCCCACCTCTGGAAACTACCAGATTGTTTTCTGTATCTATGAATCTGCTTGTGTTTTGCTTTGTTTGTTGATTTGTTTTATTTTTGAGATTCCATGTATATGTGAAATCATGTGATATTTGTCTTTCTCTGACTTATTTCACTTAGCATAATACCCTTTAGATCCATTCTTGTCATGAATGGCAAGATTTTATTCTTTTTTATGGCTGAGTAATATTTCACTGTATTCACACTGTAAAAATGTATATACCACATTTTCTTTATCCATTCATTTGTTGATGGACACTTTGGTTGCTTCCATATCTTGGCTATTGTAAATAATGCTGCAGTGAATGAACATAGTGGTGTATATATCTTTTCGAATTAGTGTTTTTATTTTCTTTGGATAAATAACCAGAAGTGGACTTATGGGTCATATGGTATTCCTATGTTTAATTTTTTTTTTGAGAGAGAGTGAGCAAGGGGGAGAGAGGGGCAGAGAGAGAGAGAGAGAGAGAGGGAGAGAGAGAATCTCACACAGGATCCACACTCAGCATGGAGCCCCACATGGGGCTTGATATCATAACCATGAGATCATTATGTGAGGCCAAAATCAAGAGTCAGATGCTCAACTGACTGAGGCACCCAGGTACCCCCCCCCCCTTTTTAATTTTTTGAGGAACTTCCATACTATTTTCCACAGTGATTGATGGCATATGAGGGTTCCCTTTTCTCCACTTCCTTACCAACACTTGTTATTTCTTGTCTTTTTGATACTGGCCATTCTGACATGTGTGAGGTGTTATCTCATTGTGGTTTTGATTTGCATTTCCCTAATGATTAGTGATGTTGAGCATCTTTTTGTGGGTCTGTTGACCATTTGTTTGGAACCACAAAAGACCCCAAATTGCCAAAGCAGTCTTGAGAAAGAATAAAGCTGGAGGTATCATGCTCCCTGATTTTAAACTATACTACAAAGCTATAGTCATCAAAACAATATGGTACTGACACAAAAATAGATCAATGGAACAAAGTAGAGAATTAAAAAATAAACCCACACTTATGTGGTCAATTAATCTATGACAAAGGAAGCAAGAATATACAGTGGGGAAGAAAAGACAGTCTCTTCAATAGATGGTCTTGGGAAAACTGAACAGCTACATACATGCAAAAGAATGAAACAGGAGCACTTTCTTACACCATATACAAAAATAAACATAAAATGGATTAAAGACTTAAAGACATAAAACTCCTAGAAGAAATAGGCAGTGAACTCTTGGACATCGGTGTGAGCGGTATTTTTTTGGATCTGTTCCTTAGGCAAGGGCAACTAAAGCAAAAATAAACAAATGGAACTACACCAAAATAAAAACTTCTGTACAGTGAAACAATCAACAAAATGAAAAGGCAACGTGCTGAATGGGAGAAGATATTTACAAATGATATGATTGATAAGGGGTTAATTTCCAAAATATATAAAGAACTCAAATAACTCAATATAAAAAAAAACCCAAATAATTCAATTAAAAAATGACCCTAGGACCTGAATAGGATCATGTTTTTTTAATCTGTGAATCTCTGTTTTTTAATTCCTCTAAACAATTTATATTTTAATGTAATAATTGATCTGTTTGGGTTTAAATCCATCAATTTATTTTTTGTTTTCTGATTATTGCTTCTCTTTCTCATTTATGTATTTACTTTTACCTGCCACCCAGTCAGTTACTTGAACATTCTTTTGAATTCAGTTTTGATGTATCTATAGTGTTTTTAGTGCATGTTTGAGGTATTACAATATATATGTAAAATTATCACAGTTGACATTTTACCAATTTGAAGGAGGTGTAGAAACTGTGCATTCTTTTACCATCCTCTATCTATATTGTTTTTTTAAACATTTCCTTCACATACATTGAGAACAGAGAGCATCAGGAGAGTACATTATGTCCACCTATATTTTTGCTCTTTTCACTATTCTTTCTCCTTAATGTTACAAGATTCCTTTTATTACTATTTTTTCTACTTTGTGAATTTTCTGTTCTTTTAAGGTGAGCATTTGAGAATGACTTGATTTCCCCCTCACTCCTGAAAGATATTTTCCTTGGATATAGAATTCTGAGTTGGGGCACCTAGGTGGTTCAGTCAGTTGGGTGTCCAACTTCAGCTCAGGTCATGATCTTGCGGTTTGTGAGTTTGAGCCCTGCATTGGGCTCTGTGCGGACAGCTTGGAGCCTGGAGCCTGGAGCCTGCTTTGGATTCTGTGTCTTCCTCTCTCTCTCTGCCCTTGCCCTGCTCGTGCTCTGTCTCTCTCTCTCAAAAATAAATAAACATTAAAAAAAATAATTCTGAGTTTACAGATGTTTTTCTTTTAGTACTTGGAAAATATTGTGTCACATCTTTCTGGCCACCATGGTTTCTGTTGAGAAATCCAATGTCATTCAAAAACATTTTGCCCAATTAGAAAGGTGTCATTTCTCTCTTGCTGATTTCAAGGTTCTTTTGTCTTTTAGTTTTCAGGAGTTTGATTATGATGTGTCTTTGTTTGAATTTCCCTGGGTATATCCTATTTGGAGTTTGCTTAGCTTCTTGAATATGTAGGTTTATGTCTCTCTCAAATTTGGGAAAAATTTGAGCCTTATTACTTGGAATAAGTATTTTTGTAGGCAAGCGTACTAGAAGTACAATCTCTGGGTAAAAGGATTCAAGCGTTTAAAATTTGATTGGTATTTTCAAATAACTCTCCCAAAGTTTATAGCAATTTTTACCCCTGCTGACAGTGAATTAAAGTGTCTGTTTACCCATCCCTTTATCAACAGAAGTTATTGTTAAGTTACTAAACCTTTGCCAATGTCCTAAACAAAAACAATGCATTGCTGTTTTAATTTGTATTTATTTTTAGTAAAATTAAGCATATTTTTATGTTGATCATTTGTATTTCTTCCTAATTGTTCATTTTCTTGACAGCTTTTTTGCTGCATGGCTCATCTTTTTCTTGTTGATCATGAAATTCTGTTTGTATATTTTGGAAATTATTCTTTTATCATTTGTATTGCCAATGTTTTTTTGCTAGTTTGTTTTTAGGTTTTTAAGCTTGTTTTTGTTTTTTGTTTGATTTGCCAAATAAATTTTCAGTTTTTACCTATTAAAATTTTTGGAGTCTTTTGCTATCTTTAAATTTTTGTCCTGTTTAGAAAACAAGATTATAAAAATATCCTTTTGTATTTTGTCTAGTATTTCCATGGTTTCATTTTCACAATTAAATCTTGGATCCATTTGGAATGTATTTTCATGTAAAAGTAAAGTAGGCAATAACAGATATTTTCTATCAAGTTTTAATACAGGGATGTATTAATACAGGGGGAGGAGAAAGAGTTTATGAGAATGTTATATGCCTAAGAGTAGGAAAATATTGGAAAATGGAAGACTCAAAGGGCTATCTCCTCTTTTGTCTGTGTTCTCTCTGAGTGCAATGTAAAGGAAAGGTTAAGTCAACTGGAGGTGTGAAGGGTGAGAGAAAAACAAATTTAAAAAGTTTGGAAATGTCATAATTTTGGTCAATAACTTTTTGTTTTTGTGAAAAGCTGGGAAGAAATAGGAAAAATGAAATGGCTTCTTTTGTAATTTTTATATTGCTATTATTTTAGTGGATGGAAATTTTCCTCTCTTAACTAAAGAAGGACTTACAATTTTTTATTTAACATAGTACTTGAAGTCTTAGCTATAGAAATCAGACAAGATATGTTCAACATCACTGATCATCAGGGAAAAGAAAATCAAAGCCACACTGAGATCTCACTTCACAACCAGTCAGAATGGCTAGTGTCAAAAAAATGACAAGTGTTGGTAAGAATGTGGAGAAAGGGGAACCCTCATGTGCCATTTGTGGGAATGTAAATTGGTACAGCCACTGAGGTTCATCAAAAACTTAAAAATATTATATTATCCAATAATTCCACTACTGAGTATTTACCCAAAGTATATGAATACACTGATTTATACCCCTATGTTTATTGCAGCATTATTTACAATAGCCAAGATATGGAAGCAACCTAAGTGTCCATCTATAGATAAATAAAGAAGATCTCGTATACACACACACACACACACACACAAAACAGAATATTAGTTAGCCATAAAAAAGAATGAGGTCTTGCCATTTATGACAACATGAATGGACCTAGAGGGTACAATGCTAAGTGAAATAAGTCAAAGACAAATACCATATCATTTCATTTATATGTGGAATATTAAAAACAATACAAATGAGCAAATGAAAAAACAGAAATAGACTCATAAAGAGAAAAAATTGGTGGTTGCTGGAGGGATGGGCTGGGTGAAATAGTTGAAGGGGATTAAGAAGTACAAAATTCCAGTTTTAAAATAAAAAAGTCAGGGAAATCAAAAGTACAGTACAGGGAATATAGTCAATAATATAACCGTGTTGTGTATTGACAGAGGGTAGCTACAGTTATTATGGTGATCATTGTGTGATGTATGCAATTGTTGAATCACTATATTGTACACCTGAAGTTAATATCACATTGTATGCCACCTATACTTTAATAATAAAAATTAAAGAAAATAAGACAGTGACTTGGGTTAATACTGTATTTCTTCCTTAGTGCATCCCAGCGAGGCACTTGTTCACAGTGATTACCCTTAAAAGAAGATACTAATTTGCTTAGTTAACAAATATTTTTAAATCATTTGTCAAGGAGGCAGGTATAGGGTAATGATTATGTGTTTGCCTCTGGAATCATATTGCTTGAATTTAAACCCCAGTCCAGTAACTTACTAGCTGTGTGATCTTGGGAAAGTTACTAAACTTCTCTGTACTCCAAGTTTCTCTTCTGCAAAATGGGGATTTTAACACCTCATTGTATTATTGTGAGTCTCAGAACAGCATCAATCTTATAGTAAGCAATTGATAGATATGAACTATTCTCAATGCTAATGACTGGAGATAGAGCACAGTGGATATGATCCTTATAGTTATGGGCCTTGCATTCATTTTGTTTTGTTTATTATACATTTTAATTTTTGATTTTTTGGAATTTTTAAAATTGCAATTAAAGTATAGTTGACATATATTAGTTTCAGGTGCATGACATAGTTATTTGGCAGTTATATATATCACAAAGTGCTTATCACAATAAGTGTAGTTACCATCTGCCACCATACAAAGTTATTACAATATTATTGACTATATTCCCTATGCTGTACTTTTCATCCTCATGACTTATTTATTTTATAACTGGAAACTTTTACTTCTTAAAATCCCTTCATTTATTTTCCCATTCCCCTCAACCCCCCACAACTATCAGTTCATTCTATTTATGAATCTGTTTGTTTTTTTTATTTGTTCATTTATGGTTTTTAGATTCCACATATAAGTGAAATCATATGGTATTTGTCTTTCTCTTTAAGACTTATTTCACTTAGTGTAATAGTCTTTAAATAAGGACCTTGCATTCTTGAGTGAGGAGATAGGTTAAAAAATTACAAATAGTAGTACTTAGTCTAAAATAAATGTAAGGGGCTGGGATAGTATAAAGGAGTGGGAGGAGAATCCTACTTTAGATAACATGGTCAGGGGAGGCCTCTCTGAAGAGGGGGCATTTAAGTTGAGACTTGAAGCATCAGAAAAAAACAATTTAAAGAATGGAGGGAAGAATGTTCTAGGCAGTGGGAACATCATGTGCAAAGACCCTGAGAAGAGGGATTTTATTATATGCAAATTTTTGAAAGACATATATGGCTATCACGTAGTGAACAAGAAAGAGTGGTATGAGATGAGGTTAATGGTATAGGCAGGACCTTGTAGACCAGAGTAAGGAGTTTGGATTTTATGTTCTGTGGGAAACCACTAAAGCATGAGAGAAAGGGGATATAATTTTTCTTTTTAAAAACGAGTGGTCTTGTAATCTCTAATTCACATTAAAGGAGATCAATATTGTAAAGGGGGAGAGCAGCTTGGAGGCTCATGGCAGTGGTCCAAATGAGAGACCGTGGTGGCAGTGGAGATGAAAAGAAGTGGATGGATGTAAGGTACAGTTTTAAGGTAGAATCAATAGGACTTGCTGAAGGATTGGATGCGGGAAGGTAAGGTTATGGAAGAGAGTTTGAATCAAGGATGATACCCAGGTTTCTGGCTTGATTAACAGTTTTGACGTGGTACCATTTTTTGGCATGGACCCATTCCATTGGAATGGACCCATCAGAAGAAGGGTCAGGTTTGGTAAGTGTTGTGAACATGTTGAATTTGAGGTATCTATCAGACATCCAAGTACAGATGTGGAGTAGTCAGTTGGATTTATGAATCTGGAGTTCAGGATCAGCTTTTAGATGATGTTTAAAGTCGTGGATCTGGATGAAATAAACTAGGAGATTAAAAAGAGAAGAAGGCCTGGGATCATGTGAATAATCCACCTTTAATGTAGAAGCTGTGAGATACTAAAAGGAGAATGGGCTGATAATAAAGGCAGGGATGTAGTTTAGTGGTATCTGCTGTATATGCAGGAAGTCCTGGATTTTATCTTTGGTATCTCCATTTACTCTTTGCATCCTTAGAGGATAGGGCAGGGCTATCAATTTTTCAAGTCTTTTGTCAATTACTCATCTATAGTTTTTCTAGCTCCTGGAACAAAGCAGGTGCTCAATAACGAATGAATGAATGAATGAATGAGTAAAATGACTAAGAATATCTGAGTTGTAATACCTGCTTTGCCACAATGTAGGTTTGTGACATTGAGCAGTTAGCAAGTTACAATTTTGTTATCTGTAAAATGGCAATAATAAAGGTAACTCTTTTTGGACAGGATTTAAAACAAAAATTTGTAGCAGTTAGCACAGAGCTCTTGGTAAATTAATGCTAACTACTATTAGCTCTCTGCACTTTGGGTGCTTATTCATAAAATAGGGGCAATAATTACTGCCCTTCCCTCACAAGGCCATTTGTGAAGCCAGCAGGAGTTAACATTTGACTCTACAAAGGGTTATTAGTATTAATGTTTTAGTTGGTCTGAATCTGCACTATGCAGCCACTCCCTCCCATCCTAGAAGCAGGATTGTTTAAAGAAAACGTCTCTTTAAAGAGCCCAGTACTCCGCTGGTCAGGCCTAACTAGTTCAACCAATTGTATTTGAAACCACGCCCCAATGCGAAGTCTATTAGCTGCAGAGTTCAATTTAAAAATACCCAGCCCCGCCTCTCCTGGCTGGGGGAGCACGCGTCCCAACTGTGCACGCTGATTGGCTCCTTCTGGCCAATCACCACTGCGCTTCCTTCTGGTGCTGTAATTTTCAAAATTCGCTACTGGGCGGATTGGAGCCGGCACAGTCCAGGTTGAGAAGGACACGGGTCGCTACAACACGGAGCTCCGTTCATTTCCCGGGCCTCTCCTGGTCTAGGAGTGCGTCCATGATCTTTCCTGTTCTGCCCTCAGTCTCGATGTGAGGTAGGCGCCTTTGGGCTTGTACTGTCCGCTCGAATGTCCGGCCCAGTCGCACGCGGGTTGATGCCTCAGCACCACTCCTGTTCCTGGTTAACACGCTTTCTTCTCTCGCCCGCAAGCGCGGCATCCTTGTCTTGAAACCTTTGTTTTGTTCTGATGTCAGCAGTCTGAGCGAAGTTGGGCAGGAGTGTGTTTTAGAGGATGAGATGGCAAAACGAGTGAGACTAGGTCCTAGCTTTTAGATAGAGTGACCAGTACTCTAGAGGCAGTACACATGCCTGAATCAGAGTACATTTACAGAACGTCTTTTCACAAGTGGAAGTGTGGAGGATTAGTTTCATTGACCCTTATTTAAGTCAGAGAATGCTACTTGCAGGATGTCTTTTGAACTACAGGTGGTAGGATATGAAGGAGGATGGAAATGTGTGCTCTCTACCTTGTTCTCCCTTTGATCTCCACTGGCTGTCTTCTATCCCCTACTCCAACCGCTGCAGCTGGCTTTCCCACTGCTCTCCGCTTTGGTCCACTTAGGATCCTAGAATGTCAGAAGTCAAAGGACCCAGAACAGTGCTTCTTAAACTTTGAAGTGCATGCAACTCACCTAGGGATATTGTTAACTTGCACTTTCAGATTTGGTAGGTCTAGTTTGGGACCTGGGATTTTAAATTGCTAATAAGCTCGCAGGTGATGCTAATGTTGCTGGTCTGTTCAAACCATGGTGAATAGCTAGGAGGTTCTGGTCCCATTGCCTCATTTTTTAAGGTGGGGAGACAAGGCCTAAAGAAAAGAGACTTGCGTAGTGTCATCCAGCCAGCTAGGGGCAAGGTCAGAGTTCTACCCTAGGCATCCTTCACAGCCTGGTACTGCTTTCATGCACACCATGCTGCATTGTCTCCCCAGTGTCTTGCTGTCTATAACCTGCATTTATATATAAAATGAAGTTGCTGTTGTTTTCTATAGATTGTCTTGATCTACAGTTTTGGAGTCTAAGCATCTGGGTTTCTAAATGAGCCAATTTGCCCCTGTTTGGGTTTTATCATCAGCCCTGGGATGCTCAGGGGATCTCCAACACTTATCAGTGTGTATGTAGAGAATATGGAAAGTCTGGAAAGTGGAAAGGATTCTGATTTTCTTGTCCAAGCAAGGCTCCATTCTGTAGGTGGTAGAAGTCGAGAATGTTCTGCAGAATGTCCTTTAATGAAAGCTGTTTTTGGTGGTGCCAAGTCCCTACCCCCTCTTAATGGCAAAGAAATTACTTAAGTCAGTGTGTGTGTCCCCCAAAGCAAGTGATTAGTGTTCAGGAAAATGAAGGTGGTGTGTGATTATGATTATCATCTGAATAAACTTATTCTCTCAGGCTTAGTTACTCTGTGATGTAATCAACTGAAAGCTTTCTATCCTGTTGAATCCAGTCTATTTTTTTATTTCCCCCTTGAAAGATAAAAGTTTCGGAATATGAATCTTTGGTCAGCCATTAAAAAAAATTGTATGAGGTGTGAATAATAATAATAGTGAGGTAAGTGGTTTTCAGACAGTGTGGTTAAGGGTGGGTGCACCCAATTTAGCTTTATTCCTGCTTGGCTGAATTTTGAGAGATGAGATAGAAAATAGGTTTGGATTTTGGGGGATGAAAAGGAAAATAAGATGCACCACTTACTTTGAGGGCTTACCATGTGTTAGGCTTTGCACATACAAATTTCCTTTTGAGCCATATGATGCTTCTACAAATAAATGGTGGTATTGCTCTATTGCAAGTGAGAAAATTAAGGCTCGAAGATGCTAAGTTGGCTGGTTTAAAAACCCAGTGGCTTCTTTAAAAAATCTGTAGGCTCATTCTGTCTCCTTACACTTCCACATTAAAGCCTTTTGCTTTGGACCAGGGACTGCTTTAGAGTGCTTTTGAGTATGATTGGAGAGACTTCATGGTATTTTAAAAAGAGCCCTAGAAAGAGCTGGGTGATCTATGCTGCTTAATAGTTTTGTCCTGGGTGGTAAGTTACTTAACACATCTGGGGCTCTACAGTGGAAAGAATTGTATCTGTACTGTGTACCCTTACTGCTTTGTTGTGAGACGAACTGAGGTAATAAATGCGGAGGCACATACTTGTACTGATTTTTCCTGACAAAATGTTTAATACTTCTCTATCCAAAGCAAAACCCAAATCAGCCTTTCTCCTTTCTTAAACCTTCCTCTCAAGCTGCAGTCTTTTCTGCTTCCCTTTCTTAGCAGGCTGGGCCTAGCCTAGTATTCGGCCCCTTTCTGACTCTTCCCCAATACACTCTTTGTATCCATGCTCCAGACAACTGGGAAGTCCCTGCACCTGCTGTGCTTGCCATGTGCAAGCCTCTGCCTGCGCTCAGGCTTTCTTTGCCTGCAAAGCTCCCCAGTCTGCTTGGGATCCCCTTTGTCACTTAAGTCTAGATCATATATAACTTCCTCTGTGAAGGCTTCTTCCACCCCTTTATCCCCCCTACAAGATTACTGACTTTCTATTATGTTGCTGTAGTACTTTGTATTTACTCTTATTAAATCATTGCCACATTTTTATGTTACTGTTAGAGCTGTGCATGTGAATACTTACAGGATAAGATGAATGATTTGTGTTTGTATCTCCATTGCCTGAAATACTAGGTACAGAGTGGCGGGTAAGTTTGTTGCATTGCCTTTAGGGTCTCTCTTAGAGGAGCCTATTATTTGTCAAATGCAGTTGAACTTGGAGATTGAATGTGGGTGAGGTTGGAAGGGCAGTTGCATCTGAGTGGGAAAGGTCTCCTGTATATCCAAAAACTGGTTCCTCCTGACAATGCATTTGCTTGTGAGTCACCTAAGTGTATCCCAACTATTGAGGACTCACAAAGAACTTTAAGGAATGTAGAATGGGGTCCACCACTGAGATGGGACAAAGATAGGACTCTCCCAAGGGCTGTAATGACAGTTAAATTTTTATGTCAAGTGATTTTTCAATAAGTTAGTTCCTTCTATCATTATCTCATCTTGAATTTTTTTCTTGCCAGGTGTCTGGAACTGGATTACAGTTTCTTCTGATGGAATGCAGTGTTTGAATACTTTGGCCTATCATGTATATGTGTGTATAGTATATTCTTGTGTCTTCTCTGTAGCATCATTATAATTGCTGTGCCAAGGCCCTGTGCCTTTTAAAGAACATTAACCCTTCCAACTGGCTTCCATACTATGTGATCTGTCATGTTCTTGATTGTTTTTAATGCAAAACATTCATGTGATTTGTTCCCAGTATTCCCAGGCCTAAACTAGGAGGTAGGCCATAGTTCCAGTGCCCACACAGGATGGCAGGCACTGTGCTGGGCTTTTAGACTGCCCAAGGTTAATTATGGTAAAACCAGTATTTGAACCCAGATTTGCCTACCTCAAAGTATGTTTTCTTCTAGAGATACTAGAGAGAGCTTGGGTATTCTCACAGGTTTTCAGAGAATGCTGTGATGTTTCTGGTGAATGATGTTTTAAAGAGTCGCTTTCTGCTTGCAGCCCTATCTTGGATAGACACTGCTGAATCTGTAAGAGATGCCACTGCCACTACCATCCCGAGGCTCTAAACCTGAGATGAAGAAATCTCAGTCCAGCAACGTTGTGCCCAGCGATCATGGCCAATATGGAAAGGTTAGAGCAAGCCGTCTCTCCCAACAGTGTCTCGAGTAGCTTCTTCCTGTGTTGGCTCAGGCCCTATCCCCACCCCTAATCTTTCTGAATATGTGTTGTTTAATCTGAGAAATTGGGAAGGCGTGGTAGCCCTTGTAGTTGAAGAAGACCAGCAAATTAGAACTTGGGTTCTAAGCATGAATTCTACTTTTCCATAAATGCATAGCTAAAATGAAGGACACCCTTCACAACCTTCAAAAGTAAACAGTACTGAGCTCTCATTAATGATCACATCTATACTCTTGGTTTCTGGGAGATGTTCAAAGCACCTTGCCAGGAGGCTGCTTGGTACCTCCTGGGGAGAATATGAAGATTAGATCAACAAATGGATTATCGTGCTTTTTACAGCTATTAAATTTGAATAATGCATCCATTTTGCTTTTGCTGTTTTGACCTTGTGGATAGTTTGACAGTGTCATTCCAACCCTGTGATGTTCTTTGTTCCTCATCATACATATTTTAATCAGAGTTTTACTAACACTGATGAATTGTCATTAAGGGAGTATTTCCTAGAGCAAACATCATTAGGCCAATTTAATTTCCTTGATTGGTTTTCTCGCAGTACAGATAAACATTTTCCAATCATTTTCATTTTTTGGTTTACTAAAATGATTTTCATGGAGGGGCTAAATGTTTTTTTTTCCTATGTATATTTGGTAAGAAGTATTTGATACATTGATCAGATTTTTGTCAATATTAGACATTAGAGCTCTGCCATAATGAGTTTTCTTTTGTGGTGGTTATTTTTCCAAATCCAACTTTCTTGGGGCACATTTTGTAAATCTACATTTTATTGAGTTCAGTTTCACTTGTGAATTTTATTTGGGGCTGATTGTTTCTACTGGTAATATTAAATGGGAATTGGGACAGTTTATTTCTTAGCTAATTTGTGAGATTTGTGTAACCACGAAATATTTTAGTTTTGCTAATTATTTCCACTAGGATTATTTATCAAGAACTAGATAAAAGACTAATAGTTTTCTGATTTCCAAGCTTAATCAATTAGAAAGCAGAAGTAATTCTTCTCTTTCAGGATTGCTTTGCTGTACTAGGTGGGTCTATATTGTTTATCCAATTCTTTAAACTTCTGATCACTTATTGTGTCATGTACTAACTTTTCATGGCCTAGATGAGGAACAGAGCAAATAAATGGCACTACCCTAATGTTCTGCTTCCCATTATAACAGCTCTCTGATATAAGTAGGGCAGGGTTCTCATTTCATAAAGGAAATTTGAGACTTAGGAGACTTTTACCAAATAAAAATTGTTAGGGAGCAGAAGAGTCCTATGGTATAATTCATCCTAACCTCTAGCCCCATGGAGATGGCCTTATTCACATGGGAGTTGAGTAAGGCATGGTAAACAATAGCTAGAAAGAAAGCCACCTCTGCTCCAAAATATCCACCTCTCCTTCCTTCTACTAACCCTCATTCATATACACTAACAAATTAGAGGTTAATATGGATTATCAAACTCCTTTCTCAAAATACAAAATTTGGAGTGCTTGGTCTGCTCAGCTGGTAGGGTATCTGACTCTTGATCTCAGGGTTGTGAGTTTGAAACCCATGTTGAGTACAGAGATTACTTAAAAAATAACAAAATTAAATCATGAAAATGTATACTTAAAAAATTCAGAATTTTCTTTATGAGGCTTAAAATCATATTGGGCTATATTATTTAAAAATATGATTTATGTACACTTAAGTTTATACAGACTTTTTAAAACATGTATTTTCTTATTTGATCTTCAAATAAGGAAGTTTATCATTCCAGTTATACTGATAAGAAAACTGAGGCTGAGAGATTACATGAGTTGTCCAATGTCAATAGCTAGTAGAGAGGCGATCCTGGACCAGGATCTAGAGATAATGTGTTATTGTCTGTATTGGGAATGTCTTAAGTACTTAACATAAGAGACACTTATTTGTTAAACTATTGAACTAATTTGCTTGAGAGCATCCATATTAAAGGAAAGACTGGGAGTAGCTGGGTGCTGGTGGTGATTGATAATCTTAGGTTGGATAACCATAAAGATCAGAGAACTAAGAGGGAAAACTAGCTTTACTAAGCTATTTTACTCATTCTAAGAGTTACACTAAAGGTCATCATAATAGCCTTGTCCCTATCATCAGTGATTACCTCCTTCAGGGACTCTAAGCATCAGCGAGTGCCAAAATTTCATTTTGTGTAGTTCATTTTGTTGTAGTTTATTCTATATATCCTTGGTTGCTTGGAGATTCTGGAGCTTCCCCCTGAGCTCTAAAGATGATCCAAAGTCCCTGAAAAGTGTTCATGATTGGATATACTTATTTGTCTCTTTTACTTTTTTAGAGAAGGGAGAATTACCAAGCAAAGATATCTTCATTTTCACCTAAGAGACCACGCAAAAAGAGATCAGCTTTTGAAGATCTCACCAACGTGAGTATGCTAGTTCAATCCTCTGCTGTGGTTTGCTAAGGCTTAGATAACCTCTTCCTTAAGGGACCTTTTTGGTTTGCCAGACCCTGACCTTCTCTAGAGTGTCGAGAGCCAATTTTATTTGGAATGGATGACCCAATTTCAGAAACTTCAGGAGCTCTTCTGTTGATGCATACCATCTGGATTAATTGGTTGAGCTGTCTGGAAGCAGCAGACAGTGATTATCAGATGTGAAATTGTAGATAAATATAAGAACTATGGGATCTTACATTTAGATAAAATCCAGAGGTGGCTCAGCTAGCTGCCTAGGCCTTGGAAGTAAGTATCTTGATGGAGTCATTGTCGTTCGGGGAAGTATTTATCAATTCAAATACTATGGGCAGTTAGTACAGTAGTTTTTTTCTGTTGTGTAGAACTGTTCTCAGCCGTAACATCTTTGGCTCCTGGCATTAAATTCCAGCAGCAGCCCATTCATAGTGACCACAAAAAAATGTGCCCCGATGTACGGAACCATTGAGGACTGCAGTTCCATGATCTATCTGGTCTTCAACTATGGAGATTGAGAAACTCAATTTTGATGAGAATTGTTGAGTTCACTTCCAAGTTACCTCCCTCCTGGTGTTATTAAGTTACCAGCAAAACCCAGAATTGATAATTAAGATGTTACTAATTGAATGTAGAATTGGGCCCAAAATGAAGAAATCAGGAGACTATAGATGCTGGAGAGGATGTGGAGAAACAGGAACCCTCTTGCACTGTTGGTGGGAATGCAAATTGGTGCAGCCGCTCTGGAAAGCAGTGTGGAGGTTCCTCAGAAAATTAAAAATAGACCTACCCTATGACCCAGCAATAGCACTGCTAGGAATTTATCCAAGGGATACAGGAGTACTGATGCATAGGGGCACCTGTACCCCAATGTTTATAGCGGCACTCTCAACAATAGCCAAATTATGGAAAGAGCCTAAATGTCCATCAACTGATGAATGGATAAAGAAATTGTGGTTTATATACACAATGGAATACTACGTGGCAATGAGAAAAAATGAAATATGGCCTTTTGTAGCAACATGGATGGAACTGGAGAGTGATGCTAAGTGAAATAAGCCATACAGAGAAAGACAGATACCATATGGTTTCACTCTTATGTGGATCCTGAGAAACATAACAGAAACCCATGGGGGAGGGGAAGGAAAAAAAAAAAAAGAGGTTAGAGTGGGAGAGAGCCAAAGCATTAGAGACTGTTAAAAACTGAGAACAAACTGAGGGTTGATGGGGGGTGGGAGGGAGGGCAGGGTGGGTGATGGGTATTGAGGAGGGCACCTTTTGGGATGAGCACTGGGTGTTGTATGGAAACCAATTTGACAGTAAATTTCATATATTAAAAAAAAAAAAATGAATGTAGAATTGGGCCAAAGGTAATCTTTGGTCTTAGAAAATAATAACTGATGACAAGTGAGTGCTTACCATGTGCCAGGCACTAGTCTAAGCACTTTTTCCAGTATCAACTCACTTAATCCTCATTTATTTCTATGAGGTAGATACCATAATTATGTATGCAGATTAGGATTTGCCCAATGTTGCTTTTGAAGCCTGTTTTATCTAGGATACAGAGAACCCTGCCCTCCATAATAGAGTGTCCTTCTGTGACTACCAGAATACATCTACTAGACAATATTTTACTCCCTTGAGCAAGATTGGATAAGTATTGGCAAAGTTCTCTCTTTTGGATCTCTCCTCTTTAGGTATTATGTGACCACCTTTGTACTAGTATAGTCTTTTTCCCATGCAGATTGCAACATATATAATTAGGTTATGGCTTTCTGAATAATTTCAGATTGACTGTTGATTGGTTGAAAGAGACCCTTCCCACACAGACCTATAGGGTTAGATTTGTTTCCTGACTTATTTAGCCATAGATCTAGAAACTTAGCTGAAATAAGATAGCTACACAAATAGGAAGCGGATGCAGCCCATGTTAGTGTGGCTTCTCTTGACCCCCAGAGTCTCTGATGGGAGAGCAATTATGACACTGTGCAAAGCAAGGTCTCACAGCATATGGGAAAATTTCTGGCTGTGTGTAAGTCGTTTTTTTTTCCCTCCATGAAGTTTATACTACAATTCATAAAGAACAAACACAAATAAATAGAAAAGAAATCATGCAGAATCCTTCTGGTTCTCCAACTGAATGCACTATCTATTAGGCCACATCCTTATATAGGGTTGGAGTGGGAGAAGCAAGGCATCTCTCAGCAGTAGCTCTACCCCTAGCTTTCCAGAAACTCAGAAACCAGAATTCCCCTTTGCATATAAGTTCTGAAGATTCAATTTGGTCCCCCTGAATAGTCTTTGGTACTTGCCAGAGAAAGTTCCATCATTACAATGTGCCTAAATCATTCCTATGTCTGAGCTCATCTATTTTAGGGGTGAGGGCTCCTTTCTCTCAGAATTTTGGGGATTCCCTATATGATTATTTGCTTCTTTCTGTCTGTATTACTAAGTCTCCATGTCCACACATCTATCTTTTCCTCAGCATTCACCAGTGAGGTCCTGGCCTGCCAAAGGAATCTATCTGTTGTAATTAATCTGCTGTATTTTTCTTTTCCTCTTTATCATTCAAGCATGGGAAGGACTTTTGATATGTAAGAACTGATCCTAAGCTAGTAGACAAGGAGATAGGGTCTGTATCCACATTTACCTAAATGATTTTGTGTCAGTAGGACACAATTTTCATATTTTTTTTTAATGAAACAATTGTAAGGAAGTGCAGATTAAGGTCCCCTTGAGCTGAAATCTGAGAATATTAGTGCTTTTAACTTTCACATATGGCAAGTAGAGAGTTTCACCCTAAGTGTTGGGGTCTCCACCTCTCTTCTGCCAAGAATACATTTCTTTTCCAATACTGAATCTCGGTTGCACATATAGGGAGTTTGTAAAACTTTAGGTAAGAAGTTAAAATGAAAATAGTGCCAAGCTATTTGAGGAGCAGAGTTGGATGACTTGGGGACCTAGGAAAGAATTCCCTATTGAATTGTGGTTGCTTATTATGATCTGATGATACAAAGGCATATTTTTTAATATTTCATTTGGAAATAAGTTCAAGTTTACAAAAAGTTGCAAAAATACAAAGTAGTACAAATAATATACATATACCCTTCACCTGGTTTAACCTATAGTTAACATTTTATCCCATTTGCTTATATACATCATGGTCCTTTACCCCTAAGTACTTTAGTATATAGTTCCTCAGAGAAATTGTATTGTATAACCACAGTACTATTAACAACTTTATAGATTTACATTGATATATTTTTATGTCACCTATTATCCATATTCCAATTTTTTCAGTTGACCTTATAAGGTCAATGTTATAAGTATTTTTACCCTCCTGTAAAAGATCCAGTGTAGTATCATTTACTTGTTGTGTCTCTAGCTGTTTTTAATCTGGAATATTTCCATAGCCTTTCTTTGTTTTTCATCGACATTTTTTGAAGAATACAGTCCCACCTAGACACCTTTTTAAAAATAGAACATTCCTCATTTTGTGTTTGTCTGATGCTTCTATGTGACTAGATTGATATTATACATACTTGGCTGGGGTACTGTGTAGGTGATGTTCTGTCCTTAGGATATCACATCTGGAGGCATATGATGTCCATCTGTCCCTCACTGGTGATAGTCAAGATGTTGTCTGGGGAAATTTATTTAACATGGGGCTTTGGGGAGCTCCAGTCAAGATGTTGTCTGGCTTCCCACTGTGTAATTACTATTTATAATTTTTCCTCTTGCAACTAATATGTGGTCTGTGGGACACACTCTTAAGAGCCTGCAAATAATCTGCTCTACATAAAAATTTTCCCCTAGATTTAACATCCATTGATGATTTTTGTCTAAACCAAATCTTTATGATGATTTTTCCAGCTATAGCACTCACTTCACATTTACCAGTCTGCCCTTGGTATTCTATTAAAGTGTGAGCCTTCTCTCCTTCCCTGTTTATTTATTATTAGTGTGGACTTATAAATTCCCATTTTTTCAGTGGTTTATTGTTCGTTATTGTACTTAATTATTTTGGTGCTCAAATTGTCCCAGATTTGGCCAGTAGAGTTCCCCTCAATCTGACTGCTGTGTCTTTGTGACATATTCTCATAAATTTTTAAAAAATTTTCTTAATGTTTATGTTTGAGAGAGAGAATGAGAATGAGTGGGGGAGGGGCAGAGAGAGAGGGGGAGAGAGAGAGAGAATACCAAGTAGGCTTCATGCTGCCAGCACAGAGCCCAATGCAAGGCTCAAACTCACAAACCATGAGATCATGGCCTGAGCTCAAATCAAGAGTTAGATGATTAACTGACTGAGCCATCCAGGCACCCCATCTCAGAAATTTTTTGAGCCTCTTCTTTCCACCATAGCAAGATGTTCTAGGTTCCTCTTGCATCTGTTTTTTCTCAGCCCTGGAGTCAACCATTTCTCCAAAGAACTCTGGTTCCTTTTAGTGGGGAATGGTATTAGAGACCAAGATCTCAGTGCTAAGTGTGCTACTGGAGCACCTACTTTTTCTGCCCTTTCAGCAGACAGAACTAGGAAATATCTGCATATGCCTATGCATGCACACATATGTGTACTTAAACATACATATACATATATCTGTATACACAGATGCACACACATGTATACATATACCTATATACTCAGATGTATATACATACACCTATTTAAGAAATCATGGATTTGGACAGTTCCTATTCCAATACACAGGGATTTTTCAGGGATTTTTCTTGCATTCCCTAATCCATATTTGTATTTTCTTTCTCCTACAGTGAGAACTCTTGTAACCAAGGACATCAACACATTTACTCAATACTATAACCCATCTAAAAGGGTTTCAAAATTACTTCATTCATACCACCATAATAAACCTGTTAAAAATAGTTCCAGCTTTATTTGCAATGTTCTTTGCCACCCCACAAACCCATCCTGACTGAAGATGTGTATCTTAAGGGTATATAGTCTAATTCTGTGTTTATTTGGATTAGTTGTTGTATTTTCTTCTGTTTTCTTTTTTCTTTTTCCCTTAATGTGGTTATGGCATTTATTTGGAATACAATTATGTTCAGTTTGTTTCATTTTAAAGGCACAACTTTTAAATTTATTTTTACTGAAAATATTCACAGTCTCATGATCTCTTTTGTTTAATACAATTAGTCATGATTAGAGTTTATGGTAGAGCTCCCCAAAGCCCCATGTTAAATAAATTTCCCCTCAATGAGATGGGATAGATGTATTGCAGGTAGTGTTGTGGCAGAGGTCTACCTGAAAAGCTAGTTGATTTTGGTATACCCAGGCAGCCAAGCCAGTTATATTACCTTTTTCTCCCTCTGAATATCTTATAGAGTCAAAGTGGAATGTGAGATTAACAAAACATCTTTCTGGGAATTTGCCAGCCAGTATACCTGACATGGAGATTAGAACTACATTTTTTTTGTATCTTGGAATCATTTAAGGCTGCTATTTAGCTAATATTTAGCAGTACTATTGTACTGCTAGCTTCTGCTGTGATTAGTTGGCACCAGTACCACACTGGTTGTGAGATGTTTCTATTATTACTCTTGGGAATACCCAAACAAGGTGGGGATGTGAGTCAAAATTTTCCTATAAGAGCTACCTATTAGATAATTTGTGGTTCTCTAGATTTCCTTGCTTCCTTCTTCCCCTGCCCACCCCCACCTCATTTTTTTCACAGGCTTCTCAAATTCAACCTGCCCAGATCAAGAAAGAAGCCAGTAAGGAGTTTGTTAAAGATGTTTCCAAGAAGATAAAAGGGAACACACCTGCTCTTGGGTTGACCAAAAACAATGAGATGAACATGGAAAGGTGAGTAAGAAGTGACTCTGATGGCATTGTTTTAGATGGTAAAGGAGAGTATGTGACATCATTTGACCTCCTTTTGTCCCCCATTGAGACATGTTTAGTGTGCCACAGTGGTGATTATACATTAACCCCTGGGTGCTGAGGTAGGCCCAGCTGTGGTTGCTGAAGTGTTATAGGCCTCTTCTCTCCTTCCGTGGTGTGTGCGTATTGAAAGAGCTGTTGTCATTGGGAAGTTTGCCAAAAGATCTTGGGCTCATCTTTTCTCTCTTTTAGTGATTCAGTCCCTGTTTGAGCTAGTCTATTATTGAGAATATGGTGGCAACTTTTCAGGGGATACTCAGCCGCTGGTTGATAGTTTGCCAATCTGCTTATCTCATTAGAAGCTTTTGGGAGAGGCTTGTTCCTTGTTACTGGAGAGAAATTGCTCTCTCTCTAGGCCCAAAACATTTGTATTCCAGATGTTACAGGGAACTGTTCATAGGTTTTGCAAGTAGGTATGAGTATTCTTATTTGGGTTAGAAAAAGGATTTACCCCTAGAAAAACTTTTATTAGAAGAAGAGTTAGAAAGTGGAGTGAGGCCTTTTTATAACCTCTCCTCATCCCAGTGGGAATTACTTTCAGGAAAGAAGAGAATAAATTAGCTGAACAGATACAGCAGGCCTAAGCATGAGTTCCAAAGGGTAAGAGAAAAAGCTTGGGTAACTCTAGACAATTAACATGTTAGGTCCATGCGTCACTTTTTCTAATTACCTAGCAGAAAGAAATCAAACCAGATTAGTATTTATCCCTACTTAGTTTCTTGCTGAAATGAATTCCTGGGATTTCTATGTGTATTTTGACTTTAATTCCCTGCATTATTTTCTCCTGAATTTCTTTTATAATTCTAACTTTAGCAGAGAAATCCTGACAAAATACCGTAAACATTCTTGCCTTCACTTAGGATTCAGTGGAATGGACCTTAATAATAGCACTAGAGCTAGTAGCTGACATTTATTGAGAGCTCACTATAATCACATTTTATTCTAAGTGAGGTTTTTTTTTTTTGCTAACTTCTATATTGAGATATAATTTACATACTATACAGTTCACCCATTTAATGTATATGGTTCAAAAGCTTTCAGTATATTTGAAATTATGCAGCCATCACTGCAGTGAATTTTAGAACATTTTAATCAATCCAAAAAAAACACCCCAAAACCCTGTATCTTTAGCTGTCACTTCTCAGTTCCCCCATCCTCCCCAGATCTAGGTAATCACTAATCTACTTTCCATTTCCATAGATTTGTTTATTCTGGAAATTTTGTATAAATGGAATTATACAACGTGTGGTATTATGTGTCTACCTTTTTTCATTTAGCATAGTGTTTTCAAGGTTTATCCATGTTGTTTTGGGTGTCAGTACTTCATTCCTTTTATGGACCAGCAATATTCCATTGTATGAATATACTGTACTTTTCTTATCCATTCTTCAGTTGATGGGCATTGGGTTGCTTTGACCTTTTGGTTATTGTGAATAGTGTGGTTATGAGCATTTGTATACAAGTTTTTGTTTGAACACCTATTTTCAGTTATTTTGTGTATATACCTAGGAATGTAATTGTTGGGTCATATGGTAATTCTATGGTGAACTCAGTGAGGAACTGCCAAACTGTATTCCATTGTGGTTGCATTAGTTTACATTCCTACCAGCACTGTATGAGGGTTTCCAATTTTCCACATCTTTGCCAACCCTTACTATTTTTTTTAATTATGGCTGTCCTAGTAGGTGTGAAGTGATACCTCACTGTGGTTTAGATTTGCATTTTTCTGATGATGATTGATGTTGAGCATCTTTCATGTACTTATTGGCCACTTGTATACTTTTTTGGAGGATTGTCTATTCAGATCCTCTGCCCATTTATTTTTTTTAGATTTTTTTAATGTTTATTTTTGAGAGAGAGACACACACACAGAGCACGAGTGGGGGAGGGGCAGAGAGTGAGGGAGACACAGAATCTGAAGCAGGCTCCAGGCTCTGAGCTGACAGCACAGAGCCCGATGTGGGACTCGAACCCATGAACCATGAAATCATGACATGAACTGAAATCGGACACTTAACCGACTGAGCCATACAGGTGCCCCTGATTCTTTGCCCATTAAAAAAAAATTGGTTGTTGAGCTTTTCGTTATTGAGTTGTAAGAGTTCTTTATATTTTCTAGATGCAAGTCCCTGATGAGATACGTAATTTACAAATATTTTCATTTATTCTATGGGTTGTCTTTTTACTTTCTTGTTCATATCCTTTGATGCACAAAAATTTTTAATTTTGATGAAGCCCAGTTTATTTTCTCCTTTGTTACTTATGCTTTTGGTGTCCTATCTAAGAGCTCATTGCCAAATCTGAGGTTACAAAGATTTAAGATTATCTTTTCAGAGTTTTCAAGCTTTAGCTCTTAGGATTTTTATTCCTTTTTGAGTTAATTTTTGTTGGTAGTGTATGTTAGGGATCTAACTTTATTTTTTTGCATGTGGATGTCCAGTTGTCCCAGCACTGTTTGTTAAAAAGACTACTCTTTCTTCACCTAATTATCTTGGCATCCTTGTCAAAAATCAAATGACTGTAAATATTAGTGTTTATTTCTGAACTCTGTTTTATTCCATCGATCTACATGTCTATCATTATGCCAGTATCACACTGTCTTGATTCTTGTTGTTCTGTAGTACGTTTTGAAATTGGGAAGTGTGATTCCTCTAACTTTGTTCTTCTTTTTCAAGATTGTTTTATTATTCTGGGTTCCTTGCAATTACTTATAAATTTTAGAATCAGCTTGTCCATTTCCACTAATAAGCCAGCTGGGATTCTAATAGAAGTTGCCTTGAACTTGTAAATCAATTTGGGGAGTATTACCATCTTAATAATACTAAGTCCTCCAACCCACAAACATGGGATGTGTTTTCACTTATTTAGATCTTTAATTTCTTTCAACATTTTTGTAGTGTTCAGAGTATAAGTTTTGTACTTCTTTTGTTAAATTTATTTGTAAGCATTTTATTCTTCTTGACATTATTGCAAATAGAATTATTTTCCTAATTTCATTTTCATATTGTTCATTGCAAGGATATAGATATATGTATGATTTTGGTATATTGATCTTGTATCATGGAACCTTGCTGAACTTATATATTAGTTCTAATAGTTTTTATGTGGATTCCTAGGATTTTCTCTGTATAAATCATGTCATCTGCTAATATAGTTTTACTTCTTCCTTTCCAATCTGGTTGCCTTTTATTTTCTTGCCCTGACTAGGACCTCTAGTACTTTGTTGAATAGAAATGTCAATAGTGGACATTCTTGTCTTCTAATAATTGGGTGACCAACTTATTCTGGTTTTCATAGGATTTGCCCAATTTTAATACTGAAAGTCTTGCATCCCAGGAACCCTCTCAGTCACAAAGACCATTGTTCACTCTATCAAGAAAGCCTACTCTGATCACCCCTACTCTGATCACCCTACTCTGATCTACGATATCGTAGATACTCAATATTTATTTCCCATGCCAATGTTTCTTAAGAAATGGACTTGGAGAGGCAGATAAGAGCCAGGTCACCAGGACCTTGCAGATCATGGCAAAGAGTTTGGAATTTATTCAGAGAATAGAGGGGTTTAGTCCTAAAGTGTCAGCAGTGCTATATGAGTTATCTACTGCTACCTGACCAATCCCCCATCCCCTAAAGAAGAGTTGGATATCCTTGTCTTTTGCTTGATCTTAAGGGGAAAGCATCAGTCTCTCACCATTAAGTCTGATGTTAGCTTTGGGTTTTTCGTAGATGCCCTTTATCAAGTTGAGGAATCTCCTTTATATTCCTAGTCTGTTCAGTACTTTTATCATGAAAGGGTGTTGTATTTTGTAAAATGATTTTTCTGGATCTATTGAGATTATCATGTGGCTTTTGTTTTTTATTCTGTTAATATGGCTTAATCCATGAATTGATTTCTGGATGTTAAACTAATATTGCACTCCTGGGACAAATCCGATTTGGTGTATAATCCTTTTACGTGTTGCTGGATTTAGTTTGCTAGTATTTTGTGGATGTTTTTGCACCTATATTTATAAAAGATATCAGACTATACTTTTCTTGAGATGTCTTTGTTTTTGGTATCAGAGTAATATTAGCTTCCTAGAATGAGTTGGGAACTGTTCTCATATCTTCTATTTCTTGGGGTTGTTCATGAAGAACTGGTATTCTTCTTTAGATGTTTGGTAGAATTCACCAGTGAAACCATCTGGGTCTGGACTTTACTTTGTGGGTAGTTTTCAATTATTAATTCAGTGTTTTTTTAAAAAAAAATTTAATGTTTTATTCTTGAGAGAAATAGAGAGTGAGCGAGCGAGTATGAGCCAGGGAAGTGAGAGACTGAGAGAGGGACACAGAATCCGAAGCAGGCTCCAGGCTCTGAGCTGTCAGCACAGAGCCCCATGCGGGGCTCAAAATCACAAACCATGAGATCATGACCTGAGACAAAGTTGGACACTTAACTGACTGAGCCACCCAGGCACCCCTATTAATTCAGTGTTTTTACTTGTTATAGGTCTATTCATACTTCCTATTTTCTTTTTAAGCCAGTTTTGCTGGTTTGTGTCTTCTTAGGAATTTGTCCATTTCATCTAAACTACCTGATTTGTTGGCATACAGTTGTTTCAAACAGTTTTTTGTTTTACATGTTTTTATTGCATATTAAGTAGATCTTCACAGCAACCCTACAAAGGAGGTAATATGATTCTCATGGTATGGGTTAAAAAAGTGAAGCACAGACAATCAGCTTGCCCAAGGTCACCCAGCTAGTAAGTGGAGGAGCCAGGATTTGAATTCAGGCAGTCTAGCCAGAATGCATACTTTTAATCATAACTAGATTATCTGAAGACTACATTTAAAAATTCTCATCAGGAGGGACCTGGAATCTATCTGGCCATGTGGAACCTCTCAAAACACTTTCTTTTTTAAAACAATATAGTGGTTTTTAAATTATAAGCATAGAGTTGTACAGCCATCACCACTATCTAATTTTAGAACTTTTCAACACCCCCACCCCAAAGAAACTTGAACCCATTAGCAGTCCCTTTCCTTTGCCAGTCCCCCTTTCTAGTCTCCTCTCTACCCCTTTCCAGCCATAGTCAACCACAAATATGCTTTCTTTTATGGATATACCTCTATGGGTATGTCTATTCTGGACATTTCATATAAGTGGAATCATATGGTACCTAGTCTTTTGGAGAGACTTATTTTTGTTCAGATTGATGATTGCATTCTGCAATTCTCTTTTATTCTGATTTCGAGTCTTCCAGTGATTTGGTCATGAAATCCTGTTTAGAACAAAGCTTTGAGTCTGACACATGTGAACAAATGTCTATTTTGGTTTTTTTATTATCTCCACTGGGAAAGTATCTCATGAATAGCCTAGGTTGAAGGGGATGTGGTTAAATACCACCAATGTTAGTTAATGGACATTTGGGCTCTTTCCATAATTTGGCTATTGTTGATAGTGCTTCTGTAAAAATTGGGGTGCATTTGCCCCTGTGAATCAGCATTTTTGTATCCTTTGGATAAATTCCTAGTAGTACAATCACTGGCTTCTGCTCCTGAAGTGAAGACAACACTGTATGTTAACTAACTTGAAAAAAATTAATAAAAACATAATGTAAAATAAAATATTCTGTAGTTCAAACTTAAAAAAAAAAGACACCACCAATATTAAGTGCCAGCCCACCTTTCTCTTATAAGCCTTCATAAACCTCTCATAAGCTTCTCTCTTATAATTCTCTCATAAGCCTTCAAACAATATTAATTTCAGCCTACATTTTGCCAGATGCCTGATGCTGATAGACAAAAATAAATGCAGCTAGTGAGGGAGACTGATACTATATAGCATATAACTCGTACAATGTGGTAGTATTATAATAAAGACTTTGTATATAAATAAAGTAAATAAGTCATATATAGGAAAACATAACATGGATTTTCGGAGAAATTTTTCAGAAAAGTGTGAGAACCTAGGCCATAGAACTATACAATATGCTACCTAGTTGGTTCAGTATGGTACCCATTGATTTTTACCTTTTAATCTGTCTCTTGATGTTGAAGCCCTTTCCCCTTCTATACCTTTTGTAACTGCAGCAACAAAATGAGATGGTAGGTGAAGATTCTAGGAACTACATTCTTCTTACCCAGACATTGTGTCTTTTACAGTTATAAGCTGGAACCTTTGCCAGTAGTGGTCTCTACTACCTTGGTACCAAATGTGGAGATATCGACCATCTCCAAAACAACCACTACTGAAGAGGCATCATTTTTCAAAAAGCAAATAATTTTAGAAGAGGAACCCAGTACTGAGGACACAACCCTCATCAAGAGGTCATTATCTTTAAAGAAGTCCACAAATCAGGGGGAGGTATCCCTCATGAAGAAGCCACCATCTTTACAGGAGGAGGCTGATAGTAGTGATGAATTTGCTGTAGAGCTAATGAATTTTGGGAAGAAGAATAAAACTGAGGAGGAAGCCATCACCAAAGGAACATTATCCTTAAAGAAGATGTGCATATATCAGGGGGACTTGGTTTTGCAGGACATCGGTGTTGAAGAGGATTCCTTCTTTATGGAGCCAATGAACTTTAGAAAGAAGCCTAGAACAGAGGAGGCAACCCCCACCAAGAAGGTGATATCTTCAAGGAAGAAGAAGTATACCACTCAGGGGAAGATGTCCCATATGAAGAAACCACTAGTATTGCAGGAGACCAACTCTGAAGAGGAGTCACTCATTAAGGAGACACTGGCTTTCAAGAAGAAACCTGTCAAGGAGGCATTCCTCACCTTGAGGCCATTATCTTTAAAGAAGAAGTGTACTACTTTGGGGAAGATGACTCACTCGAAAAAGCCACTAGAATTGCAGAAGGCCACCTCTGGAGAGAAGGCACTCATTAAGGAGCCATTGTATTTTAAAGAGAAACCTACCAGTAGGGAGGAGTCTCTCTTCCAGGAGCCCTTTGTATTGCAAGAGAAGCACACCACTGATGAGAAAGACGTCCTCTTGAAAAAGCCACAAGCATTGCAGGAGAAAAAAGACAGTAAGGATACACTTCTTATGGAGCCAATGTCTCTTAGGAAGAAACATACTACTGAGGAGGCAAACTCCACTAAGAAGCCATTACCTGTAAAGAAGTGCACCATTCAGAGGAAGATGTACCACTTGAGGAAGCCACTAAAATCGCAAAAGACCACCTCTGGAGAAAAGTCATTTATTAAAGAGCCACTGTCTTTCAAGAAGAAGCCTACCACTGATAAGTCCCTTTTCCAAGACCCGTCCATGTTGCAAGAGAAGCACACCTCTCAGGAGGAGATGTCCATCTTGAAGAAGCCATTGACCTTGCAAAAGACTCCAACTGAGGAGGAGTCACTTTTAAAGGAGACTTTGGCTTTTAGGAAGAAATGTACCATCAAGGAGGCAACCCCCACCAAGAAGCTATTTTCTTTAAAGAAGAAAAAATGTACTACTCAGGTTAAGATGTCCTGCTTGAAGAAGCCACTAGTATTGCAGACCACCTCTGGAGAGAAGTCACTGATTAAGGAGCCATTGCCCTTTAAAAAGAAGCCTACCACTGAGGAGGAGTCTCCCTTCAAGGAATCCTCTGTCTTGCGAGAGAAGCACACCACTCAGGGGGAGGTGGCTCTCTTGAAGAAGCCATGGTCATTGCAGGAGAATATCGATGGTGAAGATGAATTTCTTATGCAACCAGTTTCCTTTAGGAAGAAACATAGCATAAATGAGGCAGTCTCCACCAAGGAGCCTTTATCTTTAAAGAAGAAAAAGTGTGCCACTCCTATAACGATGTCCATGTGCAAAGAACTGTTGGACTTGCCGAATATGATTGGCAAAGATAAAGATTCCTTCTGTATGGGGCCAGTGTCATTTAGGAATAAGTCTTCAACTGAGGAGGCAGTCCTTACCAAGACACCTTTATCTTTAAAGAAAAAGCAAATCACTCAGGGGAAGGTGTTCCTCTTAAAGAAGCCACTGGTCTCAGAGAATACCACCTCTGAAGAAGAGTCATCCTTTAAGAATCTATTGACCTTTCATAGAAAGTCTATAACTGAAGAGGAGTTCCTCTTCCAGGATCCATCTGCACTGAAAGAGAAGCACACCACTCTGCAGGAGGTGTTGCTCTCAACTAAGCCATTGGCCTTGGCAGAAAAGACCACCACTGAAGAAGAATCCTATATTAATGAACCATTGGCCTTAGAGGAGAAGCCTACAACTGAGGGGGAATTCCTCTCTCAGGATCCATTTTCACTGCATGTTAAACCTACCAACAAAGATGAGTCCCTCTTCTGGAAGGCTTTGGGCTTGCAGAAGAAGACTGATACCAAAGATTACTCTTTGAAGAAGCTGTTTGCTTTGCAGGAGAAAAGCACTACTGAAGAGGCATCCCTTTTAAATAAAACATTGGTTCTGAAGAAGGAGCTCTCTACTGAGGTGGCAACAATAAGCATTGAGAAGCAATTATCTTTAAAGAAGAAACTCACTGCTCAGGGGGAGGTGTTCCTCTTGAAGAAGGAGTTGGCCTTGCAAGAGAATATCACCAATGAAGAATCCCTTATTAAGCATCCACTGGATTTTCAGGAGCCCAGAATTGAGGAGACCATCCTAAGGGAGTCCTTGGCCTTGCAGGATAATCCCACAATTGAGGAAGAAGCTACCCTGAGGGAGCCCTCGGCCTTGCAGGAGAAGCCCAGCATTGAGAAGAAGACCATCCTAAGGGAGTCCTTGGCCATACAGGAGAAGCCTACTCTCAATGAGACATTCCATTTCAAGGATATATGTGCCTTGAATGAGAAATCCACCACTGATAAGGAGTTGTCCCTGAAGGAGCCACTGGCCTTGCAAGAGAATCCCATCCACAAGGAAGACACCTTTCTTGAAGATTTCTTGATCCTCCAAGTTGAAACCAGCTCACATGTGTCCAGCACTGCCCCCGAATCCAGAATAGGCATGTCCAGCAATGCTACCATGTCCAGTGTGGGCAAGTTCAGTACTACAAACAAGTCCAGTGCTTGTCAATCCAGTTCTAATAGACCTTTCTCACCTTGGAGCAAGAGTTCACAGAAGGAGGTATTGTGTTCTCTTCCTTCTTAAATTAGATAATGTGTTCTTTGTTATCCTGTAGGTGGCTGTCAGTAAAGAGATTTTTTTTTGCCTTCCTAAGCAATTGATCTGTATATAGTAAGCTATAGTAAATAAAGTTAGCCTTGTGGGATCTCTTGACTTTCCAACTGACATAGAAATACACCCAAACAGAAAGTATTTATTCCAAGAATACCCACAAGGATCTGGAATGTATGTGTGTGTGTATGTATAAAATTGGTCTTTACAGTAGTGGTTAGCCAATTTCCTTCAGGAAATTGCCTTTCTTAGTAATTGCAATCTGCATTTGTAGTGGGCTCCAGTCAAAGATGGGTAAAGTCCACAGAGGTATTTCCCAAGGAAAATGGTATTTAAGTTGTAAATTGGAAGGATGAAGGGATGAGATTTGGCAAGCAGGAGGAGAAATACCTTTCTTGTAGGCAAAACAACCTGGGTAAATGTGTAGATGGGAGGAAAAGGCTACCAAGAAAATGAATTGGGTTAGATCAAAGCATTGGGACAAAACAAGTGACCTAAGAAGACAGGCAACATAAGTTGAAATAGTAAAATAAAAGTGTTTTTCTTGGAGAGTCTTGAACTTACCATTTTATAAAAATGGTGTCTATTTGCTAGGGCAGAGCAGACATGTACAAGGAGGACTAAACATTTCTTGGTCAGTTAGCAGTATGAGTATTGAAGGACCAAGCAGTGCTCTGTTATGGCCCAGGATATATAAGGCTTTAGGAAACTTAGCAGAAGACAGTGGGAAGAAAGGAGTGTATCATTTATGTGTATGTGCTAAGCCTTCCTTGGAATCTTTCTCCTCCTAATGTCTTTTTGGTGATTTCCAAGCAGATGACCCCATTGGAGGATATTGACAAGAACCATAATGATCCATTTTTCAACTCAATATATGCCAAGGATATCTTCAGTTACATGAAGGAGAGAGAGGTATGTAGGTGGCTGTTGGAGAAGAATGATTTCTAGGTCTCATTTTCTCATCACTCCATCCTTAAAATGCAAGTTGAAGGGGAAGTAATGATGATTAAAATAACAACAACAGCAACTGACATTTACTAGTAATTTATTATAAGTTAGACATTATGCTAAGGGATTTATACACATTATCTTGTTTAATTGTCCCAGTAACTCCATGATAGTAGGTATTATTACCCCCTTTTTGTAGATTGTAGAAACTGCTCAGAATCACATAACTAGTATATGGTAGAGCTGGGATATGGGCTAAAGTCTGATTACTTTGAAGACCATAAGCCTGCACCTGTAATTGTTGAGGAGACAGTCTCAGACACAGAAATAGTAGTCTCTTTCTGGGCGGCTGCTCTTAGCAATCTTTTCCCTTCTCTATCCAAGTTTCTGGCATCATATGTAAAATCACTCTCCAGCCTGGTGAAGTTTTCTTCCTCCTTTGAAATCTGCCAGTCTCCTTGACCACTAAAATTCATTGATTTCCCAATTTTCTTCTCTCTCTCTCTCAATGGAACAGATGGGGCCAAGATTATCTACCAACCAGCTAACAATTTTAGCAGGCCATACATAAAAGGGAGGATGAATATCTTGTCTTTTCTCTAGAGACGTAATGTTTGATTAACTGACTCCAGATCCTTCACTTTTTCTAGTATATCTTGGAGGAAGTAAGAGATAACTTTGTTATACTACAAGTGTGGGCCTTAGCTCAGCACTGTCAGTTTCACTTGGGATCTTGTTAGAAATGCAGAAACCTAGCCCCACCCCAGACCTTCTAAATTGGCATGGGAATTTTAAAGATCCCAAATGGTACACATGTTAAAGTTTGAGAAGCACTGCTCTACATAGTGTGGGATTGTGCATTGGATTGAATTGCAAAGAAGGGGCAAAACCTCTTTGGTATTTTTCTATAGTCATAGGCCTATTCCTGCTCATATTCCATATACATCCTGGACTCCTCATTGTCCACCCTGACACTTGAATATAATGTGCATCCATTTCCCAAGGATAACTAGAACTCATCTGGAAAAAGATACTTTGATCTTCCCCTATCTGATACCAGCTGAAAATAATGAGGTAGAACTGTGAAGAAATTAATTATGTTATTATAATTTATTTTTCTGAGAAATTAGTTGCAGTATTTTTTTCTAAGTTACCATTTTTGAACAGAAGAAGTGCTTATTTGTTAATATTTCTTTTTTATTGCTGCCAGGAAAAGTTCATACTTACAAAATACATGCACAGGCAGACTGACATCAGCAGTTGCATGAGGGCCATTCTTGTGGACTGGTTGGTAGAGGTGCAGGTAAGCCTGACAACTGCTGCTTTAAGGGGCTGCTCTTCTCTTTATTGATCATTCAACATCACCAGATGCCAAGCATGGTAAAACTTTTCTGGGTGTACAGAGCTGAGTAAACCATGGTTCCTGCCTTCAGGGAGCTTATGATCTAGGGGACAAGATAAGATATGCAGACAGATAAGTATGATAAAAAGTAGAATACCCTAAGTACTATAAGAATGTTATATATAAGATACTGTGAGAACCCAGTAGAAGGAGAGACTATTTCTAGAAAAGGCAATGATGGTATGGTAGTTTAATCATTCTCAAAATTTTGTAAAAGTCTATCTAGTAATTTGGGTAGAGGTCAGTGAGAAAGCCTTTCAAGCTTCGGGTGGGATCAGGAAGGACAGTGTGGCAGACATGGCAGAACTAGACATGGCAGGTAGCTGTTTGTGCAGGGTTGGATGTTGAGGCAATACTGCCATGAATACTTAATTACCACTTTAAGGAAGGATAGTCCAGAGAAGTACCTGGCACATAGTGGAATATCAGTAAGTATTTCTTGAATTAATGGAAATGAATGACTTGCTATGGAGTTTGTGAGGAATTACAAGGTATAGGTTATTCCCAGAAGAGTCTTGACTATGTAATTGGGTAATATGAAAAGGTAATATAGTTTAATATCCTTTATTGAGTACCAGAGGAGTGGTTCAGGGTCACTTCAAAGTAACAGACCAGGAAAATGTGGATGACGTGGTATATTTAGATATCAGCAGAGCACGAAAATACCTCTCGTCTTATGGAAATGATGAAGAATAGTAAATTAGGTAAAAGTAGAATTTGGGTAGATCTTATGTAAGTAAAAGTGATCCCAAAGGTTGCTGATCGTTATTAAGGTAGAAGGACTGCCAGTGGACTTTGTTCTAATTGATATTTAGTCGTGATGTAGATGAGAACAGAAAAGATCTACTCATCAGATATTGCATGCAATGAAACTGGGAATAGAGATAGCACATAAATGGATATCAGAGATAAAATATCTATACTAGCTGGAATGATGAACTGAATCTTTTTTTTTTTTTAAAAGCTTTTGTTGTGGGGCGCCTGGGTGGCTCAGTCGGTTGAGCAACCAACTTTGGCTTAGGTCATGATCTCACGGTTTGTGAGTTCAAGCCCTGCGTCGGGGTCCGCGCTGACAGCTTGGAGCCTGGAGCCTGCTTCGGATTCTGTGTCTCCATCTCTCTCTCGGCTCCTCCCCCACTCATGCTCTGTCTCTGTCTGTCTCAGAAATAAATAAACATTAAAAAAAATTTTAAAAAGCTTTTGTTGTTATTTTAATTGCACAAAAATTCACATTTGTTATAGCAAAGTAATAAATTATAATTACCTGTGATCACACAACTCACAGCTACTGTTCATATTTGTGTGTGTATATTATCCTTCCACTTTTAATTTTTTTAATGTTTATTTTTGAGAGAGAGACAAGAGTGCAAGTCGGGGGAGGGGTAGAGAGAGAGGGAGACACAGAATCCGAAGCAGACTCCAGGCTCTGAGCTTTCGGCACAGAGCCTGAGGAGGGGCTTGAACCCATGAACCGTGTGATCATGACCTGAGCTGAAGTCAGACGCTTAACCGACTGAGCCACCCAGGCGACCCTATCCCTCCACTTTTAAAGTGGTGGTCATCCACTTTAGGGGTGTACCTCTAGTGCACGAATCATATAATCATAGATGCCCAAGTCCCATATACTGTCAAATCAGAATTGAATTGTGGGGGTGTGGCTCAGGCATGTATATGTGTGTGTGTGTACACACACACACACACACACACACACACACACACACACAGGGTATATGTATTCCTTTGAATTAGTGTTTTTGTATGTTTTGGGTAAAGGGGCACATATATTTTTATAAAGCTCCGCAAGTGATATTAATGTACACCTTTTGATAGAGAATCACAGTTGTAGAAAATATACGTAGTGTTTTTATAACTTTAATTTTTGCATTTTTAAGTAAACAGTAAAGTGGACTTTTAGGTATATAGTTATATGAAAATTTAACATTTGATATGAAATAAGATTCGCAAGAAGTTGTTAAAAACCATATAGGGAGGTTCTGTGTACCCTTCACCTACTTTTTCTCAATGATAACATTTTGCAGAACTATAATACAGTGTCATAATTAAATTTATTTAAATTTCATCAATTTTGCCTGTACTTATTTGTTGTGTGTGTTTAGTCTATATAGTTTTATCGCACATGTAAATTTTGTAAGCATGACCGCCACAGTTGAGATATAGAACTGTTCCATTACCACAAAGATCTTTCATGTTACCCTTTTATATCAATACCCATCATCCTCCCCTCACCTTCCTGTCCCTGGAAACTCCTAATTTGTTCGTGTCTATAATTTGTAGTTTCATAAATGTTATATGGATGGAATCATACAGTACATAACTTTCTGAGATTGACTTTTGTTATTCACCATAATTCCCTTGAGATCCATCTGTAGTGTGTAAGAGTTCTACACAAGGATATCTACAGATATCCTTGTCAGCACTTGGTATTAGTATTTTTTTTTATTTTAGCCATGTAACAGATGGGTAGAGGAATCTCACCATAGTTTTATTTTTAATTTTGTTTGTTGACTTTTTAAAAAATTAAATTCAAGTTAGTTAACAGATAGCATAGTATTGGTTTCAGGAGTAGAATTTAGTGATCCATCACTTATATATAACACCCAGTGCTCATCCCAACAAGTGCCCTCCTTAATGCCTATCGCCCTTTTGCCCATCCCCCCATCTCCCTCCCCTCCAGCAACCCTCAGTTTATTCTCTGTATTTAAGAGTCTCTTATAGTTTGCCTCCCTGTTTTTATCTTATTTTGTTTTTCCTTCCCTTCCCCTATATTCATCTGTTTTGTTTCTTAAATTCCACGTATGGGTGAAATAATATATTTGAAATCATATGATATTTGTCTTTCTCTGACTGACTTATTTTGCTTAGCATAATACTCTCTAGTTCCATCTTCATTGTTTCAAAAGGCAAGATTTCATTATTTTCCATCACTGAGTAATATTGCATTGTGTGTGTGTGTGTACATACTATGTTTTCTTTATCCATTCATCCATCGATGGACATTTGGGCTCTTTCCATACTTTGGCTGTTGTTGATAGTGCTTCTATAAACATTGGGGTGCATATACCCCTTCAAATCAGCATTCCTATATCCTTTGGATAAATACCTAGTAGTCCAATTGCTGGATTGTAGGGTAGTTCTGTTTTTAATTTTTTGAGGAAACTCCATAATGTTTTCCAAAGTGGCTGCACCAGTTTGCGTTCCCACCAACAGTGCAAAAGTGTTTCCCTTTCTCCACATCCTCTCCAACATCTGTTGTTTCCTGAGTTGTTAATTTTAGCCATTCTACCAAGTGTGAGGTGGTATCTCATTGTGGTTTTGATGATGAGTGATGATAAGTATCTTTTCATGTGTCTGTTACCATCTGGATGTCTTCTTTGGAAAAGTGTCTGTTCATGTCTTCTCATTTCTTCACTGGATTATTTTGTTTTTGGGTGTTGAGTTTGATAAGTTCTTTATAGATTTTGGATACTAACCCTTTATCTGATGTCATTTGCAAATATCTTCTCCCATTCCATCAGTTGCCTTTTAGTTTTGTTGATTGTTTCCTTTGTTGTGCAGATACATTTTATCTTGATGAGGTCCCAGTAGTTCACTTTTGCTTTTGTTTCCCTTGCTTCTAGAGACAGTCTAGCGAGAAGTTACTGTGGCTGAGGTTGTTGCCTGTTTTCTCCTCTAGGGTTTTGATGGTTTTCTGTCTCTATTTATGTCTTTCATCCATTTGGAATTTATTTTTGTGTATGGTGTAAGAAAGTGGCCCAGTTTCATTCTCCTGCCTGTCACTATCCAGTTTTCCCAACATCATTTGCTGAAGAGACTGTCATTTTTCCATTGGACATTCTTTCCTGCTTTGTCAAAAATTAGTTGGCCATTTCTGGGTCCATTTCTGGGTTTTCTATTCTGTTCCATTGATCTATTTGTCTGTTTTTGTGCCAGTACCATGTTGTCTTGATTATTACAGCTTTGTAATACAGCTTGAAGTCCAGAATTGTGATCCCTCTAGCTTCAGTTTTCTTTTTCAACATTACTTTGGCTATTTGGGGTCTTTTCTGGTCCCATACAAATTTTAGGATTGTTTGTTCTAGCTCTGTGAAGAATACTGGTGTTATTTTGATAGGGATTGCATTGAACGTGTAGATTGCTTTGGGTAGTAGTATAGACATTTTAACAATGTTCTTCCATTCCATGAACATGGAATGTTCTTCCATTTCTTTGTGTCATCTTCAGTTTCTTTCATAAGCATTGTATAATTTTAAGCCAATAGATCTTTTACCTCTTTGGTTAGGTTTATTCCTAGGTATCTTATGGTCTTTTGTGCAATTGTAAATGGGATTGATTCCTTGATTTCTCTTTCTGCTACTTCGTTATTGGTGTATAGAAATGCAACCAATTTCTGTATGTTAATTTTATATCCTGTGATTTTGATGAATTCATTTATCAGTTCTAGCAGTTTTTTTGGTGGAGTCTTTTAAGTTTTCCATGTAGAGTATCATGTCATCTGTAAAGCATGAAAGTTTGACTTCTTCCTTGACAATTTGTATGCCTTTTATTTTCTTTTTGTTGTCTGATTGCTGAGGCTAGGATATCCAGTACTATGTTGAACAACAGTAGTGAGAGTGGACATTCCTGTCATGTTCCTAACATTAGGGCGAATGGTTCCAGTTTCCCCCCTTGAGGATGATATTAGCTGTGGGCCTTTTGTATATGGCTTCTATGATGATAAGGTATGTTCCTTCTATCCCTACTTTCTTGAGGGTTTTTATCAAGAAAGGATGTTGTATTTTGTCAAATGCTTTTTCTGCATCTATTGAGAGGATCATGTGGTTCTCATCTGTTGTTTTATTAACATGGTATATCATGTTGATTGAGTTGTGGATATTGAACCACCCCTGCTGCTCAGGAATAAATCCCACTTGATTGTGGTGAATAATTTTTTTTAATGTATTGTTGGATTCGATTTGCTAGTATCTTGTTGAGAATTTTTGCACCCATGTTCATCAGGGAAATTGGTCTGTATTTCTTTTTAGTGGGGTCTTTGCCTGATTTTGGAATCAAGGTAATAATGCTGGCCTCATAGAATGAGTTTGGAAGTTTTCCTGCCATTTCTATTGCTTTCAACAGTTTCAAAACAATAGGTATTAACTCTTCTTTAAATGTTTGGCAGAACTCCCCCCAGGAAGCCATCTAGCCCTGGACTCTTATTTATTTGGAGATTTGTGATTACCCATTCAATTTGTTTACTGGTTATGGGTGTGTTCAAATTTTTTATTTCTTCATGTTTCAGTTTTTGTAGTTTATATGTTTCTAGGAATTTAATGATTTCTTCCAGATTGCCCAATTTGTTGGCATATAATTGCTCATAATATTCTCTTATAATTATATTTCTGCAGTGTTGGTTATGATCATTCCTCATTCATTTGTGATTTTATTTGTTTGGGTCCTTTTTCTTTTTGATATGTCTGGTTAGAGGTTTATCAATTTCATTTAGTCTTTCAAGGAACCTGCTTGTATTTTCAGTGATCTGTTCTACTGTTGTTATTTATTTCGATGTCATTGATTTCTGCTGTAGTCTTTATTATTTCCCTTTTTCTGCTGGTTTTCGGCTTTATTTGCTGTTCTTTTTCCAGTTCCTTAGGTGTAAGGTTAGGTTGTATATTTGAGATATTTCTTCCTTCTTTAGGAAGGCCTGGATTGCTATATACTTCCCACTTATGACTACCTTTGCCACATCCCAAAGGGTTTGGACTGTCGTGTTTTCATTTTCATTGGCTTCCATGTACTGTTTTATTTCCTCTTTTAATTTCTTGGTTAACCCAATCATTCCTTAGTAGGATGTTCTTTATAAGTGTTTGTGGTCTTTCCAAATTTTTTCTTATGGTTTGACTTCAAGTTTTATAGTGTTGTGGTCTGAAACTATGCAAGGTATACTCTCAATCTTTTTGTACTTGTTGAGGGCTGATTTGTGACTCACTATGTGATCTGTTCTGGAGAGTGTTCCATGTGCACTCAAAAAAATGTGTATTTTCCTGTTTTAGAATGAAATGTTCTGAATATATCTGTTAAGTCCATCTGGTCCAGCGTGTCATTCAAAGCCATTGTTTCCTTGTTGATTTTCTCCTTAGATGATCTGTCCGTTGCTGTAAGTGGGTTATTAAAGTTTCCTACTATTATTGTATTATTATCAATGAGTTCCTTTGTTTTTGTTATAATTGATTTATATATTTGGGTGCTCTCATGTTGGGTGCATAAATATTTACAGTTGTTAGATCTTCTTTGTGGATAGACTCCTTCATTATGATATAATGCCCTTCTTCATCCCTAGTTAACCGTCTTTGTTTTAAAATCTAGTTTGTTGGATATACATATGGCTTCTCCAGCTTTAATTTGATATCCATTAGCATGATAGATGGTTCTCCATCCCCTCACTTTCAACCTGCATGTGTCTTTAGATCTAAAATGAGTCTCTTGTAGGCAGCGTATAGATGGATCTTGTTTTTTTAATCCATTCTGATACCCTGTGTCTTTTGATTGGAGCATTTAGTCAATTGACATTTAGAGTGAGTACTGAAAGATATGAACTTTTTACCATTGTGTTGCCTGTAGAGTTGGAGATTCTGGTGATGTTCTCTGGTCCTTTCTGGTCTTTGTTGCTTTTGGTCATTTTTTGTTTTGTTTTTCTTACACTCAAAGAGTCTCCCTTAAAATTTCTTGCAGGGCTGCTTTAGTGGTCACAAATTCCTTTTGTTTTTGTTTGTCTGGGAAGCTCTTTATCTCTCCTTTTTTTATTTAAAAATTTTAAAAACGTTTATTCATTTTTGAAAGACAGACCACAAGTGGGGGATGGGCAGAGAGAGAGGGAGACACAGAAACCAAAAGCAGGCTCCAGGCTCTGAACTATCAGCACAGAGCCCAATGCAGGGCTCAAACTCATGAATCGTGTGATCATGACCTGAGCCAAAGTCCGATGCTTAACTGACTGAGCCACCCAGGCTCCCTTCTCCTTCTATTCTGAATGACAGACTTGCTGGATAAAAAATTCTTGGCTGCGTATTTTTCCCATTCATCATGTTGAATATATCCTGCCATTCCTTTCTGGCATGCCAAGTTTCTGTGGACAGAAATGCTACAAACCTGATCTGTCTTCCCTTGTAGGTGAAGGACTGTTTTTCCTTACTGCTCTCATGATTCTTTCCTTGTCTGTGCATTTTGTGAATTTGACTATGATATGCTTTGGTGATGGTCGGTTTTTGTTGAATTTAATGGGAGTTCTCTGTGATTCTTGGATTTTGATATCTGTGTCCTTCCCCAGATTAGTGATGTTTTTAGCTATAGTTTGCTCACATAAACCTTCTGCCCCTTTTTCTCTCTCTTCAACTTCTGGGACTCCTGCGATAGGAATGTTATTACTCTTAATAAGTCACAAAGTTTTGTATCGTAATCTTTTGCCTTTGTTTCCCTCTTTTTTGCAGCCTCATTATTTTCCATAATTTTATCTTCTATATCACCTATTCGCTTCTCTGCTTGGTCCATCCTCACCATCATGGCATCCATTTGAGATTGCATCTCAGTTATAGCATTTTTAATTTTGGCCTGACTAGATTTTAGTTCTTTTATCTCTGCAGAAAGGGACTCTCTGGTGTCTTCCATGCTTTTTTCAACCCTGGCTAGTATTGTATCTGTATTGATTAAATCTCTGGCTGTCTTTCCTTCCTGTTCTTTCTTTTGGGGTGAATTCCTCCATCTTGTCATTTTGTTGGATGAAAAAAAATTAATAAAATAAAATAAATAAAAATGAAAAATGGAAAACAAAACAAAAAATTAGAATGAGGGAATCTAGATCCTAGGTGTGTTTTGGTCTGCTTATTAAGAGAAGCTTGATAGAAAAGAGAAAACAGAGAAAAGAAAAAAACACTTAAAAAAACCAAAAATTAAAAAATTTTTAAATAAAATAGGATGAAATAAAAAATTTGAGCTTTCTATATTCAAGAATGAAAAGAAAGAAAAAAAACAACATAAAAAGAGAAGCAAAGAAAATGAGCAAACAAGCAAACAAAAACGCAAATGAAGCTAGATCTAGTTTCCCCTGGAACTGAATCTGGGTAGCACACTATGATCTATAGACTAAGTGGGTGGAAGGGATTTGTGTTGGTCTTCTGGGGGATGTGTCTGGATGGCACAGGTGGGCGGGGCATAATGTAACAGCTCCATTTTCCCCTTGGTGCTATGCTTAGCTCACTGGGGTCGACCAGTATGGGCGTGCTAGAGATGAAAATTGCTTCACCCCACCCTCTAGTCTCTGGAGTGGGAATTTCACACCCTCACAGATGCATGATCAATCACGCCTCCTTTGTCTCAGGGTTCCATCTGCTCCCTGCCTTTACCCTGTGTCCAAGCTGTCTGCCTCCCAGGCAGTGCCTTCTTCCAGAGTTTTATCTCAGATGGCACTGTGTTTCAAAACTCCACACTTCAGAAACCCCCTTGATCCCCACCTCAGACCTGTGCTGATCCTCTGGGAGAGAGTCTCTCCAAGCAATGGAGAGACTCTGGTTTGTTCCAGAAAGCATACACAAGACCGTGGAGTGGCAGAGGCTCAGAGTTTATGGTAAATTGCAACACAGCCAGCATCAGGTTTTGTTGCCCTCAGCAGGTGTCTTTGTTCCTATACCAGTAAAAGTGGCAACTCTCTGGGTCCCACTGAGACTTCTGCCTGTGGAGAGGCAATCTCTCCTATACCAAATGCACTCTAAGCAGGGGAACTGCTTCTCCCCCTGTGGCAAACAGGCCCCCTCAGACTGTGCTACCTGTTCCTGGGGATTCACTCTGCCCCCTCATTAGAGCACTGCCAGGCACTGAGCTCCAAAACTTCAGACTCTGTGCTCCGCTATTTATATAAAACTGACAGTATTGAACCCTCTTCTTTTTTCCCCTTCAGTGGTTTTGGGGAATAGATTTCTTGTTTTCAAGTGTTTTCACTCTTTCTTTCTTTCTCTCTAGCTTTCTGGGAGAGTGCTTTTCTTGCACATTCCTGACTCGCCATACTCTGTCCCCCTTTCTCTTTCTCTCTCTATCCTCTCTCCCACAAAAACAGCTCCCTACCTGTTGCAGAATTTGAGTCTGGAGTTCTCTCTTGTCCAGCAAGAGAGCAGATGCAGAATTAAATGCTAGAGAGGCTAATGTCTGGGAGGAGACAAGAGCCCTGAGTAAGGGTCCTTGTTCTTAGCATCAGAAGGCTTACAAACGTGATACATTTGCAGAGACAATGAAACAGGGAACATTAATTCATGTGTGTGAGAAAAAGGGAGTTTTGAAGATATGCAGTATTAGGGGTTTGGGTCAATACAAAACAAAATCATGGGTCTGTTTATCTTAACTTGCCTAGGGGATAAGGCAGATAGAGCATGGTACCTCAGGGTCAACAAGGCACCTTTCTTTTGCTAATTAGCTCTGCTTTGGGCAATTTCATCCTGCTGTGGTAGCCTATAGCCCTATTTACCTATTTACCTTTTCTGGACCTTCATCCTGTGAAAGCAGTGTTCTGCTTTTGTACTTTGCTAGGGGCATTTTCACCCTGTTTACCTAATCTTGGATGCTTTCATCCTAAGCCTTGTTAACCCATTGGTGCAAGCTCAGGGAATTCCTGAACTTATTCCCCACACCTACCCTTACCTGGCACTGAAACTTCTCTCCCTCAATTCATCTCTCTGCATTTCATACTTGTCAAGATCTGTAGCTCAAATTATGCAGATTGTTGCATTAATCCTCCGTTCTATTTCCTAGGTGTTCAAAATGGTTTCATGTTTATCTAGCTGTGTTTTAGGGATGATACAAGTACAGGGTCCCTATACTATTCTGCCATCTTAACTCCTCTCCTCTCATCATAGTTTTAATTCGCATTTATTTCCTCAAGGGCTAATAATGTTGAATATAATACTTGTTATCTAGATATTCTCTTTGGTGAAGTATTTTAAGTCTTACTTACTTTTTAAATTTAGTAGTTTATTTTCATTGTGTCAAGTTATGAGAGTTCTTTACGTATTCTGGATACAAATCTTGTGTTGGATGTTATTTAAAAATACATCCTACCAGTCTCTAGCCTTTTTATTCTCTTATTTGAGTCTTAAGGAGAGCAAAAGTTTTCGATTTTGATAAAGTCTAGTTTTTCAATGTTTTCTATTGTGGTTTGTGCTTTTTAAGAATTCTCTACCTAAATGTAGGTCATGAATATTTTCTTATATTTTATCTAAAAGTTTAATAGGCTTAACATTAAAGTTGTAATCCATTTTGAGTGAATTTTTGTATAGTATGAGGTTTTTGAGGTCAAAGTTCATATTTTTGCATATGGATGTTCAATTGTTCTAACACCATTTGTGGGAAAATAGGGTTTTTCCATTAAATTGCTTTTGCGCCTTTGTCAAAAATCTATTGACTTTATTTGTGAGGATCTATTTCTATTCTTCTATACTTTATTCTTTTTTATTGATTTCCATGTCACTTTGCCAATATTACACTGTCTTTATTCCTGTAGTTTTATAGTTAAGTCTTAAAACTAGGTAGTATGATCCTTCCAACTCTGTTCTTTTTTTTCAAAATTGTTTTAGCTATTATAGTTCCTTAATCTTTATATATTTTAGAATCACTTTGTTTCTACAAAAAAAAATCGTGCTGAATGTTTGATTAGAAGTGACTTATATCTTGTGCAGAAAAGAGTTAACAGGCCAAATACTGCTCTCCTTAAAAAGTCCTGTTTGCAGAGTTGGCCCTTGTCTGGGCATCTGAGAACTTGAGTGGTAAAAAGTTCCCTACACTGCTATAAAACCCTCCCTTAATGATAACTGTGCCTAAACTCTTTATATAAACAATGTGATTTATTGTGAACACCTTACCTTTTGTGAGTCTGAAACTTTGGCATATGCTAGGCAGAGAGTGCTTATGTGACTAGCTCCCAATAAAATCTTAGGCATTGGGTCATTAATGAGCTTCCCTGATAGACAATACTTTACATGTATTGTCACATCTCATTCCTGGAGGAATTAAGTGCATCCTGAGTGACTCTATTGGGATAAGACTCTTAGAAGCTTATTTCTGGCTTTTGGCAAGCTTTGTATATGTTCCTTTAACCTTTTTTGATTTTACTTTCTGTCTTTTGTTATAATGAATCATAGCCATGAGTATGACTATATGCCAAGTCCTGTGGCTAGGAATCACTTTACCATGGGGTGGTCTTGAGGACCACTGATACACATCTGTAGGTTGATTTGAAAAGAATTGACTCTTTTCTGTGTTGAATCTTCCAATCCATGAATGTGGTATGTGTCTCATTTATTTAGGTTTTCTTTCATCTCTGTCTTTTTACCATATAGATCCATACATGTTTTGTTAGATTTATGCCAAAATATTTTCTTTTCTTATAGCTATTATAAATGATATTTTTAAAAATTTAGTTTTCCATTTGTATACTGCCAGTATGAAATATTGGTATTTATATGTTGACTTTGTATTCTATGACCTTGCTACAATTCACTTGTTAATTCTTTTTATTTATTTATTTATTTTCTTATTTATTTATATTATGATGATAATGATTGTTATTTTAACTTACATCCAAGTTAGTTAGCATATAGTGCAATAATGATTTCAGGAGTAAAATACAGTGATTCATCCCCTGCATATAACATTCAGTGCTCATCCCAACAGGTGTCCTCCTTAATGCTTCTTGCCCATTTAGCCCATCCCCCCACCGAAAGTGCCTCCAGCAACCCTCAGGTTGTTGTTTATATTTAAGAGTCTCTTATGTTTTCTCCCTCTCTGTTTTTATATTATTTTTGCTTCCCTTCCCTTATGTTCATCTCTTTTGTATTTTAAATTCCACACATGAGTGAAGTCATATGATATTTGTCTTTCTCTGACTAATTTCACTCAGCATAATACACTCTAGTTCTATCCACGTTGCAAATGACAATATTTCCTTCTTTTTTTTTTTTTTTTTTTTTTCCCAACGTTTTTTATTTATTTTTGGGACAGAGAGAGACAGAGCATGAACGGGGGAGGGGCAGAGAGAGAGGGAGACACAGAATCTGAAACAGGCTCCAGGCTCTGAGCCATCAGCCCAGAGCCCGACGCGGGGCTCGAACTCACAGACCGCGAGATCGTGACCTGGCTGAAGTCGGACGCTTAACCGACTGCGCCACCCAGGCGCCCCTATTTCCTTCTTTTTGATTGCCGAGTAATACTCCATTGTGTGTGTGTGTGTGTGTGTGTGTGTGTGTGTGTGTGTGTACCACATCTTCTTTATCCATTCGTCCATTGATGGACATTTTGGGCTCTTTCCATACTTTGGCTATTATCAATAGTGCTATTATAAACATTGGGGTTTATGTGCCCCTTTGAAGCAGCACATCTTTATCCTTTGGATAAATACCTAGCAGTGCAATTGCTGGGTCATAGAGTAATTCTATTTTTAATTTTTTGAGGAACCTCCATACTGTTTTCCAGAGTGGCTGCACCAGTTTGTGTTCGCACCAGCAGTGCAAAAGTTTCCTCTTTCTCTGTATTCTCGCCAACATCTATTGCCTGAGTTGTTAATTTTAGCCATTCTGACAGGTGTGAGGTGATATCTCATTGTGGTTTTGATTTGTATTTCCATGATTATGAGTAATGTTAAACATTTTTTCACGTGTCTGTTAACCATATGGATGTCTTCTTTGGAAAGTTGTCTATTCATGTCTTTTGCCCATTTCTTCACTAGATTATTTGCTTTTGGGTGTTGACTTTGATAAGTTCTTTATAGATTTTGGATACTAACCCTTTATCTAGTAATGTCATTTGCAAATATCTTCTCCTATCCTGTCAGTCGCCTTTTAGTTTTGTTGATTTTTCCTTCACCATGCAGAAGCTTTTTATCTTGATGAGGTCCCAATAGTTCATTTTTGCTTTTGTTTCCCTTGCCTCTTGAGATGTGTTGAGTAAAAAGTTGCGGCAGCCAAGGTCAAAGAGGTTTTTGCCTGCTTTCTCCTTAAGGATTTTGATGGCTTCCTGTCTTATGTTTAGCTATTTCATCCATTTTGAGTATTTTTGTGTATGGTGTAAGAACAGTGACATGCAGAAGATCGAACCTGGACCACTTGTTAATTCTTAGGAGCTCTTTTTTTTTTTTATAGATTTCTTGAAATTAGCTACATAGATGATCATGTAATTTGCAATTGGGACAGATTTATTTCTTCCTTTCCAATATTCATGCTTTCAATTTCATTTTTGGATTTTATTGCATTGCATAGGACTTCCATTATAATGTTGAATAGGAGCAGTAAGAGTGGACAACCTTACCTTGTTCCTGATCTTAGGAAGAAAGCAGGTAGTCTTTCACCACTAGTATGATCTTAACTATAGAGTGTTTGTAGACACCCTTGACCAGGTTGAGAAATTGACTTTCCATTCCTAGTCTGCTGATGTATATTTATCATTAATAGATGTTGAATTTTGTCAAATGTTTTTTTCCGATATCTACTGATATAATTTTATTTGTTTTAGACTATTAATATGGTAGATTACATTGATTGATTTTCAAATATTGAAGCAGTCTTATTCCTGGGATAAACCCCATTTGGTCCTGGTATGTTATTCTTTTTATATATTGCTGGATTTTATTTTCTAATATTTTGTTGAGGATATTTGTATCTATGTTTATGATGGACATTTCTCTCTAGTGTTCTCTTTTTGTACTGTCTTTGTCTGGTTTGGTATGAGAATGATACTTCATAAAATAATTTGAGAGTATCCCCCTCTTCTATTTTCTGGAAGAGATGTGTAGAATTGATGTTATTTATTCTCTAAATGTTCTGTAGAATTCACAAGTGAAGCTATTTGGGACTGAAGTTTTCTATTTTCATTTTCCTGAAAGATTTTAACTAGGAATATAATTTCTTTAATGGTTATAAGATGATTCAAGTTACCTATTTTGTTTCAGGTGACTTTTGGTAGTTTGTGGGTGTCAAGGAATTGTTCTATTTCATCTAAGTCGAATTTATATGCATAGAGTTCTTCATGTGTTCTATTATTATTCACTATTTCATTCCTGATATGTGGTAATTTGTGTCTTCTCTCTTTTTGTTTATCAATCTTGCTAGAAGTTTATCAATTTTATTGATCTCAATGAACCAGGTTTTCATTCCATTCGTTTTCTTACTGTTTTTCTGTTTTTAGTTTTTTAAATTTTTAAAAAATGTTTATTTACTTTTGAGAGAGAGAGAGCACAAATTGGGGAAGCTTAGAGGGAGGGAGGGATACACAGAATCCGAAGCAGACTTCATCTAGGCTGTGAGCTGTCAGCACAGAGCCCGACTTGGGGTCGAACTCATGAAGGGTGAGATCATTCCCTGAGCCAAAGTCAGACACTTAACCAACTGAACCACGCAGGTGCCCCTCTGTTTTCAGTTTTGTTGGCATCTGCTCCAATTTATATAGTTTCCTTTTCTCTTACTTTGGGTTTAGTTTGTACTTCTTTTTCTAGTTTCTGAGTGGAAGTTTCTTGTTTCTAAGTGGAAGCTTAGGTTATTGATTTAAGACTTTTCTTCTTTTTAAATAGAAGCAGTTAATGCTATAAATTTCTCCTACTAAGCACTGCTTTAGCTGCATGCCACAAAATTTGGGAGACATCCTCTTTTTTTGTTTTGTTAAGGAAATTTTATTATCTTTTGTTTAAATTTATTTGTTTTGAGAGAGAGAGAGAGAGAGAGAGAGAGAGAGCGCACAAGTGGGGGAGGGACAGGGAGAGAAGGGAGAGAGAGCGAATCCCAAGCAGGTTCTGCACTGTCAGTGCAGAGTCTGATGTGGAGCTCCAACTCACGAACTGCGAGATCATGACCTGAGCCAAAGTCAGATGCTTAGCCAACTGAGCCACCCAGGCACCCTGGGAGACATCCTCTTTGATCCTTGGACTATTTAGAAGTGTTTTTTTTTTTTTTTTTTTAATTTCCAAGTGTTTGGAGGGTTCACTGTTATTTTTCTGTTATCAGTTCTAGTTTAATTCCATTGTGATCAAGGAAAATACTATGATTTTAATTCTTTAAAAAATTTCAAGGGTTATCACCCAGGATATGATCTGTCTTGGTGATTGTTCCACGTGCACTTGAGAAAATGCGTATGCTGTTGATGTTGGAAGTGTTCTATAAATGTCAGTTGGGTCCAGCTGGTTAATGTTGTTAGTTTCATAATTATCCTTGTTGTTTTTCTGTGTACTAATTCTGTTGCTGAGAATAGTACTGAAATTTTCAATTGTAATTGTGAACTTGTATATTTCTTTTTCCAGTTCTGTCATTGGTTGGTTTGTGTATTTTGAAAATACATTAGGAACATACACATTGAAGATTGTTATATCCTCTTTATAGTGTTTTGTGACTTGCTTTTTTTCTCATGTAACAGTGTTCATGTAATTGTGACATCTTTCCAGTTAAATTGATGTATTTTTATATCAGTTTTGTTGACTATATAGTATTCTGTTCTTCAACTGTCATTATTTATCCAACCCCCTATTAATGGACATTTAGGTTATTTCTAAAATTTGCTCTTAGAAATAACCCTGTAGTGAACATGCATATGCTTACATTGTAGACAATTGTACTGTTGTTTTTCTGTAATAAATTACTTGGAATAGAAGTATTAGGCCAAAGCAGTACACATTTAGAGTTTTATACATATAGGCACTGTCCTTCTGAAATATCATGCCCATAGTACTTTTACTGAATGAAAGTGATTGTTTTCTCACAATCTTACCAACATAGGGTGTTATGTTTTTTTGCCATCTGATGAATGAAAAATTTTAGTGTTTCTTTTTTTTGTTATTTTTTTTAAATATATGAAATTTATTGTCAAATTGGTTTCCATACAATACCCAGTGCTCATCCCAAAAGATGCCCTCTTTAATACCCATCACCCACCTTCCCCTCACTTAGTGTGTTTCTTTAGGTTGATGCATTGGCATTTTAAGTAGTCAGGCCCATCAGTTTTTTTTTTTTTTTATGGTTTTAAGATTTGTTTCTTGCCTAGAAAAGTCTTATCCAGTCACAATTATATAAATATTTCTCTGAATTTTTTTCTAGAACATTTATAGTTTCATGTTCACATTTAAATCTTTAATTGGAATTTATTTTGGTTTTGGTGTTAGCACCTATACACTTCCCCCCAGTGATTATCCGGTCATTCTAACACCATTTATTTGTTTTCATTATCTAGCAGTTTGAAATGATATATTTTTTATTATTGAAGTACAGTTGGCAAACAATGTTATATTAGTTTCATGTGTACAACACAGTGATTCAACAATTCTGTACATTACTCTGCACTCACTACAATGAGTGTACTCACCATCTCTTACCATACAGCATTATTACAATATTATTGACTATATTCCCTATGCTGTACTTCTCATCTCTGTAACTTAACTTATTTTATAACTGGAAGTTTGGACCTCTTAATGTTTAATCACATATACTTGGGTTTGTTTATGGTGTTTCCATTTCTATTCTTTGGTACATTTGTCTATGCTAATATCAGTAGTATGCTGTTTTTATTATTATGGCTTTGTAATACATTTATTACCTCTTTACTTACTTTACAAAATATTCATCATTGTTCTTACACATTAATTCTTCCAGGTGGGCTGTAGAGTAGTTTTGTCAACTTTTCAGAAATAGCCTGTTCAGATTAATTTACATAGAATTCACAAATTTTACGGTACCAAATTTTCCAAGTCAGTTATGTTGTGTCTGTTTAGTTACCAGGTCTTCTTTTACAATTTTAAGTTTTAAAAAAGTCGTCTTCGTATTGGTCTCACTGATGTGAAAAGGTTTTTCTTGGGTACTGAGGAATTTTTTTAATGTTATGCGTGCTATCCTTTTAATTTTTAAATTTATTCATATATTGGGAAAGCAGTATGTTTTCTGTATTTATTTTGCATTCATCTACTTTTCTGAACTTGGTCATGGTTTATTGACTTTACTCTTGGATTGGATATGCTTTTACTTTATTTAGAATTTTTGCTTCTATATTCACAAATAAGATTCCTTTGTAAATGTTTGATCAAGGGTGCTGTGTTTGTTAAGTTGTGGTGCCAGACCTACTCTAGCTTAACATAATTGGAGAAATTTTCCTACAGTACTAAGTTTAACATGATAATTATTTTCCTTTATGAACTTGCCCATGAATTTATTGATGCAAGGTACCGTTTAGTCATTCTCGGATAATAGTCATTCTCGGATAACCCTTTCTTTCTAATAACACCGATGGTTATTGGCCTACTAAGGTTTTTTTCTGTAAATTTTTTTTAATGTTTATTCTTAGGGAGAGAGAGAGCGAGCACATGCAGGGTAAGGACAGAGAGAGGGAGACATAGAATCTAAAGCAGACTCCAGGCTCAGAGCTGTCAGCACAGAGCCTGACATGGGGCTTGAACTCATGAACCGCGAGATCATGACCTGAGCCCAAGTAGGACACTTAACCAACTGAGCCACCCAGGTGCCCCTGGCCTATTAAGGTTTTATTATTCCTCATGAGTCATTTTTGTACTTTATATTTTCTTTAAAAAATCATCTATTTTTGAAAAAAAAGTTTTAAGTTTATTTAGAGAGAGAGAGAGTTGGGGAGGCAGAGAGAGAGAGAAGGAGATAGAGAGAATCCCAAGCAGGCTCCACGCTGTCAGTGCAGAGCCCAGTGTAGGGCTTGAACCCACAAACCACGAGATCATGACCTGAGCTGAAATCAAGAGTTGGATGCTTAACTGACTAAGCCACCAGGTACCCCCCAAAATAATCTATTTTCTAGATATTTTGACAGTCATTATCATAGTCTATCTATGGTATTTTTAATTAATCCTTTGTAATTATTTCTTTTCTCATTAAAAATGTGCGTTGTGTTAGCTTGCTTTCATGTGTTTGCATGCATGTGCATGCTGTCTTTAGTGTTCCTGCAAAAGTTTCATTCAGTTTTCTGGTCAAAGAACCAGCTCATGGATATATGTATAACTTCTCCTTTTTAAAAATTTTTGACATTTGCTTTCATCTTTATTTTACTCTTAGTTTATTAAAATTTATGTTTTCCCTATCTTCTTGAAATGAGTGCTTAGTCTGTTGTAATTGTTTCTGACTTCATGATAAAAGCTTTAAAGGCATACGTTTTCTTCTGAGTAGCAGTTCTGATTACATTCCATTAATTTTGAAAAGTAGCATTGTAGCTATCTTAGTTTTTTTCCCTCAATAATCTGCAAGTGCAATTTTTATTTCTTTGTTGACCTAGGATTTGTTTCTTTCTATATTGTCAAAAATAGTTCTTACCATTTTTTTCAAATGCTTTGCTTTTCTTTATTTGGTTTATTCTTTTATTGCCAATTTCTAGATTTATTGTATTGTATATTGAGAAAGTGACTTGAATAATTTCTGTTTTTCTTAATGAGATTTTCTTCATGGATTTAAATATAATGGGTTTTTATAAATGATTCACTGATGTTTGTAGAAAATAGGATTCTCTTTAGAATACATAGATCATTGTATCAATTATTTTTGACTTTATTATATAATTTATATGCTAACTTATTTTTCTGCTTATATTATCAAAGTCTAAGGGAAGTGTGATAACCATTGACAATCATTGTTTGGTTCATTTCTCCTGACATTTCTTCAACCCCTCCTTCTCACTTTAAACTCTGCCCTATACAATTTTTTAACTGCAAAATTAATAAATGTTTATAATATGTGTGTATGTTTTCATATATATTTGTGTATATATATATATGAATAAAATCAACAACGCTTTTATTCCTCAGAGGTAACAACAATAAATTAGTGTGTATCATTCCAGATATTTTTTATTTTTTGTATTATTATATTTTTTTAAATATGAAATTTATTGTCAAATTGGTTTCCATACAACACCCAGTGCTCATCCCAAAAGGTGCCCTCCTCAATACCCATCACCCACCCTCACCTCCCTCCCACCCCCCATCAACCCTCAGTTTGTTTTCAGTTTTTTAAGCATCTCTTATGTTTTGGCTCCCTCCATCTCTAACCTCTTTTTTTTTTCCTTCCCCTCCCCCATGGTCTTCTGTTAAGTTTCTCAGGATCCTCATAAGAGTGAAAGCATATGGTATCTGTCTTTCTCTGTATGACTTACTTCACTTAGCATAACACTCTCCAGTTCCAGTCATGTTGCTACAAAAGGCCATGTTTCATTCTTTCTCTTTGCCATGTAGTATTCCATTGTGCATATAAACCACAATTTCTTCACAGATTCATCAGTTGATGGACATTTAGGCTCCTTCCATAATTTGGCTATTGTTGAAAGTGCTGCTATAAATAATGTGGTACAAGTGCCCCTCTACATCAGCACTCCTGCATCCCTTGGGTAAATTCCTAACAGTGCTATTGCTGGGTCATAGGTTAGATCTACTTTTAATTTTTTGAGGAACCTCCACACTGTTTTCCAGAGTGGCTGCACCAGTTTGCATTCCCACCAACAGTGCAAGAGGGTTCCCGTTTCTCCACATCCTCTCCAGCACCTGTAGTCTCCTGATTTGTTCATTTTAGCCACGCTGACTGGCATGAGGTGATATCTGAGTGTGGTTTAGATTTGTATTTCCCTGATGAGGAGTGACATTGAGCATCTTTTCATGTGCCTGTTGGCCATCTGGATGTCTTCTTTAGAGAAGAGTCTATTCATGTTTTCTGCCCATTTCTTCACTGGATTATTTGTTTTTCAGGTGTGGAGTTTGGTGAGCTCTTTAGATTTTGGATACTAGCCCTTTGTCTGATATGTCATTTGCAAATATCTTTTCCCATTCAGTTGGTTGCCTTTTAGTTCTGTTGATTGTTTCCTTTACAGTGCAGCAGGTTTTATCTTCACGAGGTCCCAATAGGTCATTTTTGCTTTTAATTCCCTTGCCTTTGGGGATGTGTCAAGTAAGAAATTGCTGAGGCTGAGGTCAGAGAGGTTTTTTCCTGCTTTCTCCTCTAGGGTTTTGGTGGTTTCCTGTCTCACATTCAGGTCCTTTATCCATTTTGAGTTTATTTTTGTGAATGGTGTTAGAGAGTGGTCTAGTTTCATCCTTCTGCATGTTGCTGTCCAGTTCTCCCAGCACCGTTTGTTAAAGAAACTGTCTTTTTTTCCATTGGATATTCTTTCCTGCTTTGTCAAAGATTAGTTGGCCATACTTTTGTGGGTCTAGTTCTGGGGTTTCTATTCTATTCCATCGGTCTATGTGTCTGTTTTTGTGCCAATATCATGCTGTCTTGATGATGACAGCTTTGTAGTAGAGGCTAAAGTCTGGGATTGTGATGCGTCCTGCTTTGGACTTCTTCTTCAAAATTACTTTGGCTATTTGGGGCCTTTTGTGGTTTCATACAAATTTTAGGATTGCTTGTTCTAGCTTCGAGAAGAATGCTGGTGCAATTTTGATTGGGATTGCATTGAATGTGTAGATAGCTTTGGGTAGTATTGACATTTTAACAATATTTATTCTTCCAATCCATGAGCATGGAATGTTTTTCCATTTCTTTATATCTTCTTCAATTTCTTTCATAAGATTTCTATAGTTTTCAGCATACAGATCTTTTACATCTTTGGTTAATTTATTCCTAGGTATTTCATGCTTCTTGGTGCAATGGTGAATGGGATCAGTTTCTTTATTTGTCTTTCTGTTGCTTCATTATTAAGTGTATAAGAATGCAACTGATTTCTGTACATTGATTTTGTATCCTGCAACTTTGCTGAATTCATGTATCAGTTCTAGCAGACTTTTGGTGGAGTCTATCGGGTTTTCCGTGTATAAGATCATGTCATCTGCAAAAAGTGAAAGCTTGACTTCATCTTTGCCAATTTGGATGCCTTTGATTTCCTTTTGTTGTCCTGATTGCTGATGCTAGAACTTCCAACACTGTGTGAAACAACAGCGGTGAGAGTGGACATCCCTGTCGTGTTCCTGATCTCAGGGAGAAAGCTCTCAGTTTTTCCCCATTGAGGATGATATTAGCTGTGGGCTTTTCATAAGTGGCTTTGATGATGTTTAAGTATGTTCCTTCTATCCCAACTTTCTCGAGGGTTTTTATTAAGAAAGGATGCTGAATTTTGTCAAATGCTTTCTTTGCATCGATTGACAGGATCATATGGTTCTTATATTTTCTTTTATTAATGTGATGTATCACATTGATTTGTGAATGTTGAATCAGCCCTCCAGCCCAGGAATGAATCCCACTTGATCATGGTGTATAATTCTTTTTATATGCTGTTGAATTTGATTTGCTAGTATCTTATTGAGAATTTTTGCATCCATATTCATCAGGGATATTGGCCTGTAGTTTTCTTTTTTTGCTGGGTCTCTGTCTGGTTTAGGAATCAAAGTAATACTGGCTTTATAGAATGAGTCTGGAGGTTTTCCTTCCCTTTCTATTTTTTGGAACAGCTTGAGAAGGATAAGTATTATCTCTGATTTAAATGTCTGGTAGAATTCCCCAGGGAAGCCATGTGGTCCTGAACTCTTATTTGTTGGGAGATTTTTGATAACTGATTCAATTTCTTCCCTGGTTATGGGTCTGTTCAAGTTTTCTGTTTCTTCCTGTTTGAGTTTTGGAAGTGTGTGGGTGCTTAGGAATTTGTCCATTTCTTCCAGGTTGTCCATTTTGTTGGCATACAATTTTTCATAGTATTCCCTGATAATTTCTTGTATTTCTGAGAGATTGGTTGTAATAATTCCATTTTCATTCATGATTTTATCTGTTTGGGTCATCTCCCTTTTCTTTTTGAGAAGCCTGGCTAGAGGTTTATCACTTTTGTTTATTTTTTCAAAAAACCAACTCTTGGTTTCATTGATCTGCTCTCCAATATTTTTAGATTCTATATTGTTTATTTCTTCTCTGATCTTTATTATTTCTCTTCTGCTGGGTTTGGGGTGTCTTTGCTGTTCTGCTTCTATTTCCTTAAGTGTGCTGTTAGATTTTGTATTTGGGATTTTTCTTGTTTCTTGAGATAGGCCTGGATTGCAATGAATTTTCCTCTGAGGACTGCCTTTGCTGCATCCCAAAGCGTTTGGATTGTTGTATTTTCATTTTCATTTTCCATATATTTTTAAGTTTCTTCTCTAATTGCCTGGTTGACCCATTCATTCTTTAGTAGGGTGTTCTTTAACCTCCATGCTTTTGGAGGTTTTCTATACTTTTTCCTGTGGTTGAGTTCAAGCTTCATAGCACTGTGGTCTGCAAGTGTGCATGGTATGATCTCAATTCTTTTATACTTATGAAGGGCTGTTTTGTGACCCAGTATGTGATCGATCTTGGAGAATGTTCCATGTGCACTCGAGAAGAAAGTATATTCTGTTGCTTTTTGATGCAGAGTTGTAAATATATCTGTCAGGTCCATCTGATCCAATGTATCATTCAGGGCCCTTGTTTCTTTATTGATCCTGTGTCTGGATGATCTATCCTTTGCTGTAAGTGGAGTATTAAAGTCCCTTGCAATTACCACATTCTTATCAATAAGATTGCTTATGTTTGTGATTAATTGTTTTATACATTTGGGGGCTCCCGTATTCGGCACATAGACATTTATAATTGTTAGCTCTTCCTGATAGATAGACCCTGTGATTATTATATAATGCCCTTCTTCACCTCTTGTTACGGCTTTTAATTGAAAGTCTAGTTTGTCTGATATAAGTATGGCTACTCCAGCTTTCTTTTGACTTCCAATAGCATGATAGATAGTTCTCCATCCCCTCATTTTCAATCTGAAGGTATCCTCAGGTCTAAAATGAGTGTCTTGTAGACAGAAAATAGATGGGTCTTGTTTTTTTATCCATTCTGACACCCTATGTCTTTTGGTTGGAGCATTTAGTCCATTTACATTCAATGTTATTATAGAAAGATATAGGTTTAGAGTCATTGTGATGTCTGTAGGTTTCATGCTTGTAGTGATGTCTCTGGTACTTTGTGGTCCTTGCAACATTTCACTCACAGAATCCCCCTTAGGATCTCTTGTAGGGCTGGTTTAGTGGTGATGAATTCTTTCAGTTTTTGTTTGTTTGGGAAGACATTTATCTCTCCTATTCTGATTGACAGACTTGGTGGATAAAGGATTCTCGGCTGCATATTTTTTCTGTTCAACACATTGAAGATTTCCTGTGGTTCCTTTCTGGCCTGCCAAGTTTCAGTAGATAGATCTGCCACTAGACTTATTGGTCTCCCCTTACACGTTAGAGCGTGCTTATCCCTAGCTGCCTTCAGAATTTTCTCTTTATCCTTGTATTTTGCCAGTTTCGCTATGATATGTTGTGCAGAAGATTGATTCAAGTTATATCTGAAGGGAGTTCTCTGTGCCTCTTAGATTTCAATGCCTTTTTCCTTCCCCAGATCAGGGAACTTCTCAGCTATGATTTGTTGAAGTATACCTTCAGCCCCTTTCTCTCTTTCTTCCTTTTCTGGAATTCCTATGATACAGCTATTGTTCCGTTTCATTGCATCACTTAGTTCTCTAATTCTCCCCTCATGCTCCTGGATTTTTTTTATCTCTCTTTTTCTTAGCTTCCTCTGTTTCCATAATTTTATCTTCTAATTCACCTATTCTCTCCTCTGCCTCTTCAATCCGAGCTGTGCTCCTTTCTATTTTATTTTGCACCTCATTTATAGCATTTTTTAGCTCCTCATGACTGTTTCTTAGTCCCCTAATCTCTGTAGCAATGGATTCTCTGCTGTCCTGTATACTTTTTTCAAGCCTAGTGATTAATTTTATGACTATTATTCTAAATTCTTGTTCCATTATATTGCTTAAATCGTTTTTGATCAATTCGTTAGCTGTTGCTACTTCCTGGGGTTTCTTTTGAGAAGAATTCTTCCGTTTCATCATTTTGGATAGTCCCTGGGGTGGCGTGGAACTGCAGGGCACTTCCCCTGTGCTATCTGGAGTAACTTGTGTTGGTGGGCGGGGCTGCAGTCAGACCGGATGTCTGCCCCCAGCCCACCGCTGGGGCCACAGTCAGACTGGTGTGTAGCTTATCTCCCCTCTCCCAGGGGCAGGACTGACTGTGGAGTGGTGTGGCCCCTGTCTGGGCTACTTGCACACTGCCAGGCTTGTGGTGCTGCTTTGATGGGTTCTGGCATATTAGCCGGGGTGGATGGGTGGATCCGCAAGGTGCACAGGGGCGGGAGGGGCAGGCTTAGCTCACTTTGCCATCATTGGACAGCTTCGGGAGGGTCCCTGCAGCCCTGGGAGGGAGGCAGACCCGTCAGAGGGATGGATCCACAGAATCACAGCATTGGGAGTTTGCACGGTGCAAGCAAGTTCGGTGATGGGAACTGGTTCCGTTTGGGATTTTGGCTGGGGGATGGGAGAGGGAGATGGCGCTGGCCAGCGCCTTTATTCCCCGCCGAACTGAGCTCTGTCTTCTGGGGCTCAACAACTTTCCGTCCTGGTATCCTCCCGCCCTCCCTGCTCTCTGAGAGCAGAGCTGTTGACTTTTAATATTCCAGATGTTAAGTCCTGCTGGCTGTCAGAACTCACTACGTCTGGCTCCTCCGCTTTTGCAAGTCAGACTCGGGGGTTCTGCCTCGCCCATTGGGCTGCCCCTCCACTGCCCCAGCTCCCTCCTGCCAGTCCCTGTAGCATGCGCCCCCTCTCCACTCTTCCTACCCTCTTCCCTGGGCCCCTTGTCTACACTTGGCTCTGGAGAGTCCATTCTGCTAGTATTCTGGCGGTTTTCTGGGTTATTTAGGCAGATGTGGGTGGAATCTAAGCGATCAGCAGGACGAGGTGAGCCAAGCGTCCTCCTATGCCACCATCTTCTCTGCAAACTGAAGCGGGGCTTGTGCTTACTAGCAGAGAGGCTCAAGCTGCCCAGATGGGGGGCTCGAGCTCACCCTATCTTTCTTTAAAAATCTTACATTTTATGAGGAATACATGAATGCACACATATATAGACATATGTATACATATAAAAATACCATTTTGAAATTTATTTAAATTTTTATCTTAAAATTTTTTTTAAATGTTTATTTATTTTTGATAGAGACAGAGTGTAAGTGGGGGAGGGACAGAGAGAGAGGGAGACACAGAATTTGAAGCAGAATCCAAGCTCTGAGCTGTCAGCAGAGCCCACCACGGGGCTTGAACCCACAATCTGTGAGATCATGACCTGAGATGAAGTCGGACACTTAACCAACTGAGCCACCCAGGCGTCCCTAAAAATACCACTTTTTAATGAGTGTGGGTTTTGTGATATTTTTGTTACATGAATAGGTCATGCTGTACACATTGTTCTGCAACTTGCTCTTTTAGAACGTCTTAGCAATTTTTCCAGCTGTTGCATAATATTCTATTATACGGATAGAGTCTATTATTTAATCAACTCTTTAGGGTGCTTGGGTGGCTCAGTCAGTTAAGCAGCCGATTTCAGCTCAGGTCATGACCTCTTGGCCTGTGAGTTCAAGCCCCGGGTCAGGCTGTGTGCTGACAGCTCAGAGCCTGGAGCCTGGTTCTGATTTTGTCTCCCTATTTGTCTGCTCCTCTCCTGTTCACTCTCTCTCTCTTTCTCTCTCAGAAATTGATAAACATTAAAAAAAATCAACTCCTTTAGTGAACCTGATCTGTTAATTGCCTCTCAAGTAAGATAATTTGCACACTTGTAGTTTATTTTTGCTTCTATGTGTAGTCAATATAATTGAGACTTAGATCCATATTATTGTTGTTTAATGCATCACCTTCCCTACAAAGAATTATTTTTGACATTTCTGTTTTCCTTAACTTTGTCCATTATATTGTGAGTCCTTTCAGTCTGAAGAATAAATCTGTCTTTGCTTCAGAGAAATTTTCTTTGAAAAAGAGTTTTTTTCATTACTTTGATGTACATAAAATTCATTACTTTGACATAATAGAATTTTCATTACTTTGGTGTACATAAAATTCAACAGCATACACTTAGCCAGTGTAGTGGCCAGTTCTTTAGCCTTTGCCTTTTCCAGCTTGGCAATGCAGCCACCAACTTTGAACCCAGGATGTTCCTCCCCAGCGTCGACGGATCCCATCGTATCTGTCATTGTGATTGGTCCTAATTACTTCCACCAGCTTAGTCAGAGCTCCTTTGTCTTTGGAGTTAACTTGTGTGAAGGCGACAGTGGTGCAGGTCTTCCTGTGGACCAGACGCCCAGCCTGGCCTTCTCTTTGATGCAGTAGGGAACCCTCATCTTATAACACAGGGCAGGCAGGAAAACAACCATCTCAATCGGAGCCACATCATGCTGAGCCTTCTTGTTTTCCACCAAGGTGGTGACAGTATTAACCCCAGCTCAAAGGACAGGTGGCCTCTTAGTGGGGACATCCCCTTTGCTGGCAGCTTTCTTCTGAGCCTGGGCCAACAATCTCTGCTGCTTCTCTTGCTTTGTCTCTGGTCTATATTTGTTGGGCCAGCTTAACCAGTTGAGTAGCTGTTTGGTGGTGCAAGGCCTAGGTGAACTGGTAAATCGCAGGAGGTACTTTTAGATATTTATATAGAGAGAATAGCCCTTTCCTGCTGCAGCCGGATGTAGCAGGGCTATTAGACAAGTGAATGAGGTCCCTTTTGGGATGGGTGTCCTATCTGATGCCAAAATTCTTGGGCCTTTTCTCAAACGGGATTGACCATCTTCTTGACCTCCTGCTGTTTTGCCACAGCAGGGGACAGGGCCACCTTCTTCCCCTTAGTCTTCTTGCCTTTTGGCATCTTGGATGGGTAGAGGAGAGACTGGCTCAGAGAAATTTGTATCTATCTATCTATCTATCTATCTATCTGTTACTTATTATTTCTCTTCTGCCTCTTCTCTCATTCTGTGTGTGTATGTGCATGTGTGCATGTGTAATTCCATAATTTGTTTTTGTAGCTCAACTTTTCTTTCATATTTTCAACTCTCTCGTCTCTCATTTCTAGGAGAATTTCTTAAAGCAGCCTTTAGAATAATTGATTTGATTTTTGTCATAACTGAATGTACTGTTCGCTTTCTCTATTACATTTTTTTTTAATTAAGTGATTTTTCATCAGAAACTAGTCTTTCCGGATCCCAGAGTGTTCTCTTCTTAGATTCAGTGTCCTCTCAGATCTTGTCGAGGATATGCTTTTAAAAAGTTTATTTCAGTTCTTTGCAATGAAAAGGCTTCATAAATAGACACTTGCTCTGGTTTTCTCAGAACATTTCCCCTTGAAAAATTAGTTGGTCTTTTTCATATATTTGGGCAATTTTCTCCATTTATTTATCTTTGCAGAGGATGGTCTTTGAGTTTTGGAATTTGTGATAAATTTTGTCAGATTTGTCTCCTAGTTTGAGACTAAGAGTAATCTTTATATTTTTTATAGGTTTTTTAATTTATTACTTCCCTCTTGTTTCTTGCTTATCCCCAGATAAGGAGCATAATCATTTATGAACAATTAATTAGAAGGGTGTGCTAGCCAAAGGCAGTTGTGAGGGAGAACCTTGCTATAGGCTTCTTGTCTTTGTTTATTGTAGCTACTTGAATTATCCAAAGCACTGCCACTTTTCTCTAACTGGCACAAAGTTAGGCTCCTCATTTTGAGCCTGATGCTGAGGGACAGAAAACCATATCATGTGAAGAATAGAGGAAATCAAGTTATTTGGTCTAGAATGGAAATTTATAGGAGACGTGATAAGTTTCTTCAGTAGCTGAAGGGCTGTCACAAGAACAATTAGACTTGTTCTATGTAGTCCCAGGTGGTAGAATTATTTTAGAAGAGTACTGTCTTACATTCAAGGAAGGAGGATTACTATAACTGACACTGCTGCTCATTTGAATATTTGACTCCAAATTTCAACCATTCATTCAGATATTACCTACACTTTAGATGTTACCATGTTGTAACAGTGTGCCACATGGGTAACCATGTGCCTATGTGAGGTACTGGAAAGAGGCTATGCACCCATTGGCTTTGTCATTTACTCACAGAGGTAACTCAAGGCCAGCAATGGCCAGAAGAGTCTTTCTCAAACTGCATTACTCTCTCCTGCCTCTTCCACTTTTAAGAGCCCTTGTGATTTCATTGGGTCCATGCAGATGATCCAGGATAATCACCCTATTTTAAATTTGGTTGACTACAATCTTAATTCCATATTCTATTTTAATTTCCCTTTGCCATGTAAAGTAACATATTCATAGGTCCTGGGGATTAGAATGTGAACATTTTATTCTGCCTACCACATTTTCCAAAGCAATGTCATAAGAAAGAGATGGACAGAGTTCATGCAAATGAAGTAGGTAATGACTACCACCTTAAGTATTAAGAAATTGAGGTCAAATAATTACTGAAAGAAAAAAAGGTAATAATGGAAAGTAGCAGTTCTCTGAGGATGATACCTCTGTGAGGTAAGCCATATGGGCCAGCACTAACACTGGGTCTAGAGTTATAGGAGGTGGTTTCCTCGAGCTGGTGAAGGCAAGACAAGGATAGATAAGAGAAAAAGGGAAAGGAGGATTATAGTACTAATGTTTTAATCTCATCTTGGCTTCTCTAGTCCCTCAGCTCACTTCCAAATGGTGCTATTGGTACTTGTTCCCAATTCATATATTCTAATAGTATATCTAATTGGGAAGAAACACTAATGAACGAATAATAAACAGGTCTCTGTATTTTAGAGCTAAATAAACATGATCTCTTTGGGGGAGTTCACCATATAATGTAGTAGCAAGTGGGGAAAGCAAGACTCTAGGTATTGGAGACCAAGGCAAGAGGGTGTGTTCACTCGAGGTGCTCATAGAGAAGACAGAGCATCTCTTTTGTAAGACTGATCATCTACCTCATTGTGTAAGGCGAGAATTATCCAGGTCCTCAAAGGCACAGGAGATATGGCCAGGCACCTAGCTGAAGGAATGCCCACATTCATAGCAGAGTGTAGGCTGGCCAGGCCTGGTAGCTCCACTGTCCACCATGCTGCAGACCAGGTGGTTAGATCTGCTGGGTGTGGCTTTGGGGTGGGACAATATGCAGATTCCTGTTTGTGTATTACTCCAGATGACCTTTGAGATGAGTCATGAGACCCTGTACTTGGCAGTGAAACTGGTGGATCACTACCTTATGGAGGTAATATGCAAGAGGGACAAGCTCCAACTCCTTGGTTCCACTGCGTTTCTGATTGCAGCAAAATTTGAGGTGAGCCCGAGTTCATAGAGCCTGGAGAAAATTAATCAAGTTTCTGTCTGAGTCAGATGTGTATGTACGTGTATGTTTACAAAAATCAGTATGTATGTATGCATATGTGTGCATGTATCATATACATGTATGTGCACACAAACACATACATGTTTATACTTGCATATACGTGTGCCTGTGTGTGTGTGTGTGTGTGTGTGTGTGTGTGTGTGTGTACAGATACATACATACAAACACAAATAATATTGCCTACCTTTTTTGGTCTCTTTCTTAGCAATGAAGCTTGTGTTAGGTGGCAGTCGCGGTGTGTTTGTTTCCTGGTGTCCGCAGAGTTCTTTCATTTCCTCTTTGAAGACGTGTGTATGTGGTTATGTGCCTAGGTAAATAGGTTGTTCTTTGTAAATCTTCCTGTTGATCCATAATTCTGTGCCCTCCTACCACACCCTTTTTTTCTTCTGCCAACTCCATCTCTACCTAGTGGAGTCTTGAACTTCATATATAAGAAAGCAGTTCCAAACCTGAGTGCTGGAGACATTTAAGAGAAAATGACCTCGTGTAGATGGTAATGAGTCCAGGTGAAATAGTTATTTTTGAAGTAGCATTATAAAAGCAAGCAGCAGGCCTTTCCTTTATAACCATAATCCATCTCATTTATCTGGTTCTTTCCTCTTCTTTAGATGCTAAATGATCTTGTTCAACTTATTTTTCTATAGATAGGCTAGTTGTGTGAAACCTTGGGTTTAGAAGCAGAGAGATAGTGACTTTTACTGCATTCAAAGAGCTTTAGAGCTGTAGGTTTGTTTTTGTGATCCCTCGCTCACTCCCTCTCCAACTTTATCCCTAACTTGCTTCATGCTTCCCTCCCTCCTTCACTCCTTCACTCCCTACCGTGATCACGGACCTCCCTCCCTCATTTCAGTCCTCCCTTTTTTGCTCCTTGCTTCCTCTCTCCTTCCCTTTCTTACAGCTCTTGCTTCACTTCCCTCCTTGCTTCACTTCTGCCCTTGCTCTCTAGCTCCCTTCCTTTTTCCAGCCTTCTGTCTATCCCTCCCTCATTCCTCCATCCCTGCCTTATGCACTCATCCACTCCAAACTGGGTTTCCTTCCTGCATCACTTCTTCTATCACTGTTTCTCTCCTTCCCTAGTTCCCTCTCTCCCCTCCTCCCAACCTAATTCCATCCATCCCTCCTTCTGTGTCTCTCTTTCTGCCATAACCCCTTACTCTGTTCCACTCAATCTTCTTCCCACCCTCCCTTACTTCTTCCCTCCTTTTCTTTTCCCTTCCCTTGCTCTCTTCCCCTGTCCCATTTCTCCTTAGTCCCCACCTCATTCCTTTCAGGCTTCCTCCCTCCTCCTCTTTTGCTTCCCCCTCCCATCCTCCCTTCCTCCCTTTTCTGTAAATGCCTTCTCTCCCTTCCTTGAGGGCTCCTTCCCACCCTATCTCCCACCCTTGCTCCCTGGTACTCTGGCACCATGACTGTCTCTAATTCTAGCTATTTCCCATCCTCCTCCCATCTTCTTCCCTTGCTTCTCCGCTCTTTTCTCCTGCCCTCCCTTACTCTTTTCCTACTTCCCTCTCTGGTTCACTTCCTTCCCTACTCACTTGCTCCCTGGTTCTCTTGTTCCCCCTCACTGTCTGCTCCCTCTAAGCTCTACCTCTTGATAGCTCCCTCTAACATGTTCACTTCCTCCCACCCATGCTCCCTTCATCCTCTTTCCCTCCCTCTCTAGGTCTCTCCTTCCTTCCCACCTTCTCTGACTCACTTCCTCCCTCCATCCCTTCCTTTATCCCTAGCCTTCTTTCCCTTCTCCCTCTCTCCTTTTTTCCTCCCTCACTGTGTCTCTTTCTTTCTCGTTTATTGCTTCCCTGTGTGGCTTATTTCCTTCCCTGTTCACTCACTCCCTGGTTCATTCTTTGCTCTCCTTCCCTCTCTCCTTCCCTCCTCACCCTCCTCCTTCCTTCCCCTACCTAGGGCCATCTTTATGGCTTAGCAAGTGCTCCATGCCTCAGCCCCAAGGGGGTTAAAAAGAAGTTGGGAGTCACTGGCCAACAGCAGAAGGAGGAGCAGAGTGCAAAGAGGCACTACTTAGCAAATCTTGGAACCAGGAGCACTCCTCTTCTGGTTATCAGGACGAAGGTCCCCACTATGTTTTTGGAGAAGGGGTGTGTTCCCCTCCTGTGGGGGGTAGGGAAATACAGAAAGACTTTTGCAAGGGGAGGTGTGGAAATGGTATGAGAAGAGAAGAAAGGAAGGAACCACTGGTGAGTAGAGCAAAGAAAGGGAGAGTTTCTTGCCCTGGTGTTGGTGCTAGGTGCTGTGTTAACTTGAGCTATTTGCATACTCTTTCTGTGCCTCAATTTCCTTGTCTGCAGACTAGAGGCTTGGTCTAGTCTGAGATCTAAAAATAGAGAAAGATGTGGGAAGAACACTGGGGTGGGCAGTTAGGTGTAGCTGCATAAAAGATTCAGGGGGTCTTCCTGCCTCCTAGTCTTCTCCCCACAACCAAGTTTCAACGTGCAGAGGGCAGAACATGTTAAGGTGCTCCTGGATCTGGGTTCTTCTCACCCTTGGCCTGGTCTGGATCTTCCCAGTCTAGCCCCCAAGCACATCCTCTCACCCCCTGCAGTCCTTCCTCAGTCTCTGTTTAGGCTCTCTCTGTGGCTGCCTGCCTCTCACTGCCTACTACCCTAGTAGTGCCCCTCCCAAATAGCCATGTTAATTTCTTAGACTAGGAAACAAAGTATGGGCTTATTTTCTCTCTCTAGCTCCACTTTCCATGGTCTCCTTTCCTCCCTTCCCTCCCTTCCCCCAGAGCAAGTCTTAGATTTCCATTCCAGGTTTTCACTCATTAATAGAGAGATCATTGCTCCCAGTTCCTGTGTCATATTATACCACTTCTAACAGTAAGAATATACCCCAAGAGGCCCTGTTCTCTCTCCAGTAGTACAGTTTGGGGGCAGACTTCTCCTATGTCTCTGATTTTGTTTTTCAGATGGGCTACTGAAGTCAACAGAAGTTTGCTCTCAGAGCTACCCTGAAGGTTTATGCTGGGACATGTTATTGCCTCCTCTCCTTCACTTCTCTCCCCCACTGCCTTTTACCTCAAAGCAGAGAGGAGTGAGCTGTCTTTGCCTGGTTATGACTGTCTCTCCTCTCCACCCATAGGAATCTTGCCCACCTTGTGTGGATGACTTCCTGTACATCTGTGATGATATTTATCAGCGAGATGAGATGCTCACCATGGAAATCAGCATCCTGCAGACCCTCAAATTTGATATCAACATTCCCATTGCCTATCATTTTCTGCGAAGATATGCTAGGGTAAGAGGGAGGGGGCACATCTGCATTCTCCCCACTACTGGGTTAGTCTTTTCCATACCCAGAGTGGCCGCCTGAGTGGCAGGAAAAGGGAAAGGGGCTGTGGTGGTGGGGGGGTGCTAGGGAATTTCTTCTTCAATCTGTCCTCCTAGATTGGCAATCTTTATGAAGTTTGGGGGTAACAAAATTGCAGATTTTCGTGGCGTGCCCTTAAGTTTAGGTAAAGGCAGCGTAGGGGAGGGGAAGAAGATTCCTTGATCAGGAAGGAATATGTGGGATATTTGGGGGAGATGCTGGTAAAGCTCTCTTCATCTGAGTATTAGTTACAGGGGAGGCCACTTTGTAATTATTTATTGTATTATACAAGTACACGTGTGTACTTTTGTCTGTGTGTTATTGGTTATATATATTTTTAAAAAGAGTCAAACAAGAAAAGAGAAGTTCTTTTGAGGCATGGAATATTTCTAGGGTGGAGCCAGGTGCAGAGTTACAGTTGGATAAATTGATAAATTGGCTAAAAACCCTAAAGGGAGCCAATCCCATTGCCAATTTCAGAATCCCACCCCTACTAAAGATTCTGTACTTTGGGAGGTAGGGTCCTTCATATAAGTCATGGTAGCAGGAGAGGTAACTTGTTCAGGCAGAGAGCCATTTAGGCCTGAGTTCGGATAACTAGAGAGAATGGGTACAGGGGGTCTTCTGCTTGGTGCTGGTTTTCTGAATTGGTTGCTGAGCCAGTGTTCTTGCTGCCTTTAGTGCCTCCATGCCAGCATGAAGACGCTGACTTTGTCCCGCTTCATCTGTGAGTTGACTCTGCAGGAATACGACTATATCCAGGAGAGGGCTTCCAAGCTAGCTGCTGGCTCCTTCCTCCTGGCCCTCTACATGAAGAAGCTCGGACATTGGGTAAACAAACACTTGCTGGGGGCAAGGGGTTGAGATTTAAAAGCACAGAGTCAGCAACCTAAGTGCCCTTTGATGGATGAATGAATAAAGAAGATGTGGTGTGTACACACACACACACACACACACACACACACACTGGAATGTTACTTAGCTGTAAAAAAGAATAAAATCTTCCCATTTGTGACAACATGGATACACCTAGAGGATATTATACTAAGTGAATTAAGAGAAAGACAAATACTGTATTATTTCACTTATATGTGGGATCTAAAAAAAATGAAACAAACATTCATAAATATGGAGAACAAACTGGTGAGGGGAGAGGGGTGAGGGGATGGATGAAATAGGTGAGGGGTATTAAAAGGTACAAATTTCCAGTTACAAAATAAATAAGTCATAGGATGTATAGTACAGCATAGGGAATATTGTCAGTAATATTGTAATAATGTTGTATGGGGGCAGATGGTAGCTACACTTATCCTGGTGAACATTTCATAATGTATGTAAATGTTGAATCACTATGTTATACACCTGAAACTAATGTAGTATTGTATGTTGCCTGTACTTCAATTAAAAAGAAAAAAAAAACACAGGGTCCATTCAGGAGGAAGGTGTAAATTAGGGTCATGGGAAACTCAGTGACAAAACCGCTGCATACCCATGGTTATAAATTCTTTGACATCTCAATGTGTTAGGAGCTTGCTGCCTAAAGGGCTTTTACAGCAATGGTTTTAAATTTTTATTTTATTTTCTTAGTCACAGTACCCCTTGTTCCAAAGAAAGCCCAATTTCACAAAACAGACTCGTTTGAAGTTATTCTGGTTGCAGCAGAGGGTAGGATGGGCCCCCTTCTCACCTAGCCCCGTTTTATCCCTGCCCCATGCAGTCCCCTCAGCAAGGTTGCTCTCCACTTCCCTGAGGGAGCTTATTCGAACAGAATTTGAGAGGCACAGACCCAGAAAACAGAGTTGTGAAAGCAACTGTCCATGTGTCTAATGGGGGACTCAGAGGTACAGTATGGTGCTCTTCTCTGAAGAGGAAGGTGCCTAAAGCCTTCTTCCCCAGTACAAAATGAAACTCCTAAGCTCTTCCAACCTAGAAATCCTGGAACTACTACACAGAACTATGTGTACTGAGAAAGAATCTTATAAACAGTTGTGTGAACTCGACAAGTCATACTGAAATTTCTTGGGACAGAGAAAGCATTCAACAAATGGCAGTGATGTTGATGAAAAAGAAAAAAATGGCTAGCATTTATTGAGTGCTTACACAGTGATGTGAGTACTTTGTTTATTAATGTTTAATCCTCACAAAATCAGTACAATTATCCCTACTTTACAGATAAGAAATAACTTCCCAGATTTTGCTAATGAGGGGCAGAGCTAGTCTTTGGGGATTAGGAGCAGTGTTCACATTGTATACCTACTGTGTAATCAGAGGTGATGTGGCCATAGCTTTGGAACTGTGGCCCCAGATGCCCCATGCTATGCCAGGCTTTGACCTTTGGATCCTGGGAAAATGTGATAGGTGCTGAGGGAGACAGTTGAGGGGCTCAGGGAAGCAAACTGCTTGCTAACCACTACAGAAATATATCAGTGTTTTAATACTTGGCATGTCTGTACCAGTGAGTATTGGCTAAATGTCAACCCTGATCTGAATCCAGGTAGTATGGCTCCACAGTCCTCTGTGCTGTGTATACTGCTTCTATAGATAAGAAAGGCTTCACAGAGGAGGGTACTTTTAAGTTGGGTCTTGAAAGATTCGTAGGAACGTGTGAGAGAAGACATTCTTGGTAGAGGGAATGAGAATTGAAAAGATGTGAAGGCAATAAGAAAAAAGTATGATGTTTTCAGGGTAGAATAAGGCACTTTCTATAGATAGAGCAGAGGGTATATTAATAGGGAATAGTGAGAGATGAGACCAGAATAATAGGGTGTCATCAGATTGTGAGAGACCTTTGATACCAAGCTGAGACCCACTCTATACTAAGGCGTTGGAAAGTTTTTATGCAGAGGAGTGACCTACTCCTGTTTCTGTGTTTTGGAAACAGCACCGGTATAGCAGTATAGAAAGTGAATTAAATGAGAGAGTGCAAAAGTGGGAACACTAGTGAGTAGGCTTTCATAATAGTCAAGATGAAGCATTGGGGTCTGAGCCTGTGCAGTGACAATGGGGCCATTGATCTTATTTGACACACTCAATATAATGTGTTACCCCTATGTGTTACTACCCTGCTCAGCATGCCAATGATTCCCCTTTCCCTGTGGCAGTTGTTTCTAAACAGTATTCAGCAGAGCCCTGGGATTCCTTTAGAAGTGTCTCAGGGGCCATGTAAAAGGTAAAGGGATACAAACTGGTGGGTTTGTCAGCTCCCACCCCTAATTGCAGGTAAGATATTTGGGCTTCCAGATAAGATGTTTGAAAAAAAAGGAGTTCAGGGAAAATAATTTAAGACATTTTTTAGAAAACCACTGCCTTACAGAATAAACCTTTTTTTCTCTACCTGTGGAGGTCCCACTTGACTTTCAACACCCATTGCAGGTGTGCCTTCCTCCACAAAGCTTTCTGTGACTCCTGGAGAAAGTTCATGGGTCCTGCTGCTCTGCTCCTCCAGTGTCCCATTCTCACTTCCATTATAGCCTTTCCCACATGTTCTGTAATTCTCTGCATGCATGTCTGTCTCCCCCACTACAGGTTCCTTAGGGGCAGGAACCTGGGTTATCTTTGCATTCACAGCAGCCTATGCAGGACTTGGTAATATTAATCCTAGCTAGCATGTCTCAGGCACTTACGATGTGCTAGACTCTGTTCCGTATGCACTGTGTATATTAACTCATTTAATCCTATGATGTAATTACTGTAATGATCACCATTTGGCATGGTGGGAAACTGGGGCGCCAAGAAATTAATAACTGGCTCAAGTTCCTGCTGTTGGTAGAGCTAGAATTTGAACCCAAGCAGTTTGCCTCTGGAACCTTTGCTCTCAAATGCTCTGCTATATTACTTCTGCCACATAATGGGAAGCCTTAAAATTGAATGAGAAAATAAATGCATGGAATGATAGCTCTTAGAGCCAGGGAAGAGGAGCTGCCTTAAATTCCTGTGGTCTGTTGATTTGGGACCTTAAGTTTATTCTGAGGTTTGCCTGGCCACCCGCTCTTCACCTGAGAGCAAGTACATTACAAAGCCAGTCATGTTCCTTAGATTCTTTAGTGGACTTTGACTTACATGAATACCTACCACGGGGCTAATGTTCAACTGGTAAGTATAGGTATATGGTACATACGTACTATGGATAGCCATACCACTAGTTCACAGCTGGAACCTAGTCTTCTAGGAAGTACTCTATAATTGTTGGTCAGTGTCTGCACTGTATGCATTTTTGAAATGTTTGACTATCTTCCCTACCTATACCATGTATAGGAAGTTTGGACTTGGTGTAGTAGAGAGAGAGGAAGGGTCTACTTCCTGTGGTAAAAGTCACTGTTCATGTTGCTTCTTCCAGGCTCCTGCCCTGGAGTATTGCAGTGGCTACAAGACCTCTGATCTTCACCCCTTGGTCAAGCAGCTAAACATCCTGCTGACTTTGCATCCTTGCAGTAGGCTCAAGACTGTGCATTCCAAGTATTCTCACCGGTAAGTACCAAGCTCCAGTGAGGATGGGTTTGTGCTTAGCCATTGGGAGGCAGGCTAGCCTCACTTAAGGAAAAAGATTTAGTACTGTTCACTTTACTTTTTGGTTTAGGGTTAAAGCAAGATAGGGAACCAAGAGCCCTATGTCCCACTTAGTCCATGGACCCTGTTTGCTTTGGCCCATTTTACACTGAGCAGGCCCCTCTTCCTTTTGCAGGGTCTTCTTTGAAGTCACCCAAATCCCCCCCTTGGACACATTGAACCTGGAGGATATTTTGAACTACTGCTAATTCTGAGGCTGAGGATCTGGCACTCTGGCAGCAGCCAGGGCCAGGCAGGCATTTAAGTAAGCTGTTATTTATTCTGTCTTGGAATTTGTCTTTTAATCACTTTTCTTTCTTTTTACTCTTTTGTTTATCTTTTCCCAAATTGGTAATGTTGTAAATAGTTGTTTTTTTAATGAAGGAAAAGAAATTATTATTGTATTTGATTAGAAATGTAATAAAAAATTAATGTTTATCATTAAAATGGCTCACCTCCTCTCTTACTGCTCAGGAGCTCCATGCATAGTCCAGGGATGTGTTTTCCCTGTGCCTAAAGGATCTAGCTTATCCAATTTCCTTCTCTGTTGGAGACTTGCTCTTTATGGGAAGAAGAATTGAACCTAGGGTATGAATTGAAGGATGAGTCTGTGGAAGGAGGATCCTAGGGGGGTTAGCGCCCAGTCCAAGGAGAGAGAGCCCTACTGGACACACAGGTCTCAGTGTTCAGATCTGGGGAAGCTGGGAGTGTGGGCCAGTAATCTTTGGTCCCCATCTCAAGTTGCTTGCTTTGTTTCTTCCTAGATGATGAAAAGGTGGGGAACAGATTTTTAACCCAAATATAACCCTACTTTCTTTTTTTTTTTTTTTTTAATTTTTTTTTTTCAACGTTTTTTATTTATTTTTGGGACAGAGAGAGACAGAGCATGAACGGGGGAGGGGCAGAGAGAGAGGGAGACACAGAATCGGAAACAGGCTCCAGGCTCCGAGCCATCAGCCCAGAGCCTGACGCGGGGCTTGAACTCACGGACCGCGAGATCGTGACCTGGCTGAAGTCGGACGCTTAACCGACTGAGCCACCCAGGCGCCCCAGCCCTACTTTCATAGTTAAGCAGCTTTCTCGAGTCTAAATTTGAAAAGCTGCTTGGAGTGGCACACCAGAACCTCTTTTGGACCTTATCTTCTGTCAAGAGGGAAAATTTCCACCTGTTCAATCAGTGAGATGTCCTATGAATGCAAGCATCAACTGTTTGCACAACGTTAATTTATAAAGCCTTAAGGAGGTCCACCTCTCTCTCCCTATCCATCCTACCTTTGGGGTGATGTGTATTAGTACAGCTATCTTAGTTGTTAGCAGAGGAGTTGAATCTACTTCATGCCAGATGACAAAGAGCCACTGCCTTAATCCTGCCTCTAAGACCTCTGGGACCTCCCCACAATCTGGTGACTGCAGTTAAGTAATGTGTGTCACAGCGGAAGACCTCTAGGACCCTATTCTAGTACTATGACTGGCATTTGCCAGTCTTGGTCTGTGCTCATTTGTTACCACTTGTCAAATGTTTGAATATCAGTCCTGAGGGTAGGAATCTGGTAGAGGGGACAATCAGTGGAGAAATTTGGGGGGAAATACCACACCAATTCTAGCCCCAGATGCCCCATGCTATTCTGGTCGCATCACCTTTTGTGGTTGGGGACAGGAGGGAGGGCATTCGGAGCCCTTAGATGTCTTAGTGCTTTCTTTTCTCTTTGTGTCAGTTTTCCATTCCCCCTCTAAACCTGCTTTTCCCTGGCAACCAGACATCACTGGGTTCCCACCTGCCCTGTTCCACTTGTATTCAAGGTGACTACAGGGCACAGCTAGAGATCTAAGCAGCTTGGCAGTGATTCAGCTTGCATAGCCAACTTGGCATAAACATGCTGAAAGCACTAGGCTGGAATCCCTCTTGCAAATTCCAGCCTCACTAAAAGGAAGTGTCTTATACCTGCTTTTTAATGCTGGAGCTTCATCAGAGGAAAACATGAACTGGTTTGATTATTCTGCCCTCCACCCCCCACCCTGCCCCACACCTGTTTTCAACTCTGTTCTTTAGAGGTGATAATGAAACCATCAATCATTTGTGGTGTTGTCCTTGCACATGTCTCAAAATTTATACTTATTACATCAAAATGAAGATAGCTATGAGACCTGGATCTTGTTATTTAGTTCTTTTTTAAAGAAGCACATCTAATTCTTTATCAAGAATTTGTCTTTTTAAATTTTTTAATGTTTATTTTTGAGAGAGAGAGCAAGTGAGCACTCACACGTGAGTGGGAGAGGGGCAGAGAGAGAAGGAGACACAGAATCCAAAGCAAGCTCCAGGTTCTGAGCTGTCAGCACAGAGCCCAATGTGGGGCTTGAACTTACGAACTGCAAGGTCATGACCTGAGCCAAAGTCAGACGCTCAACCAACTGAGCCACCCAGGCACCCCAAGAATTTTGTTTTTAATTTTGATGAACCTACATCTGTGTAACTAGTTTTCTTTGTAACCTTAGGTATTTGTAAAAGTTTTATTGAGATACGATTCACATGCTGCACAATTCACCCATTTAAAGTATGCAATTCAATAGTTTTCAGCATATTCAGAGTTGTACATCTATAGCCATAATCTAATTTTGGAACACTTTCATCACCCCCCCAAAAATAACCCATACCTACTTGGAGTTAATCCCAGTCCCCCCCACCCCCGACTCCCCCAGTCCCAGCACCAAGCAACCACTAATTTTTCTGTCTCTATTGATTTGCCTATTCTGGACATTTCATATAAACTAAATACAATGTGTAGCCCTTTGTGTCTGGCTTCTTTCTCTTAGCATGTTTTCAAAGTTCATCTGTGTTGCAGCAGGTGTTAGTATTTCACTTCTTTGTATTGCTGAGTGATATTCCATTGTATGAATATACCACATTTTGTTTTATCTTGTCCCACACTTTTGGCTATTATGAGTAATTCTATGAGCACTCATGAACAAGTTTTTGTGTGGATGTACGTTTTCATTTCTCTTGTCAATATATTTAGAAGTGGAATTGCTGGATTATGCACTATTTTACATCCCCATGAGCGGTATATGAGGGTTTCAATTTCTCTACATTCTTTTGAACACTTGTTGTTTGTCTTTTTAATTATAGCTATCCTACTGGGTGTAAAGTGGTATGTGATTATGGTTTTGATTTGCATTTCCCTGACAGCTAATGATGTTGAGCATTTTTTTTTTCATGTGCTTATTTGCCATTTGTTTATCCTCTTTGGAGAGATGTCTATTCAAATTCTTCACTGATCTTTACTTGGGTTATTTGTCTATTACTGAGTGGTAAGAATTCTTTATATATTCTGGATCATATAGATGATTTGCAAATATTTTCTCTGATTGTGTGGATTGTCTTTTCACAATTGATATTGTCTTGATATTGTCATTATCAAGACAGTCTTGAGAGTTCTATTTGAAACGTAAAAGTTTTTGGGGCACCTGGGTGGCTCAGTCAGTTAAGCGTCTGACTTTGGCTCAGGTCATGATCTCACAGCTCGTGAGTTTGAGCCCTGAGTCGGGCTCTGTGCTGAGAGCTCAGGCCCTAGAGCCTGCTTCAGAATCCGTCTCCCTGTTTCTCTGTCCCTCCCCTGGCTCGTACTCTGTCTCTCTCAAAAAAATGAACATTAAAAAATTTAAAAAATGAAACGTAAAAGTTTTTTATTTTGGTGGTCAAATTTATCCATTTTTTTTTTATATTTTGGCTTTTGTGTCACATCTCAGAAACCATTGCCTAGTCCAAGACCATGAAGATTTATCCCCATGTTTTCTTCTAGGAGTTTTACAGTTTTACTCTTACATTTAATTCTTAAATCTATTTTGAATTAATTTTTCTATATGTTGTAATGTAGGTAGCCAACTTCATTTTCTTACATGTAGATATTCAGTTGTTCTAGCACCATTTCTTTAAAAGACTAATATTTTCTCCACTTTTTTCTGGGCTCTTGATTCTATCCTGTTTGCCTATATGTTTATACTTATACCAGTACCATACCATCTTGATTATTGTAGCTTTCTAATAAGTTTTGGGATTGGGAAATTGTGAGTTCTCACACTTTGCTCCTCTTTTTCAGTATTGTTTTGGCTATGCATTTCTAAATGAATTTTAGCATCAGTTTGTCTTGTGACCCAGTATATGATCTATCTTGGAGAATGTTCCATGTGCACTCGAGAAGAAAGTATATTCTGTTGCTTTGGGATGCAGAGTTCTAAATATATCTGTCAAGCCCATCTGATCCAATGTATCATTCAGGGCCCTTGTTTCTTTATTGACTGTGTGTCTAGATGATCTATCCATTTCTGTAAGTGGGGTGTTAAAGTCCCCTGCAATGACCACATTCTTATCAATGAGGTTGCTTATGTTTATGAGTAATTGTTTTATATATCTGGGGGCTCGGGTATTTGGCGCATAGACATTTATAATAGTTAGCTCTTCCTGGTGGATAGACCCTGTGATTATTATATAATGCCCTTCTTCATCTCTTGTTACAGCCTTTAATTTAAAGTCTAGTTTGTCTGATATAAGTATGGCTACTCCAGCTTTCTTTTGGCTTCCAGGAGCATGATAAATAGTTCTCCATCCCCTCACTCTCAATCTAAAGGTGTCCTCAGATCTAAAATGAGTCTCTTGTAGACAGCAAATAGATGGGTCTTGTTTTTTTATCCATTCTGATACCCTATGTCTTTTAGTTGGCGCATTTAATCCATTTACATTCAGTGTTATTATAGAAAGATATGGGTTTAGAGTCATTGTGATGTCTGTATGTTTTATGCTTGTAGTGATGTCTCTGGTACTTTGTCTCACAGGATCCCCCTTAGGATCTCTTGTAGGGCTGGTTTCGTGGTGACAAATTCCTTCAGTTTTTGTTTGTTTGGGAAGACCTTTATCTCTCCTTCTATTCTAAATGACAGACTTGCTGGATAAAGGATTCTCGGCTGCATATTTTTTCTGTTTAGCACACTGTAGATATCGTGCCAAGCCTTTCTGGCCTGCCAAGTTTCAAAGGAGAGATCAGTCACGAGTCTTATAGGTCTCCCTTTATATGTGAGGGCACGTTTATCCCTTGCTGCTTTCAGAATTTTCTCTTTATCCTTGTATTTTGCCAGTTTCACTATGATATGTCGTGCAGAAGATCGATTCAAGTTACGTCTGAAGGGAGTTCTCTGTGCCTCTTGGATTTCAATGCCTTTTTCCTTCCCCAGTTCAGGGAAGTTCTCAGCTATAATTTCTTCAAGTACCCCTTCAGCACCCTTCCCTCTCTCTTCCTCCTCTGGGATACCAATTATGCGTATATTATTTTTTTTTAGTGTATCACTTAGTTCTCTAATTTTCCCCTCATACTCCTGGATTTTTTTATCCCTCTTTCTTTCAGCTTCCTCTTTCTCCATAACTTTATCTTCTAGTTCACCTATTCTCTCCTCTGCCTCTTCAAGCCGAGCCATCGTGGATTCCATTTTGTTTTGCATTTCGTTTAAAGCGTTTTTCAACTCCTCGTGACTGTTCCTTAGTCCCTCGATCTTTGTGGCAAGAGATTCTCTGCTGTCCTGTATACTGTTTTCAAGCCCAGCGATTAATTTTATGACTATTATTCTAAATTCACTTTCTGTTATATTATTTAAATCCTTTTTGATCAGTTCATTAGCTGTTGTTATTTCCTGGAGATTCTTCTGAGGGGAATTCTTCCGTTTGGTCATTTTGGAGAGTCCCTGGCGTGGTGAGGACCTGCAGGGCACTTCCCCTGTGCTGTGGTGTATAACTGGAGTTAGTGGGCGGGGCCGCAGTCCGACCCGATGTCTGCCCCCAGCCCACTGCTGGGGCCACAGTCAGACTGGTGTGTGCCTTCTCTTCCCCTCTCCTAGGGGCGGGATTCACTGTGGGGTGGCGTGTCCCGTCTGGGCTACTTGCACACTGCCAGGCTTGTGTTGCTGGGGATCTGGCGTATTAGCTGGGGTGGGTAGGCAAGGTGCACGGGGGCTGGAGGGGCAGGCTTAGCTCGCTTCTCCTTAGGTGATCCACTTCAGGAGGGGCCCTGTGGCAGCGGGAGGGAGTCAGATCCGCTGCCGGAGGTTTGGCTCCGCAGAAGCACAGAGTTGGGTGTTTGCGCGGAGCGAGCAAGTTCCCTGGCAGGAACCGGTTCCCTTTGGGATTTTGGCTGGGGGATGGGCGGGGGAGATGGCGCTGGCGCCTTTGTTCCCCGCCAAGCTGAGCTCTGCCGTCCGGGGGCTCAGCAGCTCTCCCTCCCTCTGTCCTCCAGCCTTCCCGCTTTCCGAGCAGAGCTGTTCACTTATGACCTCCCAGACGCTAAGTCGCGCTTGCTTTCGGAACACAGTCCGTCCGGCCCCTCGGCTTTTGCCAGCCAGACTCGGGGGCTCTGCTTGGCCGGCGAGCTGCCCCTCCGCCCCAGCTCCCTCCCGCCAGTCCGTGGAGCGCGCACCGCCTCGCCGCCCTTCCTACCCTCTTCCGTGGGCCTCTAGTCTGCGCTTGACTCCGGAGACTCCGTTCTGCTAATCCTCTGGCGGTTTTCTGGGTTCTTTAGGCAGGTGTAGGTGGAATCTAAGTGATCGGCAGGACGCGCTGTGAGCCCCGCGTCCTCCTACGCCGCCATCTTCCGGCACTCAGTCCTAGCATCAGTTTGTCAATTTCTGAAAAGAAAGCTGGGATTTTGATAAAGATTGCATTGAATTTGTGGGCCAATTTAGTGAGTATTTCCATCTTATCCATATTACATCTTCTAATCTATGAATGTGTATTTTGTGCCAGTCTCAGCCTTTTGATAACCAGTGTTGTGTTTGGACCTGCTCTGATCCTTGTGGTTCTTATTATGATTACAATACACCCTTAGCAGTAACCATCAAGAAACTCCAAAAGAGACAAGGTTTATTACTTGGAAATTACACAGCACATGTAGAGTCACACAGCAAGGTCTAGGGATGCTGGGGGAAGAGGGAGAGGCAAAGGGAGAGCACTTGTGTGCACAGGACTAGGGTTCTGCTTCTATTTAGGTTGATGGGGTCAGGGTGGGGACCTAGGGTATTGTGAGCTCATTCTTTATTGGCGAATTTAAAACCTAAGAGCAAGAATTTAAATTATGGAAAGAGAAAAGCATTTTGCTGGGGTGCCTTGGTGGCTCAGTCGGTTAAGCGTCCAACTTTGGCTCAGGTCATGATCTTGCAGTTTGTGAGTTTGAGCCCCACGTTGGGCTCTATGCTGACAGCTCACAGCCTGGAGCCTGCTTCAGATTATGTGTCTCCTCCTCTCTCTGCCCCTCCCATGCTCATGCTCTGTCTCTCCTGTTGTCTCAATAATAATAAATAAACATCAAAAAAAGATTAAAAAAAAGAAAAACAATTGGATGAAATGATCAGTTATCAAAATCAACCATTGAGAGGTGAGGGGGTGGGACTAGCAGTGTGTTTAAGTCAGGCACTTGCATTATGAAAAACAAAACCACAACAACCCAACTGTTAGGGATTGCATTACAACATGGTATGTCTTTTATTTAGGACTTTAATTCTTTTCAACAATGTTTTATAGTTATCAAAGTATAAGTTTTTTTATTTCTATTCTATTTGTTCCTAAGTATTTTTTAAATTTTTAAAAAATCTTTATTTTTGAGAGACAGAGATAGAGTGCGAGCAGGGGAGGGGTAGAGAGAGAAGGAGATGCAGAATCCAAAGCAGAATCCAGGCTCTGAGCTGTCAGCACAGAGCCTGACGTGAGGCTCGAACTAACAGACTGTGAGATCTTGACCTGAGCTGAAGTCGGATGCTCAACTGACTGAGCCACCCAGGTGCCCCATTCCTAAGTATTTTTTTAATGGATCCATCAGTCCTGATCACTTTGAATTTCTTGCTTACATTTTTGATTATGCCCTTATAAAAGGATGACCTCATTAAGTCTTGCCAATTTCACCTCCCAACTATTTCTTGAATTGACATTTTCATCATAATATCTGCTACCACCGCCCAGGCTTGAGATCTTGTCTTTTCTGTGGATTACTTACGAGACTTTCCTAACTGGTCTCCCTATCTTAAATTTTGTTCCCTTCAAATTCACCCTCCATACAATGACCAGAATGATTTTTTTTTTAATTCACTTCTTGAGTACAGTTCTGGTTAAAACCATTAAGTGCCTGCCACTCTTTGTCTCTCACTGAACACAATCATAAGACCTGGACAGAGTACATGGCCCAGCTATTTGAGAATTCTGAAAAGTAAACAGCTTAGGGCAGATTGGAGAACACCAAAATTTGAGGAACCAGCAAACCAGTGGAGAGTTTCCTACTCTTACCCCCCCTCTCAAAAGCTCCATCCTGAACTTAATGCAGCTTAAAACCTGGAAGTGTGTACAGACACGGAGAACTCCAGGAGAGTGCTCTAGTTCTGGTTAGAAAAGTGAGGGGGACAAAAATTCCCCATTTTTTTCTTTATTTGTCTCTTCCCTCACATCTCGATCCCCAGGCAATTATGTAGTGGCAATGGGAACTTTCTGGAACCAATACTCTTAGACAAAGGACCTTTCATTTTTATTTGATGGATCTGTGGCCACAGTGAATAGAGCCACACACACTGTTGCTTTTTTATATCTCTGTCCTTCCACTGTTTGTCTTCAGAGGTGACACAACTGCAGAAATGAACAATTTCCAACCACAGGACTGAAAGGAAGTCCCAGGAATTAGATAGTATTGGGGAGAACATGGAGAGATTGGAACTCAGGAAAGTGACCTCAAAGTTTTTTTTTTATGTGCTTCTGGCTATGCACCACTAACCTGTGTATGTGTTGATTAGGTCCTAATTAGCATACCAAAGAATTTGAGAACTGAGTTAATGGACATCCATCTAGGTTCCAGACTGATGCACACTAGACAGATCTGAAGAACACTGCAATTGAAAACTGAATTGACATTGGACCATCAGCCCACAGAAGGCTGGTGGAAGCATATGGCCTGAACGTAGTCAAATTGTTAAAACAAAAATGTGTTTTCCATACAATTTAGGCAAGACTTAGAGTTTTATAATGTCATACTCAAAATATCCAGGAGATACTCCAGAATTAACAGGCATACAAAGAACCATGAACGTCTGAACTTGTATGGAAAAGGACAAAAGATATCAATTACAAGAGGATATGGATATAGCAATTATGTGACAAAGACTTTAAATCAGCTACTATTAAAAAACAATTGCAAATGCTCCTGGAACAAATGTTAAAATACAAAGTTTCATCCAATAAATAGAATATATAAGGAAGTGGAAATTAAGTGGAAACTTCAGAATTGAAGAATACAATAACTGAAACTTAAAAACACCTCATGGGGGCACCTGGGTGGCTTGGCCAGTTAAGCGTCCAATTTCGGCTCAGGTCATGATCTCATGGTTTGTGTGTTCAAGCCCCATGTGACGTTCTGTGCTGGCCTGGAGCCTGCAGCCTGCTTCTAATTCTGTGTCTCTCTCTCTCTCTGCCCCTCCCCTGTTTGTGGTCTGTCTCTCAAAATTAAATAAACATTAAAAATAACATTAAAAAATCCCATCATGAATAGACTTAATAGCAGAAATGAGATGTCATAGGAGGAGCCAAGATGGCAGAAGAGCATGGAAGTTTTTTGTGCATCTTGCGTCCATGAAATACAACCAGATCAACCCTAAACCATTCTGCACACCTAGAAAACTGACTGGAGGATTAACACAACAATCTGCACAACCTGAACCACCGAATTCAGCAGGTACGCGGCACGGAGAAGTGAACTTGGGGAGTGAGAAGGCACAGGAAGGGAGGTGCTTTTGCGAGCGGAGGGAGAATGGAGACTGGTGGGGGGGGGAGAATATGGAAAAAGCACCCCTCCCCAAAAGCAGCTGGAGACAAAGTGGAAAATTGGAAACAGCTGAAGGGACTAAACTAAAAAGGGAGAAAGGAAAAAGGAGAGGGTTTAAATTCCATTAAGACTGTAAACAAGGGGAGCGCAGTCTGCAACTCCACAGCGTAATACCTGGTGGTGCTTTGGTGGGCAGAGTGAATCCCCAGGAGCAGAGTGGGGTCCGGGAGGTTCTTGGGCCACACGGGGAAAAGCAGTTCCACTGCTAGAAGGACATTTAGTAGAAACTGTTGAAGCCACCTGGTCCCAGCAGACCCTGGAAAATGGCCACATTCGCTGGTGCTGGAACAGGGTCGTTAAGGGTGAAGCCTGGTGCAAGGTGTGTGTTGTGATTTTCCATAATCCCTGAAACGCTGCTGCTACATTATCTCGTGGACATTTTCTAGGGCGGGCTGCTACCTGGCCGCAGTCTTGGGGCACCGGCAGCAGGAGGGTCCAGAAAGCATTCCTGGGTGCAGCCAACATTTGGTCATTGCTCATTCGGGCATTGCTCGGTGAGACCCTTCCGCAGAGGGACGGAAAAGGTCAAAGCCGCAGTCCTTCAGAAGTCAGGGGCCGGGGAAGACAGCCACATCTGAGACAAAACTCAGGAGAGAGGTACTGCCTGGGGCCTGGTCACAGAGAGTGAAAAAGCAGGGAGTGGACAAAAGCTGAAGATAGAGGACAGGTGTGCAATTGCTGATCTGGGAGAACAGACTGGGTAGCTGGGTGTCCTCATTATCACTGCACATGCGCATATGCACCTACTAGCGCTGCAACAATCCACCCCAGTAGGCTAGCAGCTCCATCGAGTGGAGAACAGAGCCAATACACGAGCCCCGCCCAACTGGGCCAACTTCGCTCTCAAGAACACAAGTCTCACCACCGGCTTAGTTTACGGACTATAAAGCACTACACACACTGACTTCTAGGGGAAAACGAAATAATTTCAGTCCTACTTCAATGTGTTAGCAGGTCCATCTATTCAATTTTCTTTCTTTCTTTTTTTTTCTCTTTTACACTTTTTCTTGAATACAGAAAGAGAAAAAACATTTTTATTTTCTATTTTTATTAAAAATATTTTTCTTTAATTTTTATTACTATAATTTTTACTTTTGTGTAAGTTTTTCAAATTCTATTTTACTTCCATCGTTTTATTTTAGTCGGCTTCAGTGTATTCATCTTTTTAAATTTTCAAACAATTTCCTTTTTTTCCTTTCTTTTTCTTTTTTTTTCTCTTTTTCATTTCTTTATCTTGAATGCAGAAAGAGAAAAACTTCATTTTTACTTTCAATTTCTATTAAAAATATTTTTGTTTTTTTACTATATTTTTCTTATGTAAATTTTTTCAAATTCTATTTACTTCTATCATTTTATTTTAGTCTAATACAGTGTATTCACTTTTGCAAATTTTCAAACGATTTCCTTTTTTTTCTTTTTTTTAATATTTTTTTCTTTTTCATTTCTCTCCTTCCTGAATACAGGAAAAGATTCATATTTATTTTTATTTTTATTAATTTTTAAAATTTGTTTTTACTTTATTCTTTTTTTTTTAACGTTTATTTATTTTTGAGACAGAGAGAGACAGAGCATGAACGGGGGAGGGGCAGAGAGAGAGGGAGACACAGAATTGGAAGCAGGCTCCAGGCTCTGAGCCATCAGCCCAGAGCCCGACACGGGGCTCGAACTCACGGACCGTGAGATCGTGACCTGAGCTGAAGTCGGACGCTTAACCGACTGAGCCACCCAGGCGCCCCTCTACTTTATTCTTTACTTTTGTGTATCTTTTTTTCGAATTCTATTTTATTCCCATCATCTCATTTTAGTTTACTTCAGTGTATTCATTTTTTCAAATTCTCAAACGATTTCCTTTTTTTCTTCCCCCCCTTTTTTTCTCTAACCTGTCAAACCACTTTCAACACCCAGACAAAACACACCTAGAATCTAGCATCATTTATTCAATTTGTGTGTGTGTGTGTTTTTAATTTTAAAATTTCTTTAATTTTATTTTTTAAGTTTAATTTTTCTACCTCATGAATTCCTTTTCTCCTTCAAAATGACAAAACCAAGGAATTCACCCCAAAAGAAAGAGCAGGAAAAAACAACAGGGATTTAGCCAATACAGATACAAGCAAGATGTCTGAACCAGAATTTAGAATCATGATAATAAGAATACTATCTGGAGTCAAAAATATATTAGAATCCCTTTCTGCAGAGATAAAAGAAGTAAAAAATAGCCAGAATGAAATTAAAAATGCTATAACTGAGCTGCAATCATGGATGGATGCAGCAGCGGCAAGGATGGACGAGGCAGAACAATCAGTGATATAGAGGACAAACTTATAGACAATAATGAAGCAGAAAAAAAGGGAGATTAAGGTAAAAGAGCACGATTTAAGAATTAGAGAAATTGGTGACTCATTAAAAAGGAACAACATCAGAATCATAGGGGTCTCAGAAGAGGAAGAGAGAGAAATAGGGGTAGAAGGGTTATGTGAGCAAATCATAGTGGAAAACTTTCCTAACCTGGGGAAAGACAGAGACATCGAAATCCAGGAAGCACAGAGGACCCCCATTAGATTCAATAAAAACTGACAATCAACAAGGCATATCATAGTCAAATTCACAAAATACTCAGGCAAGGAGAGAATCATGAAAGCCAAAGGAAAAAAAGTCCCTAACCTACAAGGGAAGATAGATCAAGTTTGCAGCAGACCTATCTACAGAAACTTGGCAGGTCAGAAAAGAGTGGCAGGATATATTCAGTGTGCTGAATCAGAAAAATATGCAGCCAAGAATTCTTTATCCAGCAAGGCTGTCATTCAACATAGAAGGAGAGATAAAAAGTTTCCCAGACAAACAAAAATTAAAGGAGTTTGTGACCACTAAACCAGCCCTGCAAGAAATTTTAACAGGGACTCTCTGAGGGGAGAAAAGATGAAAAAAAATATATTTGTATATAGAAATAAATAAACAATAAATAAATACCAAAAGCAACAAAGATTAGAAAGGACCAGAGAACACCACCAGAAACTCCAACTCTACAAGCATCATAATGGCAATAAATTCATATCTTTCAGTACTCACTCTAAACATCAATGGACTCAATGCTCCAATCAAAAGACATAGGGTAACAGAATGGATGAGAAAACAAGATCCATCTATATGCTGTTTACAAGAGACCCACTTTAGACCTAAAGACACATTCAGATTGAAAATAAGGGGATGGAGAACCATCTATCATGCTAATGGTCAACAAAAGAAAGCCGTAGTAGCCATACTTAGACAATATACACTTTAAAATAAAGAATGTAACAAGAGATGCAGAAGGGCATTATATCATAATCAAGGGGTCTATCCACCAAGAAGACCTAACAATTGTAAACATTTATATGCCAAATGTGATAGCACCCAAATATATAAATCAGTTAATCACAAACATAAAGAAACTCATTGATAGTAATACCATAATAGTAGGAGACTTCAACACCCCACTCACAACAATGGACAGATCATCTAATCAAAAAATCAACAAGGAAACAATGGCTTTGAATGACATGCTGGACCAGATGGACTTAACAGATAGATTCAGAACATTTCATCCTAAAGCACCAGAATGTACATTCTTCTCCAGTGCACATAGAATGTTCTCCAGAATAGACCATATACTGGAACACAAATCATCCCTAAGTACAAAAAGATCGAGATCATACCGTGCATATTTTCAGACCACAATGCTATGAAACTCAAAATCAACCACAAGAAAAAATTTGGAAAGGTAACAAATACTTGGAGACTAACATACTAAGAATGAATGAGTGGGCTAACCAAGAAGTTAAAGAGGAAATTAAAAAGTATATGGAAGTCAATGAAAATGATAACACCACAACCCAAAACCTCTGGGAGGCAGCAAAGGCGGTCATAAGAGGAAAGTATATAGCAATCCAGGCCTTCCTAAAGAAGGAAGAAAGATCTCAGATACACAACCTAACCTTACGCCTTAAGGAGCTGGAAAAAGAACAGCAAATAAAACCCAAAACCAGCAGAAGACAGGAAATAATAAAGATTAGAGCAGAAATTAATGCTATCGAAACCAAAAAAAACAGTAGAACAGATCAATGAAACCAGAAGCTGGTTCTTTGAAAGAATTAATAAAATTGATAAACCACTAGCCACTTTGATCAAAAAGAAAAAGGAAAGGACCCAAATAAATAAAATCAAGAATGAAAGAGTAGAGATCACAACCAACACAGCATAAATAAAAACAATAATAAGAGAATATTATGAGCAATTATATGCCAATAAAATGGGCAATCTGGAAGAAATGGACAAATTCCTAGAAACATATACACTACCAAAACTGAAACGGGAAGAAATAGAAAATTTCTATGGGAACAGTCCCATAACCAGTAAGGAAATCGAATTCATAATAAAAAATCTGCCAAAATACAAAAGTCCAGGGCCAGATGGCTTTCCAGGGGAATTCTACCAAACATTTAAGGAAGAGTTAACACCTATTTTCTTGAAGGTGTTCTAAAAAATAGAAATGGAAAGAAAACTTCCAAACTCATTCTATGAAGCCAGCATTACCTTGATTCCAAAACCAGACAGAGACCCCACTAAAAAGGAGAACTATAGACCAATTTCCCTGACAAACATGAATGCAAAAATCCTCAACAAGATATTAGCCAACTGGCTCCAACAATACATTAAAAAAATTATTCACCACGACCAAGTGGGATTTATACCTGGGATGCAGGGCTGGTTCAGTATCCGGAAAACAATTAATGTGATTCATCACATCAATAAAAGAAAGGACAAGAATCATATGATCCTCTCAACAGATGCAGAGAAAGCATTTGGCAAAATACAGCATCCTTTCTCGATAAAAACCTTCAAGAAAGTAGGGATAGAAGGAGCATACCTCGAGATCATAAAAGCCATATATGTATGACCCAATGCTAATATCATCCTCAATGGGGAAAAACTGAAAACTTTCCCCCTAAGGTCAGGAATGAGACAGGGATGTCCACTCTTGCCACTGTTAATCAACATAGTATTGGAAGTTTTAGCCTCTGCGATCAGACAACACAAAGAAATAAAAGGCCTCCAAATCAGGCAGAAGGAGGTCAAACTTTCACTCTTTGCAGATGACATGATACTCTATATGGAAAACCCAAAAGATTCTACCAAAAAACTGCTAGAATTGATTCATGAATTCAGCAAAGTGGCAGGATATAAAATCAACACACAGAAATCAGTTGCATTCATATACACCAACAATGAAGTGACAGAGAAATCAAGGGATTGATCCCATTTACAGTTGCACCAAAACCCATAAAATACCTAGGAATAAATCTAACCAGAGAAGTGAAAAATCTATACACTGAAAACTATAGAAAGCTTATGAAAGAAATTGAAGAAGACACAAAAAAATGGAAAAAGATCCCATGCTCCTGGATAGAAAGAACAAATATTGATAAAATGTTGATACTACCCAAAGCAATCTACATATTCAATGTAATCCCTATCAAAATAACACCAGCCGTCTTCACAGAGCTAGAACAAGTAATCCTAAAATTTTTATGGAACAAGAAAGGACCCTGAATACCCAAAGTGATCTTGAAAAAGAAAACCAAAGCAGGAAACATCACCATCCCAGATGTCAAGCTATACCACAAAGCTGTAATCATCAAGACAGTATGATACTGGCACAAGAACAGACATTCAGGTCAATGGAACAGAATAGAGAACCCAGAAATGGACCCACAAACATATGGTCAACTAATCTTTGACAAAGCAGGAAAGAATATCCAATGGAATAAAGACAGTCTCTTCAGCAAATGGTGCTGGGAAAACTGGACAGCGACATGCAGAAGAATGAACCTAAACCACTTTCTTTCACCATACCCAAAAATAAACTCAAAGTGGATGAAAGACCTCAATGTAAGACAGGAAGCCATCAAAATCCTCGAGGAGAAAGTAGGCAAAAACCTCTTTGATCTTGCCTGCAGCAACTTCTTACTCAACACATCTCTGGAGGCAAGGGAAACAAAAGCAAAAATGAACTACTGGGACCTCATCAAAAGGAAAAGCTTCTGCACAGCGAAGGAAACAATCAGCAAAACTAAAAGGCAACCGACAGAATGGGAGAAGATATTTGCAAATGACATATCAGATAAAGGGTTAGTATCCAAAATCTATAGAGAACTTATCAAATTCAACACCCAGAAAACAAAGAATCCAGTGAAGAAATGGGCAAAAGACATGAATAGACACTTCTCCAAAGAAGACATCCAGATGGCCAACTGACACATGAAAAAATGCTCAATATCACTCATCATCAGGCAAACACAAATCAAAACCACAATGAGATACCACCTTCCACCTGTCAGAATGGCTAACATTAACAACTCAGGAAACAATAGATGTTGGCGAGGATGCGGAGAAAGAGGATCTCTTTTGCATTGTTGGTGGGAATGCAAGCTGGTGCAGCCACTCTGGAAAACAGTATGGAGGTCCTCAAAAAACTAAAAATAGAACTACCCTACGACCCAGCAATTGCACTACTAGGCATTTATCCAAGGGATACAGGTGTGCTCTTTTGAAGGGACACATGCACCCCCATGTTTATAGCAGCACTATCAACAATAGCCGAAGTATGGAAAGAGCCCAAATGTTCCTCAATGGATGAATGGATAAAGAAGATGTGGCATATATATATATATATATATATATATATATATATACACACACACACACACACACACACACACACACACAATGGAGTATTACTCGGCAATCAAAAAGAATGAAATCTTGCCATTTGCAACTACGTGGATGGAACTGGAGGGTATTATGCTAAGTGAAATTAGTCAGAGAAAGACAAAATCATATGACTTCACTCATATGAGGGCTTTAAGAGATGAACATAAGGGAAGGGAAACAAAAATAATATAAAAACAGGGAGGGGGACAAAACAAGAGACTCATAAATATGGAGAGCAAACTGAGGGTTACAGGAGGGGTTGTGGGAGGGGGGATGGGATAAATGAGTAAGGGGCACTAAGGAATCTACTCCTGAAATCATTGTTGCAGTATATGCTAACTAATTTGTATGTAAATAAAAATAAAAAAAATTAAAAAATGAGATGTCAGAGGAAAGAGTAAACTTGAAGGTAGATAAAAATTATGCAATATAAACAACAGAGTGAAAAAAGAGTAGTCTCAAGGACATATGGGACTGTTTAATAAAAAATGTATCAGTTGTAGCACTGGAGTCCCAGAAAGACAGAAAGAAGTGCTGAAAAAAATCTTTGAAGAAATAGTGTCTGAAAAATTGCCAACTTTGGTGAAAGACACCAATTTATAGATTCAAGAAAATGAGTAAATTACAACCAGGATAAACTAAAAGAAATTCATAGATAGATACATCATAATTAACTTGCTGAAAAATAAAGACAGAAAAATCTTGAAAACATCAAGAGAAATGATGGTTTATGTATAGGGGAATGGTGATTTGAATGGCTGCAGATTTCTCATCAGAAACTCTAGATCAGAAGGAAGCAACACAAAATATTTCAAGTATTGAAAAATTTGTCATCCCAGAATTCAACATCCAGGAAAAATATTTTTTAGGAATGAATATTAAATTTAAAACAAATTTCAGATGAAGAAAAACTTAAGAAAATTTGTAATAAACAGACCTGGTGAAAAAGAATTGTTAAAGGAATTTCTTCATACAGAAATGAAATGATACCAAAAGGGAAATTGGAACATTGGGAATTGAGGAGCAACAGAAGTAGTAAATACCTAGGTAAATGTAATCAACTATTTTTTTTCTCTTGAGTTTTGATTGAAAGTAAAACTTATCAACATTTTCTGATAGGATATTCAGTGTATGTAGATGTAGTATGTAAGACAATGACAGTATAAAGTGGAGACGGTAAAGGACCCAATATGCTGATAAGGATTTTACATTGTAATTGAAGTGGTAAAATATTGATTCTAAGTAAACTGTGAAAGGTTTGTATTTTGTAATCCTTAGAGCAACTACTAAAAATTATAAAAAGAGATGTTAAAGTTACAATAAATATATTAAAATGAGATACAAAAAAATATTCAAATAATCTAAAAGAAGGCATGAAAAGGGAAACAGGATTAAAAATCAGAGAGACCAAACAAAACAAAAGGTAAAATGGCAAATCTTAATCCAGTCATATCAATAATTATATTAAATGGTAAACACATCAATTAATAGATTGTCAGAATGGATTAAAAAACAAGACCCAACCATATGGTACCTACAGAAACTCACTTCAAAAATAGTTAATTACATGGATAGGTTAAAAGCAAAAGGATGAAAACAGATGGCATTCAAAAAACTAATCAAAATAAAGTTAGAGTGTTTTGTTAACATCAAAGGTGACTTCAGAACAAAGAAATTACCAAGGATGAAGAGGGATATTATATATTGATAAAAATGTCAATTCACCAAGAAGACATAATGACCCAAATTATGTTTACTCTTAATAACAAGTTTAAAATACAAGAGGCAAAACTTGACATAGTTGAAAGAAACAAATCTATAATTATAGTTTCAGTAATTGATGGAAAGTAGCAGACAAAATCAAAAAGGATTTTTTATAGGTTAAATTTTTTTAATGTTTTATTTTTGAGAGACACAGAGCGTGAGTTGGGGGAGGGGCAGAGAGAGAGTGAGACAGAATCTGAAGCAGGTTCCAGGCTATGAGCTGTCAGCACAGAACCTGACATAGGGCTCAAACACGCGGACGGTGAGATCATGACCTGAGCTGAAGTCTGACACTTAACTGAGTCACCCAAGTGCTCCAGAAAGGATATTTGAACAGCACCATCAACTGACTGACTCCAACTGACATTTATAGAATACTACACCCAATGACAGCAGGAATACACATTCTTCTCAAGTGCATGTGGGACATTCACCAAGACAGACTATTTAGTAGGTCATAAAAGAAGCCTTTCTCCCCAAGTTTTTATTTAAATTCCAGTTGATCAACATACAGTGTAATAGTAGTTTCAGGTGTACAATATAGTGATTCAACAATTCCATACATCCCCTGGTGCTCATCACAAGTGTGCTGCTTAATCCCCATCACCTATTTAACCCATCTACCCATGCACCTTCCTTCTGGTAACCACCAGTTCTCTATAGTTAAGAAGCTGTTTTTGGTTCGCCTCTTTTTTTCCCCTTTGCTTGTTTCTTTTGTTTCTTAAATTCCACATAGGTGTGAACTCATATGATATTTGTCTTTCCTGACTGATCTATTTTACTTAGCATAATATTCCATCTCCATCCATGTCATTGCAAATGGTAACATTTCATTCTTTTATCGATGAGTAATATTCTTGTGTGTATGAGATATATATCTATATATCATCTATCTATATCTCATATCTTCTTTATCCATTCATCAGTTGCTGGACAGTTGGGCTGTTTCCATAATTTGGCTATTGTAGATATTGCTGCTGGTGAACATCAGTGTGCATGTATCCCTTTGAATTAGTATTTTTGTACGCTTTGGATAAATACCTAGGAGTGTAATTGCTGGATCATAGAGTAGTTCTATTTTTAACTTTTTAAAATTTATAATATAATTTATTGTCAGATTGGCTAACATACAGTGTGTACAGTGTGCTCTTGGTTTTGGGGGTATATTCCCATGGTTCATCACTTATATACAACACCCAGTGCACATCCCAACAAGCGCCCTCCTAAATGCCCATCACCCACTTTCCCCTCTCCCCCACCTCTCCATCCACACAGTTTGTTCTCTGTATTTAAGAGTTTCTCATGGTTTGTCTCCCTCCCTCTCTGACAATAAATTTCATATTAAAAAAATAAAATAAAATAAAAAAGAAAGTTGAGAAACTTAACAGAAGACAATGGGGGAAGGGAAGGGGAAAATATTTTTAACTTTTTGAGGAAACTCCATACTGTTTTCCAGAGTGGCTGCACCTGTTTGCATTTCAATCAACAGTGCAAGAGGGTTCCTTTTTTTCACCACATCCTCACCAACACCTATTGTTTCCAGAGTTGTTAATTTTAGCCATTCTGACAGGAGTGAGGTGATATCTCATTATAGTTTTGATTTGCATTTCCCTGATGATAAGTGATGTTGAGTATTTCTTCATGTGTCTATTGGCCATCTGGATGTCTTCGGCCCATTTTATAACTGGATCATTTTTTGCATGTTGAGTTTTATAAGTTCTTTATATATTTTGGATACTAACCCTTTATCAGATATGTCATTTGTAAGTATCTTCTCTCATTCCATAGGTTGCCTTTTAATTTTGTTGTTTCCTTTGCTGAGCAGAAATTTTTTATCTTGAGGAAGTCCCAACAGTTCATTTTTGCTTTTGTTTCCCTCATCTCCAGCAACATGTCTAGAAAGAAGTTGCTATGGCTGCGGTCAGAGAGGTTGCTGCCTGTGTTCTTCTCTAGGAGTTTGATGGTTTTCTGTCTCACATTCATCCATTTTGAATTTATTTTTGTGTATGGAGTCAGAAAGTGGTCCAGTTTAATTCTTCTGAATATTGCTGTCCAGTTTTCCCAGCGCCATTTGTTGAAGAGACTTTTTTCTATTGGATATTCTTTCCTGCTTTATTGAAGATTAGTTGACCATATAATAGTGGGTCCATTTCTGAGTTTTCTATTCTGTATCTTTAATCTATGTGTCTGTTTTTCTGCTGGTACCATGCTGTCTTGACTACAGCTTTATAGTATATCTTGACATCTGAAACTGTGATGCCTCCAGTTTTGTTTTTCTTTTTCAAGACTGCTTTGGTTATTTGGAGTCTTTTATGGTTGCATACAAATTTTATGATTGTTTCTTCTAGTTCTGTGACAAATGCTGGTGGTATTTTATGGGTATGCATTAAATGTGTAGATTGCTTTGGGTAATATAGACATTTTAACAATGTTTGTTCTTCCAATTCATGAGCATGGAATGCTTCTCCATTCCTTTGTGTCCTCTTCAATTTCTTTCATAAGTGTTCTATAGTTTTCAGAGTACAGATCTTTTACCTCTTTGGTGTTAGGTTTATTCCTAGGTATCTAATTGTTTTTGGTGCAATTGCAAATGGGATCAACTCCTTCATTTCTTTTTCTGCTGCTTCATTATAGAAATGCAACAGATTTCTGGACATTAACTTTATATCCTGCAACCTTGCTAAATTCATGTTGTAGTTTTGGCAATTTTGGCGGAGCCTTTCCAGTTTTCTATATAGAGTATCATGTCATCTGCAAATAGTGAAAGTTTGACATCTTTCTGGCCAATTTGGATGCCTTTCATTTCTTTTTGTTTTCTGATTCTTGAGGCTAAGACTTCCTGTCCTATGTTAAATAGTAATGGTGAGAGTGGACATTCTTGTCTTGTTCCTGACAGTAAGGAAAAGGCTCTCAGTTTTTCCCCATTGAGGATGATATTAGCTGTGGGTTTTTTGTGTATGTCCTTTATGATCTTGAGGTATGTTCAACTAATCCTTACTTTGTTGAGGGCTTTTTATCAGGAAAGTATGCTGTATTTTGTCAGATGCTTTTCCTACATATATTTTGTTAAATTCTTTTCCTACATCTATTTCCTACATCTTATCCTTTCTTTTATTAATGTGGTGTATCACGTTGATTGATTTGTGAATATTGAACCAGCCCTGCATCCCAGGAATAAATCTCACTTGATTATGGTGAATAATTCTTTTAATGTACCATTGGATTCAGTTTGCTAGTATCTTTTTGAGAATTTTTGCATTCATGTTCATCAGGGATATTGGCCTATAATTCTTTTTAGTCGGGCCTTTGTCTGGTCTTGGAATCAAGGTAATGCTGGCCTCATAGAAAGAGTTTGGGGGATTTCCTCCCATTTCTATTTTTTGGAACAGTTTGAGAAGAATAGGTATTAACTCTTCTTTAAAGGTCTGGTAGAATTCCCCTGGGAAGCCATCTGGCCCTGGACTTTTGTTTGTTTGGAGATTTTTTATTACTGTTTCAATTTCTTTTCTGGTTATGGGTCTGTTCAAATTTTCTATTTCTTTCTGTTTCAGTCTTGATAGTTTGCAAGTTTCTAGAAATTTATTTCTTCCAGATTACCCAGTTTGTTGACATATAATTTTATCTTATAATTGTTTGTATTTCTGTGGTGTTGGTTGTGATCTTTCCTCTTTCATTTGTGATTTTATTTATTTGGGTCCTTTCTCTTTTTGATAACTCTTGTTAGGAGTTTATCAATTTTGTTAATTCTTTTGAACAACCAGCTCTTAGTTTTGTTGATCTGATCTATTGGGATTTTTTTTTTTTTTTTGGTTTCTATATCATTTATTTCTGCTGTAATCTTTATCATTTCCCTTCTTCTGCTAGCTTTAGGCTTTATTTGCTGTTCCTTCTTGAGCTCCTTTAGGTGTACAGTTAGGTTGTATACTTGAGATCTTTCTTGCTTCTTGAGGTAGGCCTGTATTGTAATTTACTTCCCTCTTAGGATGACCTTTGCTGCATCCCAAAGGTTTTGTACTATCATGTTTTCATTTTAATTTACTTCCATGTATTTTTTTATTTATTCTTTAATTTCTTGGTTGATCCATTCTTTCCTTAGTAGGGTGTTCTTTAACCTCCAAGTATTTGTGGTGTTTCCAGTTTTTTTTTTGTTTTTTTTTTTTTTTACTGTAGTTGACTTCAAGATTAATAGCACTGTGGTCTGAAAATATGCATGGTATGATCTCAGTTTTTTTGTACTTGTTGAGGGCTGGTTTGTGACCCAGTATGTGATCTATTCTGGAGAATGTTCCATGTGCACTTGAAAAGAATGTGTATTCTGCTGCTTTAGGATGGAATGCTCTAACTATATCTGTTAAGTCCATCCGGTCCAGTGTGTCATTCAAAGCCATTGTTTCCTTGTTGATTTTCTGCTTAGATGATCTGTCCATTGCTGCAAGTGGCGTGTTACAGTCCCCTACTATTATTGCCTTATTATCAATGAGTTTTTTATATTTGTTATAATTGATTTATATATTTGGGTGCTCAAGTTGGGTGCATAAATATTTATAATTGTTAGATATTCTTGGTAGATAGACCTCTTCATTGTGATATAATGCCCTTCTTCATCTCTACTTAACAGTCTTTGTTTTAAAATCCTGTTTGTCTCACATGAATATGGCTACTCTGGGTTTCACTTGACATCCATTAGCATGACAGATGGTTCTACATGCCCTCACTTTCCATATGCAGGTGTCTTTAGGTGTAAAATTAGTTTCTTGTGGGCAGCACATAGATAAGTCTTGGTTTTTTATCCATTTGGATATGCTATGTCTTTTGAGTGGAGCATTCAGTCCGTTTACATTCAGGGTGGTTATTGAAAGGTATGAGTTTAGTGCCATTATGTTACCTGTAAAGTTGGTGTTTCTGGTAATATTCTCTGTTGCTTCCTAGTCTTTGCTGCTTTTGGTCTTTTTTTCCCCACTCAAATATTAAGTTCCCTCTTAATATTTCTTGCAGGGGTGGTTTAATGGTCACAAACTCCTTTAGTTTTTTTTTTTTGTTGTTGTTGTTGTTTTTGTCTGTAAACCTCTTTATCTCTCCTTCTATTGTAAATGACAGTCTTGCTGGATAAAGCAAGACTGCATATTTTGGCTGCATATTTTTCCCATTCAGCACATTGAATATATCCTGCCATTCCCTTCTGGCCTGCCAACTTTCTGTGGACAGATCTGCTGATAACCAGATCTGTCTTCTCTTGTAGGTTAAGGATTCTTTTTCCCTTGCTGCTTTCATGATTCTTTCCTTCTTGTCTGTATGTTTTGTGAATTTGACTACAAATGCCTTGGCAATGGCTGGCTTTTGTTGAATTTAATTGGAGTTCTCTGTGTTTATTGGAATTTGATATCTGTGTCCTTCCCCAGGTTAGGGAAGTTTTCAGATATAATTTGCTCAAATAAACTTTCTTCTTTTTCTCTCTCCTCATCTTCTGGGATTCCTATGATATGAATTTTGTACTTAAATTTTTTTAATGCTTTATTTTTGAGGGAGGGAGGGAGAGAGAGAGAACACACAAGTGGGGAAGAGGGGCAGAGAGAGGGAGACAGAGAATCTGAAGCAGGCTCCAGACTGAGCTGTCAGCACAGAGCTCTATGTGGAGCACAAACTCATGAAACATGAGATCATGACCTGAGCTGACATCAGATGCTCAACTGACTGATCCTCTGAAGCACCCCAGAATTTTATTTTACTTTAATAATTTGCTGAGTTCCCTAAGTCTACCTTAATAATCCATTACCTTTGTTTCTCTCTTCTTTTCAGCTTCATTATTTTCCATAATTTTGGCTTCTGTATCACTAATTCATTCTGCTGATTTGTCCATCCTTGCTATTATGGAATCCATTCGAGTTTGCATCTCGGTTATAACATTTTTAATTTCAGTGTGACTAGATTTTAGCTCTTTTATCTCTGCATAAGGGATTCTGTAGAATATTCCATGCTTTTTTCTAGCCCTGATAGAATCTTTATAATTGTTGTTTTAAATTGTAGTTCAGGGGCACCTGGGTGGCTCAGTTGGTTAAGCGTCTGATATAGGCTCAGGTCTTGGTCTCATGGTTGGTGAGTTTGAGCCCTGCATCAGGTTCTCTACTGTCAGCACAGAGACTGCTTCAGATCCTCTGTCCCCGCCTCTCTCTCCCTGCCCCTCCCCCACTGGTTCTCTTCCCCCCCCCCAAAATAAATAAACTTGACAAAAGTTGTAGTTCAGACATCTTATTTATATCTGTATTGTTTAAATCCATGACTGTCATTTCTTCCTGTTCTTTCTTTTGGGGTGAATTCCTCCATCTTGTCATTTTGGAGGCAAAAAAATAAAAATTTACAAATTTAAAAAATGTAATAAAGGAAGCTAGATCCTAGGGTGTATTTTGGTCTGCTTGTTAAGAGAAGCATGATAGAAAAAAAAAAGAAAAAAATTAAAAATAAAAACAATAGTAGCACCTGGGTAGCTCAGTTAACTATCTGACTTTGGCTCAGGTCCATGAGTTTGAACCCTGCATTAGGCTCTGTTCTGACAGCTCAGAGCCTGGATCCTGCTTTGCATTCTGTGTCTCCCTCTCTCTGCCCTTCCCCACTCGCATGCTTGCTCTCTCTCTCTCAAAAATATTTAAAAAGTTTAATTAAAAAATAAAATAAATAAAACATTTGCTCTTTCTGTATCTAAGAAACAAAAACAAACAAGTAAAGCCCAAAGAAAGCTAGATCCTGTTTCCCTTAGAGCTGAAGCCTTGCCACACTCTATGAGCGGTAGACTTAGTGCACAGAATGGGTTTGTGTTAGTCTTCTAGGGGAGGGCAGTGCTGCTCTGATTCTTAGAATGACTTGCCCTAGTGGAGATGTGCTTGGAGTGGGACAGGGCTTTGTGTAATGGCTTCATTTAGTGACGCTGTTTAGCTCACTGAGGTTGATCAGTACTGGTGGGCTAGGGGTGAAAATGGCTTCACCTTGTTCTCTAGTCTCTGGAGCAGGAAGTTCCCCCCTCACAGGTGTGCAGTCACTCATCCCTCCTGTGTCTCTGGCTTCTGTCAGATCCCTGCCTTCACCCTATCTGTATCTGAGCTTTCCACCTACCAGGCCATGCTGCTTTCCTGGGTTTTATCACAGACATAATTGTATTTAAAAACCCCATGCTTCAGAGACCCCCACAGTTTGGACCTGTGCTGATCCTCTGGGGGAGGGTCTTGCTGCAGTGCAGCTGGTACCTGCTTGTCCCAGAAACTAGTTGGGTGAACTGCACAGTGGCAGCAACTTGGGTTTATGGTAAATCACAACACACCACCAGCACCAGGGTTTGCTGGTGTCTTTGTTCCTACACTGGTGACAGGGGCAGCCCTATGGCATGTGTTGGGTCTTTTGCCCCCAGAGAGGCCTTATCACCTCTACCAAATGCACTTCAAGCAGGAGAACTGCTTTTCCCTGTGTTATCTGTGGGATCCTCAGACTGAGCTGTCCACTCCCAGGGCTCTGCCTTACCTCCTCACCAGAGCACCACCAGGTGCTGACCTCCAAAACTTCAGACTCTACTCCACTGTTTATAAAAAAAACCTGGCACTCTTGAAGTCCTCTCCTTTTTCCTTGTCAATGGTTTTGGGAAAAGGTTTTCTTGTGCAGTCCCCTGTGTGTGTTTTAACTCTTTTTTCTTCTTAGTTCACCTCTCCACATTCAAGGATCCCTCCCCACCGCACTGCCCATGGCTCTTTTCTCCCACAAATCAACTCTCCACAGTTCCTACCTTCCACAGGTCACTTTTTCTGTTTCTGCATGTAGACATGCAGACATGTTTGTTCTCTAAGACCTCTGATCAATTTACTGGGTATTCAGAATGATCTGCTATCTATCTAGCTGTTCAGGGGAAAAGGTAAGCTTAGGGTCACACTACTTTCTGCCATCTTAACCCTCCTTTCCCAAGATTTTTTTTAATCACTATATTGTGCAAATATAATTTTAATATGTCTTTGTATGGTTCTGCTTTTGATGATTTTGATGGGAGTTCTCTGGTCTCTTGCATCTGGAAAAGAGGCCTTATGCAATTAAAAATAATGGAAATCATACAAAGTGTGTTATCTAACCACAGTGAAATTAAACTAGAAATCAGTAACAAAAAAATAATAGTAAAGTCTTCAAATGATTTGAAATTAAATAATACAGTTCTAAATAATTCATGAGTCAAAGAGATGTCCTGAGAGTAATTAGAAATAGTTTGTACACAATGAAAATTAAAATATAGTATATATCAAAATTAGTTGAATACAGTAAGAAAGTGACTTGAGGGAAATGTATAACACTAAATGGTCATATTATAAAACAAGAAAGATCTGACATCAATAACTTAAACTTTCATATTAAACTAGAAAAATAACAAACTAAATCATACAGAAAGAATAACAATCAATGAAATTGAAAATTAAAAAAGATGGAGGAAATCAATGAAACCCAAAACTGTTTATTTATTTATTTTTTATTTTTTAATGTTTTTTTTATTTTGAAGTTGGGGGAGGGGCAGAGAGAGAGGGAGAGAATCTCAAGCAGTTTCCATGCTCTGTACAGAGACTGACACAGGGCTTGATTTCACAATCGTGAGATCATGACCTGAGCTGAAATCGAGAGTTGGATGCTTAACCTACTGAGATACCCAGGCACCCCCAAAACTGGTTCTTTTAAAAGATCAGTAAAAGGAATAAGTTAGGCTAAATAAAGCAAAATGAGAGAAGATTCAAATTTCCAGTATCAAGAATGAAATAGGGGAAATCACTGTAAACCTTACCTTCATTAAAAGGCTGTTAAAGGAATACTAAAAACAACTATTATGAACATAAATTGACAACTTAGATGAAATGAACCGATTTCCTGAAAAGCACAAACTACCAATATCATCCAAGATAAAATAGATAATCTAAGTAGTTCTATAGCTAATGTAGAAATTGAATTCATAGTTAAAAACCTCTGAAAGAAATCTCCATTACCAAGTGTTTTCATTGGGAAATTCTACCATTTAGAGAAGAATTAACGTATACATTCTACGCAATCTCTTACAGAATATAGAAGAGGGAATACTTTCAACTCATTTTATGAGGCTAACTCTACCCTGATACCAAAACCAAAAGCAGTATAAAAAATGAAAATTACAGACAAATATCCCTCATAAGCATAGACTCAAAGATCTTTAACAAATCCAACCCAGAAATAATATACCACAAACAAGTGATGTTCATTCTGGGAATATAAGGCTGTTTTAATATTTGAAAATCAAACAGTGTAATCAACCATATTAAGGGTTTAAAGAAGAAAAATCAGAAGAATGCTGGTGCAATTTTGATTGGGATTGCATTGAATGTGTGGATTGTTTTGGGTAGTATTGACATTTTAACAGTATTTATTCTTCCACTCCATGAGCATGGAATGTTTTTCCATACAATCTAAAAATTTTTATGGAACCACAAAAGACCACAAATAGCCAAAGTAATATTGAAGAAGAAAACCAAAGTGGGAGGCATCACAATCCCAGACTTTAGCCTCTACTACAAAGCTGTAATCATCAAGACAGTATGGTATTGGCACAAAACCAGGCACAGAGACAATGGAATAGAATAGAGAACCCAGAATTGAACCCACCAATGTATGGCCAACTAATCTTTGCCAAAGCAGGAAAGAGCATCCAATGGAAGAAAGACAGTCTTTTTAGCAAATGGTGCTGGGAGAACTGGACAGCAACATGCAGAAGAATGAAACTAGACCACCTGCTTACAGCATACACAAAAATAAAGTCAAAATGGATGAAGGACCTAAATGGGAGACAGGAAACCAAGCCCTAGAGGAGAAAGCAGGCAATAACCACTTTGACCTTAGCCACAGCAATTTCTTGCTTGACACATCTCCAAAGGCAAGGGAATTAAAAGCAAAAAAGAACTATTGGGACCTCATTAAGATAAAAAGCTTCTGCACTGCAAAGGAAACAATCAACAAAACTAAAAGGCAACCGATGGAATGGGAAAATATATTTTCAAATGATATATTGGATAAAGGGCTGGTATCCAAAACCTATAAAGAACTTACCAAACTCAACACCCAAAAAACCAATAATCCAGTGAAGAAATGGGCAGAAGACATGAATAGACACTTCTCCAAAGAAGACATTTAGATGGCCAACAGACACATGAAAAGATGCTCAATGTCACTCATCATCAGGGAAATACAAATCAAAGTCCCTCTGAGATACCTCCTCAAAACAATAAGAGTGGTTAAAATGAACAAATAGGGAAACTACAGATGATGGCGAGGATGTGGAGAAATGGAAACTCTGTTGCACTGTTGGTGGGAATGCAAACTGGTGAAGCTGCTCTGGAAAACAGTGTGGAGATTCCTCAAAAATTTAAAAATAGAACTACCCTATGACCCAGCAATAGCATTACTAGGATACCCAAGGGATACAGGACTGCTGATGAATAGGGGCACATGTACCCCAATGTTTACAGCAGCGCTCTCAACAGTAGCCAAATTATGGAAAGAACCTAAATGTCCATCAACGGATGAATGGATAAAGAAGATATGATTTATATATACAATGGAATACTACTTGGCAGTGAGAAAGAATGACATCATGCCATTTGCAACAATGTGGATGGAACTGGAAGGTTATTATGCTGAGTGAAATAAGTCAGAGAAGGACAGATGTCATATGTTTTCACTCATATGTGGATCTTGAGAAACTTAACAGAAGGCCATGGGGAAAGGGAAGGGTAAAAATTAATTACAAACAGAGAGGGAGGGAGGCAAACCACAAGAAACTTTTAAATACAGAGAACAAACTGAGGGTGGATGGGGGGGTGAGGAAGGGGGGAAAATGGGTGATGGGAATTGAGGAGGGCACTTGTTGGGATTAGCTCTAGGTGTTGTATGTAAGCCAATCTGACAATAAATTATATTCATTAAAAAGATAAAGACAAAAGAAAAATAAGAAAAATCACATATCAATTGATATGGAAAAGATATTTGACAAAATTTAACATCCGTGATAAAAATGATCAACAAAGAATAGATGGAAACTCTCTCAGCCTGATAAAGATTGTCTCCAAAAATCTACAGGTAATGTATTTAATGGTGAAAGACTATGAATATGTTCCCCCTAAAACTGGGAAAAAGGCAAGGATGTTCACTTTTTTAAATGTTTATTTATTTTGAGAGATGAGCATAAGTGGGGGAGGGGCAGAGAGAGAAAGGGAGAGAATCCCATTCAGGCTCCATGCTCAGCAAAGAGCCCAACATGGGGCTTGATCCCACAAACTGTGAGATCATGACTGACCTGAGTCAAAATCAAGAGTCGAGGCCTTAACCAAGTGAGTGACCCAGGCACCCCAGAAATAAGTCTTTAAATCAAGAATCATACAAGAGATTTATTGGGACAGTGGAAACTGTTCTATATCCTGATAGTGGTAGACACGAATGTCTACATGTGTTAAAATTCACTGAATTATACACCAAAAGAAAAACAATTTTATTGTATAATAATTTTTTAAAAACTGAGACAAATTGAATTCTGATGGTAATTCACTAGCCTACAGGATTAGTCTTAAACTTCTTAACATGAATTACAGGGCTCATTCTGGTGGTAGTTCTTCAGCAACAGGGCTTTTTCCCTCATAAAGCCCAAGAATGTAGTTTTTATGTGGGTAGACTGAAATATGGTCCTGAAAGTCACAACTTTTTTGTCTTTGAGTAAGAGACAGTTTTTAATATTGGAAAGTCAAAGATTTAGATCTGAGTTCTCACTCAGGTGTCGCATTTTGTGGAATCTGGTCTATTACATAAGCCTCAACGGCCTATCTATGAAATGTGACTAATAACTGCCCACCCCCGGTCATTGTTAGGACAGAAATTGAACCATTTTTGATCTTGGACTTAACGAATTTTGTCATCTGAACAAAACACACTCCTCCTCACCGAAAACCTTTGTGGAAGGGAGAGGAGTTACATGATGTATGTCTTAGGGGGGCAGATTGTATTATCAAAAGTTTTCAAGGTGCTTTTTGCATTTATGCATCTATTTAACAGTCTGGGCTGTACTATTCTACCTCATTTTACCTCTCTGGTAACTAATTCATTTCATTGAAATCTGGATCCTGAGGAGAATTGGCCTTTAGAATAATTACAGTGGCAGGTATTTCCCCACAGGATTATCCTGAGTTGTAGCTAGGTTTTAGAACTTTTTGTGGCAGCCCTTTTAGTGTTACGATCATCCTGATGGAGATTCTTGCCTTGTGCTGCTGCTGTCCTCCTCACCTGCCATCCCTATGTCCTCCTCACCTGCCATCCCCTCACAATGTGGCTTGTTTAGAATTTGGATGACTACCCAAGCTCACCCTCCATTTCCATTACTGTCCAACTCCCCCCATGCCAAGGTAAATGATGAGACACTGGTGTTGATTACATTTATCCATTTATTAAAATATTTTAAGAAGCAAAACTTTATTAACTTTGAGGACTGGTGTTACATTTGGGGGGGGGAGGAGGAATAGGCACGCTTTTTGGACCTTTTCTTTCTGCTTTTTGCTACTATCCCTAATTACCCTAGTTTCCTCCCCCAACCAGACCCTGGCCCTGCTGCTTATTTGCAGGGACCTCTGAGGAAGCAAAAAACACAAAACAGGAAAAAACGTGGTTTACAGATTAGCAGAAATATAGACAAATCCAATTCCATAAACCATATAGCCAGTCAATGTTCTTTACAGGATGGAATGGTGCTCATGGGTTTGGTTGTTTTGGTATTAGTTTCTACCTCTTATGAAGCTACAGTTCTTCTACCTCTGTTCTGATGGAAGATGATGTTGACCCAAACTGTTTCTTCTTATGAACCTGAAACCTAAGTTTTTAAGTTGAAAATGTCTTCCTTATTCTTTCCTTGCACATTTGGACACAGCATAGGCCCTTTTTGGAGTGGGGACTGAAAGCTGCTGACCTTCTGTAGTATTGACACCAGAGGCAGTTGATGGCAGTCCAAAGCTCTTGATATTCTCTTTCCCCACTATTCTTCCGGCCAAGAATTGCCCACTGAATCAATCCCTCAGAAAGTACTACCAAAAATGCAACCAAACCCCAGAACGTTAGCTCTTAATGGCATCTCTGAACATAATTAAGATGGATATTTGGTGTCTGATTCCACCACCCGAGCGACTGTATTACTGCAAGTAGTTAACAATGAAATTCTGAAAGGAGCTTATTCTTCTAGAGGCTTAGCCAGCTCCCCTTGAGAAAGAGATCACCACTTCTTGCTTTGCTTCCAAGACAGGACATGCAAGAACAGGTGCTCAGCAAGCTGTCTTCCTTTATGGGAATCAACTGGTAACTAGGCAATTTAGGAGGTAAGCAAATGATTTAGCAAGCCACACCTGCTCCTGGGTCTCATCAGCTATTGATTCTGCTCTATGAGTTGACTTCAACCTTAAATCCTAGTGGTTTCATTCAATATCGTTTTGACTCTGTGGGAGGACAGGATGGGTGAAAGGGAATCCAAATGGTACCATAGAGCAACAGTAGCCTTACAATGTACAAAGACATATAGTAAGTCAGCAAAGTAGGCACAAAAGATGGAGCCCTATTACAGTTTACTATCATCGGTGATGAAAATAATTACAAGACACAGCCCTGCTTAGGCACTGCCAAGATAAGGCTAGCCTCTCCTAGGACTTACTTCTGATTCCCAAAATTTGCTCATTTGGAAATTTTCCATTTTGAAAAAGGCTCTTCTGAGAAAAAAAAAAATGTAACTTGGTACCCAACTCTGTGAGTGTGTATGCAAGACTGTGTAACCCACAGAGAAGCCAAGTCGGGCTGCAATGGTGACCTTGTTGGTTTGATCTAATGCCTCCTTCTGGGAAGAAATAGTGATGCAGAGAAAGCCAAAAACACAGCAACAGCACAGTCCCCACTCAAATACATACAGTAAGTTAACCTATTCTGATGCTCAAATAAGTTTTAAATGTTTTCTCATTTTTTCCATTAACTTTCTTCTCCAGTTGTAGAGCTAGGACTTTTTTTGTTTGGCACAGCAATCAGACGTCTGGGGACTATCCCCTTGTTAGTATTTTTCTCCTCACCCCTGTAGAGGTGGAACACAGGTGCCTGGTTTAAGTGGGCTAGGCTGGTGGAGTTCCAGAGTTGAGAACCAGTGCTTGGAGTCTGGATTGTGCACCTTGATGAACCAGCCAATGGACTGAGTCAGGTAATTGAGCACGCTGTTTGAGAAGTGGGGAAAGGCCAGTTTTCTGGCTTTCTCTTTATAAGTGGGAAGGGACACTTACCAAAGGTATGAGTTGAAGGGGATGGGGATGGGAATACAAGGCAGACCAGAGAGAACCTCTCTGGACAATGAGTTTGATTAGATTTGCCTGACCAGGTGCAGGCATTCAAAAAATGCTAATTGGGATTTGGAGCAACTTTTGCCTAGTTTGTTCCCATGAGAAATTTGGAGGAACCATGGGAGAAGCAGAGGCTTTTAGCCTCCATTTTCCCAGGCCCGTGTTGTTTCTGATCACTCTGAATGTCCTTTTGTACTCAAGGGAAAGGAGCAAGATGGGAGATTTGAAGGTGATTTGGGGACTGACCCAACAGCCTGTCCAGAAGACTCAGGCCAAGATGGAGCTTGTGGGGAAGGCCTAGGCTGTGACTTGTCAGGCAGTCCCTAGCTTAGGCATCTAAGTCACAGAGCTCAAGGCCTGGTTGCTCCATATAGTCTTTACTGGGGAAGGGGACAGTACAGTTTGGGGCAGTTGCTGATGTAGAGTCCAGGACAAATAGAGCAAAAAAGGCAGCATGCCAGCTTAGCCCCTTCTCTAGGGCATTGATGTTTTTGTTCCCCCTTCCGTGGCCTGGCTCAGAATTTTATGGAAGGGGGTCGTCAGAATCAGCTGGACTATAGATCCCAGCCACTTCTAAGACGCTGAAAATGCACCAAAATATTAGAAGCCCCACCAAGAACTAGGGCAGTTGGTAGAGGCATGTATATGGGTGTATGGTTATGGGAATTCGGGTGGGATCAAGGTGGGGAAGGATTTCTGGGTTAGCACAATAAAGTATAGGGTCACTTAGAGGTCGAGTTGTACTTTCAGTTCTTTAAAAAAATATATATATATATATTTTATATATATATGTGTATATATATATATATATATATATATATACACACACACACATCTTTATGTCTCTGTACATAATCTATACTGCAGCACAGCGGCAAAACATTTAGTTAAAAAACCCAGCAAGAATGCAGGCAAACACTCCATGGAGGCATGCAGGCTAGGATCAAGGCAGTAGCAGGGGATCCTGTATGGTTGCCATTGAGGTGAGTTCCAACCAGTGGGCCCACCCAGCCACCAGAGCACCACCTGGACATGTGCAAAGATGTACATGCACACATGGAAAAACACAAAGAGTTTTCATAGAAAGCAGTCACCATGTCTACAAGAAAAGATTTCGCATGGTAATTGTAACAGGCAAGTGGACAAGCCCCCAGGACCTAGTTCTCATCTTAATAAGCCAACTAGAAGAAGCCTCCTGAAGTTACAAGTTGCAACTGGCAGGGATTGGGGGAGAAACAACCAAGCCTGGCTGGCCTCACCCCTCTCCTTATCTCCCTGAGAGTATTTCTTTCTTTCAGTCATTCCCTAGTATCAACAGTTTCTCTGCTCATCAGAGAAGACCATTCCCAAATTCCCTGAACAAGTGAACTTTATTGAATCCTTTGTAGATCCCAGGCCATTCATAATGAGCTTATCCCAATTAAATACTGTAGTTGCTCAAGATGCACAGAGAACTGAACAAGACAACTCGGAACAAGAATCTTTGGCCAATGAGAAAATGTAAACCTCTAAGGAGACCTGATTGAGTCCAGGAAAAGCATATTAGTGTAAAGAACTGGAGAATCTTTCTTGGTGGTGCTCATGTTTGTTCTGAAATAATTTAGTCTAGCCTGTATTGAGGTTTTGAGAGTTTTGTAGTAGAATTCTAAACATTGTGAGTTCTCCTTCCAGCTTTTAAGGACTACAGTTGAAATCTTGATGATGTTGGAGGATCATCATCTTTTGCTTCATCTTCATGATTTCTGCGATGCCACAAACTTCCTTTAGAGAAAAAACAAGTATAGAAATAATGAGGTTAGCACATTACCAGATACCCAAATGTGTGGACCCTAAAGAGGCCCAACAAGAGTCTGTTAGGAGACAGACTGGTTTGTTCCTATTGTACCAACTGGCTCTGAACCATCTAAAAATACTAGCCGAAACCATGTGTGGCAAACACAAATGGGATGCGTTCTCAGAACCTGATAATCCATGGAACTGCTATTGACCCCTTCAGAGTTTTTAGAAAGACTCTCAAACACCATGGTCTCCAACTGGCAGATTCTTAGGAAATCAACCCAGTTAGACCAAACCTGAGAAAACATAGCTTGATCCAAGAAATTCTCTCTTGGCATCTGTGCAGACTCTCATTTCCTCAAAAACAAACAAACAAACAGCCACCCTTTCATGTCCACTATTGGTATATCTTTCAAGCTTTCAGGTTGTCTAGGCTCCAAATTTAGGAAAGACCACTGACATCACAATTGGCATAACTGACAACTCTAGAACCTTCTTTTGAGACCCACTGACATATCAATAACACTTAAGTCCAACTCTGAAGAAGGGATGACACCAAAATTCAAATGATAAAATATAGTAAACTTGCATTTCCAGGGATTTACAGATGAATAGGTTTAGATTAGTCACAGAAACTACTCTTCACCTTGTAGGTGCCCAGCACTGACACCCCCAAACCATATCAAACAATACTGCTTTTTGGAGCACAACCAAAAGCTTGTAGCTGTATTTGACTGTGAGAGTGATCTAAGTATGACTATTTTGCCATACTTTATTGACCAAGCACAGGAATGGGTCAAGGAGAAAAGTAACTGCCTGTTCCCATCTTTCTCTTCAGCTGTCTGTATCACAGAGACCACACAGCATGGTTACTTCTCAGGTTGTCCCACTGCCAGTGTCAATATCACTTTTTAACTCACACTTTGTCTAAGAGGCTGCTTGGCATTGCCTAAGGTTGGCTCCCAGTCCGTCTCCTCCTCCATTACCACCATACCCGTGAATATTTCTAATGGGAGATTTAGGTCCCTGGGAGGTTCCCAAGCTTCTGGGAAAGTCTTCATGACCCCTATGCCTGTGGGGGGCACTTACCAATAAAACCCTGGGCTCCTTGGCCTGATTTAGGCTTGTCTTCCTCTTCTACCTTCTTCTTCCCCAATTTGGGGAACTTAACTTTCAACTTGATGCTTCTGCTGTCAGTGTCTGAAGATTTTTCCTGGGAAACCACAGCAAGAGGAAGGTCAACATTAGTTGCCTAACATTCAGAAACAATTCCTAGAGACCTGGCAAGTTGCTGAACAAGGATGGCTGCAGAAAGCAGACGGATTTGCTATCTATCCAGGCATTGGAAACTAGTCCCATCCCCTAAGAAGGCAAATGATCTTTACTAAGATCCTACTCTATGCCAGGTGCATTGCTAAGTGCTTTAATAAATACTCTAAGTCCCCAAACAACCTTCAAGGTGGATATTTTCATCACTATTTTAGAAATGAGGAAGCAATGGCTCAGAGAGGTAAAATATTTTGCCTGAGGTCATTTGGATAGGGATTGGAAGGGTGAGCTTGCTAGGAGAACTGCTAGCTCATATGGCACCTCTGCATGAATTAGAAAAAGACACCCCTTCTTCCATACATATGGTTTGGTGAGCTGCAACATACTTCTTGACCAAATACCTTCATGTATGGAAGAACCTGCCTCACAGGCCACCTGCTTCCTTGTCTGGAATGCGAAGAGTGTTCTCCACACGTAGCTCTTAATTATGAATGTGGATTCTCTGCTGTACAGATCATCTTTAATTCCAGCCTAGCCTCCTAGTCCTCTCACTCCTGCTAAAGTGTACTTATTTTACTACTAGTTGTAATAAAGCATAATTCCCAGGTTAACTTTGTTGCCAGAAAGTTCAGCAAAACACATTCCAAGAAACTTTGGGATTTTCTTCTCAAGATATTTATACCTCCAATCCTCTCCATTAGAAGAAGAGTATAAACCTATCTTCCTCTTTTTCCTGATCTCACAGCTATATTGTAGCCACTGCTGCCATGCTTGATTTTCTTTCAAGCCATACACCTGCTAAGGGAAGGCACTGAGAGCCTGCTATGCTCCCTGAGTGGGAGGGACAGGAAGTAGCAGAGAGAGGTGTTTTAACCACCATATAGCCTGGGCACCAACCACTTGGAACAAATGTTGGATGCACACAACTGGTATTGGCCATAATTGTATGTGCCAGATGAAATCTAATTCCTAGTAGCAGGTATTGGGCAGGGAGGGGGAATTATGACCAGAGAACAGCATAGAAAAAACCAATCTTGCTTATTCTTTCCCAATAACCCCCTGCCACAGAATAGTTCTTCTTTTTGGTTATTTACACAGGGTCATCTAGTTTTCAGTGTGCTTTCTACCATGTCCTGTCTGCTTATGATGAGGAGATGGGTGGAGGAGGCTCCTTTAAGCTCAGGCTGAAAGCCACTACTTGGACGCCTTTTGCTACATCAGTCACTGTTTCCTCCTGGTCCACACTGGAAAGGAGGGAACCAAGGAAGAATCCCTCTTCCTCATTATTTCCTAATCCCCAGTTAACACACCTCTGAAACAAGGATTGAATTCATCCAGTTGATCTCAGATAGCTTTTCAAACTCCTTATTCATGGTATCCAGGGTAGTTTGCAGTGTGGTTTCATCCTCAGCACTTCTCAGCTGGCAAAGACAGGAAAATGAGTGGGTGTCCAACTCCTAACACCCTGTCTTCATAAACTCTGGCTGTCTCCCACACTCCCAGTCCCTGCTAGTGGCCATAAGACCACAGGGTATTTCTTTGGGTAGCACTTGTATATCCTTTGGCCATGGGGTCAATAGAAAGTGTAGCTAGTTCTTTACTTTCTTAATAGGGAAATCCAGGAAACAACCACATTGTGGTGGTTTCTTTGGGTCTGGGCATGCTCAGAGTCTGGCAAGCAGAGAGGTCCTTTGATCAATACCAATGAACACTTGAGTTATACTCCTACAGCTTAAGATCCAGAACAAAGGTCTTATCCCTGACCCTCAAATCCCTGGAGACATAAAAGTGTCCCCCTAAATAACAGCTACCAATTTCTAACACATGCTGTATGTCAGGCATTATGCCTACATGATATTCTATCTTTCCAATAACTTTATAATACCTTACAAGGTACTATTCTTATTTTATAGGCAAGAAAACAGACTCAAAGAAGTTTGGTGATCAAGATCACATAGCTAGACAGAAACTCAGATATGTTTAACTCTGTAGCCCACCCTATACACCACACTTCCCAGAAAGGATATGTGGGGTGGTCAGATGCTGAGGGGAATCTTTATTACACAGTCACCACAATTTAAAGGCTACTTTGTGAAGCAAGGAGAAGGCTAGAGAGAGACTGGCTCAAATTTTCCCTTTCTGGTGGAGAAGGTCTGCCTCCACAAGTTGTGCTTTTGCTCCCAGCTAGTCACTGTTTGTAATTAAGAAATGAGATCCAGATGGCTTTTCCCATAGGTTCAGCAAACAAAGCTTAAGCATTCACTAATAACCCACAGAACCCACTGGATGAACACTTTAGAGTCTATGGAGAGTTAAAACGAATTCTTCTGGGACCATCTCCAACTTAGAAGAACCAAGTCATAGACTAGCAACATAGTTGAAATAGTTAATTTCCCTTAAATAGTGAGCTCGGAGAATAGATGCATGTTGCTATCATCAGCCCGGACATGCTTTCCAGCCCACCTAACTGGGCCTCACCTCTCCTCCCTGTCATATACTTTACTTTCAATCTGGCATTTATGTGGCTTCTAGCTGTGCATGGGCCACTTGATCCTCCAGCCACAAACAGAGCCTTGCCCACTGTCACAAATGGCAGGTGAATAGGTGGGGGATGGGGTTGGAGATTATGGTCCATCAGGATGGGATATGAGAGAGAAACAAGTCAGTGATGACAAATAATCTTTTGTGTTTGCTTTACAAGTAATGATTTAGGACAGTACAGAGTAGCCCAGATGCATGGGACATGTGTATGCAGATGGCAGTGGGATGGGGGATAGGAGGTGTCAGGTAGAAATGGCTATCACTTCAAGGTAAGGGAGAAGGGGCAGGGAGTCCATAGGGGCATACTTACCAGCAATGCTCAAAAGGGGTTTGGTGGTCAACCCAAAGCCACAGAGAAGAAATAGGGATTTGGGACCTTGGAAAATGATTTCTAATCTTAACAGGAGAATAATAAAATGGCTTCCTAATGACTTCCTATTTGGCATCCAGAGACTCAGGCTCAAAATATTGTAGGTTGGTGGGACTGAATCTCATGCTCTATTCTCCTATCCTTCTGGCTGTATTGGAGACATTGTCCAGGAATCTTCTCTGAGGTAAATGTGCAAAGTGACTCAGAGGACTTTGTTGCTTATTTCTTAGTTCCTATTCTAACACATCAATGGCCATACATAGCATAAGTGAGGTTGCCAAATAAAGAAAGTGGGAGTTACTGGGTGGGATTTACTTCATCATAAGTCTACATCACTCTGCCAACACTGAGCTCCTTACTGCCTTCTTTCTTCAAGGGGAAGAATAACAACACCAAAATGAAAAGCTTTATTTCCATGCCACCTCTGACATAGTCTTTCTGGAGATATGTGGACATTCTTAGCTGCTGCCTGTCCCCTGGTCTCATTTAGATGTGTGTAATGTGTGTGTGGTCATTATCAGGCCTTTAACCTGTGTTAAGTGTGGTATATTCTCAATTTGGGTTATTGGCTGGCACAAACCAATTTTCATGCCATGAGCTTCAAGAAAGCCTGAGTGGCAATGAGAGGCCAAGCTCTCATATTTCCTGCTGCTCAGACTGGAAAGGCCATTGAGTTCTGCCTATGTATAGAACGTACTTCTGTTGCTGTTGCTTAAGGCTGAAAGATTCTAGCTTGGGCTCAGATGCTAGGACAGCCTGGCCTGATTGCCTTAGCCACTCTGCCACCTGTGCAGTGTGCCAATTAGATGTGCAAATGGAAAAGGGGAAGTGGATGCACTTCTTTCAATATCAACTCAGAAGCTCCTCTTCAAATAAACCTTAGATAAGAGGCAAGAACAGCACCTGCCTCAGGGCTTTAGCAGCCAACCCAAAAATGGGGTGGTCACGATCAGTTGACTCATCAGAGCACACTCGTGAAGTGTGCCTATGGGCTTTGCATTATAAGAAACATTCAACTATTCTTATAGCTCAAAAACTGAGTGTCAGTCCATTTTTCCTAACACTAATAAAAATGTACCATCTATCAGGCTGGTACTAGGTTCCAGGCTAGCTATGTACTTAATATACAACAGGTAATTTAATTTTCACAACCTGGAGAGGTAGAGATTACAATTACTATTTTATAGATAGGGAAACTGAGACCCAGAGATGTGATGTTACTTCATACAGCTAGTGTTATGTATTCAACTGTGTCTCCCTCCCCCCAAGAAAGATATGTTGAAATCCTAGCCCCCAGTACCTCAGAATATGACCTTGTTTGGAAATAGGGTCATTGCAGAGAGGTCATACTGGAGTGGGGTAGGCCCTGATCCAGTGTGACTGGTGTCCTTATAAGAAGATGGTCATGTGAAGACAGAGACACAGGGAGAATACCATATAAAGATGAAGGATTGTAATGCATCTACAAGCCAAGGAACATCAAAGATTGCCAGCCAGTCACCAGAAGCTAGGAAAGGGCAAGGAAGGATTTGCCTATGGTTTTCAGAGGGAGTATGGCCCTGCTGACACCTTGATTGTCTCCAAAACTATTGGACAATAAATTTCTGTTGTTTTAAGTTACTCAGGTTTCAGTACTTTGGTACATCAGCCTTAGGAAACTAATACAGTTAGTAAGTGGCAGATTTTGGATTTGAATCTTGAGTTTCCCACATGGTGACAAATGTATTTGGAAACTTCGAAGATTTAAAGCAACTCAAAAGAGCTCATCCTTTTCTACTGAAGCTGTGTTATGTATGATGAGAACACCCTACTTTTGATTGGCTTGGTCTGGACCCAGGAGACATTTGTCAGAGAAGGAGAGACTTTTTTTTCAAGGATATGGTAGTCCCTATGGTTTAGCATAACCTGTGAATTGATACAATCAATGACAATCCTGGGTGAGGATGACACATCAGGGACTTCCAGGGTAAGCATCTGGCCAAAATGTTCCTACATGTCTTCCAATACTCTGGAACCAAGCATAGAACATGACCATCTTCAGATGGGATTGCCCTCCCTTATTCCAACCCCCTCCACTCACCAAGTTTTCATCCAGGAAAGCTTTGGTATCATCGTAGAGCCCTTTAAGACTAAATGTAACATCTACTGCATCGTTTCTGCTTAGAGTCTGAGAGGAAGAGAAAGGAAAAGAACAGAAGGGAAAGGACAAAGACAGGGGAGTTGTTGGTTAGTAAGCATGCAGCTGGCTTCTCTGTAGGAAGGTAGGAGAAGGCTAGTAGGATGTGGCTGTAGGTGAAAAAGTAATTTTCAAAATATAGTACAACTAGTATAGCATGGGCATCAACCAATCATAACTGACAGAACCAGAGGTGTCAACTACTGGTACAGCTTTATTGGTGTGTCCTACGAAGTGGTGCAGCAGACCTTGGCATTTGGCACCATTGATCAAGTGCTGTGGATATAGTGAAATAGGAAGTATGTAAACCAGAGAGTAAATCTGATGCTACTTGTTGCTGATATACTACAATCACCTTCCCCATGGTAGGTGCGGTTGAGTTCAACCATCTCTTTTTGAAACTCCAGGCTTATTCTCTTCACAGGATATGCAAAAGCTAGCTATTTATTACTTTATACACATAGTATAAAATGTGGTACTAAAAACATTCTGCTGTCTGAAAAGTCCACATTTGTGTTTCTACAAAAAAATACAGAAGCCTATCAAAAGGAGATTAACTTAGAATATTTCAAGTTCAGGTTTATTTTACTTTTGGAATTGAAAAATAAATGCATCACTTCCTGTAGATTATATAAATGCAAAATAACATAATTATTTTAAAATTTTAAATTAAGCTGCCTGAATATAAATTTACTTCTGATATAAATATGTAATGAAATATTACATAATCCATATTACTTTTGACAATTAAATTTTTGTTAATTAATGTTTTCCACCAATTGTTTTAATTTTTCAAATATATAGGCACCTGAAGATTCACTTGAAATTCTATCAACTAATGATAATTTATAGCATTCTTTAAATCAGAAGAGAAGGGTGGTAGATTTCCCAATTCATTCATTATAGCTTCATGAGTGTGAAAAATATTCAGCTTAATAGTAGCATCACTTAAGGGTCCAAATTTATTGTATACAAGTGATTCTTTGACTTCTTGAGTGTAAAGAAGTGGTAAATTAAAATAAGCATAAGAAAAATCTCTACCAAGAATTTACATTATGTCTAAGAAAATAGATACACTCAAAAACAAATTATAAAACCTACTTTAAATTTTAATGTGGCCAAATTACTGAAATGTAAAACCAAAACAAAACAAAAAACCTAAATTTACTGATCATGCTTTTTTAAAATGAAAGATGTGGTATAAAGTAAAAATCAGAATAATTGGAGAATTCTCTAGTAGCTTAAATCAAATAAACTTTTCAAACAAATCACTTGCTCATTAGGAAAAAATAAATAAAAGAAACTCCAGGCTTTGAGTTCCAGACCTCCACCAAGATATGGCCTAAAATAAATAGGTAATCCACATTTCGAGAGGTCCTGATCCTATATATGGCCCTTTTGTATTATTTGTCTAGCATTAAAGTTACTTTTTAAAAGAATCACTTAAATATCCCAGCAATGGGTAAAGTCGTGGGATGGTACATTTAACACCAAGTATCCTAATCTGGACCTTATCCTCAAGAGGGAAACCAAGGCAGCCTGGAGCTCAGGCTTCAATGACAGGCATTGCCTTAACAGGTTATACAGAGATCCACCAGAGATGAGGAAGTGCCAATGCCAAGTTTCTCTCTATCTATTGGCTATTTCTTCCCTGAGGCCAGTGTGGTTGATAGCTATCAGGAAGAGGGCTAGTTCTCAGGCTGATGAAATCTGCTATGGGATTCCTGTCCCTCCCCGCCCAGCCATTCTGGACCTGTAACAAGCCAAGGAATATCTGCCCTCCCTTTCACTCTATAGACCAGTTTCCTACCATATCATTTGCCCAGTTTCTCCACCCAGCCTCTGGCTCACTTTCCTTCACTTTCACCTTCTTACCTATTTGGTTTGACTCCTTTTCTTCATCTGCCCCTTCCTTTCTTACCTCATTGGGAATGCAGGAAGCTGCACCTGCCTCATTGCCACTGTCTTGGCTGTAAAATATGTCATTCAGGATGTTAGTACTGGCATTCACAGAATCCATGAGGACAGACACATGCTGGTGGACCTTGCTCAGGTCAGTAAGTCTGTAATAAAGCAAGAACAGATAAATGGGTCTGGACATTCTAAAAAAAAACTTCTGATGTGGGGTGCTGGTGAGAGGTGAGCTGAAGATAGAAATGAGAGCCCTGGGTATTCGAGTTGGGTAGGCAACTATGCCAGAAAATGTTTCTGTTCTTCTCTAGGTATTTGTCTTTTTTGATCCTTGTCTCACCTGAATTAGATGTTGGATGCTTTGGGCGAGTGGGAGACCAGGCTAGAGAAGGGTAGCTGACTCCACGAACTCTGGGGCCCTCCTGATATTTAAGGGCAAGGATAAATATTCTTAGTCTTATTGGGCCTGGGGTAGCAGGAGATCAAAGTTCATCTCTGGGGCTAAAGGGAGAGGTTCAAGCTGGCTTATTGCTAAGCCAAAGACTATTTTCTGCCTAGATTGTCAGGGTCCCTGTCAATCTTCAGGGCTCTGGAAAAGACTCCTTTCTGAGGCCAGGCTCTCTAGTAGCCAACACAGACAAGTGTCCCTATCTGTTCTTGGGATTCCCAGCCCTGTATTTGGGTCAGTCTACTTACTTGCTGATGAGGTTTTCTGCAAGCTGAACTAAGTGCTGCATCTGGGCATACTCTTCATCAGAGAGGCTATCCTGAGATTCCTGGGAGTCCAGTTGGGGTTGAGAGGCAGCTTGAATTTCACTATGTTTGTACTCCCACATTTTCATTGAGTTCTCAAAGTCCTGGAAATGAAGATGGTGGCATATCCTGGTGATTGCTATAGCTAAGAGAGTACATGGCAGATCTGTTTGTGAGTCTTATATTTGTGGGTATGGTGGGTAAAGGAGAAAGAGGACCCCATCCATTCTGCTATACATTCATCTACACACATCCACATCTATCCTTCATTTTACTTCATTTTACTTACTCTTTCCTATTAGGCACTATTAAATTTTGTTGTTGTTGTTACTGTGCTGCATCTTGAGACAACATGCTTCAGTCAGATGTTAACCTTCCAGAAGCTCTTACATGAGGGCATCACAATCATAAGACAGTGGAACACCTTTCATGCTCCCTTCTTTGCCAAATCTAGGCCACATGTTGTGACGGATTTTAGAGCCAGACATATCTAGTTTAATTTTGAATTATGCTTCATCATTTACTGGTTGTGTGACCTTCAGCACATATTATTTAACATTTCTGGTTTTCATTTTCATCACCTGTAAAATGGAAATAAGAGTATCTACCTCATAAGATTGTTGGGAGTACCTGAGAGACTACATGTGACTAGCACAAAATAGGCAGTTTGTAAACTAGACATCCCCTCCCCTCTCTATTACTGTTTCTATGGACTGTTCACAGGTTAGAGTGGAAGAAAGCCTCTAAGTACTGAATATCTGATCATTAATGTCTTCTTTCTAGCTTTAGATGCTTTGACTTAAATGGGTGACATTTGTGAATGCAGCATTTTGAAACTTAGAGGAACCTAAAGACCATATTCAGTGAAGAATCTCTTGTTGAAGATTTCTTTAGCACTTTAGACTTTAGCACTCTGTGCAGTCGAGGGAGCAGAATAACTGTCCAAAACCAAAGGAGGGAGCTCCTTGTCTCACTCTCTTCTTTTGGACAGTGGTTTGCAAATGTCAGTATATAGCAGAATGTCTCAGAGAGCTTGTTTACAAATGCAATTCCCAGGAACTACCCACCCCCATTCTGATTCAGTGGGTCTGGTGTTGGACCCAGGAATGTGCATTTCTAATAAGCACCCAAGGTGACTCTGATATAATTGGCATGCAGACCTCCCTTTGAGGAATTCTGCTTGATGGAAGTATTCAATACTCAAGTGATAGCTGTAGATGAGACAATGTAGGAGAAAGATGAGACTTTCTTTCTTACCCGATCTCTTGTCAACATTTGGGCGGCATTCTTGTATCTGATCTTTATAAGTCCTGGCCTCTGAACCCAGGCCTCCCCATCCACCTGAACTGGGATACCTTCTTCACCATCAATAGTTATCATCACCTCACGGCACTGCCAGAGAAGATGAGGGAGAATGGGGCAGAAAAATGAGGTAACTGCTACAGACCAATCTGATAATCCCACAGTAATGGCCTTAATGTGTATCTGAAGCAGGACTGACAAGGATGTGAATCAGATTATCTCAGGGAAAAACATCTGTTTCCTATGGGATTTTTGCTCCTTTTGATCCCCACAAACTCTTTCCAACCTTAGCCAGCACCTTCCCACCCACCAAATAATTTCCTTCTACCCTGGCACTCTTATACTTAGTTAATTCGTGGGAGTACTCCACATTCTAAGTTGTAGCCACAAAGCCCAGCCTTTTTCTGATGCCTACCCAGCCCCTGCCTACCTGGGCGATACGATGATGATGCAGGTTAATGATACGGGACACTGCCATTTGTACTGAGCCAAAGATAGCCACTACCTCCAGCTTCCCATCATCTATTGCAGGAGCCTCATATTCCTGAGGAGGAAAAACTGTATCACATATCCCACCCTTGAGAGACCCCTTGTCTATCACAAGCACATATGCTTTTAAGGATCCTGGTGAGAATTTTTCTAGCTCATGAAGAGTAGAAAAACTACATATTAAAAGGGGAGAGATGAGGTCAGGAAGCCAATCTGGGAAAAGGGCACTGAGATCATAATTTTTAGCCCCTTTTGAGATGACAACTCTTAGCTGGTTCCTCGCTGTCCAATCTAGCATCATAAATCCCAAAGGCCAGTCCCACTGACCTGATAACCTTCTTGGGTGAGCTCAGAGAAAAGGGGCCATGGCAAATTTCCCAGGAGGTTTTATTGACAGAACTCCTTGGAAAAGACAGAAATATTTCAAAGATCTTTCAGGCAGGCCTAGGAGTAGAAAATTTGACGTCAGGGCAAAATTAAGAATTGGTTTGATCCTGAGGTCTTTGGTTGATTCTGGAATGGTGATTGCCTTTTACATAGGCCCTGATCATATATCTGGGCTAATAAATGTTCCCAGTCTACCTCCTATTTCCCCAGTATCTACTTCCTACACCAGTCAGTGCAGCTACCCTTTATGAGAGACCTTAGAGAGGTTAAACCTTTTCCTTCCCTGATCCTTGTTCCATACTCACTGTGGTTGCTGTGCTGCTGCCCCAAAAGTTGACACCCCCAGCATAGCTGGTAATGTTGAGCACTACGATGCCTTGAAGGTTTGGCAAGGAGATGGCTTCTCCATCACACTGAAAGAAAAGAGTAGTTCTCATTGGTTGGCCCTTCAGATACCAGTATGAAGGGACATTTACAGATATGGGGAGAGGGCTCTGTTTTCTCTTCATGCTGTCATTTTCTAATCCATAAAATGGAAATCTATCCTCATGCCTTCCTCCCTTGAGCTGCGAGGGAGGATCAGAGTTAAAGCTTGGGAAGAACAAAAGATATAGGGGAAAGTTGGTTCCCAAAGTAATGAGATTTCCTTTCTCCATGTCCAGGAAGTATTGCCCTCTTTTTCCACTCACCTCCAGGTGTATTCGTTCTTCTAGTTTCCTATAAGAGCGCTGCAAAAGTTCCTTGCTTCCCAGAAGGCCATACCACATCTTGTTCTTTAGACGGCTACTATGGGGAGATAAAGGTAGAGAAAGATAGTCAGAGGTTGAATAATATAAAGATAAATGAATGAACAAAAGCAAGAGGAGACACCATCTTATTCTTCAAGTGCCTTCCTTTTTAAAAAAGTTTTTAAAAATTGAAGTATAATTAACATACAGTGTTATATTAGTTTCAGGTGTACAATATAGTGATTCAACAATTCTATACATTACTCAGGGCTCATCTTCAATCCCCATCACCTATTACACCCATCCCCACCCCCCAACCTCCCCTTTGGTAGCCATCAGTATGTTCTCTATGCCTAAGAATCTGTTTTTTGGTTTGTCTCTTTTTTCTTTGTTCATTTGTTTTCTTAAATTTCTTAAATTCCACGTATGAGTGAAATAATATGGTATTTGTCTTTCTCTGACTTATTTCACTTCGTATTATACTCTCTAGATCCATCCATGTTATTGCAAATGTCAAGATTTCATTCTTTTTTATAGCTAATATTCCATTACACACACACACACACACACACACACACCCCACATCTTCTCTATCCATTCATCTATGGATGGACACTTGGGTTGCTTCCATATTTTGGCTATTGTAAATAATGCTGTAATAAACATAGGGGTGCATATATCTTTTTGGATTAGTGTTTTCATTTTCTTTGGGTAAATATACAGTAGTGGACTTACTGGATCATATGGTAATTCTATTTAATTTTTTGAGGTACCTCCATACTGTTTTCCAAGTGGTTGAACCAGTTTGCATTTCACCAACAGTGAAAGAGCGTTCCTTTCTCTACACTTCCTTGCCAACACCTGTTTCTTGTGTAGTTCATTTTAGCCATTCTGATAGGTATCAGGTGGTGATGATGTTTTGATTTGCATTTCCCTGATGATTAATAATATTAAGCGTCTTTTCATGTGTCTGTTGGACATCTGGATGTGTTCTTTGCAGAAATGTCTATTCACATCTTCTGCTCATTTTAACTGGATTATTTGTTTTTCTTGTGTTGAGCTGCATAAATTCTTTATGTATTTTGGATACTGACCCCTTATTGGATATATCATTGGCAAATATCTTCTCCCATTGAGTAGGTTGTCTTTTTTGTTTTGTTGATTTTTTCCCTTGCTGTGCAAAAGCTTTTATTTTGATGTAGTCCCAATAGTTTATTTTTCCTTTTGTTGCCCTTGCCAGAGGAGACAGATCTATAAAGATGTTGCTATAGACTATGTCAGAGAAATTATTGGCCTGTGCTCTCTTTTAGGATTTTTATGGTTTCAGGTCTCACATTTAGGTCTTTGATCCATTTTTAGTTTATTTTTTTGTATGCTGTAAGAAAATGGTCCAGTTTCATTCATTTGCATGTAGCTGTACAGTTTTCCCAGAATAATTTGTTGAAGAGAATCTTTCCTATTGCATATTCACACCTCCTTGGTTGTAGATTAATTGACCATAAAATTGTGGGTTTATTTCTGGGCTCTCTATTCTGTTCCATTGATCTATGTGTCTATATTTGTGCCAGAACCATCTTCAAGTGCCTTCTTATAGAGAGGAGTCCTGTCAAATGGTAACTGAACACAAGAGGGGATGCTAGGATAATATAAAGGGTATCCCTATGCAAACACCTGCTGAAACGGGTTCCTGGGCACCCTGGAAGCCCCAGCATCCCCCCAATTTGCTGATTTTCCTTGATGTTGATATTAGCTCAGACTTGGAAGAGATAGGCTATATTCAGAAAGCAATACTCATAAAAAGCTATGAGCATAACTGGTTTATACACACCAGCTAGCCTGGAAAGTGCCATTCCAGGAGCACAAAATTTCAGCTGCTTGGGATCAATTTCATTAGAAACATGTGACTCTTATACTGCCATATATTTGAAGCGTAACCTTTCTGGCAAAATGGAGGGATTTCCAAGACCTGTATATCAAGCCCTTAGTTCAGTGCTATAGAATAGGGCTAAGCTTACTAGGCAGATTATAAAGGAGGAGCCAATGGAGAAAATGTGGGACAGCCAAAGGATATTGGGAGACTTGGGGAGGAGGTGGGAAAGACAGGGTTCTAGTGACTATAGGATATCTGATAAAAACAGGCAGGGGACTTAAAATCACTATAAAGGTTGGATAGAGTTTACTATGAACTTTTATTTTTATTTTTTTTAATTTTAGAGACAGAAAGAGAGCATGAGTGAGGGAGAGGGGCAGAGGAGAGAGAGAGAGAGAGAGAGAGAGAGAGAGAGAGAGAGAGAGAGAATCTTAAACAGGTTCCATGCTCAGTGCAGAGCCTGACATGGGGCTTGATCCCATGACCCTGGGATCATGACCTGAGCTGAAATCAAGAGTTGGACACTCAATTGACTGAGCCACTCAGGTGCCCTACTATGAGCTTTTAAAGTAGAGCCACGATGAGTCACTACAAAGCATGAGTTTTGAAATGCAAGAAAGCTAGCACAAAATTATTTGGACTCTGTTTGAAACCATAAGTTCTCTGGGCAATCTAGTTTTCTCATCTATAAAAATAGGAGTTCAGTCATATGGAAATTCAAAATACCTAGAACGACCAAAACAATTCTGAAGAAGAACAATGTTGGAGGACTTTCATCTCCCAATTCCAAAACTTATTATAAAGCTACAGTTATAAAGATAGTGTGAAAATAGACATATAGAATACTGGAACAGAAGTGAGAGTTTAGGGGAAAAAAACCTTACATTTATGATCAATTTATTTTTGACAAATGTGCTAACACAATTCCTTGGGGGAAAGGATAGCTTCAAAACTGGTGATATGGTAATTGGATATTCATGTGCAAAAAGATGAACCTAGACCCTTACCTCACACCATACACAAAAACTAACTGAAAGCAGATCATAGACTTAAATGTAAGAGCAAAAACAACAAAAATTTTGGAAAAAACTTAGGAGCAAATTTTTGATACTTTAGGTTAGGCAAAACTTTTTTAGATGTGGCATCAAAAGCGTGGTCCATAAAAGAAAAAACTTGATCAGTTGGAACTCATCAAATTGTAAAGTTTTGTATTTCAAACGATACTACTGAGAAAATTAAAAGATAAACAACAAAAAAAGACAAGCAACAGAATTAAATCTTGCCATTTGCAACCACATGGATGGACTCAGAGGGTATTATGCTAAGTGAAATAAGTCAGACGGAGAAAGACAAATACTGTATAATTTCACTTGTATGTGGAATATAAAAACAAAATAGGGGTGCTTGGGTGGCTCATTGGTTAAGTTTCTGACTTCAGCTTGGGTAATGATCTCATGGTTTGTAGGTTCAAGCCCTACATCAGGTTCTGCACTGACAGCTCAGAGCCTGGAGTCTGCTTCAGATTCTGTGTCTCCTTCTCTCTCTGCCTCTTCCTGGCTTTTGCTTTCTCTCTTTCTCAAAAATAAATAAATAAATATTTAAAAAATAAAAACAAAACAAAGCCAAAAAAGGTTCACAAATACAGAACATAAACTGGTGGTTTACAGAGGCAGATGTGGGTGGGAAGATGAGCAAAACAGATAAAGGGGATTAAGAGGTACAAACTTCTAGTTATAAAACAAATAAGTCACAGAGATGAAATGTACAACATAGGGAATAGAGTCAGTAATATTTTAATAACATTGTGTGGTGACAAATGGTAACTACATTTATCCTGGTGAGCATTGAGCAAATGTATAGAATTGTTGACTCAATATGTTGTACACCTGAAACTAATATAACATTGCATGTCAATTATATTTCAATAATTAAAAAAGAAATATATAAAGTAGAAATCAAAATTACCCTGCAACTGAATCTCTATGAAATAATCACTGGTAACATTGTCTTATAATTATAAATCTTTTCCTATATACATCTATGCATACCTATTTAAAAATGTTTACTATAAAATGAGTCATAAAAAAGACAAGCAACTGGAAAACACTATTTGCAAAGCACGTATCTGATAAAGTACTTGTTCCTCAGCCCATGTCTGCTCTGAGAAAGAGGTTCTGGTAGCAGATGGCAGGGGTGGTGGAAGGAGGCATGCTTTTTTTTTTACTTGAGGTTTCAATTTACAAGAACTCTGAGGCTGCATTTAGGTATGTCTGTAGTACAAAAGTACCAAAAGGTGCCAAGTAAGCTAACACCAGATAAGGTAAAATCAGTGGGTCCAGGGGGACCAGATTAGGGACACCAAGAACTAGTAGGGAAATCTTTGATAATTTGCAGCCTTGCCAAGCTGCAAGCCACTTAAGCCACTCCTAGGACCTGGTCAAGCTCTCACATACAGAACAAAGGTAGGAAATTTGCTGAATAGTCAATGTAATCTGTTTTCAATAATAGTAACACCATGAGCTGTGTTACAAAGCAATCTATAGGTCTAAACTCTGTAGGCAGCTCCAAGTTCAGGATACCAGTGCAGAGTCATCACAAACCAGGTCAACATTTGGAGCAAGCCATCACACTAGGCCAACGTTGGGACCAATGTGTTTTACTTCCAAAGAACCTCTTTCTTTCTCTTTCTTGCCTGGAAGTTAGGGGATGTAGGAGGATATGTGTATATTATGATTGTGTGTTTGGATATAGGGAGGGGAGTTTCTTTTCCTTACTTGTATTGTCCTGGGTGTTCATCTCTTCTGGTGTTGAATTCCAGAGAAATTTTAGCATCCAGTCCAATTCCAAAATAGTTGTTCATGACACACCTTTCTTTGAAGCGCCTTAAATTCACCAACGGGAAGAAGAGGACAGACATAGGTGCAGGAAAGAAGTGCCATTATCATTAGGCTGGAGGCTTCATCTATATAACTGAAAACCACTGAGGGAGGCCTCCCTTACATTGGGCACAAGACTTTATGCTCTTGACAGGCATATACAAATACCCTATTATGTTAACAATTAGCTTGTTAGCTTTAAGAGAGGGAACCCAGCAGTTGGGAGGATTCAGTGGGATTGAAACTCATAATAAAGAAATCATCCTTGGAGGCCCTTAGATATGAGTGGCCAATATTTTCTTCACATATAATAAAGGGAAATAGTCATTGACTTATTCCCATAAAGAATAAGTATCTCAGATAAAAATGTATGATGAAAGTAAAGTCTGTACTACCGTTTTCAGAGATGTCTGAACTCCTTTGTACCACTTTCACATCAAAGGTCAAAGTGACCACACATTTGAGGGAAAAGACTGATGAAAGAGGGTAGATATATATACAACCAAAGCCAACCAGTTTCTTGATTCTTCTGCAACCACCTTGGGTGTCAACATCAAAACCAGTAGTGTGCTAAAGCCAGTTAGTACCAGCTCATATAAGCTGATTATGCCTATTATGTCCCAACTCTGCATTCAATGGAATTATATCAGTAGCTTGAAATAGGCCATGGTGGGAGGGTTTGCACCAGGAATAAATCAGGATTTTCCCCCCAGAGAGCTAGTTGTTAAACATTTGGCAGCATACAACTGATCAAAGCTCATAAGGTAGGTACATGAGACCTCAGACATGAGCATAAGCCAATAATGAAATAGAGGGGAGTGGGGGTTGGAGATAGGAATAAATGAGAAGCTGCAGTTAAATAACTGCCAACTGTGTCCTTCTTTTGAGCAACTGAAAATGAATACAGTTTAGTTACTCATAGATACATTTTTATTTGATACTAAACTGACCCCACATCTCTCACATGAGATTTGCCTCTCTCAGCTGCAGTCCAGAGATTGGAGTTTCTTCAAGTGATGTCCAAACTGTTCTTAGTGAAACTCAAAATGAGTAAATGTGGTGGAACTTGGCTCCTGGGAATATTTTAAAGAGGTAGGGCTAGAGATACAGATGTTTTTAGATTTCCTATCTAGTCCCCTAAATGATCACTTATTTTTTAGTGTTTCCAATTATTTATTGTTAAAGGCAACAATGGAAAAACAGGTCCTTTGCAATAACAACAGCTAATATTTATCAAGTATTTACAATAAGAATAACAATAATTATGTTAACACATATAGTACTTAACTGTGGATGCTAAGCACTGTTCAATGCAAGTACTGTGTGTATATAAACTGAATAAACACAAGAAGCTTATGTGGCTAGTTCTACAATTATCTTCATCTTATACATGAGAAAAATGAGGTTCAGATTGGTTGAATTACTTGTGTAAGGTCACACAACTAGTAAGTAGAGTCAGGATTTGACTCAATATCCTTAGGCTACTCTTAATCAGAGAAAGGAAAAGTCATAAAATGGTGGTAGGGCTAAATACTTACATAGTTTCAGGTGTGAAATATAAGTGCTCCAAATTAAGGTTGTCTAGGTCTTCACTTTTGAGAGAAGATATAGAAGACAAAGTGCCACGATGGGAACCTAGACACAAAAGATGTCACCTTGGTGTCAGATACAAACAAGAAAGCCCTTCCCCCCACTTGCATTTCACCCTATTTTCTCTGTGGAACCATGGTCAAACTCAATGACTTTCTCTTAGATTATAATCAAGGTTCTCATTCCAAAGAGGGATCATCTTAGATGGACAGGGACTTCCTCTGAGAGAACAGTAAGGTTGGGTTGCTTGCTTCAAATCTTGGGTTTCATCAGGCCAGCCTTTTCAAAGTACCTAATGAGGTCATTACTTCTGGACATTGGCATGGGATCTTATACTGTGAAGTTTCTAGGACATAGGGAGAGATATCTACTGCAGAGTAGGATTATGGCTAAAGAAAGATGCATGAAAACACATCTTAATTCCATGGGAACTAGAAAACAGTGATAAAGGATAGAATAAGAGAAGGAGAGAAAGATCCTTACAGTGTCTTGGGCTCATCTGGCTAATGTCTTTTAAGTCATCTTCCAGGAAGAAAGTTGAAGTAAAGTTCTTAACCGATATTGTCTGACGGCTTTGCTCATCAAGAACTACAGAGAAAATGTGGAAGGAGAAAAGGAAGGAAGGAGAGAAGGAGGAAGCAAGGTAGGAAGGAAAGATGAGAGGGAGGGAGAGAACAAGGTAGGAAGGGAGGGAGAGAACAAGGTAGGAAAGGAGGGAAAGAGAAAAGGAGAGAACGAGGGAGGGAGAGAAGGAGAGAAGGAGGGAAGGAAGGAGGAAGAAATAAAGGAAGGAGGATTGGTCACATTTGTTGAACTTTTCTTAAACATCTCTTTCGTTTAGTTAATGCCAGTAGAGACCCCCATCTGACCATCTCCTTACCTCCATAATGCTGTTTGTAGTCTTAGCTTTCTTACAGTGTTACCCCCATGTCTCTTCATATCCATACTTGAGCTTTCTCTATTTTACTGGTTACTCTTTTTTCTGTCACTCAGTAAATGTGGTGTGAGTAGAAGCTCAGAGCCAGGGGCAGAGGGAGAAAGGTGGAAAACCCTCTGCTCTTCTACCTCCATTATCATCTTTGTTAATACATTTACTCACAGGACTGTTTTCCAGACTTGAGCCTCTAGGACCATGCCATTCTTTCATCCAAATGTTTCGCCCATTCCAAGAATATTTGAGAAGCCTCCTTCCTTTCACCAGCGTATATGTTGTATGGCTCAGATGCTCAGCCTGTGCCAAACCTCATAGGTTCAATCCCTATTCTACTAGATGTGCCTTTCTCTGTCCCATGGCCACAAGCTGCACCTCTAAATCTGACTTATACGTTCATGGAGGAGACTGAGAGTTAGTTGTGATAAGATTATGGGTACATCCCCACTTGGAAACTTAATTACAGAAATAGAGGCAAACAAGCTGTTTACTGCATTCCCAGTGCATAATGGAGATTTTCCTTCTTTTTTGGAAACTTGCTGAGGCTGTAACTAAAGGAACCAAGGCAGGAGAAAGTGCCATGGCTAAAAGTCAGAGGCCATCCAAGGGACTTCCTTGCTACGTGGACTTCTCAACTCCACCAGTTCAAGAACACATGGTCTTATACCATTTTATGATATGTTTTTCAAGGAAGCATTGTGGGTAGAAGTGGGAGCCAAAATGTTAAATTTTGGAGGAAGAAGTTGGAGGAGTTTAAAGAGTTTTCATACTGAGTTGGAAGCTTACAGATGTCATGAGTTGTGGGAAATGGCAGTCAATGCCAGAGATCCCAGGACCACTCTCAGGGCCCTTGTGCCTGATTAATACTATATAAGACATGCAGAGATGAACATTATTTTCTTTTTAAAATAGTCACAGGCTTGTGGGTTGGAAAGAAACATGAATAGGTGGAAAAAAACTCCATGGCTGGTGGTGGAAGCTGACAGAGCTTTGAGCCAGACCTCTTGGGAACTGTAATTGTTTAGGATGAGTGTTAGTTCCAAAAATAAATGTGTTGCAAGGATTGAGTGTCTGGGAGGTAGGAGGAGCCAAAGAGACAGCTTATTAGGACTGAGGTTTTTCAAATTATCAGTCTGAAGACTGACCTTGAATACTATATGAATACAGGATCTAGTCAAGTTTTGGCAGTGGAGTCAAATAGCAGTCCCAGAGTGCCCAGAGTGAGGGAAACCAGTAAACCATCCACTGGAACCTTCTTTTTCCTTTACCTCAATTGCCACAACTCTGGGACCCTTACCTTGTTCAACTTGGAATATGATGAGCTTCAAGGATTTCTGGAGATTCTGGGCCTTTGTGGCCAGCTCCAACTTGCACTTGGCTATGTGGTCTATTTGAGGGATGAAGGTCTTTCCATCTGCCTTTCCACTGTCTGCGCATACTGTAGCACTTCTCTCAACTGCTGCTTCCTCAGCCAGGACATCAATCAGGACACTGAGCTTGTCATACATTATGTCGCTCTGTGTAACAATGAAGGGGACAGGGCATTGTTATGAGAGGTTAGTGCTTGAAAGGACAGAATAAGGAACTGGGTGGTATGTGAGAGGTGGGGAGAGGTAGTAGTTGGCCAGGAACTCTGAGCATAGAAAGTTGAATGTGAAGAGAGAAAAGTTTGGGGAAAGAAGTACTTGGTAGATATGATGAGATAGCCAAAGGGTGCTAGGGTATCAAACAGATATCGTTTGCTTCTGAGCAGTTACAGGCATCAATGTATATTGCCAAGTTTTTCTCATGTCAGATTGGCCTGTAAAATGATATGTAATGTGGCAAACTTGAGGAAAGAGAAAAATTACTGGATTGGCGTTTCTATGGGCATGCTCCTATGGATGTGGGTGTACCTCTGCATGGGTGCCTAGTGTCTTCCTTGGTATATGCATATGTTTGGGGACTGCATTCAGTGATTATGGCTTGATTTCCAGCTCCATCCCTTAATAGTTTGTGACCTGAGGCAAGTTACTTAACCTCTATGTGCTTTTATATTTTAGGGCAGTTGTGAAGATTACATAAATTAATGCATTAAAAATCCTTAAACATTTCCTGGCATAGTGTAAGTGTTATATAAGTTAACTATTGGTGCTGTTGTTATTATAGAGAGGCTGTTATACAGAGGTTATTATATAGAGGTTATTATAGAGGTTAATGTGGGTGTATTTCTAGCATGTATTTGTACATATTTTCATGTATGTTCTAGTATACAACCATGTGCATACATGCTTGGTGTACACTTGTGTCTATGTGTAAGCAGATGCTTGGCATATGCTTAGGTACATGGTACATGTATTAGCATGCATAATGCCACTCTTCATTTGGTGAGATGGAAGTTTGATGAGGTCAGACTTCTCCCATAATGGAGGCATACCAGCCTCTTCTCGTTCCCTTTCTTTTACAATACCCAGTGAAAGGCACATTTCCTTTTCTTAAGTTTATTTATTTATTTTGAGAGAGAGAGCACAAGGGAGAGGAGAGAGAGAGGGAGAGGATCCCAAGCAGACTCCACACTCAGAGCACCATACGGGGCTTGAACTCACAAACCTGTGAGCTCATGACTTGAGCTGAAATCTAGAGTTGGACACTTAATTGACTGAGCCACTCAGGTGCCCTCACATTTGCTTTTAATTAAAAAGGGGGCCCTGGGACTTCCAGGGAGATGGCAGAGTAGGAGGATCCTAAGATCACCTCATCCCATGGATACACCTACATAACAGCCACATCAGTGTAAATAATGCAGAAGATGACCCAAAGACCAGCAGAACAGATTATCCACAGCTAATCACAGAGAAGAGGCCACATTGACAGTTGGAGAAAGGGCAGAGACATGGTTGGGAACCAAAATGACCTGTGAGACTGTACACAGGGTGGAAGGACACCAAAGGTACAGAGAAGGGAGAGAAGACACCACACAAGGCACCCCAGGTACAGGGGACACACACTGAGAAGACAAACCCCCATAACATTTGGCTTTGAAAACCAGAGGGGCTTTGTGAGTTCCTATAATCAGTGGGGCTCAACACCAGGAACTTTAAAAATCAGTGGGCTCAGTTATGGGAGAGCTGGAAGGTGAGAGGAAACTGAGTTTCTACCCTTAAAGACACAACAAAACAACCCCACTGAGATACAACATAGAAGCAGCAGTTTGATAAACACTTGGGGGCATATGGGAAGGAGACTTATTTACTAATCTCAGAATGTGTGCTGGAAGGACAGGGATCCTTAGGAGACTTCTCCAAGAATAAAAGAGCTGGCAGGTGCCATTTCCTTCCCCCGCTCCCAGCCTAGAAACACAGACACCTGTGGGAACCAAGAGGAACACTTTCCACCTAGCTTGCTAACAGCACACCCCACCCCTGTGCACTTCTGTGGACCTGCCCCCTTCAACCCATCCTCAGCAGTTCTCCAAAGGAGCTACACGTCCCCTCCCACAGAGACCGGCACACACCTTGCTAATACCAGGCACCCCACTCCCTGAATTCTGTGGACCCACCCCATCAAACATGCCCTTGGCAGGAGTCCATCCAAAGTGAGGACACAAGCATGGCATTGTGCAAGCAGCCAGGACAAGGGCGAGCACCACTCCAAAGTGACTCCTGCTCTGGGGAGAGGGGAAGATAACCACACACATCAGTTCTACTGCAGCTCAAGCCGTGGGCTGGGGGCAGACATATGGTCTGACTGCAGGCCTCAACCACCAATGAAAGCTTCTCAGGGTACAACACAGGGAGAGTGCCCTGCCTACCAACAAAAGCCTCTCAGGGGGCAACACAAGGAGAGCATCCTGCAGTTTGGTCTCGGCAGATCTGACAATGCCTGGTCTGACCAACCTCAAGCCTAATGTGGCTCCAAACTGGCCCATTAACCACACAAGGATGAAACACTACCCACAACAGGCAAAGAGAACCATTTCAGATGACTCGACTTAAGACAAAAACAGCTCAGCCACAAGACCAGGGTACACACAACACACAGGAGACACTCTTGAAGTGCCGGGTTCTGGTAAGCAGAGGACACTGCACTGCAGGGCCTCTTTTTTTTTTTTTTTTATAAGGCTACTGCTTTCAAGAACAGGAGGCATAGCTGACTTTTCTAACACATAGAAACAAGTATAAAGAGTTATAAAAAAAATGACACAGAGGAATGTGTCCCAAATTAAAGAACAGGGCAAAATCACAGCAAGAGAGCTAAACAAAATGGATATAACTAATATACTTGCTAGAGAATTTAAAGTAATGGCCATAAATATAGTCACTGAATTTGAGAAAAGAGTGGAGGACCTTAGTGAGACCCTCAACAAAGAAACAGAACACATAAATAGAACCAATCAGAGATGAAAAACTCAAAAATTGAAATTAAATATACAGAAGCCGAAGAACAGATGAGTGACCTGGAGGACAGAGTAATGAAAATCAAGCAGGGTGGACAAGAGAAAGAAAACAGAATAATAAAAAATGAGAATAGATTAAGGGAGCTCAGTGACACCATCGAGCATAACACCATCCACATTGTGGGGATCCTAGAGGGAGAAGAGAGAGAAAAGATTGCAGAATATTTATTTGAAGAAATAATAGCTGAAAATATTCCCTAATCTAAGGAAAGAAATATCCAGATCCAGGAAGCGCAGAGATTCCCTGACAAAATCAACCCAAGGAGGTCCATACCAAGACACATGGTAATTAAAATGGCAAAAAATAGTGATAAAGAGAGAATTTTAAAAGCAGCAGGAGAAAAAGAGATAGCTCCTTACAAGAAAAACCACAAAAGGCTATCAGCTGATTTTTCAGCAGAAACTTTGCAGGCCAGAAGGGGTGGCATAATATATTCAAAGTGCTGAAAGAAAAAAACTTGCAGCCAAGAATACTCGATCCAGCAAGGCTATAGTTCAGAATAGAAGGAAAGATTGCTTCCCAAACAAAAGTTAAAGGAATTCATCACTACTAAACCAACCTTACAATAAATGTTAAAGGAGATTCTTTGAGTGGAAAGAAAAACCATAGGCAGAAGTAAGACAAGTAGGAAGCACAAAAGCAGTAAAATTAAGTATATCTATAAAATCAGTTAAGGGAGTCACAAAATAAAACAATGACACCATATACCTAAAACGTGGAGTTGGAAAGAGGTAAAAATTTAGTGCTTTTAGAATGGGTTCAAACTTAAATGGCCATCAACTTAATATAGACTGCTATATGCAGAAGATGTTATATCCAAACCTAATGGTAACCACAAATAAAACTAGTAGTGGATATCCAAAAAAATAAAGAAAAGGGAATTCAAGTATGTCACTAAAGAAAGCCAGCAAGCCATGAGAGAAGAGAGCAAGAGAAGTAAGGAACACAGAAGAACTACAAAAACAATCATGAAACAAATAACAAAATAGTAATATGTACATACTTTTCAATAATTACTTTGAATGTAAATGGACTCAAAAGTCATAGGGTGATATAATGGCTAAAAAAGTAACACCCATCTATACACTGGGGTGCCTGGGTGGCTCAGTTGGTTAAGCATCCGACTACTGCTTTTGGTTCAGGTCAAGATCTCATGGTTCATGAGTTTGAATCCCGCATTGAGCTCTGTGCTGACAGTGCAGAGGCTTCTTGGATTCTTTCTCTCCCCTCTCTCTCTGTCCCTACCACACTCATGCTCTCTCTCAAATAAACTTAAAAATTTATACAGAAAAAAGATCATCTATATGTTGCATACAAGAGACTCATTTCAGACCTATAGACACATGCAGATTGAAAGTTAAGGGATAGAAAAAACATTTATCATGCCAATAGAAGTGAAAAGAAATCTAGGGTAGCAATTCTTATATCAGACAAAATAGACTTTAAAACAAAGACCCTAACAAGTGCCAAAGAAAGACACTATATAATCATAAAGGGACCAATCCAACGGGAAGATATAATTATAAATATTTATGCACCCAACATGGATACATCCAAATACATAAAGCAGCTATTAAAAACCATACAGGAAGTAACTGATAGTAATACAATAATATCAGGGGATTTTAACACATCACTTACATCAATGGGTTAGAAAATCAATGGGTTAGAAAATCAACAGAAAATCAACATCCAACAGAAAATCAATAAGGAAACTGTGGCTTTAAATGATACTGTTGACCAGATGGATCTAATAGATATATTGAGAATATTCTATCCTAAAACTGTGGAATACACACTCTCTTCAAGTGCACATGGAATATTCTCTGGTTAGATCACATGTTTGGCCATAAAATAGTCTCAACAAATTAAAAAAGATTGAAGTCATATCATGCATCTTTTCTGATACAATGAAACTAGAAATCAACCACCAGACAAAATCAGGAAAGAAAACAAATACATGGAGGTTAAATAGCATGCTACTAAACATGAATAGGTCAACCAAAAATAAAAGGGAAACCAAAAAATATATGCAGACAAATGAAAATGAACACACAAAGTCCAAAATCTTTGTAATGCAGGAAAGTTGTTCTAAGAGGGAAATTAATAGTAATACAGGTCTACCTCAAGAAGCAAGAAAATTTTCAAATAAACAACCTAACCTTACACCTAAAGGAGATAGAAAAAGAAAAGAACAAAACCCCAAAACAATAGAAAAAAAAGAGGACTCAAATAAACAAAATCAGAAATGAAAGAAGAGAAATAAAAAATGATAACACAGAATGGTAAAAGATTATGAAAGAATATTATGAAAATTATATGCCAACAAATTGGACAACCTAGAAGAAATGGATAAATTTTTAGCAACAAGTCACTTCCCTTAACTGAATTAGGAAGAAATAGAAAATTTGAACAGACTGATTACCAGCAATGAAATTGAATCAGCAATCAAAAAAACTCTGAATGAACAAAAGTCCAGAACCATCTGGATTCACAGGTGAATTCTACCAAATATTTACAGAAGAGGTAAAACCCATTCTTCTGAAACTATTCCAAAAAAACAAAAGAGCAAGGAAAGCTTCCAAATTCATTATATTAGGCCAGCATTACCATGATAACAAAACCAGATAAAAACAATACAAAAAAAAAAAAAAAAAAAAGAAAACTATAGGCCAATATCTCTGATTAACATAGATGCAAATATCCTCAAGAAAACACTAGCAAATCAAATCCAACAATACATTAAAAAAATCATTAACCATGATCAAGTGGGATTAATTCCTGGGATGCAAGGTGGTTCAGTATTTGCAAATTTATCAGTGTGATACATCACATCAACCAGAGAAAGGATAAAGACCATGTGATTATTTCTACAGATGTAGAAATAGCATCTGACAAAGTAAAACGTCCATTTATGATAAAAATCCTCAGTAAAGTATGTTTAGAGGGAACATGCCTCAATATAATAAAGATCACATATGAAAGCCCACAGTGAACATCATAGTAAATGGTGAAAAACTGAGAGCTTTTCCCCTAAGATCAGGAACAAGACAAGGATGCCAACTGTTACCTCTTTTATTCAACATTGTAGTGGAAATCCTAGCAACAGCAATCAGATAACAAAAATAAAAAGCATCCAAATTGGTAAGGAAGCAGTAAACTTTCACTATTTGCAGATGACATCATACTGTATATAGAAAACCCTAAAGACTCCACACACACACACACACACACACACACACACACACACACAAACACCACTGCAGCTGATAAATGAATTCAGTAAAGTCACAGGATACAGAATTTATATACAGAAACCTATACACTGATAATGAAGTAGCATAAAGAGAAATTAAGAAAACAATCCCTTTTACAATTGCACCAAAAATAATAAAATATCTCATAATAAATTTAACCAAGGTGGTGAAAGATCTGTACCCTGAATACCAGAAAACACTGATGAAAGAAATTAAAGATGACACAAACAAATGGAATGATATTCCATGTTCATGGACTGGGAAAAAAATTTTTTTGTTAAAATGTCCATACTACCCAAAGCAATACACATTTAATGCAATACCTATCATATTATCAATAGCATCTTTTACAGAACTAGAACAAATAATCCTTAAATTTGCATGGAACCACAAAAGACCCCAAATAGTCAAAGCAATCTTGAGAAAGAAGAACAAAATAGGAGGTATTACAGTCCCAGATTTCAAGATGTACTACAAAGATGTACTTCAAGATGTAAGGTACTGGCACAAAAATAGGCACATAGATCAACAGAATAGAGAGCCCAGAAATAAACTTACAAACATAGCTCAACATAATAAAGGCCATTGGTGAAAAACCCATAGCTAATATCATCCTTATGGAGAAAAACTGAGAGCTTTTCCTCTATGGTTGGGAACATGACACGGATGTCCCATCTCACCACTTTTATTCAACACAGTACTGGAAGTCCTAGCCACAGCAAACAAACAACAAAAAGAAAAGGCATCCAAATCAGCAAGGAGGAAGTCAAACTTTCACTTTTTTTGCAGATGACATGATACTACATGTGCATAGAAACCCAGAAACTCTCCACCAAAAAATTGCTAGAACTGGTAAATGAACTCAGTAAAGTCTCAGGATACAAAATCAATGTATAGAAATTTGTTGCATTTCTATGCACCAATAATGAAGTAGCAGAAAAAGAAATTAAGAAAACATTCCCACTTACAATTGCAACCAAAATATTAAGATACCTAGGAATAAATCCAGCCAAGAAGGTAAAAGACCTGTACTCTGAAAACTGTAAAACACTGATGAAAGAAACTGAAGATGACACAAAGAAATGGAAAGACATTCCATGCTCATGGTATGGAAGAACAAATATTATTAAAATGTCTATACTACCCAAAGCAATCTACACATTTAATACAATCCCTATCAAAATACCACCAGCATTTTTCACAAAACTAGAAGAAACAATCCTAAAATTTATATGGAACCACAAAAGACCCTGAATAGACAAAGCAATCTTGAAAAAGAAAAGTGAAGCTGGACGCATCAAAATTCCAGACTTCAAGTTATATTACAAAGCTGTAGTGATCAAAACAGTATGGTACTGGCACAAAAAATAGGCACAGAGATTAATAGAACAGAATAGAAAACCTAGAAATAAATCCATAATTATATGGTCAATTAATCTTCGACAAAGCAGGAAAGAATATCCACTGGGGAAAAGACAGTTCCTTAAACAAATAGTGTTAGGAAAACTGGACAGCAACATGCAAAAGAAAGAAACTGGATCACTTTCTTACACCATACACACACACACACACACAAAAAAACTCAAAATGGATTAAAGACCTAAATGTGAGACATGAAACCATAAAAATCCTAGAAGAGAGCACAGGCAGTAACTTCTCTGACATCAACCATAGCAACTTTTTCTAGATAGGTTCCCTTAGGCAAGGGAAAAAAAACAAAAATAAAATATTCTGACTATATCAAAATAAAAAGCTTCTGCACAGAGAAGGAAATAATCAACAAAACTAAAAGGCAACCTATGGAATGGGAGAAAATATTTGCAAATGACATATCCAATAAAAAGTTAGTATCCAAAATATATAAAGAACTTATCAAACTCAACACCCAAAAAACAACCCAATTAAAAAATGGGCAGAAAGCATGGACAGACATTTCTCCAAAGAAGACATCTAGATGGCTGACAGACACATGAAAAGATGCTCAACATCACTAAGCATCAGGGAAATGGAAATCAAAACGTCAATGAGATATCACCTCACAACTGTCAGAATGGCAAACATCAGAAACACAAGAAAAAAGTGTTGGCAAGGACGTGGAGAAAATGGAACCATCGTTCACTGTTGGTGAGAATGCAAACTGGTGGAGCAATTGAAACAGTATGGAAACACCTCAAAACATTAAAATAGAATTACCATGAGATCCAGTAATTCCATTACTGGCTATTTACCCAAAGAAAATGAAAACACTAATTCAAAAAGATACATGTAACCGTATATTTATTGTAGCATTATTTACAATAGCCAAGCTATGGAAGCAGCCCAAGTGTCCATCGACTGATGAATGGATAAAGAAGTGGTATAGGAGGGGCCAAAATGGCGGAACAGCATGGAAGTTTTTTGTATCTTTTGTCCCTGAAATGCAGCCAGATCAACACTAAACTATCCTACACATGAAGAAAACTGATTTGAGGATTAACACAACAATCTACACAACCTGAACTACAGAACTTGGCAGGTACACAGTGCAGAGAGGTGAAGGAGGGGAGAGAGAAGCTGTGGAGGGCAGGGAGCTGTTTTTGCTTGTAGAGAGAGGACAGAGATGGGGGGAGAGTATGGGAAAACCAAACCCCACAAAAATAAGCTGGAGAGAAAGGGGAAAAGTGGAAATAGCCGCAGGTACTGAACAAAAAAGGGAGAAAGGAGAAAGGAGAGGGTTTAAATTCCACTAGGACTCTACAAACAGGGGAGTGCAGAGTCTGAAATTCCACAGCCTGGTACCTGGCGGTGCTCTGGTGGGAAGGGCGAATCCCTGGGAGCAGAGAGTGAGGTCCGAGGGGTCCTCAGGCCATATGGGGAGCAGCGGTTCCCCTGCTGGGACATTTGGTTGGTAGAGGCTGTGCAGTCACCCCACAGGCAAAGGTCCCAGCGGACCCTGGAGAACAACCACATTCACTGGTGTTGGAACAAGAATGTTAAGGGGGAATCCTGGCACTAGATGTGTGTTATGATTTTTCATAATCCCTGAAGTGCTGCTGCTACAAGATCATGTGAACTTTTCCTGGGGAGGGCTGGCACCTAACCACAGTCTCTGGGCATCGGCAGCAATGCAGTCTTGTGCATGTTCCTGGGGGTGGGCCAGCACCTGGCCATTGCTCAGCACGACCACCCCCAAAGGATCTGAGCGGGTCAAAGCTGAAGTACCTCAGAAGTGAGGAGTTGGAAGGAGGGGCAGAAGTAGGGGGATCCAAAGTTCCCTCCTCTCTCAAACAAAGCAGTGTTGAATCCAAAGGACTTTGAACTCCAAGAATCTGGGAGGCAGGAAACAGTTGTGTCCAGGGACCCACCAAGACAACCTGATGGGCCATAAGTGGGGCTTCAGAGAATGGACAGCGGGCCCACAGTGGAGGCGGGACCCACCTCACCAAACCACACTCCTCCTCACCTGTTAACTGCATATCTACTAGAGTGGGATTGACACTGACAAACCAGACATCCCCTCCTCCAGACCAGCGCTATTGCATTGTCTGATGTAACTCTTGGACAATTCTTATTATATAGATATATTCTTCCTTCTTTTTTTCCTTCTTATCTCCTCCCTCCTCTAGTCTGGTTACTTTGGTTGTTGGTTTGTTTAAGCAGAAATATTTAATCTATTCTCTTGATACATGTTCTACACCTTCTTTATTTTCTTTTCTCTCTCTCTATTAAGCTGAATAGTTTCTCTGTCTGGTCAATTTTCTTTTCTTTTCTTTTTCCCTGCCTCCTTCTTTACTTTCCTTACTCTCTCTGAATTAAGCTGTAGAGTTTCTTTGGTCAATTTTCTTTTCTTTTCTTTTTCCCCACCTCCTTTATTTTCCTTTCACTCCCTCTGGATTAAGCCATACAGCTTCTCTGTCTGGTCAATGTTTATTTTTTATTTTTCCCCATCCCTGTCATTTCTCTCTTTGTATGGGATAAGTCCTCTTCCATCAGCACTGCCTCCACCCTGTTGTTTACTTGTAGCTGGTGTTTCTGGTTGTTTGTGGGGTTTTTTGGTTTGTTTGTGTGTGTGTGTGTATGTGTGTGTGTGTGTTTGTTTTGTGTCTTTGCTTTTTGTTTGTTTGTTTGCTTGCTTTCCTTTCCAGGTCTATTTCAATGAACAAATCAAAGCACACCTGGTGGAGGGTCCAAAACATCACTATGAGGAGGGAGATAAAGTAACCAAAGTCACATCAACAGAGAGCAAGTAACACTCTCCAAAAAAACACCTCCTGGAGGACCAGGCCTTGGACAGTGTGTGATCCCTCTTTAATATAGTAGTGCTCACAGGGCACATAACAAGTCTTTAAAATGCAGAAGGGACAGAAAACTAGCCAAGATGATGAAATGGAAGAATTCTCCCCAAAAGAAATACCAGGAAGAAATGACAGCTAAAGAATTGATCAAAACAGATATAAACGATATAACTGAACAAGAATTTAGAATAATAGTCATAAGATTAATTGCTGGGCTTGAAAAAAAAGCATAGAAGTTAGCAGAGAATCTATTGCTGCAGAGGTCAAGGAACTAAAAAATAGTCATGATGAATTCAAAAATGCTGTCAATGAGGTGCAAAATTAACTAGAGGTGGTGACAGCGAGTATTGAAGAGGCAGAGGGGAGATTAAGTGAAATAGAAGATAAAATTATGGAAAAAGATGAAGCTGAGAAAAAGAGAGAAAAAAATTCTGGACCACGAGGGGAGAATTAGAGAACTAAGTGATTCAATGAAATGGAACAATATTTGTATCATACGAGTTCCAGAAGAAGAAGATAGAGAGAAAGGGGCTGAAGATGTACTTGAACAAATCATAGCTGAAAACTTCCCCAATCTGGGGAATGAAAACAGACATTGAAATCAAGGAGGCGCAGAGAACTCCCTTCAGACGTAACTTGAATCGATCTTCTGCACAACATATCATAGTGAGACTGGCAAAATACAAAGATAAAGAGAGAATTCTGAAAGCAGCTAGGTATAAATGGGCCTTAACCTACAAGGGTAGATATGTAAGTGTAGTAACAGACCTACCTACTGAAAAGTGGCAGGCCATAAAGGAGTGGCAGGAAATTTTCAATATGCTGAATAGGGAAAAATATGCAGCCAAGAATCCTTTATCCAGCAATCCTGTCATTAAGGATAGAAGGAGAGATAAAGGTTTTCCCAAAAAAACAAAAAATTGAAGGAATTCATCACCACTAAACCAGCCCTACAAGAGATCCTAATGGGAATTCTGTGAGTGGAATGTTGCAAAGACCACAAAGTACCAGAGACATCACTACAAGCATGAAACCTACAGATAACCCAATGACTCTAAACCCATATTTTTCAATAATAACACTGAATATGAATGGACTAAATGCTCCAATCAAAAGACATAGGGTATCAGAATGGATAAAAAAAACAAGACCCATGTATTTTCTGTCTACAAGAGACTTATTTTAGACCTGAAGACACCTTCAAATTGAAAATGAGGGGATGGAGAACCATCTATCATACTACTAGAAGCCAAAAGAAAGCTGGAGTAGCCATACTTCTATCAGACAAACTAGATTTTAAACTAAAGGCTGTAACAAGAGATGAAGAAGGACATTATTTCATAATTATGGGGTCTATCTATCAAGAAGAGCTAATAAACAATAAAATCAATAAACAGTGGCCAATAAACAATAATTAATAAACTGGCCTAGATGGACTTGACATATATATTCAGAACTTTGTGTCCTAAAGCAGCAGAATACACATTCTCCTCGAGTTCACATGGAACATTCTCCAAGACGGATCACATACTGGGTCACAAAACAGCCTTCGATAAATGTAAAAGAATTGAGATCATACCATGTGCATTTTCAGATCATAATGCTATGAAACGTGAAATCAACCACAGGAGAAAGTTTGGAAAACCTCCAAATGCATGGAAGTTAAAAAACATCCTACTAAAGAATGAATGGGTCAACCAGGCAATTAGAGAAGAAATTAAAAAATATATGGAAACAAATGAAAATGAAACATAACAATCCAAACCCTTTGGGATACAGCAAAGGAAGTCCTAAGAGGAAAATACATTGCAATCCAGGCCTATCTCAAGAAACAAGAAAAATCTCAAATACAAAATCTAACAGCACACCTAAAGGAACTAGAGGCAGAACAACAAAGAAACCCCAAATCAACAGAAGAAAAGAAATAATAAAGATCACAGCAGAAATAAACAATATAGAATTAAAAAAACAGTAGAACAGATCAATGAAACTAAGAGTAGGTTTTTTGAAAAATAAATAAAATTGATAAACCTCTAGCCAGGCTTCTCAAAAAGAAGAGAAAAAGGACCCAAACAGATAAAATCACAAATGAAAGAGGAGAGATCACAACCAACATCACAGAGATACAATTAAAAGAGAATAGTATGAAAAATTATATGCCAAAAAACTGTATAATCTGGAAGAAAAGGACACCTATATTCTTAGACACCTATACACTACCAAAACTCAAACAGGAAGAAATAGAAAATTTGAAAAGACCCATAACTAGTGAAGAAATTGAATCAGTTATCAAAAATCTCCCCAAAAATAAGAGTCCAGGACCAGATGGCTTCCCTGGGGAATTCTAGCAGTCATTTAAAGTAGAGTTAATACCTATCCTTCTCAAGTTTTTCCAAAAAATAGAAGTGGAAGGAAAGCTTCCAGACTCATTCTATGATGCCAGCATTACCTTGATTCCTAAACCAGACAGATACCCCACAAAAAAGGAGAATTACAGGCCAATATCCCTGATGAGCATGGATACGAAAATTCTCAACAAGATACTAGCAAATCGAATTCAACAGCACATAAAAAGAATTACTCACCATGATCAAGTGGGATTCATTCCTGAACTGTAGGGCTGGTTCAATAGTTGCAAATCAATCAACGTGATATATCACATTAATAAAAGAAAAGAAAAGAACCATATGATCCTGTCAATTAATGCAGAAAAAGCATTTGACAAAATTTGGCATCCTTTCTTAAATAAAAACCCTCAAGAAAGTCAGGATAGAAGGAACATACTTAAACAATATAAAAGCCATATATGAAAAGCCCACAGCTAATATCATCCTCAATGGGGAAAAACTGAGAACTTTCCCCCTGAGATCAGGAACACGACAGTGATGTTCACTCTCACCATTGTTGTTTAACATAGTGTTGGAAGTCCTAGCATCAGCGACCAGACAATGAAATGAAATAAAAGGCATCCGAATTGGCAAAGAAGAAGTCAAACTTCCACTTTTAGCAGACAACATGAGACTCTACATGGAAAACCTGAAAGATTCCACCAATAGGCTGTTAGAACAGATCCATGAGTTTAGCAAAGTCTCCGATACAAATCAATGTACAGAAATCGGTTGTATTTTTATACACCAATAATGAAGCAACAGAAAGAGTAGTAAAGAAACTGATTCCATTTTCAATTGCACCAAGAGCCATAAAATACCTAGTAATAAACCCAACCACAGATGTAAAATATCTGCATACTGAAAAGTAAACTTATAAAGGGAATTTATGGAGATGGAAAGAAATGGAAAAAATATTCCATGCTCATGGGTTGGAAGAATAAATATTTTTAAAATGAAAATACTACCCAAAGGAATCTACACATTCAATGCAATCCCAATCAAAATTGCACTGGCATACTTTTCAAAGCTAAAAAAAACAATCCTAAAATTTGTATGGAATCACAAAAGACCCCGAATAGCCAAAGTAATATTGAAGAAGAAAACCAAAGTGGGAGGCATCACAATCCCAGACTTTAGCCTCTACTACAAAGCTGTAATCATCAAGACAGCATGGTATTGGCACAAAAACAGACACAGAGACCAATGGAATAGAATACATAACCCAGCATTGGACCCACCAATGTATGGCCAACTAATCTTTGCCAAAGCAGGAAAGAGCATCCAATGGAAGAAAGACAGTCTCTTTAGCAAATGGTGCTGGGAGAACTGGACAGCAACATGCAGAAGAATGAAACTAGACCAATTTCTTACACCATTCACAGAAATAAAGTCAAAATGGATGAAAGACGTAAATGTGAGACAGGAAACCATCAAAACTCTAGAGGAGAAAGCAGGTAATGACCTCTTTCACCTCAGCTGCTACAATTTCTTGCTTGACACATCTCCAAAGGCAAGGGAATTAAAAGCGAAAATGAACTATTGGGACCTCATGAAGATAAAAAGCTTCTGCACTGCAAAGGAAACAATCAACAAAACTAAAAGACAACTGATGGAATGGGAAAAGATATTTTCAAATGACATATTGGATAAAGGGTTAGTATCCAAAATCTATAAAGCACGTACCAAACTCAGCACCTGAAAAACAAATAATCCAGTGAAGAAATGGGCAGAAGACATGAATAGACACTTCTCCAAAGAAGACATTCAGATGGCCAACAGACACATGAAAAGATGCCCAACATCACTCATTATTAGAAAAATACAAATCAAAACCACACTGAGATATTATCCCACACTTGTCAGGGTGGCTAAAATGAACAAATCAGGAAACTACAGACACTGGTGAGGATGTGGAGAAATGGGAACTCTGTTGCACTGTTGGTGGGAATGTAAACTGGTGCAGTTGCTCTGGAAAACAGTATGGAGGTTCCTCAAAAAATTAAAAATAGAACTACCCTATGACCCAGCAATAGCACTGCTAGGAATTTACCCAAGGGATACGGGAGTGCTGATGTGTAGGGGCACATGTACCCCAATGTTTATAGCAGCACTTTCAACAATAGCCAAATTATGGAAAGAATCTAAATGTCCATCAACAGATCAATGGATAAAGAAGATAGAGTTTATATATACAATCGAATACTGCTTGGCAATGAGAAAGAATGAAATCTTGCCATTTGCAGCTATGTGAATGGAAGTGGAAGGTATTATGCCTAGTGAAATAAGTCAGTCAGAGAAAGACAGATATGTTTTCACTCATATGTGGATCTTTAAAAACTTAACAGAAGATCATGGAGGAAGGGAAGGGGGAAAATAGTTACAAACAGAGAGGGACGGAGGCAAACCACAAGAGACTCTTAAATACAGAGAATAAACTGAGGGTGGATGGGGGTGGGGGAGAGGGAAAATGGGTGATGGGCATTTAGTAGGGCACTTGTTGGGATGAGCACTGGGTGTTGTATGAAAGCCAGTCTGACAATAAAGTATATTTAAAAAATAAAAATAATTAGAATTGAAAAAAAATGGTATATATATTCAATGGAATATTAGTCATAATACAGAATGAAATCTTGCCATTTGCAACAACATGGATGGAGCTAGAGAGCATTATGCTAAGCAAAATAAGTCAGTCAGAAAAAGCCAAATAGCATGTGATCACTTATATGTGGAATTTAAGAAACAAAAGAAATGAGCAAAGAAAAAAGAAACAAACAAAAAAACATACTCCTGAATATAGAGATCAAACTGATGGTTACCAGAGGGGAGGTGGATGCGAGGGTGGGTGTAATAGATGAAGGGGATTAAGAGTAAACTTATCATGATGAGCACTGAGTAATGTATAGAGTAGTTTATTCACTATATTGTACATCTGAAACTAATATAATGGTGTACATTAATTATACTGGACTTAAAATAATAAATTAAAAGATAACAAATCAAAAGGCCCTGGCTCCACTAAAAGTACTAGATAAAAGGAATGGAAACTTACTTTCAAAATCACAGATTCTATTGCTGTATTGTTCTGTTTTATCTGACTCCAGGCCTTTACAATATCCACCACAAAATCTTCCACTGCTGAGCACAGGAATCTGCAAAGATAAGATAGATGGGCAATGTGACATGGACCATAATATCCAGAGCCCTTTTTTATTATAAAGTACATCTTCCTCCTTCTCATTCTTTCTGTCTCTGTTTCCTGATCTCCCTTCTCTCCCTGTCCTTCCTCTCTCCTCTCCCTTTGTTTCCCCATTTTTTCATGTACATATGGTCATATGTGTGAGTACCTATGAGAATTTAACTGGAATTTCCTAGCATAAATTCAGAATTTTCAGAAAAGAAAATTAAATTGATCCAACTTAGGTAAGGTTTTCATCCTGGGTCAAATGAGCTATGGTTGAAGAGCCCATATAATTTAATACAAAGATAATGACTTTGGGAGGACTGTTCCTGGGTGTGGAGTGTTTATCAAAGGAGAATGTGGCAGACTTGGCAGGAAACCTCCAAAGAATCCCAGGAGGAATGAATGACCCACCTACTTGGAAGGGGAGAATGTGTTGCTCAGGCTATGAGAAAGCAACTCTGTAGGTTCTACAGAGACTTCTTCCATTGTCAGATGGAAATCATTGTGTCCCTGCTGTAGGAGTTAGGTTATGCTCTTGAATGGTATGGAATGTTGTGTTTCCCTTCTGTAACCCTTCTTCTAAATCTATGGCTTGCAATTTTGTCTTTTTGGAATAGCAGGAGCACTCACCCTAATCTCATCTATTTTTTCCCTAAACTTTCCAATCAGCAGGTTTCAGTTGGCAGTAATTTGATACTTTCCTAGGCCCAAAGCTATCAAAATGAGCTCCTTGTCTGACTGAGGAACAGCCCATGAGGGCAAAAATACACCCCAGTTTGAGAGCGAAAGGAAGACTGACCTGGTTGCGATAATTATCTCTGTGGGGTACTTGGCCTTCAGGATTTTGTTCAACTCAGTGGTTGCAGATTCTAGATGTTGGATGGCAGAAGCCTAGGGGGAAAAGGAGTGTTCAGCCCTGGAATCTTAGCACTGGGACATAGTCTGCTGCCCATCCTTATCCCCTCATTATTTTCTACTGACTGTTTGCCAACAACTCAACTGCCTCTCTGAAAATAATCATAATCAAAGGATTCTTGTTGAAGATCCCCACATATAATCTTAGCTCTGTGGTCATTCTAAAAATAAGAGACATATATTGTTTGCTCTCATTTAAATAATTCTCAAAAACTCATGGAGGTACTTTTTGTTCCATGTTTCAAATGAACAACCAATCTCATATTGCATAGCTAGTAAATAATAGATCTGGGATTTGAACCCACATCTTCCCAGTGCCAGAGTGCAGCTCTTCTATAATAATATTAGTAATAATAAAAGTATTCACTTATATTTACTCTGTACCAGACTCTGTTCTAAAGTATACATAAATATTTTCTTATCCTTATAACAACTCCATTTCACAGAACAGCAAACTGAGGCACAAGAAATGGGAAGCTGATAAGTAGTGGAGCCTGGATTTGATTCTAAGTAGTCTGGCTCTTGAGTCTGTATTCTCAACTACTGCTTCTACTTCACCCTCTCTGTTATCCCCTACATTCAAAAAACTACCAGGTCCTGATGATTCTATCTTCCTCATATGTCTTAAATCTGTCACTTCTCCTTACCCCTGTTACAACTTCACCAGTCCAAATCACAATCATCTTTTGCCTAGACAATTGCAGCATCTCCTATCTTTTCGCTTTGCCTCTAGTCTTTATTCCTTCAAATGTTTCTCCACGTACCATGGAGCACTTCTGCATAAAACCTTTCTATTAGATAGCAGAATGGATAGATGGACAGATATGTGATAAGGCAAGTATAATGAAATGTTAATGGTAGACTCTACCATTTTTTAAAAAAATTTTTTTTAACGTTTATTTACTTTTGAGACAGAGAGAGACAGAGCATGAATGGGGGAGGGTCAGAGAGAGAGAGGGAGACACAGAATCTGAAACAGGCTCCAGGCTCTGAGCTGTCAGCACAGAGCCCAATGCGGGGCTCGAATTCACGAACCGTGAGATCATGACCTGAGCCGAAGTTGGACGCTTAACCGACTGAGCCACCCAGGCGCCCCACTACCATTTTATTTTATTTTTATTTTTTAAATTTATGATAAACACACACAAAGTTTTGATAGTTTCTATGTTAGGATTCTGTATACTTATTGGCATTATATGTCTCAAACTTTAATATAATGCCTAATGATATGTACTGTGATATTGAAATCAGCATTTTGATGTCTTTGAGAGTTATATCCTGTAGGCTAGAGTTGTAACTAGTTCTACTATTTAGCTCAAGAAGCTAGTATGTTTGAAAATTCTCATAATAAAATAAGAAGAAATAACCCACTTCTATAATTCTTATTAAGATAAGAGCCCAAATTTTATACCATGGATTACTAGGTTCTTCCTGGCCTGGCCCTTGATTGCTTCTCTAGTCTCATCTTTAGTCATTCTCCCAGCATATCTCCTCCCTGTCCCCTATGCCTTAGCCATTACAAATGTATGTGAATATTCTGTTCCGTTCAGTGAATATTCTATGCTCTTTCTTGCCATTGGAACAAGATACACTATTCCATCTTTCTGAAACAGGCCACCTCTTTCTTAGTATCCTGGTTAACTCCCTCTGGTCCTTTGATCTCTTCTGAAATGTCATTTCTGAGAAGCTTTCCTTGATTTCCCCCAGACTGGGTTTGGTACACCTGCTGGGTGTTCCCACCCCTCTCTACTTCCTTACATACTAACACTCATACTACTTTTTAAAAGTATTGCTTCTATCACTTCAACTGGGCTCTGAACTCCATGAAAGCATGAACTGTTTCATTCTTTTTTACCCACTAGCACATGAGAACAGCTCCTAGAACAGTATCTCACACATAGTAGGTAATCCATAAAATTTTCCATAGATACTTTGAGTGAATGAATAAGTAAATGGCTGAATGAGTTATATTCCTAGTGCCTAACACAGTTCTTAGAAAAGCTGCTGATTGATATGTCTCCAATCCTCAATGATCTCATCCACATTGAGCCCATGGATAATACAAAAGCTTCTCTCTGGGTTTTGCCTATTATTTCACTGTGTAACAAAGGTGTTGGCCTGAATTACAGCTGGGCAGTAGTTACCTCAAATCGGGATACATCCATTTCAACCTGTCCTCTTAGCAATGGAGTTTGTCTAGGAGTCTCACGGATCATCACACTCCATCTGAAATGAAGGTCAAAGAAAGATATTTAGACTCTGTTTCATCAAAAGCTGGCATCAATGCTTCACATATCAATAAAAAGGTCAAAATGTTAATGTGATAGGTGAAGATAAGTTGTAGGGATGCCCGCATTATTCCAGGTCACCTGATGTCAAGATATACCACAAGTAGAGCCTCTGCCTCAGGACTTCTTAAGGCCAATGTGATGGAAAGTAGTCCATCATAGGGTTCTCAGAGAACAGATAGAGAGGTAACTATCAAGATCACCTAAGGTGATTTTGTAAAATACATATACCAGGGCCCTACCCAAGACCTACTGAATAAGAGTCTTTGTGGTAGGCTTAGCTTGGTATCTTGAAAAAGCTTCTCAGAATATCCTTATGGGCAGCCAGAAATCAAATACTATGACACAGCATTGAAAGTCTTTCTTCTCAGGACTTAGGACGGCAATACTCATTCCTCTCTAGAGCAGAGACAATCTAGGCCATTTGTTTCTGAACCCTCATTTCTATGAGTTTCTTTGAAAAACTGATGGAGCTATAGAATAGTTTCTATACTATTCTAGAATAGAACAGAAAGATAGAAATGCTCCCAAGGAAAAATATGCTTACATAGATTATTAGCTATGCAACTTGAAGGAGGTTGACAGAACCTTAAAATTTACCCATGGGGCTCCTGATTTAGGATCTTCTGAGTTTGGAGAAGGGCTTTAGTGATGTCTAAAGGATACATAGTAGACCCTGACTTCCTAATAGATAAGTGCTGCCCCACACAAACTGCACTGCATTGAAGCTAGACAGGAAATGAGGCACTGTGAGGGAGGTTACAACATTCATGGTTGAGATGATGTAACAGAATAACTGATGTGGGACTGGAATAGGCACAATGACCTGATCTTTCAGCCACTCACCTGTCTAGAATTCTCACACTAGCCTGCTCCACTCTGTTGAGGATGTTGACAGGCGACTTGTTTTTGTTCCAGAATGCGCCCCAGCCTAGAACACGGGCCAGATCATTGCCGGTTCCAAGTGGTATGACTGCCAACTGACACTGCAAGAACAAAAACAGGCACCCCTTTCAGACAATCCTACCAAGATCCACCCATAAACAAACCCAGAAGGTGCTCCTTGGGAAAGACTGTGGTCTCAAAACCAGTGGCAATAGGAGACTTCTGATTTTAGGAAGTGTAATAGGAAGATGTCTGATGTTGAGTGAACTTTTTCCTAAGGGGTTGGGCCCCGCTCTTGGCAATATAGAACCTACTCAGTGAAAGAAAACATTGCTAGAATATGCCAGTATTTATAGCCATGCTTATGAAAGAGAAGTATAGCCATAAATTTCTATCAAGGGTTGGCCAAGGAGATAAGGTGACTTGGGAGACAAAGTTATAAGATTCAGAAGGGCATGGAGCTATCTAGGGAGAGAAGGGAAAGTTAGAGGAAAGTTTCTGCTACTCTTGAGACTTGGGGAAGAAAATCAGTGGCCTCAGAAGGGTAAGAAAATTGGGGGCTGAATGTTGCCTGAAGCCACTTCTTTTCTGTTTGCTCTCCTCCCCTTTGATTCTTCACTTTGTGGCCTGGAGAATATAGCATTGTTCATTCTTTCTGATAACTCCCTCATTTCTCCTTCTCACAGATAGATAACCAGAAAATGGTTTAAGTGATGAAGCTTAGATTGGGAATCTGTCAGCCGGGTTGGCTATGAAACCAGTGGAAAACATGTTATATACATAAGGAGCATGAAGACCAGGGACTTTTTGGGATGAGCAGCTCCATACTCCCAATCTCTCTAGCAATGGCTAAACTGAGTCAGCCAGGAACTCACCCTTTCATGTAATCCAAAGGCATCAATCAGAGATAAGACCCAACTCACACTGCCATCTCCACCACAAACCACAATGCGAAAACGAGCAAAATTCTTGAACATGGACAGCCTAAAAGAAAGAGGGAGAAAAAGAGTAATTTCATGAATGGTTAGGGTTCACAACTCTTTTCTATACTGTGCCAAGAGCTAAGGACTGCTGCTTCTGCATCCTGCTAACAGGCTACCTTCCTTCTTTCACTTAGCTCCTATCTCTCTGTATTCCTAACATCACAGGCAATGCTCCCATAGGCACTCCTGGAGATGAGGCCTTGCTTCAGCCTACCATCTTCGATGCCTAATCATACTTTAGAAGCTGCAATAACATAGCTAAACTCCTTGTTGAGCCCAAGAAGAATGCCTTGCACATTGGCCAGGGGCCTCACAAAAACCAGAGCTGAAGAGTCAGATGGTCCCTAAATAAAACAGGCCTATAGTAGAGATATATCTATTTGGTCCCCGGAAGGAATGAGGGACAGGAAAGGTGAGCAGTAATATTCATTTGTCTTCTCCTCTGAGGTCAGGAGATATAGTTAGACTTCTTCCAACCAGGAAAAGTGAAGCAAATCTGAGACCAGGACATGGTCCTGAAGGGATTTCTGGGAGAGGGCTAAAAGTTCTCCAACTACCCAACCTGAAATGTTCTGAAGTTATATGTTTGTGTCCTGACTTGAGAAAATATATCTTTCCTACCCAGGTACTAGAACTGATTTCAGGAAACCTATCCTAGTCTAGAATGTATAGAGTGAAAAGTTCCATATATATACCCAACTATATCCCTTACCCCATGCTTACCCGGCTTCAGGTCCACCCTTCGACAGGTCAAAAACTTGAGAAGGATTAAGGTATTGCTTGAATTTTCGGAGGAAGATGATCCCTTGGTGATCGCCACTTTTGGAGTTGATGAAGATGAGAAGGGGACATGAACAGGCTGATGACCAATCAAGGTTCCAGAAGTCTGAAGATACTACTAATTGGCCTGATATATGCACACAACAAAAAGAAAAAGGAGAACAAAGAACAGGGCCATTGAGATGGAAACAAGACATGACTTAACATCACATTGTGGAAAGACTTTTTATTTTTTTTTTTATTTATTTTTTTTTATTTTTTAATATATGAAATTTACTGTCAAATTGGTTTCCATACAACACCCAGTGCTCATCCCAAAAGGTGCCCTCCTCAATACCCATCACCCACCCTGCCCTCCCTCCCACCCTGCCCTCCCTCCCACCCCCCATCAACCCTCAGTTTGTTCTCAGTTTTTAACAGTCTCTAATGCTTTGGCTCTCTCCCACTCTAACCTCTTTTTTTTTTTTTTTCCTTCCCCTCCCCCATGGGTTTCTGTTATGTTTCTCAGGATCCACATAAGAGTGAAACCATATGGTATCTGTCTTTCTCTGTATGGCTTATTTCACTTAGCATCACACTCTCCAGTTCCATCCATGTTGCTACAAAAGGCCATATTTCATTTTTTCTCATTGCCACGTAGTATTCCATTGTGTATATAAACCACAATTTCTTTATCCATTCATCAGTTGATGGACATTTAGGCTCTTTCCATAATTTGGCTATTGTTGAGAGTGCCGCTATAAACATTGGGGTACAGGTGCCCCTATGCATCAGTACTCCTGTATCCCTTGGATAAATTCCTAGCAGTGCTATTGCTGGGTCATAGGGTAGGTCTATTTTTAATTTTCTGAGGAACCTCCACACTGCTTTCCAGAGTGGCTGCACCAATTTGCATTCCCACCAACAGTGCAAGAGGGTTCCTGTTTCTCCACATCCTCTCCAGCATCTATAGTCTCCTGATTTCTTCATTTTGGCCACTCTGACTGGCGTGAGGTGGTATCTGAGTGTGGTTTTGATTTGTATTTCCCTGATAAGGAGCGACGTTGAACATCTGGAAAGACTTTTTAAAAACAGCTTTATTGAGGTATAATTGATATACAAATAATTGTACATATTTAATGTGTGCAATTTAATGAGTTTAGATATATCTAAACACCCATGATACAATCACCACAAACAAGGCCAAACACATATCCAATGCCTCTCAGATTTTCTTTATGCCCAGACCCCTGAGAATGAGAACTAGAGGGGAATTCAGAACACAGCCCAAAGGGGCTTTTATTTAATGTTTGCCCAGCTGTTGCCAGGCAAACATTTGTTAAGCAACTACTACATGCCAATCATCATGATAGATACTGCTAGGGATACTGCCCTCAAGCTGGAGGAACAGACTCATACACAATAATATGTTCAACCACAAAGATTAAGGAAATTGGTGCCATAATGAAGGGTTAATAAAACATTGTGGGGAATCTGAAGGAGAGTGTTGGGAGCCCAGGAGGAGGATCAGCATACCAACTAGTCCTCTCTCTGGGATAGCTCAGTTCTCACAGTGAGAAAGTACCAGGTAAGGAGAGAGGGGGAGGAAAGGCTGTCTTTTAGCTAGGAGCTAATTACAGAACATATCAAAGTGGGATGAAGCAGGGAGCTTTAATCACTCCTTTAAGGCTCTGGCAGAGCAATCCAAGTTATCACACCAACTTCCAGGGGAAACAAGACTATAGGGAAATTGTCTGAATAAGAGAGATGCTTTTAATAATCCCTAACTCTGAAGTTCCCTACAGTGAAGTGGAGTTATAGCAGTCTAAATTGCCAAAGCCTACCAGCTTGTGCTGTCTTAGAGCCTGTGGGCAGGGAGACAGGTAGTGAGCAATGGCCCCCTAGGAGATGGTAGACAAATCGTGAGCCCCCAAACCTCTGAGCTTATGACTTGCCAGGGATACCCCAGCAAAAATAAATGCAAAGTGAAAAAGGTATGTGGCTCACTCCTGAATGGTGTGGGACATGGGGAGGGAGGTGAGATATCCCATTTGTTGTAACCTGGGTGAAAGGGAGCCTGGAGGAATTCTGCTGACTTGAGCAGATTTCATGGCTGTTTTGCCTGGAAAAGCAAAGGCTTCCTTTGCTTCTTTTGCTCCTTTGCTTCCTGGAAAAGCTAAAGCAGGCTTCCTCTATGGGCCAATTCCTACTCAATGGCCAGTAGAACTCAAAGGGATCCTAATCCAGCTAGCCAGTCATGCACCAAATTTTCAGGGCTTGCTAGGACTCACAGCTATAAGGGGAGTCTGCTATATCCCTTCAGTAGCATAGCTTAGAAGTAGTTGCTCTCCCTGAACACATTATCCAAAAATAGTGCCCTTTTCAACATTTGTTTTACGAAAGGTAATATGTTGACACAATGGTAGTTAAGACATTCATTCAACAAATATGTATTGAGGGCATTCTCTGTGATTGTCCTTGTGTTCTGAGAATAAATGGTGGACAAGATAGAAATAGTCTCTGTTCTTGTGGAACTTATATTCTAATGGTGGGAGCCACACCATAACAAAGAAATATAGAAAATAATATCAGGTCGCCTGGTTGAGTGTCCAACTTCAGTTCAGGTCATGATTTCCTAGTTCATGGGTTTGAGCCTGTCATCAAACTCTGTGCTGATAGTTCAGCTTGGACCCTGATTCGGATTCTGTGTCTCCCTCTCTCTCTGCCCTTCTCTGACTCTCTCTCTCTCTCTCTCAAAAATAAATAAACATTATTAAAAATAGAAAATAATATAATTTGAAGAAAAAGAAGTCAGGGTAAGGGGATGGTGACTGAAGGGGGTGTAATTTTAGACAGGGTAGTCAGAGACAGCTTCTCTGGGGAGGTGACATGTGAGATGAGACTTAAATGAAATAAAGAACTGAGCAATGCAGATATTAGGGGGAAAAATTTCTGGGGCAGAAGAAAGAGTAAGTGCTAGGACCCAGAGAAGGGAGACTGTCTGGGGTGTCTGAAGACCAGTAAACAGAAAGGCATGACTGTTGTGGAGTGAGTGAGGGGGGGAGTGGCAGAAATGAGGTCAGAGAGACGACAGGGACCATATAAAATGATAACAAGATGTTAGAGGACGCAGTTAAAATAAGGGTGTGGCTAGTATGGTATGAAACATTAGGGTCAAGTCATAAGATACATGAAGAAAATTAAAAAAAAAGGTAGTATCTTTTTATGCGCTTGCTCCTTTACCAAACATCAATCAGGCCCCAACTCACCACCTGGTTTCAGGCTTACCTCTCCTTTGAGAATCTGATTTTGCTCTGTGGTTCCTTTTATTCAGCAACCTCTCGCCAACGCCCTTTAGGTGAGCATATGACTTTGAGTATGCACTTCAATGAAAGGATTTATGGAAACAGCCTCCTGCCAACATCTAGTGGAACTGTGAGCTATGCTTAGAAGCAAGGACTCCCTCTGCCAGAGGTTATGGAATAGATCTTTCTATGCTCAATGATTTTTAACAGTGCCAAAGGTCCAATGGGTTAGTCCCTTTTTAAAGATGAGACAGCAGTGGCACTGATACCAACGGCTATGAACTATTTGGGCCTCAGTTTCCTTATCTGCAAAGTGGGCCATTCCAAAAACTAACTTGTTTCCCAGTGTTGAGATGAAAATAAACTAGGTGTTACATTGAGGAGAAAAAGAAATATGAATTGTTTCTTAAATGTGAAAGATGAACAAACTCGCTATAGTAAGAGACTAGTTGAAACTGGCCATGGTACCATTTTTTTTTCTTATCCAGAAGATTGGCAAAAATAAAAAAAAAAAAAGGTAATACAGTTGATTGAGGAAGACATGGAAAAATATGCACTATCACTGAGGGTGGAAGTGCAAAGTGACAACAAGCCTTATGGAGGGTAATTTGACAGCATCTATGAAAATTACAAAGGCCTATTCATTATGACCCAGTAATTACATTTCGGGGAATTTTTCCTATAGATGTATATGTAAAATGACCTGTATGAGATTGTTCATTGCAACATTGTTGTAATAGCAAAAGAGTGAAAACCATCAAGTTATCCACCAATAGAGAACTAGTTAAGTAAATTATGGTATATCCATATAATGGGTTATCTTATAGCTGTAAAAAAGAACAAGGAGGCAATATTTTATTGATACAAAAGACCTCCTAAATATACTATGAAGGATAAAATAAAAGCAAGGTTTAGAGCAATGTGCACAGTGTTAAAAAGGGGAGGGATAAGAATATATGTTTATATTTACTGGTATATACTGGAAGACATACTCGAAGCTATTGAATAAACCAATGGCAGTAGTCAACTTTTTGTGAGTGGTCATGGGATGGGACTACAGGAGATTGAGAAGATTGAGAGAAAGGATAGTAATATTTTTAAACTAAATATATGCATATGTGTGTTTCTATTTTTTAGAAAAACTTTAACCATGTGAATATATCAACTATTTAAGGATTAAATTAAGAAATAGGAAGAAAGAATTATGCTAATGTTATCAATAAGTTAAATAGCCACGAGGGTGTAGCTGAAATCATTTGTAGATACATTTGGCAGCTTGGATCATGGGTTGCCTTCTGCAATGTACTTCTACAACATAATGCAGCTGTGTGCCACAGCTGGTTGCCCTCTAGATTTATTCACTAAACTAGAGCAAACATCTTAACTTCTCTGGGTATTCATTTCTCCATATGTACAATAGCATCATGTTGCAATGATTAATAAAAATAATCCAGGATGGGGATGGAAAACTGTGAGATAAGGAGAAAATTCTATAATTAAGGCAACCCACACTTCAGTGTCAAACCTAATTTGGTTACAGATGGGAAGACAAAGGGAAGCAGTGTTGGCAGAAAGCTATTCTTTGGAAAAGACAAGGGCAGACCCATCTAGCATTTCTCCTAGAGTCAGAGAACATCTGAATTTGAGCAAGGCCAAGTTTGTCAAGAGAATCTGTGAACAAGGTGACAAAATTGTGTGGCATCGTGGACTGGAATATAGCAATGTTAGGCAGATTCATAACCAGGTAAGTAATTGTGCCCACAAGGCTGCTTTTGAATAAGCTGATGTTAATTGTAATGGAGTGTCCTGTACTGTTCAGCAATTTTAATCAACAATTCAAATGAAAACATAGAAGGCTGGCTTCTCAAATTTGAAGTACTCAAAGCTGGAGGGAAAGCTATTGGATGACAGAATCTAGATTGAAAAGTGACCTAATGGGCAGATAGGTCAAAGTCAACAAGATGAAAAAGGGATAAATGTGAAGCTTGGATTTTACACCCGAGGACATAAATTGTACCAGAATCGGACAATAGGAACTTGGTTTGGCAGGATCAAGTGTGAAAGGGGCTTAGAGAATTTAGTTGACTTTAGATGACTCAACAGCCTGAAAGAGCCTTTCAAAAAACAAACAAATAAAAGCTCATGCTTCTTTGAGCTGCTTTAATACAACCACAGTTCTCCAAACCAGGAAGCCTATAATCCCTCTCAAATTTGTTCAGTTTGTACCACAGAAGGATGTTAAATTAGCATAAAGACAGCTTACTTATCCCCTTCCTATATTTTAAAATGATCTCTAACAGATGTTAGTTCATCTAACCCTCACAATGCACCTGAGTATAACTGTTATTTAAAGAAACCTTCTCAAGAGTGAGATTCAATTGGATCAAGATTGCAGATGAGTAAAAGGAAAGGCTAAAACCTAGCTCATGGGGCATTAGATGAAATACTACACAAAAAGAATGGCTTAGCTCAGGTTCTTCTAAGCAATAATACTACGTCATTGGTGGAAAACAAAAGAAAGAAGCAATGCCATTAGTTGATTGTCTATAACAAGAGTAAGAAGTGATAGGATAGGAAAAAACAAACTAAGAAATTCCAACTTCCCTAGGACAGGAAGCATAGAACCTGTTGGGCTAATTATAAATAGGTTGCAGCCCCTTAATACCTATTTAGGGTGATTGGAGGGATGCTGAGGAGGGCATCCTTCAGTCTGCTTAGACATCTTCCCCAGGTCCCCCTGTTGGGGTGAGCAAAATCTCAGATTCGAGACTAAATTGACTTTCATAGCAGCTTGAGTTTGCTTGGTTGACTAGTTTGTTACTTTTTCTCTTCTATCAATCCTATTTTCCTCCACTCCCTTCCTTTCCCTGTCCAGTCAAGCATCTTTAATTTACCAAGTCATCCACCTCATCACCTCTCTAGTTAACTATCTGGTAGGTGACTTTATGTGTGTAAATATTTGAGTAGATTTGAAAATAATATATGTATGCATCCCTGAGTGAAGTTAGCTTTGTGTCTGTGCATGTCATTAAGGAAACACGACAGAAACCTGAAGAAACCTGTGTGAATGGCTCATTCCCTGTACCAATGTCTATCTGGATGTATCTGTGTTAGGGTTAGAAAATTACTGGAAAAGACTAGAGTGGCTCTGAGTGTGTGTAGATGTGTATGTACACATGTGCACATGTGCTATGTCCAGTTCTAAAACTCTGCTGTACTGGCTGCAGAATCCTTGCCCACTTCTGTTCTCTGACTAAGGAACCTATATACTTTTCTTTCTTTTATTTGCTGTCAGCTAATGTTGGCTCTTCCTTGGCAACAAAATGTGCAGCAAGTATCGATATGGGGATAATTTTTAAGTCAATGAAATTCTGGTTCACTAACCACTCCTGGGTGAGTGGACCACCACATGTTAGAGTTGGATAAATTAGCATATTAGTGAAATATAAATGAAAACATTTCATGAAGGATTCGAACTTTCCCCTCCAGTAAGTGAAATTGACCCTATATAGAGTGAAGTTAACCATACACAAACTGAAATTGATGGGTAGTGTATCTCTTTGCTGGTTTAGTGAAACAGTAGTGTGTCAGTTGGTAAATATATTAGATTTCTAAATTCCTTAGTGCTAGTAAAATAGGTCAGCTCTTTTTAGCTGTGATATGTGATTTTGATATTGACAGCTCCCATTATTTAGTAATGAATAATGGGAGAAGCAAATGAACAACTCAATGGCACAAAGGAGAGTCTCTCAAAAGCAAAGAAAAAGTGGGGAAGTAGAGGTATACTCAAAAAAGCATTCATTGTTAGCAATTGCTAAAAAGTGAAGTATTCCTGTGGGAGTCTACATTTTTCATTAGGCTACAAGACTAGTGATTTAATTTCGTTGTCCTTTGGGCTATGTTTCTTCATGTTCAGGCCCTTAACATATTATTACTTATCCTCACAATATACAGTATCATTCCATTTACAGATGTGGAAAGTGAAGCTCAGAGAATGTAAGTGACTTACCCAAGGTCACCTAGCTAGTAAGTAACTAAAACTCATGGTTGCCTGGCCTTTATTTTATCCTTTATACCTTGTTGCTTCTATGTCATATCATACTTTAAAAAGCAAACACAAAACTAAACAAAACGTCCCTCCCCTTGGACCCTGTTTTATCTGTTCTAACATCTCCAACCCTCTGATAGGAGACCCTATAGAAAGTTTAGTCTTGCTGCTTTGATTTCATTACTAACTCCATTCTGTGCAACCTCCTATAATTAGTTGACAGTGGTAACATTTTCTGATCTCCAAGTGCCTCCAAGTGTCACTCCTTTGGAGCTTAGCATATGCTACCTTTTGTCATATTATATCCATATGTCATATCAATTGTCATATTATATCCATATCCTGGGTCGACAATAACCATAAACTCTAGATATGCTATTATCTTGGATCTCTTTGTAGCCTTCCAACACCTTATGAATAGAATCTCAATAAATCACTAGTGTTTAGGAATTGACAAAGCATGAGCAGAGCATGCTGGGACAATAATCATGCTAATTTCAGATTTGGAGACAACCTTGGTATTAGTGCCCATTCTAAGAGTAACATAACCTGGGCCTTCATGTAGTTCTTCCTTGCCCACCTGCATGCAAGCAAACTTCTTTTATGGATTATCTAGTGGCTGAAAATCATGAAAAACCTGAAATCAATTCTGATAATTTAGAAGCAACCGGGAAAGAGCCTACAGAGAATATGCCCACATACATATACACCATAAATACCAACATTCATTATCCCAAAGGTCTAAAAAGAAACATGAGCTGTCTTTACATATATGCACATTCCTACTCCCCAAAAATATTTGACTGGTTGAGAATAATAATTTAATTAAAACATTTCCAGCCTAAATGTCCATCAACTGATGAATGGATAAAGAAATTGTGGTTTATATACACAATGGAGTACTACGTGGCAATGAGAAAGAATGACATATGGCCCTTTGTAGCAACGTGGATGGAACTGGAGAGTGTGATGCTAAGTGAAATAAGCCATACAGAGAAAGACAGATACCATATGTTTTCATTCTTATGTGGATCCTGAGAAACTTAACAGAAGACCACGGGGGAGGGGAAGGAAAAAAAAAGTTAGAGAGGGAGAGAGCCAAACCATAAGAGACTTTTAAAAACTGAGAATAAACTGAGGGTTGATGGGGGGTGGGAGGGAGGGGAGGGTGGATGATGGGCATTGAGGAGGGCAGCTGTTGGGATGAGCACTGGGTGTTGTATGGAAACCAATTTGACAATAAATTTCATATTTAAAAAAATTTCCCCAGTCTTAGCACCTTCCCTCCTGTCCCAATGAAATACATTCTCAGATTAAAGTTTAGGTACTCACCATCTCCTTTAGGGTCGCTGAGGGCAGTGGGAGGAATGACTGATGTTCGATGACTTCCAAACCAGCATTCCTTGGAAAACCGTCTACGGCAGTCATCGTGCACCTGAAACGACAAGAGAACAGAGAGAAAAAAAGGAAGGGGGAGAGAAAAAGATACAATTGATCAGTCTTGAGGTCAAATTCCAAGGTTTCAGTCCCCAGTATTAAAAATCTCCCTTTCTGAGATTTGGTGCCATACACTTTCCCCTGACTTAACCTGGACACTCACTTTCCACTCAGAGCTTGAACCATCCCTGAAGATGGCCTCTGAGCTCTGTTCCTTTCAAAGGTAGCTTTTAGAAGACACCCATCACAGGCATTAAGAAGACACAAGTCCTAGGGCACAATCTTAGTGGCCTACACAATAGGGAGCTTACTTGCAATTTAAGAATGCTAATCCTGATAATATACTATTACACTCCAATCCTTACATCAATCATGTATAGTAGGGAATACATTATTAGGTTCATTTTAGAAATGAGGATACCAAAGGTCAGAGAGGTGAAAAGTCTTGCTTATGGTCAAATACCTGGGAATTGGCAGAGCTGAGATTCTGCTGCCTTCTCCGCAAGAGGTCATTTTTCCCAAATTTCTGATATTTTTAAGTACCACTTCCTGGACAATGACATAGTTCCTAGTGGACATGAATCTGGCCTGATTACGCAAGAGCAATTAAAAAGAAAGCCAAAGGACAACCAGAGTTTTCTTTTTTTTTTATTGAGATATAATTGACATATAACATTATATCAGCTCCAGGGGTACAACCTAATGATTTGATATTTGTATATATTCCAAAATGATCACCACAGTCAGTAAGTGTAGTTAACATGTGTCACCATATATAATTACATTTCTTTTCTTGTGATGATAACTTTTAAGGTCTACACTCTTAGCAAATTACAAGTAAGCAAAACAGTATTATTAACTACAGTCACCATGCTGTCCGTTATATCCTGATGTCTCATTTATTTTAGAACTGGAAGTTTGTACCTTTTGACCACCTTCACGTATTTTGCCCATATCCTAACCCCCATCCCCATATCTGTGAGCTCATTTTTATTTTTAGATTCTACATGTAAGTGAGATCATATAGTATTTCTTATTCTCTGACCCATTTTATATAGCATAATGCCCTGAGGTCCATCCATGTTGCTGCAAATGCCATGATTTCCTTCACTTTTAGGACTGAATAATATTCCATTGCATATACATCTACCACATTTTCTTTATCCATGCATCCATCACTAGACACTTAGGTTCTTACCATATCTTGACTATCATAAATAATGTTGCTGTGAACATAAGAGTGCCTATATCTTTTTGAGTTAGTGTTTTCATTCTCTTCAGAAGTGAAGTTGCTAGGTCATATGGTAGTTATATTTTTAATTTTTAAAGGAAACTCTTTACTGTTTTCCACAGTGGCTGCACCAATTCACATTTATACCAACAGTACACAAGGGTTCTCTTTTCTCCATATCCTTGTCAACGTTTATTTCTTGTCTTTTCGGTAACAGCTATTCTGACAGGTGTGAGGTGGTATCTCATTGACATTTTGATTTGCATTTGCCTGATGATTAGTGATATTGAATACCTTTTCATAAATCTGTTTGCCACCTGTATGTCTTTAGAAAAATATCTATGTAGATCCTCTGTCCATTTTTTAATTGGATTGTTGCTTGCTTTGTGCTGTGGAGTTGTATGACTTCTTTATATATTTTGGATATTTACTTCTTATCAGATATATGATTTAAAAATATTTTCTCTCATTTAGTTGATTGCCTTTTTCCTTTTGTTGATGGCTCCTTTGCTGTGCAGAAGCTGTTTAGTAGTCTCATCTGTTTATTTTTTCTTTTGTTGCCTTTACTTTTGGTGTCAAATCCAAAAATCCATGACAAGTCTGATCTCAAGGAGTTTACCAGCTATGTTTTCTTCTAGGAGTTTTATGGTTTCAAGTCTTACATTCAAGTCTTGAATCCATTTGAATTCATTTTTGTGAGTGGTATAAGATAGCGGTCCAGTTTCATTCTTTTTGCAGGTTCCCAGCACCATTTATTGAAGAGACTATCCTTTCCCTATTGTATATCCTTGACTCCTTTACCATAAATTAATTTACCATATGTGCATGAGTTTATCTCTGGGATATTTTGTTCCATTGATCTATGTGTCTGTCTTTATGCCAATTCCATACTGCTTTGATTACTATGGTTTTTTAATGTAGTTTTAAATCACGGAGCATGATGTCTCCTGCTTTGTTCTTCTTTCTCAAGGTTGCATTGGTTATTTGGGGACTATTGTGGTTCCATAAAAATTTTGGAATTGTTCTACTTCTGTGAAAAATCCCATTGGAATTTTGATAGGGACTGCGTTGAATCTGTAGATTGCATTGGGGAATATAGATGTTTTAACAATATTAATTCTTCCAATCCATGAGCACAGAATATTTTTCCATTTATTTGCATATTATTAAATTTCTTTCATCAATATCTTGTAGTTTTCAGAATACAGGTCTTTCATCACCTTGGTTAAGTTTATTCCTAGGTATTTTATTATTTTTGTTGCAGTTATAAATGAGATGGTTTTCTTAATTTCTGATAGTTTATTAGTATATAGAAATGCAACAGATTTTTGTATATTAATTTTGAATCCTGCAATTTTATGGAATTTATTAGTTCTAACAGGTTTTTTTTGGTAAACTCTTTAGGGTTTTCTTTTCTTTTTAAAAGTTTATTTTTTTACTTTGAGAAAGAGAGAGAGAGTGAGAGACTGGAGAAAGAGGGAGAGACAGAATACCAAGCAGGCTCCACGCTATCAGCACAGAGCCCAACATGGGGCTTGACCTGAGCCAAAATTGAGAGTTGGATGCTTAACTGACTGAGTCACCCAGGCAACCCTCTTTAGGGTTTTCTATATATAATATGTCATCCACAAATAGTGACAGTTTTACTTCTATCTCTATGATTTGGATGCTTAAAAATTTATTATTGGAGTATCATTGACATACAATGTTATATTAGTTTTAGGTGTACAACATATTGCTCCAACAATTCTATACGTTACTCAGTGCTCACCATAATTAGTGTAGTCACCATACAACGTTACTACATTATTTGACTCTATTCCCTCTGCTGTACTTTTCAACTCCGTGACTTATTTATTTTATAACTGGATAACTTCTATTTCTTTTTCTTGCCTAGGACTTCTAATACTATGCTGAATAAAAGCAGGGAGAATGGGCATTCTTGTCTTGCTCCTGATCTTAGAGGAAAAGATGAAATGTTTTCACCAATGAGTATGATGTTAGCTGTGGGTTTGCCATATATGGCCTTTATTATGTTGAATTATGTTTCCTTTATACCGACGTTGTCAAGAGTTTTTATCATAAATGGATGTTGAATTTTGCCAAATGATTTTCTGCATCTATTGAAATGATCATATAATTTTTATTCTTCATTTTGTTAATGTAGTGTACTGCGTCGATTGGTTTCTGCTTGTTGAGCCAGACTTGCACCCCTGGAATGAATCGTACTTGATTGTAGTGTATGATCCTTAATGTACTGTTGAATTTGGCTTGCTAATATTTTGTTGAGGATTTTTGCATCTGTGTTCATCAGAGATATTGACCTGTAATTTTTTTTCTTGTGACATCCTTATCTGGTCTTGGTGGCAGGGTAATGCTGGCTTTATAGAAGGAGTTTGGAAGTGTTCCTTCCTCTTATATTTTTTTGAAGATTTTGAGAAGGATTGGTATGAATTCTGTTTTAAAAATGTTGGATAGAATTTACCAGTGTATGTGTCTGGTCCCAGACACTTGTTTTTTGGGAAGTTTTTGATTACTGATTCAGTCTCCCTACTAATAATCTGTTCAGATTTTCTATTTCTTTATGATTCAGTCTTTGTGCTTTTATGTTTCTAGTAATTTATCCATTTCTTCTATATTTCCAATTTGTTGGTGTATAATTGTCCATAGTAGTTCCTTATTATTCTTTGTGTTTCTGTGGTATCAGTTGTAACATCTCCTTGTTCATTTCTGATTTTATTTATTTGAGCCTTCTCTTTGTTTTCAGGGTGAGTCTAGCTGAAGGTTTGTCAGTTTTCTTTATCTTTTAAAAGAATCACCTTATAAATTAATGGATTCTATTGTCCTTTTAGTCTCAATTTCATTTATTGCTGCTCTGATCTTAGTTATTCCCTTACTTGTACTAACTTTGGGTTTTGTTTGTTCTTTTTATTTACTTCATTAAAGTGTAAAGTTAGGTTGTTCATTTGAGATTTTTTTTCTTCAGGTTTTTATCACTATGAACCTCTCTCCTAGAACTGCTTTTGCTGCATCCCATAAGTTTTTTTTTTCTTTTTAAAAATTAAATTACAATTAACATAGCGTTATATTAGTTTCAGGTATAAAATATAATGATTCAGCAGTTCTATACATTATTCAGTGCTCATTAGGAAAAGTGTACTCTTAATCCCTTTCACCTATTTCACCCATACCCCCACCCACCTCTGCTTTGGCAACCAGAGAACAGTTTGTTCTCTGTATTTAAGAGTCTTATTTGTCACTTTTTTTGTTGTTCATTTGCTTTCTTTCTTAAATTCCACACATGAGTGAAATCACATGATATTTGTCTTTCTCTGACTTATTTTATTTAGCATTATACCCTCTAGATCATTCCATGTTGTTGCAAATGGCAAGATTTCATTCTTTTTATTATATATATATATATATATATATATATATATATATATATATATGTATATATATATATATATATTCGTTTATCACTTCTTTATCCATTCATCTATGGATGGACACTTGGGTTTCTTCCATATATTGGCTATTTTAAATAATTCTGCAATAAACATAGGGGTGCATATATCTTTTCAAAATAGTGTTTTCATATTCTGTGGGTAAATATTCAGTAGTGGAATTACTGGATCATGTGGTAATTCTATTTTTAATTTTTTGAGGTGCCTCTATAGAGATTTCCACAGTGGCTGCACCAGTTTGCATTCCTGCCAACTTGCACCTTTGCACGAGGGTTTATTTTTCTCCACATCTTCACAAATGCTTGTTATTTTTTGCCTTTTAGATACTAGCAATTCTGACAGGTGTGAGATGATAGAGAGCTCATTGTGGTTTTGTTTTGCATGTCCCTGATGATTAGTGTTACTGAGCATCTTTCCATGTGTCTTTTGGCCATTTGTATGTCTTCTTTGGAAAAATGTCTATTCAGGTCCTCTACCCATTTTTAAGTGGATTATTATTATTTTTTTAATGTTGAGTTGTATAAATTCTCTATATATTTTGGACTATTAACTCTTTATCCGATATATCATTTGCAAATATCTTGTCCCATTCAGTAAGTGGAGTTTTGTTTTGTCAATGGTTTCCTTTGCTGTGCAAAAGCTTTTTATTTTGGTGTAGTCACAATAGTTTAGTTTACTTTTGTTTTCTTTTCCTGAGGTGACATATCTAGCAAAATGTTTGATGTCAAAGGAATTACTGTCTATTTTTTGTTCTAAGAGTTTTATGGTTTCAGGTATCACATTTAGGTCATTAATCCATTTTGACTTTATTTTTGTTTATGGTGCAAGAAAGTGGTACACTTTCGTTCTTTTGCATGTCACTGTCCATTTTTTCCAGCACTATTTGTTGAATAGACTGTCTTTTCCCCATCATATATTCTTGACTCCTTTGTCATAGAAAAATTGGTCATATAAGTGTGGATTTACTTCTGAGCTCTCTATTCTGTTCCATTGATCTCTGTCATTTTTCTGCCAGTACCATACTGTTTTGATTGCTATAGCTTTGTAGTATAGTTTGAACTCAGAAAGCATGATACCTCCAGCTTTGCTCTTTTTTCTCAAGACTGCTTTGACTACTTGGGGTCTTTTGTGGTCCCATACAAATTTTAGAATTCTGTGTAAAATGTTGTTGGTTCTTTAGGATGTGTTAAATCTGTAAATTACTTTGGGTAGAATGTACATTTGAACAATATTGGTTCTTCCAATCCATGAGTATGGGATATCTTTCCATTTGTTTGTATTATAAATTTCCTTCCTTTCAATATTTTGTAGTTTTCAGAATACAGATCTTTCACTACTCTGGTTAAGTTTATTCCTAGGTATTTTAATTTTTATTGTTGTTGCAATTGTAAATGGGATTGTTTTCTTATTTTCTCTTTCTGCTTTTTCATTATTAGTGTATACAGTGCAACAGATTTTTGTTTATTAACTTTGTATCCTGTGACTTTACTGAATTCAGCTATCAGTCCTAGTAGTTTTTTGGTGGAGTCCTTAGCGTTTTCTATCCATAGTATCGTGTCATTTGCAAATAATGAAAGTTTTACTTCTTCCTTACCAATTTGGATACATTTTATTTCTTTTTCTTGTCTGACTGATGTGGCTAGGACTTCCAGTACTTGTTGACTAAAAGTTGGAAGTAGACTTCCTTGTCCTGTTCTTGATCTTATCGGGAAATCTTAGTTTTTCACCCTTGAGCATGATGTTAGGTGTGTGTTTTTCATATATGGCCTTTATTATATTGAGGTATGTTCTCTCTAAGGTTACTTTGTTGAGAGCTTTTACCATGAATGGATGTTTTACTTTGTCAAATGCTTTTCTGCATCTCTGCTAATGATCATTTTTAAAAATCCTTTCTCTCGTTAATGTGATGTATCATGTTGATTGATTTGCAAACATTGAGCCACTCTTGCATTCCTTGAATAAATACCACTTGATTGTGGCAAATGATTTTTTATAGTTCTTATATTTGGTTTGCTAATATTTTGTGGAGGATTTTCATCAGAGATATTGACTTGTAAGTTTTTTTTTAAAGTATCTTTATGTAGCTTTGGTATCAGGGTAATTCTGTCCTCATAGAATGAATTTGGAAGCTCTCCATCCTTTTCTGTTATTTAGAACAGTTTGAGAAGAATAGGTTTTAACTCTTCTGTAAATGTTTGGTAGAATTCACCTGTGAAGCCAGCTGGTCCTAGACTTTTGTTTGTTGAGATTCAATTTCATTGCTAGTAATCAGTCTGTTCAAATTTTCTATTTCTTCCTGATTCAGTTTTAGAAGGTTATATGTTTCTAGGAATTTATGCATTTATTTTAGGTTGTCCAATTTTGTTGCATATAATTCTTCATAATATTCTCTTAAAATCTTTTGTATTTCTGTGGTGTTGTTTGTTATTTCTCCTCCTTCATCTCTGATTGTATTTATTTGAAACCTCTTTTTTTCTTAATGAGTCTCATTTTTGATTATTAAAAATAATAATAATTGGGTTGTCATTTTTGTTTATTAAAAAAAACAGCTGCCGGTTTCATTGATCTCTTCCATTGTTTTTTTTTAGTCTTTATTTCATTTATTTCTTCCCTAATCTTTATTATGTCCTTCATTTTACTGGTTCGGGGATTTGCTTGTTTTTTGTTTTCTAGCTCTTTAGATGTAAAGTTACATTGTTTATTTGAGGGTTTTTTTCTTTTCGAGGAAGGCCTGCAGTGCTATAATCTTCCTTCTTGGAACAGCTTTTGCTGCATCCCAAAGATTTTGGACCATTTTGCTTTCATTTTTATTTCTGTCCATGTACTTGTGTTTTCCTTTTTAATTTCTTCATTGACCGTTTTTTGTTTAGTAACATATTATTTAGCATCCATGTATTTGTGTTCTTTCCACATTTTTTCTCATGATCGATTTCTAGTTTCATATTGTTGTGGTGGGAAAACATGCATAATATGGTTTCAATCTTTTTGAATTTATTGAGATTTGTTTTGTGACCTAACATGTGATCTATTCTGGAGAATGTTCCATGTGCACTTGAAAAGAATTTATATTCTGCTGTTTTTGGATCGAATGTTCTAAATATATCTGTTAGATCCATCTGGTCCAATGTGTCATTCAAAGCCACCATTTCTTTGTTGATTTTCTGTCTGAATGATGTATCCATCAATGTAAGTGGGTGTTAAAGTCCCCTACTATTATTGTATCACTGTCAATTTCTCCCTTTATGTCTGTTAATAGTTAACACTATGTATTTAGGTGCTCTCAAATTGGGTGCATAAATATTTATAATTGTGATATCCTCCTGTAGGTTTGTTCCTTTTCTCATTATGTAGTGTCCTTCTTTGTCTCTTGTTACAGTCTTTGTTTTAATGTCTATTTTGTCTGATATAAGTATTGCTACCCCAGCTTTCTTTTTGCTTCCATTTGCATGATAAATGTTTTCCAATCCCTTCACTTTCAATTTGCATGTGTTGTTAGGTCTGAAGTGAGTCTCTTGTAGGCAACATACAGATGGGTCTTGCTTTCTTATCCATTCAGTCACTCTATGTCTTTTAAATAAAGCATTTATTTCATTTACATTGAAAGTAATTATCACTAGGTATGTACTTATTGCCATTTGTTACTTATTGTATGGTTATTTTTGTAGTTCTTCTCTGTTCCTTTTTTCCCTTACTCTCTTCCCTTGTGTTGTGATGGCTTTGTTTAGTGATATGCTTGGATGGATTCTTTGTCTTTATTTCTTGTGTATCTACTATAGATTTTTGATTTGTGGTTACCATTAGGTTTGTATATAACATCTTATGCATATAGCAGTCTATATTAAATTGATAGTCACTTAAGTTTGAACTCATTAAAAGCACTAAATTTTTACTCCTCCCTTCACATATTTTATGGATGTCATATTTTATGTCCTTTTATTTTGTGAATCCTTTGACTGATTTCTATAGGTATAATTGATTTTACTGTTTTTATGCTTTAACCTCCATACTGGTTTTCTAAGTGATTAATCTTATACTTTTATTATATGCTTCCATTTACCTGTGAAGTTTTTTCTTTTCATAATTTTCTTACTCATGATTATGGCCTTTTCTTTTCACTCAAAGAATTTTGTTTAACATTTCTTGTAAGATTGGTTTAATGGTGAGGAACTCTTTTAGCTTTTTTTTTTTTTTTTTGGTCTGGGAAACTATTTATCTCTCCTTCTGTTCTAAATGATAGCCCTTCTGGGTAGAGTATTCCAAGTTTCAGGTTTTTTCCTTTCAGTAGTTTGAATATATTATGCCAGTCCCTTGTGGCCTGAAAACTTTCTTCTGAAAAATCAGCTGATAGACTAAGGGGGTTCCCCTGGTATGTAACAGTTTGCTTTTGTTGCTTTTTAAATTCTATCTTTATCACTAGGCTTTGCCATTTAAATTATTATGTGTCTCAGTGTGGATCTCTTTGGGCTGATTTTGTTGGGGGCTGCCTGTGCTGCCTGGAAATGGATCTCTGTTTCCTTCCTCAGATTAGGGATGTTTTCAACTATTATTACTTCAAATAAATTTTCTGCCCTCTCTATCACTTTTCCTTCTGGGATCCCTGTAATTGGAATGTTATGCTTGATGATGTTGCTGAGTTCCCTTAGCCTATTCCCATTTTTAAAATATTCGTTTGTATTTTTTTGATCTTCAGCTTGGTTGCTTTCAATTACCCTGTCTTCCAGGTTGCTGACATGTTCCTTTGTCTCCTCTAATCTACTATTGATTCCCTATAGTGTATTTTTAATATAATTTATTGTCAAATTGGCTAATATACAGTGTATAAAGTGTGCTCTTGGTTTTTGGGGTAGATACCCGTGTTTCATCACTTACATACAACACCCAATGTTCATTCAACAAGTGCCTTCCTCAATGCCCATCATCTATTTTCCTCTTTCCCCCACCTCCTCATCAACCCTCAGATTGTTCTCTGTATTTAAGAGTCTCTTATGGTTTGCATCCCTCCCTCCCTGTTTGTAACTATTTTTTCCCCTCCCCTTCCCCCATGGTCTTCTGTTAAGTTTCTCAAGATCCACATATGGGTGAAAACATATGATATCTGTCTTTCTCTGTATGACTTATTTTATTCAGAATAATACCATCCAGTTCCATCCACATTTTTGCAAATGGCATGATTTCATTCTTTCTCATTGCCAAGTAGTATTCCATTGTATATATAAACTACATCTTCTTTATCCATTCATCAGTTGATGGACATTTAGGCTCTTTCCATAATTTGGCTATGTTGAAAGCACGGCTATACAAAGCATAGGAGACTGTTAAAAACTGAGAACAAACTGAGGGTTGATGGGGGGTGGGAGGGAGGGGAGGGTGGGTGATGGGTATTGAGGAGGGCACCTTTTGGGATGAGCACTGGGTGTTGTATGGAAACCAATTTGACAATAAATTTCATATATTGAAAAAAAAAAGAAAGCACAGCTATAAACATTGGGGTACAAATGCCCCTATGCATCAGCACTCCTGTATCCCTTGGGTAAATTCCTAGCAGTGCTATTGCTGGGTCATAGGGTAGTTATATTTTTAATTTTTTGAGGAACCTCCACACTGTTTTCCAGAGTGGCTGCACCAGTTTGCATTCCCACCAACAGTGCAAGAGGGTTCGTTCCCTTCTCTCCACATCCTCACCAGCATCTGATGTTTCCTGAGTTGCTCATTTTAGCCACTCTGACCGGTGTGATGTGATATCTCAGTGTGGTTTTGATTTGTATTTCCCTGATGATGAGTGACGTTGAGCATCTTTTCATGTGTCTGTTGGCCATTTGGATGTCTTCTTTGGAGAAGTGTCTATTCATGTCTTCTGCCCATTTCTTCACTGGATTATTGGTTTTTAGGTTGTTGAGTTTGGTAAGTGCTTTATAGATTTTGGATACTAGCCCTTTATCTGATATGTAATTTGAAAATATCTTTTCCCATTCCATCGGTTGTCTTTTAGTTTTGTTGATTGTTTCCTTTGCAGTGCAGAAGCTTTTTATTTTGATGAGGTACCTGTAGTTCATTTTTGCTTTTAATTTTCTTGTCTTTGGAGATGTGTTAAGAAATTGCTGTGGCTGAGGTCAAAGAGGTTATTGCCTGTTTTCTCCTCTAGGGTTTGGATGGTTTCCTGTCTCACATTTAGTTCTTTCATCCATTTTGAGTTTATTTTTGTGTATGGTGTAAGAAGTTGTCTAGTTTCATTCTCCTGCATGTTGCCATCCAGTTCTCCCAGCACCATTTGCTAAAGAGACTGTCTTTTTTCCATTTTTCCTGCTTTGGCAAATATTAGTTGGTCATACATTTGTGGGTCCAATTCTGGGTTCTCTATTCTATTCCATTGGTCTCTGTGTCTGTTTCTGTGCCAATGCCATATTGTCTTGATGATTATAGCTTTGTAGTAGAGGCTAAAGTCTGGGATTGTGATGCCTTCTGCTTTTTTTTTCAATATTACTTTGGCTATTCAGGGTCTTTTGTGGTTCCATACAAATTTTAGAATTGTTTGTTCTAGCTTTGAGAAGAATGCCAGTGCAATTTTGATTGAGAATGCACTGAATGTGTAAATTGCTTTGGGTAGTATTGACATTTTAACAATATTTATTCTTCCAATCCATGAGCATGGAATATTTTTCCATTTTTTTTGTCTTCTTCAATTTCCTTCATAAGTATTCTATAGTTTTCAACATACAGATGTTTTATATCTTTGGTTAGGTTTATTCTAGGTATTTTATTGTTCTTGGTGCAATTGTAAATGGGATCAATTTATTGATTTCTCTTTCTGTTGCTTCATTATTGGTGTATAGAAATGCAACCGATTTCTGTACATTGATTTTGTATCGAGACTTTGCTGAATTCATGGATCAGTTCTAGCAGCATTTTGGTGGAGTCTTCCAGGTTTTCCATGTAGATTATCATGTTGTCTGTGACCCTGTAGTGTATTTTTAATTTCAGTTATTGAGTTCTTCATTCGTGGTTGGTTCTTTTTTAATATTTTCTATCTCTTTGCTGAAGTTCTCAATGAGATCCTCTGCTCTTTTCTTAAGTCCAGTAAGTAACTTTATGAACGTTACTTTGTATTCTTTATCAGGTATATTGCTTAGTTTTATTTCATTTAGCTCTTTTGCTGTGGTTTTGTCCTGTTCTTTGAAATATTCCTCTGTCTCCTCATTTTGTCTAAGTCTTTGTGTTTATTCCTGTGTATTAGATAAGTCAGTTATGTCTTCTGATCTTGAAAATAGTGGCCCTATGAAGAAGATATCTTGTAGTTCCCTGTAGCATCATGTCCCTTATTCACCAGAACCAGGTACTTCAGTAGTGCCTCCTATGTGGGTTGTTTGTGCCCTTCTGTTGTGGCTGCACCTTGTCTGCCTTGAGTACAGTTGGCTGCAATGGTCCACTTTGACTTTTGTGGCATAGTAGGTACAGTTTAATCCCTGTGCCAAGAAACCTGTGTGGGGCTGTAGGCTTATAGTTGGGCAGTGTTGGCAATCAAACCAAATGTCTGTCCTAAGCTCACTTACCAGGGCTGCAGTCACACTGACCTGCAGGACACTCTCCCTGCATTGTCTCCTGAGAGGCTTTTGTTGGTCGGCAAGGCCTGCAGTAAGATCAGATGCCTGCACCCTGCCATACATCCATCTGCCAGGGCTGTAGTTACACTGATCAGCAGGATACCCTCTCTGCACAGCCAACTATAAGGTTTGGATGCTAGGACTGTGGTGCACTGGTGTGTGTGGTTATCTTCTACTCCTTCCAAGGTAGAGGTCAACTTTGGAGTAGTGTTTTTCCCTGCTGGGGTTGCTTGCAGGATGCAGTTTACCAGGAGCTGCTTTGAAGGGACTATCTGTGGGTTGAATGGGGCAGATCTGCAGGAGAATAGGAGAATGGGGGTAGGGCACACAGTGTTAGTAAGTTGGGTGGAGAGTGTTCTCGCTGGTTCCTGTAGATGTGCAGTTATTTAGGCTGGGAAGGATGGGAGAGAAATGGCACCCAATAGCTCTTTTGTTCTTGGAGAAGTCTCCTACAGGTCTCTTCCAGCATATGTTCTGGGATTAATAAACAAATCTTCACTTATACCTCAGGTGCTCAAACTGCTGCTTCTATGCTCTATCTTGGCTGGGTTGTTATGTTGTCTATTTAACAAGGACCTAGCTTCCTATCACCCTCTGGTTCTCCTGGACCTAAGCTCACTGGTTTTTAAAGTACTCAGAATTAAGCCCTGCTGATTGTAAAAACTCATGAAGTTAAGGCCCACTGTTTTTCAAATCCAAATGTTATGGGAACTCATCTTCCCAGTTCAGGTTCCCTGTGCCTGAGGTGTCTGTTGGTAGGGTCTGATTCTCTTACTTCTCTGTACCTGTGGTGTCTCTTCCATTTGTGGTTTCTTTCCCAATTGTGTCTCACTAAGGGTTTGGTTCCCAATTGTATCTCTGCCCCTCTTACCCTTTTTATTGTGGCTTCCTTACTACAATTAACTGTGGAAGATCTCTTCTGCCAGTCTTTGGGTCATTTTCTGAATTAGTTACATTGATATGACTACTATCTCAGTGTCTCTGTGGAATGAGGTGAGCTCAGGATCTTACTACTCTGCATCACATAAGTTTTGGTATGTTTTTTTCCATTTTCATTTGTCTCAAGTTATCTTTTTATTTCTCTGTTGATTTCTTCTTTGGCCCATTTTTGTACAGTAGCATGTTTAATATAAACATATTTGTGGATTTTCCAGTTTTCTTCCTGTAATTGATTAGTAGTGTCATACCACTGTGGTCAGAAAAGATGCTTTATATGATGTCAATCTTTTAAAATTTATTAAGACTAGTTTTGTTGTCTAACATATGATCTCTCCTGGAGAATGTTCTATTTGCATTTGACAAGAATGTATATTCTGTGGCTTTTGGATGAAATGTTCAGTATATATCTATTAAATCCATCTGTGGTAATGTGTCATTTAATGCCAATGTTTCTGTATTAATTTTCTGTCTGGATACTCTTTCTATTGATGACAGTGGAGTATTTAATTTCCCTAATATTGTATTGCTATGCATTTCTCCCTTAGGTACTTCTATGTTAGGTGCATAAATATTTACAAATGTTATATCTTCTTGTTGGATTGTCCTCTTTATCATTATGTAATGACCTTCTTTGTCTCTAATTACAGTCTTTGTTTTAAAGCCTATTTTGTCTAATATAACTACCCCTGCTTTCTTTCGATTTCCATTTGCATGGAATGTATTTTTCCATCCCTTCATTTTCAGTTTTTGTGTGTCATTATATCTGAAGTGAATATCTTATAGGCAGGATATAAATGGGTCTTTTTAAAATCCATCCAATCACTCTATGTCTTTTGTTTTGAGAATTTAGTTCATGTATATTATTTAAGATAATTACTGATAGGTATGTACTTATTGACATTTTGCTCATTGTTTTTTGGTTGTTTTGTAGATCCTCTGCTCTTTTCTTCTCTTACTCTCTTCCTTTGTGATTTGAAGATTTTCTGTAGTGGTATACTTATATTCCTTTCTCTTTATATTTTGTGTATCTACTAAGATTATTGCTTTGTGGTTACCATGAGGCTTGCATATAGCACCTTTTGTAACAGTCTGGTTTCTTTTTATTAAAAAAAATTTTAACATTTATTTATTTTTGAGAGAGAGAGGTAGAGCATGGGCAGGGGAGGGGGAGAGAGAGAGGGAGACACAGAATCTGAAGAAGCCTCCAGGATCTGATCTGTTTGTCAGCACAGAGCCCAAAGTGGATCTCGAACTCATGAACTGCGAGACCATGACCTGAGCTGAAGTTGGAGGCTCAACCGACAGAGTCACCCAGGTACCCCCCCCATTTTTTAAAAATTAAAACTTATTTATATTTGAAAGATGAGAGAGGCAGAGCATGAGCAGGGGGAGGTGTAACAGTCTGTTTTAAGTTGATAACAATTTAAGTTTGAATGCATTCTAAAACTCTATATTTTACTTCCTCCAAACCTTTTGTGTTTTTGATATTACTATTTAGAATCTTAAAATTTTTTTTAATGTTTATTTATTTCTGAGACAGAGACAGAGCATGAATGGGGGAGGGGCAGAGAGAGAGGGAGACACAGAATCCGAAGCAGACTCCAGGCTCTGAGCTGTCAGCACAGAGCCCAATGCGGGGCTCGAACTCACAGACTGTGAGATCATGACCTGAGCTGAAGTCGGACGCCCAACCAACTGAGCCACCCAGGCGCTCCACCACTTACAATCTTTTTATGTCGTGTATCCCTTATAAAATTATGGTTATGGTTACTTTTACTATTTTTATCTTTCATACTAGCTTTATAAATCATTAATTCACCACCTTTACACTGTTAGATTATTCTGAATTTTACAATATATTTACCCTTACCAGTGAGATTTATATTTTTCATATGTTTTCCTCTTACTAATTAGTGCCCTTTAATTTCAGCTTAAAGAAGTCCCTTTAACATTTTTTTATATGGCCAGTATAGTGGTAATGAACTCATTTAGCTTTTGTTTGAAAAACTCTCTCTCCTTTAATTCTGATTGACACTGCTGTGTTGAGTATTCTTGCTTGGAAGTTTTTTTCCCCAGCATTTTGAATATATTGTCCCAATCCCTTCTGGCTTGCAAATTTTCTGCTGAAAAATCTGCTATAGTCTTATGGGGGTTCACTTGTACATGACAAGTTTTTGTCTTCTTGCTTTTAATATTCTTTTCTTGTCTTTAACTTTTGATATTTCAATTATAATGTGTCTCTTTGGTCTTTATGGGTCTCTTTGGTTCATCTTATTTGCAACTCTCTTGACTTCTTGTATCTGTAGGTCTGTTTCCTTCTCCAAGTTAGGAAAGTTTTCAGCCATTATTTCTTCAAATAAGTTTTATAACCCTTCTCTTTCTCTCTCTCTTCTCCTTCTGTAACCCTATAATGAGAATGTTGGTCCACTTGATGTCTCATGATCTCTTTTGCTATCTTCAGGTTTGTTCATATTTTTTTTTCTTTTTGCTTCTCAGATTGGGTGTGATCCACTCCCCTGTATTCGAATTCACTCATCTTTTCTTCTGTTTTGTCTAGTCTGTGTTGAACCTCTCTCATGTACTTTTCCAGTTCAGTTATTGTATTCTAAAGTTCTGTGACTTTTATTTGCTATTTTCTTATATTTTCTGTCTTTTGTTATTGAGATATAAGCATACAACATTATATTAGTTTTGGGTGTACAGCACAATAATTTGATATTTAAATGCATGGTGATATAATCATCACCATAAGTCTAGTTAACATCTGTCACTATACATAGTTACAGAATCTTTTCCATGTGATGAGAAATTTTAAGATCCACTCTCTAGTAACTTTCCAATATGCAATGTAGTATTATTACTAACTATAGTCATCACATTGTACATTACATCTCATGACTTATTTATTTCAGAACTGGAAGTATATTATAATCCTCCTCTTCACCCATTTCACCCAACCCTCACTTTGGCAACTACAAATCTATTATTTAAATCCTCTAATATCATATTGCTGTGCTTTTCTCCCTTAGGTTCACCTATGTTGGGTGCATAAATATTTACAAATGTTATCTCCTTTTGTTGGATTGTCCCTTTATCATTATGTAACGACCTTTTTTTGTCTTTGTATCTATGAGCTTGGCGGGTTTTTTTTTTTAGATTTTGCATATACATGAGATCATATAATATTTGTCTTTCCCTGACTTATTTCACTTAGCAAAATGCCCTCAAAATCAGTGTTGTGGCAAATGGTGAGATTTTATTTTTTATTGCTGAATAATATTCCATTATTGTGTATATCACATTTTCTTTATTCATTCATCTGTTAGTGAATACTTCAGTTGTTTCCACATCTTGACTATTGTAAATAATGCTGCAATGAACATGTTGGTGCACAGATTTTTTTTCAAGTTAGTGTTTTAATTGTCTTTGGGTAAATACCCAGAAGTGTAATCACACTTTTTTGTTTTTACTTTTGTTTCCTTTGCTTTTGGTATTAAATACAAAAAATCATCACCAAGACAAATATCTTATTGCTTATGTTATCTTCTAGGAATTTTATGGTTCCAGGTCTTATGTTCAAGTCTTTAATCTATTTTGAGTTAATTTTTTGTGAATAATGTAAAATAGTGGTCTGGTTTTATTCTTTTACACGTTGTTGATCAGTTTTCCAGCACTATTGAAAAGACTGTCCTTTCCCTGTTGTATATTCTTGGCTCCTTTGTCATAAATTAATTGACCATATATGCATGGGTGTATTTCTGGTTCTGTATTCTGTTCCATTGATCTATGTGTCTGTTTTTCTACCAGTACCATACTCTTTTGATTACCATAGCTTTGTAATAGAATTTAAAATCAGGGAGCATGATGTCTCCCACTTCTTCTTCCTTTCTCAAGATTGTTTTGGCTACCTGTGGTCTTTTGTGGCTCCATACAAATTTTGAGATTGCTTGTTCTATTTCTGTGAAAAATGTCATTGGAATGTTGACGAAGATTGCATTAGGCCTTTAGATTGCTTTGGGCAATCTATGAACATTTTAACAATATTAATTCTTCCAGTCCATGAGCACAGAATATTTTTCCATTCATTTGTCTCTTCTTAATTTTTATATTTTCTCTCTTTGTTGAAGTTCTCACTATGTTCATCCATTCTCCTGAGGTTCGTGAGCATTTATGGTCATTATTTTGAACACTTTATCAGGTAAGCAACTCTTCTACATTTCATGAAGGACTTTTTTTTCTGATGTGTTGTCTTGTTCTTTTATTTAGAATATATATTCTTCTGTTTCTTTATTTTCCTTCATTCTCTGGGTTGGTTTATATCAATTAGATTAAACAGCCACCTCTCGGTCTTGAGAGTGTGGCCTTGTGTAGGGGATGAAACTTATTATTCAGCCCTGCCTACCTTTTGGTTGTCTAGTGGCTCCTAGTAGTTGAGTGTGCCAAAACATGTCACTGTCCCAAAGGGGGGGATTTTAATCAGTACCTAGTTCGAGTGATTGGAAGCCAGACCCTTAAATAGCAGCTTTTAAAGTATGCAACTATATATAATCCTGTGGGACTGCAGGCATAAGGCCCATGGCCACCAGAGCTGGGAGACCTAGAGGTGCTTCCTGTATGGCAGTTGAAAATATTGGTGTGCCAGACAAGTGTACAAGCTCCTTTTTGGGTGATAGTGGCAACCTGGAGCAAGTCAGAGGGAAAGCACAAAGATAGCATCCACTGGATTTCATCCTGAGATAACACCTTAGTAGGCCCCTAGATGTGTGCCAGACCAGAAGCCTGCCCTTTAGGCTGAAGCTGGACAAACAGACCTCTTTTCAGTCTGTTGTCTGTGCTGTGCCCTGTTTATGGTAGTGGGCCAGGAACCCTCTCTCCATTTGTCACAGTCTTATAGGACCCAGTAATGCAAGTCCTGCTGGCCAGCAGAACCAGGAAATAAAGGGGATCACCTGGGCAGCAGCTGTGAAAAGCCAACATACCAGATTCATGTAAAAGTTCCCCCCTGGGAGATACTGGTACTCTGGAGTGTGGCAGAGAGAGAGCGCCAATGTGGTGCTTATCCTCCTAGGTCTCTAAAATGTATACAGTACACTCTTAGATATGTGTTCAATTAGAAGCCTGCTACTCAGGCCATAATTATGAAGATATGGTAAGAGTCCTCTTCTACAGTAACACTGGGATCCTCAGATTGTTGCTTCTTGCTCTATCCTGGGTGTGGTAGCTGGGTAAGAACTCTTTCTCCATTAGTTAGAGTTCTTGGGACCTATACTCACTGGTCACCAGATCCACGTGATCTAGAGTTGTCCCCTGGGGACAGCTGAAAAACTTGGGGTGCCTGATGGGGATACAAGCTCCTTTCCAGGAGAAACTTATGACCTGGAGCAAGGTAGAGGGATCCAGAGTCTTCTAAAAAGAAGCTCAGGCATTAGTTTCTTCTGGCCTAGAATAACCAGTTTCACAGGAGCATCTAAAATCTAAATGGTCTAGATAAGTGTTTCTCAACATTGGCACTATTGATATTTTGGGTCAGATAGATTTTTTGTGTTGCCTTGTGCATTATGGGAGGTTTAGCAACTCCCCAAGTTGTAACAGTAAAAAATGCCTGCAGACATTGTCAAATGTCTCCTGTAAGTGGAACAAAATCACCCCCAGTTAAGAACAATTGGTATAGAGGAAGGGTAGTGTTGTAGTTAAGAATATGGTTTTGCAGAATTATATATGAATCAAGACTCTTTTTGCTTACTGGCTGCATGACCTTGAGCAAATCACTTCATTTTTCTGAACCTCACTTTCCTCATCTGTAAATGGGGACAATGAGGCCCTGTTTAGGGTTGTTGTAGGGATTAAATGAGATCATGTACACAAAACACTCAGTAAACAGTGGCAATAGTAGTATGTTAATATTATTAACCATTATTAATTAACAAAGATTACAAGTTCCCAGAAAATGGTGAATGAAGAAAGGAGGTTTCTTAAGGATAGACTCAGAACTTATTTTTTTTTTTAGTTGCCTGTCCTGTCATAACAGAGTTAAGATTTTCCCATTTACTAGTAGACCTCACTAGCAAGTCTTTCTCTTCAAGACTCTGTAGCCAGATCTGGAAAGGCTAACTACTGAGCTCTATACTATGTAATCTGCATAATATATTTGGGGTAAGGGTCTCTTAGATTTCTATGTGTAGGCACATAGCTTAACTCCACCCCCTCTCTAGAAGTCAAGTTCTCAAGGAGACAAGAAGAGTCTTACCGTAGAATTACACCAGAGACATCGGAAGTCTTGAAGTCTTTGGTAACTGCCACAGTTCTCATGACATACTGCACACTGAGAACTGACAGATATATTTCCTTCTACCCACTGATGAGGCATAGTCTTCTGAAAGGTAAATAAAAAGATAAGAGATAGAAGTTAGAGATATAAAAGAGAGAAAGGGCCAGTTGGAGTAACTATGCTACCCCATGAGGGACATTAAGTGACCCCAACAAGGTTCTTCATGGTCTTGCCCTCCCCAATCCAATGCTAGCAAATGATAACAGCTGGATGTGGGGGCTTTCATTCTTCTAGATTGGCTCGATTGTAAGCCTAAGGAGGAAGTCTACTTGGGTTGTATGTAACGAGAAGTCTTCGTTCCCCTGTGTGTCCTGGCTAAAGGGGAGATGGGAAAGAGTGGCTGTAAGAGAAGATGGCTGGTACTTACCACTTCATCTGCGGGCATGAGGAGGTCATCAGTGATAGACAAAGTATTCCATTTACAGTCTTTGATTGCTCTCAAAGCACATAATTTGTGAGACTTCACTTTGCACACTATGATAAAAGGAGGAGAAAAGATGGATGTGAATCTGGTGACAATGAAGATTCTAAAGCCCTTCCCTAATCTCTCTGAAAGTTAGAACCTAGGTGAATCTAAATAGTTCTGACCAACCTCCAAAGGCCTGATTCTCATATGATCTAGTTCCTTTTTATTCTTATGGACTAAACTTTCTACTTATCTGATTTGAATGGAAATTGATGGCAAGAATGAGGTGATTTCTGTTTTTCCAATTCTTGTGACTATGTTGTCCAATCCTGTCAGATCCAACCCTCCATTTTAGTTCATGAGAATTCCCCCCTTTGCCAGCTTCTTTCCATCTCTTTTCTTTAGTCTGTTAAGTGTCAGAATTAACCTTACATTAGAGTCAGTGACTTAGTGTGAGTCAGTGACACTAAAGCCGCATGAATTCCTTTACCCCTATCTCTACCCACTGGGCTCCATTTCCTAAAGTAATCAGAAAAGGTACCTTCGCAGATTATAACATTTCTAGATAAGGCAGGAATGCTCTCCCGACAGATGTTGCAGTGCTGGGTCCGGTGGCTGTGGCTGGAGTACCAGTAGTGCATTCCAACAAGGAAAGGGTTGTTTTCTGCTGCAGGTATCTAAAATAAGTCAAAGAGAAGAGAGAATAGAGTTAAGGAAGACATGTTAGGGAAGGCCAGAAAATCTGCTCCTAAGGCTGAAAGGGCCACGTAGGTGTCAGACCGTGTAAAGAGGAAAACCAAATATTGGAGCCAATACCTAACAAATATCCCACCTCCAATTTTTTCCAGCAGTAGTTTTGGAAAGGGAAAAAGAATAGGGGGGTAGATCCTGCAATTGGAGCTGGATACAGGAACAATGATATCTAAACCACTGTATTGGTTTAGTCTAAGCAAAATTAGTTCTGTTAGCCTTGGCCGTGGTTCTCTTTGAGTAATCAGGAAAAGGAGGTAGTTACTTGGAAATACAGTGATAATCCAAGTCATCTGGCCAAGCAAGAAAAGGAGATGGCAGGGCTCTGTGACTCTGGGCTAAGGAATGCTTTACCTCCTGGAGAGATACATTCTCCTTCCTGGCCTTGCTGCTGCCAAGTAAGCAGAGTACTGCATTACCTGGACAATAGTTTCATCTCAGGGGTTTCTTGCCCAAAACTTTTTTTTTTTTTTTTCTGAATGCCACACTCTGACTACCTATAGCAGTTTCCTGTTTAATCAGTTTAATTCATTCAAAATTCATTAAACAAATATTTACTGAGTAACTATTATGTGCTTAGCACCTTTCTAGGCATTGGAGCTATAAGAACAAGACAAAAACCTTGCCCTCATGAAATTATATTCTGTTTGGGGTCCTCTCTTATGGTATTAAATTTGACGTTTGCTGTTAACCAGTCTATAAATGCTGCATTTGTTTATCACAGCCTGACTCTCATGACTATGGGGAAGGCAGAGGGTAGTTTGGGGGTTAAAAGGAGAAAGGAAGTGGTGGGCACCAAACACTCTCATTTGTTCTGGGTGTGCATTCCATGGGACTCTTCCACTTTTCTCACTCCTCTGAATGTCTGATTTGTTCCTTTTCTGCACTCCTGTTGAGTGTAGACATAGGTGTACACATTTAGCTTTTTATTCTTGACAATAAGTAATGGACTATATTTATATAATATAATGGGTTGGTGTGTAAAGGCATAACAAGACTGTAAAAAGGGATATATACTCTCCCTTATCCCAGCTTATAGAGGTCCATTAGAGACACACACACAGAGAGAATGAGAGAGAGAGAGAGAGAGCGCTATTGAGGGTTTTAGCACATTAAATATTCAGCCTTGATCAGTTTACAGGAATTAACCATCTAAACCATAGCCTACACATGGCACTCTATGATCCCTCCTTACCCCTTCTGGTATGCTGGATATGTGCTAAGCTGTTGTTGGATTGACCAGGAAGCTTCTGGAAGGAAAAGCTACTTTGATGAGCTAAAGGCTTACCTGGCCTTGGATCACTTTGTGATCGCAATGTTTCTTGCATGCTTAGATCCTGACAAGGCTCTAAGAAGATCAGAGTAGATGGCTAAGAGTTCTGAGGAAGTGACATAGTCTTGGCTTTGGAAGTCTGAGCTCCCAGCACCTTTCTACTTCCCACGAAATTATAACTCTACCAGTATGTTCCTTCCTTCCAATATCTTTCCCTCCTCCAATAATTACTAAAAGCCAAATTTGTGTCATCTATGAAGCTGGACACTGGAGACACAGGGATAAATGATCTAAACTTCTTGCCTCCAAGGAGCTCATAGTCTAGTGGAGCAAACAACTTCCTAAACAGATCATTTCATTACAGAGTGACAAGTGAGCTCTCCTAGAATGTGCAAGGCTTAGTCCATTTAAGAATTATTAAGTAAAATGTCACCAGAATTTGAAGATTTGGAAAATTATTACCCTATGTTTATTGCAAACCATAAGAAACTGTGCTCTGGAGAGAACACAAAGAGTGTGGCTGGACAAACTTTTGCTGGAGGGATTAGATGTGTGACACATGGATCCAATAAACTATCTCAGCAGAAACATTGCCAGCTTGGACTGAAGGATCAGATATGGGACCAAATGAAGAAAGGCTGTCAGACTTTGGGGATTCTACAGGCAGAATATAGGCTGATAGAGTTATTTGGCTGTGAATATGTGTTATTCTTCAAGAAAATGTAAGAAAGACTCCACGTGGGCTCAGAGGTAAGCAGGGATGTTGAGAGTGGCTCAGAGGCCAGAGGTGCTGCCCCTACCACCATAGATCCAGAGAGGGCTGGCCTGGAAGTAGGCCACTGTCCTCTGGACCCAGAGAGTTGGGCCACTTCCTTGGTTAGAAAGGGTGGCTGTCACTCCTGTGGGATTGAGAGAATGGGGCCAGAGGAAAGAATATCAAGTCACCAGAGAATTATTCTGAGGCCTGGAAACCTAACGGAATTTGCTCTGCTGGGTTGTCAGTTTGCTCTAGACCAGCAACCCTTTTATTTCTTCCATTTCCTCTCTTTCATAATGGGAATGTCTATTCTATGCCTGTCTTAGCATTGTATTTTGGAGAGAAATAACTTGTTTTCTAGGTTTTACAAGTCCACAAATAGAGAGGAAATTTTCCCCAATTGGGCCATACCAAAAGTCTCATTCATACGTGATTTAGATTATGTAGAAGGTAAGGTTTAGAGTTAAGAGTTAATGCTGGAATGGGTTAAGACTTTGGGGGATGCCAGGAGGGGGTGGATGTATTTTGAATATAGGAAGGATATAAGTTTTGGGGGGATGAGGGCAGAGGACAAACTCTTATGGTTGAATTGTATTTCCCCCAAAATATGTCAAGTCCTATTTCTCAGTGCCTGTGAATGTGACCTTATTTGGAAATAGGGTCTTTGCAGATATAGTTAATTTAAAGAGGCCATACTGGATTAGACCACACATAGCCCTAATCCAATGACTGGTGTCCTTATAAGAAGAGGAAAATTTGGACACAACTACGCACATAGAAAAAAGTACCACGTGAAGATACAGAGCATGTAGACTCAGGGGGTAAAACCATGTGATGATGGAAGCAGAGATTGGAGTAATATGTTTAACAATCCAAGGAATGTCTGCAATAACCAGAAGCTAAGAAGAGACAAAGAAGGATCATCCCCTAGAGACTTCAGAGAGAGATTATGGTTCTGCTGACACCTTGGTTTTGGATTTCTAGACTCCAGAACTGTGAAAGAATAAGTTTCTGTTTTTTTAATTCACTCAGTTTATGGTGATTTGTTATGGCAGTCTTAAGAAACTAATATAGTATATCATTACAGGCTTCTCCAGTAGTTGACACAGATTAAAAATCCATTTTGAAGACAGATGAAAAACTGGCATGTATACAAATAACTGATCTCCGGATGTTAAGGAGGACAGTTTAACTTAAGGCTTTCAGTGCATGGGTGTTGGATTTTGTGCTTGATTTTTTTTATCCCCTCTAAAATATTTAGGTGAATTACATTTGTGCAGAGACCATCACTCCAATCATATTCTTTGCTCTTTTAGGGCAGCTAAGGCTATTTCCTCCATCTACTGAATCTCTCTCAGCATAATCCAGAACCCAGATAGGCACAGTAATTATTTTTCTATTAAAGAAGTTCCAGGCTTTTTGTAAACTCTACAGCACTATCCAAATGTGAGGACTTAATAACATTACTTATCTGAAAAGTGTTTAATAATCTCAAATGAAATATCCCATAAAACACAAAATCTTCTAAAGATGTATTTTCTTAAAGGAATCTTGTTTGGGATGTCTTATATGATGAAAGGCTATGTTTAGATATAACGGAATCTGTGATTTGTGCTGTAACTTGAACTCAATTGCTTTGTTATTTCAAGGATTAGTAACTACAAAATGTTAGGGCTTCCAGGTTAGCCATTGGTAGCATAACCATATCATCCAAATCAGGACACTTTAACAGTAAAAGGGAAGGCTATTAGTAATTATGCTGGGGTAATAAGTGTAAACTGTGTTCATCCTGAGTATGCATGAGCTAGACAATCATTTAGTCAACTTGAATCTATTTGTTGATCTACACAGTCTAGTTGTCTGGCTTAGTGCCACTAAGGTGTCTATCAGACTACCCCATAATCACAAGTGGTGGGGACTAGGAGAGAGAATGAAGATAATTAATTAGCCAGAATTTAAGATGTCCTTCCAAGAGCATGGATTAAGAGTTAGGAGATCTGAAATCTCAATTCTTCAACAGTAAACTGTGACTTTAGGCAAGACAACTGAACTCCGAAGTTCAGTTTTCTCATCTGCTTAATTAAATCTTAGAATCATAAGGTTTTGAAATTGAAATGAATGTTAGAATTCATCTAGTCTGCCTATCAGAAAAAAGACTAATTTTTGCTTTAAACTGAATTTAAAAAATTGAGGTGTATTTGACAATTAAAAATTATATATTTTAATTTAATTTGATGATCTGATACAAACACACACACACACACCCAAAGTCAAACTAATTAACATATCTATCACCTCAGATAGTTACCACTTTCTTTCCTTCTATGTTTCTGTGTGTGTTGGGAACACTTAAGATCTTCCCTCTTAGCAAATTTTAGTATACAATGAATGATTGTTACTTAAACACATTGTTGTACATTAGATCTCCAGAACTTATTCTTCCTGCATAACTGAAACTTTGTACCCCTTAACCAACATCTCATTTCTCTTTCTCCTAGCACTTGATAACTACCATTTACTCTCTGCTTCTCTAAATTTGACTATTTTAGATTCCACATATAAGTGAGGTCATGCAGTATTTGTCTTTCTGTGTCTTCTTTTTAAATTTAATATAGTGTCCTCTAGGTTCATCCATGTTGTTTCAACTGGAAAAATTTCCTTCTGTTTAAAGGCTGAACAATATTCCATTATGTATGTGTGTGTGTGTGTGTGTGTGTGTGTGTGTGTGTATCACATTTTCTTTGTCCATTCATCCATTGAGGGGCATTTAGGTTGTTTTCATATCTTGGTTATTGTAAATTATGCTGAAATAAACATGGGAGTGTTGATATCTCTTTGAGATCTGGATTTCATTTCCATTGGATATATATGCAAAAGTGAGAATGGTGGAACATAAAATAGTTCTATTTTAAAAACAGATGAGCATAAGGTAAGGGAAGCAAAAATAATTTAAAAACAGGGAGGAGGGAGGAGGGGCCAAGATGGCTGAGTAACATGGAAGTTCTCTGCTTCTTTTGTCCCTGAAACGCAGCTAGATCAGCATCAAACCATTTTTGCACACCTAGAAAATTTGTCTGAGAATCAACACAACAATCTGCATAACTTGAGTCACAGAACTCGGCAGTTACATGGCATGGAGAGGTTAACCGGGAGAGAGAGAAGCCATGGAGGGTAGGGAGCAGTATTTGTGAAGACAGGACACAGAAAGTGGGGAAAATACAGGAAAAGCACTCCCCCCAAAAGTGGCTGGAGAGAAAAACAAAGAGTGGAGGCACTACAATTGCCTGAACAAGAAAGGGAGAAAGGAGAGGGTTTCAATATCATGTAAACAGGGCAGAGCAGCTTTGGAAATTCTGCAGTCCAATACCTGGCAGTGCTCTGGTGGAAAGGGCAAATCCCCAGGAGCTGGCAGTGAGGTCTGAGGGGTCTTCAGGTCACACAAGGAGAAGTGGTTCCCCTGCTACCCTGCTAGGAAGACATTTGGTAGGCCTCCCCACAGGCATAGGTCCCAGTGGACCCCAGAGAACACAATTGCTGGTACTAGAACAAAGATGGCAGGGTATGCTGAAACCTTATGTGGGTTGTGTGCTGTGATTTACCATAATCCCTGAAACGCTGCAGCTATGAGATTGCACGAACTTATTCTGGGGCAAGCCAGCATCCAGTCACAACCTTTGAACCTCTGCCACAGCATGGTCACGTGAACATTCCCAGGGGGCAAGCCAGCATCTGGCCACTGCTTGGAGAGGCCCTCCCCCAAAGGGTATGAGTGGATCCAAGCCGCAGTGCCCTCAGAAGTGAGGGGTTTGGAAACACAACCTCATCTGAGATAAAATTAGGGAGGGGGTTGCCACTTGGCAGGCTGACATCTTGGACTCAGGCAGTGTAGAAGCAGGGAGTGGAAGGAAGCTGGAGACAAAGGAGGGGTGTGTAATGGCCAGTTGGTGAAAGCACAGAATTCTGAAGGTAGAAGGTAGAGCCTGGGAAGCTGGGTGATGCCATTTTTACTTCTGTGCATGAGTGTGTGCGTGTGCACGGACACACACACACAAATGCATGCGTGCCACAGCAATCCACCCCATTACGCTAAGCAGTGCCACCTAGTGGAAAATGGAGCCATTACACCAAGCCCTGTCCAACTGCACCAACCAAGCCCCAGAGGACAACCACAAGTCTCTCTGCCTGATTAGTGTACAGACTATAAAGTGCTTCATATATGACTTCTAGGGAAAACGGGATGTAATTTTATTCAAATTTCATTCTGTATACTGGTCCATCTATTTGAGGTTTTTTTGTTAGTTTTGTATTTTCTTTTCCTTTTTTTCTTTTCTCTTTTCATGAATATGGAAAGATAAAAATTTATTTTTAGTTTATGTTTCTATATAAAAATTTGTTCTAGTTTTTTACTTTATTTTTTGGAACTTTTATCTCTATTTTATCTATATTAATTATTTTATTCTATTTTATTGTATACATTTCCTTAATTTTTAAACATTTTCTTTTTTTCTTTTTCTTTTTCTTTTCTTTTCTTTTCTTTTCTTTTCTTTTCTTTTCGTTTCCTTTCCTTTTTCTCTATTCTATCAAGCTTCTTTCAACAACCAGAACAAAACATACCTAGGATCTAGCTTCCATTATTTGACTTTTTTTGTGTTCTTTTTAATCTTTTTAATTTTCTTTTTTAAAATTTTATTCATTCTTTTTCTTCATCTAAAATGATGAAAAGAAGGAATTCAACCCAAAAGACAGAACAGGAAGAAATGACAGCCGGGGACTTAACCAAAAGAGATATAAGCAAGATGTCTGAACTAAAATTTAGAATCACGAAATTAAGAATACAAGCTGGGGTTGAAAAAAGCATAGAATCCCTTTCTGCAGAAATAAAAGAAGGAAAATCTACTCAGGACAAAATTAAAAATGCTATAACTGAGATGCAGTCTTGAACGAATGCCATGGCAGCAAGGATGAGTGAGGCAGTGAATCAGCAATATAGAAGACAAACTTATGAAGAATAATAAAACAGAAAAAAAGAGGGAGACTAAGGCAAAAGAGCACGATTTAAGAATCAGAGAACTCAGCGACTCATTAAAAAGGAATAACATCCAAATCATAGGAGTCCCAGAAGATGAAGAGAGAGAACAAGGGTCAGAAGGTTTATGCAAGCAAATTATAGTGGAAACTTTCCTAACCTGGGGAAAGACACAGACATGAAAGTCCAAGAAGTGTAGAGAACTCCCATTAGATTCAACAAAAAATGACAATCACCAATGCATAGCATACTCAAATTCACAAAATACACAGACAAGGAAAGAATTATGAAAACAGCAAGGTAAAAAAAGTCCTTAACCTATAAGGGAAGACAGATCAGGTCCAGAGCAGACCTGTCCACAGAAACTTGGCAGGCCAGAAAGGAGTGGCAGGATATATTCAGCATGCTGAATCAGAAAAATATGCAGCCAAGAATTCTTTATCCAGCAAGGCTGTCATTCAAAATAGGAGAGATAAAGAGTTTCCCAGAGAAGCAAAAACTACAGGAGTTTATGGCCACTAAACCAGCTTTGCAAGAAATTTTAAGGGGGACTCTCTGAGGGGAGAAAAGATGAAACAAAACAAAAAATACCAAAAACAACAAAGACTAGAAAGGCCCAGAAAACATCACCAGAAACTCCAATTCCACAGGAAATACAGTGGTAATAAATACATATCTTTCAGTACTCACTCTAAATGTCAATGGACTAAAGACTCCAATCTTATCCATAGAATGGATAAGAAAGCAAGATCCATCTATTGGCTGTTTACAAGAGACGCGTTTTAGATCTAAGGACACCTTTAGATCAAAGTAAGGGGATGGAGAAACATCTATCATGCTAATGGTCATGAAAAGAAAGCCAGAGTAACCATACTTATAGCTGACAATCTGTATTGCAAAATAGACCATAACAAGAGATGAAGAAGGGCATTATATCATAATTAAGGTGTCTATCCACTAAGATCTAACAATTATAAACATTTATGCCCCAACGTGTGTCACCAAAATATATCAAACAATTAATCACGAATGTAAAGAAACTCACTGACAAAAATACCATAATAGTAGGGGACTTCCACATCCCATTTATAGCAATGGACAGATCACCTAAGCAGAAAATCAACAAGGAAACAATGGCTTTGAATAACACACTGGACCAGATGGACTTAACAGATATGTTCAGAACATTTCATCCTAAAGCACCAGAATACACATTTTTCTCGAGTGTACATGGAACTTTCTCCAGAATAGATCACATACTGGAACACAAGTCACGTCTCAAAAAGTACAAAAAATTGAGATAATACCATGCATATTTTCACACCACAACATTATGAACTCGAAATCAACCACAAGAAAAAATTTAGAAAGACAATAAATACTTGGAGATGAAAGAATATCCTACTAAAGAATGAATGGGTTAACCAAGAAGTTAAAGAGAAAATTAAAAACTACATGGAAGCCAATGAAAATGATAACACCACAGCCCAAAACTTCTGGGATGAGCAAAGGCGATCATAAGAAGGAAGTATATAGCAATTCAGGCCTTCCTAAAAAAGGAAAAAAGGTCTCAGATACGCAACCTAACCTTACATCTTAAAGAGCTAGAAAAAGAGGGGCGCCTGGGTAGCTCCGTCGGTTGAGCATCCAACTTCAGCTCAGGTCATGATCTCACAGTCAGTGGGTTCGAGCCCTGCACCAGAGCCTAGAGCCTGCTTTGGATTCTGTCTCCCTCTCTCTCTGCTCCTCGCCCACTCATGGTCTGTCTGTCTCTCTCTCTCAAAAATGAATAAATGTTAAAAAAAAAAGAGTTATAGAAAGAACATCAAATAAAACCCCAAACCAGAAGAAGATGGGAAATAAAGATTAGAGCAGAAATCAATGCTATGGAAACCAGAGCCAAACCCAAACCCAAAACAAAACAACAAAAACAACAAACAAAACAAAACCAATCCAAAACAAAAGAAAAAAACAACAAACAAAAAAACCGTAGAACAGATCAATGAAACCAGGAGCTGGTTCTTTGAAAGAATTAACAAAATTGATAAACCCCTAGCCAGTTGGATCAAAAAGAAAAAGGAAAGGACCCAAATAAATAAAATCAAGAATGAAAGAGGAGAGATCACAACCAACACCACAGAAATACAAATAATGATAACAGCATATTCTGAGAAATTATATGCCAATGAGTTGGGCAATCTGGAAGAAATTGACAAATTCCTAGAAACATATAAACTACCAAAACTGAAACAGGAAGAAATAGAAAATTTGAACAGAACGATAATCAGTAAAGAAACTGGATTAATAATCAAAAATCTCCCAAAAAACAAGACTCCAGTGCTGGATGGCTTTCAGGGTAATTCTATCAAATATTTAAAGAGTAGTTAACATCTGTTCTTTTGAAGTTGTTCCAAAAAATAGAAATGAAAGGAAAACTTCCAAAGTCATTTTTTGAGGCCAGCACTACCTTGATTCCAGAATCAGACAAAGACCTCACTTAAAGACAAAGTACAGACCAAATCCCCTGATAAACATGGATGCAAAAATTCTCAACAAGATACTAGCCAACTGCATCCAACAATACATTAAAAGAATTATTCATCATGATCTCTTGGGATTTATACCTGGCACGTAGGGCTGGTTCAATCAATGTGATATATCACATTAATAAAAGAAAGGACAAGAACCACATGATCCTCTCAACGGACACAGGGGAAGCATTTAACAAAATTCAGCATTCTTTCTTGATAACAACCCTCAAAAAGTATGGATAGAAGGATCATACCTCAAGATCATAAAAGCCATATACCAAAGACCCACCACTATCATCTTCATTGGGGAAAAACAGAAATTTCCCCCTAAGGTGAGGAACATGACAGGGATATCCATTCTCACCACTGTTATTCAACATAGTATTGGAAATTCTAGCCTCAGTAATCAGACAACACAAAGAAATAAAAGGCATCTAAATCACCAAGGAGGAAATCAAACCTTCACTCTTCACAGATGACATAATACTCTGTATGGAAAACCCAAAAGATTCCAACAAAAAACTGCTAGAACTGATCCATGAATTCAGCAAAGTCTCAGGATATAAAATAAATGTACGGAAATCTGTTGCATTCCTATACACCAATAATGAAACAGCAGAAAAGGAACTCAAGGAATCTATCCCATCTACAATTGCATCAAAAACCATACAATACCTAGGAATAAACCTAACCAAAGAGGTGAAAAACCTATACACTGAAAACTATAGAAAGCTTATGAAAGAAATTGAAGAAGGCACAAAAAAATGGAAAAATATTCCACGCTTATGAATTGGAAGAACAAATATTGTTAAAATGTTGACACTACCCAAAGGAATCTACATATTCAAGGCAATCCCTATGAAAATAACATCAGCATTCTTCACAGAGCTAGAACAAACAATCCTAAAATTTGTATGGAACCAGAAAAGACCCTGAGTAACCAAAAAAAAAAAAAAAAATCCTGGAAAAGAAAACCAAAGCTGGAGGAATCACAATTCCAGACTTCAAGATGTACTACAAAGCTGTAATGATCAAGACAGTATGGTACTGACACAAAAACAGACATCTTGAGCAAAGGAACAGAATAGAGAACCCAGAAATGGACCCACAAACATATGGCCAACTAATCTTTCACAAAGGAGGAAAGAATATTCAATGGAATAAAGACAGTCTCTTCAGCAAATGGTGTTGGGAGAACTGGACAGCGACATGCAGAAGATTGAACCTGGACCACTTATACCATATGCAAAAATAAACTCAAAATGGATGAAAGACCTCAATGTAAGACAGGAAGCCATCAGAATCCTAGAGGAGAAAGCAGGCAAAAACCTCTTTGATCTTGTCTGCAGCAACTTCTTACTCAACATGTCTCCACAGGCAAGGGAAACAAAAGCAAAAATGAATTATTGGGACCTCATCAAGATAAAATCTGCACGGCAAAGGAACAATCAGCAAAACTAAAAGGCAACTGACAGAATGGGAGAAGATATTTGCAAAGGACATATCAGATAAAGAGCTAGTATCCAAAATATATAAAGAACTTATCAAACTCAACACCCAAAAAACAAATAATCCAGTGAAGGAATGTGCAAAAGACATGAATAGATACTTTTCTAAAGAAGACATCCAGATGGCTAAGAGACACATAAAAAATTGCTCAACATCACTTATCATCAGAGAAATATAAATCAAAACCACAATGAGATACCACTTCACAACAGTCAGAGTGGATAATATTAACAACTCAAGCAGTGACAGATACTGGAGAGGATGCAGAGAAAGAGGAACGCTTTTGCATTGCTTGTGGGAATGCAAACTGGTGCCGCCACTCCGGAAAACAGTATGGAGGTTCCTCAAAAAATAAAAAATAGAACTACCATATGACCAGCAATTGCACTACTAGGTATTTATCCAAAGGATAGAGGTGTGCTGTTTCAAAGGGGCATATGCATCCCAATGTTTATAGCAGTGCTTTCAACAATAGCCAAAGTATGGAAAAAGCCCAATGTCCATCGACAGATGAATGGATAAAGAAGATGTGGTATATATGTACAATGGAGTATTACTTGGCAATCAAAAAAGAATAAAATCTTGCCATTTGCAGCAATGTGGATGGAACTAAAGTGTATTATGCTAAGTGAAATTAGTCACATGAAAGACAAATATAATATGACTTCACTCATATGTATAATTTAAGATACAAAACATATGAACATAAGGGAAGTGAAGAAAAATAATATAAAAATATGGAGAGGGACAAAACATAAGAGACTCTTAAATATAAACAACAATCTGAGGGTTGCTGGAGGCATTTTCGGTGGGGGGAAGGGCTAAATGGGCAAGGATCATTAAGGAGGACACCTGTTGGGATGAGCACTGAATGTTATATACAGGGGATGAATCACTGGATTCTACTCCTGAAATCATTATTGCACTATATGCTAACTAACATGGATGTAAATTAAAATTAAAAAATAAATAAACAAGCAAGCAAACAACTTGGGGAAAAATTTTTTTGAAGAATATCCATACTGTTTTCCACAGTCAGTGCACCAATTTACATTCTCACCAACAGTGAACAAGGGTTCCCTTTTCTCCCTATCCTCACCAGAATTTATCTTTTGTCTTTTTGATAATAGGCATTCTAACTGGGTTGAGATAATATATCATTGTGCTTTTTATTTTAAATTCCAGTATAGTTAACATATAGTATTATAGTAGTCTTAGGTGTACAATATAGTGATTTAAAAATTCCATACATCACCTGGTGTTCATCATGACAAGTGTAATCGTTTTTTTAAAGTTTATTTTATTTTTTTTTTGACAGAGAGAGAGAAGAATGAGCAGGGAAGGGACACAGAGAGAGAGAGAGAGAAAGAGAGAGAGAGAGAGAGAGAGAGAGAGAGAGAGAGGAAATCCCAAGCAGCCTCCACACTAAAAGCATGGATCCCAATGTGGGGCTCAATCTCATGAACCGTAAAATCATGACCTGAGCCAAAATCAAGGGTAGGACGCTTAACCAGCTGAGCCACCCAGGCGCCCCATGACAAGTGCAATCCTTAATCCTCATCATAGGGAATAATGGGTAAAATAGGTAAAATATCATTGTACTTTTGATTTGCATTTTCCTAATGATCAGTTATGTTGAGCAGCTTTTCATGTACTTGTTAGCCATTTTTATATCTTCTTTGGAAAAATGTCTATACAGTACCTTTCCACATTTTAAAATCAGAGTTTTTTTCGGTATTGAGTTGTAGGTGTTACTTATATATTTTGGATATTAACCCCTTATCAGATATATGGTTTGGCAATATTTTCTCTCATTCCCTAGGTTACCTTTTCACTGTTGACTGTTTTCTTTGCTGTGCAGAAGCTTTTTAGTTTGATGTAATCCCAATATTTATTTTTGCTTATTTGTTTGTGTTTTTGGTGTCATATCTAAGAAATTATTGCCCCAAACAATGTCCAGAAATTTTTCTCTGTTTTTGTCTAGTAGTTTTATACTTTCAGGTCTCATGTTTAAGTTTTTAATTCAGTTTCAGTTGATTTTTGTATATGGTGTAAGGGTCCAAATTCACTTTTTTTTTTCAACGTTTTTTTTGGTTGTTTTTTTTTTTTTTTTTTTTTTTTTTTTGGGACAGAGAGAGACAGAGCATGAACGGGGGAGGGGCAGAGAGAGAGGGAGACACAGAATCGGAAACAGGCTCCAGGCTCCGAGCCATCAGCCCAGAGCCCGACGCGGGGCTCGAACTCACGGACCGTGAGATCGTGACCTGGCTGAAGTCGGACGCTTAACCGACTGCGCCACCCAGGCGCCCCCCAAATTCACTTTTAAGCTTACAGATATCCAATTTTCCCAGCGCCATTGATTGAAGAGACTATCCTCCTATTTGGTGTTCTTGGCACACTTGCCAAAGATCAAATGGGGGTAGAAGCATGGATTTATTTATGTGCTATTTTGCTCCATTGACCTATATGCCTTTTTTATGCCAGTACAGTACTGTTTTTATTTTTATTTATTTTTTTGTTATTTTTTTTGAGAGAGAGAGGCAGACAGACACAGACATGAGCGGGGGTGGGTATGGGGGCAGAGGGAGAGGGAGACACAGAATCCAAAGCAGGCTCCCAGTTCCGAGCTGTCAGCACAGAGCCTGATGCGGGGCTCAAACCCACAAACCGTGAGATCATGACCTGGGCCGAAGTCGGACGCCCAACTGACTGAGCCACCCAGGCGTCCCTATAGTACTGTTTTTAGTACTATAACATTGTAATATATTTGGATACAGGAAATATGATGTCTCTAGCTTTTTTCTTATTGCTCTAGATTGCTTTAGCTATTTAGGATCTTTTGTGGTTCCATATGAATTTTAGAATTGTTTTTTTTTTTTTTTTCTATTTCTGTAAGGAATCACACTGGTATTTTGATCAGGATTACATTGAAACTGTAGATGGCTTTGATAATATTAATTTGATAATATTAACAGTTATAATCCATGAACATGGGAGATCTATCAATTTATCTATGTCTTATTTAATTTCCTTCATTAATGTTTCATAATATTTATTGTACAAGTATTTCACCTCTTTGGTTAAGCTTATTCCCACATATTTTATTCTTGTTGTTGCTATTGTGAATGGGTTTTTTTTTTTCTTAATTTCTCTTACAAACAGTTCATTGTTTATGTATAGAAACCCAACTGGTTGTTGTATGTTGATTTTACATCCTACAGCTTTACAGAATTCACTTAGTAGTTCTAACAATTTTGCTGAGGCTTCAAGTGTCCATATATAGATGAATGGATAAAGATGTGTATGTATATACACACAATGGAATATTTTTCAGCCATGAAAAAGAACGAAATGTTGCCATTTGCAACAACACGGATGGAGCTGGACAGTATAATACTAAGCCAAATAAGTCAGTCAGAGAAAGATAAGTACCTTATGATTTCACTCATATGTGGAATTTAAGAAACAAAACATGGGCAAGGAAAAAAGAGAGAAAAAAACCAAGAAACAGACTCTTAATTATAGAGAACAAACTCATGGTTAGTATTGGGGAGGCGGGTGGGGATGGGTTAAGGAGTGAACTTGTCATGATAAGCACCAGATGATGCATGTAATTGTTGAATCACTACACTCTACACCTAAAACTAATATAACACCATATTTTGGCTACACTGCAATTAAAATTAAAAAAATTAGAAAAACTTGTTGAGGCTTTAGGGTTTTCTATGTATATGATTATGTCATCTGCAGAGAAAATTTTACTTTTTTTCTTCTAATTTGGATGCTTTTTATTTCTTTTTCTTGCCTAATTACTTTGGCTAGGATTTCCAGTATTATGTTGAAAATAAGTGGTGAGGGGCGCCTGGGTGGCTCAGTCGGTTAAGGGGCCAACTTCGGCTCAGGTCATGATCTCGCGGTCCGTGAGTTCGAGCCCCGCGTCGGGCCCTGTGCTGACAGCTCAGAGCCTGGAGCCTGTTTCAGATTCTGTGTCTCCCTCTCTCTGACCCTCCCCCGTTCATGCTCTGTCTCTCTCTTTCTCAAAAATAAATAAACATAAAAAAAATTAAAAAAAAAAGAAAATAAGTGGTGAGAGTAGGAATCTTTACCTTGTACCAGCTTTTAGAAAGCAAACTTTCAGTTTTTGCCATTAATTATGATGTTAGCTATGGACTTTTCATATGGCCTTTATTGTCTTAAGGTAAGACCCTTATGTTCCTATTTTGTTAAAAGTTTTGATGATTGGTTATTGTTGAACATTATGAAATACTTTTTCTGAATCTATTGAGATGATCATGTTTTTCCTTTCACTTTGTTAATGTGTTGTATCAGAATGATCAATTTATCTATGTTGAACCACTCTTGCATTTCTGGGGTAAATACTTCTTGGTTATGATATATGATCTTTTTAATGTACTACTGAATTGAGTTTGCTAGTATTTTACTAGGGATTTTTGCATTCATGTTTGTCAGGAATACTGGCCTGTGCTTTTCTTTTCTTGTAGTATCTTTGCCTGGTTTTGTCTGGTTTGGTATCTAAACTTTGGAAGAATTTAGAGAGGACTGATATTAATTTTCTTTGAATGTTTGGTAGCATTCACCCATGGTATCAGTAAAGCCATCAGGTCCTGGACCTTTCTTTCTTGGAAGGCTGGTGATTACTGATTCAGTCTCCTTATTTGTTACTGGTCTATTCATGTTTTATATTTCTTCCTGATTTATTTTTAATAGTTTGTATGTTTCTAGGAATTTATCTGTTTATTTTAGGATATCTAATTTGTCATAGTAGTTTCTTGTGATCCTTTTTATTTTGGAGGTATCTATTTTAATGTCTATTCTTTCATTTCTGACTTTTTTTGAACCTTATTTTCTTAGTTAAATTCTGTTCACCCTTTCAAAAAGATCACCACTTTGTTTTGTTAACTTTTATAATTTTTGTTCATTTGATTTAGTTCTTCTCTAATCTTTATTATTTCTTCACTGCTACTAAATTTGGGCTTAGTTTCTTGTTTTTCTAGTTCCTTGAGGTGTAAAGTTAGGTTGTTTATTTGAGCTCCTTTTTTTCTAATGGAGGTATTTACTATAAACTTCCTTCTTACACATGCTTTTGTTACACGCCTAAGTTTTGGTATAGTTTATCGTCATTTGTGTTTTTCTAAATATATTTCAAAATTCCCTTTGGATTTCCTCTTTGACCCAATTGTTCAAAAGTGTTTAGGGGCACCCGGCTAGCTCAGTTGGAAGAGCATGCAACTCTTGATTTGGGGGTTGTGAGTTTGAGCCCCACAATGGGTGTAGAGATTACTTAAGTGAATAAATAAAAACTTGTCCAAAAAAGTGTACTAGGAGGAGTTAAGATTGTGGAGGCATAGGGGGACCCTAGGATTGTCTTGTCCCTTGCATATAGCTAGATAAATATCAAATCATTTTGAACATTGAAGAAATCAATCTGAGAGCTAAGAGAGCAAAACTGCACAACTAGAGATAGAAAAAATGGCCACATCATGAAAGGAGAAAGAATACAACAGGCTTTCATAACAATCACACACACACAAAACCAGTGACCCAGACAAAATGACAAGAAGGAGAAGTTCACCCCAAAAGAAAGAACCGGAAAAAGCCATGACCAGGGATTTAATCGTTACAGATACAAATAATATGGCTGAACAAGATTTAAAACAATAATCATAAGGATACTAGCTGTATGTGAGAAAAACACAAAAGACACTAGAGGCTCCTTTATTGCAGAGATAAAAGAACTAAAAAACTAGTCAGGCAAAAATTTAAAAATGCCATGACAATGAGATGGATGGAGCAGAGGAGTGAATCAGTGATATACAAAATAAACTTATGGAAAATAATAAAGCTGACAAAAAGAGGGAAAGAAAAGTATTGGATCACAAATATAGAATCAGGGAACTCAGCCACTACTTAAAGCATAATAACATTTGTATCATAGGAGTCCCAGAGGAATAAGAAAGAAAAGGGAGCAGAAGGTTCATTTGAGCAAAGTAAAGCTGAAAAGTTCCCAATCTGGAGACAGAAAAAGACATCGAAATCTAAGAAGCACAGAGAACTCCCATTAAATTCAACAAAAGCCCTCCTTCACCAAAACACATCATAGTCAAATTCACAAAATACACAGACAAGGAGAGAACCCTGAACGCAACAAGGGTAAAAAAGTCCTTAACCCACAAGGGAAGACAGGTCAGGTTCACAGCAGATCTGCCCCAGAAGCTTGGCAAGCCAGAAGGGAGTGGTGTGATATATTCAACATGCTGAATGGGAAAAATATGCAGCCACTAATACTTTATCCAGTAAAGCTGTAATTAAGAATAGAAGAAGAGATGAAGAATTTCCCAAACAAAAACTAAAGGAATTCAGTAATACTAAACCAGCACTTTAAGAAATATTAAAGGGGACACATTGGGGGGGAAATACCAAAACCAACAAAGACTAGAAAAGAACAGAGAGCACGACCAGAAACACAAACTTTACAGGTAACACAATGGCACTAAACTGTTATCTTTCATTAATCACTCTGAATGGAAATAGATAAATTCTCCAATCAAAAGACATAGGGTATCAGAATGGATGAAAAAACAAGACTCATCTATATGCTTCCACAAGAGACTCATTTTAGACCTAAAGACATCTGCAGGTGGAAGGTAAGGAAATAGAGAATCATCTATCATGCTAATGGACACCAAAAGAAAGCTGGAGTAGTCATACTTATATCAGACAAATTACATTTTAAATGGAAGAGACAAAGAAGGGCATTATATCATAATTAAAGGGTCTATCCATCCAGAAGATTTAACAATTTTAAGTATTTATGCCCCTAACATGAAGCACCCAAATATATAAATCAATTAATAACAAACATAAAGAAACTCATTTACAATAATACAATAATAGCAGGGGACTTTAACACCTCACTTACAGCGATGGACAGATAATTTAAGCAGAAAATCAACAAGGAGGGGCGCCTGGGTGGCTCAGTCAATTAAGCATCCAACTTTGGCTCAGGTCATGATCTCAGTTTGTGAGTTCAAGTCCCACGTTAGGCTCTGTGCTGAGAGATCAGAGCCTGGAGCCTATTTCATATACTGTGTCTCCCTCTCTCCCTTTCCCTCCCCCACTCATGCTCGCTCACTTACTCTCTTTCTCTCTCTCTTAAAAATAAATAAACATTGAAATTGGCAGGCCATAATGGAGTGGCAGGAAATAGTCAATGTGCTGAATAGGAAAAAAAAATATGCAGCCAAGAATCCTTTATCCAGCAAGGCTGTCATTCAGAATAGAAGGAGAGATAAAGGCTTCCCCAGACAAACAAAAGCTGAAGTTCATGACCACTAAACCAGTCCTGGAGACTATGAGTGGAACACTACAAACACTAGAAATGACCAGAAACATCACCATAAGCATGAAACCTACAGATAACACAATGACATTAATCCATATCTTTCAATAATAACTCTGAATGTAAATGGAATAAATGCTCTGATCAAAAGACATAGGGTATCAGAATGGATAAAAAAAATGAGATCCATCTATATGCTGTCTACAAGAGACCCATTTTATACCTGAGGACACCTTCAGATTGAAAGTAAGGGGATGGAGAACTATCTTTCATGCTACTGGAAGTCAAAAGAAAGCTGGAGTAGCCATACTTATATCACACAAACTATATTTTAAACTAAACGCTGTAACAAGAGCTGAAGAAGAGCATTATATAATAATTATGGGGTGTATCCATTAAGAAGAGCTACAATTGTAAATGTTTATGCCCCCAATTTGGCACACCCAAATACATTAATCAATTAATCATAAACATAAGAATCTTATTGAGAGGAATACTGTAATTGCAGGGGACATTAATACTCCACTTACAACAATGGACAGATCATCTAGGTAAAAATTCAATAAAGAAACAATGGCCTTGAATGATACACCGAACCAGACGGACTTGACAGATATACTCAGAACTTTTCATCCAAAAGCAGCAGAATACACATTCTTTTGAGTGTACATGGAACATTCCCCATGATAGACCACATATTTGGTCACAAAACAGCCCTCAATAAATATAAAAGAACTGAGATCATACCATGCATATTCTCTGATCACAACAATATTAAACTTGAAATCAACCACAAGAAAAAATTTGGAAAGCATCCAAATGCATGGGTGTTAAAGAACATCCTACTAAATAATGAACTGGTTCAACCAGGCAATTAAAGAAGAAATTTTAAAATATATGGAAACAAATGAAAATGAAGACATGACAGTCCAAACCCTTTGGGATGCAGCAAAGGCAGTCCTAAGAAGAAAATACATTGCAATTCATCCCTATCTCTAGAAACAAGAAAAATCCCAAATACAGAATCTAACAACACACCTAAAGGAACTAGAAGAAAAACATCAAAGAAACCCCAAAAGCAGCAGAAGAAGAGAAATAATAAAGGTTAGAGAAGAAATAAACAATATAGAATAAAAAAACCCAGAACAGATCAATGAATCTAAGAGCTGGTTTTTAAAAAAAAAATAAGCAAAGTTGATAAACTCCTAGCCAGACTACTCAAAAAGAAAAGAGAGAGGACCCAAATAGATAAAATCATGAATGAAAGAGGACAGATCACAACCAACATCACAGAAATGCAAAAAATTATCAGAGAATACTATGAAAATTTTATGCCAACAAACTGGACAACCTGGAGGAAATGGACAAATTCCCAGACACCCACACACTACCAAAACTCAAATGGGAAGAAATAGAAAATTTCAAGAGACCCATAACCAGCGAAGAAATTGAATTAGTTATAAAAAATCTCCCAACATATAAAAATCTTGGAGAAGATGACTTCCCAGGGAAATTCTACCAGACACTTGAATAGAGTTAATACCTATCCTTCTGAAGCTGTTCCAAAAAATAGAAGTGGAAGGAAAGCTTCTGGACTCATTCTATGAAGCCCATATTACCTTCATTCTAAACCAGAGAGAAACCCCACTAAAAAGGAGAATTACAGGCCAATATTCCTGATGAACATGGATGCAGAAACTCTCAACAAGGTACTAGCAAATCAAATTCAACAGTATATCAAAATAATTACTCACCATGATCAAGTGGGATTCATTCCTGGGCTGCAGAGCTGGTTCAATATTTGAAAATCAATCAATGGGATACACCACATTAATAAAATAAAAGATAAGAACCATATAACCCTGTCAATAGATGCAGAAAAAGCATTTGACAAAATACAGCATCATTTCTTAATAAAAACCCTCAAGAAAGTCGGGATAGAAGGAACATACCTTAACATCAAAAAAATCATATATGAGAAGCCCACAGCTAATACCATCCTCAATTAGGAAAAACTGAGAGCTTTCCCTTGAGATCAGGAACACAGCAGGGATGTCCACTCTCACCAGTGGTGTTTAACATATTGCTGGAAGTCCTAGCATAAACAATCAGACAAAAAAATGAAATAAAATGCATCCAAATTGGCAAAGAAGTCAAACTTCCACTTTTTGCAGATGACATGATAGTCTATATGGAAAACCTGAAAGACTCCACCAAAAAGCTGCTAGAACTGATATATGAATTCAGCAATGTCGCAGAATAAAAAATCAATGTACAGAAATCAATTGCATTTCTATACACCAATAATGAAGCAACAGAATATCAAGAAATTGATCCAGTATACAATTGCACCAAGAACCATAAAATACTTAGGAATAAACCCAAGCACAGATGTAAAAGATCTGCATAGTGAAAAGTAAAGAAAACTTATGAAGGAAATTTATGGAGACACAAAGAAATGGAAAAATATTCCATGCTCCTGTATTGGTGGACAAATATTTTTAAAATGTCAATACTACCCAAAGGAATCTACACATTCAAAGCAATCCCAATCAAAATCGCACCAGCATTTTTCTCAAAGCTAAAACAAACAATTGTAAAATGTGTTTGGAACCACAAAAGACCCCGAAGAGCCAAAGTAATATTGAAGAAGAAAACCAAAGCTGGAGGCATTACAATCCCAGACTTTAGCCTCTACTACAAAGCTGTAATCAACAAGACAGTATGGCATTGGTACAAAAACAGACACATAGACCAATGGAATAGAATAGAGAACCCAGAATTGGACCCACAAATGTATGGTCAACTAATCTTTGCCAAAGCAGGAAACAGCATCCAGTGGAAAAAAGATAGTGTCTTTAGCAAATCGTGCTGGGAGAATTGGACAGCAACATGCAGAAGAATAAAACTGGACCACATTCTTACATCATACACAAAAATAAACTCAAAATGGATGAAAGACCTAATTGTGAGACAGGAAACAATTAAAACTTTAGAGGAGAAAACAGGCAACAACCTCTTTGACCTCAGTCGCAGCAATTTCTTTCTCAACACGTCTCTGAAGGCAAGGGAAATAAAAGGAAAAATGAAGTATTGGGACCTCATCAAGATAAAAAGCTGCTGCACTGCAAAGGAAACAATCAGCAAAACTAAAAGGCAACCGACGGAATGGGAAAAGATATTTGCAAATGACATATCAGATTAAAGGCTAGTGTCCAAAATCTATAAAGAATTTACCAAACTCAACATCCAAAAACCAAATAATCCAGTGAAGAAATGGGCAGAAGACATGAATAGACACTTTTCCAAAGAAGACATCCAGATGCCCAATAGACATCTGAAAAGATGCCCAACATCATTCATCATCAGGGAAATAAAAATCAAAACCACATTGAGATACCACCTCACACCTGTCAGAAAGGCTAACATTAACAACTCAGGAAACAACAGATGTTGGTGAGGATGTGGAGAAATGGGAACCCTCTTGCACTGTTGGTGGGAATACAAACTGGTACAGCTGCTCTGGAAAACAGTGTGGAGGTTCCTCAAAAAATTAAAAATAGAACTACCCTAAGACCCAGAAATGGCACTACTAGGAATATATCCAAAGGGTACAGGAGTTCTGATTCATACGGGAACTTGTACTCCAATGTTTATAGCAATGCTTTCAACAACAGCCAAATTATGGAATGAGCCCAAATGTCCATCAACTGATGAATGGATAAAGACAATGTGGTTTATATTTATAATGGAATACTACTTGGCAGTAAGAAAGGATGAAGTCCTGCCATTTGCAACAATATGGTGGGAACTGGAGGGTACTATGCTAATTAAAATAAGTCAGTCAGAGAAAGATATCATGTTTTCACTCATATATGAAACTTGAGAAAGTTAACAAAGACCATGGGGGAAGAAAAAGGGAAAAATAATTTCAAACAGAGAGGGAGGCAAACCATAAGGGACTCTTGAATACAGAGAACAAACAGGGTTGATGGGGGTGAGCAGGGGATGGGGAAAATGGGTGATGGGCATTTAGTAGGGCACTTTTTGGGATGAGCACTGACTGTTGTATGTAAGCAATGAATCATGGGAATCTACCCCCAAAAGCAAGAGCACACTGCATACAATGTATGTTACTTAACTTGACAATAAATTATGTTAAGTAAATAAGTAAATGAATAACCATTTAAAAAATTTAAAAAAAAAAGAAAATCAACAAAGAAACAATAGTTTTAAATGACACACTGGACCAGATAGACTTAACAGATATAGTCAGAACATTTCATCTTAAAGCAGCAGAATACATACTCTTTTTGAGTACACATGGACTATTCTCAAGATTACATCACTTACTGGGTCACAAACCAGACTGCAACAAGTATAAAACCATTGAGATCATACCATACATGTTTTCAGACCACAATGCTATTAATATTGAAGTCATCCACTAGAAAAAAATTGGAAAGACCACAAATACATAGAAATTAAAGAATATCCTACTAAAGATTTAATGGGTTAACCAGGAAATCACAGAAGAAATAAAAAAAGTACATGGAAGCAAATGAAAATGAAAACATGACAGTCCAAAACCTTTGGGATGCAGCAAAGGCAGTCCTAAAAGGGAAGTATATTAAAGTACAGGCCTACCTCAAGAAGCAAGAAAAGTCCCAAATATACAATGTAACATTACACTTTAATGAGCTACAAAAGGAACAGCAAATAAAGCCAAAAGTCAGTAGAAGAAGGGAAATAATAAAGATTAGAGCAGAAATAAACCATATAGAAAAAAAAATACACAGTAGAACAGATCAATGAAACTAAGATCTGGTTCGTTGAAAGAATTAACAAAATTGATAACTCCCTAGCCAGAATTATCAAAAGGAAAAAGATAAATGACACAAAATCATGAATGAAAGAGGAGAGATCAAAGCTAACATCACAGAAATACAAACAATTAAAAGAGAATATTAGGGAAAATTATATGCCAACAATTTGGGCAATCTGGAAGAAATGAAAAAATTCCTAGAAACATACAAACTATCAAAACAGAAACAGAAAGATATAGAAAATATGAGCAGACCCCTGTCCAGCAAAGAAATTGAATCATTAATAAAAAAAAAAAATCTCCCAACAAACAAAAGTCCTGGGCCCGATGGCTTCCCAGGGGAATTTTACAAGGAATACTACTTGGCAATGAGAAAGAATGAAATCTGGCCATTTGCAGCAACGTGGATGGAACCGGACAGTATTATGCTAAGTGAAACAAGCCAGGCAGAGAAAGATAGATACCATATGTTTCACTCATATGTGGATCTTCAGAAACTTAACAGAAGGCCATGGGGGAGGGGAAGGGGGGAAAATGTTACAGAGAGGGAGGGAGGCAAACCACAAGGGACTCTTAAGGACTGAGAGCAAACTAAGTGTAGATGGGGGGTGGGGGAGAGGGGAAAGTGGGTGATGGGCAAGGATGATGGCACTTGTTGGGATAAGCACTGGGTGTTTTATGGAAACCAATTTGACAATAAATTATATTTTTAAAAAAAGTTAATACGTTCTTCTCAAACTGTTCCAAAAAATAGAAATTGAAGGAAACTTCCAAGCTCATTCTATAAGGTTAGCATTACCTTGATTCCAAGACCTTGATTCCAGACAAAGACCTCACTAAAAAGGGGAATTACAGGCCGATATCCCTGATGAACGTAGATGCAAAAATTCTCAATAAGATACTAGCAAATCAAATCCAACAGTACATTAAAAGAATGATTCACCATGATCAAGTGGGATTTATTCCTGAAATGCAGGGGTGGTTCAATATTTGCAAATAAATCAACATGATACACCACATTAATAAAAGAAAGGATAACAACCATATGATCCTCTCAATAGATGCATTAAAAGCATGTGACAAAGTACAGCATTCATTATTGATAAAAAAAAAACCTCTCAACAAAGTAGGTATAGATGCAACATACCTCAACATCATAAAAGCCATATACAAAAGACCTATAACTAATACCATACTCAATAGGAAAAACTGACAGCTTTTCCTCTATGGTCAAGAACAAGACAGGGATGTTCACTTTTATCATTACTATTTAACATTGTAGTGGAAGTCTTAGCTTCAGCAATCAGACAAAAAAAGAAATAAAAGGCATCCAATTAGGCAAGGAAGAAGTCAAATTTTCACTATTTGTAGACGATATGATACTCCATGTAGAAAACCTGAAAGGGGGCACCTGGTGGCTCCATCAGTTAAGTGTCCAGCTCTTCGTTTTGACTCAGGTCATGATCTCACAGTTTGTAAGATCCAGCCCTGAACTGGGTTCAGTGCTGACAGTGTGGAGCCTACTTGGGGTTCTCTCTCCTCTCTCTAGCCCCTCTCTCCACTCATGCTCTCTCTCTTTCTCAAAAGAAATAATAAATGTTTTTTTTTAAAGAAAAGGAAACCTGAAAGACTCCATCAAAAATTTGCTAGAACTAATACTTGAATTTAGCAAAGTTTCAGGATATAAAATCAACATATAGAAGTCTGTTGCATTTCTATACCCCAATAATGAAGCGGAAAAAAAAAAAGAAATCAAGGAATTGATCCCATTTACACTTACACCAAAAACCATAAGATACCTATGAATAACCTTAACCAAAGAGGTAAAAGATCTGTACTCTAAAAACTATAGAACAGTTATGAAAGAAATTGAAGAGGATACAAAGAAATGGGAAAATATTCCATGCTCATGGATTGGAAGAACAAACATTGTTAAAATGTCTATACTTCCTAAAGCAATCTACACATTTAATGCAATCCCTATCAAAATACCACCAGCATTTTTCACAAAACTAGAAAAAACAATCTAAAATTTGTATGGAACCACAAAAGACCCCGAATAGCCACAGAAATCCTGAAAAAGAAAAGCAAAGTGGGAGGCATCATGATTCCAGACTTCAGGCTATATTATAAAGCTGTAGTCATCAAGACAGTATGGTATGGGCACAAACACAGACACATAGATCAATGGAACAGAATAGAAAAGCCAGAAATGGACCCATAAGTATATGGTCAACTAATTTTCCACAAAGTGGGAAAGAATATCCAATGAAAAAAAATGACATTCTTTTCAACAAATGATGTTGGGAAAACTGGACAGGAACATGCAAAAGAATGAAACTGGACTACTTTCTTACACCATACCAAAAATAAATTCAAAATGGATTAAATACCTAAATGTGAGATAGGAAACCACCAAAATCCAAGAGAAGAGCACAGGCAGCAACTCTTTGACCTTGGTTAGAGCAAGTTCTTACTAAGCAAGAGAAACAAAACCAAAAAGAAACTATTGGAACTTCATCAAAATAAAAAGCTGCACAGTGAAGGAAATAATCAACAAAACTAAAAGGCAACCTATGGAATGGGAGAAGATATTTGCAAATGACATATCTGAAAAGGATTAATATACAAAATATGTAAGAACTTATCAAACTCAACACTCAAAAAACAAATAACCCAGTTAAGAAATGGGCAGAAGACATAGACACTTTTCCAAAGAAGACACCCAGATTGCCAACAGACACATGAAAAGATGCTCCACGTCACTCATCATAAGGGAAATACAAATCAAAACCATGATGAGATACCACCACACACCTGTCAGAATGGCTAAAATCAACAACACAAGTAACAACAGGTGTTGGTGAGGATGCTGAGAAAGAGGAACACTTTTGCACTGTTGGTAGGAATGCAAACTGGTGCAGCCACTCTGGAGAACAGTATGAAGGTTCCTCAAAATGTTAAAAATAGAACTACCCTACATCCCAGCAATTGCACTAATAGGTATTTACCCAAAGACTACAAAAATACAGATTCAAAGAGGGTACATGCCCCCTGATATTTATAGCAGCATTATCAACAGTAGCCAAACTATTGAAAGTGTGCAAGTGTCCATAGAGTGATGATATAATATATAATATATAATATATAATATATAATATATATGTATTATATATATATATATATATATATATATATATATATATATATAATGGAATATTATTTAGCCATCAAAGATAATGAAATCTTGCTATTTTCAATGATGTGGATGGAGCTAGAGGGTATTATGCTAACCAAAATAAGCTAATTAAAGAAAGACAAATACTATATGATTTCACTCGTGTAGAATTTAGGAAACAATGCAGATGAGCATGTGGGAAGGGAAAAAAAAGGAGAGAGGGAAATAAATCCTAAGAGACTTTTAACTACAGAGAACAAATTGAGAGTTGATTGAGGGAGGTGAGGGGGGGAATGGGCTAAATAGGTGATGGGAATTAAGGTGGGCACTCATTATGATGAACACTGGGTGTTATATGTAAGTGATGAATCACTAATTCTTTTCCTGAAATCAATATTACACTATATGTTAACTAACTAGAATTTAAGTAAAAATTTGGGGAAAAATAAAAAATAAAAAAGTGTACTGTTTAGTTTCCATATATACATGAATTTGCCCATTTTATTGCTGTTATTTATCTCATTCCATTATGGTCAGAAGAGATACTTAGAGTGATTTCTATTTTCTTTTTTTTTTTAATTGAGAGATAGAGTGTGTGGAAGTGAGTGGGAGAGGGGCAGAGGGAGGGAGGGAGAGAGAGAGAGAGAGAGAGAGAGAGAGAGAAGAATCTTAAGCAGTTTCCACACCCAGAATGGAGCCCTACGTGGGGCTCAATCTCACAACTGTAAGATGATGACCTAAGCTGAAATCAAGAGTCATTTAACCAACAGCCACCCAGATGCCCCTGATTTCTATTTTCTTAAACTTGTCAAGACTTGTTTTGTGACATAATTTGTTACTATCCTGGAGAATGTTCCATGCACCCTCAAGAAAAATGTGTCTTGCAGCTGTTGAGTGGAAATTTCTGTATATGTCAGTTAGGTCCATTGGGTCAATAGTGTTATACAAGTCAACTGTTTATTAATTTTCTGTCTTCAGGTTTTATACATTATTGTAAGTACACTATTGAAGTTCCCTATAATTATTGTATTGATGTCAATTTCTGCTTTCAGATCTGTCATTATTTGCTTCATCTATTTAGGTACTCTGATGCTGGGTACATATATTTTTATAACTGTATTTTTCTGTTGAATTGACCCTTTTATCATTATATAATGCCCTTCTTTGTCTCTAGAAACAGTTTTAGACTTAAAGTATAATTTGTCTGATATAAGCATATAAGTATATCATATAGGCATATGATATAAGTACCTCTGCTTTCTTTTGATTGCCATTTGCAATCAAAACAGACTATATTTTTTAGTCTGTTCCCTTTTAGCCCATAATTTCTTCAATTCTAAAGTGAGCCTTGTATACAGTGTTATTTCTGGATCTTACTTTTTTTTGCATTCAGGTACTCCATGTCTTTTCTAAGTTTTAATTTAAATTCCAGTTAGTTAATATACAGACTAATATTAGTTTAAGAAGTACAGGTCAGTAATTCCACACTTCCATACAGCATTCAGGTCTCATCACAAGTGCACTCCTTAATCCTCATCACCTATTTAGCCCATCACCCCCATCCACCTCCCCTCTGGTAATGATTAGTTTGTTCTCTTTAGTTAGGAATGTGTTTCTTAGTTTCTCTCTCTCTCTTTTTCCCCTATGCTCATTTGTTTTGTTTCTTAAATTCTACATATAAGTGAGATCATATGGTATTTTTCTTTCTTTGACTGACCTATGGGGAAAACTGCACTGTTGATGGGAATGAAAACTGGTGCAGCCACTCTGGAAACCAGTATGGCGGTTGCTTGGAAGCTTAAAAATAGAACTACCCTATGATCTAGCGATTGCACTCCTAGTATTTACCTAAAAGATACAAAAATTACAGATTCAAAGGGGTACATGCACCCCATGTTTATAGTAGCATTATCTACAATAGCCAAAATTTTAAAACAGCCCGAGTGTATGTCAACTAATGAATGGATATACATATATACACACACACATAATGGAATATTACTCAGCCATAGAAAAAAATGAAATCTTGCCATTTGCAATGACATGGTGGAGCTAGAGAGTATTACAGTCCATATCTTTTGATTGATGACTTTAATCTATTTACATTTAAAGTGATTGTTGGTGAAGACTATTACCACTCTGATATTTGTTTTCTATATGTATTTCAGTTGTTTTGACTCTGTTTTCTTTTCTTGTCTTTTTTTTTATTGTTTGATGATTATTTTTTTTTGCAGAGATTTGTTTTGGTTTTCTTCTCTATCTTTTATGTATCTATCATAGGTGTTTTTCCGGGGGGAGGCAGCTCAAGACTTGTATAAAATATCTCATAGTTATAACATTCTATTTTAAGTTGCTAACAATTTAGCTTCAATAGCACACAAAAATATTACACTGTTACTCACCCCACCAAACGCATATACTTTGTGTTCTTATACACAGAGTTTGCTTATTTTTATGTTACGTATGTATCCATTAACAAATTTTTACCTACTAACTTTTATTTTAAGGTTATAAGGAATTTATTCACTACATAAATTAACACATAAATTGCCATTGTTATATTGATCCTTCTACAGATATATATTTACATTGACTTGTGAGCTTTATGCTTTCATAAGCATTCATATTGTTTAGCGTGTTTTTATTTCAATTTGAAGAACTCCTCTAAGCATTTCTTGTACCCATCTTTAAGGCAGGTCTAGTGGTGACAAACTCCCTCAGTTTTTGTTTGGGAAAGACTTTACCTCTCCTTCATTTGAAAGGATAATTTTACCAGGTATAGTATTCTTGTATGTAAGTTTTTTTTTCTTTCAGCACTTTGATTACATCATCTCACTCTTTCCTGGTGGGGAAGATATATATTGAAAAAAACTGCTTATAGTCCTATTAGGGCTCCCTTATATGTAATAGGTTACTTTTCTCTTGCTGCCTTCAAAATTCTCTTTGTTCTTGACTTTTAACAATTTGATTATGTCTTGGTGTAGTCTTCTTTGTGAAGAGATCTTGTATGAAGTCTTTTGAGCTTCATGAACTTGTATTTCCAACTTTCTCCCAAGATTTGGGGAGTTTTCAACCATTATTTCTTTAAATAGCTTTCTGCCCCTTTCTCTTTTTTTCTTGGATTCCCATAATGCATATATTTGTTTGCTTTTATCCATGCTTTTTCATTATTTTTTTCTCTTCTGACTGATTTCAAATGACCTGTTTGCAGATTCTTTCTTTTGCTTGATAAAGTCTGCTGTTAAAGCTCCCTGCTGCATTTTTCATTTCATTTATTGTATTATTCAGCTCAAAAATTTGGCTCTTTTTTAATGATTTCTTTTGTTGAGGTTCTCATTTTGTTCATGTATTATTTTCCTGGTTTCACTGAATGATCCATCTGTGCTCTCTTGGAGCTCACTGAACTTCCTTAAAACAATTACTTTGACTTCTCTTTCAGGAAATTCATAGATCTTTATTTCTTTGATGTCAATTACCAGAAAACTATTGTTAATTCTTTGGTTGTGTTCTGTTTTTTTGATTTTTTTTTGTATTTTTGGTACCATTGCATTGATGTCTGCACACTTGATGGAGCAGTCACCTCTTTCAGACTTTACAGGTTCTCTTTGGGGATAAAGACTTATCTATAGGTGGTTGTGAGGATATCAATTTGGGTTGGATATGGCGGCTCTGGTTTCAAGGTGTGCAGCAGCAGTTCCTGCTTTAGGAAGGGCACAGCAGCAAAGTTTCAGTGGAGCTCCATCAGCTGAGGCCAGTGTTGGTCAAGGCTGTGGGATTCCACAATGGTGGTAAGAGCTGTTGTGCTCCTTGATGGTGAAGGCTCCTTGGTTATCCTGTTCTCCTTTTTCTCTACAAAGGAAGTCATTGCCAAGAAGATCCCTATTATTGTTGAGTTCAGTGTGTGGGCACACACGTGTCTGTAGGTGCCTGAATCAGGGTCACAAACACATTTGCAGTGGCAATGGTGTTGATGTCTGGGCTGTGGGCACCTGCAGAGTGGCCATGGCACTGGGGTTGGAGTTCAGGGTCATCCATAAAAACTGGTATTATGGACTGGGGCACAGGTGTATTTATCATGATGCCCTGGTGTGTGTGGCATGGGTGTGTGCTGAGCAGCCATGGAGCTGGAGTCCAGGATGTGTGTACGGTTGCAGGAGTGGAGGTTGTGATTCTGGTTGTAGGGAGGATCAAGATGCAGTGTTGACAGCTTAGTGGGGTGCATGCAGTGGCACTTCCCCAGTGTAGGCACAGTGGTAGCAGCTTTTTCAGGGACATTAATGCAATAGCTCTCTTGGGGAGCATCACAGCAGCATGGGCTCCAGGTAACTGATTGTTTTAGCATCAATAAACTCTGTAGAGCATCTCCATGGTGGAAGTTGCATGTGTCCACAGCATTGATGAGGACTGTTGGAATTCTTCTGCTCTCCTTTTCCCTTATGGAGGGAAGTCAGACTAAGGGGATTCTTTTTGGCCCCAAGCTCCCGCCAGACTGGAGGCTGGGGCAATGCATGTAAATAACTAGCTATGCTTTTCTACATGGCCATTCTGTCTCTGTGCTCCATAGAGTTTCTACAGCTTCTTTATTGTATTCTGGAGCTCTTTCAGAGCTATTCTAGCTAGGATGTACCTCTTTATTTGTTGTTCTGGATGTTTTTGTGGGAGAGAGGATGAGCATTGGGACCTCCTAATCCACAATCTTTCTGATGTCACTATGAAAAATTAATTTTTTATACAACATTCTCAGAAGCAGTTCCTTAAATAGTTTGCTTTAAATGCTTCTAGTAACAGGAAGGTTTCTACCACAAGGGGCAGCAGATGCCATTCTTGTAGCACAAACTGAAATGTTAGAAAGTTATTCTACTAGGCCAAAGACTAGAAAAACGGTCTAACATTTAGAACTTTAACAACTGAATGGACTCTTTTGTAAGAATCTTAGTTCTCCATCTTTGGAAGCATTCAAATAAAGGCTGCATGACTTGATCTAAAGATGCTTTGAGTGGAAGATGGCAGCGTAGGAGGACGCTGGGCTCATTGCACGTCCTGCTGATCACTTAGATTCCACCTACACCTGCCTAACTAACCAAGAAAACCACCAGAAGACTAGCAGAACGGAGTCTCCGGAGCCAAGCGGAGTCAAGAGGCCCACAGAAGAGGGTAGGAAGGGCGGCGAGGCGGTGCGTGCTCCACGGACTGGCAGGAGGGAGCCGGGGAGAAGGGGCAGCCTGCCGGCCAAGCAGAGCCCCCAAGTCTGGCTTGCAAAAGCGGAGGGTCCGGACAGAGTGTGTTCCGACAGCAAGCGCGACTTAGCATCTGGGAAGTCATAAGTTAACAGCTCTGCTCAGAAAGCGGGAAGGCTGGAGGACAAAGGGAGGGAGAGTTGCTGAGCCCCCGGACTACAGAGCTCAGTTTGTTGGGGAACAAAGGAGCTCACCAGCGCCATCTCCCTCGCCCATCCCCCAGCCAAAATCCCAAAGGGAACCAGTTCCTGCCAGGGAACTTGCTTGATCCGAGCAAACACCCAACTCTGTGCTTCTGCAGAGCCAACCCTCCGGCAATGGGTCTGACTCCCTCCCGCTGCCACAGGGCCCCTCCTAAAGTGGATCACCTAAGGAGAAGCAAGCTAAGCCTGCCCCTCCTGCCCCCGTGAACCTTGCCTACACACCCCAGCTAATACGCCAGATCCCCAGCACCACAAGCCTGGCAGTGTGCGAGTAGCCCAGACAGGCCATGCCACCCCACAGTGAATCCCACCCCTAGGAGAGGGGAAGAGAAGGCACACACCTGTCTGACTGTGGCCCCAGTGTTGGGCTGGGGGCAGACATCAGGGCTGACTGTGGCTCCGCCCACCAACTCCAGTTATACACCACAGCACAGGGGAAGTGCCCTGCAGGTCCTTACCACTCCAGGGACTATCCCACAGGGATGATGATGGAAGAGGAGCATGCAAATCACAACTTTTTGTGGCTACCACTAATTCTATGCCATAGTGGGCTCAATTGGAGTGGAGGGGGAAGAATGGGATGAAATCCTCTATTAGGAAAGGAAGAAGAAAATAACAAAGAAGTAAAACAATGAGAGTATTTAATATAAAGACCATCATCAGATTCTAATCAAGAATCTCTCAATTATGCATAGACAATGTGAGCCTGGGAGAGGCCTTACAGATATGTGGGGAGATACCTAGGCCCCAGTTCAGTCAACTTATCATGTACTAATAGCCATGTGTAGCAATGAAAATAAGTGTTTAAGAGCCAGAGGAGTCATAGGGAAATGAGGACACATGGTTTTTTCCATGGCATTATTTTTACTTATAAAACCCATTATTACCATTGGTCCATCCCAAATGCCCATAACAATCCTCTATCTTTTGCTAGTTAATTAAAATATCAGCTTTTTTTGCTTTAGGATGAACTATGTATCGTTCTCTTTCTAAACCCTGGCTCTGAGATTACCCTCAGATTCATTTATTCATTTAAAAAATATTTATTGAGTCTCTACTATGTGCCACACACTGATACAAGGAAACAAATGACAAAAATCCCTCCCCTTTTGAAACTTCTAACTATTGTAGGTCTTCAGAGGAGTGGAACGAGGGCATAGCCCAGAGTTTGAATGGTATACCATTTGTTGCAGGGAGCAGTGGCCAGAGGTTTGGTATTAATAATAAGAATTCTGCTAATCTTTGGAGAGGACTGCTCCTTGCTCTTCCTCCTACATTAGCATAGGGTTTAAGGACATAGGTTTTAGAGTCACACAGCCTGGGTCCAAATCCTGCCTTTTCTACTGAATAGTTATTTCATCTTTGTCTATTTTTTTCTCTTCTGTGAGCCCGAGTTTCATTAGCTGTTATTGTAGCCACTCATCAGACCCAGGTCAAAACTGCTGATTACAGCTTTGCTAACATAAGAACATCGAGGTTAGCTGCTCACATACATCTTGAATGACTCATCCATCGGGCATATAGTGACATCTACATATCAAATGGATGTGTAAAGAGGAAGACACTTGTTGGGATGAGCATTGGGTGTTATATGTAAGCCAATTTGACAATAAATTATATTCTTTAAAAAAAGAGGTATCTAAACCACATACTTACCATGGTTTGAGTCTAAGTGAATTACTCCTATTTATAAATAGTTCTAAACAGGTTTCCTAATGATATCCATCTATAATTCCTGACCACATGGTCTCTCTACTTCCATTTTCTATTTCCCTTTTTGAAAGGTGGCTTAACTAATACAACCAATTAAACATTTACTTCTGAGAGTTGTGTGAGTTCTCTACTATTTTTCTTACCTTGCGAATTTCTCCCTGTTGGACGGTTTTTATGACATTGATCCATTCTTCCATGTCTTTTCGGTTGGGTGCAGCCAGGGTAACTTTTCGTTGTGGTGTGATCACCTAAACAAAAAGTCACATTATTAGCTGGTTCACATTCTACAAGTTTGCTCCCAAACAGAGCCTGTGAACTCTCTAAGGAACTAGACAGGACTATCAACCACAACCCAAGCCACTTCTTAAATGTAAGACAAATTCTCAGATACCTACCCCAAATAATAATAATGGTAATAGTAATAAATAACACTTTAATGACACTTACTATGTGCCAGTTACTGTTCTATTACACTTTATGTATACTATTTATTTCAATCTTCATTAAAACTCCATGAGATGGGCATTATTATTTTTCTCATTTCATAGTCAGGAAAGCTAAGGCAAAGAGAGTTTAATGACTTGCTTAAGGCCACCTAGTAGTTAGAAAGCTGACCTAGAATTAAAATCTAGATTCTTTGGCTCCAGAATATATACTCTTAAGTACTAAGCCATGGACCATCTATTACTCCAGAGAGGTTGCCTGAAAATCCTACTCACTGATGCTCTATCTACTTAAAAAATGGTAAAAATGGTATATGCTTCAGCAGGGTGTACCTCTTTCTGTTTGAGGAGAGAGTAAAAATAGTGAGGAATCTAAAAATCCAGTTTCTTTCTTGTTTATGGTCAAGCCAACCTGAAGAGAATTTTACCATTATGTCTCTTAATCCTGGTTGGTGTAAGAACCCCAGCAGGAATAATGAGAAAACTATGCTGAGGGTCTAACAGAGGTAGACCATAGTCAGGACTTAGTTTTTTGCCAGAAGGTAGGAGGGACACAGATGGCTATAGCATCAGCGATTGCTTCAGTAACCCTACTTGTCTTTAATACAAGCCTCCCAAATCTTGGAACTAGTGCTCACAATACCAACAAGCAATTGTTTTTCTCCTTTTGCATGTAGCACAGCATGATTCTGTGATAGATGGGAATAGAATCTAGTGGGAACTGTGATAATGCCACTCATTTTGTCCAAACCCACTCTTGTGTGGGGCTGATGAACAGTGCCTCTGTGTTTTAATTAGGCTAAGGGACATCTTAGTCCTTGGGATTTCTTTGTAGAATAAAGATGAAAAACAGCCTGTATGCTCATCACCTAAAGGTTGAGCTTTTTGGGACTGGGCCAACAGAACTCTTAACTTTACCCTAGGTCAGTGTGATGTAATAAGAGAGAAATGATAGTAGGGTCTCCCTCTTATAGCCTATTGCTTTCCTTTCAAAAGATTATGAAGTGTGGACCAGCGATAGAAGTAGGGGTATTGGGCCTGTAGCTCTTTAGTCTGCTAAGTACCGCTCTCCTGAAGGGGAACCCCAGTCTCCATAACCCATCACTGAGGCTGGAAGAAGACAGTTCTGGGAGGAGGTGGGTAGGAGAATTCCTGGGCCAATGGGATTGCTATTTTTCAGTGAGATTTCTGGTCTGGATTCACTTGAATAAGCAAAGACTTATGACATTTCAGCAGTTCCAAACCCTTGAATGCATCCATAGAAAATCCTCTGCTTTCTTTGAGGTAATCTCAGCACAAGGTAGTTTTCACTTTGGATTTAGGTTATTATCTATCATATCAAAGGAGAGAGTGTCATGTAGTTTGATTTTCCTGATATGTTATACAATATATTAGCGGTCTCTTGAAAGCCTCTCAATGATACTCTTCTAAATCACCTTCACCAGGAGAATTGATTTTTTTCATAATAGTCACTTCCCCACCACCCAGAAGTCAGTTCAGCTTTATACCAGGCTGGTGTTAGAGAATAGGGACATCACTTTTCCCCCCTATCAGTGGGCTGGTAGAAAATATTTACATGAATAATTTTTAGCACTCATTTGCAATGCTTACTTTAAGTGGATTCCCATATACACTTTAGGATCAAAGGAGACTTGGGAAACCTGAACTCCAAAGAGGCAACACATGGGTATGGCAACCCCTTTTCCCAGCTAGCTCACACCTCTACCCATTGAATCATTTCCAATGTTACTTACACAAAAGCTATGGAAAAGATTTCTACAGCTGCTTTCTGCCAAGGCGACCTGAGACAGATCAATTGTTTCAAAACGTGCAAACTGGGAAGATATAAGAGGGAGAAGGAAAAGAACCATCTGGTTAATAATGTCAACAGACACTAAAAGATAAACACACACACACACAAATAGGCATTTTTAACAGCCATGAACCAATCATATCTCTGGCTTCAGTGCTGGGATTTATTTAGCATCATGATTTTTTGTTGATATATCATGTGACAAACAAAAACCAAACCAAACTAAAGCAAAACACAACACTTCCTAAAACTCTTATGTGGATTTACAGGAAGGCTTAGGTGGTTCAGAATTATTCAAAACTAAGGGTTTATGCTGGAGAAGATAAAGGGATATGGTTTAACTAAGGGCCTAGTGGAGCAGATAGAAGTTATTAGTTCCTATTTTATCAGCTGGCAACCTCTGACTTTGTTGCTAGTCCTATCCAGTTTGAGGCCTGCATCTCCTTATAAACTGGTTCTAATAGGTAACATCCAGCCAGCAGCAAGGATAGCAGCACTAGGAATACAGATAGGCCTGGCTTCACTGGTATGCATCTTGTGCATTCATACAGGGCACCATATTCAGCAGTGCCCTGCACTTGGTTTAATGTTCTGCTATTGCAATCTTGACATTTTTAATAACTTTATCCTTGAGTGTGTATTTTGTAAATGAAGTCCAGTGGGACAATGGCTCATGGACATGAGCAGGGGAGATATGCACAATCTGCATGTCCACCCCATGCCTTGTCACTCCATTTGCATTCATGATGCCCATGAGCATACAATTCCAGTGGACTCATGATGTGTAAGAGTTCAGTAAGACTCAAAGCAAGTATAAGGTAAGCATGCTGTACCTATGATTGAGTACGTAAGGGAACTGTTAGCCCTGAGAGTCCACAATTTCTGTGGAGACCAGGACTTGCTTCCAATACAGAAAAAGGCAATGATGTTCTAAGAAACATGAACAACCAAGGAACTCTATTGTGTTCTTTCTTGCTTATGTCACTTCCCTGTATTAGCCAATAATTTATGTTGAAAATGATAACATTGAAGGAAAGAAAGATAGGGTAGCCCATAGTTCCTTTTCCTTTTAGTCAGGGTATTGGTAGAATGTGTAAATATCAAGATGTGAAATAAAAACAGTTGAGCTGGTTTTGTATACTGTTAAGAACAAAATATATGTGTGTGTGTATATGAGCTACTAAATGCAACTTATATAATTTTTGTGGTTTTTCATATGAGTTAAATGCTTTTATATTTGTTTTTATAACTGACATTGTACAATGTGCAGATGAATGGCAAAAATACTCATAATTTAACATTTTATTTTTTCTTTACTTAGAATGACATTGAACAACAAATAAAAGATGCCATGACAAATCATTGCATTACATTTTTGTATCTTTAATGACATTTTTTCCTTGATTTTTAAATAAGGGGCCCTGCATTTTCATTTTGTACGAAGACCACAAATTATGTAGTTGGTTCTGAGTGTAGAAGCTAACTGAGGAATCTGTAAAAGGGAAGGGAAAGAGGAAGGGGAAAGGAGAGAACAGTATCCCCCCATTTGGCCCAAAAGAACAAGTTAAAAGAAAAATAGATTTCAACTTCTACCTTGATATTTGCCAACATGTCTTTACCTATTAGCCTATTTCTCCATACAAACATTTCCTGAAATCCCCACCCATTAACCCAAATGACAAAATTCTATAGATATTCTATAGAATAAATATTCTATATATTCTCTTACGGCGGGATGGTGTGCAAAACAGAGTCTTTGTCCTCGAACCAGAAAATATCTAAGCTTCCATCTCTTGAAGGAATTACAGTTCTTCAACAGAGGTCCTTCCTTCAGTATTTTCTGAAAAATAGAAGCATAAGGTTGAATAGTTAGATGAATTTGCAAGACCATATAATTTGTTCTCTCAGTTAAGAATATCAGACATCTGGAAGGCTCTATCTCTGTCACATATCTGAGGAATGGCCTGAGGGACAGACAAAAATACAAGGAAATTAGTTCAGTCTGAAAAGGAATTGGTTACCTTTGGATATCACATTAAGATTACATAGGCTCTAAGTTCCTTGAGATATATGGCCCAAGAACCATGGAGAACATCTCCACTGGCGGTCAGGGATAAGGATGAGTGACATGAACACAAAAATAAGAACAACATTCCTGGGCACCTGGGTGGCTCAGTCGGTTGAGTACCTGACTCTTGGTTTTGGCTCAGGTCATGATCTCAGAATTCATAGGTTCGAGTCCTGTGTCAGGCTCTGCACTGACAGCATGGAGCCTGCTTGGGATTCTCTGTCTCCCTCCCTCTCTCTGTCCCTCCCTCCACTTACTCTCTATCTTTCTCTCACACACACACACAAAATAAATAATTCGGGGCACCTGGGTGGCTCAGTTGGTTGAGTGTCCAACTTCGGCTCAGATCATGATCTCACAGCTCAGGTCATGATCTCACAGTTCGTGAGTTTCAGCCCCCCATCGAGCTCTGTACTGACCACTCAGAGCCTGGAGCTTGCTTTGGATTCTGTGTCTCCCTCTCTCTCTGCTCCTCCCCCACTTGAGCCCTGTCTCTACCTCTCAAAAATAAATAAACATTAAAAATTATAAAAATAAGTAAGTAAACTTAAAAAAAATTAAAAAAGGAACATTCCTAGAACAGAACAATTAATAGGCAAAAAGGCAGATTTTCTGGAAGTCTCCACATTGTAACTCTATACTGTTCTATCAGTTTTAGAACGTTTCTTTTAGAATATTAAGCTGGATCATATCCCTTCCCTGCTCACAAAACTCCAATAGTTTCCTAAAATTTTAAGAACTAAATCCAAAGTATTTATCATGAATTCAAAGGATTCATGATCTGGTAAGAGAGGAAAAAAAGGCACCAAAAAGGAAATACCTTCTGATTATTTTCTTTATGTACTTCAAGTCTGGTCACTGCTTTTTCACTTCCTTATTTAACAGACGGACTCTAACCAAGCATTGAGTCTATTTACCATTTTTACCTCAAGAAAGTTTAGAGTTACATTTATGGGATACAAACCAACATACAAGTTTGCCATTTGGGAGAAGTATTCACACCCACCAAGCTGGAACCAAACCCATACTGAATGGACAAAGAGCCAGACTTAGTTTAAGTCACCAAATCAAGGCTCTACCATGAACTCCATCCATAATCTAAATTATAATTCACCACTGAGTGGTTGTGTGTTTTTTTGGCCCACCTAGTGTTTTTTTTTTGTTTGTTTTTTAATTACTTTATTTATGTATTTATTTATGTATTTATTTATTTATTTATTATTTGAGAGAGAGAGCATGGGGGAGAAGGGCAGAGGGGGAGAGAGAAAATCTTAAGCAGGCTCCATGTTCAGTGTAGAGTCTAACACTCTACAAGGTTGTGGGGCTCAATCCCACAACCTTGGGATCATGACCTGAGCTGAAATCAAGAGTCGGATGGTCAGCCAACTGAGCCACCCAGGTGCCCCAGTTGATAATATTTAAAACGCAGAATATTTCATATAAAAATTAAGGTTTCCTATTTTTTAAAAAACCCCAGAACATCTGGTAACCGTGGACCTATATTCTTACATAGCAACAATCTGGTGGAACAGAGTAGCAGCTGCTCCCTTCAGATTGGGGTGTCTGACTCCAGCAGGCATTTGAGTTTGGGACCCTGATCTAAGCAATACTTGGCTACTCCTATTATCCCAAATATACACACATCTATTACACTCTCTGTCCAATTCTTTAAGCTACAAGATAGTACAAGTAGAGAGAACCTCTGTCAATTATAAAATAAGTTCATGAGCAAAGTTTACCTGAATCTTCTTGATAACTTATGAGAGTTTCAAGATTATTGTAACACTTTCGAGATGCTTACAAAAGAATGGTGCCAAGGAGGCAAGACAAAGAGAACAACAAGATGTTGTGGGAAGGGGAAATGTGGCAGGGAGAGGGAGAAATTATATTTAAATTGTTGACACTGAATCATCAATTGAGAAAACAACTCTTCTCTTTTTTTAATGTTCATTTATCTTCCAGAAAAAAGACAGAGCACAACTCTTCTAAGCATTGAAATTACATCATTCTTTCCTTTCTCTGGTCTGGTGGCCTATGGTATATACACTCTCAAAGATGGTATTTAATTTTTTCTATCCTAACTTTCTCACCTCCATGCCATATATTCTTCCACACTAAGTCTTCATGATACCTAAGCAGTCATATTTGTCTCCTTCTATTAAAGACTTAAGCTCAGGGGAGAGAGGGAAGATGGCGGTGTAGGAGGACGCTGGGCTCACCGCGCGTCCTGCTGATCACTTACATTCAACCTACACCTGCCTAAATAACCCAGAAAACTGCCAGAGGATTAGCAGAACGGAGTCTCCGGAGCCAAGCGCAGATGAGAGGCCCACAGAAGAGGGTAGGAAGGGCGGCGAGGCAGTGCGTGCTCCACGGACTGGCGGGAGGGAGCCGGGGCGGAGGGGCAGCCTGTGGGCCAAGCAAGCCCCTGAGTCTGGCTTGCAAAAGCAGAGGGGCCGGACAGAGTGTGTTCCGACAGCAAGCGCGACTTAGCGTCTGGGAGGTCATAAGTTAACAGCTCTGCTCAGAAAGCGGGAAGGCTGGAGGACAAAGGGAGGGAGAGCTGCTGAGCCCCCGGACGGCAGAGCTCAGTTTGGTGGGGGACAAAGGCGCTCGCCAGCGCCATCTCCCCCGCCCATCCCCCAGCCAAAATCCCAAAGGGAACCAGTTCCTGCCAGGGAACTTGCTTGCTCCGCACAAACACCCAACTCTGTGCTTCTGCAAAGCCAAACCTCTGGCAGCCGGCAGCGGATTTGACTCCTTCCCGCTGACACAGGGCCCCTCCTGAACTGAATCACCTAAGGAGAAGCGAGCTAAGCCTGCCCCTCCTGCCCCCGTGCACCTTGCCTACCCACCCCAGCTAATACGCCAGATCCCCAGCACCACAAGCCTAGCAGTGTGCAAGTAGCCCAGACGGGCCATGCCACCCCACAGTGAATCCCACCCCTAGGAGAGGGGAAGAGAAGGCACACACCAGTCTGACTGTGGCCCCAGCGGTGGGCTGGGGGCAGACATCAGGTCGGACTGTGGCCCCGTCCACCAACTCCAGTTATACACCACAGCACAGGGGAAGTGCCCTGCAGGTCCTTACCACTCCAGGGATTATCCAAAATGACCAAACGGAAGAATTCCCCTCAGAAGAATCTCCAGGAAATAACAACAGCTAATGAACTGATCAAAAAGGATTTAAATAATATAACAGAAAGTGAATTTAGAATAATAGTCATAAAATTAATCACTGGGCTTGAAAACAATATAGAGGACAGCAGAGAATCTCTTGCTACAGAGATCAAGGGACTAAGGAACAGTCACGAGGAGCTGAAAAGCGCTTTAAACGAAATGCAAAACAAAATGGAAACGACGACAGCTTGGATTGAAGAGGCAGAGGAGAGAATAGGTGAACTAGAAGATAAAGATATGGAAAAAGAGGAAGCTGAGAGAAAGAGAGATAAAAAAATCCAGGAGTATGAGGGGAAAATTAGAGAACTAAGTGATACACTAAAAGAAATAATATACGCATAATTGGTATCCCAGAGGAGGAAGAGAGAGGGAAAGGTGCTGAAGGGGTACTTGAAGAAATTATAGCTGAGAACTTCCCTGAACTGGGGAAGGAAAAAGGCATCGAAACCCAAGAGGCACAGAGAACTCCCTTCAGATGTAACTTGAATCGATCTTCTGCACGACATATCATAGTCAAACTGGCAAAATACAAGGATAAAGAGAAAATTCTGAAAGCAGCAAGGGATAAACGTGCCCTCACATATAAAGGGAGACCTATAAGACTCGTGACTGATCTCTCCTTTGAAACTTGGCAGGCCAGAAAGGATTGGCACGAGATCTTCAGTGTGCTAAACAGAAAAAGTATGCAGCCGAGAATCCTTTATCCAGCAAGTCTGTCATTTAGAATAGAAGGGAGATAAAGGTCTTCCCAAACAAACAAAAACTGAAGGAATTTGTCACCACGAAACCAGCCCTACAAGAGATCCTAAGGGGGATCCTGTGAGACAAAGTACCAGAGACATCACTACAAGCATAAAACATACAGACATCACAATGACTCTAAACCCGTATCTTTCTATAATAACACTGAATGTAAATGGATTAAATGCGCCAACCAAAAGATATAGGGTATCCGAATGGATAAAAAAACAAGACCCATCTATTTGCTGTCTACAAGAGACTCATTTTAGATCTGAGGACACCTTTAGATTGAGAGTGAGGGGATGGAGAACTATTTATCATGCTACTGGAAGCCAAAAGAAAGCTGGAGTAGCCATACTTATATCAGACAAACTAGACTTTAAATTAAAGGCTGTAACAAGAGATGAAGAAGGGCATTATATAATAATTACAGGGTCTCTCCATCAGGAAGAGCTAACAATTATAAATGTCTATGCACCAAATACCGGAGCCCCCAAATATATAAAACAATTACTCATAAACATAAGCAACATTACTGATAAGAATGTGGTCATTGCAGGGGACTTTAACACTCCACTTACAGAAATGGATAGATCATCTAGACACACGGTCAATAAAGAAACAAGGGCCCTGAATGATACATTGGATCAGATGGACTTGACAGATATATTTAGAACTCTGCATCCTAAAGCAACAGAATATACTTTCTTCTCGAGTGCACATGGAACATTCTCCAAGATAGATCATATACTGGGTGACAAAACAGCCCTTCATAAGTTTACAAGAATTGAAATTATACCATGCATACTTTCAGACCACAATGCTATGAAGCTTGAAATCAACCACAGGAAAAAGTCTGGAAAACCTCCAAAAGCATGGAGGTTAAAGAACACCTTACTAACGAATGAGTGGGTCAACCAGGCAATTAGAGAAGAAATTAAAAAATATATGGAAACAAACGAAAATGAAAATACAACAATCCAGACGCTTTGGGATGCAGCGAAGGCAGTCTCGAGAGGAAAATACATTGCAATCAGGCCTATCTCAAGAAACAAGAAAAATCCCATATACAAAATCTAACAGCACACCTAAAGGAAATAGAAGCAGAACAGCAAAGGCAGCCTAAACCCAGCAGAAGAGGAGAAATAATAAAGATCAGAGCAGAAATAAACAATTTAGAATCTAAAAAAAACTGTAGAGCAGATCAACGAAACCAAGAGTTGGTTTTTTTGAAAAAATAAACAAAATTGACAAACCCCTAGCCAGGCTTCTCAGAAAGAAAAGGGAGATGACCCAAATCGATAAAATCATGAATGAAAATGGAATTATTACAACCAAGCCCTCAGAGATAAAAACAATTATCAGGGAATACTATGAAAAATTATATGCCAGCAAATTGGACAACCTGGAAGAAATGGACAAATTCCTAAACACCCACACTCTTCCAAAACTCAATCAGGAGGAAATAGAAAGCTTGAACAGACCCATAACCAGCGAAGAAATTGAACCGGTTATCAAAAATCTCCCAGCAAATAAGAGTCCAGGACCAGATGGCTTCCCAGGGGAGTTCTACCAGACGTTTAAAGCAGAGATAATACCTATCCTTCTCAAGCTATTCCAAGAAATAGAAAGGGAAGGAAAACTTCCAGACTCATTCTATGAAGCCAGTATTACTTTGATTCCTAAACCAGACAGAGACCCAGTAAAAAAAGAGAACTACAGGCCAATATCCCTGATGAATATGGATGCAAAAATCTCAATAAGATACTAGCAAATTGAATTCAATGGCATATAAAAAGAATTATTCACCATGATCAAGTGGGATTCATTCCTGGGATGCAGGGCTGGTTCAACATTTGCAAATCAATCAACGTGATACATCACATTAACAACAAAAAAGAGAAGAACCATATGATCCTGTCAATCGATGCAGAAAAGGCCTTTGACAAAATCCAGCACCCTTTCTTAATAAAAACCCTCGAGAAAGTCGGGATAGAAGGAACATACTGAAAGATCATAAAAGCCATTTATGGAAAGCCCACAGCTAACATCATCCTCAATGGGGAAAAACTGAGAGCTTTTTCCCTGAGATCAGGAACACGACAGGGATGCCCACTCTCACCGCTGTTGTTTAACATAGTGTTGGAAGTTCTAGCATCAGCAATCAGACAACAAAAGGAAACCAAAGGCATCAAAATTGGCAAAGATGAAGTCAAGCTTTAGCTTTTTGCAGATGACATGATATTATACATGGAAAATCCGATAGACTCCACCAAAAGTCTGCTAGAACTGATACATGAATTCAGCAAAGTTGCAGGATACAAAATCAATGTACAGAAATCAGTTGCATTCTTATACACTAACAATGAAGCAACAGAAAGACAAATAAAGAAACTGATCCCATTCACAATTGCACCAAGAAGCATAAAATACCTAGGAATAAATCTAACCAAAGATGTACAAGATCTGTATGCTGAAAACTATAGAAAGCTTATGAAGGTAATTGAAGAAGATATAAAGAAATGGAAGGACATTCCTTGCACATGGATTGGAAGAATAAATATTGTCAAAATGTCAATACTACCCAAAGCTATCTACACATTCAATGCAATCCCAATCAAAATTGCACCAGCATTCTTCTCGAAACTAGAACAAGCAATCCTAAAATTCATATGGAACCACAAAAGGCCCCGAATAGCCAAAGTAATTTTGAAGAAGAAGACCAAAGCGGGAGGCATCACAATCCCAGACTTTAGCCTCTACTACAAAGCTGTCATCATCAAGACAGCATGGCATTGGCACAAAACCAGACACATAGACCAATGGAATAGAATAGAAACCCCAGAACTAGACCCACAAACGTATGGCCAACTCATCTTTGACAAAGCAGGAAAGAACATCCAATGGAAAAAAGACACTCTTTAACAAATGGTGCTGGGAGAACTGGACAGCAACATGCAGAAGGTTGAAACTAGACCACTTTCTCACACCATTCACAAAAATAAACTCAAAATGGATAAAGGACCTGAATGTGAGACAGGAAACCATCAAAACCTTAGAGGAGAAAGCAGGAAAAGACCTCTCTGACCTCAGCCGTAGCAATCTCTTACTCGGCACATCCCCAAAGGCAAGGGAATTAAAAGCAAAAGTGAATTACTGGGACCTTATGAAGATAAAAAGCTTCTGCACACCAAAGGAAACAACCAACAAAACTAAAAGGCAACCAACGGAATGGGAAAAGATATTTGCAAATGACACATCGGACAAAGGGCTAGTATCCAAAATCTATAAAGAGCTCACCAAACTCCACACCCGAAAAACAAATAACCCAGTGAAGAAATGGGCAGAAAACATGAATAGACACTTCTCTAAAGAAGACATCCGGATGGCCAATAGGCACATGAAAAGATGTTCAACGTCGCTCCTTATCAGGGAAATACAAATCAAAACCACACTCAGATATCACCTCACGCCAGTCAGAGTGGCCAAAATGAATAAATCAGGAGAGTATAGATGCTGGAGAGGATGTGGAGAAACGGGAACCCTCTTGCCCTGTTGGTAGGAATGCAAATTGGTGCAGCCGCTGTGGGAAGCAGTGTGGAGTTTCCTCAGAAAATTAAAAATAGACCTACCCTATGACCCAGCAATAGCACTGCTAGGAATTTATCCAAGGGATACAGGAGTATTGATGCATAGGGGCACTTGTACCCCAATGTTTATAGCAGCACTGTCAACAATAGCCAAATTATGGAAAGAGCCTAAATGTCCATCAACTGATGAATGGATAAAGAAATTGTGGTTTATATACACAATGGAATACTACGTGGTAATGAAAAAGAATGAAATATGGCCTTTTGTAGCAACGTGGATGGAACTGGAGAGTGTGATGATAAGTGAAATAAGCCCTACAGAGAAAGACAGATACCATATGGTTTCACTCTTATGTGGATCCTGAGAAACTTAACAGAAACCCATGGGGGAGGGGAAGGTAAAAAAAAAGAGGTTAGAGTGGGAGAGAGCCAAAGCATTAGAGACTGTTAAAAACTGAGAACAAACTGAGGGTTGATGGGGGGTGGGAGGGAGGGGAGGGTGGGTGATGGGTATTGAGGAGGGCACCTTTTGGGATGAGCACTGGGTGTTGTATGGAAACCAATTTGACAATAAATTTCATATATTAAAAAAAATAAAGACTTAAGCTCAAAATTTTAACTGCTTCAACCACTGAATCCATGCCCATTATTTCTGCCCATTTCCCAAGTTATTCTACTCTGTTGAATACTAAATGCTCCTTGTACTGTTCTTATTTTGTCATATACAGTGTCCTTTGTAATGGCTCATTTTATAGTTTTTGGATGGATATTTTTCCCTTCCCTCCATTTTCAGTTTAAAGCTTTCCTTAACTTCTTTAAAGCCACCCTTAACATCAACATTCCTCTTACTGCTGCTGCCATGCCTAATTCTCTTTTCTTCCTGTTCCTTTAAAGAGGGGGGGGGCGCATGATGGGATGAGGTAGTAATGAGAAATGAGAATCTTCCAGAAGATTCCCAGAACTCTGGCCTTTTTGGCCTTCAGAAAATTCTCTGACCCTGGTGATTTGAAACACTGAAATAAGTAGAATTCATCCTCTTCTCCCCAGCTGCTTCCTTCCATCAACCCTTAGTAATGATCACTCTTTAATTTCACTTCCTGGTACTTAAGAAATGTTCTCTTTTCTTCTCTTACCTGTGCCTTCCTAATTAATGACATCCTGTTATCCATCCAAGGACACAGTGAACCAATTAATTAATTAATCTATTAATATGAGGACACAGCAAGTCATCAAAACCTTCAATTCTCATTCCATGAACCTAGCATTTGTCATAGTCAAGAAAAAGGAAAAAAAAGACTTTGTGGTGCATATATCATTGGATAGAATGCTTCATTCATACTTTATGAGCTCCTTCTATGGACTCCACCTTTGGGTAGGCTCTTTGCAGTAGCTGAAGGCACATTCCCCATCTCAAAGATGGGGATAGTGGGAGTGGAGGAGGAGGGACTGATATTTCATGTAGAGAAACTCAAAGGTATGTGAGATCAGAGAATTATTTAAAAGAGTCTTGGAGGCTTCATGCTTATTGCTCTAAATTTTTACCTTCTTGTTCAAATGAGGTGTTCCACCAAGACAGTGGCTGTCTACTCATATATCCTGTCTTTGGGCACACCAGCCAAATCACAATGATCTCCTCTTTTTCCCATAATATTAAACAGGTCACTTTGAATGCACTAGCTTTAAGTATACGGCTATCTACTCAATGCCCATAGGAGGTTGGTTGGTAACAAAAGGCTCATAAAGACCTAGCAGGGGAATTGGAGAGACCAAGATAAGTTGCTACTAAGTTCTAAGTGATCGTTAATGATTGAATGCTGACCAGTGTTACAAGCTTATTACATTTTTCAAGACAAGCTGGCCATCCAGGCTATAATTTGTGTGAATTTTTATAATATTGAAATGCTAGCAACTAAATTTTTAAAAAAAAATTGTGAGTGCCGAACAAAACATGTATGCAGGCCAAAGTCTACTCATAGGAACCAGTTTGTAATTTCTGAACTATAACTATTGTCACTTTCTCTAGAGGACAAAGTGAATGAATTGGTGGGTATTTCTTTTTTTTTTTTTTATTTTTTAAAATGTTTATTTATTTTTGAGAAAGAGAGAGACAGGGCATGAGTCGGGGAGGGTCAAAGAGAGAGGGAGACACAGGATCTGAAGCAGTCTCCAGGCTCTTAGCTGTCAGCCCAGAGCCCAATACAGGGTTCGAACTCATGAACCATGAGATCATGACCTGAGCTGAAATTGGACATTCAACTGACAGAGCCACCCAGGTGCCCCAAGTGGCGGGTATTTCTAGTGTCAGAGGAGATTGCAACGTATGGGTTCTGAGTTTGTGTATGAGGATTCTCTCCATATGAGATATATATTACCATGTTGGGAGCAGATAAATGTTGATGTGATTTATGTATAATAGGGAGGAAGGTTAGAAGGTCATAAAAGAGTTTAAGTTCTAAACACAGACTCTATATCATCAACTCTGAACTTCTACAAATATCCAAATCTGGGTAGAAGAAGGTAATGTTCCTATAGTTCCTTTCCTTTTCAACTCTGTTCCTTTTTGGGAGAAACTTACCTACTAACCCAATCCTTATTTTTAAATAAACCTCTCTTTATTTAAAAACTCAATAAGTGGCTCCTGGAAGCCAGTTTGAACAAGTAGAAGCTAACAGTCGCTCAATGGGTAGTCTCAAGTCAATAAAATATGTGCATGCAAACAAACCTTTACCTGCTCAAGTCCACCAAACCTAACAAGGATGTGACACAAAAATTAGAAGACACACACACACACACACACACCCTGCAAAGGGAAGCTTTGGAAGAAGAGCCCTTGTCTACCCCATGAGAGGATTTGCACAGTGTTTCCAAGTTGCTGGCTGCCTACAGATAATATCATCTCATTGCCCTTCACCACAACCATGCAGTGTTATCTCTAATTTCCAGAAAGTAAATCCGGGGCTTGGACATTTTCTGTTGCTTTGCTTGAGGATCCACAATTACAAAATGCTGGAGGGCTCTATGCTCTTTCCACTACTCTGTCCATGACAAGAAAACTGGGAGAGACTGATTAATTCGTACGTGCATCACAGAGTGAACATACTACCCTCCAAACTTCATCCTGAAAGACAAGACCATAGATATTTAAGAATTAAAACTTGTTCTGAGAATAGCTCTGAATACTCAGTACTAAAACTGTTAATGAGCTTCCCTTCAAGAGGCAAATGGTAATCCATGGGGGGCAAGAGGTAGTTCTCCTGTTTTTTTAAAGTAAACGTAGGATTGACTAGAAGAGTAATGAGAATTCATATATATGCAGCATTTTCAGTTGATAAAGTCCTTCTACTTTTGTTATTGAATCCTTTCAGAAGTCCTCTGAAGTAGGTAGTGAAAGCATCTAACTCAGTTCTGCCCTTTTAAAGATCACCTGAACTTCAGTTTAAGTGGCTTGTCCATATATTTTTGTTTCTAAGACATTATCAAGATATTTGAACATTTTCCTCTCAAATAAGATTGCCAATGTTTATTTTGCATTTCTGAGATTTTGCAGTGTCTTGAGGCTAAAATATTTGTCAGAAGAATGCATCTCTAATGTTATTATGAAAGGCAATGAAGAACAGGATTCTAAGTGGGAAATTGTTCTTGGTGGCCACGTTTACAGGCACACAGTTGTTTCATAAAATGGAGCACACCTGTAATCCTTTTGGTCCAAGCTGCCACACTTTTGTGGCAATTTTTTTTATGCTGCAGTTAGAAAGAAGTTAGGAAGAGTCATAGGATCCTTGCGCATACTGAAATGTCATGTGATCCACCTAATGCTTCTCAAACCAGGACATACTACAGGCGAGCCTCCTAGTCCTTCCTGCCAGTTCTGACACTAAAACCCAAATGACACTGCAGTGTCTACTCTTAAACTCTCAAGGTTGGCTCTTTTGTGGTGGGAGTGACTGTGTGTTGAATTCAATTACCAAAGAGATTGATCAGCTTCACTCAAATCCAAGAATGCAGGACTTATCAAGGCATAGGTAGTTCAGGTTCACACAAAATGTCTTTCCCTAAACTATGGCAGCATTTTCAGAGAAAGTCAGAGCTTTGGAAAGCTCTGTTTCAGTTTCCTTTTGGGTCCTCTTTGATAAGCCAATCTCTGTTATTCCCAGAAACTCTTGCATCCTGGCACAGATGATCTCTCTCCCTGATGCTCTACAACTCAGCATGTACAAATTAATTGCCAGCAGTGAGGGTAAGCATTTCCCTTGCCCCATATTTATTAAATATCTTCTATAAAATATCTCAACAGGGTCTGAAAAGTAGCCCAATTTCCTATATATAATTAACACCTGCCTGCTGCTTAACTGGGAAAGGGCAAGTACAGCTGCTGCTGTGACCTTTTCCTATGCTCCTCCCAAATCCCCCAAACTATCTGCTATGTATGTTTTCTGTGGTTTAGTGGTTTTTTTGATGGATGAGGCTTTGTTTTTTTTTTTTTACTCTTTCCTAGCAAAAGGAGCCTGTATTACATAGCCAAATTGAATTCCACCCCCAGCCAATCAAAGAGTAGGCAAGCATCATGACAGGCACCAATATCTGTTATTAGCTGGCTGCTCTTCTGTTTTACTTTCTCATGCTGCTTTTCAGAGTGAGGTGGATCAAGCTGGGGGATGAATAGCTTATCACTCTTCAAGTGAGAACTGGACTTCCACTATGAGCACAGCTGGGGAAGCCAGCTTTATGCCTATGGCTCCTTCAGTCTAAAAACCTGGAACATCTCTTCTCTTTGCTTTGGGAGTGGAGGTGATGGGAAGAAAGCCATTTCCCAAAATGGCCTGCCAAAGTTGATTCAGAGCAACAGTGTTTGATTTGGTTAAAATGCAACTCCGGGTGCTTCAAGCTTTAAAAAAGGCCAGACCTGCTGTTTCGCTGAAAGCTTTACATTCCCCAGGGTCCTGTTGACATGGCAGGAGTCAGACAGACTGGCTCCAGCACTGACTAGCTGTGTGACCTTGGGAAAATCACTTAACCTCTCTGAGACTCAATTTCCTTGTCTTGTTAGATGAGGATATCTCACAAAGCATGTGCCTGTGACTCTGTAAGTGTGAGTCCCTTATGGATTGTGGAAGCAGGGGCTTGTGCTACAGTTCCACTCATCCCACTATTAGGAGCTTCTCCTTTGGCACTAGCAAGCCTGGCTGACCAAGGGCTACAGTAGAAGAATGAGAAGGTGACCAATTGTCCCAGTTTTCCTAGGACTTTCAGTGCTAAAACCATGAGAGTCATGGGAAAACTGAGATCTGTTGGTCACCCTAACACTGAGGAGCTAGAGTTTTCTACTGCTCAGGTCTACAAGGACTATAGCTGCAAATCCCTCCCACTACTTCCTGTGCTAAGGAAGAATTATAGACAATCATCCATGTCCCTGTTCTCTATTAGTGAAATAAAATAAATTTGAGAACAATTCTCCTTTTTTTCTGAATAGGCAAAAAACTTTAAGCAGTTTCTCACATATAATTCAAAATATATTTTATACACATGCACAAACATATACACATATTATGTTGCCTTCACATAAATCATAGCATTCTATGCACAGTTTTGTTTCTTACTTTTGATGCTTAATTTATCATGGAGTCCTTTCAGTATTGGTACATACTGAGCTGCCTCATTTCTTTTTACCACTGCATAGCATTCCACTGTATGGATGTAATGTGATTTATTTAAACAGTCCCCTATTGATGGACAGTGATTTAAAATCTTATTCTCTTACAAACAATGCTGCTGTGACTTTCTGCATATATATATGTCATTTTGCACTGGTATGATATATTGATAAGATAAATATCAAGGGTTGGTAACTTTAAAACTAGTCTACTGGGACCATAAAGCCTAAACACATATATCTTCTCAGATCTCTCTGCTCTCCCTTTCCTTTTTCTCTTATTGGAGTTTCCTAGGAAGGGTAAGGACCACTAATTGCCTGGGGGTTGGATAGGAGGTGAGAAATTTGGATGTAGGCTGACAAAGTGCAAAAAACTGTAACCTGGCTCTCAATAATTGCCCTGGGACCGGCAGCAGCCAGGAAGGGGGAAGAGCTCAGCTGAGTCTTCCCAGACCTACACACAGATTTGAATACTGGTTTTGCTGTGTTGAACTGAGCGGATTTGAACACGCTATTTCACTGCTATAAGTTACCACTAATAACTTGGCTCAAGGTGGGGATATGAAGGTGGGGTCTTTGTAGTTCAAAGTTTGTGCTCGTGCAACAAAACTGCTTTTTAATTGTCAGAGCTAACCTTGACCTTACCAATGACTAATTTTCTCCCTCCTCACACTGTTAGAGATCATGAAAATAAGGCCCTAAGAGGGACTATATTTACCTAAGTCAAACAGCAAATTAGTGGTAAGACTAGCCAGGACTGGGCTTCAGGCCATTCTGTTTTAGTGGTGTGGGGAATCCTCTCTGACTCTTTAGTGGGAGTGAAGGTTCCCTATAAGCACAGCCATTGAGTTTGTTCTGTATTGGCAGTGCTTCTTGGAACATGTGTATAATTTTGGGGGCTCTAGGATAGCATGTAAAGGGATTTGAGGAGACCAGCAGGAATATAGTTTGACTCCATGGATTGAATCAAGAGGAAGGGCTGGGTCAGAGCTTTGGAAGTTTGAGAGAAAAGTGGCTTATGGTAAGGCTTCCCACAGAAGGTCGGCCTTCCTCTGCAAATGTAGGGAAGGCTAAAGGTGTCAAATAGAGGAAAGAGAATTGTTTTTGAGACTTGGGAGAACCAAAAGTTTAGAAGCAGAAAATTCAGTGAAAGGAATGGTGTAAGTGGGAGCTTAGTGGAAGGTTCCTGTTGCTAAAGCACAGTTGCTAACAGAAAAGGAAGTTCTGTGGTCATACAAGGTCCCTAAAGGAAAGATATCACAGAATTTTGGACACTGTTCTTCAAGTTAACCAAGATCACAGAGACTGGGGCACCAATTATCTAGTGCCACCAACTTACAAAGAATGACAAAGGATGCCTGCTTCCAACTGCCTCCTTCCCCACTCTTCTGCCTGACCATAAGCTACCAAGGATGGATAGGTTCTTCTGTGGGTATTTCTTCTTGGGGACACTCCCCCTACTGCTTCCAGCTCTGAGATCCCACCACCAAGCCACATGCTATCCTCACCACCTCTTATGAGACCACTGGCTCCTGTTCTGACTCTAGTGATGTCCTCATTGAAGCAGCCAGGGAAGCAAATTCTTCTCTAAGTTTCTCTTCAAACATCCCACTCCAAAAGAAGAGAGTTGTTTTTGGCTGACAAATGCCACTATTAGCCCTTGATTTACATGCATTATCTCATTTAATGCCCACAGTAACAATCCTGTAAGGGAGATGGAGAAGTTGAGGCTTAAAGAGTTTAAGTGACTATTTCCAAGTCATAGAGAGTAGCAGAGCTGGGGTTGAAACCCAGGTTTGTTTGACTCTACTGCCTGTCCCCTCTGAATACCAAGCATCTACAAGATGGTCACCATGTTCTGGCTTGGGTGTCAGGTATAACCTGGGGATCACTTCAGTCCACTTCTTTCTTCTCCCAATGGCCACTATTTCACCCAATAGAAAAAGCCATGGACTGGTAATGTCTGAAGATTTCCTACTAGTTTAGCTGGAGTAGACCATATACTGCAAATGATTCACACATGGGAAGGAAAAAAAAATCACAGTCCTTTGGAGAGGTGCCTGAGATGTCATAATCCCAAATTTTCTTTTTTTTTTTCTTTTAGAGGATACAGCCAAATTTTCCATAATTTTATACTTTGTAACCACATGCTATACCATGCCTACAAGCTCTTAAACCTGGAGACTTCAGCCTTTAGAGGTATTTTTAAATGCTTGCAACCTAGGGCCATAGGAACCTTGTAAACATGCAACTATATAGCTCATTCGGCTCCAATTCACTCAAAGAGCACAGCAATGCAGAGTCAATTGATGTTTTCTGTGCTTTGGTCTTTATAAAATACCTCTTTCCAAGCATGGCTTCAAGTGTCTCTCATAATGTGGGTGTGACAAGCCCATATCACCTAACCCATGTACTTGGGGAGTTGGGGAAACTGCCTTATTGCCAAACTGGCCGAATGCAGACAAACTATCTGAAGGCATGCACAGGACCTAAGAATACATTTACTAACAGGTCCTCTTGGGATGAAGTGGTTATATAATAAAAAGGGGATGTGTGAGTTTTCATTTTTATTTTTTTTCAGCTTTATGAAGTGGTGTTGACAGGAATCATGAAGTTGACAGATGGAAACTGATACTAGAACCAGTTGGTTCTACTTGCTTCTTGCAGCAATAGTGGTCCAGGGAAGATGAAATTAATTAATTAGTGTTTCTGTATGTGAGGGGGGAAATGAGAGGCATATGTGCGCATTGGGTGTGTGTGTGTGTGTGTGTGTGTGTGTGTGTGTGTGTGTGCCTTTTCTGCTTTGCCCCATCAGTGATAGGTAAGAGCAGGAACAAGGTCTCAGGTAATGAGACCTCAGGGGTGGGGTTGGCTGGGGGGAGGTAGCATGAGAGACAGATCCATGGGAGACTTCACTTAGCCCCTGAACCTGTGGCTACCTTAGCTGCCTCTGAGCAGATGACTAAGCAAAATTGCCTCCCCTGGAGGCAATGGTAGTTTGACAGCCCACCAAACATGGAGGGAAATGGGAGAGGAGAGCTGTGGTTGCAGGAGACACTAATTTGTCAAAGAAGAAATTATGCTGTGGGCTTTGGTTCCAGAGGAATTACTGGCCAGGTAACAAAGCTGAAAAGCTGTGCCAAAGAAGGCAACCAGGGACAAGCTTCCTTAGCATTGGTGGTAGTAAAAGTAGTAACAGTAGTAATAATGGTAATAACAATGTGAACTGCTAACAGTTGGTGAGTATTTACTACGTGGGAAGCACTGTATTAAATCATGTTACATGAGTTATCTCATTTGAGCCCAAAAACAACCCTAAAATATTGGTGCTGTAACAATCCTCATTTTATAGAAGGAGAAACTGAGGCTTCGACAGATTTAGTAACTTCCCTAACAGGTTAATAAATACCAGAGCTAAAATCTTTCTTGGAGTTTCACAGGACATCAAAAACCAGTTTTTCCCTCAGTGAAAGAAAAAAAAAAGGTTTAAATCACTGGTCATTTTGCAAGTTATATCCTATTTTCTTTTTTTTTTTTTACGTTTTATTTAATTTTTGAGAGAGAGAGAGAGAGAGAAAGAGAGAGATAGATGGGTGGTGGGGGACAGAGAATCTAAAGTGGGCTCTGCACTGACCGGGTGATAGCAGCGAGCCCACTGTGGGGCTCAAAGTCATGAACCAGGAGATCATGACCTGGGCTGAAGTTGGACGGTTAACCGACTGAGCCATCCAGGTGCCCCAGTTATAGCCTATCCTATGTCATTTGAGAAAAGGAGGCAAGATATGGCAGGAGGGGGGGTGGAGATTGGTGGTGCAAATCACAGCTATTTGGTTCAGTTTTGTTTTTGTTTTTAATATTAAATGTTAAAATAATTAAGTTAATAATAATTGTTTAATTTATACATCACTTTATCAACTATAAAAATCTTGAAGATTCTTACTTGGCTTTGAGGACAACCCTGTGGAGTAGGCAAGGTATGTAATACTATTGGCCTTTTTCCAGAGAAGAACACTGTGACCCAAGAAAGTGAAGTAAGTAACTTGCCCAAAGTCACTATGTGGTAAACTATGTCTGACCTCCTGGCTTCTAGTACAAGGCTCTTTTCACTATATCTCTCTACATTTTATGTTTCCAGTGTTGTTTGATAACATTTTAATTAGTAGTCTGTATTTTCAAAGTCTAATTTCCCCTTATCCTCCTTTTTCTGCCATCCTGCAGTATAACTCTCTGCCATGACCTCTGGTAAAGAAATATGGCATAATCAAGTGTGCCATTAGCATACATCTTCATGGTTAATGAGGGTAATGCCATGCTGGTAATGTCAAAGGGAAAATTTTCTCTGACCTGGACAGCTTCTAGTAGTAATAATAAAAGATTAACTTGGCCATGCAACTAGTGAACAAAAGCATTCTTTAAGAATATTACTATAAAAGACTATAAAACAGTGTTGCTGTTACTGCTGCCTCGTCCTCCCAGGAGCCACTTGCCGCAGCCTGTTCAGATGCTTTACCCTAAGACCTATTGCTACCCTCGTCATAGTTTTGGACCTTCACTTTTTTTCCCCTGTTGAAACACCATCCAGATCTGCATCCCTTTCTAACTTCTCCCTGCAGGCAAACATCTGGTAAAACTACACCCCCATCTCTATCCAGGTTATATTTAAGGGATTAAGACTGCTCAGATTCTAAATGACTACTAACTACAATAATCAAATTCTAACACCCACTGCCAGGGCTTAGAGCAAAGCTGACTGTTACCATCTGAATTTTGTGCTGCTCAACTCTTGATAACCTATCCAGAAAAGTAAAAATGCACTAAGGGAGAGGGAAAGAGAGAGAGGAAGGGAGAGATAAGTGTATTATAACTCAAGCTGACAGGCCTGGAAAGAGGGAAGAAGAGAGGAATAGAAAAGAAAAAGGAATAAGATGAGTATGTTACATCGGAGGAGCAGCTGGGGATGGCAATGATCATTCACGGACTTGTAAATGAAAAAAGATGTTTGTTTTACCACTAGTGATGCATAGGATTCCCAGTGGTCCTGGAACCATCTCTCAGCCACCATTTAATTAACTCTGAGATTGTGTCCTAATCAATGTGTGCAGCTTTCTGCTCAGAGTTGCTGGGGAGAATGCAGCATTGACTAAACTGGGAAGAGAAGGATTATCAGCTGAGATATGGGGGACAGCTAGATCTGGATCACACAAAAGATAAACAGTAGGAAAAATTGTCATCTGGGAGGGTGAGGGGACTAACCTTTAATTGGAAACAGAGCTTAACAAACCAGGATTGCTTAAGAAAGGGAAGGAGCAGGAGAAGTGGCTGGGGAGAGAGGAGAGAGACCAGTGTGAAACAGACTAATAGCAATATACAAACACCAAAATTGATAAACAGAGAAATATGAAGACACAGATAATCCCTCTTGTCCCTTTCATCCTTTCATGCATATGATAAAAAGTAATATATTAAATCTGTAAATTGCTTTGGGTGGTATAGATATTTTAACAATATTTGCTTTCCCAATCCATGAGCATGGAATATCTTTCCAATTGGTTGTGTCACCTCCCATTACATTCATCAGTGTTTTATAGTTTTTGGTGTACAGGTCTTTTACCTCCTTGGTTAAGTTTATTATAGGCACAATTCTAATATCTACACCTTTTCTGAAGTGTCCATTATGGCATCCTTGTAGTCACATTGTATACATTATTACTAATACAATACTTCCAGGTAAGTATTACTACCTTAATATTACAGCTAAGGCACTGAAACCCAGAATGGTCAATCATATTCTCCAAGATCATACACAGTTACAAAGGAGGATGACTGTCAACCCAAATCTGTCTGATTTATTATACTATACACACTGCCTCTCTCTCCTAGAAAGTATGATTTTTAAAAATTTTTAAAATATTTATTTATTTCTGAGAGGTAGAGACAGAGTATGAACAGGGGAGGAGCAGAGAGATAGGGAGCTGGAATCAGAAGCAGGCTTCAGGCTCCGAGCCGTCAGCACAGAGCCTGATGCAGGGCTTGAACTCACAAGCTGTGAGATCATGACCTGAGCCAAAGTCAGATGCTTAACTGATTGAGCTACCCAGGCTCCCTGAAAGTATGATTGATTTGAGGTGAGAGAGAGGGTAGTTTCCAAAACCACAGGTGGTCTGAATGATCCAGTTTTGGAGTTTTCATAGAAATATTTGTACATGGGAGCAATATGGGCAGCAATATGGCACCTGGGAGAGACAGTGGGCATAATGGACCCTGAATTCCATGGAGTTTGGTACCCAGCAGTAAGCTGCTATGTGAGCAAGTCACATCATTTCCCCACGCTGCCATCTCTTTGCTGGGAAATGCAGATAAAGATGCTAAAATTTGGCATATGTTTCATTAAGGGAAGACCAAGACATAAGAGACAAAACTGTTAATATTGTTCAAGTCTGTTGCCATAAAGTATCCTCCCACCAAATTAAAGACTGCAGGGATAGGTCCTGGACTCAGGAATAGAAATTATTTCAAAACTGGGGTGCCTGGGTGGCTCAGTCGGTTAAAGGTCCAACTCTTGATTTCAGCTCAGGTCATGATCTCACAGCTCAGGTCGTGAGATTGAGCCCAGCATTGGAGTGTGGAGCCTGCTTGGGATTCTCTCTCTCTCTCTCTCTCTCTCTCTCTCTCTCTCTCTCCCCCCTCCCATGCTCATGTTCTCTCACACACACATTCTCCCTCTTTCTCTCTCAAAATAAATAAGTAAACATTAAAATATTATTTCAAAGTCAAGCAGGCCAGAAAGACAAAATTCTTGGTAAATCACAATTATGTGTCATGGCTGAGTTATGTGTGACCAGCACAGTGCCTAGAGTGCCACAATGTACCCATAGTAGGTACTTGATGGTTGTATATAAAATGAAATTGAGTACAGGAAAAACACCCTTGGAGAGAATAATGAGAAAGGGTATTCTTGAATGTTTCTATTGATGGGCTCCTAAAAGTCACTTGCTGTTGTAGGAAACACATGATAAAGATTCTTGTATTTCCAAGCACATATATTTAGGCAAAAGCCAATTAAGTATAGTAAAAAGTAGTGTAGATTTTGGAGTCAGATAAACCTGGATTTGAAACTCAGCTCCATCACTTATTGGGTATGTGCCCTTGGGCGAGTAATTTAACTTACAAACCTCAGCATTTTTATCTGCAAAAACATATATAATGACATTCAACTCTTAATAAAGACCAAGAGAATACATGAAAGTGCTTAGTACTAAGTATAAATTCAATACTTATTTCTTCTTTCCTTTTGTGGATATGGTGACAATACTTTTTGACCCCTAACTTGGAACACAAGTCTTATTAAGTGCAAGTATATATTTGATTGCAACAGGATACTGGGGGGTTCAATTTGAAATCAGTGTTTTTCCCCAAATTTGACATCATAGTTTACTATACTGTCAATACTATACTAATAATCCAAAACTAGTGGATCTTTACTCCAGAGGTTAGGGTGCTTTTGATTTTTATGGATTACTCCATGTGAGCACACTCTCCTTCCCATTAGTAATGGAGCAGGGATCACTGGAAAAGGAAACAAAGACTATAAATAGAAAATCAAATTTATTCTGTAGAGGAATTTGTGATTCTGTCCCCATAAAGATAGTCATAGTGCTGGGACTTTTGAACTTTGCCCCCCAAAAAACATAACCTAGATCATAAGGGCTTTTGATTATAGGTATGAATATTTAAGGTAAGAGAAATATTCTACTGAAGTCTGGAAGAGAAACTAGTGTTAAAACAAGTGGTTAGAACAGTTAGGATTAGTGAACCCAAGTGTTTGTATCCTTTAAATTTAGCACATAGATATTTCAAATCTAATCCTCTCCAATGTTTATATTAAAACAGCAAGGGAAGTTTTGAAAGACCAAAAGGATGACTGAGTTGAAAACATCCTTTTCTTTGTCGTATTCTATTAACCACAGCTATGGGAAATACAGTTTCAAGAGCTGCTATAATCTGCCATAACTAAGGCATCACCATTTACCTGGTGGCAATTTATTCTGATAGCATATCTAATTCTAGGCCAATTATGTATGTAGGAGGAAATGACTAGCTTTTAGAGATCTGACCTTGCAAACTCAAAACTAGTTAAATGAAATAAAGTACGTATCACAAGACTATTTCCCACAAAACAAACAACTAAGAGCAGTGTCATCACACCAACTAGCAAGGCCTATAGCTTTACTGGACAGAACCCAAAAATCTACAGCTATCTGTAGATTTGTAAGCAAAAATTCTAACCCCTTTTATTACACTTTGCCATTCATGTGCCTTGGGCTTTCAAGGGAAGTCTAAATGTACAGTTATACAATGAAAACTGGCAAATGCATCTTTTCATTTTAGCTGTGTACCTTTCTTTTTTTTTTTAATATATGAAATTTATTGTCAAATTGGTTTCCATACAACACCCAGTGCTCATCCCAAAAGGTGCCCTCCTCAATACCCATCACCCACCCTCCCCTCCCTCCCACCCCCATCAACCCTCAGTTTGTTCTCAGTTTTTAACAGTCTCTTATGCTTTGGCTCTCTCCCACTCTAACCTCTTTTTTTTTTTTCCTTCCCCTCCCCCATGGGTTTCTGTTAAGTTTCTCAGGATCCACATAAGAGTGAAACCATATGGTATCTGTCTTTCTCCGTATGGCTTATTTCACTTAGCATCACACTCTCCAGTTCCATCCACGTTGCTACAAAGGGCCATATGTCATTCTTTCTCATTGCCACGTAGTATTCCATTGTGTATATAAACCACAATTTCTTTATCCATTCATCAGTTGATGGACATTTAGGCTCTTTCCATAATTTGGCTATTGTTGAGAGTGCTGCTATAAACATTGGGGTACAAGTGCCCCTATGCATCAGTACTCCTGTATCCCTTGGATAAATTCCTAGCAGTGCTATTGCTGGGTCATAGGGTAGGTCTATTTTTAATTTTCTGAGGAACCTCCACACTGCTTTCCAGAGCGGCTGCACCAATTTGCATTCCCACCAACAGTGCAAGAGGGTTCCCGTTTCTCCACATACTCTCCAGCATCTATACTCTCCTGATTTGGTCATTTTGGCCACTCTGACTGGCGTGAGGTGATATCTGAGTGTGGTTTTGATTTGTATTTCCCTGATAAGGAGCGACGTTGAACATCTTTTCATGTGCCTATTGGCCATCCGGAAGTCTTCTTTAGAGAAGTGTCTATTCATGTTTTCTGCCCATTTCTTCACTGGGTTATTTGTTTTTCGGGTGTGGAGTTTGGTGAGCTCTTTATAGATTTTGGATACTAGCCCTTTGTCCGATATGTCATTTGCAAATATCTTTTCCCATTCCGTTGGTTGCCTTTTAGTTTTGTTGGTTCTTTCCTTTGCTGTGTAGAAGCTTTTTATCTTCATAAGGTCCCAGTAATTCACTTTTGCTTTTAATTCCCTTGCCTTTGCTGTCCAGTTCCCAGCACCATTTGTTAAAGAGACTGTCTTTTTTCCATTGGATGTTCTTTCCTGCTTTGTCAAAGATTAGTTGGCCATACGTTTGTGGGTCTAGTTCTGGGGTTTCTATTCTATTCCATTGGTCTATGTGTCTGGTTTTGTGCCAATACCATGCTGTCTTGATGATGACAGCTTTGTAGTAGAGGCTAAAGTCTGGGATTGTGATGCCTCCTGCTTTGGTCTTCTTCTTCAAAATTACTTTGGCTATTCAGGGCCTTTTGTGGTTCCATATGAATTTTAGGATTGCTTGTTCTAGTTTCGAGAAGAATGCTGGTGCAATTTTGATTGGGATTGCATTGAATGTGTAGATAGCTTTGGGTAGTATTGACATTTTGACAATATTTATTCTTCCAATCCATGTGCAGGGAATGTCTTTCCATTTCTTTATATCCTCTTCAATTACCTTCATAAGCTTTCTATAGTTTTCAGCATACAGATCTTGTACATCTTTGGTTAGATTTATTCCTAGGTATTTTATGCTTCTTGGTGCAATTGTGAATGGGATCAGTTTCTTTATTTGTCTTTCTGTTGCTTCATTGTTAGTGTATAAGAATGCAACTGATTTCTGTACATTGATTTTGTATCCTGCAACTTTGCTGAATTCATGTATCAGTTCTAGCAGACTTTTGGTGGAGTCTATCGGATTTTCCATGTATAATATCATGTCATCTGCAAAAAGCGAAAGCTTGACTTCATCTTTGCCAATTTGGATGCCTTTGATTTCCTTTTGTTGTCTGATTGCTGATGCTAGAACTTCCAGCACTATGTTAAACAACAGCGGTGAGTGTGGGCATCCCTGTCGTGTTCCTGATCTCAGGGAAAAAGCTCTCAGTTTTTCCCCATTGAGGATGATGTTAGCTGTGGGCTTTTCATAAATGGCTTTTATGATCTTTAAGTATGTTCCTTCTATCCCGACTTTCTCAAGGGTTTTTATTAAGAAAGGGTGCTGGATTTTGTCAAAGGCCTTTTCTGCATCGATTGACAGGATCATATGGTTCTTCTCTTTTTTTTTTGTTAATGTGATGTATCACGTTGATTGATTTGCGAATGTTGAACCAGCCCTGCATCCCAGGAATGAATCCCACTTGATCATGGTGAATAATTCTTTTTATATGCCGTTGAATTCGATTTGCTAGTATCTTATTGAGATTTTTTGCATCCATATTCATCAGGGATATTGGCCTGTAGTTCTCTTTTTTTACTGGGTCTCTGTCTGGTTTAGGAATCAAAGTAATACTGGCTTCATAGAATGAGTCTGGAAGTTTTCCTTCCCTTTCTATTTCTTGGAATAGCTTGAGAAGGATAGGTATTATCTCTGCTTTAAACGTCTGGTAGAACTCCCCTGGGAAGCCATCTGGTCCTGGACTCTTATTTGCTGGGAGATTTTTGATAACCGGTTCAATTTCTTCGCTGGTTATGGGTCTGTTCAAGCTTTCTATTTCCTCCTGATTGAGTTTTGGAAGAGTGTGGGTGTTTAGGAATTTGTCCATTTCTTCCAGGTTGTCCAATTTGTTGGCATATAATTTTTCATAGTATTCCCTGATAATTGTTTTTATCTCTGAGGGCTTGGTTGTAATAATTCCATTTTCATTCATGATTTTATCGATTTGGGTCATCTCCCTTTTCTTTCTGAGAAGCCTGGCTAGGGGTTTGTCAATTTTGTTTATTTTTTCAAAAAAACCAACTCTTGGTTTCCTTGATCTGCTCTACAGTTTTTTTAGATTCTATATTGTTTATTTCTGCTCTGATCTTTATTATTTCTCTTCTTCTGCTGGGTTTAGGCTGCCTTTGCTGTTCTGCTTCTATTTCCTTTAGGTGTGCTGTTAGATTTTGTATTTGGGATTTTTCTTGTTTCTTGAGATAGGCCTGGATTGCAATGTATTTTCCTCTCAGGACTGCCTTCACTGCGTCCCAAAGCGTTTGGATTGTTGTATTTTCATTTTCGTTTGTTTCCATATATTTTTTAATTTCTTCTCTAATTGCCTGGTTGACCCACTCATTCGTTAGTAGGGTGTCCTTTAACCTCCATGCTTTTGGAGGTTTTCCAGACTTTTTCCTGTGGTTGATTTCAAGCTTCATAGCATTGTGGTCTGAAAGTATGCATGGTATAATTTCAATTCTTGTAAACTTATGAAGGGCTGTTTTGTCACCCAGTATATGATCTATCTTGGAGAATATTCCATGTGCACTCGAGAAGAAAGTATATTCTGTTGCTTTGGGATGCAGAGTTATAAATATATCTGTCAAGTCCATCTGATCCAATGTATCATTCAGGGCCCTTGTTTCTTTATTGACCGTGTGTCTAGATGATCTATCCATTTCTGTAAGTGGGGTGTTAAAGTCCCCTGCAATTACCACATTCTTATCAGTAATGTTGCTTATGTTTATGAGTAATTGTTTTATATATTTGGGGGCTCCGGTATTCGGTGCATAGACATTTATAATTGTTAGCTCTTCCTGATGGATAGACCCTGTAATTATTATATAATGCCCTTCTTCATCTCTTGTTACAGCCTTTAATTTAAAGTCTAGTTTGTCTGATATAAGTATGGCTACTCCAGCTTTCTTTTGGCTTCCAGTAGCATGATAAATAGTTCTCCATCCCCTCACTCTCAATCTGAAGGCGTCCTCAGATCTAAAATGAGTCTCTTGTAGACAGCAAATAGATGGGTCTTGTTTTTTATCCATTCTGATACCCTATGTCTTTTGGTTGGCGCATTTAATCCATTTACATTCAGTGTTATTATAGAAAGATACGGGTTTAGAGCCATTGTGATGTCTGTATGTTTTATGCTGGTAGTGATGTCTCTGGTACTTTGTCTCACAGGATCCCCCTTAGGATCTCTTGTAGGGCTGGTTTAGTGGTGACAAATTCCTTGAGTTTTTGTTTGTTTGGGAAGACCTTTATCTCTCCTTCTATTCTAAATGACAGACTTGCTGGATAAAGGATTCTCGGCTGCATATTTTTTCTGTTTAGCACACTGAAGATCTCGTGCCAATCCTTTCTGGCCTGCCAAGTTTCAAAGGAGAGATCAGTCACGAGTCTTATAGGTCTCCCTTTATATGTGAGGGCACGTTTATCCCTTGCTGCTTTCAGAATTTTCTCTTTATCCTTGTATTTTGCCAGTTTCACTATGATATGTCGTGCAGAAGATCCATTCAAGTTACGTCTGAAGGGAGTTCTCTGTGCCTCTTGGGTTTCGATGCCTTTTTCCTTCCCCAGTTCAGGGAAGTTCTCAGCTATAATTTCTTCAAGTACCCCTTCAGCACCTTTCCCTCTCTCTTCCTCCTCTGGGATACCAATTATGCGTATATTATTTCTTTTTAGTGTATCACTTAGTTCTCTAATTTTCCTCTCATACTCCTGGATTTTTTTATCTCTCTTTCTCTCAGCTTCCTCTTTTTCCATAACTTTATCTTCTAGTTCACCTATTGTCTCCTCTGCCTCTTCAATCCAAGCTGTCGTCGTTTCCATGTTGTTTTGCATTTCGTTTAAAGCGCTTTTCAGCTCCTCGTGACTGTTCCTTAGTCCCTTGATCTCTGTAGCAAGAGATTCTCTGCTGTCCTCTATATTGTTTTCAAGCCCAGCGATTAATTTTATGACTATTATTCTAAATTCACTTTCTGTTATATTATTTAAATCCTTTTTGATCAGTTCATTAGCTGTTGTTATTTCCTGGAGATTCTTCTGAGGGGAATTCTTCCGTTTGGTCATTTTGGATAGTCCCTGGAGTGGTGAGGACCTGCAGGGCACTTCCCCTGTGCTGTGGTGTATAACTGGAGTTGGTGGGCGGGGCCACAGTCCGACCTGATGTCTGCCCCCAGCCCACCGCTGGGGCCACAGTCAGACTGGTGTGTGCCTTCTCTTCCCCTCTCCTAGGGGGGGATTCACTGTGGGGTGGCATGGCCCGTCTGGGCTACTTGCACACTGCTAGGCTTGTGGTGCTGGGGATCTGGAGTATTAGCTGGGGTGGGTAGGCAAGGTGCACGGGGGCAGGAGGGGCAGGCTTAGCTCGCTTCTCCTTAGGTGATCCACTTCAGAAGGGGCCCTGTGGCAGCGGGAGGGAGTCAGATCCGCTGCCGGAGGTTTGGCTCCACAGAAGCACAGAGTTGGGTGTTTGTGCGGAGCGAGCAAGTTCCCTGGCAAGAACTGGTTCCCTTTGAGATTTTGGCTGGGGGATGGGCGGGGGAGATGGCACTGGCGAGCGCCTTTGTTCCCCACCAAACTGAGCTCTGTCGTCCGAGGGCTCAGCAGCTCTCCCTCCCTTTGTCCTCCAGCCTTCCCGCTTTCTGAGCAGAGCTGTTAACTTATGACCTCCCAGACGCTAAGTTGCGCTTGCTGTCGGAACACACTCTGTCCGGCCCCTCTGCTTTTGCAAGCCAGACTCAGGGGCTCTGCTTGGTCGACAGGCTGCCCCTCCGCCCCGGCTCCCTCCTGCCAGTCCGTGGCGCGCGCACCGCCTCGGACCCTTCCCCCTTCCTACCCTCTTCCGTGGGCCTCTCGTCTGCGCTTGGCTCTGGAGACTCCATTCTGCTGATCCTCTTGCGGTTTTCTGGGTTCTTTAGGCAGGTGTAGGTGGAATCTAAGTGATCAGCAGGACGCACGGTGAGCCCAGCGTCCTCCTACACCGCCATCTTCCCTCTCATAGCTGTGTACCTTTCAAAAGCTTAAGATGGTTAGAATGGATATCATGGTCAACAAATCCATCTCCTCGTTCATGACTATATACTTAAGTATATCCCCTCCAAATGGCTATTCTTACTTTTCTTAAAAATTTCTCCTCCTCCTTTTAGCCTTGATGCAGAGAAAAGAAATGCTTGTTCTACTTAGCTCTCAATTCTTCAAGAGCAACTAAAGATTTGCTCTACCAATATGAGACTGGTAGAAAACCAAGAGCACTTTTGGCGCGCCTGGGTGGCTCAGTCGGTTGAGTGTCCAGCTTCGGCTCAGGTCATGATCTCACAGTTCGTGGGTTCGAGCCCCACATCGGGCTCTGTGCTGACAGCTCGGAGCCTGGATCCTGCTTCGGATTCTGGGTCTCCCTCTCTCTCTGCCCTTCCCCCATTCACACGCTGTCTCTGTGTCTCTCAAAAACGAATAAATGTTAAAAAAAATTAAAAAAAAGAAAGAAAACCAAGAGCACTTTTAATGCAGAGAAGTAAGTGTAGAGTAGGCAGAGATTGCCTGTGCCAATGAACTCTGTCTGGTTATTGCAGAGAAATTATCTATAAGAAAACACTTTGTCTACCTATAATCTCTGTGCTTTTCCTGATGGGCAGAATTTCCACCGTGACATTCCCAACTGATAGACTTTTACATTTCTCCAGGTCTTTATCACCTGGAAGCATGGTAAGACTCTTTTCAGGATCATTATTCACTGATTTTTTTTAATCACATGGTTTTTACCCAGGAGTAGCACCTTACATAATGAAAAATAACAAGGGAAATGTAACCTGAAAACCTCATACACCTTGAGTAAGTATGAAAGAGGAAAATCTTATTGACCCCCAAATATGCAAAGTATATGCACATACCATCTCCTCATTCAAGGCCTTAGAGGTGCATTGAGATGCCCTTTGGTCTATCTCAATTTCTTATTTCTTTATTCTCAATTTATCTATATGAGCCCCACATATACAAGTCCTTCAAAATGCATGTTCAGAGATAATAGGACATGTTGATTGATGGCTTGAAATGAGAGTAGGTATATGGATATTTGGATGAAAGTAGGTGGTTCTGGAGTGAACAGATAGGAGAATCAAAGATTTTCTCTTTGTAGTGATAGGAAAAGATGTCAGTGAAGGGTATCAGGAAGGCAGAATTCAGTGTGTAAAATCTTTTACTATATGAGGAAAAAAATATCAAGCATATATTTTCCATGAAGCTCAAAATATGCTATATGCTCTGCCTGATTTATCCTTTCAGCATCCTACAAAGGCAATGAAGATGTAGGTTATCATCTTCATAACTCATTGTTTCAATAGGTACAGTTACAGTGCTTTTCCTTCTCCAAGTTTAAGGTGTGGTAAAATGTCATATTTTCTCAATGGTATCTAAGAATGTCAAAGTGTGTTACAGATCATGTTCATTTTACATTATTGCCACTTACATGGTTTTTTTCCAGAATATGTGTGTAAGTATATATTAGCTTACATATAAACCTTTTAGTAAGTTGATATAAATAAATAAACATTATACCATTTTCCTAGGCTAAAATGTTTTCAGGGTCTCGCTAATAAAATTTAACAAAGGATCTTGAAAAATTCTATTGATAACATTCTTTATTCTCTTCTTGAGTTCTGAATTCTAAGGCAACCTATAGCCCTAAAAAAGCCTTCTTGAATCAAAAGGCTTAATTAAGTTCTCAAGGTAAATGTCACAAGACCATCTCTCCACATAATAAACAACCTAAAGCAACTAAGAACTAATATACATGTGAAATACATATTTTTCAATTCTCAATACAGCCTTTCTACCTTAGATACTTTGCTTGAGTCTAAGATGTGATGCCATCTATTTTCTGATTGGAATATGGACTCCCTCAGGCTTATATAACCATTTTTAAGTGAAAGTATAAAACACACTCTAAAAGGCAAATATAAATGTATTTTCATTAGTCATGTCACAACTTAGGACCGATTATTACACTATCCTAAACAAACAACCCTATGAAATTTGTCAACTACAGCTTAAAAATGGGCCACAAAACCCTGTTTTCAGCTGTGTTCAGGTACCTCCCATTTCCACCATCACATCCCTACACCAGAGAATTAATGTCTTTTTACATTACAGGCTGTACTTTTAAAAATATATTGTGCTATGTTTAGGCACAAAAAGACAGGAAATTATATTTTAATACACAGGGATTACCTTTAATACACAAAATGAAGAAATTAATTATATCCTACATAGAAAACAAAATATATAGCATCCAAAAATGTTATTCTTGTGTTTTGTAGACATTTAAAATGTTTTTTGAAATAATTGTAAATTCACAGGGAATTTCAAAGATATGTAAAAGGAGGTCCTGTGCATCCTTCACCCATCTTCCTCCATTTTACCATTTTGCATAACTGTCGTACAATATCAAAAGCAGGAGATTGACATTGGTACAATCTATAGAGCTTATCCAGATTTCAGCAGTTATACACAAACTCAGTGTGTGTGTGTGTGTGTGTGTGTGTGTGTGTGTGTAGCTCTGTGCAATTTTATCACAGGTGTAGGTTTGGGTTAACATCAGGAAAATCAAGATATTGAAGTGTACCATCACAAGACTCCCTCATGCTACTCCTTATAACCACATCTATTCCCTCTGCCCCCTCCCATTCCTAACCACTGACCTCCACAAATCTGTTCTGTTTCTATAATATGTTATTTCACAATTGTTACATAAATGGAATCATTCCGAATATATCCTTTTGAGATTAACTTTTTACACTCAGGATAATTTCCTTGCAGTTCATGAAAGTTGTATTGCTGTATTCCATGGTATGCATGTACCATGATTTGTTTAACTGTTCATCCATTGAAGGACATCTGGGTAGTTTCCAGTGTTTGGATAGTATGAATAAAGCTTCTATGAATATATGCATATAGAGTTCTACCTGAAAATATTTTTTCACTTCTCTGGAATCTATGCCCAGGAGTACAATTGCTGAGCTATGTGGCAAATCTATTTTTAGTCTGAAAGGGAATTTCTAAAGTATTTTCCAGAGTGCCTATACCATTTTACATTCCCACCAACAATATATGAGTGATCAAGTTTCTTTATATCCTCTCTAGAACTTGGTGGTGTCACTACTTTATTTTAGCCATTCTAATAGGTGTGTAGTAACATCTTACTGTGGTATTAATTTGCATTTCCCTAATGGCTAATGATATTGGACATTTTTCATGTACTTATATGCCATCTGTATATTCTCTTGGATGAAATATCTATGTTTTTTGTCCATTTTCTAATTATATTCTTTGTTTTTTAAATATTTAGATTATAGAGTTCTTTACATATTCTAGAAACAAGTCCTTTGTTGGAAATGTGATTTGAAAATATTTTTTCCCAGTCGATAATTAAGTTTTACATTTGAATGAAATCCAGTTTTTCAGTTTTTACTTTTATGAATCATGCTTTTGGTACCATATTGTCATATACCTATTATATAACACCTTCAGAGAAACATTCCCCATGAAGTTCCTTCTGGTATCTTTCATGCTTTTGGATGCTTTTATGTGTCTGCACACACACACACACACACACGCACTGACTGACCTAACTAGAAGAATTAATGCATATGTACTACTATGGAATTTATAGAAACATAGCTCTTAGTGCTGAGTATAATGCTACAAAATATATTATCTAGGGGAGTTTACTTACCATCTCTGATGCAAACAGGGGAAAATGGTTCATAAAATTACAATTTTTTTTTCAAATTATACTGTCCTCTATTTAGACAAAATAGGGAAGCATGACTAGTATATATGCAATGTTATATAAATCTGTGAGTTTTATAGCTTGAAAATTATGTGGTCATATGCAGGCAAAAAATCTAAAATTCTTCAGCTTCTAGGAGAAATAGTATATAGTTTTACAGAAATTGAGATTTGAGGCCATTGTACAACAGATGCCTGACATATCTCCTTTAGTAAGATAACATGAATGAAATTCAGTAAAATGGAACTCACAGCAGAACAGAGTCCATGAGTTTACATTGCCAACCACTGACTTGTCATTATCAGCCCTGAAAACTTAACTTGGCTTCAGGTAGGGCTAAATCCCTGATACCTTGCCTTAGTTTGTACCACTATTTGACCAATTCCACTTATTTGCACAATAACCTTTTGAGATCAGGGCAAACAGAGAGTCCAAGTGACTTGTCTGAATTCCCAGTGGGAAATTATCCCAGAGTCAGGAATGAGGGGGCAGTAACCCAGCTTTTCTGTATTCTTTTTGTAAATCCTTCAGGACATAAATGCTGCTTTCCTCCAACAGAGTGACTTAAAGGTGATCTAAAAATAACTTAAGTACTGAATAAACCACCTCTACCCCAGTCTACCCCCAAATATACATGGTAGAAAGTTTATTTGGAACCCTTAAGCAAAAACATTGGCAAAGATCCTTTGATCCTTGGTTAAATACAAAATAAATAGATCTCCAGCCACCTGGGCAACTCAAATGTAAGAGCTATTTGTATGGCATTTGCAAACATTGAAAGAGAAATTAGGCATCTGGTAGGGGCTATGTCCTTATTTGTTGTTCTTTTTAACCTTTTACCAAACCTCCTTTCTCTTCTCTTTTACCATCCCATCCCCAGTACCTCCATCTTGCAAGCTCTAACCCCAATACCTTTCCCTAGATCCCAATTGTCTAATCTGAAATTGGACTATTTGATCTTCTGAGAACTTCCCAAAGAGTTCTGATTTGAATCAGTCCTTTTTGTAATCAGCCTGGTCTGCTTAGGGACATCTGGAGGTGGGAAGTGTTTTCTAAACAAATTGTTCTATTATTTCTCCTGAGAATGCCCCTTATAGGATTTGACTAAAAAACACAATTCCAGACTCCTACACAGAAACACTAACTCCACTGGTAGGAAGAGAAACACACATATGTCAGCAGGGGTAAATCCATATGAATATGCGTAAGTATACAGTGAGCCACAAATGGACTTGATACACAGAGGGGATAAAGTAGGGGATGGTGAGATTCAAAATGGATTTTCTTATTCTTCTTAGGGTTTGTAAAGTCTGCATAACTATCAAGAGCTCATAATGAACACTGGATGACCAGCATCCCTTAATAGTGGTGACTCAAAAGATCAGGCACCTACTATGAATCACTATGAAAGGTGCCCCAACAGTGAACCAAGCTGTATCCCAACCAAAGCTAATGGCTCCATCCTGCTCCCTGACCTGGAAGTCCCATTTTAGGATTCCCTAGGAATAATGGTCTTCACTATCCCAGGGGGACTGCAGGAACCTGTGAAGTTGGAAGGAATGGGGAGTTGCCTCTGTATTCACCATGGCAAAATAGTTGTCAGGATATTGGAATTAATTGAGCAGTATCTTTACTTACAGTGAGTCTTCAGGCTTTTCTTCTAGATAGGGGGCAGGGTAAGGTGAAGATCATTGTTGTCAGCCTAGTCTCAAATGTCTGCCAACAGTAGCTTGGTTTCTCATTAAGATTATCAACTTCCTTCTTGAGGTCACCACTACTCTGCTGCTTCTGGGCAGGAAGTCGAAGCTCTGGAGTGTGACTAGCATGCTAAAATACATGCTGATACCAAAACCCAAGAACCATGTACCCCTCAAGATGTCAGCCCAGGGAGTGGTCAGAAGACAGACAGAGGAAGTAATAGCATCTGAGATTTACTCACTTGGAGCTTCCTCCCCTCCCACTTTTATCCTCCTCAAGCAGAAGTGGGAAAGGCCTGCCCAAAGGTGATGAAATACCCAAATGCCCTACCAACAGCGATCCCACAAAGGAAGTATCTGTTATAGTGGAAGCCTCAATTAAAACAGCTAAGACAGAGTTCAACAGTGATAGGACTAAAAGACACTGAAGAGAGAGAAGGCTGACTACTACTTTGTTTGCGTTTCCTCCCTCCACCCTGTAGTTAAAAAGAAGCCACACACAGAGAAAAGATATCCTTGCCTCTGAGCACAGAATGCAATGGGTCATGCACATATTCAAGTTACCAGGCTCCCTAGAAAGAAAAACCAATAACAAAGCACTCTGGCCTTAAGATGTGACCTGGCTCAAAACCACCCCAGTGTTACCATTTATGCTATTGGTATGATGCCTGCCCTTGTTCCAACACACACAGAGTGTAGGATGAGTCAACAGCTTCTGCAGTTAAAGCTTTCATGCCTGACTTCTCCAGCTACACTACTATCACTTTTCCAATAAGTCTCCCCACTGGCAACCAAGAGTCAGTTCCTAGGATTGACTTTAGCCTAGAAAGAATGACTAGGTTTGTGTGGTGTTTTTTCTTTTCTTTTTCTTCCTCCACTCCCTAAATCATAGAAAATGTGTATATGGACTTCTGAGATATGGACTTGAAAAACAGGGAGTATTTGTCCTTCATGCTGGAATGTGGTACAGATGCAAGTGATGACTACTCATGTATACACATGGCTGTAAGTAATTAGTGTGGGAACACGCTCTATACATAAACCCTATGCTTGAGGCCAGCCTTATCCACTGAGTATCCACTTCATGCCAGGTTTCTTACATACATTTGTAACTAAGATTAGATTTGGCTAAAATGTAAAAAGGATTCTGCTTCTGAGAGTTCCTGACTAGGAACATACATTCTCATGTTCTAGAAGTCCAAGGCTAAGTCATGCTATGTTTCAGTGTGTTTTGGAAGCTTCTCTTTGTCCTCTAGGCTTCTGGCAACCTCACCTCATTGTATACTGGTTGTTGAGTTCTAGCTTTCATTTATAATTCACATAGTGCCAACGCTGATGAGTGGAGGTATGATGGAAAGTTATATCCTGCTAACCTGACTTTTTGATACTTCCCACCTTGTTCCACTGGTGGGGTTTAAGTGGCAGCTTCCCAGTGAGTGTCATCTATGCACAGAACCTGATCCTGTTGCAGGATGACACATAAGCTAGATTTGCCTTATGCTTCCCAGAAGTGCATTGCTGCCTCTGTACTGCCATTTATAATCAATTGCCTGTCTTCTGAGGTGTGTGCTTAGCAAACACAACCATTTAACCACGGCAGTATCTAAATGACTTTCTCTGAAATTCAAAGGTTATTTTTAAACTACTGAGTTTAAGAATTTCCCAGAGACCAAGAGACATGGTCCGCCATGAACTTCCTCTATGAAATCTTGTCTACCTGGCACTATAAATTAAATACCTAAATCTGTGATGGAGAGTTGGTTATACATGATATCATCTACTATGAGGAGGCTTCGGATATAGAGACCTTGTCAAAGCAGCCAAACTTGATGTCAGAGTTCAAGTCTCTTAAGTAGCAAATGCTCTTGTAGTATCAGTGCATAAACAGAATAGCCTTGTTTCCTTCATGTCTTCTCACGGATAGAAGTATATGTATCAGACATGTGCCTGAGGCAGAGATCATGTCTGCCATGTTTGCTATGCTACAACATCAAATCAAAGGCAATACTATGAAAATATATTCTTTGCTAGCAGCTTCAGAATAGTTCTTATCAAAAGGGGTGAGGAGAAAGGCAACACAAAATCATTTTCTTATTTTTATTTTTTAATTTTTTTCTCTTTCTAAATGAAAGAGTGATAAAGGGGGATTTGAAATCTAATGGCATTTATCTAGTCCTCCATCTAAGGGAAAAATCCTATGTAGATATTGAATTAGTACCTCTACTATCTGCTTTAAAAATCTCCCTAGAGAGCCTCCAAGTGAAAAGAGCCTCTTTCAGGGCTTAAATTTCTGCAGCCACTTCTTCAAAAGTTGGAATAAAGTTAACAGTAGACTAAGTTCTCATTCTTTGATCATGAAAGTTCATCATCATCCTTGATAATTTTTTTTTATTTTTTTAACGTTTATTTATTTTTGAGACACAGAGACAGAGGATGAATGGGGGAGGGTCAGAGAGAGGGAGACACAGAATCGGAAACAGGCTCCAGTCTCTGAGCTGTCAGCACAGAGCCCCACGCGGGGCTCCAACTCACTGACCTCAAGATCATGACCTAAACCAAAGTCAGACTCTCAACTGACTGAGCTACCCAGGAGCCCCCATCATCAATCTTGATAATTGAAGGAAGATCACTCAAGTGTTATCGACATTCTTGCTAGAAGCCAACATAAATTAAATTGGTGCCAATTCTATGCACCCTGGGTATATGTGTATGTATATATGTATGTGTGTGTGTGTGTGTGTGTGTGTGTGTGTGTGTAACCTGCAGGCTGCCTGCGGAGAGAGTGCTGCAACTTTATCACTTCTGCCCTCCAGCTTTTTGTGGGTTCTTTTCTTCTCCTTCACTCACACATAAAATCGCTTTCAAATTAAAATTGCTGCTTTTCTGGGGAAAAATCCTGAGAAATATTGGCACCTCAGATATCAGGATGGATTGAAATAATTATTAACTAAAAACTTAGGAAATTCTATAATTAATTAATGTTAATGAACTATCTGGTCCCCTCAATAAATCATGGCAAGAAGAGAGAACTTATGACAGAAGTCAGAGAGGTGCATACAAAATGCTCAAAAAAACCTTATACTGGAGAAAAAAAATGTTCTAACAGTGTATGGTGACAGATGTTAACTAGACTTATTGTGGTTACCATTTTGCAATATATACAAATATGGAATCATTATGTTGTATACCTGAAATGAATATATATATATATATATATATATATATGCATATATATGTCAATTATACCACAATAAAAAAATTTTAAAGCCAAAAAAGTACTTGTTGAATAGAATTGGAAGTCTTTCTATTGACATGCCCCTCTAAGCAGCAGAAGAAAACAGCAGTAAGGGGGTACATGATTCTGATGTTAAGATACATTACTAAGAAGCAATGGTAGCCACCCTTGTTATTTTCAGTTTTCTTTACTTTGCATGAGAACCACCCCTTTTAAATTTTTTTTTTCAACGTTTTTTATTTATTTTTTTGGGACAGAGAGAGACAGAGCATGAACGGGGGAGGGGCAGAGAGAGAGGGAGACACAGAATCGGAAACAGGCTCCAGGCTCCGAGCCATCAGCCCAGAGCCTGACGCGGGGCTCGAACTCACGGACCGCGAGATCGTGACCTGGCTGAAGTCGGACGCTTAACCGACTGCGCCACCCAGGCGCCCCGAGAACCACCCCTTTTAAAAGAGAAGGGGAGCACAGTCAATGAGCAAATATGTGCATTATACACACACACACACACACACACACACACACACAGTAGTTGCTTGAAACAAAATCAGTGTCTTTCACATGGTAGCAGCTACCTTTTTAAAAAATAGTTTAATGTTTTTTTTTTTAATTTTTTTTTAACATTTTGAGACAGAGAGAGACAGAGCATGAACGGGGGAGGGTCGGGGAGAGAGGGGGACACAGAATCTGAAACAGGCTCCAGGCTCTGAGCTGTCAGCACAGAGCCCGACATGGGGCTCGAACTCACAGACCGCGAGATCATGACCTGAGCCAAAGTCAGACGCTTAACTGACGGAGCCACCCAGGCGCCCCTAGTTTAATGGTTTTATTAACACAAATACAATGTGCACACGAGCTGTCTATTCATTTTCTTTGCTGTGCAGCATGGCATTGGAATTGGTGACTCTGATGGCCAGTTGGGCTGCTCTTTTCACAATGGTTTGTGATTCTTAGAGGAGATATTGTAAGCAATCTCTGCATAGTAAGATTTGTTGCACATCAGCAGCACTTGACTGTTGTGGACTAGGAACTTCTGGAAGCCACTGGGCAGCATGTGCTTTGTTTTCTTATTGTTCCTATAACCAATGCTGGGCATCAAGATCTGGCCCTTGAATCTTCTGCACACCCTATTTTCAATGCCTCTGGGTTTCCACCAGTTACACTTAATTTTGACATATTGGTCTGAGTGGCGCTGGATGAACTAATTGGTCCTCTTTTTAACAATCTTGGGCTTTACAATGGTTCTGAGGGTGGCTATGATGCCAAGTAGGAGATGGCTACCATCTCTGCAGACAGTGGCAAGGAAGAACACATTTACCATTTTTTAAAAAACCAACTAGGTGCCAGGTACTGAACTAAACACTTGATATGTCATTTATCCTTAGAACAACCTAGTAGGTGGGAATTATTAATCTCACGTGTAAAATGAAGAAAATAAGACTCAAAGAGGTCAGTGAGAGTCTTTGTCCAAGGCCACAGAGCTAAGAAATTACAGAGCTGGGATTTCAACCCAAATGTGTCTGACTCTGAAGCCCACTATATTATACTGAAATTTCCACAGTTAGTCTCACACCATCCCCTTTGCAGCTAGGAGCATATCTTGATAATGCCATTTTATACAGAGGGACATTAAGGCATGGAACAGAGAAACGTTATTCTAGAATCTAAAATACTTTCCCTTCCACATAATCCAGGCTTCAAAGGGGGGAAATGAAATTAGAGAATTACCCTTCTTCACTAGGCTTCTACCATAGAAAAATCTCCACCCAGGGATATTAGTCTTAGTGACATATGGCACTGCAGGAGGTGGGATGCAAGATGATCCAACTAGCTGTGGCCGCACCACATTGTGGCAGAGGTGAATGTGGAACACAGACCTGAGCTGCACCTATTAAAAAACACAGACCTGAGCTGCACCTAGTAGGAAGGCAGAAATCTGTGCTTTAACCCCGTCTCCATACAATTTACTTGTTTTTAATAAACTAATTCCACCTTGTATCAATGTGACAGTCATTTTGAATCTGTGCAAAGTGATTTACAGAATTTATAAGGCTTTAAAATACTTTTGAGCCTAGAATTTTAAAGTGATTCCCAGATATTCTATGGTGGGTAATATACTTATTTTTAAATGGATAAATAAAAAGTGAAAGGTTAAAGGATTTACCTCAAATCACAAAGGCACAGCTAGGAATAGAATCAGCCTCTTAAATCCCAATCCTGGGGCCAGATGACAAGACTGTACATTTTTAATCTCTTAAGAATTGTAAAAACCTTTTGATAATTCTGATCTTAGGAAGTTCCTAATTATTTATGAATGAATCATCATTATGAGCATCTAAAGCATTTTTTTTTTAAAAAGAACCATCACAACCACCTTAAAACCTTGTCTCATCTTAAGCCTGTGGATTTGGTTGGCTTTAAAGAAGGTAATTGGCCCCCATTATCCCACACTGTTTAGAGGAATCTATATCATTTCTGGGCTCAAGAGGGCTGCTTTGGAAACCGTGTACTAACTAGCCTGACATGGATTAGGGATTGGTTTTGGAGTCAGGAGCCTTGGGCTTGAATCTTGACTTCAATCCTTAGTAGCCAAGTATCCTTTAGCCTTAGTTTTCTCATCTGCACAATGGGAATAAAGCCAATATCACACACAGAGGGTTGGGGTGAGAATCCAAGGACACAGGACATGGGAAATGTGGAAGCATTTTAGAAAATTGTAGAGTATACTCTTTGACATCAGCTGTAGCAATTTATTACTAGAATGTTACTGGAGGCAAGGGAAACAAAATAAAAAATGAACTATTTGGACCTCATCAAGATGAAAAAAACTTCTACACAGCAAACAGTCAACAAAACTAAAAGCAATCTATGGAATGGGAGAAGATATTTGCAAACGACATATCTGATAAAGGGTCAGTATCCAAAATCTATAAAGAACTTATCAAACTTAACACCCAAATAAAGCAAATAGCCCAGTTAAGAAATGTGCTGAAGACATATATAGACACTTTTCCAAAGAAGACATCCAGATGGATAAAAGACACATGAAAAGATGCTCCACGTCACTCATCATCATGGAAATACAAATCAAAACCATGGTGAGATACCACCTCGCACCTGTCAGAATGGCTAAAATTAAGACCACAAGAAACAACAGATGTTGGTGAGGGTGTGGAGAAAGGGGAACCCTCTTGCGCTGTTGGCGGGAATGCAAACTGATGCAGCCACTCTGGAAGATAGTAGTTTCTTCAAAAAAATTACAAATAGAACTACTCTATGATCCAGCAATAACACTATAAGGGATTTACCCAAAGGATACAAAAATACAGATTTGAAGGGGTATATGTACCCCAATGTTTACAGCAGCATTATCTACAATAGCCAAACTATGGAGAGAGCCCAAATGTCCATCGACTAATGAATGGATAAAGAAGATGTCGTACACACACACACACACACACTGGAATATTATTCAGCTATCAAAAAGAATGAAATCTTGCCATTTTCAACAACATGGATGAAGCTAGAATGTATTATGCTAAGCAAAATAAGTCAATCAGAGAAGGACAAATACCATAGGATTTCACTCATGTGGAGTTTAAGAAACAAAACTGATGGACATATGGTAAAGGGGGGGAAAAGGAAGAGATAAACAAACCACAAAAGACTCTTAAACTGAGGGTTGAAGGGAGGTGGGTGGGGGATGGGCTAGATGGGTGATGGGTATTAAAGACAGAACTTTTGATGAGCACTGGGTATTGTATGTAAGTGATGAACCACTGAATTCTGTTCCTGAAACCAATATTGCACTGTATGTTAACTAAAATTTAAATAAAAGGAAAAGAAAACACAGAATATTGTAGAGTATAATATAAAAATCAAGTGGTAGTCTCGAAAGACCCCTACTTTTTATCACTATAACATGAATGATTGGGAAGGAAGGGTCTCTGAAAGTTCAATCTGAAAATTTAATATTATAAACATACAGAGAAAGCTTATTAGGGATGGTGTTCCTTACATGCATGACAAGGCCTTTCCAAAGGCATGACAAACACACATATACAGATAGCAAATGAGACTGGAAGATGCTATTGGATACCAAAGATTGAATATAGATGCTGCTTACTGTGGAAACAGGCCCTATATGAACTTCATGAGTGAATCATTTCCCTTCTCAGACCAGGGTATCTCTGAACATCAGTCAGAACCCTATAGCCTCATGTCAGAGAAAGATAGTATGTGGAAGTGGGCAGTCCAGAAATCAAACAAAAGCATCCTGGACCTTTGGATATCACCAAGAAAGAATCCAGACAGAGTTTGAGAAAAGGGGGAGTTGCAAAGTAAGAGAAAATAAGAAATTATTAATATCCTATGCTTCTGTCTTAACAATTTCCCTTCCTCCTTACCACTCATTCAGTTGTCAAACTCCCATCTTCTCCCAGTTCTTCATTTCTGTCTATATCCTTGAGGCTTCAAATCCTGGGGTCTCCAAAAGAAATCCCAGTGTTTTCTCACCTCAGGTCCTTTGCTCACATTGTTTTGTTTACCTACAATTACTTTCTTATCACTCCTGGTACTTCTCCCCAAATAAGAAGAATTATGGAATTTACTTTAACTCATCTCTGAACCCAAGTCTACCCCGTTCTGCTAGGTTCCCATCAATTCTTAACTCCTTTGAACTCAGAGTTTCTTTTATATTAAAATGAGTATCATTTTCTCCTTGGGGTTGCAGTTATTTGTATACTTGGTGTTATTTCCTTTGCTTGCCTATAATTTCCTTCAGGTAAATTACAGTTATCAGCACAGTGCCTGACATGGAATAGGTATTCAATAAATGATTTTAGATGAATGAATGATCATCATCGCTTGCAATAATCAGGCCACCATCATTTTTCACCTGGATTTTTGCAACAGCCTAAGTAATCTCCCTGCCTTCTATCTTGTTCTCCTCCAATCTATCCTTTTCACTGTCACAATATATATCTTAGAAAAATTTCTTTCATTATATTACTCTCTTACTCAAGAATCTTAAATAATGTCCTGCTGTACAGAATAGAGTCCAAATCCCTCTGCCTTTCTCTAAAACCTCTTTGATACCAGTTGAATAGAGTCCCTGCTGCTTCCAAGTCTGGGTATGTTGCCCCCAGATCTAAATTTAATTGATCTCACCTGTATCAGGAAGCCTTCCCAAACCAATCCACCCTTTATTGTTCCTCTTTTATAATTCTACAGCATCATTCTCTGTACTATACATATTGTAATATAATAATTTCTTTCCTTGTATTGTTATGTACCTGTCTCCAGAGTACATGTTTTTTCTTCCAAATAAGATTGCAGACTTCGTATATACCTTTGTTCTTTCCACACCAACTACCAAAGAGCTGGAGACCTATTAGGACTTCAGCTCACACTTTCAAACATTTATCAATTTCTTCTCTGATTATTCTGTCTGGCCTTATCTGTGCTTCCTTCACTGTCTGGAGCCATTTTAAGGGACTTATTATACACTTTATATTTAAAAAACAAAGTTTACCTGGTAAGAATAGTTTTCTTTAAGAAAGTCCCTATCTCCCCTCAACATATTCAGAGCAAATCTTATAGTACCTCAAGATATCTTAGTTTACTGTGTTTGGAGATCTTTTAATATCATTATACATATAAGACTGCTGTGTGGTTCTTGTTATTTCAAGCTATTAAGTGAGTACTATGTGCAAAAGAGCTTTAAAATGGAATCTTTGATGTAGAGGACAATATATTCTTCTTATATTAACATAAGAGAAATGTTCTCATGCTTCTCTCTTAATAACTAGGTAACTACTAACCTTTCTTAATGGTTTCCCCAAACACAGTATATTCCTAGGCTTACAAATAAAGACGTGGATAATGAGAGAAGAGCTACTTGCATTCAGTCTGAGGACAACACATTAACAATATTCCATCTCCTCTCAAGGTCATTCAGAGGATTTTCATCAACAAGGAGAAAATAGCCACAGGAGAGGATAGAGAAGCTATTGAAAAAAAATACTCAGGATCAACACTTAAAAAAAAAATTGTTCCTTTAAAAAAAGTACACATTTGGGACATCTGGCTGGCTCAGTTAGAAGAGGATACCACTCTTGATCTTTGGGTCATGAGTTCAAGTGCCACATTGGGCAGAGAAATTACTTAAAAATAAATAAATAAACAAACTTAAAAAATAAAGTAATCTTTGCTTTAAAAAAACAATACTTTTTTTTAAAAAAATACACATTCTCTTCTTTCTCCCTTCTTTTATAATACTTCAGCTTCTAAATTAATATTTTTTCTCTGCCTATTTTCCCTAACAGTATTTGTCCCCATTTGTCTCTCTTCCATTATCTGATTCTATTTATTTCATTTCATTGCTTTTAATCCAGGATCAGGGGAACAGCCCTCTAACTCTTAAGTTCTTGCCTTTCTATAATCACTGTCTTGAGCACAGGGCTTACCAATACCTCTAACTCAAATTATCCAAAGCTGAACTCATAATCTTCCTTTAGTTACTATCAAAGCCTGCTTTTGTCCCTGTCTTCTCTATAATTCTAACAACTCCAGACTCGAAAGTTTAGAATCATCTTCTACTCATCTCTCCCCCATCATCCACATCCAACCGATTTCAAACCAAATCTTATCAGCATCTCTTCTATTTCTTCCCATACTGATTGCCTTAGGTCCTCAACATCTCTTGCCTAGACTGATGTCCCATTCTCTAGAGTCTTCCTATATAATCCATTCTATATATTGGTAGTTTTCTTAAATCTAAACCTAGTCATGGTACTCCCAATCAAAAACCTTCCATGATTCTCCACTGTTTATGGAATAGAACACACATTCATTCACCTGGCATTCAAGGCCCTCTGCATTTTAGTTCCCACCTAGTTCCTTCAGCCTTTCTTCCTGATTCAATAAAAGCTTCTATCATATCTAGTCTTTGTGGGATTCTCAGAGCATTGCCCTTTCTACCTCTTCCATGCCTATGCTTAGGATATTCCTTCTGCTTTTTGTCTTTTTTTTTCATTTTTGCCTATCAAAGTCCTACTTAATCTTCAGACACAGTTCAGATCTCACCTTCAAACAACCTTCCAAGACTGAGTGGCTTGCTGTATCTACTTAGCACAGTTCTTTGTCACTAACAAATCCTTAGAAAGGTTTGATGACTTGAACTCTCATAAGAGCATGTAAACTTTAGGGAACTCATGACCTGTAGGAGTGAGACAGGCTAAAAATATGTTAAATAGGAAAACTGGGCAAGCAGCCAGAGTCTCCTCCTTTTTATGCTTTAATGTCCAGCTAAATCTGTATTTGTGTGTGTGCGTGTGTGTGTGTGTGTGTGTGTACACCTACCTACCAGGCTGTTCAGCTACTGGAATATATATACTTGGGTATGTTCCTGGTAGTGAATGTACCAGTGTGCATCTATGGATGTATGCCTGCCTATTCCTGTACCCCTGTAAATTCCTTTTTCAAACCCTTGTTGCAGATTTCTGTTTTAAAATGATGTTCAGGTTAAATGTGATGTGGAATAAAATAGGTACTTTTTGAAATTGGTTCTGAGCATATAGGGTACAGGCTTCTAGGGAGTTGCTAAGAGAGACATTTTATTTAAATGTAAGGAATTAGTAGCAGGATCAGCCCATAACACACTATTGGGCACATCAGGAAAATGTACCATTTACTAAAGGTATTTTACTTCCATTTGTCAGAAAATTGTCATACCAATTTTGTTAGCACAAGGTACTTGACTGCCATCTTCAGGAAAATTGTTACAATAAATATATATATCTTTATGGCTTACTTTGTGAAACGTGTCCCCTTAGAGATGGCAGCCTCATATACTGTATAGACTGTACAACTTTATGTGCTGATCTTTCCCAGTTGCTATTCTTAAAAAAGATAGAAGTTGTCTATCTTATTTAAGGGAAAAGTTGTTCCTTTTGTTTGGAAAAAAAGATAGCTGTTAGAGTTTCCTGTGTCTAAGTAGAGACTCCATATTCTCTTTCCTGATCAAATCATTTTCAAGATCAGGGTGCTGATCTGATTACAGGTATTGGTAAAACAAGTTAAGGATTTTCCTGTAAGCTATTTTGGAAGAAAATTTGGACTGCCAAGGGGACATCAAAGCTTAGTTGTTTCTTCTTAGTCCTCACAAGAAAGGGAGAGCCTTGGAACATTGACACCTAGCTCCAATTTCTAGTTCCAGCTACAGGAGAAATTTGACACCAAGGTAATGAATCAGGAACTTTTCAATTAATGTGAAAAGAATACCATACATAGATTAAATTCTGATTAATAGTTAAGATAGTGAAAAGGGTACCAAACGGTATCTAGCTATGTTTAACCCTTCTCTCCATATACTATACTTAAGAATGATATTTTTTAGTGTTGCTCTACTTGAGTGTTTTAAGGAATTTGCATTTTTAAAATGACTGGCTAAATAACTCATTCTCATTTTCACCAGAATTAGCTATGTTTATGACCAAAGACTAATAATTCAAGACCACATGATCAATATAGGGCTGCTCCTAATGAGTAGGGTACCTCTGTATGAGTTAGAAAAAATTACAATCCTCTGGGAGGATATGAGGCAGCCCTGCCTACTATCACCTACTGGTAATGCACTTGAATAGCTAAGTCCATTATATTGAGGGGCGACTATATCAAAACTCCTCTGCATACCTGAATACAGAAAGTGATGGCAGCAAATATCATGGCACATATACAAATGATACTAAAATAAGGTAGCATTTGCACATTTCTTATTTTTAATATACGTTTTAGGGATGCCTGGGTGGCTCAGTTGTTTAAGCATCTGACTTGATTTTATTTCGGCTCAGGTCATGATCCTGTGGTTCGTGAGTTTGAGCCCCATGTCAGGCTCCATGCTGACAGTATGGGGCCTGTTTTGGATTCTCTCTCTCCCTCTCTCTCTCTCTCTCTCCCCCCACCCCACTTGCGTGCTCGTTCTCTCTCAAAAAAAATAATAAACTTAAAATATGTGTTTTAGATCTAATTTCTCCATGAACCTCTATGATATTTTTATAAAGCAGTTCCACCACAATTTATTGAGTGGCAGGCTGTATGTTGGGCCCTGAGGGCCTTATCCTTATAACCCTAATGGGATACACAAGCTGTTAATCTCAATATTATATGGCAATTGAGAAGCAGAAATTTGTGTAGGGTGCTATGGGAGCACAGAGAAAGGGCACCTAACCTAAATGGGATACCAGTGAAGACTTGCTAGAGGAGATGGCTGAGCTGAGTCAGCAGCACATTATTGGCTTCATTTAAAAGACACAAAAGTTAAGCCATGGAAAGATTAAGCAATTTGCCCCATATTGCACAGTTATGCAGAGTGGAACTATAACTAGAACCAATGCGAAGTAACTCCCAATCTAAGAAAGAGTCCAAACTAGTGAACCCCTGGCTACACAGTACCATTTGGATTTATTTGAGAAATTTTATTTGAAATACTATTTTATTTGAGGAAGTTCCATACTTACATGCCTTACAGATACCTGCCTATGATATTAGAAAAATGCAAGCACACCAAAATAACCCAAACCGCAGCTTTCTAGGACAGTTAATTAGCACCTGTAACACAATCCTGGCAACTTTTAGTTCTTCATTCTGTGGTTGCTGCAGCTTGCTACAGGAAGATGTATCACATAAAAATGAGGCATGAGCCCAAACTTCCTTGGATACCAACTTTAAGAGGTCTGAGTAACTCAAATCATTCCCCGAAGTTCTTCAACCAACAAAGGCAGCTAACAAAAGTACTGCTAATTAAATGTATAATTAGGGTTTATTATAACTAGCATATATTAGTTTAGAGTCTCATTCACCACTGCTTTGAATTGGTTTTGTCCTGTTTTTATTTGTGCTTAATTGTCCTGTTTTATATGTGTTTAATTCTATAGGCTACTTCATACCCTTTCTGGATGCAGGCAGAGTGTAAATATTAAATAAATAATAACAATAGGTTAAATTTATGTAGAATTGGATCTTTTATGTGCTGCATGTACACTTTATAGTATATTAGGACCCCTTACAAAATCAACCTATATGGTACATTTATGCCTATTTTATAGGACTTGGAATAATTTTGCTGTTTTAAATTATTACAGAAGCTTACAGTAATATATTAGCTTTTACTACATATTTTTAATTATATCTACAATTTACTTGGTGTATCTACAATCTCCTTGGCCAAGAACACAATCCCCCATAATAAAAATGTTCCTATAAACAAAGACAATGCATATTATGACAACCCACTTAATGAGGCCTATTGTAACACTTACCTGGGGTCAGGGGAGGGAGGAACTTTCCAGCATGGCCATGTTTCCAGGAGAATATTATTAATTTCTGGAATATTTTAGGCCAAATTTTAAACTGTGACTTGCTTCTTTTTCATATTCAATGTGTTCCTACATCACCAGCGCTTTGCTAAGAAGCCAATAATAAACTGGGAATGCAAAATCGCTTTCCTCTTAGCTTAAAATTTTTTAAATATTTATTTATTTTTGGGAGACAGAGAGAGTGCAAGCAGGGGAGGGGCAGAGGGAGAGGGAGACACAAAATTGGAAGCAGGCTTCAGGCTCTCAGTACAGAGCCCTACACGGGGCTTGAACCCATGAAGGGTGGGATCATGACCAGGGCTGAAGTCGGATGCCTAACCAACTGAGCCACCCAGGCACCTCTCCTCTTAGCTTAAAATAAATAATTAGAAAGGTACATCAGTTACAAACCCATTTTAGCATAAAAGGAAAGGACTAATGAAATACTTCTTGTATTTATATTAAATATTAGGCTTTCATTTAAAATTTTATTGAGAAAAAACATTAAAAAGATTCTATTGCTAAAGAGGTTTTAAACGTACTAGGCCAAAAAATAAATAAATAAACATACTAGGACAGCTGACCCCCAACTTAGGCCCTTTTTAGAACTTTCCATGGGTCTACAACATTGAAGATAAAAGATTTCACTGGATTTCCGTACTGGTTTCTTACTTTTGCTGTACAAACTCTGTGATATAGAAAAAAAAATATCAGAGAGAAAGCCGACCAGATGCTTACAAAAGTATAGTGTGGGTCAAAGAAAGCCCAAAACAATAGAAAAAGGGAACTAGATAATGTAATTCTTTTCTTTCACTTTTAGCTTTAGAAGTTTAATTTGGAATTTGGCATACAAAGAAATTGGAAGTTAGTTTTTAAGTATATACCAATCAGCCAATCCTCTGCTTCAGCCATGTTATTTTGCTAGTCAAGAGCCCTCCAATGGTTGTATCTCATCATTTGGATAATATACACAATTTTGTCAGTTTCCTTCAAAGTTCTAATAGGACTTTGCCATCCACTTTATTTTCCATATTATTTCAGTCTTTATGATTCTATTAGAATGGCCATTTTTTCCAACTCCAGATACCGTACAGGGCCTCATTCTTCTGTCTGTAGACCTTGGCCTCACCTGCCCAATTTAAAGATAACCTCACTTCTACTTGATACTGTCACTACTTAATTTAATTCTGATTTTCTCTAGGCTTGAGGAGGATATATTGTTCCCAGTTACCTCAAACAGCTTTATTTTTTCCCCTAAATTTCTTCAATAAAAATGAATTTTCTTTTTTTTTTTAATATATGAAGTTTATTGTCAAATTGGTTTCCATACAACACCCAGTGCTCATCCCAAAATGTGCCCTCCTCAATACCCATCACCGCCCTACCCTCCCTCCCACCCCCCATCAACCCTCAGTTTGTTCTCAGTTTTTAACAGTCTTTGGCTCTCTCCCACTCTAACCTCTTTTTTTTTTCCTTCCCCTCCCCCATGGGTTTCTGTTAAGTTTCTCAGGATCCACATAAGAGTGAAACCATATGGTATCTGTCTTTCTCTGTATGGCTTATTTCACTTAGCATCACACTCTCCAGTTCCATCCACGTTGCTACAAAAGGCCATATTTCATTCTTTCTCATTGCCACGTAGTATTCCATTGTGTACATAAACCACAATTTCTTTATCCATTCATCAGTTGATGGACATTTAGGCTCTTTCCATAATTTGGCTATTATTGAGAGTGCTGCTATAAACATTGGGGTACAAGTGCCCCTATGCATCAGTACTCCTGTATCCCTTGGGTAAATTCCTAGCAGTGCTACTGCTGGGTCATAGGGTAGGTCTATTTTTAATTTTCTGAGGAACCTCCACACTGCTTCCCACAGCGGCTGCACCAATTTGCATTCCCACCAACAGTGCAAGAGGGTTCCCGTTTCTCCACATCCTCTCCAGCATCTATAGTCTCCTGATTTCTTCATTTTGGCCACTCTGACTGGCGTGAGGTGATATCTGAGTGTGGTTTTGATTTGTATTTCCCTGATAAGGAGCGACGATGAACATCTTTTCATGTGCCTGTTGGCCATTCGGATGTCTTCTTTAGAGAAGTGTCTATTCATGTTTTCTGCCCATTTCTTCACTGGGTTATTTGTTTTTCGGGTGTGGAGTTTGGTGAGCTCTTTATAGATTTTGGATACTAGCCCTTTGTCCGATATGTCATTTGCAAATATCTTTTCCCATTCCGTTGGTTGCCTTTTAGTTTTGTTGGTTGTTTCCTTTGCTGTGAAGAAGCTTTTTATCTTCATAAGGTCCCAGTAATTCATTTTTGCTTTTAATTCCCTTGCCTTTGGGGATGTGTCGAGTAAGAGATTGCTACGGCTGAGGTCAGAGAGGTCTTTTCCTGATTTCTCCTCTAGGGTTTTGATGGTTTCCTGTCTCACATTCAGGTCCTGCATCCATTTTGAGTTTATTTTTGTGAATGGTGTGAGAAAGTGGTCTAGTTTCAACCTTCTGCATGTTGCTGTCCAGTTCTCCCAGCACCATTTGTTAAAGAGACTGTCTTTTTTCCATTGGATATCTTTCCTGCTTTGTCAAAGATTAGTTGGCCATACATTTGTGGGTCTAGTTCTGGGGTTTCTATTTTATTCCATTGGTCTATGTGTCTGGTTTTGTGCCAATACCATGCTGTCTTGATGATGACAGCTTTGTAGTAGAGGCTAAAGTCTGGGATTGTGATGCCTCCTGCTTTGGTCTTCTTCTTCAAAATTACTTTGGCTATTCGGGGCCTTTTGTGGTTCCATATGAATTTTAGGATGGCTTGTTCTAGTTTCGAGAAGAATGCTGGTGCAATTTTGATTGGGATTTCATTGAATGTGTAGACAGCTTTGGGTAGTATTGACATTTTGACAATATTTATTCTTCCAATCCATGTGCAGGGAATGTCTTTCCATTTCTTTATATCTTCTTCAATTACCTTCATAAGCTTTCTATAGTTTTCAGCATACAGATCTTGTACATCTTTGGTTAGATTTATCCCTAGGTATTTTATGCTTCTTGGTGCAATTGTGAATGGGATCAGTTTCTTTATTTGTCTTTCTGTTGCTTCATTGTTAGTGTATAAGAATGCAACTGATTTCTGTACATTGATTTTGTATCCTGCAACTTTGCTGAATTCATGTATCAGTTCTAGCAGACTTTTGGTGGAGTCTATCGGATTTTCCATGTATAATATCATGTTATCTGCAAAAAGCAAAAGCTTGATTTCATCTTTGCCAATTTGGATGCCTTTGATTTCCTTTTGTTGTCTGATTGCTGATGCTAGCACTTCCAGCACTATGTTAAACAACAGCGGTGAGTGTGGGCATCCCTGTCGTGTTCCTGATCTCAGGGAAAAAGCTCTCAGTTTTTCCCCATTGAGGATGATGTTAGCTGTGGGCTTTTCATAAATGGCTTTGATGATGTTTAAGTATGTTCCTTCTATCCCGACTTTCTCGAGGGTTTTTATTAAGAAAGGGTGCTGGATTTTGTCAAAGGCCTTTTCTGCATCGATTGACAGGATCATATGGTTCTTCTCTTTTTTTTTTTATTAATGTGATGTATCACGTTGATTGATTTGCGAATGTTGAACCAGCGCTGCATCCCAGGAATGAATCCCACTTGATCATGGTGAATAATTCTTTTTATATGCCATTGAATTCGATTTGCTAGTATCTTATTGAGAATTTTTGCATCCATATTCATCAGGGATATTGGCCTGTAGTTCTCTTTTTTTACTGGGTCTCTGTCTGGTTTAGGAATCAAAGTAATACTGGCTTCATAGAATGAGTCTGGAAGTTTTCCTTCCCTTTCTATTTCTTGGAATAGCTTGAAAAGGATAGGTATTATCTCTGCTTTAAAGGTCTGGTAGAACTCCCCTGGGAAGCCATCTGGTCCTGGACTCTTATTTGTTGGGAGATTTTTGATAACCGATTCAATTTCTTCGCTGGTTATGGGTCTGTTCAAGCTTTCTATTTCCTCCTGATTGAGTTTTGGAAGCGTGTGGGTGTTTAGGAATTTGTCCATTTCTTCCAGGTTGTCCAATTTGTTGGCGTATAATTTTTCATAGTATTCCCTGATAATTGTTTTTATCTCTGAGGGCTTGGTTGTAATAATTCCATTTTCATTCATGATTTTATCGATTTGGGTCATCTCCCTTTTCTTTTTGAGAAGCCTGGCTAGAGGTTTGTCAATTTTGTTTATTTTTTCAAAAAACCAACTCTTGGTTTCCTTGATCTGCTCTACCGTTTTTTTAGATTCTATATTGTTTATTTCTGCTCTGATCTTTATTATTTCTCTTCTTCTGCTGGGTTTAGGCTGCCTTTGCTGTTCTGCTTCTATTTCCTTTAGGTGTGCTGTTAGATTTTGTATTTGGGATTTTTCTTGTTTCTTGAGATAGGCCTGGATTGCAATGTATTTTCCTCTCAGGACTGCCTTTGCTGCATCCCAAAGCGTCTGGATTGTTGTATTTTCATTTTCGTTTGTTTCCATATATTTTTTAATTTCTTCTCTAATTGCCTGGTTGACCCACTCATTCTTTAGTAGGGTGTTCTTTAACTTCCATGCTTTTGGAGGTTTTCCAGACTTTTTCCTGTGGTTGATTTCAAGCTTCATAGCATTGTGGTCTGAAAGTATGCATGGTATGATTTCAATTCTTGTATACTTATGAAAGGCTGTTTTGTCACCCAGTATATGATCTATCTTGGAGAATGTTCCATGTGCACTCGAGAAGAAAGTATATTCTGTTGCTTTGGGATGCAGAGTTCTAAATAGATCTGTCAAGTCCATCTGATCCAATGTATCATTCAGGGCCCTTGTTTCTTTATTGACCGTGTGTCTAGATGATCTATCCATTTCTGTAAGTGGAGTGTTAAAGTCCCCTGCAATTACCACATTCTTATCAATAAGGTTGCTTATGTTTATGAGTAATTGTTTTATATATTTGGGGGCTCCGGTATTCGGCGCATAGACATTTATAATTGTTAGCTCTTCCTGATGGAGAGACCCGGTAATTATTATATAATGCCCTTCTTCATCTCTTGTTACAGCCTTTAATTTAAAGTCTAGTTTGTCTGATATAAGTATGGCTACTCCAGCTTTCTTTTGGCTTCCAGGAGCATGATAAATAGTTCTCCATCCCCTCACTCTCAATCTAAAGGTGTCCTCAGATCTAAAATGAGTCTCTTGTAGACAGCAAATAGATGGGTCTTGTTTTTTTATCCATTCTGATACCCTATGTCTTTTGGTTGGCACATTTAATCCATTTACATTCAGTGTTATTATAGAAAGATATGGGTTTAGAGTCATTGTGATGTCTGTATGTTTTATGCTTGTAGTGATGTCTCTGGTACTTTGTCTCACAGGATCCCCCTTAGGATCTCTTGTAGGGCTGGTTTCGTGGTGACAAATTCCTTCAGTTTTTGTTTGTTTGGGAAGACCTTTATCTCTCCTTCTATTCTAAATGACAGACTTGCTGGATAAAGGATTCTCGGCTGCATATTTTTTCTGTTTAGCACACTGAAGATCTTGTGCCAATCCTTTCTGGCCTGCCAAGTTTCAAAAGAGAGATCAGTCACGAGTCTTATAGGTCTCCCTTTATATGTGAGGGCAAGTGTATCCCTTGCTGCTTTCAGAATTTTCTCTTTATCCTTGTATTTTGCCAGTTTCACTATGATATGTCGTGCAGAAGATCGATTCAAGTTACGTCTGAAGGGAGTTCTCTGTGCCTCTTGGATTTCAATGCCTTTTTCCTTCCCCATATCAGGGAAGGTCTCAGCTATTATTTCTTCAAGTATACCTTCAGCACCTTTCCCTCTCTCTTCCTCCTCTGGGATACCAATTATGCATATATTATTTCTTTTTAGTGTATCACTTAGTTCTCTAATTTTCCCCTCATACTCCTGGATTTTTTTATCTCTCTTTCTCTCAGCTTCCTCTTTTTCCATAACTTTATCTTCTAGTTCACCTATTCTCTCCTCTGCCTCTTCCATCCTAGCCGTTGTCGTTTCCATTTTGTTTTGCATTTCGTTTAAAGCGTTTTTCAGCTCCTCGTGACTGTTCCTTAGTCCCTTGATCTCTGTAGCAAGAGATTCTCTGCTGTCCTCTATATTGTTTTCAAGCCCAGCGATTAATTTTATGACTATTATTCTAAATTCACTTTCTGTTATATTATTTAAATCCTTTTTGATCAGTTCATTAGCTGTTGTTATTTCCTGGAGATTCTTCTGAGGGGAATTCTTCCGTTTGGTCATTTTGGATAGTCCCTGGAGTGGTAAGGACCTGTAGGGCACTTCCCCTGTGCTGTGGTGTATAACTGGAGTTGGTGGACGGGGCCGCAGTCTGACCTGATGTCTGCCCCCAGCCCACCGCTGGGTCCACAGTCAGACTGGTGTGTGCCTTCTCTTCCCCTCTCCTAGGGGCGGGATTCACTGTGGGGTGGCATGGCCCGTTTGGGCTACTTGCATACTGCCAGGCTTGTGGTGTTGGGGATCTGGCGTATTAGCTGGGGTGGGTAGGCAAGGTGCATGGGGGCGGGAGGGGCAGGCTTAGTTCGTTTCTCCTTAGGTGATCCACTTCAGGAGGGGCCCTGTGGCAGCAGGAGGGAGTCAGATCCGCTACCGGCTGCCGGAGGTTTGGCTCTGCAGAAGCACAGAGTTGGGTGTTTGCGTGGAGCGAGCAAGTTCCCTGACAGGAACTGGTTCCCTTTGGGATTTTGGCTGGGGGATGGGCAGGGGAGATGGCGCCGGAGAGCGCCTTTGTTCCCCACCAATCTGAGCTCTGTCATCCGGGGGCTCAGCAGCTCTCCCTCCCTTTGTCCTCCAGCCTTCCCGCTTTCAGAGCAGAGCCCTTAACTTATGACCTCCCAGACGCTAAGTCGAGCCTGCTGTCGGAACACACTCCATCTGGCCCCTCCGCTTTTGCCAGTCAGACTGGGGGGCTCTGCTTGGCCGGCAGGTTGCCCCTCCGCCCCGGCTCCCTCCCGCCAGTCCGTGGAGCGCGCACCGCCTCGCCGCCCTTCCTACCCTCTTCGTGGGCCTCTCGTCTGCGCTTGGCTCCGGAGACTCCGTTCTGCTAATCCTCTGGCGGTTTTCTGGGTTATTTAGGCAGGTGTAGGTGGAATCTAAGTGATCAGCAGGATGCGCGGTGAGCCCAGCGTCCTCCTATGCTGCCATCTTCCTGTATATCCCAAAAATGAATTTTCTATCATTTAGTCCCTCATATATGAATCTAATCCACCCCTGAAAACTTATTGGATAGTGAATTTTGAATAGGGAAAATTTATTTCATTATTCTACATTGAAAAAATAATAATGCATTCCCATTTCATCTTGGAACCCTCAACTAATTTCCCCAAATATCAGTAAAGTACTCTAAAATTCCCATGTAACAATCCTCCAAATATGTATCATATTGTAAAATATTTTTAAATTTTTTTAAAATTTACTTATTTATTTTGAAAGAGATAGGAGAGAGAGAATCACAAGCAGGCTCCACCCTGTCAGCGTAGAGACCCATATGGGGCAGTCTCCAACCCACGAACTGCAAGATCACAACCTCAGTGGAAATCAAGAGTAGGATGCTCAACAGACTGAGCCACACCCAGATGCCTCTTATAAGGCATTTCATATACCAATTACGTGATTATTGAACATTTAGTGAGCTAACTGACAGATATGTTTATGTGTAGTTCACAATGATGCCTTACTGTACTGGATACAAAACAAACAAAAAACAAACAAACAAACAAAAGCAAGCAAACTTTCAAGCTGCCTGGGAGTGTCTATGTTTTTTTTTTTCCATTAGAATTCCATAGATTCCATAGAATCAAAAAATTTAGTGCTGATGAGGGACGATGGAAAGGCAACAAAAGGTTTTTCCAGGAATTTGTAGAAAGACAACTCACCAGTGAAAAGCAATATACTAACAAAACAATCAAGTGAGCCACTAAATGGGTGCTTTGATTCCGCGTGAAACCAAAAAAAAATTTTTTAAAAATGCCCTGGAGGTCTAGTCAGCAAGTTGAATAAATTAAAGCAAAAGAGACCATGGCAATGCCAAAATTATCATTTTAATTGTCTTCACAGTCAAGCGGAGTAAGGTGAAGGAGTGAGAAAGGGACAGCAAAATCCAAAGTCTGAGTAAGAGAAAAGTTATGTTCCACTGAAGCCTGGCAGGACGGAAATAGTCACAGTAAGCATTAATTGAGGTTAGTGAGAAGGCACAAACTTGTTAATTTTCTGAAATCAATAATCTTGTTTTGTAGCTTGATTTACTTTCCTCTTTGCTGTTTATGCTTAGCTGTTTTAATAAAGCTACATCACATTTTTCTTTTATACTGGAAGGGACACACGTGGTGATGTAAATAAGCCATGAAATAGTATGTTCAAGGTACATAACAAATGCAAATGACACTTATTGAAGGAAAATTAACAATTAAAGTAAGCAAGGACTACTGTTATAGGTGGGGTTCAGAGGATGGTGCTGTGATGCTGGAGCTGGATTCAGGAGAGTGGGGGACTCAATTGACAGAGCCCAAGTTAATAAAAACTCTCCTGGTTTCAAGTGTCTCTACTCATAGCCAAGGAGATTAACAATTTTGTTTGTACTCAGTGGGTACCTTTCATTTCCTGTCTCAAACTGCAAAATCCCAGGTAGAGACATTAGCTGCAGGAGAGGGCAAATGAATGAACATCCAGGATTCTTGAATTTCTTAGTTGAGCCTGCAAGCAGTGCTTCCATCGCCCTCCTACTCCTGGAGGCAGGGGCAGTCTCATTCCTCATGCCCACTGCCTCTTGTTTCAGAAGAATTCAGCAAAACTCTGGGTTGGAGCATCACACTTATCTTTCAGAATCCCCTGGTAACATGTGCCATGCCCTGTGCTAGGAGGAAAACAAGAGGGTGGGAATCACTGTCCTCAGGGTCGGAAATCTCTTTTATAAGGCTCTTTAAGGAAAGAGGCTTAACCAACAAATGCCTGAAATGCTTTGGAAGATGAAAATCTCTAAGTGCTACAGAAGAGGCTGAAGACTCTGATCTTACTCAATACCACATTATACTTGCCTGTTAAATTACTGATTCAACCTTGGTTGGATTGTATATGGTTTATTAACTCGCTCAATTTTCTACCACAGTTGGCTAATGAAAGCTGAATGAATATTCTATCCCCTCATAATTGTTGGTAATGTCCTCACAGGAAAGTATTTCCCTTCTGGGTAAGAGCAACCTGAAAGAGCATGGTTGGTAACTGTGTGTTAAAGAGACAAAGCCATTAGTACGTTTTTGCATATAGTGAAAAGTGACCCAACTGAGTCTCAGAAATTTAAATTTAGATTTTCTTTTTGGGAATTTAACAGTGGGAAGAGGGTGGATTTTGCTTAGGGTCTCCTTCTTCAAGTCCAAATCACAAAAGCTATCAGGACAAATGAAATCTGGATGTCATAGAAAGTGCAGTAAGTAAATGTGAGATCACACTGCCAATTGTATATGCAACATTCGTTAGTGTAGACACAAGTTTTGTCTACATAAAGTGTGTACTTTCATTGCTTTACATTGCAATCACGTCTCTGAACAGTTATGTTTTCAGCTTGTGTTTATCAATCAGATCATACAGGTGTTCGACTAGATAAACTTTAAGCTAAAATTGTTTCCTAAATACAATGTAGAACAACGTAGCACATGATCTAATAATTAAGTCAGGGAGGTAACGTGTAGGGGGAGGAGGAGAGCCTGAGACACTATTGTACATTTCCCTAAAGTCTTACTACTGTAGACTATAAGATATATAAGCATATATTCAGAGAAAATAAATGGAAAACAACAAAATATTATCTCTTGATACTTCATCTTGAGTGGTGGGGTGCTGCGTAATTTTTATTTACATTTTGGAATTTTTTTTAAATTTTTAAGTTTATTTATTTATTTTTGAGAGAGAGAACACAAGCAGGGGAGAAGCAGAGAGAGGGAGAAAGGGAGAGGGCAAGGGAGAGAGAGAAAGAGGAGAGAGAGAGAGAGAGAGAGTGAGAATCTTAAGCAAGCTCCACCCTGTCAGCACAGAACCTGATATATATATATATATATATATATATATATATATATATATATATATAAATTATTGTCGTTAGCTAACATACAGTGTATACAGTGTGTTCTTGACTTTGGGAGTGGATCCCCATGATTCATTGCTTACATACAACACCCAGTGCTCATCCCAACAAGTGCCCTCCTCAATGCCCATCACCCAATTTCCTCTCTCCCCCGCCCCTTCCCATCAACCCTCAGTTTTTTCTCTATATTAAAGAGTCTCTTATGGTTTGCCTCCCTCCTAATTCTATTTTCCATGGGCAGAGTTTGCCTTTCTGGAGTGCACAGCCTGACTGGCTGATGGGGAAGGTAACCAGAAATGGGCTGGAGTTGGAGCAGAAGGAAACCAGCTGGGAATTAAGCATTTACTACCTTTCATCTTCAGGTTCTCAATTTAAGGTTCATTGGCATGGTTCTAGAATGATATTACCCTTTCTTTATATAACTTTCCTACTCTTTAGAGTGGGGTAGGTGTGGAGAGCACTTTTTCCTAAAAGACAGGCTTTTCTCTCCCCTCTTTCTCTTTAGGGGAATAAAGTTTAACGATGTTGGTGAGATTATGGCCAATTTGCCTAAGGTTAGGAGAATTTCTTTTTCTCTTACAGTTCTTTTCTGTTTTTTTTTTCCTTGTGGATGTGGAGAGGAATAAGGTCTATTGATTTTAGTGAAGTTGAAAGCTTCTTTTATGATGGGCGGATTTTCCTTTTAAAAAATCTCTGGGTAAAAAAGTCCCTTGCTTTTGGTTGGGTTGTGGGAGCACACATCTTTAGGTTTGGAGGATTTCCATTTTTATAAATCTAAGTTTTGTAGGGAGAAACTATAAGGGCCACTGGTTTTAGTGAGGTTGGAAGCCCTCCTCAAGGGGGTTTCCTTTCTTTCATTTTCTGTAAAATGAACAATTTATTTGGAAGAAATAAGATTGGGAGCATCTTTCTGTAAAATACTTCCTTTTTCTTTTATTTCATTAAAAAATACTTGAAAGCTGGAATATAAATAAGGTCCCTGGGTTTGGGTGGGGTTGGGGGCATCTCCCCTTGAATAAGCTTTAGAAAGAGATTTTGTGAGGTTTTCTTTTTTTCTCCTTTTTGTGGGAGGTAGAGTGGGTTGATCATCAGGAATAATACACTTTATGGACAATAAAGAACTGGTGCACCTTTCCTGAGGAAAATTTCTTTCTTTTAAAAATTATCCCTTAATTTATTTTCTTCTGCATCTCATTCCCTCCCTCTTTACCCCTTCCTTTCCTCCCCTTTGCTCCCTCTCCTTCCACCTCCCCTTTGGTCTCTCTTTTGCTCTCTTTTTTTTTTTTTATTTTTTACTTATTTAATTTTTTTGGAGAAAAATGTTCAGGGACTTTGGTGGGTTTTGAGGCATTTTTATTCTCTAAAACGGAGGTTTCTTTTTGAAAATATTTATATTTCCAATTTTTAAATTTCCTATATTAACAATCAAGTTTTGGAGTTTGAATAAATTCAGATCATCTCCCACTAGAAGGATTTCCTTTTAATTTTTCTTCTTAAAAAATTTGCATTTTTTTTTTGCTGTATCTTGACAAAAAAGTTCATGTGTCTTTGTGTAGATGGAGTACTTCTCTTTAAGAGGATTACGTTTTCATTTCATTAATATTATCTCCCCCCCCAACATACATGCCTTTCCATTATTGATTATTCTTTTAAATCTTAAAATTGTATTTGGAGGATAGGTTCATGTGCTTTGGTGATGATGGGGCTTCTCCCCTTGGCAGGGGAAGGATTTATTTCTTTTCTTTTTTTTCCTTTTCTGGAAATTAAAAATTCAGGATGTTTGGTATGATCAGGGACTCTGTCCTTTAATATTTCTTTTGTTTGTTAAAATGTTTGTGTGTTTCTGGGATGGAAGGATTGGTTAAGTTTCATCTATGACTTTGATGATTTTGAAAGTATCAACACTTAAAAAGACTTCCTTTTTGTTTGTTTTTCCCAAAGAGAAAAAATTGGGGGGTGAATAAAGGTTCTTTTCCTTGTTGAGGTTGGAGGCCTTGCCTTTAAGAGGATCTTCCTTTTAGTTCTTTTTGATAAATTTCTTTTTTTGCTTATGTATTCATTTATTCCTTTGTTTATTTGTGGGAAGATAGTAGGTCCAGTATGTTGCAGCTGGAGGAGTGACCTTCCTTTTACTTATTTTTTAAAATTGATATATAATTCACATATCACACAATTCACCATTTTCAAGTGTACAGAGTGAGTGTTTTTTAGCATATTCACAGTCATGCAATCATCACTGCTATCTAATTTCAGAAGATTTTTATCATCCTTCCAAAGAAACCCTGTACCCTTTAGCCATTACCCACACTTCCCCTCTTCCTCTTACCCCAACCCGCAGGCTACCACTAATCTACTTTCAGTCTCTAAGAATTTGCCTATTCTGGACATTTCATGTAATTGGAAGAAATAACGTTAGGGAGATTTGGTGAGACTGGTATACCTCCCCTTTGGGAGATTTATTTTTGCCCCCATAACTTTTGCAAGGGGTTCAGCATGAGACGTGAGGTGGAAATAAAGTTTATAAATTTCATGATTTTTTTAAAGGTTAGAAATACTGTTTACCTTGAGGTGATTTCTCTCTTTTTCTCTTTAATTTTCCTCTTGGGGACATAAGTTTCATGGGTTTTGATGAGAGTGAGGAACACCTCCCTTTAGAATTTTTTTTTTCTTAAAATAGTTTTTAAGGGAGGGATAAGTTTCATTATCTGGGGTCACTGTTCCTTTCTTCTTCTTCTTTTTTAATTCGTACATTTGTTTTTCTATTTTGAGAATAAGGTTTATTTGCTTTGTTGAGGGTGTTGAGGGTGGGGCATCTCCCTTTAGGAATGGATGCTTTCTTTTTTTAATCTTTGAAATATTTTTTTTTTTTTCGTAGAGGGAATTACAGTCAGCAGTCTTTGGAAAGGTTGGGCACCCTATCCCTAGCAGAATTTCTATTTATTTTCTTTCCAGAAAAAGGTCTTCTTTGGGAATAATAGGTTCAGGGTTTTGTGCCTCTTATCCTTCCTTCTCAGGCTCCTGTTCTAGGGTGGCCCCCGCTGGGAGCATCAGACTGGGAACAGCAATTGCTGCTTTGAACAAATTCCAGGCTGATGGAATGTCAGCTTAAAGATTCTTCTTAGACAAATGAGGCTCTTATGTGTCACAGAAAGCCCTATTTTGGATACTTTCAAAAATCCACATTAGATAAATTAATAATTATATTAGGTGTCAAGTTTTATTTTTCGTTCTCCCACCCTGCTGCCTTCTTCAGGGAAATAAGAGTTAATAATGCAGAGGAAAGCATTCTGCAAACTGTAAAGGGCCATACTAGCAGGATTATCTAATCCTTATTATAATATCCCTGAATGGCTTCCTGGCCTCTATGGATTTTCCTCTTTTCCTTGGGAGCACTTTGGGAAATGGATCAGCCTTTCCTTTTGGGCTGCAGATGTGCAGAAGCCCCAGCCAGAGATTTTTAATAAACGCATAAGAATTGTATTCTCAGGAAAGACCACTGACCAAATATCTCATTATCTTTTTTAGAACATACTGCTGCAAATGCTCAGGAGCTCTCAGAATATACCAAATAAATCAGATAGTTTCATCAAAACCTGGCAAAGAGGGGGGAAAGAGCCTAAAAGGAAAGAAAATAATTTCATCTTGACCTTCAACAGGTTAAACATTCGATCCTACAATCCCAAAGCTGTTTATAGTCATTGCAGGTATTCTATTCACTTAGGAAAAAATATATTACCCCTGAAACCCACAACATCATCATTAGTCTGCTGCTGCTGGGACTGCAAGGGATAAGGACACTTTCCAAACATTTTTTTTAATTGTTGGTAATTTGCTTGTTAATTATGGCTCTAACATCCATTCTGAAAAAGGAAAGACTGACTGCATTTCTTTAAAGGCTATATATTCCAGGCTATTTATTTATTTATTTATTTATTTATTTTATATTCCAGGCTATTTAAATAATCATTTACTTCTTACTCTGAAATCAATGAGAATGCATTTTTATTCATTCACAGCAACAGTCTCTACATCTCGCTGGAAATGGAATTTATAGGTTTCAAGCTTCAGTAAATGTTTACTGAGCAAAAATAGGGAGGGCTGAATTGTACTAGGCACTGAGAGGGAAAGAGTATCTACCTTTGAGAAGCTCAGAAATAAGTAAAATGATAAAGTATTTAGGTAAGAATTACCAGATATCCTATAAACAAATGCTTGCTACTTTGGAAGAAAGTGTGTGCAAAGAAATACCAGGAAACTGCTCTGTTATGGTTTGGGGTGTAATGGTAACTGGTAATTGATCTATTAGCACATACCCCTCCCCCCAAAAAAATAAAGGCCACAAAACTGTATTTATTTTCAGATTTTCATTGATCACCTGTATGATGTGGTTATAATTCCATAGCTAGTTACACCCAATTAATAAAAACATAAGCTATCTTTCTTCAACCACAACTGAGGGGAGAGAAACAAATACAGTACCCTTCATTTAAGCCCCACTCCCCCCCAAGGAGTCATGGCATTGTTAAAGAACCAATTCACACATCCTTACTTACACTTACTGCCACCAGGTGGGAGACTACAGCTCATTTCCTAGAAATCAAAACATTTTAGAAAGGAAGGAAATAGGTTTGGTTCATAAGATTATGTTATCCTGGTATCTATTTGGAAAGACACATGAGCCTCCTTTTCTCAGTCTCTACCCTCATGATTGGCATGGATTTGCAACCAACAGGTTCTGAAACCTGAAAAGAGCAGACTCCAAACTGGAAGATGTTGACTTTTCTTCCTTCCTTCCTTTCTTCCTTCCTTTTTTCTTTTTTCTTTCTTTCTTTCTTTCTTTCTTTCTTTCTTTCTTTCTTTCTTTCCTTCTGCAATACCAGTCAGCAAAATTATCTGGGAGAAACTTGCAGTCACATTCAAACACTTTGTTTTGCTCATTTCATCCTTTGACTTATCAGGTTAGTTCCATGCTACTGGTACTGACTGTGCCTTGCCAGGTAGGATCTCATTGTATGATAAGAGCTGTATTTTGTTATGATCTCTGAGTGTGTGTGTGTGTGTGTGTGTGTGTGTTTCCCCAAGTTTGCCTCAAGGAGGCAGTGTCTGAGAACAACACCTCCTCAGGTAAGATGGCAACCTGTTTGCCTTGAAAGTTAAGATGCAAGTCAGCTGGTTGTGGGTGCTATTTGCCTGAGGAGGATGCAGCAGAGAACGGTCCTATCACTGAAGATCAGATGTTCCCAGCCAGAGAGCAATTGCATAGCAACACCTAGGGGGTTGAAGAGGCTTTGGCTCCCAGGGATCTGAACATATACCCAGATCCTTTGCATCCTTCAAAATCATCTAGAGCCACTGATAGGTTCATCTACATGGCCCTCTTAGCGGATAGTCAGGGTTCTTAACCCAATCCTAAAAGATAAATGACTGGACAAATGACTAACTCTACGGAGGACAAAGTCAAACCTTGGTGGGGGGAGGAAGGTCCTGGTCCCCTGCCAGGGCTGCCAAATGCCTATGGGTCAGTCACCCAGCACATCTGAGAGGGCACTGTGTAGAGGAATCTTACCTGATTCCCCTTACCTTGATCCTCCTTATCTGTCTGGCAACAGACATTTTTCCTGTTAAGCTCATGGGACATGTTTTCCCCCTGTCACGGGGCTCATCCCTAGAGCTCCTGGCCTCTAGTCAGTCTACCAGAGGCCAAAGAGGCCATATATTTGCTGGACATCCTGGTAATTAAGTCCCCAGGTGTTGGTTTCAGAGCCAGGTTCCCCAAATCTCACTTAAGAAGGCCATAGGTTAGGTGGTCCCTGCTGGTCTCCCTCCCATCGGCTTCATTGCAAACTCTCCCAAAATGACAGGAGCAAGTCCCAGTTTAGGGTGATCTCTGGTGTCTTGCTACACTGCCATTTCCTTTCCTGAGATTGCTGCAGGGAGGAGGAGAGCCACCCCCCTGGAGAGAGCCGGGTTGTTGGATTTAAAAAAAAAAAACTGGGGCGCCTGGGTGGCTCAGTCGGTTAAGCGTCCGACTTCGGCTCAGGTCACGATCTCACTGTCCGTGGGTTCGAGCCCCGCGTCGGGCTCTGTGCTGACTGCTCAGAACCCGGAGCCTGTTTCAGATTCTGTGTCTCCCTCTCTCTCTGACCCTCCCCCATTCATGCTGTCTCTCTCTGTCTCAAAAATAAATAAATGTTTAAAAAATTTTAAAAAAAACCAACAACTTGTCTTAGTCTCCTACAGTCCTATTTTATCTATTTTTTAGCCTCTGCACTTTTTTTCACCCTGTGAAACTTTTCGCTTTAGGCTTCCTCTTATTCAATCATTTATCATTGCAGTTATTTTGCAAACTCAAGCCTTCCTACTCATAATTCAGGAAGCAACCAGCACTCCCATTTCCATTTCGCGATGCCAAGTTCTGCCCCCTTCCCCTACATTCTACAAGTGTGCGCTCCACAGCAGAAGGATTCCAGAGTCGTGTCCCTACGACCTGCTAGGCAGCAGGATGGACGGGTATTGTTGGTGTGGTATGTTATTTGTTTCTGCATTTTGTTTCGTGTTTTTTTCCTGCAGTGGAAGCTAAATCAATGTGTATCTATACGTTATCATGATATTCACAGTCTCATGGAACGAAGTTTAGGGGAAAGGAAGAGTAGGGGGAGTACAGAGAAAGCAAGAAAGACAGATTCCTGCCAAAGAGCCAACGGGGTTTCGGGGGTCCAAGGAGAACACAGAAAACCTTCCTCCTCCCCCCACCACCGCGGGTGCGCGAGGATCCTCCACTCGTCTTCTCCAGGCTAAGTGCAACGTTTAGGAAGGCATCTCTGAAGACTGGAAGAGATGAGGATTTCCATTCACACGCTCTCAAATACCAAGTCCTATTTTGGTGTCTCTAAGCCGGGACTCCTGTACCATTTCAACTGGCCCCAGTGCGGGATGCCAGTCGCCCGCTTGTGACGCGGCCCATCACCATATCACCTACCTGCCTGGAAATCCTGCAGACAGATGGAATGGTGGCTTCGACACACGCATGCTCTCCCCCTCCTCCCCAGTGAACCCTGCCCTTCCCCTGCAGTGCGCGTGGGCGCCGCCCATCCCCTCATCCCCACCCGGAGTACAAGCTCCCAGCAGCCAACAGAGGCGCAGGGTACCTCCTTGGAGCGCCGCCAGTTGCGCCCGCACTAATGACCCCCTCCCCAGTGTCAGGGAGGGGGCCAAGCTGACGACTGCGGCTCCGCAGCTTGGGCCTCTGCGGTAGTGACCGCGGCTAAGAGGTGTGTCCCCCCCCCCCCCCCCGCCATCCCCACCACTCAGTCCCATCGTTGTGTACCCAGGGCCAGTCCGAAATACTTCTCTAGGTCTCTTGCGCTCCCTGGGGACGTCTTCCTCCTCTTTTTCAAGATATAGGTGCTCACTGCACTGCCACTTCTCCCCATGGGGAAAACTGCTCCGACTCCCAATCCGTGCAGTCACCCCAGTTTTTAGCCCCAGAGAGCCCACTCTCACTTCCACCTGTTGCTTCCCGCCTCCCAACCATTTCCCACTGCCCCTCGATCCCCCACCTCTTCATCTCTTCGCGCATCTTTGCCAGTCAGTGGCCGCAGCCAAATGGGATGCTTCGGGTACAGAGTCCCACAAGCTCGGTAGCCTTTCGGCCTCATTTTACTTCTTTTCCCCCCGTCCCAGGGGTTCTTTTTCTTACCTTGATACTGGAGAACAGCACTGGCGTTCGGGGCGATGATGTCTTTGGACCCCTCTCTGGAGCTACCACCGGACACTGCAATAGACGTGGTGCTGGGCTCGGCTCCGGACGGGACTCTGGAACCGGCTCAAGGCAGGACTCTGTGGCTGGTTCTGTGGCTGGTTCTGGGGCCGGCTCAGGGGCCGGTTCTGTAGCTGGTACTGGGGCCGGCTCAGAGGCCGGTTCTGTGGCTGGTTCTGTGGCTGGTTCTGGGGCTGGTTCCGGAGCCCGCTCGGGGGCCGGTTCCGTGGCTGGTTCTAAGATCGGTTCCGTATCGAGTTCTGAGGCTGATTCTGGAGCTGGCTTGGGGGCCGGTTCTGTATCTGGTTCTGGGACCGTTTCAGTGTCGAGTTCTGGGGCTGGTTCTGGGGTCGCTCTCGGACAGGGCTCCGGAACAGGCTCTGGACAGAACTCCAGTACCGGTTCCGGCGAAGGCGCGTGGAGCAGCGGAGGAGCCCGCGGCGGCGGCGGCTGCTGCGGCGGCGGCGGCTGCTGCGGCGGCGGCGGCCACGGCGGCGGCGGCTCTGGAGACTCCGCGGGCTGCTCTCCATCCTGAGGCGGGTCAGTGCCCTGGGCCGCGGCAGCTCCGCTGTCCATGGCCGCACACCTCCTCAGGTCTGGGCAGCTAGCACCCGGGAGCTCAGAGGGCTAAAGTACCCTCGGGCGCCCCGCCCACTCCAGTTCGACGACCCCTTGCAGGATGCCAAACTTTCCCCCGCCCTGCTCCATTGCTGGCTACGCTCTGAGGTCTAACCTAGGGGCGCTCGGCGTCTCCCAGTGCTGGAACACGCCCCTCGGTGAGCGCACACCTCTTCGTAAGCAGCCACGGGTCCGATGGGCGGGAAGCAGAGGGGCTTGCGAATGGGGACTGGACAGAGCGCTTGATGACCTCCTAGCGACGTGCTGGAGGGGAGGGGGGGGAGAGACAAAAAAGGGGAGGGGGGAGTGGAGCGGCCCGGGGGGGGGGGTTGGAGCCCAGCAGTTTAACCCTTTGGTGACGTGAATGCAAAAAAAAAAAAAAAAAAAAAAAAAAAGAAGCCGGAGGCGAACTTAAGGGTCTTTGGAACCCCCTCCCCCAGCCACTCAGCTGTGAGCTGCTGCTCTTAACAGCTTGCACCCTGTGTCTGCTCCCTCACCTCAGCAGCAGGTGAGCCTAGCCTTGGACCAACCTCCTGTCCCCCATCTCCAAGCCTCAGTGGGCAAGTAATCGTCCTTTCTAACCCGGGGAAGAAATTTAAGCGGCACAGGGTTGATGTGTGTGTGTGTGTGTGTGTGTGTGTGTGTGTGTGTGTGTTCAGTCCTTGGAAGTACAATTTGCACTCCGCCTCAGTTTTTTGCATTTTTGAGCTTTTGCCAGATCGCAGGGGGTTGTTGTTGGGTACAGGGTTTGGGGTGCTTCGGGAAAGGTGTGTGATGAGAGACGGCTGGAGCCCCGGCTTTCAGCAGCCTGCAGATGTAGCGTCTAGAACAAGGCAAGAGTTCCCAGGGAAGCGGCGCCTGGGCTGCGCGCTCCGGAGCGAAGGTTGCCCTGGTCTCCGCGGTGATTTGGGAGTCCGCCTGGCTCGCCCTGGCCATGGGAGACCGCCCTTTGCTTTTAGGTGGACTTCCCAGGCATTAGCAGGACTTTTTACTGAACTGGTTACTGTGTGTGTGTGTGTCTTGGGCTGGGGGAAATTCACTGCACCACCCACACCTTGTGTGTGTGTGTGTGTGTGTGTGTGTGTGTGTGTGTGTCTTGGGCTGGGGGAAATTCACTGCACCACCCACACCTTTTGCACCTCCTGATAGCACTCTGACGTTAGAGATGTAAGATTCTCTTGAGAAGAGTCAGGCCAGTCCTTGCCGCAGCACCCTTCCCACTACACCGGGAGACTTTAGAACATCCCTAGACTGTTAGTCACGTACACACACATACAAACCATCATCTCAGTCAGACCTAGACTTCAGACGCCAATATACTGCAAAACTGCAATTAAAAATTGAGAACACCACCCGTTAAGCCACTGCTGTGGGGGGGATGGGGAAAGTACCTATAAACCTAATTTGAAATATGACAAGTGAATTTATCTCTGACACACATAATACTGCAGTTGTGGATGGCAGCTCTCCTTCTGCAGCCCCTCCTTTCATCATCTCCTCCTAGACCATATCTTCCACTAATCCCTCTTCTTTTGCCAAATGACACTGACCCACCTGGAATTTTCTAGAACCTGCAGCATTTTTCTGTTTCCTACATCACGTACCAGCAGTAAATAATAGGACAAAAGACAGTCTCACCTAGCCCCCTCCAAAGACCAGAATCTCTGACCGGATCTGCATTTCCCAGATTCTCACTGCAGCATCACAGCCTAAGCCCACCCTTCTGGAGAAGGGTTACATTCCTAGGCAGCTAGTAAGCTAGTGCCAGGACCATCCCTAACCTCTGGGGCTGGGGAAACCCTGGGGAGGTGAGCACTGTCTGTCAAGACCCTCACTGATGGCAGGCCTCCTTCCAGTTAATTCACACAAGGGGCTCATCTTCTTCACCCTCCTTGGGCTTTTTCTCCTCTCTTCTATTCCACACTTAAGCAGCCAAGCTGCTTTTAACCCTTAAGAGTTCAGGACTGAAGCATACAGATGTCAGATCTGACCAGCCATTGCACCTATGCTTGGAACTCACTTCTCAGGCTTTCAGACTTTGGTGAAATCTCTGTCCTTGGAAGGGACCAGTATCTCACATTTAAATCTTATTTTAACCAAACCCTGGCACATAATTAGAAGGGCTGAAGGCAGAGAAGTCACTGAGCAGGATGGCCTCTTGGGTTAGAGTGACAGGGTGGGGTTTGGCATAGACCAGGTGTCATCAAGCAGGACACCACCAGGGGACAACTTGGAGCTATTGTTTTATATATGTTCATTGATACTCTTGTCTATAATTCTATACTCAATCACAAGGAATCCAAAATTTATGATGTAAACTCTTGCTACAAGGTCAGTTTGAAGGTAAATGCTGAAATAGTTGTTTGTGTATGGCTTTTGCTCCATTAGGGTGGGTTATATACTGCCTGGATTATAGTATGATTAATTTAAAGACATTTTTAGTACATCACAAACCGCCTTATTGCTTTATGTTATTGCAAGGTTTTGTTTTGTTTTCTAGTCTCTCCTCAGCCCAAAATTGAATACAATGCTTATATAGGACCACTGTGGAGGAAGGTTAGAGTTTACTGGTGCCTGATTTGGGGAGGCAACTTTGCTATTTCTTATGTATACCTTCCTCTCCACCATAGTCTGCCAGTCACTTAACAAAGAAAGCTTTACTGAGATGCTTGTGGATTTTCCTCAAAACCTAACCTGGGGCTGAGGCCATAGTAAGGATCCAGGAAATGTCTGTTAAGTGGATGATTCATTGCAGGTTACCGGTTAGGGTGTGTTTTTTTCTCCCTGCATGGCTTGTTAGTAGTATTTGATATTTCAAATGATTGATGATCTCTTAAGAGGCTTTTTTCTAATTGAACAATACTGATATAAAGGCCAAGAGCTGCATAAGAATAAGAACGATGACCATTTCCATAGAGGCTTGAGTGGACATGGTTCTGGATGTCCCAGGGCAGACATGGTCCTTAACATAGGACTCTGGCACATATTATATAAGTTACTCAACTGGGATGGATGAAGGATGGATCAGTACAGTGAGCTCAAATCTTATTTTTCAAATTTTTAATGTTTATTTATTTTTGAGAGAGAGAGATAGAGACAGAGACAGAGACAGAGTGCAAGCAGGGAAGGTGCAAAGAGAGAGGGAGGCACAGAATCTGAAGCAGGTTCCAGGCTCTGAACTGTCAGCACATGGGGCTCGAACTCATGAACTGTGAGATCATGACCTGAGCTAAAGTCTGATGCTTAACTGACTGAGCCACCCAGGTGCCCCTCAAATCTTTGAATATGTAATGTGCTACCTCATCCTCATGCCCAGCATTTATCCTAATTATACCCAAAATAAAGCTCATCCAAGCCAGCACAGAGATCCTTTGATTTTAGGCATACTGGGAGTTCTGGAGAGGTAAAGGAAAGAAAACCTGAGAAATGTGGCAAAATTAAAGCTCTTATTTATCCTTTTTTTCCCTTTTCATTTCATTTTTGAATGAGAGAATGACACTACGGAGCTAGAGTGGAAGCCCTTTTTTCCTTGACCAACAGCTTCAATTTCCCTACCACTCCCCCTTTAGAACAATTTAGTAAAAAAAATAGGTGCCTCTCCTGAGTCTTAGCAGCTGCCAACCTCCTCCATTCCTGCCACCTCGGCAATGTGCAAAGCCAAAATAGCAACCTTTATAATATTCTACCAAATAAAATAAAGAGATGGGATGAGGAACAGCATTTACAGAGAAGGTAGAGGATTCAGACAATTAATTTAGATGGGATTAACATGCAAACCTGTTATCCTTTGTTTGCTCTAGTCTCCTAGGATTTAATTGATACATGATTGGGAATTAAAAAGTTAATACCTTGCATTCATATAATGCCTTTTGATTTTTAAAGCACTTTCACATATATTATCTCACTTCAGCCTCACAGCAAATGTGTGAGGCAAAGCAAGTCTGGACTTCCATCCGACACTCCCACCCCCTAACCTTTTACAGATGAGAAAACACAAGTCCAGTGAGATTAAGTGCTATGTCTTAGGTCACAGAGATAATTAATGGTGGAACAGACTTTTAGAACTTGTGTCACTCAACTCCCAGCCAAGGGAGACCAGAGCTAGTGCTGAGTTGGGGGTTGGAAGACAGGGGCTGTGTAAATCCTCTCTATCGCAAAGTGGGAAGTCTGCCTTAACGCCTGTCTATTGCTCAAGCCTGTGAGAGGAGCAGTATTCTTACATTTTTACCTCCAGGTTTCTCAGCTCTCATTCTCTCTCTCTCTCTGGATGGTAGTTAATGATATGTAACCAAGCTCACTATAGGAGGTTCCTGTTTAGAGGAACCTTTTTGAATATGGATGTGATATAATAATCCACCCTGAGTGTACTCATTTTATTGGTTCTGTTTTTATATATTTTTTTGAAGTGAAGCTCTCCACAGTTAAGATGCATTTACCACTAGTCTGAGGTATATACAACCCTTTTACGTGCCATGGAGAAAGAAAAGAGGGGGCAGAAATATTATACACAATCCCTTCCCTCAAGAATTATTAGAACTTGGTGGTTGAGATAAACCAAATACAGGTGAATAAGCCATCCAAACACAGATCTTAGTTTGTGATCATGACACCACACTTTGTACTTGTATGTGTGAGATGGGACAGTGGGGACAAAGTATGACAGTGTGGAAAGGAAAGTGGACAAGGAGTCAGGAAATCTGGCTTCAGATTAAGTTTCTACCACTAAACTCACAGCATGACCTTATACAGATCACTTAATATTGTTGGGTCTCAAGTTTTCTCATCTAAAAAATTGGGGGGAAGTGGTAAAGTTGAATTTGATCAGCGAGCTTTAAAGTCTGTTTTAGCTTTAATTACTGTGAGTGAATTAGGGAAATCTTCTTAGAAGGGAGTATATCTTGAAGTGGGTCTTGAATGATACAATTAATGTGGGTCTGGGAATAGAAAATGAAAGACATTACAAGCAAGGAGAGGAGCAAGAATTGAAACTTGATAGTGAGAATATGCCAGGCTGATTGAGGTAGACAGATCATACCAAGAATTGATGAGAGATAAGGTGAGAGCAGAGTGAGTGGTGGGAAGAAGGGGAGATGTAAAACGCCTTGGATGCCAGACTGAAAGGTTTGAAGATTTGATTTTAAAGGTAATTAGGAGCCAATGAAGACTGCTTGAATATGGGGGTGATATAGTAGAACCAACTGGTGAGAAAAATTATCCTTGATGGTATACTTGGTTCTAGAAGCACCTACAAATCTATGTTGTCCCCCTTGAGCTGGTATCCAGTTAATCCAGGGTCATTTGTGAAATCATGATTCTTTCCTGATTTTTGCTGCAAACTCTAGTTTTGGGTCTGCATTGCCAAGGCTGCTGGCCTGACCTGCTTAACCACCTGCCTATACATTTGGATTCAGGCCATAATGGCTTATTTGGCTTCCATGGACTCAACATGCTGATGGAATTCCTAATTTCAAATTCTAACTGATGATGAATGAACATCATCTAACTGATGATGAAGGTCTTCTTAGGCAGGCAGCAGTGGGATGGTTGTGGACCTGAAAGCAGATTAAGAGATCTAGGACAATTTGAAGGAGGATAAGAAAATGGATCTTTGCAGAATCTTTGACTTACTATGGCTTAGATATGGGAGAAAGCTGATGAGAAGCAGCCATCAAGTTCTGAACTTCCAAGGATCTAAACTGAATTTGGATTAATAGGAGAAAACAGTTTGCTTTAAGGCCACAGAGAAAGAAGTGATAGAATGTGGTGTGACAGTTCACAGGTGTGTGTGTGGGGGGGGGGGGGTGCTAGGGTGGGGGTGAGAGAGTGTGTAGAGCTTATAGGATTCCTGAGGTGATGGTGTTTAGAAAGACTGGAAAAAATCCTGTCTTAGAACCCTCATGGTGTGATGTCAATAATGGAGGCAGGCAGACAACTGAAATATTCATTCTCATTATTGGAATGTGTGTGTTTCCTTATCCAGAAAGACAAAAGGGTTATTTTAATAAGAATTGTCCCTGCACAGGGGCACCTGGGTGGCTTGGTCGGTTAAGCGTCCGACTTCGGCTCAGGTCATGATCTCACGGTCCGTGAGTTCGAGCCCCGCGTCGGGCTCTGTGCTGACAGCTCAGAGCCTGGAGCCTGCTTCCGATTCTGTGTCTCCCTCTCTCTCTGACCCTCCCCCATTCATGCTCTGTCTCTCTCTGTCTCAAAAATAAATAAACGTTAAAAAAAAAAAAAAAAAAAAAAAAGAATTGTCCCTGCACAAATTACTACCCCACCAGTCTTCACCAACACTTCTCTCTGGCGCCAACCCATGGTGGGGTCAGGAGAAGGGGAATGGTAGAGGAGGGAGAAACAGGCAGGGAAAAGAAATTTTTAAAAAAGAGGTTGACGGGCAGAACTGTTGTGATAAAAAGAGTTGGGGATAAAGGCAGCTTTCCTTTCCTCCAAAGACTCACCTACTGTGTTCTCAGATACCCCTTTTCCTCTTCCCCTATTTCTCCCTTACCAAGATTTAGCTCAAAATGCACAATTCATTGGCTCTGTGATAACAGGGAATTTCAGGGAAGAGTCTCTACACAACTGAAGTGACTTGCAAGGGCAAGGTGTCATATGATTCGGTTTTCTTGGACGAAGATTAAAGCATTAAACAGTCCTTTCCAGGACCTCTCCATCATCATTCACCTTTTAGTTTTAAGTCCCTATCCTCTAGTTGTAACCTTTGGGGTCACTGCCATTTCCGATACGTCTTATTCCCTTTAACCACACTCCATATGCCAGAATGAGGCTGACTTCCCTCTACTTTTCCTCTATCAGCTTCACAGGTCTCTGCAATAACAAGGCCCTTTCCCAACTGGGCTTCAGAGTCTTGACCTTAGGGGCAAAATTTGAGCTGCTTGACCATGGTTTATACCCAAGGTTTCTTGGGATTGCTTCATTCATTCATTAATTCATTCCTCAAGTAATTATTAGACAATTACTATGTGCTGGACACTTGTTTGCATGCTGCAAATTTACCAATAAATGCATGCCATCTCTACTCAAATAGCACTTATTGGATAGGAGGTGGGAGAAATATAGACATTAAACAGACAAATGAGTCCATAAACAAAATAATGTTTTAAACAATGAGAAATGCGGTGAAGGAAACAAAATAGGATGATATGATAGAAACTGTCTAGAGGACTACTTTGGTCAATATATTTACTCATCTACTTAATCCTATGACATATCCAAAATAGTTTGCAATTACTTCATCAGTATTGCTATTGATAAACCTACTAAAGTTCAATATTTATTTTCCCACCAACTTTTGATTTGGAAAGTTTTCGAACATTCAGAAAACTTGCAAGAATAATACAGTGAACATATATGTTCTTCATTAATAACCAATTGTTATCATTTTGTTACATTTGCATGATACCTATAACTCTTCTCTCTCTCTCTCTCTCTCTCTCTCTCTCTCTCTCTGTCTTTCTATCTATCTCTCTGGCTGAACTATTTGAAAGTTAGTTGCAGACATCATGACACTCCACCCATAAGCACTTCAGCATCCATCTCATAAGAACAAAACCATTCTTGTACATATACAATATGATTACCATACTCAGGAAGTTTAACAATGATGCATTAATATTATCTAATATATAACACATTATCAAAATTTCTCCAATTGTCCCAATAATGCTCTGTATAATTTTTTTTAAATATAGAGGATTAAATCATAGATTGTGTTTAATTGTTCTTATCTCTTTAGTCTCCTTTCATCTAAAATCGTTCCCAGCTTTGGAGTGCCTGGGTGGCTCAGTCAGTTAAGTGTCAGGTAAGCATCTGACTTCAGCTCAGGTCATGATCTTGTGGTTAGTGTGTTCAAGCCTTGCATCAGGCTGTATGCTGACAGCTCAGAGCCTGAAGCCTGCTTCAGATTCTGTGTCTCCCTCTCTCTCTGGTCCTCCCCTGCTCATGCTCTCTCTCTCTCTCTTAAAATTAAATAAACATTTATAAAATTAAAATAGTCCCCAGCTTTTGTTTTTCTTGAAATTGACATTTTTGAAGTGTATAGGTAAGTTACTTTCAGAACTGTCCCCCAATTTGGGTTTGTCTGATTGTGGAAGACATCTCCAAATAATAAACTTTCAGCTGAGTCCTGAATGAAAAGAAGGATTCAGCTATGAGAAGACCTGGGGAGAGTGATTCCAGACAGAGAGAATAACAAGCACAAGGGCTGTGAGACTGGGACAAGCTCATTATGTTTGAGGAAGAAAAAGTAGACCAGAGTGGCTGCAGCCTAGAGATGGTGGGGGGAATGGTATGAGATGGAGCAAAATAGGCAGGATTTAAATCATGATGAGCTATATAAGTCGTGGAAGACTTAGGATTTGATTCTAAGTGCAGTGGTAAGCCACTAGGTGTTTTAAGCAATTTGGTGACATGATTTGATTTAAATTTTCTTTTAAAAGCAGTTTTTATTTTCTAATTATTTTTTATTTTGTATGCAATTTAAAGAAACAAATAGTTATTTATAACAGCTGTCATCCCCCTCCCCCATTATCAATTCGCCAGAAGCAACTTACTCTGAACTCCTTTAGCTAAATAACATTGTTATAAAGCTAATTTATAATTTTCAGGTTAAATATTCTATGGAAAAGAAAAGTTTAGCTCATTATTACCATTAGCCCCCATGCACACACTTCCCATTCCACCACTCTGTCAGTACAGTTACATTGCAATTTTGATTACATCAATATTCAGAGTTTATATTTTTATGAACATGGAAATCCTATTCACAGATGAGCTATGTAGCATACTATGATGACTTTTCTTTATTGTACATCTGTGTTTTTATGGAGCTGATAATTGTCTTGTTTATTCAATTTATTATTTTTCTATATATTTAAAATTACTTTATCTATAACCTATTCCCCAACTGACTAACTCTTCTCCCAATGTGTGAAGATGGACAGTACTGAAAGCATTGGCTCTTCTATCAATTTCATCTTCTGGGAGACATCCTTCTGAATTGCCTCAGTATGGCCTAATTGTTCTTTAGATTTGTGGCACTGCTCCCACCCTGCCATATCTCTAATAATTTTGAATAATTTTGAAGACTCCTAACTTTTGAGAAGACTAGTTATTTTGCTTCCTGATCTCGTGTAAGTTATCTTTTTAATTTTTCTTCTTTATAAGTTGTTAGGTTCTTTGTTTTGCCCTTATGTGTGCAACGTCACATGGCATACATGTGTCTATTTTCTTCCATTGCACTGGGAATTCTGTGGGCCCTTTAACTCTTAGAACTATCTTTTAATCCTGAGATGTTTTCTTGCATTATTTTTTTTTTCATGTTATTCTCTTCAGTTCTTCTAACCTGTTTTTCTGGAACTCATTCTTACGTTGGACTTTCTGGACTGATCCTGTAACTTGCTTATATTTTATCTTCTATTTCCCTTCTCTTTGTCTGTTTGTCTGCTCTATTTCTGGGATATTTCTTCAGTTTTATATTCTCCAACCCTTTTGCAATACTACAGTGCATTTCTGACACTAACTACCCAGAGTTAGCATAAACTTCACTGGTTAAGTGAGTAGTTCCCAAAAAGATTGCCCACATTTTAAATGCTGGTCACAAATTCAGGGGTCATCGGGACATTCACATTTCTTCCCTGCTGGCTACAAATTTAGGTGTTCCCATGACTCAGGTTTGATTATTCTCTAGAACAAATCATAGAACTCAGGAAAGTGCTATGATTATATTTTCATTACAATGGATGCAAATCAAGACTAGCCAAATGAAGAGACCTGTAGAGTTAATTCTGGGAGGGTACCTAAAGTTGAGCTTCATGCCCTACCTGCACACCCCCCCCCCACAAATGGAGTCAGGATGCACTTTCCTGCCACATCAATGTACTCACCAACCAGGAAGCTCACCTGAAACTTGGTGTCCAGAGATATTTTATGTGTGTGGGGCTTTATTATTAGACATAATTGATTAATTAATTGACCATGTAATTGAACTCAATCTCCAACCCCCTTCTTCTCCTCAGAAATCAAATTGAGCTGATACCATCTGGCTCAAAGCCCTGGTTGCATGATTGGTCTTTCCAGCATGGCCAGCCCCCATCCTGAAAGTATCTAGGTGCCCACCTTGAGTCACCTCGTGAGCATAAATTCAAACATGGTCCCAGAGGCCTAACATGAACCTCAAAGACAGTCCTATAACTCAAGAAATTCTCGGGGTTTAGAAGCTCCCTTCCAGGAACCTGTGATGAAGGCTAGACAAATTCCTTATTACACAACTCTTTATAGGAAATTCAAGGAATTTTTAAGACTAAAATTGTCTTCTCTCAGCATCCTATTTTAAAAATATCATCTTGTTCTTGTTTGGTGGATGCAATATCTTCTTTAATCTTTTTAATGTTAATAGTGGTTATTTTTCATCTGTTTCTTTTTAGTTTTTGGTTTATTTGTTGGTTTATATCTCTATCTTTGATATTGGAAGCATTCCTCAGATAACTCATCACCCTTGGTTATCTTCCCATATTTATTTATTTTTATTTTATTCATGTTTATTTATTTATTTTGAGAGACAGAAAGAGAGAGAGAGAGAGCAAACAAGTGCATGAGTTGGGGAGAGGCACAGAGAGAGAGAAAGAGAAAGGGAGAGAAAATCCCAAGCAGACTCCACACTGTCATCACAGAGCCTAACATGGGACTCCATCTCATGAACCCATGAGACCTGAGCTGAAATTAGAGTTGGATGCTTAACTGAGCCACCCAGGCACCCCTCTGCTCATATTTCTAAGTAGGCTCCTAAAAAGTTGATTAGAAAATCAGAGTGCTTAGTGAGACTTATAGACTATGAGTGCAAGTTTTATTTTGTTGTGTAACAAATTACCACAAAGTTTATGATTTAAAACAACACATATTGATTATTTCATAGTTTTTATGTATCAGGAGTTAAGCCCAGCATAGGATGCTCAGGGTCTCACAGGATGAATAACGGTGTTGTTTAGGATGCATTCCCATCTGTAGATTTAACTGGGGAATGATTTGCTTCCAAGCGCATTCAGGATTTTGGCAGAATTTATTTTTTTGTGGCCATATTACTGAAGGCCCTGGCTTTTTGCTAGTTGTTGGCTACAGGCCACCCACTGTTCCTTAAAGCTACTGGCAGCTCCTTGCCATGTGGGATTCTTCATCATGGCTTCTTATTTCATCAAGCCCACAAGAAGACACCCTGACTACAGTCTGCTAGGGCAGAACCTTATATAATGTAACTTAATAGTGGGAGTAAATACTATTACCTTTTCCATATTCTGTTGGTTAGAAGCAAGTCACAGGTCTCAACAACATTCCAGGGGAGATAATTACACAAAGGCATGAACACCAGGAGGATGGATCACTTTAGTCTACTATAATGGGATTTACTACAAGATGATCTGGTTGGGTTTTTCATTGGGTAACCACTTCTACAAGCATCTTTAGACCTTTTTATCATTTTTTTTATACTCCCAAAGAAGAATATTTCAATACCTTGCCTGGAGGTTGTAAGTCTGGTTGCCAGAATTCTGAGCACCAAGTGGGGTAAGGGGCTAAGAGTCTCAACAATCAATATGTAAACTTCTTAATTTTCCTGTTTGTTTTTCATAGAGTACCTCTGCCTCAACTGTGCTCAATGTTTCCCCAGTCCAGAGACCTTTCTTTTTACTCTCTCCAGACAATAAATCTCACATATTTGATGGGGAGAAGGGCAAAGACAATCAGCCAATTGTGTGAAGTTGTAGACAGGATCTTGGGATCTAACCACTTAATAAAATTTTAAGCAATATTATCCTTTTCAGCCTCAATTTCATCCCCCACTTCCAGAAATACTGGTACCACCAATTGCTGAACCTTTGGAAATTTTTTGTTATGAATTATGTTGCTTATCAACTTTTCCCAATATCAGTCTTGGATTCAATTTCCTCAGGTCTGTTAAGTCAGTTACCCTTGTACTTCTATTTTCTAGCTTCAAAAATTGTATTGTGATCATCATCTCTCCTGAAATTACCATCATTTTAGTGAGATTTGCCAAAAGAATGGAGGTAAATGTGTGTCTTCAAATTGTTCTGGTCAGTAGGATGTCATAATTTGCATGTTAAGATGATTACACTGACCTTTTTGTGAAGAATAGACTATCAGGGAGCAATAAGAAAAGTTGGGAGAACAATTAGGCAGCCAGTCAACAGATATTTGAGAGAAGAAATAAATAGAGCTTGGTGGTAGATTGAGAGTGAGGGGGAAAGAGAGAGAGAGAGAGAGAGAGAGAGAGAGAGAGACAGATGTCATTGATGACTCTTAAGTTCATGTAGTGGGATGGATGGTGCATTTCATCTATCTCTTGATTCATGGTTTCTCAGGTTATTTCCAGGACTGCTATCAGCTTCTTGTCTCCCCTCACTACAATTGCTGTTATGACAAAACTAACTTAGAGAAAACCTAACATTGACAGGAACACAGTTACCATGATAAGGAAACCCTAATTTAACCACCACCAACAGCAATAACAGCAACTATAACAGCTTCCATTTATGGATTGATTACCATAAACCAGGGTCCATGCTAAACACTTTTCATATATTAATTCATTTAATTTACCCAATAGCCTTGTGAGGTAGATACTCATCTGTAGTTCACACCATTGAATCCTACAAGTGAATGCTTTCCAAATCAATCAAGTTCTGGGAAGGATAGTTTCACTACAAATTTTGTCAGGGTCTCTAGAAGTGATAGAAAGGCATATTACATTAACCATTGCCATTCCTACTCATTTTCTGTCCACTCCAAACCTGTGGTAGGAGGCATCTGCTTTTTATCAATACTATCTTCCCCTCCCATTAACCACTTCCTCTCATTATTGCCTGAGAATATTATTTCCTTTCAAAATGCTCTCTTGCACTTGCATTCTTTCCCAAGAATACTGACTTTTCTTCCAACTGCAGCTTTATTCTACTCCAGAAATTTTTCATAGGAGAAATGGAAACTTGGAGTGGAGTTGAGAACTTTGCCCAATCTGCAAGCTTCTTTGAAGTCTCATAAACAAAAGGCATAAGGATGGAAATGTCTAGAATTGTTCACCTGGACATAGCCTTGATGAGAACAAACAAGCGGAGTGAAAAGAAGTTATTTTAATGCAATTTGAAAATTTTCTAGAGCCTTTTTTGAGGAATGGAAGAGCTGAAGGTACTGGGAGCAGATAGTATACACTAAAGTAACTTACCACTAATCACTTGGGGGTGCTAAGTTTAGGGAGAATCCTAGGAGGATGTCTTAGTCAGCTTGGGTTGCCATAACAAAATGCCATAGACTGGGTGGCTTAAACATTGTAAATTTATTTCTCATAGTTCTGGAGGCTGAAAATCTGAGATTAGATTGGTTGGGTTCTGGTGAGAGCACTCTTCCTGACTTGCAGATGGCTGTCTTCTTACTGTGTCTTCATATGATGAAGAGAGTGAAATAACAAGCTTTCTGGTGTCTCTTCTCTTATGGTCACTAATCCCATCACAGGCCCCTACCTTCATGACTTCATCTAAACCTAATGATCTCTCAGAGGCCCACTTCCAAATAACATCACATTGGGGGTTAGGGCTTCAACATATGAATTTTGGTGACATACAAATCAGTCCACAGCAGAGAATCAAACTGCATTGCCAGGTCCTCAGTAAACTTTCTCTGTGGTATTAATTAATATGGTGAGAACATAGGGCATTAACAACAGTGTCAGTCAGCAAACCTCGATGAGATTTGTATGAATATCCATGTTTTCCTTGGTACCATCAGCTATGGTAGTGTCTGTAGAGCTGACTCACTCTTTGCCTTTAATTACTTTCTTTCTGCTGAGTTCGGGTTGGATTTTCACTACTGTTCTGTAAATCTCTTTCTTCTGTGGTATATTAAGCTTCATCAAGACACCCTCTGGTATGATGATAAAAGAGGTGGCTAGATTGACTACATACTGAAATATCATAGACTTCCCTCTCTTGATAAAGGTTCTTTTTTTGTGACAAGTGAAGGTGGGTGAGCATAAGTCAGAGGATAGAGCTCTTAAAAGAGGTTTGACTTCTTTGGAGACAAGAGTGAGGAGGGAAGATTTTGTAGTCTTGACATCACACATGTGCCCTCTCTCTCTCCCATGGAAACCAAAACGTGTGAATGAGACTGAAGAAGTCAGCTAATCCTCACTGCCCCCTCCACTCCCACCTCCATCACTAGCCTAAGGGTTAGTGTTTTTCTTCTTCAGTGTCAAGAATGAATGTACTAAAGAATAGAAAGGGATATCACAGTGCCATAAATAACTAAGTAACTTAGTTTCTTGGTTATTGTAGTTCTGGTTGCTGCTATAGAGTCTTTCATTATTGCTCTAGACACCTTTAGAATAGAGTTCATATAGTCATTAACCATGAACCCAGATATTTGGGATCCGAGTTATCCATGGGTCTCAATGCATGCATGCAACTCTGTGGAGATTTTTTTAAATTACGATTTTATTGGTTTAGTGCCTTTCTAGGCAGCCAACCACACTTATCCTTTCACCAAACTGCTATTAATCATCTTCCATATGCCAGGCACTGTAGTAGTATTGAAGGTATGAAGATACATAAGATACAATTTCTTGCCTTTGTTTCATTTATAGCTCTACACACAGATCTTTCTTCAAGACAAAGGCACACACAAATCATTGAAATACAGAATAATAAGTGTGATGACTAGATGCCTGGACAAAATGCTAACTCAGAAGAAGGATAGTTTCTCTTTGCTCCAGGGAAACTGGGGAAGTGTTCATAAAGGAGGTGACATTTGAGTTATGTTTCAAATATGGAGAGGAAGGGAAGAGTTCTTGTAGGCATGAGGAACAGCATTTGCACAGACACAGAAATATAAAGGGGCATAGAGTGGTGAGGGTCTTGCAAGAAGTTCAGTTTGATTGAAGCAATGTCAGATGATCTTGCTAGAAAAAGGAAATTAGAGTGAATTAGGAAGGACCTCCCTATGCCATGCTAAAGCATTTGGATTTAGCATTGAATATTTGGGGGGCAGGGACATGATATATTACTGGCAATTTACAAAGTTCACTACAACAGCTATGTGGAGGGCAATTTGGAAGGAGGCAAGAATGGGTACTGGGAGACCAATTAGAAGACTGTTGCAAAAATCCAAGTGAGAAGTGATAAGGGTCAGAACACTTAGATGACTTTATGGAAGATGGTGCCATTAATAGAGATTAGTTGAAGAGATTCAGTAGATAGTTGAATAAATGGGTCTAGAGTAGGGGAGAGATGTGTAGGCTGGAGATAAAAAATGTATATATCATCAATGTGATAGCTGAAGCTAAGGGAGTGGAGAAGATTTCCCTAGAAGAGTTTGTGAAATATGAAAAGAGCATTATGAATGGGACCTCTAGAAACAGCAGCCTTTAAGGGATAGGCACAGAAAGAAACATTGTTGAAAGAGCAGAATGAATAATCAGAAAGATAGGAGGAAAACCTGGAGAGATGGAAGGTCTGGTCCACAGTGTCAAATACTGCACAGAAGTAAAAAAAAAAAATGATAACAGGAGCAGGGCCCACTTGTTTCTGTATTTGAGGTATTGGTGACCTTAATGAGAACATATTCAGTAGAATGGTGCCAGAAGAAACCCAAGCCAAGTGGGCTGAGACACAAATTGCAGGGAAGGAAGTAGAGACTAAGAGTACAGATTGTCCCCCCTTTTTACTTTGAAATACAAACTCATAAACATTCCAATAACAATGAATCTTGCCTGAGGGTCTGTTGTACACTGAGCCAGAATGGCTAGGAACAGATGCCTTTTGACTTGTATGTAATATTTAGTATTTCTTTTTGTATATTTACTGTTTTATACTATATATATATACGTATATATATATGTATATATATATATACATATATATATATATATATACATATATATATACGTATATATATATATATATATATATGAGGGTATCTTTTGTTTCTGATAAGATAAGCAATCGATTATAGTTTTAGATATCCCTTTCGGAGAGTAAGGCCCACAGACCTACTGACACTTTTCGTTCTAGAAAAGCTCCTATCAGCCTCAAAGCAGCCCAATCCTTAGCCCAGGGGGAATGTTATTGTGCAGTGCATGAAGCTCTCCTGGAAACATCTGAATTTACACATGCTGGAAACACTCGTCTTTCTGTGTACTTTTACTGAGCATAAAGACATCTCTGCAAATCAAGCCTGGGGAGTGCTCCTGAGTCTATCAGAGATCCTCAAGGCAGTTATGAAGACTAAATTTTGAAATCCATGGAGGCACCATCTCAGGCAGTGGTAGTCAATCCTTTTTTCACTGTAGCACACCCAGTGGGTGTGTTCTGACTTTCATTATTAGTAACAGTTATTCATTGATACTGAGCCAAGGAGTAAAATAATGATGGGCCACTTTTGTTAAATAACCACTGTTCTTAACATTTTACATCAGTTAAGTAAATTGTTATGTACCCAAGATACAGGTGTGGAAACTAAGAGAAGTTGAGTAACTTGCCCTGACAGATGACTGTCTTAAGAAGTGTGGTAGTGAAAGAAGGGAGAAAGTGAAAGGAACAGGCATGGATAATGCAAGTTTAATTTGCCATTCAACTGAATTCTTATCTGAACCCAGTCTTGAAGAAGATATAGGCTGTGTTCCTCACCTAGTATTGGGGAAACACCGGAGAGGGTAAGAGATGAAAATGGTAGGTTCCCTAACTCTTGAGTTGCTTATGGGCTGTTTGATGAGGAAAGAAATAAACACATGGAAAAGTAAATAATAGGTGGCGCCTTTAAAGCTGAGTTGTAAGGCAGTTGCTTGGAACTTGGAGTGCATTTTATATCAGAAACTTGCTAAAGATGGGTGCTTTTATAGATGCATCCATAAATCCAATTTGTTCCATAGCATAGCTGAAACTCTGTATATTTGTTATGAAAATTTATATGACAAATAATGTACTAATAATTAAATAAAATAAACTATAAAATTGAATGAGTTTTAGTGCTGGTACTTTAAGAGAAGCTAGTTTAATTAGGAGTGGGATAAAGTAAGATGAAGGCTTTAGTAGAGATTCTGAATAGGACTTTTGGCACTTTCAAGGACTTTAGAGGATGTTGCACAGGTCTTTTTTTTTTTATCATGTCTAGTTTCACTTTAAAGCATATGGCTCTTCGTTCTTTAATTTGGTTGCATCAGCACTGCTCTTAACATTCATCAACCATAATTAGAGCTTTTGGTTGAAACACAAATGGAACAAAGAATAAAATGTTCAGGCCACCTTAGATTCTTGGCTACCTAAGAGTGGTAAACTTTTCACCTTTTAAACATTTGGCCCCTAGTTTCCAGCCAGCCTATTTTCTCAATCCAAGGACCTAGTTGTGTATCTGCCCCAGTTTCTGCCTTCAGTTTTTCCCCCCTCCCATTTTTTCCCACTGCCTTATTCTCTCCTTTCATTTCTCCATTCATCTCCTTTCATCACTTCTGGGGTGACTTCTACCCATTTTGATACCTAGCCTCTGATATCTTTTGTGAAATTTCCAAGAGCTGTCCAACATGACAAGATCTTTGCTGCTCCCACTTTTCTTGAAGTAGCAACAATTGTACTTGTAACTTCCCACCTGTACCCATTTTGACCCTAATTTAAGCAAGAGAAGATGAGGGAGTCTTTCTGGGTCACTGAAAAAGAGCTAAATGAGCTAGAAGAGAAAGAGTAACTGAAGTTGAGGTTATGAGAATGTTTATTTTAAAAATCCCAGAAGAAGAAATATGAGAGGTAGAAGAGAGACAAAAAGGAGGGAGCACAGTACTTCTAAGTGGAAAGGAAAAAGACGTATGATAAGTATCAGAGAATATGGCGTACTAAGGCAGGGAAGCTTTATTATTCTACAGAGAGGTCTTGATGTGCATGATAAAACTGTTCTAAAGGCTAAAGAGAGAGTATCCACGACCCAAATGAGGAAGTAAAGTGCTGACAGAATTTGTGGAGATTCCAGTGAGGTCAAATGATCACAGATGGTTTCACAGAAGAATGAGGGTATAATCTTGGTCTTAAAGGATGATTAGGACTCAAATAAATACAGAAGGGGCCTAAACAAAAGCAGTATTGTGAATATAGGCAGCAAATTCAGATTTAAGAGAAGGTACTTCCAACTGAAATGGAGTCTCTTTGGGGAAGTAACTGATGGTAAAGTTATAAAGGTAGAATGGGGCTCAATTGTGACCTTAAGTGCCAGGTCAAGGAGTTTATATTTTATCTGATATGGAACGAGGAATTCATGATCTTTTCTTGAGCAATAATAGTGGTATGATCAAAGTGGAGGCTTATGAAACTTGGATCAGCTGTTGTTATGAGGATAAATTAGAATGGGCAGAGGATTGATGCCATGGGATCAGATAAGAGGTTGAGGCCCTGGCCTGGGTTGATATTATAACAAGTGAGAAAGGGAGAAATGCAAGAGATGTTACCAAGTAAAAATTAATAACTTTGCAACTAATTGGGTGGGAAGAAGGGCAAAAAAATGGGAGTAGTTAACAGTGGCCATGAGGTTTGAGTCAGAGAAAATGATAAGTTGTAAGAAAGGAATTTATCATAGGAAAACAGTTGCACACATACAGAAGTCATTCACGGTGGCACTGTTTGAAATAGCAAAAACTTGGAAACAACCTAAAAGTCTGTATTAGTCAAGATAAACAATGAGAGATGTCATAAACGATCCTAAAATCTTAATGACCTAACACCATAAGGATACATTGCTTGTTCACATGGCATTATAATGTGGTCACTGAGGAGAGGGATTATCCTTGCAGTCATTTAGAGATCCAATTTCTCCCATCATGTAGTACCACCATCTTCCACATATTGTCCCCATGGTCATGATAGAAAGGAGAGAGAGCAGAGGAATTTGTTATAGATTTTAGTGCCAGGCTTAGAAATAGGATGTGTTCTTTCCATCCATATTCCATTGGCCAGGACTAGTCATGTTGCCCACCTGTGACTTTGTGTGCCCAGGAGATAATAGAGTGGTTTGCTGAACACACCAGTGTCTCTAACACAAGGTCCATTATTAATGGGAAATGGGTAAGTAAACTATGGATGTCTTTTCTATGGAATACTATTCAGCACTTAAAAAAAGAATGAGATGTATCTATGTGGACTGACATGGAAAGATCTACTGAATATTTTGTTATTGAAAAGAACAATTTGAGAATGATACATTATGATTTAACACTGAGATTTTTAAAAAAGAACTGAACTATGCCCTATGTTTTCTATAAGTTCATATTTTGTATATGTATGCAAATGTGTAGAAAAGGATATAGAATGATACCAAAACCCAAACTATCAACAACAGTCATTCCTGAGGAGGAGAGGAGTAGACCTTGATTGTTGATGGTATAAAAAATTGACTTTATTTTTAACTTTAAAAATGTTTACAAGGAAAATGAATTCATGTATTATGTGTATGATTACAATGTATATAAAAAAGACATATGGAAAGAGCCTAAATGTCCATCAACTGACAAATGGATAAAGAAGATGTGGTTTATATATACAATGGAATACTACTTGGCAATGAGAAAGAATGAAATCAGGCCATTTTCAGCAACATGGATGGAATTGGAGGGTGTTATGCTAAGTGAAATAAGCCAGGCAGAGAAATACAGCTACCATATGTTTTCACACATATGTGGATCTTGAGAAACTTAACAGAAGACCATGGGGGAGGGCAAGGGGAAAAAAAGTTACAGAGAGGGAAGGAGGCAAACCATAAGAGACTCTTAAGGACTGAGAACAAACTAAGGGCAGATCGGGGGTGGGGGAGAAGGGAAAGTGTGTGATGGACAGGAAGGAGGTCACTTGTTGGAATGAACACTGGGTGTTGTATGGAAACCAATTTGACAATAAATTATATTAAAAAAGACATATTTGGAGTAGGTTTGTTTATTTGTATATTTGTGTCTAAAAAAGAATTTCAGGTTTGAGTTTAGTTTTTAACTTGTTGAGCTTAAAGAGCTAATGGAATATCCAGGCTGGTAGTAGTGGTTGGGGTCTGGCAGGCAGCTAAGATACAGGTTTGGAGTCCTGGGAAGAAGCAGGGATTAGAGATGTTGACTTGAATGAACTTTATTTGAATAAAGATGAATACTGAAGTCATAACGGTCTAAAGAACCTTGAAGCACTAGGCCATGACAAGAGGAGACATCTGTGGCAGAATGTAAATCAATACACTGCTTCCTTCATCAAGAAAGCTTTGTTACCAAAAAATGCCAGTGAACTAATCTATGTGCTTAGTGATGTGAGTGATTTGCATTCTGGATAAGCTTCTTATCTCATTGTGGACCAGTAACTAGTGCTGATGGGTATTGGTACAACGACTATAGTTTGATCTGTGAAAGAGATTATGAACTATGTGATCTATGAAAAAAAATCTAGAGAGATAAGGGATTTCAGTTGTGAGTCATTGGATGTGACCACATTTGAAGGAGATAGGGAGAAAAGAGAACGAAGTAATAAGACACTACACTAAGGCATAGTGTCCCTGGAGTCAAGTGTCAGAAACTTTCAAGAATGGAAGGAGAGTAGGGGCGCCTGGGTGGCTCAGTTGGTTAAGCATCCAAATCTTGGTTTTGGCTCAGGTTATGATCTCATGGTTCATGAGTTTGAGCCCAGTGTGAGACTCTGCACTGCCTGTGTGGAGCCTGCTTGGGATTCTTTCTCTCCCTCTCTCTGCCCCTCCCCCACTCATGTGTACACACACTCTCTCTCAAAATAAATAAACTTAAAAAAAAAGAATGGAAGGAGAGTGGTCAACAGTGTCAAACGCCACAATGAAGTAAAGAATGAAAGAGGAAAAGCCATTGGAATTGACCCTGTGTATGTGTGTGCGTGTGCAGATGCATGGGTGCACATATATGCTTGCTTATGTTTGGGAAGACGTACAATGTTATTGAGTACTTATTCTGTGTCAATAACTGTGCCATCTGCTCTACCAATATTATTTCATTTCATGGGTTTACTGATGAAAGTAGAGGAGTATAGAAGAGTGGTGGGGATAGAAGCCAGAGTGCTGGAGGTTAAGGAAAGGGAAAGTAGATGGATATAGGCAGTTGTTGCAGAGAAGATAAGTGATACAAAGAAGGAAATAGAATGTTGGGTATAAATGTAGGGAGAATGGATTTCTAGGGAGCTCACTTAGAGTAACTTTGGTTTCAGTAAGGTGGCAGGTAAGACTGAGTAGAGGGGGCTTGTATGAGCAGAGAAGGTGTATAACAGATACTATGGTGAATGCGACAGGGAGCTAAAAGCTGTGTATAAAGTGACTTCAGCATCAGTTTATAACCTCTTTTATCAAGGCTTAGAATAACAGAAATCACAAATGCAGAAGACAGGGGTTACTTGTGCATTGGCAGAAGTTTAAGGTGGTTGAAAAATTGGTGCTAACAAACCCCCTAGCCACTTTCTTAATGTTGAATTTACAATAGCTTAATTTTGTTTCAGGATCCTATTTCAAATGGAAAATTGTGACAGCCAAAAATCCCTCCTCTAGATTGGGATGTCATTGGTGCATTGGTAGAAAAAGCTTTGGAGGCTTCCAGGTTGCCCCTTCCCCAAATAAATCTGAAAATAAAACAAAATAATGTAAATCAGGTCCATGGAGACATTGTCTCTGCCACTCCATAAGTGGCTTTAATACAGAAAGGATGGATGGGAGCCTGTCTGACCTACAAAGAGACAGAGAATTGGGTAGGACTCAATGTGGGGTGGAAGTATCACATAGCACAGCCTAGGGATAGGGACAATTGGAAAGATTATACTCGGGAATGGAAGACCAAGCCTGGGTGATTAATAGCAATAGAAAGATGACAGCTGCTGAGCTCAGGGATCATAAAATTCCCAATAGTGTTTGCAGTGTGACTCTCAAATAATTTCTGTGCAGATTTTGTCCAGCTAGTAAGCATTGGAAACTTCAGACCTTCACAGGTTCTTATCCCCATCTAAGCCCTTGAGTAGTTTGACATTCTACTGTGCTTTCTTTTTCCCTCTCTCTGTTTTTCCATTATCCCTTCTCTTTGTGTCATTTTTTTTTTTTTTTTTTTTTTTTTTTTTTTTTTTTTTTTTTTACTTTTTTGTCTGGCTTCTTTTCTTTTTTTTTTTTTTTTTTTAATTTATTTTTTAATATATGAAATTTACTGTCAAATTGGTTTCCATACAACACCCAGTGCTCATCCCAAAAGGTGCCCTCCTCAATACCCATCACCCACCCTGCCCTCCCTCCCACCCCCCATCAACCCTCAGTTTGTTCTCAGTTTTTAACAGTCTCTAATGCTTTGGCTCTCTCCCACTCTAACCTCTTTTTTTTTTTTTTTTTTTTTTTTTTCCTTCCCCTCCCCCATGGGTTTCTGTTAAGTTTCTCAGGATCCACATAAGATTGAAACCATATGGTATCTGTCTTTCTCTGTATGGCTTATTTCACTTAGCATCACACTCTCCAGTTCCATCCATGTTGCTACAAAAGGCCATATTTCATTTTTTCTCATTGCCACGTAGTATTCCATTGTGTATATAAACCACAATTTCTTTATCCATTCATCAGTTGATGGACATTTAGGCTCTTTCCATAATTTGGCTATTGTTGAGAGTGCCGCTATAAACATTGGGGTACAGGTGCCCCTATGCATCAGTACTCCTGTATCCCTTGGATAAATTCCTAGCAGTGCTATTGCTGGGTCATAGGGTAGGTCTATTTTTAATTTTCTGAGGAACCTCCACACTGCTTTCCAGAGCGGCTACACCAATTTGCATTCCCACCAACAGTGCAAGAGGGTTCCCGTTTCTCCACATCCTCTCCAGCATCTATAGTCTCCTGATTTCTTCATTTTGGCCACTCTGACTGGCGTGAGGTGGTATCTGAGTGTGGTTTTGATTTGTATTTCCCTGATAAGGAGCGACGTTGAACATCTTTTCATGTGCCTGTTGGCCATCCGGATGTCTTCTTTAGAGAAGTGTCTATTCATGTTTTCTGCCCATTTCTTCACTGGGTTCTTTGTTTTCCGGGTGTGGAGTTTGATGAGCTCTTTATAGATTTTGGATACTAGCCCTTTGTCCGATGTGTCATTTGCAAATATCTTTTCCCATTCCGTTGGTTGCCTTTTAGTTTTGTTGGTTGTTTCCTTTGCTGTGCAGAAGCTTTTTATCTTCATAAGGTCCCAGTAATTCACTTTTGCTTTTAATTCCCTTGCCTTTGGGGATGTGCCGAGTAAGAGATTGCTACGGCTGAGGTCAGAGAGGTCTTTTCCTGCTTTCTCCTCTAAGGTTTTGATGGTTTCCTGTCTCACATTCAGGTCCTTTATCCATTTTGAGTTTATTTTTGTGAATGGTGTGAGAAAGTGGTCTAGTTTCAACCTTCTGCATGTTGCTGTCCAGTTCTCCCAGCACCATTTGTTAAAGAGACTGTCTTTTTTCCATTGGATGTTCTTTCCTGCTTTGTCAAAGATGAGTTGGCCATACGTTTGTGGGTCTAGTTCTGGGGTTTCTATTCTATTCCATTGGTCTATGTGTCTGTTTTTATGCCAATACCATGCTGTCTTGATGATGACAGCTTTGTAGTAGAGGCTGAAGTCTGGGATTGTGATGCCTCCTGCTTTGGTCTTCTTCTTCAAAATTACTTTGGCTATTCGGGGCCTTTTGTGGTTCCATATGAATTTTAGGATTGCTTGTTCTAGTTTCGAGAAGAATGCTGGTGCAATTTTGATAGGGATTGCATTGAATGTGTAGATAGCTTTGGGTAGTATTGACATTTTGACAATATTTATTCTTCCAATCCATGAGCAGGGAATGTCTTTCCATTTCTTTATATCTTCTTCAATTACCTGCATAAGCTTTCTATAGTTTTCAGCATACAGATCTTTTACATCTTTGGTTAGATTTATTCCTAGGTATTTTATGCTACTTGGTGCAATTGTGAATGGGATCAGTTTCTTCATTTGTCTTTCTGTTGCTTCATTGTTAGTGTATAAGAATGCAACTGATTTCTGCACATTGATTTTGTATCCTGCAACTTTGCTGAATTCATGTATCAGTTCTAGCAGACTTTTGGTGGAGTCTATCGGATTTTCCATGTATAATATCATGTCATCTGCAAAAAGCGAAAGCTTGACTTCATCTTTGCCAATTTGGATGCCTTTGATTTCCTTTTGTTGTCTGATTGCTGATGCTAGAACTTCCAGCACTATATTAAACAGCAGCGGTGACAGTGGGCATCCCTGTCGTGTTCCTGATCTCAGGGAAAAAGCTCTCAGTTTTTCCCCGTTGAGGATGATGTTAGCTGTGGGCTTTTCATAAATGGCCTTTATGATCTTTAAGTATGTTCCTTCTATCCCGACTTTCTCAAGGGTTTTTATTAAGAAAGGGTGCTGGATTTTGTCAAAGGCCTTTTCTGCATCGATTGACAGGATCATATGGTTCTTCTCTTTTTTTTTGTTAATGTGATGTATCACGTTGATCGATTTGCGAATGTTGAACCAGCCCTGCATCCCAGGAATGAATCCCACTTGATCATGGTGAATAATTCTTTTTATATGCTGTTGAATTCGATTTGCTAGTATCTTATTAAGAATTTTTGCATCCATATTCATCAGGGATATTGGCCTGTAGTTCTCTTTTTTTACTGGGTCTCTGTCTGGTTTAGGAATCAAAGTAATACTGGCTTCATAGAATGAGTCTGGAAGTTTTCCTTCCCTTTCTATTTCTTGGAATAGCTTGAGAAGGATAGGTATTATCTCTGCTTTAAATGTCTGGTAGAACTCCCCTGGGAAGCCATCTGGTCCTGGACTCTTATTTGTTGGGAGATTTTTGATAACCGATTCAATTTCTTCGCTGGTTATGGGTCTGTTCAAGCTTTCTATTTCCTCCTGATTGAGTTTTGGAAGAGTGTGGGTGTTTAGAAATTTGTCCATTTCTTCCAGGTTGTCCAATTTGCTGGCATATAATTTTTCATAGTATTCCCTGATAATTGTTTGTATCTCTGAGGGATTGGTTGTAATCATTCCATTTTCACTCATGATTTTATCTATTTGGGTCATCTCCCTTTTCTTTTTGAGAAGCCTGGCTAGAGGTTTGTCAATTTTGTTTATTTTTTCAAAAAACCAACTCTTGGTTTCGTTGATCTGCTCTACAGTTTTTTTAGATTCTATATTGTTTATTTCTGCTCTGATCTTTATTATTTCTCTTCTTCTGCTGGGTTTAGGCTGCCTTTGCTGTTCTGCTTCTATTTCCTTTAGGTGTGCTGTTAGATTTTGTATTTGGGATTTTTCTTGTTTCTTGAGATAGGCCTGGATTGCAATGTATTTTCCTCTCAGGACTGCCTTCGCTGCATCCCAGAGCGTTTGGATTGTTGTATTTTCATTTTCGTTTGTTTCCATATATGTTTTAATTTCTTCTCTAATTGCCTGGTTGACCCACTCATTCGTTAGTAGGGTGTTCTTTAACCTCCATGCTTTTGGAGGTTTTCCAGACTTTTTCCTGTGGTTGATTTCAAGCTTCATAGCATTGTGGTCTGAAAGTATGCATGGTATAATTTCAATTCTTGTAAACTTATGAAGGGCTGTTTTGTGACCCAGTATATGATCTATCTTGGAGAATGTTCCATGTGCACTCGAGAAGAAAGTATATTCTGTTGCTTTGGGATGCAGAGTTCTAAATAGATCTGTCAAGTCCATCTGATCCAATGTATCATTCAGGGCCCTTGTTTCTTTATTGACAGTGTGTCTAGATGATCTATCCATTTCTGTAAGTGGGGTGTTAAAGTCCCCTGCAATGACCACATTCTTATCAATAAGGTTGCTTATGTTTATGAGTAATTGTTTTATATATCTGGGGGCTCGGGTATTTGGCGCATAGACATTTATAATAGTTAGCTCTTCCTGGTGGATAGACCCTGTGATTATTATATAATGCCCTTCTTCATCTCTTGTTACAGCCTTTAATTTAAAGTCTAGTTTGTCTGATAGAAGTATGGCTACTCCAGCTTTCTTTTGGCTTCCAGGAGCATGATAAATAGTTCTCCATCCCCTCACTCTCAATCTAAAGGTGTCCTCAGATCTAAAATGAGTCTCTTGTAGACAGCAAATAGATGGGTCTTGTTTTTTTATCCATTCTGATACCCTATGTCTTTTAGTTGGCGCATTTAATCCATTTACATTCAGTGTTATTATAGAAAGATATGGGTTTAGAGTCATTGTGATGTCTGTATGTTTTATGCTTGTAGTGATGTCTCTGGTACTTTGTCTCACAGGATCCCCCTTAGGATCTCTTGTAGGGCTGGTTTCGTGGTGACAAATTCCTTCAGTTTTTGTTTGTTTGGGAAGACCTTTATCTCTCCTTCTATTCTAAATGACAGACTTGCTGGATAAAGGATTCTCGGCTGCATATTTTTTCTGTTTAGCACACTGTAGATATCGTGCCAAGCCTTTCTGGCCTGCCAAGTTTCAAAGGAGAGATCAGTCACGAGTCTTATAGGTCTCCCTTTATATGTGAGGGCACGTTTATCCCTTGCTGCTTTCAGAATTTTCTCTTTATCCTTGTATTTTGCCAGTTTCACTATGATATGTCGTGCAGAAGATCGATTCAAGTTACGTCTGAAGGGAGTTCTCTGTGCCTCTTGGATTTCAATGCCTTTTTCCTTCCCCAGTTCAGGGAAGTTCTCAGCTATAATTTCTTCAAGTACCCCTTCAGCACCCTTCCCTCTCTCTTCCTCCTCTGGGATACCAATTATGCGTATATTATTTTTTTTTAGTGTATCACTTAGTTCTCTAATTTTCCCCTCATACTCCTGGATTTTTTTATCCCTCTTTCTTTCAGCTTCCTCTTTCTCCATAACTTTATCTTCTAGTTCACCTATTCTCTCCTCTGCCTCTTCAAGCCGAGCCATCGTGGATTCCATTTTGTTTTGCATTTCGTTTAAAGCGTTTTTCAACTCCTCGTGACTGTTCCTTAGTCCCTCGATCTTTGTGGCAAGAGATTCTCTGCTGTCCTGTATACTGTTTTCAAGCCCAGCGATTAATTTTATGACTATTATTCTAAATTCACTTTCTGTTATATTATTTAAATCCTTTTTGATCAGTTCATTAGCTGTTGTTATTTCCTGGAGATTCTTCTGAGGGGAATTCTTCCGTTTGGTCATTTTGGAGAGTCCCTGGCGTGGTGAGGACCTGCAGGGCACTTCCCCTGTGCTGTGGTGTATAACTGGAGTTAGTGGGCGGGGCCGCAGTCCGACCCGATGTCTGCCCCCAGCCCACTGCTGGGGCCACAGTCAGACTGGTGTGTGCCTTCTCTTCCCCTCTCCTAGGGGCGGGATTCACTGTGGGGTGGCGTGTCCCGTCTGGGCTACTTGCACACTGCCAGGCTTGTGTTGCTGGGGATCTGGCGTATTAGCTGGGGTGGGTATGCAAGGTGCACGGGGGCTGGAGGGGCAGGCTTAGCTCGCTTCTCCTTAGGTGATCCACTTCAGGAGGAGCCCTGTGGCAGCGGGAGGGAGTCAGATCCGCTGCAGGAGGTTTGGCTCCGCAGAAGCACAGAGTTGGGTGTTTGCGCGGAGCGAGCAAGTTCCCTGGCAGGAACTGGTTCCCTTTGGGATTTTGGCTGGGGGATGGGCGGGGAAGATGGCGCTGGCGCCTTTGTTCCCCGCCAAGCTGAGCTCTGCCGTCCGGGGGCTCAGCAGCTCTCCCTCCCTTTGTCCTCCAGCCTTCCCGCTTTCCGAGCAGAGCTGTTCACTTATGACCTCCCAGACGCTAAGTCGCGCTTGCTGTCGGAACACAGTCTGTCCGGCCCCTCCGCTTTTGCCAGCCAGACTCGGGGGCTCTGCTTGGCCGGCGAGCCGCCCCTCCGCCCCAGCTCCCTCCCGCCAGTCCGTGGAGCGCGCACCGCCTCGCCGCCCTTCCTACCCTCTTCCGTGGGCCTCTAGTCTGCGCTTGACTCCGGAGACTCCGTTCTGCTAATCCTCTGGCGGTTTTCTGGGTTCTTTAGGCAGGTGTAGGTGGAATCTAAGTGATCGGCAGGACGCGCTGTGAGCCCCGCGTCCTCCTACGCCGCCATCTTCCGTCTTTGTGTCATTTTTAAAAATAGTTTTGTTGTGTACATTTAAGTTTGTAAGGTACCCAGAGAAAGAGCAGTTCTGGACAAAGTTGTGAGTTAAGACAATTAATTGGCTATTTCAAGATTGGACTGGGGAGTCAGTCCTGCCACTAATTGGCTGTTTAACCTTGGATGAGTGCCTTCCCTTCCTGGACTTCAGGTTCTACATTTTAAAAATGAAGAGGTTGAATGAGATCAGTTAGGTTTGTGCATTGTAAGCAAAATCTGGATTCCTATGTCCCCCTGTATTGAGACCCAGCCTCAATAGATATAGAGTAGAGCCAGGTATTTGAAGTTTTAAACAGTGACCTAGCTGATTCTAACACATACCTCCAATAGAGAAACATGGGGAATAGATGATTGTTAAGGACTTTCCAGTTGTAACAATACATGACAAGATGAGAGATAGAGGAAGGGAAGGAGGGAGAGAGTGTTAGAGACAGAGAGAGAGAGAGAGAGAGAGAGAGAGAGAGGATATCTTTCACTCTGCAAAAGAAGCTATCTATTGTTTACAAAATTCAAAATCAGGGGCCTGGGACATTAATGTAAAATTTCTACATTTTCAGTGTGCAGATGTGTTTTGAAAGACTTAGCAGCTAATGCATATAGACATTCAACTGCCTTTCCCAAAGAAATAGCAAAATATGAAACAAAACAGAGCATAATAAAAGCAGGGCCTTCTTGGGGGCTGAATATACAGATGTGTCAGTCATAGGCCTAGCCCTCCTCAAGGAGCTTGAGGTTTATGCATCTTCTCCTAACTTGCTGGGAAAGGACTCCCAGAACCACTGACATTCAATTATTAAGACTTATTATGCTTTAAAGTGTTATTCTGCCAGGGATATTTGCATTTTGAGAAGCCTATGCCAAAGAACTGTATTTCAAACTAATGTTTATGGGAAAATTTAAGGAATGATTGCCTATCATGAGATTGAAATCTTGTTTTTGGATGCCTGTGATGGTGTGGGGGGAACTAAATGAGAGTCTACCGTGGAAATAGATGCCTGCTATGTGCATTAAGCATAGAGAAGAGGGCCTTAACAAACAGTGGGGAGAGGGACTTCACATAAGCCCTGTGTGGTGCATTGTTACTTCTGATGGTAGCTACTAGAGATAGGAGTTTAAGAATGTCAATATGGATGCTCCAGGGTGCAGAATTTCTTAGCATAGACTTTAGTTAGTGGGAGAACTGAGAAGGTCCCTGTATCCAAGTTCCATCCTTTTTTGGAATGAATTCTTGGTGAGGCAATATTCTGTAGTCATTTCACTGGAAGGAAAAGTCCATCCCAGCCAAGTGGACTCACTGTTAAAACAGACCTATAGGCTCCATGTCTCCCGTTAGTTCCCAAATACCCAAGATGTGAGCTTGGGCATGAACTAGTGCCAACAGTGTGGTTTGGACATGATTAAAACAACTGAAAACACCCCCCAGGGTTGGCTGTTTGCCATTGTGGCTCTGATGAACTTTGAAGAGGAGATTCTCCCCTAGGGCCTTCTCATGTTGCATATAGTAGCTATATAATCTCTGGATGAAGAACTGTCTTACAACTTTTTATAATTGGAGGGGCAAGTTTCTTGTTCCAAAAAAGCAACCCTACTTTGTGCTTTTCCATAGGCAGAGCTGCAGTCTCTTAGCTACCATAATCCCCTATTTAAAATGCAGTTGCTCTGGAATTGTTCATACCTTATTATCATCTAAAATCTCTTGAGCTGCTTTTAGATGGTCTTTGAGAGTGAAGCTCTACTTTAGGATTTTTGTGCAGTGATCCTTAGTATGGTCCCATAGACCAGCAGCATCAGCATCACACAGGAAGTCATAAGAAATATAAATTCTCAGGATCTACCCAGACCTAAAACTCTAAGGGTGTAGCCTAGTAACCTGTTTTAACAAGTGCTCCAGGTTGTACTGATGCCTGCTATGGCCTGAGAACCCCTGATATAATGGAAGAAATTTGTGCTTTGGGGCCTGAGAGACCTGGGATTGAATCTGATCTCTATACTACCTAGGTAACCTTGGATAATGACAACAGCTAATATTTATTGAGCAATGATGTACTATTTACCAGATAATGTGCTAAGCATTTTCAAGAGACGTGTGTGTGTGTGTGTGTGTGTGTGTGTGTGTGTTTACAATCCCTATGGAGTTATATATATTATTTTTACCCTCACTTTAGAGACAAGGAAGCTGAGGCTCTGAAAGGTTAAGTGAGTTGTCAGATCTCACAGTGATGGAACTCAGCTCAAGTAGTCTGGCTCCAGAGTCTGAGCTTTTAAACTTGTACTTAACTTGAGTCTCAGTTTTCTCATTTGCAAAATGGGGCTAGTATTATCTTAATTTGGAAAATTTAGAGGAATAGAGGTCATATATCTTGGACCAATTCTTAATAGGTAGTCCAGCTCAGCCCTGCTGAACTGATGCTTTTAGAAAGAACTTTCTGTAGAATCTGTAGTATAGATGGTGCTTTTCCATAAAGATGCCACCAATAGTGTAACTAGGGCAGCAGGAGAGAGCTGCAGCTATAGGAAGAGCCCCTGAGGTGGCACAGAGCCTATCTCATGCTTAACAAATTGCAGCTTTAATTCAGGCTAGGCCCCTTCCCCCTTGCCATCCCTACCTTTCACCTAGGCCTAATGGAGCTAAAGGAATCAGCCCTCTCCATGGAAACTCCTCCCCCGCAGTGATTCAGGTAGGCCCCAAGGGATCACCTTACTGGGAAGCTGGCGCTGTGCTGCACTCCTCCCATAAGTGAGCTTCAGTGGGAACAAGATTGATGAAGAAGCCTCTCCCCCAAGCCTACCCTGAAAGCAGTTTAGAGATCCACACCCTGTTAATGGAAAAGAAAGGTGATGTGGGCCTCAGAAAAAAAAAAAACAACACCTCTTCTTTTTTTCATCTTCCTTATAACTTCTATTTGGTCTGGTGGGAAGATACAAGATAGATTCCTTCCTATGCTTTCTATTGAAAGGTTACCATGGAGACCAGGCCCAGCCTCTGCCTATGGCCTGTTGGCAGTCAACAAATGGCTCTTAGGCTGCTTTCCTCATTATTGTGGCCTTTCTTCCCAGTGGCTCTCCCTATCTTAATTTTGCACACAGTAGGTGCACAGCCCTTTCCTTAATTTGATCCTTATTAGTTGAGCATCTACAATGTGCCAGGTGTTTCCTACATTCTGGAAAATCAGAGGTGAATGAAACAAATAAATGCTTGTTGAACAAAATTAAATCGAATCTGAATTTCTCAGCCCTGGGCAAAAAACAGAACTAACTCAGTACTGAAAAGGATCCCAACTGATTTTCACAATAATTTATTTCATGAATATTTATTAAGCACATCCTCTGTGTGAGGCACTATTCTAGCTACTGAGGACACAGCACTGTATAAGGCCTTTGCTTTATTAGAACTGACTTTCTTAAAGAGGAAGACACAAAATAAGTAAATATATAAATAAGATATGATATTAGATGGTGATAAGTGCTATGAAAGTAATGATTTAGGAAGTGACCAATGTTGGAATGGTGAGTTACTTTATAGGAACTTTTTTAACTTGTTTTAATGTTTGTTTATTTTTGAGAGAGAGACAGAGCACGAGAGGGAAAGGGCAGAGGGAGAGGGAGATACAGAATCCGAAGCAGGCTCCAGGCTCCGAGCTGCCAGCACAGACCCCGATGCAGGGCTCAAACTCACGAACTGTGAGATCATGACCTGAGCCAAAGTCAGACGCTTAACCGACTGAGCCACTCGGGTGCCAGAATGGAGGGTTACTAAATAGAATGGTCAGAGAATGATATTTGACTTGAGACCAGAAAGATGAGAAGGCACTGGTCCTGAAAAGATGTATGGGAAGAACATTCCAGGCATGGGGAAGAGTATTTGCAGTCTCTAAGCTGGGAATAGTTTGGCTTGTTCAAGAAACTGAAAGAAAATCAGAGCAAGGTAGAGAATTAGTTAAGAGTGGTAGGTATGGATTGAGTCATCCAGGGCCTGGTAGGTAGAAAGTGTGGATTTTTGTTCTCATGTGAAGTCTTTAGAGAGTTGTAAGCAGTGCACATACATGATATAATTTATGTTTTCATGGAACACTCTGGTAAGCTTTGTACAAAATGGACTGTGCAAGGGAAAAAGTAGATTCTGGGAGATCAGTGGAATAGAGCTGGCAATGTTCCATTTAATTTTTTTAAAGTTGTGACCAGACAAGTATGCAGTATAAGCAACAAAGTAAAAAGACTCAATTTGCATGCCCTGAGTTTAAATTAGTGGCTCGCAAAAGTGTCATGCTATATTCATTATGCTGCCTCTTAATCTTAGTTAACTGGGACCCTCTCAGGTTAGAGCTGAGACCAAAAAGATCTCTCTGATTTACAACCCCTTTTCTGTGTGTGTGTGTGTGTGTGTGTGTGATGTCAGTATCTTCTCATCTAGTTCCCTAAAATTAATTCTGGCTCTACCTAATATATAAATATATATTCCAAGGAGTAAAAACAGTAAAATTGAAAATTTAAAGTAATAACAAGAGTATGTTTATGTTTTCAGGAACAAAACCCCAAAACCCTGTTTATGAAATCTTGGATTTACTAACCAGATAATTAGGAGATAATTATTCACATTACACGTTCCTTTTTTTCCTTTCCCCAAACATTCTCTAACCTGTTGTTTTAAATAGCAATTTCTCTAGTGCAGTTAAAGTTTTGTTTACAGATAATGAACCAATCCTTACTAATCATTAATTGTGTGGCAGTGGGGCTAGAGGGCAGAGAAATTCAATTCAATTCAACAAACATTTATTGAGGTCTACTTTGTACAAATAAGGAAGAAGGTAGGTTCTAAGGAAAATACAAAGATAAGTAAGGTTAATTCCCTGCCCCTGGAAGCATGAAACATTGTGAGGGAAGACATCCAGTACACAGCTAGTTATAACATGAGACAGCCTAGAATAGAGGTCTGTAAAACGTGTTCTGAAACATGGAAAGAGCAATTTGTTCTGACTGGGAGAGGTGGGAAAGGCTTCAGAGAAATGAATTTTCTTTCATTTATTCATTCAACAGCCTTCACTGAGCTTTCACTATGTGGCAGAAACTGTGATAGATGCTGGGACTACCATGACGAGCAAGACTATAAATAAGCCATTATGATTGAGTGTGATCAGGGCTATGAGAAGAGGAGTACAGAGGAATGGCATCAACTCTAGCCTTGGGTAACGTTGGATGGGCTTCTTGGAGGTGTCATGTAAGCTGAGAGAGAAGAGTACAGATTAGCTGAGTCAGAGCTGGGGTAGGAATGGAGGACTGTGTTCTAGGCAGAGGAAGCAGCATGTGGTAAGGCTTTGAAGTATGCATAAGGAGGGAAGGAGTGAGACAGAGAGAATAGGCTGGATGAAAATAACAATTTCCTGCTATTTTATTGGGTAAGCCATCATTTGAATCTGCAACAAGAGATTTTGTATAGCTGCTCCTTAGCAATCAGGTTCTTTTCCACTTAGCAACACTTAGTGAATCATCTTTGGTTAAGACAAAGAAATATCCAATAGCAAACAATGAAGTAACTCTACCACCATTCTTGTATTTCCAACTAGTCTTGGGTAGGTTGGGAAAGAAGTGTAAGATGACCATTCTTAGGTGCTTGTTTCTCCCATGGCAGCATTTTATCTAGTCATTTAGCTTCAGATAATGTCAACAGGATGCTACAGGACAACTACACACACATACAATTTTTTTTTCAGTGATTTTAACCCCAAACTAATTCTTGTGTATCTTCTAGAGGTGATTGCTTTCATTTGGTAGGGGCAAAGTTAACCCTTTAATGAGGCTTTCAGAGTTAATGGAGGTCTTATCACATATGATATGTTGTTCCAGAGATAACAAGGACAACCATTACTTTTACAAATTTCAAAAGCACTGTCTCATAATCATTTATTACATTCTAAGATTTCAAATAATTTCCACAAGTACGTTTCACTGTGTCAATTGGAAACAACAGAAATTTTTAAGAATTTTTTTTGTGAAATATAACACACATACATAAAAATGCATGAAACATAGATGTGCAACTTAACACATTATTTTAAAGTAAACAACTGGCTAACCCCACCCAGTAAAGCCATTGGAAATATGAATTTGGAGTGACCCTTTTTATTATGTGTAAGAGGAAATTCAGCCCTGTAAGATGCATATAAACTCTTTAACATAATATGCAGATATTTATCTGTTTGAAAAAAAATAAGAATGCTTAAAATTGGCTTTGTCCTAAAATGTGAGGTCACACTTTACATGCAACAGAACTGACTTTGTGCAGTAGAAGTATATCAAGGGGTTTTTCCAGCAAGGCAGATTGTTTGCAAGATACAGAGTATTCTGATTTCCAATATTACCCGTGATCTCAGGATGCTCTCTGGAAGGAAAAGGTGGAGGGAATAAGCAAGCTGTCCCATCCACCATGTTCTCCCAGCATATAAGCAACCTTCAGCCACCATTTCTGGGAGGTTGCCATTCCCCCTTTCTACCTTAAGGCTGTTCCTTGGAGAAAAAGATCAATTTGTATTTATCTGAAGAATAGTGGGATTTTCCACTGTTTTTTTTTTTTTTTTTTTTTTTTTTTTTTTTTTTTTTTTTTTTAGCACCTGCTATGTGTCTAGCCCTATTCCAGGCAGTGCTATGGGAAATTGCTCTTTACCCTCAATGAGTGCACAGAACAGGCCACAATCTATATAATCAGACTCCCAGAGCAAGATAGATGCCATAAACAGGGCAGTTGGGGTCCTAAGAAGCAGGGCATTATTAAGGCTTGATGTGATCTGGAGTACCAAGTGTTAGTAGAGACAGAGGTAAAAATAAATTCTGCTAGTTTCATCATATCTCTGAAGAGAATTTTATTTTTTAGCTCACTCTCAACTTTCTTTAGGAGTATTCATGTATATGCATGTGCACGTGTACACACATACATATTTTGAATCATATAAAACATTTGTGAACACTCACAATATGCCAGGCACTAGGCATGGAAGGCACAATGATGACTAAGGCTGTGTCCATTTGGTTCTCCACATCAGGCACCTCTTAAAATAGCTGTACCCTGAGTACTTTTTAGCTTGAATTTTCACCACATGCTTCTCTTTTTACTGGTCCCAGCCTCTTCAGGCCTCCTTTTTCTGGTTTTTCTTTCCTTCATCTTTTCTTCATCACTTCTTTTTACCATTTTTCCCACCTCTTGCTTGTCCTTTTTACTTTGAGACTGTCGAAAAATGAATGCAAATATCTACAGCTCATCCCTGTAGATGTCTCTGAGCTGCCCCTTGCCTGCTACAGTTGCCCCGACTGTGTTCTACCTTGGAATCCCCTTCATGGCCGTGGTCCTGCAGCAGGCAGAAAGTCAGCACTGCTAATTTCTTCTCCATTTAATCATTGTTACTATCAAACATTCCCAGGGTGTCTATAAGTCCCTCTCCAGTCCCTTTTTCTTCTTCCCCTCTTCCTCTCTACCATGTTTGTTAGTTCTTTATCTCTCCACCCCCACCACTTTAGCATCTATAAATCTTTTATTTTCCACTGGCAATGAGCTTTCAGGCCATTATATTCTTTTCTCTGGGGTTTTATCTAGTTCTTTGATTTCTAGCCTATTCTCAGCCAGATATCAAATGTGATCTATGTCTGGACAGCTAAAATATATATAGTGTCTATTTTCACTGCATGGATTTCATCAGGTTACATGTTTCCATGTACCTCAGAGTTGCCTTCAGAGAATCAAGCCTACTCTTAATTATACACACTACTTGAAGTTATCATTGGTCCTGATAAGCTCTGAATTCTCTCCTTTTGGTTTAGAGATGTGTTTAAGAATTTGTTTTATAGTTACCTCTGTTCCTAATTCTATTTTTCTTGGACTGATATTAGAATGAGTTTGCATTTCCTGAGCACACACGAATTGTTGGCAAAGGGAGAGGGGAGCCTGGTGGTTGGGAGTGGAGGTGCCTGGATTCAGCCTCTGCAGTTGGGAGGAGGGGCAAACTAAGGCTAAAAGACCACAGATAATTCACAAAATAAATGATCCACAGGCTGATAATAAAGTGGCGAATGTGCTTTAAACACTACAGCAGGCTTCAAGCCATGATTAAGTGTTTTTTGGAGCTGTTCTTGTCGCAGCTGTGAGGCTGCTTTTCATAACAGAGAGGAGCAGTACTGCAGACACTAACTGAGCTGCAGAGGCCAGCCTTTGAGGGGCCCCCAGTGGGTCTAATGCATAGTGTTTAAAGGGTGGGGCAAGCCTCAGGCTATCAGAAAAAGTGGATTGAAAATCAGAAACCAAAAGGGTAAAGGGGTCCTCAAAGCCAGGGTTTCTGGAAAATTAACTTATTAACTGTAGATTCAATTTGGGGACTGGAAGGTCCAGAGATCTGGGTTCAGCCTCATCCACATGGACTAAGATTTGGAGTAAGACCTTTAGAATGAGGCTATAGAATAGAATTTAAGAAGGAAATGGAGACAGACAGACAGGCACCCTGTTGTAATGCTTGTACTAACACAGAGAAGTAAGAGGGAGTGGGAAAAGGAGAATACAATTATAAAGAAGTACTGCAAGTCAGAGGTTATACAAAAGCTTTGTGTTTAGCCCTAGCATTGCCAATGGGTTGCTAGTGAGGTTAAGTCCCACCAAGTGGTGGGCTAAAGCTTCAGATACTCGTGTTTAATCAACTTTAAGATGCACACTATTCCTTTATTTGTAAACAAGATGGATCTTACAATCAATGGCATTTTACAATGGCCCTCAGCCATTTTTCATTTTGATGTTTTTGAAATTTAGATGTTACTTCCATTTGATGCCATTTTAGACTAGAAATGCACTACATGCCTTGCCTAAGTCAAGATGGCTCATGATGAGGACAGGGCTAAGCTGCAGTGACTCTAGCTGTGAGGGGTTGAACTAATGAGGATTGCTATCCCTTTAGATTTTTGACACCTACATCTCACTGTTGGCTGGAATAGGGGTTATTGTCAAACCACACATCTATATAATTCTTACACTGGCTGGTGTGAAGACAAAGATGCCAATACTGCACTGTACAGCTGGTTCTTGGAACTCAAAGGCAGTCCCTTACATTCATTCCTGGTAAATTTCATTTTGTTTCATTTGACTCATCGTTCTGTTCATTCACTCAGAAAAAAATTTAGTGTACAGGTCTTGTGCTGGATGCTATCATACAGACAGTGTCTGACCTTCATATATTGTGAAAGGAATAGAGAATAAAATGACTGAAAGATAAATGCTAAGTTAGAAGTGTGTTTATGGTTATGTAGAAACACATAAAAAGGGTACCCAGTCTGAGCTTGGGTTTGGGAGGGATGATCCTAGAGTCATAGATTCACTTAGCCTCTTATTAGTTCTGTGATACCACTGTGCCTTATTCTATCAATAAAATGGAAATAATAATATTATCCACCAATTGAATTGTAGGGAAAAATGTTAATGCATATGGAGCTTTTAGCATACTTTCTTGGGCATGATAGGGGTTATGTTAGTGTTAAATAAATCAAGGAAAGATCAGCAGCAGCATAAGCTTGAACATTTGAGCAACTTCTTATAAGATGAGAAGTTGTTTTAAAGGGGCAAGATAAAATCTTCCAGGCAGTAGGAATAGGAAGAACATGGTACATTTTGAAGAATACAACATTCACAAGGAGAGTATAGACAGCATATTACCAATGATAGGGGAGGTTGTGACAGGGAGGGTGTCAAAACATGGGACTAAGCCTTGTTTGCCATGGTAATGGGATTGGAATGGATCTTAAAAAAGAGGAAAAGCCTTTGAGGAATTTTAAGTCATAATAATCTACATTTCAACTTATGAGGTAGTTGTATCCCACCTTACAGATGATGAAGTTAATGCAATGAAAAATTAAATTACTTTGCCCATAGTCATGTAGCTAGTAGTAAACTGTGCTTGGATTTAAATCTAGGCTCCAGAGTGTGCATGCTTAACCACTACATCATACCACCTCTATGAGAATACAGGCAAAAAGTCAGGTTTCAGGTGAAAATGGTAAGCTTAATTTTTGACATGTTAAGTTTGTGATATTTGTAAGGTATTCGATGCTCATGTCCTGTAGGTAATTGGATATATGGATGGGGAGTGACAAAAAGAAATGAGCTTGATATTTAAATTTGATAGTCAATCATGATAGGATATAGAGTGAAAAATTATAAATCTGATAGTGAAACCTGGGAAACCCCAAAATCTATCAGGTAGGCAGGGGAAAAGGAGCTCACAGTGTTGACTAAGAATAAACAGCAAAACAATTAGGAAGAAATGCACAGAGTGAGATAACAGTCAAATAAAGATAATTTCAAGAGGAAAGGTAAAGTCAACAGAGTCAAATGCTGCAAGAAGATCAAATAAATCAAAGATATAAAATGATTATTTGGGATTATGGAACTTCTGCTTCCAGTAAGATGCAGTAGACATACTTTTCCTTATTTCCCCCAGTAAATTATGTATAGAACAAAAATAAGACTCTACAAGGTGAAAAGAAGACCTTAGAGACCTTGGACCCCAATGAATGATACAGGGTGAGGCCTCTGGGTTTACTCTTCATATATCTCAGATTGGATTTTGGATAAGCCAGCAACAATGGACACAGAGTGTCCCCCTCCTCCCTAAAAAAACCTAGGAAAGCCTGCTGTCTTCAGACAAAAGACTGAGAAAGGGAAAAAGTAGCAAGAGAAAACTCCATCTAAACACCACAGAAAAATCTGTGGCCCCACCCTTATCGCTGTCAGCAAAGACCAAATAGGAAGTCCAGACTTATATCTGGTAACAAGGCATCAAACCCTTAACCACTGCCTGCCAAGGAGGTGTCAGAGAATGCTGAGTGGGGATCTGGGATTTTCATCCTCACCAATAGGTAACAAGAACCTTCATCCATGGTGTCAGTGAAAATCACAAGGAGAGCTTAGACTTTCATTTCCACCTCGTGGTACTGAGGGATACTACCCTGTACTTGGGGGAGTAGTGTCAGAGAATGTCTTGTGGACAATTGAAACTTTCAACAGTGCTCCTCCTGATTATCAATAGAGGACTATGGAGAACTTGGACTTTAATTCCAGCATGTCAGTAATGAGGTAGCATCCACTCTTCCACACCAGAGTAGTATTAGAGGAGACCTGCAAAACAAAATATTTAAATAAGAATCAGTCTCATAACAAAATTCCCAAATGTCCAGGTTTCAATAAAAAGTGACTTATCATATCAAGAACCTGGATAATGTCAATTTGAATGAAAAAAGACTATCAGCAAACACTAACAAGATGACACCAATGTTATAACTATCAAAAATTTTTAAGTAGCTATCATAATAGTGTTTCAATGAACAATTACAAACACGTTTGAAAGAAATAAAAAAATAGAAAATATCAGCAAACAAATGGAAATTCTCAGCAAAGAAATGCAAGATATAAAGAAACACCAAATGGAGACTTTAGAACTGAAAAATACAATAACTAAATTAAAAGATTCAGTGGATGGGCTCCATATCAGAATCAAAAAGAAGAGAAAAGAATCTGTAGACTTGAAAATAGAACAACAGAAAATTCCCACTGTGAATAATAGACTAAAAAGAAATAAAGAGAGCCTCACTAATTTCCATGCCATTGGAGTTCCAGAAGGAGAGAGGGAAAAAAGGGTGAGACTGGAAAAGTATTTGGAGAAACAAAAAGGGTGAAATTTCCCCTAATTTGGCATAAGCTATAAACCTATAGATTCAAGATGCTAAGTGAACATAGCACATAATAAAAGAAATGCATGCCAAGACACATCATAATAAAACTTCTGAAAACTAAAGACAAATAAAAACAATCTTGAAAGCAGCCATAGAAAAATGATGCATTTCCTAAAGGGGGAAAAAAAAACAATTAGAATGACTGTGAAATTCTCAAAACAAAACAAAACAAAACAAAACAAAACAAAAACCATGGAGGCTGGAAGGAAATGGCACAAGATTTAAGAGCTGAAAGAAAACAACTGTTGTATCAGAATTCCATAGCTACTGAAAATATCCTTTAGATATGATGGAGAAATCAAGAGGAAATCAGAGGAAAGAAACTAAGAAAATTTGTGGCTAGTAGACCTATTTACCTTAAAAGAATGGCAAAAGAATTTCTCAAAACAGAAAGGAATTTATAAAATAAGGGATCTTGGAACATCAGAAAGAATAGCAGAAAGAGCAAAAATATGAGGAAATACAATACACTTTCTGCTATGGACTGAATTATGTCCACCCCCCCCCCCATTCATATGTTGAACTCCTAACCCCCAGGTCCTAAGAATGTGATTGTATTTAAAGATAAAGACTTCAAGGAGATAATTAAGGTAAAATGAGCTCATATGCGTGGACACTGATCCAATATGACTAGTGTCCTTACAAGAAGAGATTAAGACACAGATATGCATGCACACAAATGAAAAACCATGTGAAGCCACAGTGAGAAAATGTTCATCTGCAAGTCAAGCAAAGAGGTCTCAGAAGATCTCAAACCTAAAAATGTGAATTTAAACTTTTAGCCTCCAGGATTATGAAAGTATAAATTTCTGTTAAAACCACCCAATCTGTGTTATTTTGTTATTGCAGCCCTAGTAACATGCTTTTCTTCTTATGAATTTATACATTATGTTTGGTGGTTAAAGAAAAATGATAACAACACTGATGTTGTTCTCAATGTATATAGAGAAAATATTTAAGACAATTATATTGTAAATAGAAGACAACAAAAGAACATAATGGGAAGTAAGATTTCTATACTTAACTGTAACTGGAAAAATGTTAACACTAGTAAAATGTGTTAAGTTATGCATGTATAGTGGAGTACTAAGATCAGTCACTAAGATGCTATACAAAAAGATCAAAATTAAAAATGAAACTAAACTAAAACTGTTTAAGTAACCTAGAGGGATGCTAGGGGAAAAACAGAAAACAAAAAACAAAACAAAACAAAACAAAACAAAAAAACACCAAAAAACCAAAACCAAAAACAAACAAATCAAAAAACCAAAAACCAAAAACCAAAAAACCACAAAAAAACCAAAAAACCCAAAACCCAAAACCACCCCCCCAACCCAGTACAATAGAAAAACAGATTTGTTAAAAATAAAATCATAGGCTTAAATCCTAACATACCAATAATAATATTAATGCAATTTTTAAAAATGGTTTCAGGAGTAGAATTTAGTGATTCATCACTTACATATAACACCCAGTGCTCATCCCAACAAGTGCCTTCCTTAATTTCCATCACCCACTTAGCCCATTCCCCCACCCAACACCACTCGATTAACCCTCAGTTTGTTCTCTGTATTTATGAGTCTCTTATGGTTTGCCTCCCTCTCTGTATTAAATGCAAACTGTCTAAATACATCAATTCAGAGACAGATTGGCAGAGTAAATTTTAAATTTTTTAAAGCATTCATTTTTTGAGAGACAGAGAGAGACAGTGTGAGTAGGGGAGGAGCAGAGAGAGAAAGACACAGAATCCAAAGCAGGCTCCTGGCTCTGAGCTGTCAACACAAGAACCTGATGCGGGGCTCGCACCCATGAGCCATGAGATCATGACCTGAGCTGAAGTCAGATGCTTAACTGACTGAACCACTCAGGTGCCCCGGCAGAGTAAATTTTTAAAAATGACCAAAATTAATGGTGTCTGTAAGAAACTTGTTTAAAATAAAATGATATATATAAAATGAAAGTAAAAGTATGGAAAAAGATATACCATGCAAACAATAATTTAAAAAAAGCAGGAGTGGCTAATTTTAGATAAAGTAAATTTCAGAGCAAAGAAAATCACCAGAGAAAAAGGAATATTACATAATGATAAAAACATCAATCCACGAAGAAGACGTAAAAATCCAAAATATGCATTAAAAAACCAAAAAGAAAGCAAAAATTGATAGAACTGAAAGGAGAATGTGAATCAAAAATTGATAAAACTGAAAGGAGAAATAGACAAATCCAGAATTAAAGTTGGAAACTTCAATACTCCTGTCTTAGCAATCAAAAGAACAACTTGTCAGAACATCAGTAAGACTATAGAAGAATTGAACACACCATCAATCAACAGAATCTAATTGATATTTATAGAGCACTTCAGCCCAAAACACATTCTTTTCAAGGGCTCAAAGAACATATACCAAGACAGCCCATAGCCTGGGCTATACAGCAAACCTCAACAAATTTAAAAGAAGTGAAATTGTGCAAAATGTGTTCTATGATTGAAATAGAATCAAACTAGAAATCACTAACAGAAAGACAAATGGTGTTTATTTCAGGGGTACAAAGTTGCCTTAATATTCGAAAATCAATCAATATCATCCACCACATTAAGTGGCTTATGTAACAAATATCACATGATTGTATCAAGTGATGCTAAAGTGCATTTGACAAAATTCAACATTAATTAGTGATAACAACTCTCAGGAAACTAAGAATAGAAGAAGACATTCTCAAATTGATAAAGAACATATACAAAAAACCTACAGCTCACACCATACTTAACAAATAATGGCTGAATGTTACCCTAAGATCTAAAACAAGGCAAGGATATCTGTTCTCACCATGACTATTCAACACATTACTGGGAGTTCTAGCCAGTTCAATAAGGAAAAAAAAAGACACACAGATAGGTAAAGAAGAAATAATACTGTCTCCATTTACAGAGGACATGATTGTCTATGTATAAAATCCCAAGAAAGCTGCAAAAACTCATGGAACTAATGAATAAGTACAGAGAAGACACAGGATATGATATTAAATACAAAAATCAATTGTATTTACATATATCAGCAAATGAGCATGTAGAAACTAAAATTGAAAATACAATACCATTTTTAAAATCACTCAAAAATGAAAATTGAATACTTATGTTTGTATCTAACATAGCACGTACAAGATTTGTTTGTTGAATTTACAGACTGCCAATGAAACAATTTTAAAAAGATTTAAATAAATGGAAATATATATGCCATTCATGGATTGGAAGATTCAACATGGTAAAAATGACAATTCTCCCCAAAGGGTTATAAAATTTTAATGCAGTCCCTATCAAAATCCCAGCAAGACGAACTGGGAGGGAAGATGGCGGCGTAGGAGGACGCTGGGCTCACCGCGCGTCCAGCTGATCACTTAGATTCCACCTACACCTGCCTAAATAACCCAGAAAACCGCCAGAGGATTAGCAGAACGGAGTCTCCAGAGCCAAGCGCAGACGAGAGGCCCATGGAAGAGGGTAGGAAGGGGGAAGGGTCCGAGGCGGTGCTTGCACCATGGACTGGCAGGAGGGAGCCGGGGCGGAGGGGCGGCTCGCCAGCCAAGCAGAGCCCCCGAGTCTGGCTGGCAAAAGCGGAGGGGCCTGACGGACTGTGTTCCGACAGCAAGCGCGACTTAGCGTCTGGGGGGTCATAAGTTAACAGCTCTGCTCAGAAAGCGGGAAGGCTGGAGGACAAAGGGAGGGAGAGCTGCTGAGCCCCCGGACGGCAGAGCTCAGCTTGGCGGGGAACAAAGGCGCCAGCGCCATCTCCCCCGCCCATCCCCCAGCCAAAATCCCAAAGGGAACCAGTTCCTGCCAGGGAACTTGCTCGCTCCGCGCAAACACCCAACTCTGTGCTTCTGCGGAGCCAAACCTCCGGCAGCGGATCTGACTCCTGCCCGCTGCCACAGGGCCCCTCCTGAAGTGGATCACCTAAGGAGAAGCGAGCTAAGCCTGCCCCTCCTGCCCCCGTGCACCTTGCCTACCCACCCCAGCTAATACGCCAGATCCCCAGCACCACAAGCCTGGCAGTGTGCAAGTAGCCCAGACGGGCCATGCCACCCCACAGGGAATCCTGCCCCTAGGAGAGGGGAAGAGAAGGCACACACCAGTCTGACTGTGGCCCCAGCGGTGGGCTGGGGGCAGACATCAGGTCGGACTGCGGCTCCATCCACCAACTCCAGTTACACACCACAGCACAGGGGAAGTGCCCTGCAGGTCCTTACCACTCCAGGGACTATCCAAAATGACCAAACGGAAGAATTCCCCTCAGAAGAATCTCCAGGAAATAACAACAGCTAATGAACTGTTCAAAAAGGATTTAAATAATATAACAGAAAGTGAATTTAGAATAATACTCATAAAATTAATTGCTGGGCTTGAAAACAATATAGAGGACAGCAGAGAATCTCTTGCCACAGAGATCAAGGGACTAAGGAACAGTCACGAGGAGCTGAAAAGCGCTTTAAACGAAATGCAAAACAAAATGGAAACGACGACGGCTCGGATTGAAGAGGCAGAGGAGAGAATAGGTGAACTAGAAGATAAAGTTATGGAAAAAGAGGAAGCTGAGAGAAAGAGAGATAAAAAAATCCAGGAGTATGAGGGGAAAATTAGAGAACTAAGTGATACACTAAAAAGAAATAATATATGCATAATTGGTATTCCAGAGGAGGAAGAGAGAGGGAAAGGTGCTGAAGGGGTACTTGAAGAAATTATAGCTGAGAACTTCCCTGAACTGGGGAAGGAAAAAGGCATTGAAATCCAAGAGGCACAGAGGACTCCCTTCAGACGTAACTGGAATCGATCTTCTGCATGACATATCATAGTGAAACTGGCAAAATACAAGGATAAAGAGAAAATTCTGAAAGCAGCAAGGGATAAACGTGCCCACACATATAAAGAGAGACCTATAAGACTCGTGACTGATCTCTCCTTTGAAACTTGGCAGGCCAGAAAGGCTTGGCACAAGATCTTCAGTGTGCTAAACAGAAAAAATACGCAGCCGAGAATCCTTTATCCAGCAAGTCTGTCATTTAGAATAGAAGGAGAGATAAAGGTCTTCCCAAACAAACAAAAACTGAAGGAATTCATCACCACTAAACCAGCCCTACAAGAGATCCTAAGGGGGATCCTGTGAGACAAAGTACCAGAGACATCGCTACAAGCATAAAACATACAGACATCACAATGACTCTAAACCCGTATCTTTCTATAATATCACTGAATGTAAATGGATTAAATGTGCCAACCAAAAGACATAGGGTATCAGAATGGATAAAAAAACAAGACCCATCTATTTGCTGTCTACAAGAGACTCATTTTAGATCTGAGGACACGTTTAGATTGAGAGTGAGGGGATGGAGAACTATTTATCATGCTACTGGAAGCCAAAGGAAAGCTGGAGTAGCCATACTTCTATCAGACAAACTAGACTTTAAATTAAAGGCTGTAACAAGAGATGAAGAAGGGCATTATATAATAATCACAGGGTCTATCCATCAGGAAGAGCTAACAATTATAAATGTCTATGCGCCGAATACCGGAGCCCCCAGATATATAAAACAATTACTCATAAACATAAGCAACCTTATTGATAAGAATGTGGTCATTGCAGGGGACTTTATCACCCCACTTACAGAAATGGATAGATCATCTAGACACACAGTCAATAAAGAAACAAGGGCCCTGAATGATACATTGGATCAGATGGACTTGACAGATCTATTTAGAACTCTGCATCCCAAAGCAACAGAATATACTTTCTTCTCGAGTGCACATGGAACATTCTCCAAGATAGATCATATACTGGGTCACAAAACAGCCCTTCATAAGTTTACAAGAATTGAAATTATACCATGCATACTTTCAGACCACAATGCTATGAAGCTTGAATTCAACCACAGAAAAAAGTCTGGAAAACCTCCAAAAGCATGGAGGTTAAAGAACACCCTACTAACGAATGAGTGGGTCAACCAGGCAATTAGAGAAGAAATTAAAACATATATGGAAACAAACGAAAATGAAAATACAACAATCCAAACGCTCTGGGATGCAGCGAAGGCAGTCCTGAGAGGAAAATACATTGCAATCCAGGCCTATCTCAAGAAACAAGAAAAATCCCAAATACAAAATCTAACAGCACACCTAAAGGAAATAGAAGCAGAACAGCAAAGGCAGCCTAAACCCAGCAGAAGAAGAGAAATAATAAAGATCAGAGCAGAAATAAACAATATAGAATCTAAAAAAACGGTAGAGCAGATCAAGGAAACCAAGAGTTGGTTTTTTTGAAAAAATAAACAAAATTGACAAACCTCTAGCCAGGCTTCTCAAAAAGAAAAGGGAGATGACCCAAATAGATAAAATCATGAATGAAAATGGAATTATTACAACCAATCCCTCAGAGATACAAACAATTATCAGGGAATACTATGAAAAATTATATGCCAACAAATTGGACAACCTGGAAGAAATGGACAAATTCCTAAACACCCACACGCTTCCAAAACTCAATCGGGAGGAAATAGAAAGCTTGAACAGACCCATAACCAGCGAAGAAATTGAATCGGTTATCAAAAATCTCCCAACAAATAAGAGTCCAGGACCAGATGGCTTCCCAGGGGAGTTCTACCAGACGTTTAAAGCAGAGATAATACCTATCCTTCTCAAGCTATTCCAAGAAATAGAAAGGGAAGGAAAACTTCCAGACTCATTCTATGAAGCCAGTATTACTTTGATTCCTAAACCAAACAGAGACCCAGTAAAAAAAGAGAACTACAGGCCAATATCCCTGATGAATATGGATGCAAAAATTCTCAATAAGATACTAGCAAATCGAATTTAACAGCATATAAAAAGAATTATTCACCACAGTCAAGTGGGATTCATTCCTGGGATGCAGGGCTGGTTCAACATTCGCAAATTGATCAACGTGATACATCACATTAACAAAAAAAAAAGAGAAGAACCATATGATCCTGTCAATCGATGCAGAAAAGGCCTTTGACAAAATCCAGCACCCTTTCTTAATAAAAACCCTTGAGAAAGTCGGGATAGAAGGAACATACTGAAAGATCATAAAAGCCATTTATGAAAAGCCCACAGCTAACATCATCCTCAATGGGGAAAAACTGAGAGCTTTTTCCCTGAGATCAGGAACACGACAGGGATGCCCACACTCACCGCTGTTGTCTAACATAGTGCTGGAAGTGCTAGCATCAGTAATCAGACAACAAAAGGAAATCAAAGGCATCCAAATTGGCAAAGATGAAGTCAAGCTTTCGCTTTTTGCAGATGACATGATATTATACATGGAAAATCCGATAGACTCCACCAAAAGTCTGCTAGAACTGATACATGAATTCAGCAAAGTTGCAGGATACAAAATCAATGTACAGAAATCAGTTGCATTCTTATACACTAACAATGAAGCAACAGAAAGACAAATAAAGAAACTGATCCCATTCACAATTGCACCAAGAAGCATAAAATACCTAGGGATAAATCTAACCAAAGATGTACAAGATCTGTATGCTAAAAACTATAGAAAGCTTTTGAAGGTAATTGAAGAAGATATAAAGAAATGGAAAGACATTCTCTGCTCATGGATTGGAAGAATAAATATTGTCAAAATGTCAATACTACCCAAAGCTGTCTACACATTCAATGCAATCCCAATCAAAATTGTACCAGCATTCTTCTCGAAACTAGAACAAGCAATCCTAAAATTCATATGGAACCACAAAAGGCCCTGAATAGCCAAAGTAATTTTGAAGAAGAAGACCAAAGCAGGAGGCATCACAATCCCAGACTTTAGCCTCTACTACAAAGCTGTCATCTTCAAGACAGCATGGTATTGGCATAAAAACAGACACATAGACCAATGGAATAGAATAGAAACCCCAGAACTAGACCCACAAACGTATGGCCAACTCATCTTTGACAAAGCAGGAAAGAACGTCCAATGGAAAAAAGACAGTCTCTTTAACAAATGGTGCTGGGAGAACTGGACAGCAACATGCAGAAGGTTGAAACTAGACCACTTTCTCACACCATTCACAAAAATAAACTCAAAATGGATAAAGGACCTGAATGTGAGACAGGAAACCATCAAAACCTTAGAGGAGAAAGCAGGAAAAGACCTCTCTGACCTCAGCCGTAGCAATCTCTTACTCGGCACATCCCCAAAGGCAAGGGAATTAAAAGCAAAAGTGAATTACTGGGACCTTATGAAGATAAAAAGCTTCTGCACACCAAAGGAAAGAACCAACAAAACGAAAAGGCAACCAACGGAATGGGAAAAGATATTTGCAAATGACATATCGGACAAAGGGCTAGTATCCAAAATCTATAAAGAACTCACCAAACTCCACGCCAGAAAAACAAATAACCCAGTGAAGAAATGGGCAGAAAACATGAATAGACACTTCTCTAAAGAAGACATCCGGATGGCCAACAGGCACATGAAAAGATGTTCAACGTCGCTCCTTATCAGGGAAATACAAATCAAAACCACACTCAGATATCACCTCATGCCAGTCAGAGTGGCCAAAATGAACAAATCAGGAGACTATAGATGCTGGAGAGGATGTGGAGAAACGGGAACCCTCTTGCCCTGTTGGTGGGAATGCAAATTGGTGTAGCCGCTCTGGAAAGCAGTGTGGAGGTTCCTCAGAAAATTAAAAATAGACCTACCCTATGACCCAGCAATAGCACTGCTAGGAATTTATCCAAAGGATACAGGAGTACTGATGCATAGGGGCACTTGTACCCCAATGTTTATAGCAGCACTCTCAACAATAGCCAAATTATGGAAAGAGCCTAAATGTCCATCAACTGATGAATGGATAAAGAAATTGTGGTTTATATACACAATGGAATACTACGTGGCAATGAGAAAAAATGAAATATGGCCTTTTGTAGCAACGTGGATGGAACTGGAGAGTGTGATGCTAAGTGAAATAAGCCATACAGAGAAAGACAGATACCATATGGTTTCACTCTTATGTGGATCCTGAGAAACATAACAGAAACCCATGGGGGAGGGGAAGGAAAAAAAAAAAAAAAGAGGTTAGAGTGGGAGAGAGCCAAAGCATAAGAGACTGTTAAAAACTGAGAACAAACTGAGGGTTGATGGGGGGTGGGAGGGAGGGCAGGGTGGGTGATGGGTATTGAGGAGGGCACCTTTTGGGATGAGCACTGGGTGTTGTATGGAAACCAATTTGACAGTAAATTTCATATATTAAAAAATAAATAAATAAATAAAAATAAAAATAAAAAAAAAAAGAAAAAAAAAAGAAAAAAAAAGAAATTGTGGTTTATATACACAATGGAATACTACGTGGCAATGAGAAAAAATGAAATATGGCCTTTTGTAGCAACGTGGATGGAACTGGAGAGTGTGATGCTAAGTGAAGTAAACCATACAGAGAAAGACAGATACCATATGGTTTCACTCTTATGTGGATCCTGAGAAACGTAACAGAAACCCATTGGGGAGGGGAAGGAAAAAAAAAGAGGTTAGAGTGGGAGAGAGCCAAAGCATAAGAGACTGTTAAAAACTGAGAACAAACTGAGAGTTGATGAGGGGTGGGAGGGAGGGCAGGGTGGGTGATGGGTATTGAGGAGGGCACCTTTTGGGATGAGCACTGGGTGTTGTATGGAAACCAATTTGACAGTAAATTTCATACATTAAAAAATAAATGAAAAAATAAATAAAAAATAAAACAAAACAAAAAAACCCACAAAATCCCAGCAAGATTTTAGATATTAGACATATTTTTTATAAAATATATATGGAAATGCACAGGCTCGAGAATAGTTTTTCAAAATCTTTGTTTTTATCTTTATACAATGCAATACTACTGGGCAATAAGAAAGAATGAAATCTGGCCATCTGTAGCAACGTGGGTGGAACTGGAGGGTATTATGCTAAGTGAAATAAGTCAGGCAGAGAAAGACAGATACCATATGTTTTCACTCTTATGTGGATACTGAGAAACTTAACAGAAGACCTGGGGGAAGGGAAGGGGAAAAAAGTTACAGGGAGGGAGGGAGGCAAACCATAGGAGACTCTTAAATACTGAGAACAAACTGAGGGTTGATAGGTGGTGGGGGGGAGAGGGGAAAGTGGGTGATGGGCATTGAGGAGGGCATCTGTTGGGATGAACACTGGGTATTGTATGGAAACCAATTTGACAATAAATTATATTTAATAAAAAAAAATCTTTGTTTTTCATGGCCCCAAACTGGAAACAACCAAAATGTCATACGCAAGTGAGTGGATAAACTGTGGTATATTCATATGATGAAATAATATTTAGCAATAAAAATGAATGAGCTATTGATACATAAAACAATTTGGATGGATCTAAAAGGAATTATGTTGAGTGAAAAAAGTCAATCTCAAAAAGTCACATACTGTATGATTCCATTTATATAACATTCTCAAAATCACAAAATTATATAGATGGAAAACAAATCAGTGTTTACCAGGAATTAGGGATAATGAGGATAAGGAGGGAAGGTTGGACTATAAAGGGGTAGCATGAGATTCTTATGGTGATTGTATAGTTCAATATCTTGATTCTAGTGGTTATGGCAGGAATCCACACATATGATTAAGTCACAATAAACTGTCCATACATCTCATAACCAGTAAAGAAATCGAATTAAAAATCAAAAATCTCCCAAAAAACAAGAGTCCAGGGCCAGATGGCTTTCCAGGGGAATTCTACCAAACATTTAAGGAAGAGTTAACATTCTATTCTCTTAAAGCTGTTCCAAAAAATAGAAACGGAAGGAAAACTTCCAAACTCTTTCTATGAGGCCAGCATTACCTGGATTCCAAAACCAGACAAAGACTCCACTAAAAAGGAGAACTATAAACCAATTTCCCTGATGAACATGGATGCAAAAATCCTCAACAAGATATTAGCCAACTGGATCCAACAATACATTAAAAAAAAATTATTCACCACAAACAAGTGGGATTTATACCCGGGATGCAGGGCTGGTTCAATATCTGCAAAACAATTAACATGACCCATTACATCAATAAAAGAAAGGACAAGAACCATATAATCCTCTCAATAGATGTAGAGAAAGCATTTGACAAATTACAGTATCCTTTCTTGATAAAAATCCTCAAGAAAGTAGGGATAGAAGGAGCATACCCGAGTTCATAAAAGCCATATATGAACAACCCAATGCTAATATCCTCAATGGGGAAAAACTGAGAGCTTTGCCCCTAAGGTCAGGAACAAGACAAGGATGTCCACTCTTGCCTCTGTTATTCAATATAGTATTTGAAGTCTCAGCCTCTGCAATCAGACAACACAAAGAAATAAAAGGCATCCAAATCGGCCAGGAGGAGGTCAAACTTTTACTCTTCGCAGATGACATGATACTCTATATGGAAAACCCTAACGATTCCACCAGAAAACTGCTAGAACCGATTCATGAATTCAGCAAAGTTGCAGGATATAAAATCAGTGCACAGAAATTGGTAGCATTCTTATTCGCCAACAATGAAGCAACAGAAAGAGAAATCAAGGAAGTGATCTCATTTACAATTGCACCAAAATAATAAAATACCTAGGGATAAATCTAACCAAAGAGATGAAAAATCTATACACTGAAAACTATAGAAAGCTCATGAAAGAAATTGAAGAAGACACAAAAAAATGGAAAAATATTCCATTGCTCCTGGATAGGAAGAACAAATATTGTTAAAATGTTGATACTACCCAATGCAATCTACATATTCAATGCAGTCCCTATCAAAATAACACCAGCATTCTTCACAGAGCTAGAACAAAAAATCATAAAACTTGTATGGAACCAGAAAAGACCCTGAATAGCCAAAGCGATCTTGAAAAAGAAAACCAAAGCAGGAGGCATCACAATCCCAGACATCAAGCTATACCACAAAGCTGTAATCATCAAGACAGTATGGTACTGGCACAAGAACATTCAGATCAATGGAACAGAATAGAGAACCCAGAAATGGACCCACAAACGTATGGCCAACTAATCTTTGACAAAGCAGGAAAGAATATCCAATGGAATAAAGACAGTCTCTTCAGCAAGTGGTGCTGGGAAAACTGGACAGTGACATGCAGTGGAATGAACCGGGACCACTTTTTTATGCTGTACACAAAAATAAACTCAAAATGGATGAAAGCCCTGAATATAAGACAGGAAACCATCAAAATCCTTGAGGAGAAAGCAGGCAAAAACCTCTTTGATCTTGGCCACAGCAACTTCTTACTCAACACGTCTCTGGAGGCAAGGGAAACAAAAGCAAAAATGAACTACTGGGACCTCATCAAAATCAAAAAACTTCTGCACAGTGAAGGAAACAATCAGCAAAACTAAAAGGCAACCAACAGAATAGGAGAAGATATTTGCAAATGACATATCAGATAAAGGGTTAGTATCCAAAATCTATAAAGAAGTTATCAAAATCAATACCCAAAGAACAAATAATCCAGTGAAGAAATGGGCAAAAGACATGAATAGACACCTCCAAAGAAGACATCCAGATGACCAACTGACACATGAAAAAATGCTCAACATCACTCATCAGGGAAATACAAATCAAGACCACAATGAGATATCACCTCACACCTGTCAGAATGGCTAACATTAACAACTCAGGCAACAACAGATGTTGGCAAGGATGCAGAGAAAGAGGGCCTCTTTTGCACTGCTGGTGGGAATGCAAACTGGTGCGGTCATTGTGGAAAACAGTATAGAGTTTCCTCAAAAAATTAAAAATAGAAGTACCCTATGACCAGCAATTGCACTACTAGGTATTTATCCAAGGGATACAGTTGTGCTGTTTCATAGGAACATATGCACCCCTAAGTGTATAGCAGCACTATCAACAATAGCCAAAGTATGGAAAGAGCCCAAATTTCCATCAATAGAAGAATGGATAAAGATGTGGTATATATATACAATGGAATATTACTCGGCAATCAAAAAGAATGAAATCTTGCCATTTGCAACTATACGGATGGAACTGGAAGGTATTATGCTAAGCGAAATTAGTCAGTCAGAGAAAAACAAAAATCATATGACTTCACTCATATGAGGACTTTAAGAGACAAAACAGATGAACATAAGGGGAGGGAAACAAAATAATATAAACAAAAATAATATAAAAACAGAGAGGGGGACAAAACATAAGAGACTCTTAAATATGGAGAACAAACAGAGGGTTACTGGAGGGGTTGTGGGACGAGGGATGGGCTAAATGGGTAAGGGGCATTAAGGAATCTACTCCTGAAATCATTGTTGCACTATAAGCTAACTAATTCGGATGTAAATTAAAAATAAATAAAATTAAAAATAAATTAAATTAAATTAAATTAAATTAAATTAAATTAAATTAAAAAATTAAAATAAATAAACTGTTCACACATGCTGTACCAATGTCAATTTTCTAATTTGGTATTAAGTAAACTGTAACCACTGGGGGGGAACTGGGTGAAGGATACATGGGGTCCCTCCTGAAATATCTTTGCCATTTACTGTGAATTAAAGTGTTTCAAAATAAGTCAAACCACTTTTGAAAAAAAAATGACTGTGTCCAAGTAATCATTGGAGACCTTCAAAAGGACCATTTTAATAGAGAGGGAGATGTAAAAGGTACAGAAAGAGAGAGAAGATAATGGATCAAGGTTTTTGAGGAAGAAGAGTGTGAGATTAAGAGCACAGATGGAGAAATAAACCTTTATTAGGAGACACCTCTTCCTCTGAGGAATGCGGGATCAGGTTAGGGTAGTTGCCAGTGAAGTTTCTCGGTACAGGAATAAAAAGTTGGGAGAGTTTGTGTCCTGATGACCTCTGCTTTCTTAATGAAATAAGAGGCAAGCTCATCTACTGTATGTGTTGGGAAATATGGTGGGTAGAGGACTTGAGATGCTTGGTGAAAATTTCAAATAGCCACTGAGTGTATTGGGAAAGGAACTTGATTAGGGTCACATAGGAGGATTATCTGACTGTTTGAAGATCAAGTTAAAGTTGGACATCAAGATATTATACTGGTAGTTATACACATGCTTGTGTGATTTTTTTTTCTAGTCATACTTTGCCTAAGATAGGTGAAAAAAGGGCAGGTGACCCACATAAGAGTTTGGTTATTAGAGTGCAGTGGAAGGACAAGATGGAAAGGGAGTGCAGAGACAGGATAGTGACGAGGTGAAGTTATTGCTTGGGGGGGGGGTCTATGCTGGTTAAAGAAAGTAACTTAATATCTCAATTAGATTTAAAAAATGATGTCCTAGGAGTAAGGGAGTGAGAGACTTAGAAGGATAGGAAGGTATAATTAGACAGTAGGATATTTGAGTTCAAAGTTTCAGAAATGGAGTAGTTCTAAGTGCTAAAAAAGTCCAAGGTGTGGTTATAGTTGAAGGAGAAAAGAGAAGTTAACCAGAATTAAAGAGAGAAAGAAACTGTGAGAGCACAAGGTTGAATGCTTTAGTGACTACTGAAGCCCTCCAAGGGTGACAGGGAGGCTTATGTGAGAAAAGGAGAGGTTAGGATTCTGAAGTCTTCAAATGAATGTGAAAGAATGACCAAGAGGTTTTTACATGGTACTGACCACGTGCTGAAGATATGAACCTCAGAAGAGGAGGATTTTTACATGAGGAATAATTCTTTGAAAGCTACAGTGGAGAATTAGAGATACTGTTGTATGACTATGCTGTTGCAGTCATACTGTTGCGTGACTATGGCACACTTCAAAAGGATTTAAGGAGAAGTGGTGTTCTTAGAGGAGATTCATCTGTGCACTCATTCATTTCATTCATTCAATACATATAGATCAGGGACTATAAACCCTTGTCTGCCCAGGACAGTCCTGATTTTGCATAGTTTGTTGACATAATTGTTAAAAATGACCCCTGTCACTTCAAAGTGTCCCAATTTGGATAAATTATGTGGTCATTCTTGTTAGACAGCATTTATGACCTGGTTGAGAAAAAAGATTTTTGTAGCTCCTTATTCTGTTTTCCATCATATTTGATATCCTATCATTTGCATGCATGGGGATGGTAATTCACCCCGTTGGAAATCCATCAAATTCTACGATCATCCAGCCTCATTTCTTCAGTTGTGGAAAAAATATCAGGAGAGACTGCCTGGCACTCAGACATGCCCTGCTTATAGCATTTCCCTGAGTTAGTAATCCCATAAATAGGAAAAAAAATAGCCTGCCATCGCTAATACTTGGTGAGTTCTGCTATGTTTTTTCCTTCTTTTTTTAAAACAATGTGTTTTTAAACCAGTCCTTTAACAATACATTTTGAAATGTGGAGCTGGATTAACATCAAATGCACTGACTAATAGTTTTGCAGAATCCTTCTTTCTCCATTTTTTTTAAAGTCAAAATTTATTTGCATACTTTAAGTATTTGGATTTTCTTCCAGACTTTGTTCCCTCTCATCATTCCCCACAAAAGCCTTTAATTTCCTCCCTTTCTTACCTTGTAATATACTTAATATTTGCAACCCACAATTTAACACATAGTTGATATTAAATAACTTCCATATTTTGTTTTCTTGCTTTGGGGACCTTGCACATGCTATTTCCTTTGACAGGAATATCTTTCTGTCCCCTTCCTCACTGTCTCTTTTTGCTTTGTTAATTCCTACTTGCCCTTCAATCCTTACCCTAGCCATCACCTCCTCTCAGAAGTCTTTTCGGTCTCCAGGAGGCATAATATTGTCGCCTCCTCTATGTTCCTATAGTACTGTATGTTTCACTCCATAATAACCCTATCCCATGACCGTAACTGTAGTTAGTTGTCTGTGTCTCTCAACAGTCTGTGAGCTCCATGAAGCCAACAACTGTGTTTTGTTCATAAGTGGATCACTAGCACCTTGTGCAGTGCTTGCCACACAGTAGATACCCAATAAGTATGTTAAATGAATGAGTGACCAAAATTTCTAAACCAAGTAGTTTAAGATGTTGATTTACAACTATGAATATACAAAGGGAATCATGGAGCTGAATATTTTAAATGAGAACTGACCTGAAAAATTCGGGGCTTTTGGTAGCCAAATTCATTTGCTAGAGCTGTTTTCTCCACCCAAATGGAAGTCTCCTTTGAGAAATAAAATATATAAATATCCAAACAGAGCTTAAGTAAATAATATTTTGGAACAAACAAGTTTTGCCAGACATATCTGTAATGTATGTATCGTTTCCTAAGAATACTTTATCACAATTAAAAATAGCATTTGTAATAAAAGTAAACAGAAATAAAAATTGTAAGGCAAAAACATTCTTGTAATTGAATCATGAAGAAACATCCAATTTCCTCAAGTGCCTTTTAAATATTATTATAGCTTGCATAAATTCATACCACTCATTTTTTTGGTTCTCTGTTAGGATATTTCCATTTAAAAGTTTATTTATTATTTATGGATATCTCACCTACTAAAAAAAAAAAATAACTTGTACCAATTCATTTAAATATTAGTCAACTGTTGATGCCTAGGATGGTAGCTATTACATTAAAGTAAAACCTGTCACTGCAGCGTCTTGGTGGCTCAGTCGGTTAAGCGTCCAACTTTGGCTCAGGTCATGATCTCGTGGTTCATGAGTTTGAGCCCCGCGTGGGGCTCTGTGCTGACAGCTCAGAGCCTGGAGCCTTCTTCAGATTCTGTGTCTCTCTCTCTCTCTGCCCTATCTGCCACTCATGCTCTCTATCAAAAATAAAATAAACATTAAAAAAAAATTTTTAAAGTAAAAAAAAAAAAAAAATTAGGAATCAATCCTCACTAATCTCTCACAGCCTCACATACTATGGAATACATAGAAGCATCTCAAAATGTACTTTTCAATTTATAGATGATGCTAGAGCATCATTTTAGCTGCAAGTTATTTGATGCTGTTTCCATTTAATTAATTCAGATAATGAGATGAAGAGCCAATTTCTTTATTGCTATGATGGCCCAGCCTTTCTTACAGGCATTTTTCTCTCTTATTACCCATTTTAATATATATTTACTTTGTGAATCCTGGAGATGGGGGTGGGGTGAGGGATTGCATTTAGTTCCATTGTCTCTTTGTCCCAATTCTCCTCAATTCTGGATTCATACAGATGGCACTAGTGACCAATTGTATGGAGATGAACACAGGTTCCTGGCCTAAAAGCCCAGATCCCATAGTAATTCACTGGGCAAATTCCTCTCCTTTCTGTGCCACAGTGTTTTATCTGTCAAAGGGAGGATTCAGTTAGCTGATTCCTTAGTTCTAAAATTTATCTGATTCTCTCCTTTGTAAGCTTTATTTCTAATCCCACAATATGCAGCTGTCCCTGGGGCCTCCAACTTACATCAAATTCTGTCACGCCTCAGATTTGAATAGGAGCAAATAGATCCTCAGGAAGCATCCCAATGTATGAATTATTAATGTTTCCACCACACAGTCTCTGTGTGAATATTTACTTATATCACTGGGTATCTAATCCTGACAACAAATCATTTGAATGGTTTACTGATGTTTTCTCTTCCCCTCAGTGATTCTGCACGTGTCTTCCTTTCACCTTGAGTATTGTGCAATTCTTTCTTCTCCCATGAGACTCTGACACTAAACAGCACAGAGAATGTCAAGATTTGAGTCCCTCCTTTAATATGTTTTTCCTATTCTCCTACATATTGTTGCATTTTTTCCCTTCCATCCTCTATCCTCCTTCTTCCCCAACCCCTTGAAGTCATTCCCACATCCAGAAGCTTGTCTCTTGCCCTCCCCCACTCCATAGATCCAGCAGCTGTAGCCACAGTTATGCTCAATGAGGTTCTTAATATGCTCACTGATCTGGTTATTTCCCAGAGGAAAAAAAAACTTTCCAAATATCTCAGCTCTGTACTATGGGGCTAGGCCATCAGCTGTTGCATCCTTCACCTTCTCTCTGGTCTTGGCTATCCAGTATTCCACTCACTCTCATACTTCCCTATGTGCCTCTTATTTCCCTTCCTCTACCTCTCCCTTTTCCCTATTTTCTTTCCCACAACAGTTGCTGCAGGCTTGGTTTCAGCCAATACTTTTCTCTGTCTACTGTTTGGAGAAGACCTTTATTCCCTCAGACATCCTCTGAGCTAACTACCCTTTATCATCTCTACTGGGGGTGGGTGCCAAAACATTGACTTAATTAAAGGTGTAATAAAGTCAAGCTGCAGAAAACACTTAGAATGGTAATTCTCTGGCTTGTTACAAACCACTCTCTGTACTGTCTTGCAGATTGGAAACTGGGGCGGGGGGGGGATCAAGTATACGCTTCATTTCTTATTCATGATAGGACTGGGGGGGGTGCCCAATTCAATTAGTATATGCCTTTATGTAAGCAGAGGTATCACAGCCAGCTCAGAGGGGGCTCTGGCATGATAAACTCAGTTCCAAATATGTGGGGAACTTAAGTTGAATGTCTTTGGGTGGCATGCAGTGAGGTATTGGCATGTCAGATAGAAGTGCCTTTAGGAGACAGAGTCTGGGCCAGATTCTTGTCTGCTCTATTTGGCCATCCATTAAAACCAACACTATTAAAACTCATTCACCAAAGTGACATGACAAATGTTGTTGACATAATAGTCACCTACTTGGTCAAAAAACAAGGCAACAAAAAGTAAGTGAAGTGAAAGGTAAGTTGGACAGTAAGGGGTAAAAGGAAACATTTATTTTGACAGCCCATATCAGGACAAATCAACAGGTTTGTTGCTGGAAGGACAGCAGGTTCTCATGGGGCTTGCTCAGGTCTAGAATATTCTTACACTCCTTACTTTGGATCCCTGCAGTTCAAAACTAGAAAATGTCACGCCTCCTCTCCCCTGGACTGTGTTCTATCCCCTAAGAAAGAGGAAACAGGAATCTAACTAAGTTCAGACTTCCTTAAAGGGGACACCCCCATCATGAGTTAGCTGTGGCATTTGTCTTTGGCATGGTACTTATCCTGTGTGGTAAACAGGGTAAACTGAGAAGAAATTTAATGCCCTAACACCAATCGTTGTGAATTCTGTAAAATGAGGTTGAAGAAGTTTAGTCATAGGGAATCTCTGAAAAGATTGACTCTGCCGATCTTTTAGACTCAGGGACAGGGGTGAGGAAGTGGTTTGTGACCTCTATGCCCCTAGGCTGCCACACACCCACCTCTCTGACTTTGGGGTAAAGCAGAGGAAGAAAAGAGATAGAAAGAAATGCTGATTTCTTCTGTTGACACCAAATCTCTTTTCTTACTTTCTATCACACCTCCCCTAATCAGTCACCTTCACAGGAAGAATTTGTGCTAATGGCCTGGTAGAATTCGGAAGGCAAATACCTCATTCTAGCTAACCAGGCCTAACATAATGGAAGCAGTCTAATGTACATAGTTTAAGAGATAGATGACTTGTGTTTGAATTCTAGCTCCATCATTTTCTTTGTTATATGATCTAGGGAAAATTGCTTAATTTCCTTGTGTCTCGTCATTATCTGTAAAATAATATGATAATATTAATGGCTACCTCATTGGGAGTATTGAGAGAATTAAATAATTTAATAAACGTAATATCCTAAGAAACATGCTTTGTGGGGCACCTGATTGGCTTAGTCGGTTAAGCGTCCAACTTCAGTCCAGGTCATGATCTCACAGTTTTGTGGGTTGGAGCCTGGTGTTGGGCTCTGTGCTGACAGCTCAGAGCCTGGAGTCTGCTTCAGATTCTGTGTCTCCCTCTCTCTCTGTCCCTCCCCTGTTCTCTCTCTCTCTCTCTCTCTCTCAGAAATAAATACACATTAAAAATTAAAAAAAACATGTTTTGTAATTAATAAACTCTATATGAGAGTTTGTTACCAATATTCATGAAAGAACACTAAAACAAGTGCAACTGATCTTAACCATTTATAAGTCACTTCACCTTCCTGTCCTCAGAATTGTTACCATAAACTGGGAGGAAAACCTCATTTTCACATGATAACTTGAGGACTAAATGAAATAATACATATCAAACATCTGGTACCTAAGAGGCATTTAATACCTGGGGAATCTTTTTTTATTCCCCCATCTTTTACCTACTAAGAACCTATGCTTTAAGCCCTGGCAAATCCCATGTCCTTAAGCCTCAAGATCCTTTCTCTAACTTGCTTTCACTAAGAATTCTAAAATCAAGTGATCTCTGCCAACTCTATTCCATTTCCATTATTTATTTAGGTAATGGTATTATTATTGCCATTTATTATGCATCCACTTATTGAAATGGTACTACAGTGGCTGCTGAATGGGGCTATGCCACCTTCTCTGAGAAACCTTCCCCAACACCCTCCCTCTGCCCACCCCTCCCCCTAGTTAGTTCTTTTCTCTATGCTCCCTCAGCGCTGTATGCATGCTTTTACGTCTATTATAGCTTGTTGAATGAATGAGTGATGAAAGAAAGACAGAAAGACAAAAAGAAGCTTATCTCAGGTTCCAGAATATGCAGACATCACCCTGCCACTAATGACTAATGGAATTGATGATCAAGCCACACTACCTTGCCAGGTTTCATCCATAAACATGATTCATGTCTGTTTCTGTTTGATTTTCAAGATGAAATTGTGGATTAAGTTGGAAGCTGATTCTTATTATATAGATATTTATGATACCTATTCCTTGCCAAGCACTATGCTACTAGGCACACTGGAACTATAAAGATAAATAAGACATGGAAATCCTGGGAAGATGGCGGCGTAGGAGGATGCTGGGCTCAATGCGCGTCCTGCTGATCACTTAGATTCCACCTACACCTGCCTAAATAACCCAGAAAACCACCAGAAGACTAGCAGAACAGAGTTTCCGGAGCCAAGCACAGATGAGAGGCCCACGGAAGAGGGTAGGAAGGGCGGAGAGGCAGTGCGGGCTCCATGGACTGGCAGGAGGGAGCCGGGAAGCAGGGGCGGCCCGCTGGCCAAGCAGAGCCCACGAGTCTGGCTGGCAAAGGCGGAGGGGCCGGAAGGAGTGTGTTCCGACAGTAAGAGGGACTTGACATCTGGAAGGTTATAAGCTAACAGCTCTGCTCCAAGAATGGGAGGGCTGGAGGACAACAGGAGGGAGAGTTGTTGAGCCCCGGATGACAGATCTCAGCTTGGCGGGGAACAAAGGCACGTGCCAGCGCCATCTCCCTCACCCATCCCCCAGCCAAAATCCCAAAGGGAGCCAGTTCCTACCAGGGAACTTGCTTGCACCCTGCAAACACCTAACGCTGTGCTTCTGCGGATCCATCCCTCCGGCGGGTCTGACTCCCTCCCGGTGCTGCAGGGCCCCTCCCGAAGCAGATCTCTGAATGAAAAGCAAGCTGAGCCTGCCCCTCCCGCCCCTGTGCACCTTGCCAATTCACCCCAGCTAATGCGCCACATCCCCAGCACCACAAGCCTAGCAGTGTGCAAGTAGCCCAGACGGGCCACGCCACACCACAGTGAATCCAGCCCCCAGGAGAGGGGAAGAGAAGGCACACACCAGTCTGACTGTGGCCCCAGCGGTGGGCTGGGGGCAGACATCAGGTCTGACTGCGGCCCCACCCACCAACGCAAGCTATTCAAGACAGCACAGGGGAAGTGCCCTGCAGTCCCGCACCACTCCAGAGACTATCCAAAATGACGAAACAGAAGAATTCCTCTCAGAAAAACGTCCAGGAAATAACAACAGCTAACGAACTGATCAAAAACGATTTAAACAATATAACAGAAAGTGAATTTAGAATAATAGTCATAAAATTAATCGCTGGGCTTGAAAACAGTATAAAGGACAGCAGAGAATCTCTTGCTCCAGAGATCAAGGGACTAAGGAACAGCCAGGGGGAGCTAAAAAATGCTATCAATGAACTGCAAAATAAAATGGAGACAACTACGCCTCGGATTGAAGAGGCAGAGGAGAGAATGGGTGAACTAGAAGATAAAATTATGGAAAAAGAACAAGCTGAGAAAAAGAGAGATAAAAAACTCCAGGAGTATGAGGGGAAAATTAGAGAACTAAGTGATGCACTAAAGAGAAATAATCTATGCATAATTGGTATCCCAGAGGAGGAAGAGAGAGGGAAAGGTGCTGAAGGTGTACTTGAAGAAATAATAGCTGAGACTTTCCCTGATCTGGGGAAGGAAAAAGGCATTGAAATCTAAGAGGCACAGAGAACTCCCTTCAGACATAACTTGAATCGATCTTCTGCATGACATATCATAGTGAAACTGGCAAAATACAAGGATAAAGAGAAAATTCTGAAAGCAGCAAGGGATAAACGTGCCCTAACTTATAAAGGGAGACCTATAAGACTTGTGACCGATCTCTCTTTTGAAACTTGGCAGGCCAGAAAGGATTGGCACAAGATCTTCAATGTGTTGAACAGAAAAGATATGCAGCCGAGAATCCTTTATCCAGCAAGTCTGTCATTTAGAATAGAAGAAGAGATAAAGGTCTTCCCAACAAACAAAAACTGAAGGAATTCGTCACCACTAAACCAGCCCTACAAGAGATCCTAAGGGGGATCCTGTGAGACAAAGTACCAGAGACATCGCTACAAGCATGAAACTTACGGACATCACAATGACTCTAAACCCATATCTTTCTATAATAACACTGAATGTAAATGGACTAAATGCGCCAACCAAAAGACATAGGGTATCAGAATGGATAAAAAAAACAAGACCCATCTATTTGCTGTCTACAAGAGACTCATTTTAGACCTGAGGACACCTTTAGATTGAGAGTGAGGGGATGGAGAACTATTTATCATGCCACTGGAAGTCAAAAGAAAGCTGGAGTAGCCATACTTATATCAGACAAACTAGACTTTCAATTAAAGGCTGTAACAAGGATGAAGAAGGGCATTATATAATAATCACAGGGTCTATCCATCAGGAAGAGCTAACAATTATAAATGTCTATGCGCCGAATACCGGAGCCCCCAAATATATAAAACAATTACTCATAAACATAAGCAACCTTATTGATAAGAATGTGGTCATTGCAGGGGACTTTATCACCCCACTTACAGAAATGGATAGATCATCTAGACACACGGTCAATAAAGAAACAAGGGCCCTGAATGATACATTGGATCAGATGGACTTGACAGATCTATTTAGAACTCTGCATCCCAAAGCAACACAGTATACTTTCTTCTCGAGTGCACATGGAACATTCTCCTAGATAGATCACATACTGGGTCACAAAACAGCCCTTCATAAGTATACAAGAATTGAAATCATACCATGCATACTTTCAGACCACAATGCTATGAACCTTGAAATCAACCACAGAAAAAAGTCTGGAAAACCTCCAAAAGCATGGAGGTTAAAGAACACCCTACTATCGAATGAGTGGGTCAACCAGGCAATTAGAGAAGAAATTAAAAAATATATGGAAACAAACGAAAATGAAAATACAACAATCCAAACGCTTTGGGACGCAGAGAAGGCAGTCCTGAGAGGAAAATACATTGCAATCCAGACCTATCTCAAGAAACAAGAAAAATCCCAAATACAAAATCTAACAGCACACCTAAAGGAAATACAAGCAGAACAAAGACAGCCTAAACCCAGCAGAAGAAGAGAAATAATAAAGATCAGAGCAGAAGTAAACAATATAGAATCTAAAAAAAACGGTAGAGCAGATCAACGAAACCAAGAGTTGGTTTTTTGAAAAAATAAATAAAATTGATAAACCTCTAGCCAGGCTTCTCAAAAAGAAAAGGAAGATGACCCAAACAGATAAAATCATGAATGAAAATGGAATTATTACAACCAACCCTCAGAGATACAAACAATTATCAGGGAATTCTATGAAAAATTATATGCCAACAAATTGGACAACCTGGAAGAAATGGACAAATTCCTAAACACCCACACGCTTCCAAAACTCAATCATAAGAAATAGAAAGCTTAAACAGACCCATAACCAGCGAAGAAATTGAATCAGTCATCAAAAATCTCCCAACAAATAAGAGTCCAGGCCCAGATGGCTTCCCAGGGGAGTTCTACCAGACGTTTAAAGCAGAGATAATACCTATCCTTCTCAAGCTATTCCAAGAAATAGAAAGGGAAGGAAAACTTCCAGACTCATTCTATGAAGCCAGCATTACTTTGATTCCTAAACCAGACAGAGACCCAGTAAAAAAAGAGAACTACAGGCCAATATCCCTGATGAATATGGATGCAAAAATTCTCAATAAGATACTAGCAAATCAAATTCAACAGCATATAAAAAGAATTATTCACCATGATCAAGTGGGATTCATTCCTGGGATGCAGGGCTGGTTCAACATTCGCAAATCAATCAATGTGATACATCACATTAATAAAAGAAAAGATAAGAACCATATGATCCTGTCAATCGATGCAGAAAAGGCGTTTGACAAAATTCAGCAACTTTCTTAATAAAAACTCTCGAGAAACTCGGGATAGAAGGAACATACTTAAACATCATCAAAGCCATTTATGAAAAGCCCACAGCTAACATCATCCTCAATGGGGAAAAACTGAGAGCTTTTTCCCTGAGATCAGGAACACGCCAGGGATGTCCACTCTCACCGCTGTTGTTTAACGTAGTGTTGGAAGTGCTAGTATCAGCAATCAGACAACAAAAGGAAATCAAAGGCATCAAAATTGGCAAAGATGAAGTCAAGCTTTCACTTTTTGCAGATGACATGATATTATACATGGAAAATCCGACAGACTCCACCAGAAGTCTGCTAGAACTGATACATGCATTTACCAAAGTCGCAGGATACAAAATCAATGTACAGAAATCAGTTGCATTCTTATACACTAATAATGAAGCAACAGAAAGACAAATAAAGAAACTGATCCCATTCACAATTGCACCAAGAAGCATAAAATACCTAGGGATAAATCTAACCAAAGATGTACAAGATCTGTATGCTAAAAACTATAGAAAGCTTTTGAAGGTAATTGAAGAAGATATAAAGAAATGGAAAGACATTCTCTGCTCATGGATTGGAAGAATAAATATTGTCAAAATGTCAATACTACCCAAAGCTGTCTACACATTCAATGCAATCCCAATCAAAATTGTACCAGCATTCTTCTCGAAACTAGAACAAGCAATCCTAAAATTCATATGGACCCACAAAAGGCCCCGAATAGCCAAAGTAATTTTGAAGAAGAAGACCAAAGCAGGAGGCATCACAATCCCAGACTTTAGCCTCTACTACAAAGCTGTCATCATCAAGACAGCATGGTATTGGCACAAAAACAGATACATAGACCAATGGAATAGAATAGAAACCCCAGAACTAGACCCACAAACGTATGGCCAACTCATCCTTGACAAAGCAGGAAAGATATCCAATGGAAAAAAGACAGTCTCTTTAACAAATGGTGCTGGGAGAACTGGACAGCAACATGCAGAAGGTTGAAACTGGACCACTTTCTCACACCATTCACAAAAATAAACTCAAAATGGATAAAGGACCTGAATGTGAGACAGGAAACCATCAAAACCTTAGAGGAGAAAGCAGGAAAAGACCTCTCTGACCTCAGCCATAGCAATCTCTTACTCGGCACATCCCCAAAGGCAAGGGAATTAAAAGCAAAAATGAATTACTGGGACCTTATGAAGATAAAAAGCTTCTGCACACCAAAGGAAAGAACCAACAAAACGAAAAGGCAACCAACGGAATGGGAAAAGATATTTGCAAATGACATATCGGACAAAGGGCTAGTATCCAAAATCTATAAAGAGCTCACCAAACTCCACACCCGAAAAACAAATAACCCAGTGAAGAAATGGGCAGAAAACTTGAATAGACACTTCTCTAAAGAAGACATCCGGATGGCCAACAGGCACATGAAAAGATGCTCAACGTCGCTCCTCATCAGGGAAATACAAATCAAAACCACACTCAGATATCACCTCACGCCAGTCAGAGTGGCCAAAATGAACAAATCAGGAGACTATAGATGCTGGAGAGGATGTGGAGAAACGGGAACCCTCTTGCGCTGTTGGTGGGAATGCAAATTGGTGTAGCCGCTCTGGAGAGCAGTGTGGAGGTTCCTCAGGAAATTAAAAATAGACCTACCCTATGACCCAGCAATAGCACTGCTAGGAATTTACCCAAGGGATACAGGAGTACTGATGCATAGGGGCACTTGTACCCCAATGTTTATAGCAGCACTCTCAACAATAGCCAAATTATGGAAAGAGCCTAAATGTCCATCAACTGATGAATGGATAAAAAAATTGTGGTTTATATACACAATGGAGTACTACATGGCAATGAGAAAGAAAGAAATATGGCCCTTTGTAGCAACATGGATGGAACTGAAGAGTGTGATGCTAAGTGAAATAAGCCATACAGAGAAAGACAGATACCATATGGTTTCACTCTTATGTGGATCCTGAGAAACTTAACAGAAACCCATTGGGGAGGGGAAGGAAAAAAAAAGAGGTTAGAGTGGGAGAGAGCCAAAGCATAAGAGACTGTTAAAAACTGAGAACAAACTGAGGGTTGATGGGGGTGGGAGGGAGGGGAGGGTGGGTGAGTGGTATTGAGGAGGGCACCTTTTGGGATGAGCACTGGGTGTTGTATGGAAACCAATTTGACAATAAACTTCATATATTGAAAAAAAAAAACAGTACTGGGTAGCTTTGAATACATGAGGGAAAATATGGTGGAGGGTAGAAATTGGTAAAATGCAAACAGAAAAGTGGTCAGGGACCAGGTCATGAAGGGCCTTCAAGACAAGAAATTTGAATAATATTCTGTTACTGATGAGGAACTGTCATAAAGTTTATACAGAGGTAATGACAACATCATTTGTGTGTTATAAATACATCATCCTGGGTGCTATGTAAAGGATGGGGAGCGGATGGATCTAGACTAGAACATGAAGACCATTAGGTCAAGGCCAGACATGGTGGTTGCTACATTAATGCACGGGCAATAAGACTAGAGATAAAAAGTTGAATTTGAGAGATAGTCGGGGAATAAAATCAATAGGACTTGGTGACCCGATTGAATTGGGAGGGTAATAAGGGAGAGCAACTACGGATGACTTACAGGCTACTCTTTTGGAGGGTTAGGTGGAAATTGTCATAATCTATTGAAAATGAGAATACGAAAGAAGGAACAGGATTGAGGGGGTATAGATGATAAGACCTGGTTTGTAGATAGTAAATTTGAAAAGCCCAAGAAACAGCTGTGTGAAGATTTTCAGCAGGCTTTTGGATACACAAATATCAAGTTCTAGGCAAAGTTACTTAGATGTAAATTTGGAAGACATTTTAATATTTATATCACTTCAACAAGAGGGTGAATTTGATTACCTAGGGAGAGTTCATAGAGGAAGAAACAACAAAGAGGGAGGTCTGAGAATACCCAATATTTTAGAGGCAGGTAGATAAAGAAGAGTCTAAAAGATAGAATATCAAAGCATAGTCTGAGAAGTAGGAGGGCACTCAGGAGAGAATGGCATCATGAAAAGCAAGACTGAGAGTTTCAAAAGGGGATTGGTCCACAATGTCAAATTCTGCAGAGTTTCTCACAAAATTAGAACTGGCAGATAAGAGGTCATTAGGAGTTTTACCACATGGGAATAGTAGGGACAGGAGCCAGACTTCAATAGGTTGAGAAAGGAATAAAAGGAAGGAGTAGAGAGACTATGAGTGTAATGAGTAATGAGTGTAAATAACTCATTATTCAAAAGTGGCTATAAAAGGGAAAAGGAGGATGTTCCAATTCCAAGAATGGTAAGTAAGAAGCTCAAGAAAACTCTCACAGAAAAACATCTAGTAAGCTGATCAAAATTAACAAAATCTCTGGACGTTGATTAACAGGCTTAATAAAGTTGAGATACATTTATTTTTAAAATGTTTAGAAATTCAATAAAAACAGTAGGAAGACATGGCCTTTGAGCTATAGACTGCAGCCATCCCTGACAGCTCTTCCATGCAGAAGAACTATTTCATCAGGCTCAGCTGTCAAGTGGCAAATCCCATTTGCCCAGACCCCTGGGATGGAAAAGCTATTTTGTATGCTTTTGGCAGTTGATAAACATCATCAGGTCCTGTTTTCCACAGCTCTGTTATGTAGAAGGCCTATATAGAGTAGGTGACAGTAGCCAGGAGGTGCCTGTTCTCCACCCCTCAACTCTCACTATGTAGGCAGGATCCAGGCAGGGCATCTGGTGAACAAAACAGTCCCGTGATTGTGTTATGAGAGAAATGCTCCAAAGCACTTTACAGTCTAGTGGTAGCTTCCATCTTGCCAAAATTTCCAAAGTATAAGACCTACTCCAGGGAGAATCAGTAGCCAGAAAACATTGTAGATCCCATCCTTCCCACTGATGAGCTGCAGAAGATCCATAGTAAGTAGTGTCAGAAGCTGGGAGTGGTATCAATGCCTCCTGTACATGCAAATGTGCATACACACATCACTTGCTACAAAGAGATCTAGATAGGACATCTAGTGAATAATGGGTTTTACATTTCCCATTCCTACCCTAACCTCCAGCTCCTGATTTATAACTCAGAGGTTCTTCTTAAGGACAGATCTGAGAAAGCATAAAAGACTGGTAATACTGTGTCCCTGTCGAAGAACCCAACCACAATTGGATCAGACTGTGGAGCAATTTATGCTTCAGAGCAAGGTTGAAAATAAAAGAGCAATCAGCTAACAATTAATAGAGACTAACAGCTAGGTATAATACTAATAGAAGCATACCAGACAGAATTTTAACAAGCACATCAAGGAAAGACACAAAGAGAGACAGGCTAAAACCAGGGTCATGCATGATGATCAGGAAAACTGTGTGCATGCCTAAGGTTGTATCCTCTGGGGAGCAACAGAAACTCTACATCAAGGGGGAAATAGACTTCACTGAAATAGTCCAGCCAAATCACAAAATAAGCAAGCAAGCAAGCATCCAACCAACCAATAAAATCCTAGAAGAAAGAGGGAGAATCTGTAACCAGAGTTGTCTTAATATATTATCTAAAACGTCCATTTCAACAACAACAAAAAAATTGAGACAAGCAAAAAGAAACATAAAATTATGACCCATATACAGAAAAAAATACAATAGAAACTGCTTTAAGGGAGCACAGATCCTAACTTAGTAGACAAAGACTTCAAAGCAGCTATTACAAATATGTTCAAATAAGTAATGGAAACTTTGCTTAAAGAATTAACATAAGCTATGATCACAATATCTTATTAAATAATCAATAAAGAGAGAACAATTATAAAAAGAACCAAATATAATTGCTGGAGATAAAAAGTACAGTAAACAAAATGGAAAAAAGTTACTACAAGGACTCAAAACTAGGCTTGATATGGCAAAAAAAATAATGAATTTGAAGAGAGATTAATAAAGATTAGGCAATCTGAACAGAAAGGAAAAAATAAAATATAGGGATAGGGATTCAGATAAATATGGCACATAATTAAGTATACCAACATATGTATAGCAGGAATACCAGAAAGAGAGGAGAGATAGAAATGAGCATAAAAGTATTTAAAGAAATACTGACTGAAATTTCCTGAATTGATGAAAACTATCAATCTACACATCCAAGATACTCAATGAACTCCAAGAATAAATTCAAGGAGAGCCACACACAGACATATCAAAATGTTGAAAGACAAAGTGAAAATCATGAAGTCAGAAAGTGAAAAATCATATTATGTACAAGGGGGACACAATAGATTTAACAGGTGGCTTCTCATCAGAAACAATGGAAGGTAGGAAGCAGTGGTATGGCATCTTTAGACTGGAGAAAAAAAACTGTCAAGCAAGAATATTATATACAGTAAAACTATCTTTTAAAAATGAAGGGGAATAACAGTGGCAAGAGTGGACATCCCTGTCTTGTTCCTGACCTTAGGGGCAAAGCTCTCAGTTTTTCCCCATTGAGGATGATATTAGTGTTGGGTCATTCATATATGGCTTTTATGAACTCGAGGTATGCTCCTTCTACCCCTACTTTCTTGAGGGTTTTTTTCAAGAAAGGATGCTGTATTTTGTCAAATGCTTTCTCTGCATCTATTGAGAGGATCATATCGTTCTTGTCTTTTCTTTTATTGATGTGGAGAATCATGTTAATTGTTTTGCAGATACTGAACCAGCCCTGCATCCCAGGTATAAATCCCTCTTGGTCGTGGTGAATAATATTTTTTAATGTATTGTTGGATCCGGTTGGCTAATATCTTGTTGAGGATTTTTGCATCCATGTTCATCAGGGAAATTGGTCTATAGTTCTCCTTTTTAGTGGGGTCTGTGTCTGGTTTTGGAATCAAGGTAATGCTGGCTTCATAGAATGAGTCTGGAAGTTTTCCTTCCGTTTCTATTTTTTGGAACATCTTCAAGAGAATAGGTGTTAACTCTTCCTTAAATGTTAGGTAGAATCCCCTGGAAATCCATCTGGCCCTGGACTCTTGTTTTTTGGGGACATTTTTGATTACTAATTCGATTTCCTTACTGGTTATGGGTCTGTTCAAATTTTCTATTTCTTCCTGTTTCAGTTTTGGTAGTGTATATGTTTCTAGGAATTTGTCCATTTCTTCCAGATTACCCATTTAATTGGCATAAAATTGCTCACAACATTCTCTTATTATTGTTTTTATTTCTGCTGTGTTGGTTGTGATCTCTCCTCTCATTCTTGATTTTATTTATTTGGGTCCTTTCCTTTTTCTTTTTGATCAAACTGGCTAGTGGTTTATCAATTTTGTTAATTCTTTCAAAGAACCAGCTTCTGGTTTCATTGATCTGTTCTACTGTTTTTTTTTGTTTTTTGTTTTTTGTTTTTTTTGTTTCAATAGCATTGATTTCTGCTCTAATCTTTATTATTTCCTGCTTCTGCTGGTTTGGGGTTTTATTTGCTGTTCTTTTTTCAGCTCTTTATGGCATAAGGTTAAGTTGTGTATCTGAAACCTTTCTTCCTTCTTTACGAAGGTCTGGATTGGTATATACTTCCCTCTTGTGACTGCCTTTGCTGCATCCCAGAGTTTTTGGGCTGTGGTGTTATCATTTTCATTGGCTTTCATGTAGTTTTTAATTTCCTCTTTAACTTCTTGGTTAGCCCATTCATTCTTTAGTAGGATGGTCTTTAGTCTGCAAGTATTTGTTATCTTTCCAACTTGTTTCTTGTGGTTGATTTTGAGTTTTACAGGGTTGTGGTCTGAAAATATGCCTGGTATGATCTCAATCTGTTTGTACTTGTTGAGGGATGATTTGTGTCCCAGTATGTGATCTATTCTTGAGAATGTTCCATGTGCACTGGAGAACAATGTATATTCTGGTGCTTTAGGATAAAATGTTCTGAATATATCTGTTAAGTCTACCTGGTCCAGTGTGCCATTCAAAGCCATTGTTTCCTTGTTGATTTTTTGATTAGATGATCTGTCCATTGCTGTGAGTGGGTTGTTGAAATCTCTACTATTATGGTATTACTATTGATGAGTTTCTTTACGTTTGTGATTAAATGGTTTATATATTTAGGTGTTTCCACATTTGGTGCATAAATGTTTACAATTGTTAGGTCTTCTTGGTGGAGAGACCCCTTGATTATGATATAATTCCCTTCTTCATCTCTTGTTACAGTCTTTATGTTAAAGTCTAGATTGTCTGATATAAGTATGGCTACTCTGGCTTTCTTTTGGTGACCATTAGCATGATAGATGGTTCTCCATCCCCTTACTTTCAATCTGAAGGTGTCTTTAGGTCTAAAGTGGGTCTATTGTAAACAGCATACAGATCGATCTTGTTTTCTTACCCATTCTGTTACCCTATGTCTTTTGATTGGAGCATTGAGTCCATTGACATTTAGAGTGATTACTGAAAGATATGAATTTATTGCCATTATGTTGCTTGTAGAGTTGGAGTTTCTGGTGGTGTTCTCTGGTCCTTTCTAATCTTTGTTGCTTCTGGTATTTATTTATTTATTTATTTATTTATTTATTTATTATCTTTTCTCCCCTCAGAGAGTCCTCCTTAAAATTTCTTGCAGGGCTGGTTTAGTGGTCACTAACTCCTTTAATTTTTGTTAGTCTGGGAAACTTTTTTATCTGTCCTTCTGTTTTGAATGACAGCCTTGCTGGATAAAGAATTCTTGGTGGTATATTTTTCTTATTCAGCACACTGAATATATCTTGCTACTCCTTTCTGGTCTGCCAAGTTTATGTGGATGAGTCTGCTGCAAACCTGATCTGTTTTCCCTTGTAGGTTAGGGACTTCTTTTCCCATGCCTCTTTCATGATTCTCTCCTTGCCCGAGTATTTTGTGAATTTGACTATGATATGCCTTGTTGATGGTCAGTTTTTGTTGAATCTAATGGGAGTCCCCTGTGCTTCCTGGATGTTGATGTCTGTGTCTTTCCCCAGGTTAGGAATGTTTTCCGCTATGATTTGCTCACATAACCCTTCTACCCATATTTCTCTCTCTTCCTCTTCTGGGACCCCTATAATTCTGATGTTGTTCCTTTTTAATGAGTCACTTATTTCTCTAATTCTTAAATCATGCTCTTTTGCCTTAATCTCCCTCTTTTTTCTGCTTCATTATTCTCAATAATTTGTCCTCTATATCACTGATTCTCTGTTCTGCTTCATCCATCCTAGCTGCCGTGGCATCCATCTGTGATTGCAGCTCAATTATAGCATTTTTTTAAATTTCATCCTGACTAGTTTTTACTTCTTTTATCTCCACAGAAAGGGATTCTAATCTAATTTTGACTTCAGCTAGTATTCTTATTATCGTGATTCTAAATTCTGGTTCAGACATCTTGCTTGTATCTGTGTTGGTTAAATCCCTGGCTGTCATTTCTTCCTGCTCTTTCTTTTGGGGTGAATTCCTTCGTTTTGAAATTTTGAAGGGAGAAAAGGAATTAATGAGGTAGAAAAATTGAAACTAATAAAATATTAAAATTAAAAATTCAACACACACACACACACACACATACATACACACAAATCGAATAGATGATGCTAGATCCTAGGTGTGTTTTGGTCTGGGTGTTGAAAGTGGCTTTACAGATTAGAGAAAAAAAAGGGGAGTGAGAAAAAAAAGGAAATCATTTGAGAATTTGAAAAAATGAATATACTGAGGTAGACTAAAATGAGATAATGGGGCAAAATAGAATTTGAGAAAATATATGCAAAAGTAAAGAATATAGTAGAAAAAAATTAAAGAAAAATAAAATAAAAAATTAAAAATAAATATGAATTTTTTCATTTTCTGTATTTAGGAAAAAAGAAAAGAAACAAAAAAGAGAAAAAAGATTTAAAAAAGAAAAAGAAATGAAAAGAAGAAAAAAAGAAATCGTTTGAAAATTTGAAAAAGTGAATACACTGTAGTAGACTAAAATAAAATGATGGAAGTAGAATATAATTTGAAAAAATTACATAAAACAAAAAATATAGTAATAAAAAGTAAATTAAAATATTTTTAATAGAAATTGAAAGTAAAAATGAAGTTTTTCTCTTTCTGCATTCAAGAAAAAGAAAAGAAACGAAAAAAAGAAAAAGAAAGAAAAAAAGGAAATTGTTTGAAAATTTGAAAAGGTGAGTACACTGAAGGACTAAAATAAAATCTTGGAAGTAAAGTAGAATTTGAAAAAATTTACACAAAAGTAAAAAATATAGTAATAAAAATTAAAAACAGATATTTTTAATAAAAATTGAAAATAAAAATAAATTTTTTTCTCTTTCTGTATTCAAGAAAAAGAAAAGAATTGTAAAAGAGAAATAGGAAAAAGAAAAAAGAAAGAAAGTAAATTGAATAGTTGAATCTGCTAACAGATTGAAGTAGGACTGAAATTGCTTCGTTTTCCCCTAGAAGTCAGTCTATGTTTCTCTTTATAGTCCATAAAGCAAGCCGGCAGTGAGACCTGTGTTCTTGAAGAGTGAAGTTGGCCCTGTTGGGCGGGGCTCAGTGTAACAGCTCCGCTCTCCACTAGATGGTGCTGCTAGCCTACTAGGGTGGATTGTTGTGGCGCTCGTAGGTGCGTATGTACATGCGCGGGATGGTGAAAATGGTGCCACCTAGCTACCCAGTCTGTTCTGGATCAGCAATTGCGCACCCGTCCTCTGTCTTCAGATCTAGTCCACTCCCCGCTTTTTCACTCTCCATGACCAGGCCCCTGGCAGTACCTCTCTCCCAAGTTTTGTATCAGATGTGGCTGTTATTCCCAGCCCATTACTTCCAAAGGACTGTGGCTTTGACCCATTCTGCCCCTCTGTGGGAGGGTCTCACCGAGCAATGGCCGAACAATGGCCGAATTTTGGGTGCACCGAGAAATGCTTGCTGCACCCTGCTGCTGCCAGAGCTCTGAGACTGCAGCCAGGTGCCAGCCCACCCCAGAATAAGTTCTCCAGACAGTGTAGCAGCAGCGTTTCAGGGATTATGGAAAATCACAACATGCATCTGGCACCTGGCTTCACCCTTAATGACTTTGTTCCAGCACCAGAAAATGTGGTCGTTCTCTGGGGTCTGCTGGGACCAGGTGGCTTTAACAATCTCTACCAAATGTCCTTCCAGCAGTGGAACGGCTTTTCCCTGTGTGGTCTGAGAACCTCCCAGGCCCCACTCTGCTCATGGAGATTTGCCCTTCCCACCAGAGCACTGCCAGGTATCGAGCTTCGGAGTTGCAGACTCTGCACTCCCCTTGTTTACAGTCTTAATGGAATTTAAACCCTCTCCTTTCTCCTTTCTCCCTTTTTAGTTTAGTCCCTGCAGCTGTTTCCAACTTTCCATGTTCTCTCTAGCTGCTTTTGGGGAGGGGTGCTTTTCGCGTTTTCCGTCCCCCATATCCATCTTCTCTCTGCCCACAAAAGTGGCTCCCTGCCCTCCGCAGCTTCTCTCTCCCCAAGTTCACCTCTCCACTCCACATACCTGCTGAATTCTGTGGTTCAGGTTGTGCAGATTGTTGTGTTAATCCTCAGATAAGTTTTCTAGGTGTGACATAGGACAAAATCAGTGGTGGCCTCCATTTCCTAACCTTTCCAATGGGTATGTCAGTGCCATTCTGTAAGGTTGCTTTGAGGAACAGGTTGCTCCCCCACTCATGCTCTCTCTTTCAAAAATAAAAAAAATTAAAAAAAATAATTTCTTCTCCTCACAGCTTGTGGACAATTGGGAATTCTATAGCCTTGGGTTGCTGGTGATTTTCAGTTGGCTTGAGTTAGGGTAATTTTTCCACATGTGTGCTCACCATTCCTAAGAGGTAGTGATCCCTTTGGGGTGCTACCATTGGGATGAGGACAGATAGAAGGGAAGGAGGCTATATCTTAACTCTCTTATTGATATTGGTCCATTGGTCACTGCTAGACTCTGGAGATGTCTTCATTGTTTAGTCTCTTTTATCAATATCAGTCCAGTTCTGGGAAGATAGCAGTGAATAATTGTGAAACACATGGTCTGGGCATCTTGCTAGGACTCTGGCTTCTCCCCATTTGCTAGTACACCTCCTTTCCTCTCTAATGAAATGTCATTTTAGTTTTTGGATTTGCTAAGGAAATTGTTAATCTGCCTGATATCTTCTTGGAAATGCAATTGTTAGAGGTTCACAATTGAAAACATGACTAGGATTAGCTCCTATTCTCAAGAATCTTGAAACTGTAAATCCTAGTAGTCAGGACCAAAACTCAGGGAGAGGAGAAGAAAAACCTTTTACTTTTCACATGTCTCCAAATATCTTAATGTACAGCTGTCACCTAAAATAGAAAACCAAAAGATTTTCTCTTTTCTAGGTTCTAAATGTCTGCCACAGGGATCTGAGGGACTTCCTAAAGATGATCTATAACTGAAGTAGGGTGAATTCTTTCCTCTGAGATTTTGTCTGTAACTCTCAGGTAGGTCTCTGATAACCATCTGCAAGAGATTCCAGGAGAGCCACACTATTTCCTGCTCAGGCCATAATGGCTGCCTGACCCAGGAGGCAAATGAGCATGTTTGGCTGCCAATTTCAGGATATTCTCCTTTCTTGCAGTGGTCCTGGGGCAGGTAATGCAGGTTAGGATAGGCCACACGAGGCCAAGTTGCCTCACCTTCAGTATAGTGACTTGATTCTACTGGCTTTAGCTCTTTCCCATGATTTCCTAGAGGGTAGTAATCTCCCTAGAGGATCCATGGAATTGAATTAAAACTGGGACAATAAGAGAGGATGAAAATTAATGGCGGTTGCTTGGTCAAAACAATTCTTGGGCCCAACAGAGAGTGTGATAGAGGAGTGTGAACCAGACATTCTTGACTCCTCTCTCTCTCATACCTCACAACTGTGCTTCCCTTACAACTGCGTAATTTTCTACCTCCAAATTTTCTCATAAATTGATCACTTTTTTAGCCTTTTCACTATTACCACTTTGTTCTAAGCTACTGTTCACTCATTATAGCCTCTGTATTCATACCCCTCTTTCTACCATTGCCCCTCTACCATCTGTTTTTCTTACAGTAGTCAGAGGAATGTTTTTATTTCTCAAGTCAGATTATATCACCCTGCTCAAAATCCTCCAATGACTTATTATCTCATTCAGAGTAAAAATCAAAGACCTTATAGGGGCTTACAAACCCCTGCATTATCTTTTGCTCTATAACATTGAGTCACACTCACTCACTTTGCCTCGCACTCACTCTGTTCTAGCCATCTTGGCTTCCTTGATTGTCCTTGGACATACCAAACTTGCCCCTGCCACAGGGGCTCTGTACCAGCTGTTTTCTCTACCTGGAAAAAATCTTCCCCCAAGTACTTAAATAATTAACTCCTTCACATTCATATATTAGTAAAAATAATGCCCTTTCAGTGAGATCTTCCCTGACTTCTCTATTTAATGTTGCAGCTACCCCATACTCTTTTTTTTCTCTTATCTATTTTATTTTTCTTATAGTACTTATTGACGTTTAGTATACTCTGTTATTTTATTAATTTGTTTATAATCCATCTCTTCCCTACAAAATAAGATTTATTAGGGTAAGAATTTTTGTTGTTTTTTTTTTTTAACTATATATTTCTAGCACCTAGCACAGGGCCTGGCATTAGTAGGTGCTCAATAAATATTTGTTAAATGAATTTTCTTAAAAGATGCCCATGGTTCAGAAAAGTGTTTCTTTCCTTAGCTGGGTCTTAGTTTCCCCCATTGATAACATAAGAGGGTTGGAATGGATGGTTTCTCAGGTCTTTTGCATCTCTATGACAAAGTCTAGAGATCTGGGTATAAAGCAGTCTCTGGAGCCAGATTTCTTAGGATCCTTTACCTACTACTTTGAGAAAAGTTACTTTATCTTTCTCAGACTCTTTGTTTTCTTACCTTAAAAATGAAGATAATAAAAATAGACCCTGTCTCCAAAGGTTGCTTTGGAAATTAAACAAGATCACCCATATATAAGTGCTTTAAGACAGTACATTACATTCAATAAATATTAGCTAGTGTTTTTAGAGCGATCATTAGCAAGTAGCCACATTAACAGCCTTCTAAGGAAGGCCTAAGGGCTCAAAACCAGCTTTAGTAGCTGATGGTATAAATAAAAAGCAAAACACCCTCCATAATAACAAACTCACCTGAGGTTCATATGCAGCTCATATGCAACTCATATGCATACAGCTGGTCTCTTCCCCTTCCCCCAGCCCATTACTAAGACAAGAACAGCTTGTTCTCTTGTAACCTGATGTCCCTGGATAAGAAGGAGGGGGAGAGAGGCAACCTGTGATTGCCATGGCCACCCACTGCATCTCAGATTCCACAGAGGGAAACAGGGCATGGGGGCTTATTCGCAATCACCCACAAATCTGACCATGAGTGGTTTCAACCCAGGGTGTATGGAATATGTGTGGTCCCAGTGTCAGGGACTCTTCACAGAGGTTCTGCTAAGAGGGTAAAGGATGATGTTCAAAACCATCATCAGCAAACATGATTCAGACAGCTGGCCTGGTCTTTGGGGCCAGAGATGCGTGGGCTTGTGAGAGTAAGAGGTTGTGGATAGGTTACCAGAATGGCAACTAGAAAAGGTAACCAATGAATAAGTCTAATAGTAATGATGATAATATTAATAATAGCTTACATTTCTTGTGTATTTATTGTGTACCAGGTGCTTTATACATGCTTTCATTTAATTCTCCAATGAACTCAGTAATTCTCAAACTTAGCTACACATTGGGGAACTTGAAAAACAATATCAGTGTGTAGCCTTCACTGTACCAATTAAATCAGAATTTCTAGCAGAAGTTTTTTTTTTAATATCCACAAATAATCATAATGTATAACCAGGGTTGAGAACCACTGTATGAAAGGTATATATAAAAAACATTTTACAGATGAGAACAATTAAGTTCAGAAAATATGCACCAGGTCACCCAGTTAAGAACCAGCACTAGGCTACACTGCCCTGCATTCAGTACCACACACTGGGCACCACAAGGAAAAGGCTTGCACTCTGGACTTGGAGTTAAACTCAATTTTAAAAGAACAGGTGCATTGTGATAGGGCCAGGTGTGGCTTGGGATGAGCCTCTTGTACCACATAGGCATCCTGAGCTCAAGTCTGGGATGCCATATTCCAGAGACTGGTCATGCAGTACCATGAAAAACTGCTGCTGTTTAGGGACTTCCTGTCTCAGTCAAATACCTACCCTAGTGGCAATTGTCGCAAAGATATCCCACTGCCATTCACCCTTCCCTGCTTCCTCTGCCCATCAGATCCAGGCTTCATGCAACAGCATCAGTATCATTAGATAATTATTTCCTTACGTATGGTATATATACCACTGGAGGTTCACAAGGCTATTTAGGTGGTAAACAGATGAATGTTTTTATTTCAATAGTTATGTATTTATCTTAATACATATATTATTATATACATATATACGTACATATGTATGTATACATACATATATATTATTGTATACATTATATATATTATGTATACATTGTATACATAATATATAGTATTATATTCATACATATGTACATATATATGTATGTATATTTATTATATACATACATATATATGTACGTATATATGTATACATATATTATTATATGTTACACATATATAATATGTGTATATATATGTGTATATCTCCAATACATACAAGCCATAATTTCACAAATATTGCTTAGAACAAGACTAAATTGATTTAAAATATTGCAAGTGACTTGAGTCAAAGAAAAATATTAATCAAATAATCAGTGAAGGCAATTGGCACAAAAATAGGTCTCTAAAATTCAGAACAGGAGAGGTGAATGGTTGGAGAGGAAAAAACACTGCTTAGCATCATTCATTCATTCACTCAATCATTTATTCATTCAACAAGCATTTTCTGGATAACAAGTATGTACCAGGAATCATGTTAGTCACAATATAGATGAATGAGAAATGGTTCTTGCCTTCAAAGAGTTCACATAAAAGTAAATATACACTGACAATTCAATATAAATAAGCACAGGGAATAAGTAGGAGTTATAAGGGTGCACAGATTATGGAGACATGGACAGAGAAGATTTCCAAAAAGAGGTGACTTAGCCATGTAAATGGGAGAGGAAGAGGGGGCCAAATTGACACTAGGAACAAAGCATAGATGTGAGAAACAGTAGGGTATAAATGTCTAATAGTTGGTTGAGGGAGGTAGAAGTTAGACGCTCAAATCCTAGTTCAGCTTCTTTCTTTCTTTCTTTCTTTCTTTCTTTCTTTCTTTCTTTCTTTCTTCCTTTTTCTTTCTTTCTTATGCTATGTGTCAGTGGGCAAGTTACCTAACCTTTCTGAGCTTTAGTTTTTTCATCTGTCAAGTGGGAAAATTACTAGTACTACTTTCTTAGCATTAACTGTAGAAGGTTAAGTGATATCTATCTATCTATCTATCTATTTTAAAATGAAATTTATTGTCAAATTGTTTTCCATACAACACCCAGTGCTCATCCCAACAGGTGCCCTCCTCAATGCCCACCCTCCCCTCCATCCCACCCCCCCATCAACCCTCAGTTTATTCTCAGGTATTAAGAATCTCTTATGGTTTGGCTACTTCCCTCTCTAACTTTTTTTTCCTTACCCTCCCCCATGGTCTTCTGTTAAGTTTCTCAGGATCCACATAAGAGTGAAAGCATATGGTTATCAGTCTTTCCCCATATGACTTATTTCACTTAGCATCACACTCTCCAGTTCCATCCACGTTGCTACAAAAGGCCATATTTCATTCTTTCTCATTGCCAAGTAGTATTCCATTGTGTACATAAACCACAATTTCTTTATCCATTCATCAGTTGATGGACATTTAGGCTCTTTCCATAATTTGGCTATTGTTGAGAGTGCTGCTGTAAACATTAGGGTACAAGTACCCCTATGCATCAACACTCCTGTATCCCTTGGGTAAATTCCTAGCAGTGCTATTGCTGGGTCATAAGGTAGATCTATTTTTCATTTTTTGAGAAACCTCCACACTGTTTTCCAGAGTGGCTGCACCAGTTTGCATTCCCACCAACAGTGCAAGAGGGTTTCCATTTCTCCACATCCTCTCCAGCATCTATAGTCTCCTGATTTGTTCATTTTAGCCACTCTGACTGGCATGAGGTGATATCTGAGTGTGGTTTTGATTTGTATTTCCCTGATGAGGAGCGACTTTGAGCATCTTTTCATGTGCCTGTTTGCCATTTGGATGTCTTCTTTAGAGGAGTGTCTATTCATGTTTTCTGCCCATTTCTTCACTGGATTATTTGTTTTCCAGGTGTGGAGTTTGGTGAGTTCCTTATAGATTTTGGATACTAGTCCTTTGTCTGATATGTCACTTTCAAATACCTTTTCCCATTCCATTAATTGCCTTTTAGATTTGTTGTTTCCTTTGCAGTGCAGAAGGCTTTTATCTTCATGAGGTCCCAATAGTTCATTTTTGATTTTAATTCTCTTGCCTTTGGGGATGTGTCAAGTAATAGACTGCTGCAGCTGAGGTCAGACAGGTTTTCCCTTGCTTTCTCCTCTAGGATTTTGATGATTTCCTGTCTCACATTCAGGTCCTTTATCCATTTTGAGTTTATTTTTGTGAGTGGTGTGAGAAAGTGGTCTAGTTTCATTCTTCTGCATGTTGCTGTCCAGTTCTCCCAGCACCATTTGTTAAAGACACTGTCTTTTTTCCATTGGATACTCTTTTCTGCTTTGTCAAAGATTAGTTGGCTATATGAGCCTCTATTCTATTCCATTGGTCTATGTGTCTGTTTTTTTGTGCCAATACTATGCTGTCTTGAGGATTACAGCTTTGTAATAGAGGCTAAAGTCTGGGATTGTGATGCCTCCTGCTTTGGTCTTCTTCTTCAAAATTACTTTGGCTATTCGGGGCCTTTTGTGGGTCCATATGAATTTTAGGACTGCTTGTTCTAGCTTCGAGAAGAATGCTGGTACAATTTTGATTGGGATTGCATTGAATGTGTAGATTGTTTTGAGTAGTATTGACATGTTAACAATATTTATTCTTCCAATCCATGGTCACGGAATGTTTTTCCATTTCTTTATATCTTTTTCAATTTCCTTCATAAGCTTTCTATAGTTTTCAGCATACAGATCTTTTACATCTTTGGTTAGGTTTATTCGTAGGTATTTTATGCTTCTTGATGCAATTGTGAATGGGATCGTCTTCTTTGTCTTTCTGTTGCTTCACTATTAGTGTATAAGAATGCAACTGATTTCTGTACAATGATTTTGTATCCTGCGACTTTGCTGAATTCATGTATCAGTTCTAGCAGACTTTTGGTGGAGTCTATCGGGTTTTCCATGTATAATATCATGTCATCTGCAAAAAGTGAAAGCTTGACTTCATCTTTGCCAATTTTGATGCCTTTGATTTCCTTTTGTTGTCTGATTGTTTATGCTGGCACTTCCAACACTATGTGAAACAATAGCAGTGAGAGTGGACATCCCTGTCATGTTCCTGATCTCAGGGGAGAAAGCTCTCAGTTTTTCCCCATTGAGGATGATATTAGCTGTGGGATTTTCATAAATAGCTGTTATATCTCATTTATAAATCACTTTTCATGGTGCTTGGCACACAAAGTAAGTCCTGGTCTTTGTTCTTTCCTGGGTTCCTCTTTAGAGAACAGCATGTGTTTATAATATGAACTGAACTGGTCTGTATTACTCTCATTCCGTCTCCACATTCAACAAACTTTTTTTTCCCTTTTTTTTTAATATATGAAGTTTACTGTCAAATTGGTTTCCATACAACACCCAGCGCTCATCCCAAAATCAACAAACTTTTAAAGAACATCTGCCATGTAGCAGAACTTTTACCTATTTTATTTTCACTTAATTTGCACAACAGTCCTGATGACAGGATGACTGTGTGAAGAAAAGTCAAGTGAAAACGGCAGGGCTGCTACGCTACCTTGAGTTCAACTAGAGCAGCCATGCTTTGCTTTTTCCACAACACTTAAGATGCAATGGGTGTCACGTTTCTTTTTTTTTTTCTTTATAGGTAAAAAACCATGAAGAACTATTTTCCCAAATATGTGGGAGGAAAAAGGAGCTAAAGACATAGGGTCTATATGCTAGGAATTTGCTCTAGTGATTTCTGCTAGACTGTGAGTCTGGAGGCATTGTTGGTATTTTTCATAATTTAGTTGTTTTGTCTCCTCCCATATGTTTTTTTTTAATTTGGTAAAAACATAACATAAAATTTACTTTCTTAACCATTCTAAGTGTACAGTTCACTACCATTAAGTATATTCACACTTTTGTGGAATAGATTTACAGATGTATAGAAAGTAGTACTATTAATTTTCCCACTTGACAGATGAAAAAACTAAATCTCAGAAAGGTTTGGTAACTTGCCCACTGACAAATTTTTTAAGCAAACAAAATACTATCTGAGTATGTTCATTTTGTGATGATTTCCTGGTGTGTTAAGATTCTTTCACTTTTCTGTGTGTTATACCTCAAGAAATTTTTTTTTCTTTTTTTAAATGGTAATATTGAGCAAAACCTCAGTGTCTCTCAGTTAACTTATTGGTGAATACTCCAGCTGGCTATAGAATTGGGAGATAATATTAAGTTTCTTAATTGGAAAGCTAGAACAGTATTTTCTAAAATGTTATATACAATTTAGGAGAGTCATGAGATTTGTTCAATGCTTAGACATCTTAAGTAACATAAAAGGGAATATAGAGGTCTTCTGGTCCAAATAAGTTGGAATAGAGTCATTCTCCCTACTCCTACTTACTAGGTACAACTATAAATCATGGAAATGAAACTCGTTATTCCTGTGGTCCTTGAGACTCCCTGTTCTCCACTGAGAGACATTGGGTAGCCAGGGAATGTCCTGCAAGTAGGATCCCTCCAGAACAAATGACCCATCCTGGAAGTTTCTTTGTGTTCAATGGTGTAGTAATCCCTTCTCTCCCCCTCCTCCCAAGAATGGCCAGGCTTCCCTGGGAGGAGGGATTCTGCCACAACAAGTGACCAAGTGCAGAACGTGTTCTCTCATGGAGACTCCCTTTCCCCACCTAGAGGCACCACGCAACCTCGCCTGAGGAAACACCTTCTGCCTTCACAGCCCACCAGCACAGACCAGTGGGAGCCCCAGAAGCACCAGATAGCCTAAGCAGATCAAAGCAGAGCAAAGGCTCTAAAAATTAAAATGTTAATGAAACCACAACACATAAAAGTAGGCCAGGATCTATGTGCTAAACCTAAACAAGGAGATTGCCTGCTAAAATAAAGGATTTATATAGAACTAAAGTTTCCTAACACAATAGCCAAAATATTCAGGATACATTAAAAAATCACCTGTCATACCAAGAACCAGGAAAATAACTCGAATGAAGAAAAGACAATCAAATGACGCCAACACTGAGATGAATCATGTTGGAATTATCTGACAAAGATTTTAAAGAAGCCATTATAAAAATGCTTCAGTGAGCAATTATGAACATGATAGAAACAAAAGACAAAAATAGAAAATCTCAGCAAAAAAATAAGAGTTATAAAAAGAGTCTAAATAAAACTTAAAAATATATTAATAGAAAAAAAGCCAGCAGGTAATCATGTTGAATGAAAAAAAAGCCAATTCACCCAAGTTACATACTGTATGATTCCAGTTATTTAAAATGTTTGAAGTGTGTCATAGAAATCATGTATCATAGAAATTGGGAATAGTTTAGTGGTTTTCAGGGCTTAGGGTTTTAGTTCTGGGGAGGGTTACTGAAAAGATAAAGAGCAAGGTAGCAGGACATTGAGTAGAGTATTGCCTTGCCACACACGTAAACATTTCATTTAAAAAATGGGGGTATCCATCAAAATTGGCAAAGATGAAGTCAAGCTTTCGCTTTTTGCAGATGACATGATATTATACATGGAAAATCCGATAGACTCCACCAAAAGTCTGCTAGAACTGATACATGAATTCAGCAAAGTTGCAGGATACAAAATCAATGTGCAGAAATCAGTTGCATTCTTATACACTAACAATGAAGCAACAGAAAGACAAATGAAGAAACTGATCCCATTCACAATTGCACCAAGTAGCATAAAATACCTAGGAATAAATCTAACCAAAGATGTAAAAGATCTGTATGCTGAAAACTATAGAAAGCTTATGCAGGTAATTGAAGAAGATATAAAGAAATGGAAAGACATTCCCTGCTCATGGATTGGAAGAATAAATATTGTCAAAATGTCAATACTACCCAAAGCTATCTACACATTCAATGCAATCCCAATCAAAATTGCACCAGCATTCTTCTCGAAACTAGAACAAGCAATCCTAAAATTCATATGGAACCACAAAAGGCCCCGAATAGCCAAAGTAATTTTGAAGAAGAAGACCAAAGCAGGAGGCATCACAATCCCAGACTTTAGCCTCTACTACAAAGCTGTCATCATCAAGACAGCATGGTATTGGCATAAAAACAGACACATAGACCAATGGAATAGAATAGAAACCCCAGAACTAGACCCACAAACGTATGGCCAACTCATCTTTGACAAAGCAGGAAAGAACATCCAATGGAAAAAAGACAGTCTCTTTAATAAATGGTGCTGGGAGAACTGGACAGCAACATGCGGAAGGTTGAAACTAGACCACTTTCTCACACCATTCACAAAAATAAACTCAAAATGGATAAAGGACCTGAATGTGAGACAGGAAACCATCAAAACCTTAGAGGAGAAAGCAGGAAAAGACCTCTCTGACCTCAGCCGTAGCAATCTCTTACTCGGCACATCCCCAAAGGCAAGGGAATTAAAAGCAAAAGTGAATTACTGGGACCTTATGAAGATAAAAAGCTTCTGCACAGCAAAGGAAACAACCAACAAAACTAAAAGGCAACCAACGGAATGGGAAAAGATATTTGCAAATGACACATCGGACAAAGGGCTAGTATCCAAAATCTATAAAGAGCTCATCAAACTCCACACCCGAAAAACAAATAACCCAGTGAAGAAATGGGCAGAAAACATGAATAGACACTTCTCTAAAGAAGACATCCGGATGGCCAACAGGCACATAAAAAGATGTTCAACGTCGCTCCTTATCAGGGAAATACAAATCAAAACCACACTCAGATACCACCTCACGCCAGTCAGAGTGGCCAAAATGAAGAAATCAGGAGACTATAGATGCTGGAGAGGATGTGGAGAAACAGGAACCCTCTTGCACTGTTGGTGGGAATGCAAATTGGTGCAGCCGCTCTGGAAAGCAGTGTGGAGGTTCCTCAGAAAATTAAAAATAGACCTACCCTATGACCCAGCAATAGCACTGCTAGGAATTTTTCCAAGGGATACAGGAGTACTGATGCATAGGGGCACCTGTACCCCAATGTTTATAGCGGCACTCTCAACAATAGCCAAATTATGGAAAGAGCCTAAATGTCCATCAACTGATGAATGGATAAAGAAATTGTGGTTTATATACACAATGGAATACTACGTGGCAATGAGAAAAAATGAAATATGGCCTTTTGTAGCAACATGGATGGAACTGGAGAGTGTGATCCTAAGTGAAATAAGCCATACAGAGAAAGACAGATACCATATGGTTTCACTCTTATGTGGATCCTGAGAAACATAACAGAAACCCATGGGGGAGGGGAAGGAAAAAAAAAAAAAAAAAGAGGTTAGAGTGGGAGAGAGCCAAAGCATTAGAGACTGTTAAAAACTGAGAACAAACTGAGGGTTGATGGGGGGTGGGAGGGAGGGCAGGGTGGGAGGGAGGGCAGGGTGGGTGATGGGTATTGAGGAGGGCACCTTTTGGGATGAGCACTGGGTGTTGTATGGAAACCAATTTGACAGTAAATTTCATATATTAAAAAAAAAAATACTGACACTAAAGAAGAAAAATTATGATATTTTCTTGGTGGGAAGAAGAACTGGTGTAAAAATTGATTTGGGGATTCTGTATCAAGCGTCCTGGTGTTTAGCTCAGTTATTTGTATAAAAATGACTCCTTCTTTTCAAGCAATAAAAGCTCAATCTCACATTCAAAAAAAAAAACTGAGAACAAACTGAGGGTTGATGGGGGGTGGGAGGGAGGGCAGGGTGGGAGGGAGGGCAGGGTGGGTGATGGGTATTGAGGAGGGCACCTTTTGGGATGAGCACTGGGTGTTGTATGGAAACCAATTTGACAGTAAATTTCATATATTAAAAAATAAAAAAAAAAATAAAAAAAAAATAAAAAATGGGGGTATCCAATGCCACAGAAATATTGAAAAATATCAATCCTGATGATGCTAAATCTCCATTTGGACTCTTGCACTGCTGGTGGGAATGCAAACTGGTGCAGCCACTCTGGAAAACAGTGTGGAGGTCCTTCAAAAAATGAAAAATAGATCTACCCTATGACCCAGCAATAGCACTGCTAGGAATTTACCCAAGGGATACAAGGGAGTGCTGACGCATAGGGGCACTTTTACCCCAATGTTTATAGCAGCACTTTCAACAATAGCCAAATTATGGAAAGAGCCTAAATGTCCATCAATTGACGAATGGATAAAGAAATTGTGGTTTATATATACAATGGAATACTACTTGGCAATGAGAAAGAATGAAATATGGCCTTTTGTAGAAACGTGGATGAAACTGGAGAGTGTTATGCTAAGTGAAATAGGGAGAGAAAGACAGGTACCATATGTTTTCACTCCTATGTGGATCCTGAGAAGCTTAACAGAAGACCATGGGGGAGGGGAAGGAAAAGAAAAAGAAAAAAGAGGTTAGAGAGAGTGGGACCCAAAACATAAGAGACTCTTAACAACTCAGAACAAACTGAGGTTTGATGGGGGGTGGGAGGGAAGGGAGGGTGGGTGAGTGGTATTGAGGAGGGTACCTGTTGAGATGAGCACTGGGTGTTGTATAGAAACCAATTTGACAATACTTTTCATATTAAAAAAAATAAAGAGGACAACAGGAAATCAAAAAAAAGAGCAGGTTAAGGAGTGTTATGTTAGTGAAATAAGTCATACAGAGAAAGACAGATACCATATGTTTTCACTCTTATGTGGATCCTGAGAAACTTAACAGAAGTCAATGGGGGAGGGGACCAAAAAAAGAGGTTAGAGAGGGAGAGAGCCAAAACATAAGAGACTCTTAAAAACTGAGAACAAACTCAGGGTTGATCGGGGGTGGGAGGGAGGTGGGGGTGGTTGATGGGTATTGGGGAGGGCACCTTTTGGGATGAGCACTGAGTTGTTGTATAGAAACCAATTTGACAATAAACTTCAGATATTGAAAAAAAATAAAATAAAATTTACATCCAAATTGGTTAGCATATAGTGAAACAATGATTTCAGGAGTAGATTCCTTAATGCCCCTTACTCATTTAGCCCATCCCCCCTCCCACAACCCCTCCAGCAACCCTCAGTTTGTTCTCCATATTTATGGGTCTCTTTTGTCCCCCTCTCTGTTTTTATATTATTTTTGTTTCCCTTCCCTTATGTTCATCTGTTTTGTCTCTTAAAGTCCTCATATGAGTGAAGTCATATGATGTTTGTCTTTCTTTGACTGACTAATTTCACTTAGCATAATACCCTCCACTTCCATCCATATAGTAGCAAATGGCAAGATTTCATTCTTTTTGATTGCCGAATAATACTCCATTATATATATACCATATCTTCTTTATCCATTCATCCATCGATGGACATTTGGGCTCTTTCCATACTGTGGCTATTGTTGATAGTGCTGCTATAAACATGGGAGTGCATGTGTCCCTTCGAAACAGCACACCTGTATCCCATGGATAAATGCCTAGTAGTGCAATTGCTGGATCGTAGGGTTGTTCTACTTTTAGTTTTTTGAGGAACCTCCATAGTGTTTTCCAGAGTGGCTGAACCAGCTTGAATTCCCACCAACAATGAAAAGAGATCCTCTTTCTCCGCATCCTCACCAACATCTGTTGTTGCCTGAGTTGTTAATGTTAGCCATTATGACAGGTGTAAGGTGGTATCTCATTGTGGTTTTGATTTGTATTTCCCTGATGATGAGTGATGTTGAGCATTTTTTCATATGTCGGTTGGCCATCTGGATGTTTTCCTTGGAGAAGTGTCTATTCATGTCTTTCACCCATTTCTTCACTGGATTATTTGTTTTTTGGGTTTTGAGTTTGATAAGTTCTTTATAGATTTTGGATACTAACCCTTTATCTGATATGTCACTTACCATGACCAAGTGGGATGTATACCTGGTATGCAGGGCTGGTTCAATATCCGCAAAACAACTAACATGATTCATCACATCAATAAAAGAAAGGACAAGAACCATATGATCCTCTCAATAGATGCAGAGAAAGCATTTGACAAAACACAGCCTCCTTTTTTTGATAAAAACCCTCAAGAAAGTAGGGATAGAAGGATCACACCTGGGGATCATAAAAGCCATAAATGAAAGACCCAATGCTAATATCAACCTCAATGGGGAAAAACTGAGAGCTTTCCCCTAAGGTCAGGAATGAGACAGGGATGTACACTCTCGCCACTGTTATTCAACATAGTATTGGAAGTCTTAGAATCTGCAATCAGACAACACAAAGAAATAAAAGGTATCCAAATCAGCCAGGACAAGGTCAAACTTTCACTCTTTGCAGATGACATGATACTCTATATGGAAGACCCAAAAGATTCCACCAAAAAACTGCTAGAACTGATTCATGAATTCAGCAAAGTTGCAGGATATAAAATCAATGCACAGAAATAGGTTGCATTCCTTTATACCAACAATGAAGCAACAGAAAGAAATCAAGGAATCGATCCCATTTACAGCTGCACAAAAAAACCATAAAATACCTAGGAATAAATCTAACCAAAGAGGTGAAAAATCTATACACTGAAAACTATAGAAAGCTCATGAAAGAAATTGAAGAAGACACAAAAAAATGGAAAAAGATTCCATGCTCCTTGATAGGAAGAACTAAAATGTCGATACTACCCAAAGCAATCTACATATTCAATGCAATCCCTATCATAGTAACACCAGCATTATTCACAGAGCTATAACAAACAATCCTAAAATTTGTATGGAACCATAAAAGACCCCGAATATCCAAAGCAATATTGAAAAAGAAAACCAAAGCAGGAGGCCTCACAATCCCAGACTTCAAGCTATACTACAAAGTTGTAATCATCAAGACAGTATGGTACTGGCACAAGAATGCACACTCAGATCAATGGAACAGAATAGAGAACCCAGAAATGGACCCACAAACATGTGGCCAACTAATCTTTGACAAAGCAGGAAACAATATCCAATGGAATAAAGACAGTCTCTTCAGCAAGTGGTGCTGGGAAAACTGGACAGCGACATGCAGAAGAATGAACCTGGACCACTTTCTTACACCATATCCAAAAATAAACTCAAAATGGATGAAAGACCTCAATGTAAGACAGGAAGCCATCAAAATCCTCGAGGAGAAAGCAGGCAAAAACCTCTTTGATCTTGGCCACAGCAACTTCTTACTCAACACGTCTCCAGAGGCAAGGGAAACAAAAGCAAAAATGAACTACTAGGACCTCATCAAAAGAAAAAGCTTCTGCACAGCGAAGGAAACAATCAGCAAAACTAAAAGGCAACCGACAGAATTGGAGAAGATATAATGTGCAACTTTTAAACCAAAGGAAGAAAATTCCATCTATCCTATAGAAAGCAGGAAAGAAGACAAGATAAATGGGTCGAAAAAGATTTCCAATGTGGACTTCCTCTAGGTGTTGAAAATATCCACTGTGTCTTCATGGGTAACAGTGGCTGGAGTGAAATAGAATTGGGACACTCAACAGAACTGAGAAGCTAAGGTGCTGATTCATGACATGTCTGCATGGATCCCACTGCCAGAGATGAAACATTTTATCTTCTCTTGAGACGTCTGTTTTTGGGTTTTCCCATGCTCCACACTCTTTGCCAATTCTCATAATTTATGGGTAATAAAAAATAAACAGATTTCCTAGAGGGAGAAGTAAGGAAAGGAGAATCTTCAGGGGAATACCAGGTCCCTGTTAAGGAATGATCAATAAAGAGGAGCAACAACACTATTTCTATATATATCCATGGGCTGAGCTTGCTTTACTGTGCAATAAGGTTTCAGGGAGAACTGTGAAAAAGTTTTAAAATTGGAAAGTCAATAATAGGAAGAGAATTGAATAAGGAATCATGATTAGAATTGGAGGGTAGGAAGAGGATAGGTGATGATGCAGGGAGGTGCTTGCCTTTGGGTGGTGTCTGGGGATTATAAGGGATTATCATAGATGAGATTGGTTGCCCATAAACTCTCCAACATTGGTGTACATTGTTTTGTACCCAGAATGAGCTGAATTGTTAGATGCTAAACTACCTGATACCAGTACCTCCAGAACCACTACTCCGACTCCCTTACCCTAGCAAACTTGCTATGTTCGAAGCAGCGATAAAGCCCCCTCCAGCCGTATTTCTCATTCCATCTCTTTTCTTCCTCTCTCATTTCCCACTTCTCTCTCACATCCCTATATCACATTACTACCTACTACTTCTTGCATTTAGGTCACTAGACCAGATATACTTATTGTAACCATTGGTCAACTCAGAGGACTTAAGCAAAGGTTGCCACCTTGTGGTTGGAAACCAAAATAACCAAGATGGGACTTGGGTAAAACAGATGTTATTTGAATTTGGGGTCTCATATTTGAGAGTGCGTCAGAATCACCTAGAGGGCTTGGTAAAACACAGTGTTGGACCCAATCCCCATTGATCCTGATTCAGTAAGTCTGGGTTAAAACTCAAAAACTTGCATTTCTAACATGTTCCCAGGGAATGCCGCTGTTGTTGCTTCAAGGAGTACAATTTGAAAACTGCTTTAGACAAACCTCATTCAGGATAGGCAGACCCCAATTTGACCATCCAAGATTAGTAAAATTAGAGTTTGAACCTAGATCTATTTAATTCCAAAATGCATTAAGTTTTTGCTACACTATTATTAGGAAATTCAGGTGGTACTGCTTGGTCAGCAGTCTGTTTTGTATTCTGTGTCTCTGAGAAGGGTAATTATGTAGTAGAGGAAGAAATGGTATCCATTATTCCTGCGTGGATTAGATTTACCATGGTATTATTAACAATTCCCCTACTGTTGGACATTTAGGTTGCTTCCAAATTTGCACAATTATTATTTAAAAACTGTAAAGTGAATTTCTTTGTTAATAAACACTTCTCTTGCTATTTACTAATCACCTTTGATAGAATAATTTTGATACATTTTTAGGATGTTAACGGTCTCCCTTCTCATGAGGGATGAGGGTAAGTGGGTACAAGGGGAATGTAGGAACTAAGAGTACTATTCCACCGAATGTACTACTATGAGCAAAACTGGACATAGGCTCTTGCTTTTCTGGAGATTAGAGTCTAGCATAAGACTCAAACATTAATCAACTAGTCATACAAATAAATGTAAAATTGCAGCTGTAAAAGTGCTATGAAGAAAAGGTCAATAGTGTGGTAGGCAGTGTGACAGTGCTTGGAAATTTTGTTCCCAGGTTATAATGATAAACTTAAAAATTACTAACATTTTAATAATTTTATTATGATTAATATTTTTATATAATTTCCAATTTATCTTTGTATACCAGAATTTTAATATATAATGAAGATTTTTGGATTTGGTCTTAGCTTTGGCTGAATATTGATTTTGATACCTGTCGAAGCAGCATTTGGCCATATTGTGGATTAGGTGGACCTCTACCACTGACCTGGCTTGACCATGTCTCTCTGTGATGGACAGATTTTGAGGTGGACCCTTACGATCCCCATCTCCTGGTATTCACACCTCTGTATAATCCCCTTCACTTGAATATGAACAGGAGCTGTGGCTTGCTTCTAACCAATAGAAGATGACAAAGATGATGGGATGTCACTCCTGTGAATACATTATGTTATGTGAGACTCCATCTTGCTAGCCAACTTATTTTAGAGTCTCTCTCTCTTTTCATTGCTGGTCTGGAGGAAGCAACCTGCCATGGTTCCTAAAGCCACAAGAAAAGGAACTCTGACAACTTGAGTGAGCGTGGAAATGGATCCTTCCCTAGTTGACCCTTTAGATTAGAGCCCAGTTATGATTATGACCTTGATTGCAACCTTACAGAAAACTCACCCAAACTTTGCCTTGACTCTTGACACATAGAAACTGTGAGATAATGAGTGTTGTTTTAACTATTAAGTTGTGGTAGCATTGTAAGCTAATTCACCTTCCTTGCAACACTTCAGTTCCTCTGATACATATTCCACCTTCCCATTCTTTTATATGCCACTCCTTCTACCTGGGATCTTCCTCCACGTTCTTTACTCCACTTCTGCCTGGACAACTCCTTTGGGTCTTAACTGAATCATCACTTCCCTTGGAAATCTTTCGTTAACCTCCATTTTGTGTATTTTTCTCCGTGAAAAATTTGAGGTGGCAAAGTTGGCTTACAGGTTTTAAGCCATCGTCATAAGATGTGAAAAATTCCCACATAAGTTTTTTTTAAAGAATAATGAAATTAATAACTAAAAGTTAAATATAGATTTAAAGGTTATTTTGTTTAGTGTTATAAATATTAATATCTCAAGTAAGTCTACAGTTTAGAATTATAATATGCTTGGATCTTTGTTTATGAAAATTAAAGACATACTGGCTCAAAATTGATATAGTATTCTTCCTAAGGTTATCTAGTGAGAATTTCTCTCAAAATTTATATTAGCTACCAATATACTTTATTATTTAACTGTTTTTAATGCTTTTAAGTTTCATGGAGATAAAATTAATAGTTCTTATAATTACCATTAATTTTTGATGTGTTTTTATTTAGCAATACTAGATACACATTTATCCTTCAACTGATTGATAGAATTAAAACACATATAGCATATGATGGTATTCTCTTTGCATGTTACCTCTAGAATGTTATCTACATTTGATGTGAATATTAAGATATTAACAATAAATCCAAATGACTTCCTTTGTCCATATCATTGTCATTGCTATGCTAAGAATCAACTGGACCACTTTCTTACACCAAACAAAAAATTAATTAAAAGTGGATTAAAGACATAAATGTTAGACCTGAAACCATAAAAATCCTAGAAGAGAACACAGGCTGTAACCTCTTTGACATTAATCATATCAAATGTGAGATGATAAATATGTGTTGTTGTAAGGCACTGTTTTTGGTAATTTGTTAGATAGCAATATATACCTAATATAGTAGACATAATATACCCCAACATCAAAGCAGGTGTTTTAAATATCATTTCACGGTTTGGTTCTGTATCCCTTGAGCTTTAACTTTCCAACAAGAAAAGAGTGTGCCCAAGAGAGTGGCAGTTACTTTAGCTAGGGTCCTTAAATGAAAAGATTCATGAAGCCACCTGATCCCAACCAAGTTCAGCAAAGCTGTATGTAGCAATTAGCCCTCATATAAGATGAACAGGAAATGTTTGTTGTAACAAAATGAAATCTAGGAGTTATTTGTTTCTGCAACAAAAGCTAAGTAATTCAAAGTTGAAGATGATATTTGGCTATTCAGCCTTTAAATATCAAAGCCACCCTCTTGCACTGTTGGTGGGAATGCAAACTGGTGCAGCAACTCTGGAAAACAGTGTGGAGGTTCCTCAAAAAATTAAAAATAGATCTACCTTATGACCCAGCAATAGCACTGTTAGGAATTTGCCCAAGGGATACAGGAGTGCTGATGCATAGGGGTACTTGTACCCTAATGTTTACAGCAGCACTCTCAACAATAGCCAAATTATGGAAAGAGCCTAAATGTCCATCAACTGATGAATGGATAAAGAAATTGTGGTATATACACAATGGAATACTACTTGGCAATGAGAAAGAATGAAATATGGCCTTTTGTAGCAATGTGGATGGAACTGGAGAGTGTTATGCTAAGTGAAATAAGTCATACAGAGAAAGACAGATACCATATGTTTTCACTCTTATGTGGATCCTGAGAAACTTAACAGAAGACCATGGGGGAGGGTAAGGAAAAAAAAGTTAGAGAGGGAGGGAGCCAAACCATAAGAGACTCTAAAGGACTGAGAATAAACTGAGGGTTGATGGGGGATGGGAGGGAGGGGAAAGTGGGTGGTGGGCATTGAGGAGGGCACCTGTTGGGATGAGCACTGGGTGTTGTATGGAAACCAATTTGACAATAAATTTCATCTTAAAAAAATAAATATCAAAGCCAAAGCTCAGGAATGATGTCACCAAGACAATGAAGTAGGAGACTCCAGCCTCTGTCCTTCCACAAAGATCAATAAATTACCTAGCAGTCCATGAACAAAAACAGCTCTGAGAGACCACCTAAGTCCACTTAAGAAACGTCAGCAACACAGTGGAACAAAAAACCTGAGAATAACCACACCAAAAGGGAAGAAAGAACAGCTTAATGAAAATACTTGAATTGCCTGACAAAGAATTCAAAATAATTTTTCTAAGATTCTCAGAGAGTACAAGAGAACATAGGTAAACAATTCAATGAAATCAGGAAGCAATACAAGAACAAAATGTGAAGTACAACAATAAGAGAAAACATAAGGAAGAACCAAACAGAAAATTTGAAGCTGATAATATAATGACTGAACTGAAGAATTTAATAGAGAGCTTCATCATCAGACTGGAACAATCAGAAGAAAGAATCAATGAGCTTGAAAGCAGATAATTTGGAATTATCCAGTCAGAGGAGCAAAAATAAGAAAGGATGAAAAGGAATGAAAAAAGCCTCTAGGACTTTTGGGACACCATTAAAGGAAATAATCTATGTATCGAGTCTGAGAAGAAGAGAAGAAAAATGTTTATTTAAAGAAATAATTGCTGAGAATTTCCCAAACCCGAAGAAACATTTGGGCATCCAAGTTCATGAAGCTAATGGGTCACCCCATAATTTAAATCTAAATCAATCTTCTCTAAGACATATTATAATAAAATTATCTAAAATTAAATACATAAGAGATTTTAAAATCAGCAAGAGAAAAAAATCTCATACAAGGGAACCCCCATAACACTATCTCAGCAGAAACTTTCCAAGCCGGGAGAAAGTGATATGATCTATTTAAAATTCTGAAAGAGAGGTGCCTGGGTGGCTCAGTCAGTTAAGAGTCCAACTCTTGATTTCAGTTCAGGTCATGATCTCACAGTTCATGAATTCAAGCCCTACATTGGGCTCTGCTGACAGTGCAGAGCCTACTTGGGATTCTTCCTCTCCCTCTCTTTCTGCCAATTCTCCACTTGTTCTGTCTCTTTCTCTCTCAAAATAATAAACATTTGCAAAAATTAAGTGCTGAAAGAAAAAACTGCCAACCAACAGTAATTTAGCCAGCAATGCTGTCCTTCAGAAATGAAGGCAAGATAGACTTTCTCAAAAAACAAAAGCTTACAGTTTGTCACCACTAGACAGGACTTACAGGAAATGCTAAAACTTGAAGACATTGATGAAAGAAACTGAAGGGGATGCAAATAGATGGAATGACATTCCATGTTCACAGATCAGTGTACTTAGTATTGTTAAAATATGCATACTATTCAAAGTGATCTATAGGTTCAATGCAACCCCTATCAAAATTCCAATGGCATTTTTCACATAAAGAGAAAAAAAATCCTAGAATTCATATGGAGTCACAAAAGAGACCAAATAGCCAAAGCAATCTTGAGAAAGAACAAAGCTAGAGGAGCCATCACACTTCCTAATTTCAAACTATATTACAAAGCTTACTATATCAAAATAGTATGGTATTGGCATAAAAACAGACACATAGACCAATGAAACAGAATCAAGAGACCAGAAATAATCCCATGGATATATGATCAACTAATATTTGACACAGCAGCCCAGAATAATCAATAATCATAAACAGTGCTGGGAAAATTGGATATTCACATGCAGAAAAATTAAATTGGACCCCTATATTATACCATTTACAAAAATTAACTTGAAATGATTTAAGAACTAAAACATAAGGCCTAAAGCCATAAAGCTTGTAGAAGAAAACACAGGCAGTCAGCTCTTTGACATCAGTCTTGGCAGTGATATTTTTAGATTTGACACCAAAACCAAAGGCAACAAAAGCAAAAAATAACAAAGGGGACTGTAGCAAACTAAAATCTTCTGCACAGCACAAGAAATAATCAATACAATGAAAAAGCAGCCTATGGAATGCGAGAGAAAATATCTGCAAACCATATATCTGATAATGGATTAATATTCAAAACATATAAGGAACTCATACCACTCAATAGCCCAAAAACAATCTGATTAAAAAATGGACAGAGGGCTTGAATAGACAGTTCTCCAAAGATAACATACAAATGTCCAGCAAGTACATTTAAAAGTGCTCAATGTCACTAATCATGAGGGAAATGCAAATCAAGACCACAGTGAGATATGATCTCACACCTGTTAGAGAGGCTATTATCCAAAAGACAGGAGATAACAAACGTTGGCAAGAATGTGGAGAAAAGGGAACTTTAGTGCATTGTTGGTGGGAATGTAAATTGATGCGGCCATTATGAAAAGCAGTATGGAGAATCTTCAAAAAATGAAAAGTAGAACTACCATATGATCCAGCAATCCTACTTCTAGGTATATATCCAAAGGAAATGAAAACACCATCTTGAAATGATATATGCACCCCCATGTTCACCACAGTATTATTTACAATAGCCAAGACATGGAAACAAACTAATGTCCATTGATGGATACTATGGATACAATGGATAAAGAAAATATGATAGAGTTATATCTGTAGATAAGATATGAATCTTATTAAGCCAAAAAAAGAAGAAAAATATTTCCATTTGCAATAAAATGGATGGATCTTGAGGATATTATGCTACATGAAGAAAGTCAGAGAAAGACAAATTCTGTACGATCCCACTTATATGCGGAATCTAAAACCATCAAACTCATAGAAATAGAGAGTGGAATGGTAGCTGCCAAGGGATGGGAAGCTGAAGAAATGGGGAGATGTTGCTCAAAGGGTACAAACATTCTGTTGTAAAATGAATAAGTTACAGATATCCAAGGCAGAGCATGTTGATTTTAGTTGATAGTGCTATTTTGTATACTTGAAAGTTACTATGAGAACAGAGCTTTAATGTTTTCAGCATAACAATAGCAACAACAAAATGGTAAATGTGTAAGGTGAAGAATGTGTTAACTTACTTTATTGTGGTAAGCATTTCACAATATATAAATGTATCAAATCATCACATTGTACACCTTAAGCTTACATAATGCTATATGTCCATTATATCTTGATAACTTGGTTGTGGGGGGGGGCGGGGAATGAAAGCCATAGCTGAGCCTATAAAGCAGATTAGGCCAGATAATGAGGCTGACGCTGAAGCGATGCATCCTTAGACATAGGAGCATTAAGAGCCTCATAAGTATTGGAAAGGGTTTTGGAAATTATTAAAATTATTTAAGCATGAAAAGGGGTGACATAGTCATATTTAGATTTTGGCAAGTTCACCCTGGCTACAGCATGAAGAATAGACAATAGAGGGCAAGAGATGATATAGGGAAAATAATGAATGTTGTAGTTTAGAAGGTAATAATTGTGGAAAGAGAAGTGAATAGATTTAAGACATATTTAGGAAATAGAATTGATAGCACTTGGTGATGGATTCTATATGGGAGGAGTGTGAGAGAGGAGGATGTGTAGAATCACTCTAAGATGCCTGGCTTTCCTACCTGCCCGGGTAGAGGTATCATTCACTGAAATATAAAGAACACTGGAAAGAATTAGGTTCAGGAGGGAAAGATCACATGTTGCATTTTGGACACACGGGGTTTAAGTGTCATTGAGCCATCCAAATAGCTATAAAGCTTTGGAAACTAAGAGAAGATCTAAACTATAAATATAAATTTGAAAGTCAGCTTTATGTGGGGTGAGGCCAGGCACCTGTGGTATCTTGAAAGATATTCCAACATTTAACAATTGCGTCAAGAAGGAAAAGTTAGCATAAAGTATATCCAGAATATGAAGCCCACGGCAAAGGCGTCATGAATGCATGTCTCTCATAAAATATTACTACCCTATATTTCTGAAATGTTTACAATGAGCCACTAGGCTAAGTGCTAGTGGTGTAAATTAGTTTCTGCCCTCAAGAAACCCATAGCCTAAAGAGACAGAAAACATAAACACTTATCTTACCCAAATATCATATGCTGTTATCAGTATAATAAAAAGATATTTCTGAAGGAGGTGAAGACTTAGTTGACACCAAAGCACAAGCTGGAATTACTTAAATGGGGGAAGTTGGGGCAGGGATTTTCAGGCAGAAGAACTTATGTCTGTGAAAGCAGAGGGATGAGACTGTGTGGTATTATTTGGAGAACTGGCTGGAGCTAAGGATGAGTATGAGGAGGTGTCAAGAGTCATAGCTGGAGGAGTATACAGGAGATAGATCACAAAGTGTCTTGTATGCAAGGAGTCAGGGCTTTATCCTGTGGGCAGTGAGGCCAATTAGAAGAAGTTAGCCTTGGACGCCATTTGGGGGCCAAGTTTGGAGAGGGTTGTTATGTGCACGCTATGCTCAGAGCCTGGAGCCAAGAAGGATATTACTTCTTCACTTTAATAACCACATAAGCATCCCCTTCATAGAATTGAGACACTAGGTCTCAGAGTGAGGGCAGAGATGGTTCTAGGCATGTGTGTTGAGTGCCATTCCAGCAAGGTCCAGAAGACACATGATTTTCTTCATTTTCAGATTTTTTAAGCTATGTTTGGTCAAAACTGGATTTGTTTACAGAAGGTTTTAGTAACTGTGTGATTCTCACAACAGGCTTACTTATTAGCTACCAGGGTCTGGGAAAGTGACCAAAATTGTAGTCTAAATGCATAGCATTACCTAATTTATCCAGTCTCTTTATTCTCCTCTATCTGCTTCTCCTTACTCTTACCACTACTTTTCTAAGAGAAAACTAAAGCTTTCCAATTGGTAAAAAGGCATTTAAATACATAGTAATTTATGAAACTTCTAAACAGGAGCTGTTTAAGCTTAGCCAAAATAGGAGTTTTCTGTCAATTAGAAGTTATCATTTGATGCATCTACTAATGGGTTTGGTCTGCTATTATGCTTTTATCGAACTAAAAAATGTGGACAAATCAGGGTACAAATTGTTATTTTTTAGGCACTTTAACTTATTCACATTTAACCTAATGCATTTTCTTTTTTTTTTTTTTATTTTTTAATATATGAAATTTACTGTCAAATTGGTTTCCATACAACACCCAGTGCTCATCCCAAAAGGTGCCCTCCTCAATACCCATCACCCACCCTGCCCTCCCTCCCACCCCCCATCAACCCTCAGTTTGTTCTCAGTTTTTAACAGTCTCTTATGCTTTGGCTCTCTCCCACTCTAACCTCTTTTTTTTTTTTTTTTTGTTCCTTCCCCTCCCCCATGGGTTTCTGTTATGTTTCTCAGGATCCACATAAGAGTGAAACCATATGGTATCTGTCTTTCTCTGTATGGCTTATTTCACTTAGCATCACACTCTCCAGTTCCATCCATGTTGCTACAAAAGGCCATATTTCATTTTTTCTCATTGCCACGTAGTATTCCATTGTGTATATAAACCACAATTTCTTTATCCATTCATCAGTTGATGGACATTTAGGCTCTTTCCATAATTTGGCTATTGTTGAGAGTGCCGCTATAAACATTGGGGTACAGGTGCCCCTATGCATCAGTACTCCTGTATCCCTTGGAAAAATTCCTAGCAGTGCTATTGCTGGGTCATAGGGTAGGTCTATTTTTAATTTTCTGAGGAACCTCCACACTGCTTTCCAGAGCGGCTGCACCAATTTGCATTCCCACCAACAGTGCAAGAGGGTTCCTGTTTCTCCACATCCTCTCCAGCATCTATAGTCTCCTGATTTCTTCATTTTGGCCACTCTGACTGGCGTGAGGTGATATCTGAGTGTGGTTTTGATTTGTATTTCCCTGATAAGGAGCGACGTTGAACATCTTTTCATGTGCCTGTTGGCCATCCGGATGTCTTCTTTAGAGAAGTGTCTATTCATGTTTTCTGCCCATTTCTTCACTGGGTTATTTGTTTTTCAGGTGTGGAGTTTGATGAGCTCTTTATAGATTTTGGATACTAGCCCTTTGTCCGATGTGTCATTTGCAAATATCTTTTCCCATTCCGTTGGTTGCCTTTTAGTTTTGTTGGTTGTTTCCTTTGCTGTGCAGAAGCTTTTTATCTTCATAAGGTCCCAGTAATTCACTTTTGCTTTTAATTCCCTTGCCTTTGGGGATGTGCCGAGTAAGAGATTGCTACGGCTGAGGTCAGAGAGGTCTTTTCCTGCTTTCTCCTCTAAGGTTTTGATGGTTTCCTGTCTCACATTCAGGTCCTTTATCCATTTTGAGTTTATTTTTGTGAATGGTGTGAGAAAGTGGTCTAGTTTCAACCTTCTGCATGTTGCTGTCCAGTTCTCCCAGCACCATTTGTTAAAGAGACTGTCTTTTTTCCATTGGATGTTCTTTCCTGCTTTGTCAAAGATGAGTTGGCCATACGTTTGTGGGTCTAGTTCTGGGGTTTCTATTCTATTCCATTGGTCTATGTGTCTGTTTTTATGCCAATACCATGCTGACTTGATGATGACAGCTTTGTAGTAGAGGCTAAAGTCTGGGATTGTGATGCCTCCTGCTTTGGTCTTCTTCTTCAAAATTACTTTGGCTATTCGGGGCCTTTTGTGGTTCCATATGAATTTTAGGATTGCTTGTTCTAGTTTCGAGAAGAATGCTGGTGCAATTTTGATTGGGATTGCATTGAATGTGTAGATAGCTTTGGGTAGTATTGACATTTTGACAATATTTATTCTTCCAATCCATGAGCAGGGAATGTCTTTCCATTTCTTTATATCTTCTTCAATTACCTTCAAAAGCTTTCTATAGTTTTCAGCATACAGATCTTTTACATCTTTGGTTAGATTTATTCCTAGGTATTTTATGCTTCTTGGTGCAATTGTGAATGGGATCAGTTTCTTCATTTGTCTTTCTGTTGCTTCATTGTTAGTGTATAAGAATGCAACTGATTTCTGCACATTGATTTTGTATCCTGCAACTTTGCTGAATTCATGTATCAGTTCTAGCAGACTTTTGGTGGAGTCTATCGGATTTTCCATGTATAATATCATGTCATCTGCAAAAAGCGAAAGCTTGACTTCATCTTTGCCAATTTTGATGCCTTTGATTTCCTTTTGTTGTCTGATTGCTGATGCTAGAACTTCCAGCACTATGTTAAACAAGAGCGGTGACAGTGGGCATCCCTGTCGTGTTCCTGATCTCAGGGAAAAAGCTCTCAGTTTTTCCCCGTTGAGGATGATGTTAGCTGTGGGCTTTTCATAAATGGCCTTTATGATCTTTAAGTATGTTCCTTCTATCCCGACTTTCTCAAGGGTTTTTATTAAGAAAGGGTGCTGGATTTTGTCAAAGGCCTTTTCTGCATCGATTGACAGGATCATATGGTTCTTCTCTTTTTTTTTGTTAATGTGATGTATCACGTTGATCGATTTGCGAATGTTGAACCAGCCCTGCATCCCAGGAATGAATCCCACTTGATCATGGTGAATAATTCTTTTTATATGCTGTTGAATTCGATTTGCTAGTATCTTATTAAGAATTTTTGCATCCATATTCATCAGGGATATTGGCCTGTAGTTCTCTTTTTTTACTGGGTCTCTGTCTGGTTTAGGAATCAAAGTAATACTGGCTTCATAGAATGAGTCTGGAAGTTTTCCTTCCCTTTCTATTTCTTGGAATAGCTTGAGAAGGATAGGTATTATCTCTGCTTTAAATGTCTGGTAGAACTCCCCTGGGAAGCCATCTGGTCCTGGACTCTTATTTGTTGGGAGATTTTTGATAACCGATTCAATTTCTTCGCTGGTTGTGGGTCTGTTCAAGCTTTCTATTTCCTCCTGACTGAGTTTTGGAAGAGTGTGGGTGTTTAGAAATTTGTCCATTTCTTCCAGGTTGTCCAATTTGCTGGCATATAATTTTTCATAGTATTCCCTGATAATTGTTTGTATCTCTGAGGGATTGGTTGTAATCATTCCATTTTCATTCATGATTTTATCTATTTGGGTCATCTCCCTTTTCTTTTTGAGAAGCCTGGCTAGAGGTTTGTCAATTTTGTTTATTTTTTCAAAAAACCAACTCTTGGTTTCGTTGATCTGCTCTACAGTTTTTTTAGATTCTATATTGTTTATTTCTGCTCTGATCTTTATTATTTCTCTTCTTCTGCTGGGTTTAGGCTGCCTTTTCTGTTCTGCTTCTATTTCCTTTAGGTGTGCTGTTAGATTTTGTATTTGGGATTTTTCTTGTTTCTTGAGATAGGCCTGGATTGCAATGTATTTTCCTCTCAGGACTGCCTTCGCTGCATCCCAAAGCGTTTGGATTGTTGTATTTTCATTTTCGTTTGTTTCCATATATATTTTAATTTCTTCTCTAATTGCCTGGTTGACCCACTCATTCGTTAGTAGGGTGTTCTTTAACCTCCATGCTTTTGGAGGGTTTCCAGACTTTTTCCTGTGGTTGATTTCAAGCTTCATAGCATTGTGGTCTGAAAGTATGCATGGTATAATTTCAATTCTTGTAAACTTATGAAGGGCTGTTTTGTGACCCAGTATATGATCTATCTTGGAGAATGTTCCATGTGCACTCGAGAAGAAAGAATATTCTGTTGCTTTGGGATGCAGAGTTCTAAATAGATCTGTCAAGTCCATCTGATCCAATGTATCATTCAGGGCCCTTGTTTCTTTATTGACTGTGTGTCTAGATGATCTATCCATTTCTGTAAGTGGGGTGTTAAAGTCCCCTGCAATGACCACATTCTTATCAATAAGGTTGCTTATGTTTATGAGTAATTGTTTTATATATCTGGGGGCTCGGGTATTTGGCGCATAGACATTTATAATAGTTAGCTCTTCCTGGTGGATAGACCCTGTGATTATTATATAATGCCCTTCTTCATCTCTTGTTACAGCCTTTAATTTAAAGTCTAGTTTGTCTGATATAAGTATGGCTACTCCAGCTTTCTTTTGGCTTCCAGGAGCATGATAAATAGTTCTCCATCCCCTCACTCTCAATCTAAAGGTGTCCTCAGATCTAAAATGAGTCTCTTGTAGACAGCAAATAGATGGGTCTTGCTTTTTTATCCATTCTGATACCCTATGTCTTTTAGTTGGCGCATTTAATCCATTTACATTCAGTGTTATTATAGAAAGATATGGGTTTAGAGTCATTGTGATGTCTGTATGTTTTATGCTTGTAGTGATGTCTCTGGTACTTTGTCTCACAGGATCCCCCTTAGGATCTCTTGTAGGGCTGGTTTCGTGGTGACAAATTCCTTCAGTTTTTGTTTGTTTGGGAAGACCTTTATCTCTCCTTCTATTCTAAATGACAGACTTGCTGGATAAAGGATTCTCGGCTGCATATTTTTTCTGTTTAGCACACTGTAGATATCGTGCCAAGCCTTTCTGGCCTGCCAAGTTTCAAAGGAGAGATCAGTCACGAGTCTTATAGGTCTCCCTTTATATGTGAGGGCACGTTTATCCCTTGCTGCTTTCAGAATTTTCTCTTTATCCTTGTATTTTGCCAGTTTCACTATGATATGTCGTGCAGAAGATCGATTCAAGTTACGTCTGAAGGGAGTTCTCTGTGCCTCTTGGATTTCAATGCCTTTTTCCTTCCCCAGTTCAGGGAAGTTCTCAGCTATAATTTGTTCAAGTACCCCTTCAGCACCTTTCCCTCTCTCTTCCTCCTCTGGGATACCAATTATGCGTATATTATTTTTTTTTAGTGTATCACTTAGTTCTCTAATTTTCCCCTCATACTCCTGGATTTTTTTATCTCTCTTTCTTTCAGCTTCCTCTTTCTCCATAACTTTATCTTCTAGTTCACCTATTCTCTCCTCTGCCTCTTCAAGCCGAGCCATCGTGGATTCCATTTTGTTTTGCAATTCGTTTAAAGCGTTTTTCAACTCCTCGTGACTGTTCCTTAGTCCCTCGATCTTTGTGGCAAGAGATTCTCTGCTGTCCTGTATACTGTTTTCAAGCCCAGCGATTAATTTTATGACTATTATTCTAAATTCACTTTCTGTTATATTATTTAAATCCTTTTTGATCAGTTCATTAGCTGTTGTTATTTCCTGGAGATTCTTCTGAGGGGAATTCTTCCGTTTGGTCATTTTGGAGAGTCCCTGGCGTGGTGAGGACCTGCAGTGCACTTCCCCTGTGCTGTGGTGTATAACTGGAGTTAGTGGGCGGGGCCGCAGTCCGACCCGATGTCTGCCCCCAGCCCACTGCTGGGGCCACAGTCAGACTGGTGTGTGCCTTCTCTTCCCCTCTCCTAGGGGCGGGATTCACTGTGGGGTGGCGTGTCCCGTCTGGGCTACTTGCACTCTGCCAGGCTTGTGTTGCTGGGGATCTGGCGTATTAGCTGGGGTGGGTAGGCAAGGTGCACGGGGGGTGGAGGGGCAGGCTTAGCTCGCTTCTCCTTAGGTGATCCACTTCAGGAGGGGCCCTGTGGCAGCGGGAGGGAGTCAGATCCGCTGCCGGAGGTTTGGCTCCGCAGAAGCACAGAGTTGGGTGTTTGCGCAGAGCGAGCAAGTTCCCTGGCAGGAACTGGTTCCCTTTGGGATTTTGGCTGGGGGATGGGCGGGGGAGATGGCGCTGGCCCCTTTGTTCCCCGCCAAGCTGAGCTCTGCCGTCCGGGGGCTCAGCAGCTCTCCCTCCCTTTGTCCTCCAGCCTTCCCGCTTTCCGAGCAGAGCTGTTAACTTATGACCTCCCAGATGCTAAGTCACGCTTGCTGTCGGAACACAGTCTGTCCGGCCCCTCCGCTTTTGCCAGCCAGACTCGGGGGCTCTGCTTGGCCGGCGAGCCGCCTCTCCGCCCCGGCTCCCTCCCGCCAGTCCGTGGAGCGCGCACCGCCTCGCCGCCCTTCCTACCCTCTTCCGTGGGCCTCTCGTCTGCGCTTGACTCCGGAGACTCCGTTCTGCTAATCCTCTGGCGGTTTTCTGGGTTCTTTAGGCAGGTGTAGGTGGAATCTAAGTGATCGGCAGGACGCGCTGTGAGCCCCGCGTCCTCCTACGCCGCCATCTTCCGGAACCTTTCAATGCATTTTCAAGTTGGAAAGATTTTTCACTTATGACCTTTTCTCAAATTATTTCCCCTGCAAAAAAACCACAACCAACTCAGCACCTGAGGAAGTGAATTCCATTAATTACTCTTGTTTAGATACAAAATCAGTAGCTGGGAGGAAAATGGGAATTCAAAACCATATGGTTTTACTCAGTTAACAGCAGCGAGCAATTCCTGGATGAAGGGCCATATTTAAGAAACTTAAACAGTTGACAAATAGAGCGTGGTCTCTGAAGGTTTACATTGCCCAGTTGGAGAGAAATTTTTGCCATAGCTCTTTAGCCTGTGGCCATGTTTGAACCATGCACAAAATAGGAAAGATTTCCACGTGATATAAGTTGGTTGTCATTATCAAGAGTGGAATTCAACCTTTCTGTTTAAGTTATTTTTAAATCCAACTTCTTCAGTGACAAGGGATTGCCATCACTTTGCTACACATTAAAAAAATCCCATTACAAATTCCATTTAGTGAGAAAATCAGAATATCTCTGCTGAAAATTAATGTAAAATATTTTAATTATTGCAATAACAAACTTAGCCTCTTGCTAATAGCTGTGGAATCAAGGAAAAATCTGTTTTGCTGTGATGTACTAGGGTAAAAAATGATTATATATGTGTGTGTATTTTTATACATAAAATATTATGTCATTGTTTAAATCTCTTTCATTAGGACAAAAGCCCCATGAAAGTGGGGCACTTTGCCTATTTTGATTACTTCTGAATCCCCTGAGCAAAAAAAAATACCTGAAATATTAGTTGAATAAATGAATGGATGACATTACACACTTATATCCCTTTTGTTTAATTTACAAACAGGAAAAATGCTGTTACATAAAGTCACAGAGCTGTTGTAAAGATTACATTAGAATTTTTGTTTAAAAAGTTGTGTATTTAGGGGCACCTAGGTGGGTCAGATGGGTAAGAAGCTGACTCGTGATCTAGGCTCAGGTCATGGTCTCATGGTTCGTGGGATTGAGCCCCATGTTGAGCTCTGTGCTGACAGAGTGGAGCCTGCTTGGGATTCTCTATCCCTCTCTCTCTGCCCCTTACCTGTGTGTTTGTGTGTGTGTGTGTGTGTGTGTGTGTGCTCTGTCTCTTTCTCTCTCTAAAAATGAATGAATGAATGAACTTTAAAAATTGTATATTTAGACTTTACCAATAGTGGAAGTAAAGCTATGTGAAAAGTAAGGAATTCAATAACACTTAATTTGACCCCAAATCTAAAGAGGTTTGAGAAAAGTAGAGGATTTCTTTAAACCACCCTCAAATTCAAGCCCAAGTAATATACAGGTGAAATAGTTCTTTCCCTACTGTTTTTGGAACTATAGGTGGTCATCTTGCTGGCAACTAGTAGATGACATTGTTCTAAAACATTTTCTCTGCAGGCCCCCCAAAATCTTGACTTGGTGCACAGAACGGATGGGCAATGAGGGGAATCACCATTTACTGAGAACCTACCACATATCCAGCTTTACTAAGGATCTCATTTGTTTCCTATTTTGGCTTTATAATAATAGTTAATACTCATTGAGTACTTACTCTATGTAGGTACTTTACATGGATTAACTCAATAATTCCTCACACCAACCCAGGGAAGTATTTTTGCCACCTCCAATTGACAGAAAAGGATACCAAAGGCACACAGAAGTGAAATATGCTCTAAGCCACACAACTTGTAATTGGTGGGGCCAGTATTCAAATCCAGGTGGTGTGGATTCCAGAGTGCAGGTTTTAACCTGCCTCCCTAGAGGATAATTATTAGCTTTATTATTACATAGGAGCTAAGGTTTGATAAATCAAGTAACTTTCCAGAGGCACCTGTGTGGCTCAGTCGATTAAGTGTCTGACATCAGCTCAGGTCATGATCTCATGGTGTGTGGGTTTGAGCCCTGTGTTGGGGTCTCTGCTGTCAGTGTAGAGCCTGGAAACTGCTTCACATTCTGTGTCTCCCTCCTTCTCTACCCCTTTCCCATTCACACACACTCTCTCTCTCTCTCTCAAAAATAAATAACATTAAAAAATAAAATTAAAATAAAGTGACTTCCCAAGGTCATATTAAGAGAGCTATCTGGCTCCAAAGTTGAGGGTGCTTTAGTTTTCCTTATATTATTTTGCTTTAATCTCACCTCAATACATATAATAAATCTAGCAGCTAATGTTTATTGACTACTTTATGGAAGGCATTATTTTAAGTGTTTCACATGGATTATCTCATTGAATCTTCATAACAATTTAGGTGGTACTTTTTTAGTCCCTTTTACAGCAAAGATTGAGAGGGTCAAGTAATTTATAAAGGTGACATAGTAAGTTGGTGGAGTCAAGATTTAAAACCTGGTTTATTTGCCTAAAGAACTGAAGTCCTTAACCACTCTACCATACTACATGCCTAGAAAGATTGTCCCTATTCCCCAACAGGGCCTGTCCCTATTATTCATGCTGAAGTCAGGAGACAGAGTTGAGACTACTCTTACTCATTGTCTTGCTTGGTCGGCCAGATCTGAAAGGGGAATAAAGTTATGACAGGCTCCCTCCCAAAATTCAAATGATGTGAATATTGTACCCTTTGGACTCAGGCACGAACTACATGCTTACCATCAATTCAGACTTTGTCAAGAGGAATGAGACTGAAAAATAAACAAAGGGTTTTTTTTTAACACCTTTACTGAGAAACCATATATCATACAGCTCAGCAATTTAAAGTATACAAGTCAACGGTTTATGGTACATTCACAGAGTTGGGCAATTGTGATGACAATCTAATTTTAGAATATTTTTATCATCCCCAAAAGAAACTGTATGCCCATTAGCAATCGCGGCTGATTCACCCCAGCTCTTGAGCCCTTGGCAACCATTAACCTGCTTTCTGTCTTTATACATTTGCCAATTTTAGACACTTCATATCAGTGGAATCATACAACATGTGGTCTTTGGTGACTTACTTCACTTAACATGTTTTCAGGGGTTATCCCTGTTGCAGCATCAGTAATTCATCCCTTTTTATGGCTGAATAACATTCTGCTTTATGGCTAGACAAAAGTTTATCCATTCCTCAGTTGATGGAAATTTAGGTTGTTTCCACTTTTTGGCTCTTATGAGCCAAATGCTGTTTGAGCATTTGTATACATGTGGGTTTTTTTTAATGCCTGTTTTTTTTTTTCATACTAAGCTTTATCTTTTTAAAAAAGTTTTTATTGTTAATTCCGGTTAGTTAACATACAGTGTTATATTAGTTTCATGTGTACAATATAGTGATTCAACCCTTCCATACATCACCCGGTGCTCATCACAACAAGTGCACTCCTTAATCCCCATCACCTATTTCACCCATCCTCCCACTCATCTCCCCACTGGTAACCCTCAGTTTTTTCTAAGAGTATGTTTCTTGATTTGTCTCTCTCTCTTTTTTCCCTTGGCTCATTTGTTTTGTTTCTTAAATTCCACATATGAATGAAGTCACATGGTATTTATCTTTCGCTGATGGATTTATTTTGCTTAGCATTATACTCTCTAGTTCCTTCCATGTCATTTCAAATGGCAAGATTTCATTCCTTTTTATGGATTGTATATACATATTGTATATACATTGTATATACATATACCTCATCTTCTTTATCCATTCATTAGTCAATGGACATTGGGCTGCTTCCATAATTTGGCTATTGTAGCTAATGCTTCTATAAACATAGGGGTGCATGTATCCTTTTGAATTAGTGTTCTTGTATTCTTTGGGTAAATGCTTGGTAGCGCAATCCAGGGGTTACTGGATTGTAAGGTAGTTGTATTTTTTTAAATTTTTATTTAAATTCCATTAATATACAGGACACTTTGAGCATTTGTGTACATGTGGGTTTTTTTTAATGCCTGTTTTTTATTTTCATGCTAAGCTTTATCTTTTTAAAAAGTTTTTATTATAATTATAGTTAGTTAACATACAGTGTTATATTAGTTTCAGGTGTACAGTATAGTGATTCAACACTTGCATACAACACCCAGTACTCATCCCAGCAAGTGCACTCCTTAATCCTCCTCATCTATTTTTCCTACCCCCACCCACTTCCTCTCTGATAACCATCAGCTTGTTCTCTATAGTTAAGAATCTGTTAAGGGGCACCAGGATGGCTCAGTCAATTGAGCATCTGACTCTTGATTTCAGCTCAGGTCATGATCACAGGGTCATGGGATCGAGCTCTGCATCAGGCTCTGTGCTGAGCATGGAGCCTGCTTTAGATTCTCCCGCCCCCCTCTTTCTCTCTCCTTCTACTCTTCTCCCCCACTTGTGTTCTTTTCCTCTCTAAAATAAAAAAGTCTGTTTTTGGTTTGCCTCCTGCTATCTTTTTTTCCCCCCTTGGCTCACTTGTTTTGTTTTTTAAATTCCACATATGAGTAAAATCATACTGTATTTGTCTTTCTCTGACAGACTTATTTCACTTAGCATAATATACTCTAGCTCCATCTTCATCATTGAAAATGGAAAGATTTCATTCTTTTTTATGGCTGAGTAATCCATTTTATATATATACATATATATATATATACATATATATATATATATATATACACATACATACAATTATATATATAATATGTATATAATCCATTATATATGTATACCATATATATATCATAAAGTGTATATATATATACATATATATATATATCACTTCTTTATCCATTCTTCAATCAATGGATACTTGGGATACTTCAATATCTTGGCATTGTAAATAATGCTGCTATAAACATAGGGATGCATGTATCCCTTTGAATTAGTGTTTTTATATTTGGGTAAATACCTACTGGTGCAATTGCTGGATCATAGGGTAGTTGTATTTTTAACTTTTGAGGAACCTCCATATTGTTTTCCAGAGTGGCTGCATCAGTTTGCATTCCCACCAACAGTGCAACTGGGTTCCCCTTTCTCCACATCCTCACCAGCACCTCGTTTCTTGTATTGTTGATTTTAGCCATTCTTACAGTTGTGAGGTGATATTTCATTGTGTTTGATTTGTATTTCCCTGATAATCAGTGATGTTGAGCATATTTTCATGTGTCTGTTGGCCATCTGGATATCTTCTTTGGAAAAATATCTATTTATGTCTTCTGCCCATTTTAATTGGATTATTAATTTTTCTGGATGTTGAATTTTATACATTCTTTATACATTTTGGATACTAGCCCTTTAGTGCATATGTCACTTGGAAATATATTTTCCCATTCTGTAGGTTGCCTTTTAGGGTTTTTTTAAATAGTATTTTTGAGAGAGAGAGGGAGAGAGAGAGAGTGTGTGTGTGTGCAAGTGAGCAAGGGAGCGACAGAGAGAGGGAGAAAGAGAATCCCAAGCAGGCTCTGAGCTGTCAGCTCAGAGCCCAACATGGGTCTTGAACTCACAAACTGTGAGATCATGACCTGAGCAAAAAGCAAGAGTCGGATGCTTAACTGATGGAGCCACCCAGGTGCCCCAGCTTTTAGTTTTGTTGATTGTTTCCTTTGCTGTGAAGAAGCTTTTCATTTTTATGTAGACCAAATAGTTTAATTTTGCTTTTGTTTCCCTTGCTCAGGAGACATATCTAGAAAAAAGTTGCGGCTGATGGGGGGTGGGAGGGAGGGGAGGGTGGGTGATGGGTATTGAAGAGGGCATCTTTTGGGATGAGCACTGGGTGTTGTATGGAAACCAATTTGACAATAAATTTCATATATTTAAAAAATAAATAAATAAATCACCAAAAAAAAAGAAAAAAAAAAGAAAAGAAAAAAGTTGCTATCGCTGATGTCAAAGAGGTTACTGCATGAGTTGAACACTTGTTTTCAGTTCTGTTAGGTATATGTCTAGAAGAAGAATGCTAAACCACATGGAAACTCTGTATTTAACATTTTAAGGAACTGCCAAATTGTTTTCCAATGTGGCCACAACATTTTACATTCTGACCAGCAATGTAGGACTGTTTCAATTTCTCTGCATCCTCACCAACACTTGTTATTGTCTTTTTGATCATAGTGTATGAAGTGGTATCTCATTGTTTTGATTTGTATTTCCTCAGTGTTGAGCATCTTTGCCTATGTTTATTGCCCATTTACATTATTCTTTGTAGAAATGTCTATTCTGATTCTTTGCCCATTTTTTGGTTATTTTTATTATTGAGCTGTAACGGTTCTTTATATGTTATAGATAAAAGTCTAATATTAGATATATGATATGTAAATATTTTTCTGATTATATGGATTATATTTTCACTTTCTTGGTAGTATTGTTTGCAGCATAGTTTTTACTTTTAATGTACTCCAATTTATATTTTCTTTTGCCACTTGTGCTTCTGGAGTTCTAAGTAATCATTGCCTAACACAATATCAAGATGATTTACTCCCATGTTTTCTTTTTAGCGTTTTGTAATTCTTTTGTGAATGTAATTATTTAAATGTTTTATTATTTATTTATTTATTTATTTATTTTTGAGAGAGGGAATGTAAGCAGGGGAGAGGCAGAGAGAGAGAGAGGGAGACACAGAATCTGAAGCAGGCTCTAGGCTCTAAGCTGTCAGCACAGAGCCTGACATAGGGCTTGAACCCATGAACTGTGAGATCATGACCTTAGCCAAAGTCGGATGCCTAACCAAGTTACCCAGGTACCCCATGTAAATGTAATTCTTACATTTAGGTTTATAATCTCTTTTTAGTTGATTTTTGTGTGTTGTAAGGAAGGAGTCTAACTTCATTTTTTTCTATATGGATATCCAGTTGTCCCCCCCATCATTTGTTGAAAATCTATTCTTTATTTTTTATTGTCTTGGAACCATTATCAAAAATTAACTGATCATAAATATAGGGCTTATTTCTGTACTCTCAATGATATTCTATTTACATGTCTACCCTTGTATGTGTACCACACTGTCTTGATTACTGTAGCTTTGTAATAAGTTTTGAAATTGAGAAGTGTGAGTTCTCCAAGTTCTTTTTAAAGATTGTTTTGACTATTCTGGGTCCCTTGCAATTTCATATGAATTTTAGGTTTGGCTTTTCAATTTATGCAAAAAAGACAGCTAAGATTCTTTTAGATTGAATGTGTAGATCAATTTGGGGAGTATTGTTATCTAAAATAGATTTTAGTCTAAGTACTTTTTTAGATTTTAATTTTTTTCAACAATATTTTTGTAGTTTTCAGTATAAAATTGTTACATTTCTTTCATTAAATGTATTCCTGTTTTGTTCTTATTGATGCTATTGTAAGTGGAATTGTTTTATTTTTTATAATTAAAAAAAAGTTTATTCTGAGAGAGAAAGAGTGCACATGTGCTTGAGTGCATGAGTGAGGGAGAGGCAGACAGAGAGGAAGAGAGCATCCCAAGCAGGCTCTGTGCTGTCAGCATGAGGCTCCATCTCAGAACCATGAGATAATGACCTGAGCCAAAATCAAGACTTGGATGCTCAATGGACTGAGCCACCTAGGTGTCCCTATTTTCTTTTTATAATTTTTTAAATGGAATTGTTTTCTTAATTTTGTTTCCAAATTGTTGATTACTAGTGTGTAGAGACACAAGTGGTTTTATGTATCAAACCTGTATCCTCAATGTTGCTGAACTCATTTAGGCAGGTAGTTGGGAGCAGCATGAGAAGATCAAGAATATGCTTGGGAGTAGAAAAGAATGAATTGAATAAATCAGGACTAGAATATAAGGTTGTTACCATGTACTAAGTTTATGATAGGTTAGTGCTTCTCAGCCTTTAATATACATATAAATCCTCTGGGAATCTAGTTAAAATGCAGACTATTAGTGGGCATGGGGTGGAGCTGGGATTCTGCCTTTCTAATCATTTCTCAGTAGACAGCTGGTAACTTTCATTTATTAGTTTCAAGCCACAACTATGCAAGGTACATATTATTATTCCCATTTTACAGATAAAAAATGAACTCAAAAGTTGAAAAAATAACCCAGGTTCATATAATAAGTGGCAAAACCAGGATTTGAACACATTTCATTTTAATGCCAAAACTGGGCTCTTTCCACTCTACCACACTGGATACCTAGAATAGGAGATCAGTTGGAATTTAAACAATGTGTAGACTGAGGGAAAATGTATGCTTTTAAGTGTCAGAGTTGGTTCCTGGAGTGCATTTGGGTCTAAATGAGGTTATTTAGAGAGAGCTGGTCAGTGAGAACCTTGCTTTCCAGGTTGCGAAGAGGGAAGGTATAAGACTGGACTATTAGGTAGAAGATAGTAGAACTCAAGATTGGAGGAGGTGTAGAAGGTGTCTCAGCTCTCTGATTAGGCTAGACTCCAGAAGTGGACTCTGTATACTACTGAGGTCTATACTTGAGATTACACTTATTGTTGAGTCTTCCTGAATTCTGAATTATTTTACTGGGGATAATGAATGGTATAGCATCAATGCTATCCCCAATGGGCCAGGGTAAGAGTTTAGGGATGTGGGTAAGACTCTGGTCATACAGTTACATATGAAGGATTATTGATATGTGACCAAATTGTTTTCCAATATTTTTCAGCAGAATATTAGAGAATTTCCATCACTTCAGTCAAAACACGTGAGATAATTTCTTTTTTTTTTTGTCCTTAGCACCTTTTATTGAAGTATAACCCTTGATGACCATCTGGCAGACATATCAATGTCAGCCAAGAAGGGAATGGTGGAGGACACAATTGCAGAAACTATAAGATTCAGAAAAATAATAACATGGCATAGATGACCCCCAACAGTTGTACAACAAACACTGGTTCTTTATAGAAACTGTCCCCTGCCCCACCCCCCTCTAAAGATCTACTAATCTTCCAAGAATACAATAGTCTGTTAAAGAAATACTATTGGCATAGACAACTCCTTTGGCAAAGACAGTGGGAGTCACCAAGCTCCAGACAGGAGGGAGTGGCCGTAAATGTGCCCAGCTTCCTCCATCTGGGACTTGGTACTACTGACAGAGCAGCACCTTCAGGGAGATGGGGGGTTAAAGGTTATGGCTCTAGTGCCCAGGGCAGCTTTTTGACACGAGGTTAAATGGAAAACAGAACCTGACTCTGGCCTTGAAAAAAACTTTTTGTCTTTCACCCTCTCAGTTCCTCTGCTTCCAGTCTCTCCCTTTCTAGAGCTTTTAGTGTGTCTGCCTCTTTCTCTCAGATTCCCCTTGAGCATTTACCACTATACCCTGGCTGGGTCTGCAATTGGTGGGACTCAAGGAGACTCAATTATCTAGGTGGGGGTGGGGGAGCGAGAAGGGACAAGTGATAGTAACTCTTGTACTGATTCCTCTCTCTAGATCAACCTATTACCCACTGGGGCCTATATGAGTATCTGAAGAGAGACGGCAAAAATTAAGACCAGTAATTGTCTTTGGGGAAATCCCTTGGCCTGCCTTCCAAACTGCTTACTCCTGGCAGGCCTTGCAAGAGGGCTGAGCCCAGGAAATGAGAACAGGGGAGAGACACCACATCACAGCTCTGAAGCATTATGAGGCACGATGGCACTGCTGCCTCAGCAGCGCAGGGCATTAGTTCCCTTTTGGTACTTCACCTGTCTGCCAAGCTTCACTGATCAGTATAGGTTGGTGGTTATTATATTAAGTGTTTTAGAAACTACCCTTCTTCTGTGTGAAAGTGAGCAAGCATCCTTGTGTTCTTGTTTCAACTTTAATTTCAGGTGGGATAAGGGACAAAAATAATACAATCAATAGTACTTTTTTGTGTGAGAAATGTAATGTACAACCAATGTAACACTGACTAGAAAAACCCAGACCACGGTCATCATGCCCAGGCAAGTGACCACTCTTACCTCGGCCTGTGTTCCCAAAAAGCTATTCTGGCCCCAGAAAATCTTAGAATGATGGACTACATTGGCCTCACCCCCCAATATAGGATGTCTCAACTTACTCATTGTTTATCCTAGAGTCTGCTTAAGAAAAAAAAAAGATGGCAACCATAGCTTCTATTCATAGCACTCCCCCACCTTCCTCAAATGTGGCTTGGGTAAGCCTAGCCTTTTACGAGCCATCGGCCTTCCTGAATAGGGTAGACTTCTCCACTTGAGGGGAGAATGGCAGGTTGACATTTTAACAGTGGTTCTGAGAGCAGCAGTGTACTAAGAGCATACCCAGGGCCCCCCTCAGGACACCCTGCTGGCCAAGATTCTTCCATTGTTTCCAAATACAATGAAAAGGAAACAGAAGCTAGAGACCACTATTTGTAGCAGCAGCAAAGTTCTTTGGCAAATCCTTTGGTTGAATGAGGCATCCCTGCTGCTACAATTAACCTCTAAGGATCCTGAGGAACTCAGCAGTAACTAGAAGAGATGCCCAGGTTTGTTGGGCAGAGCTGTGCAGTATGAACCGTGGGTGCCAGTGAGCAAGGAATGGGGAATTGAGCTGGATAACAGGCCAGAGTTTGGCCGCAATTCCCTTCCTGCCATCACCCACCTGAGGGATTTTCCGGGACAGAAACTGGCTAGTGGTGTCAGGGAATTGGCAACAACAGCAGCATTAGTTGTTTGTGTGCCTAAGATCCTGGCTGGATCATAATTTGCTCTGGGGGGCTGGCCCTGGCTGGAGCTTCCAGCTACCATGACTTTCAGTTCCCTGAGTCAGGCCACAGGCTGAGAAAGCAATTGTGAGATAGAGGATCTCCTCCTGAGCTCACTTCTACCCATTTCCTTAGATGGGAGATAGTAGAAAAATGGGTGATGAACTTTTGTCAGTTTCAGATATCTTTGGTTTCGAGAAAAAATAAGTAAAAAACTGAAATCCATTGGGGAATGCTAAGCTTATGGTCATTGCTGACTTCAGTATAGGGCCAGGCCATAGTAAATTAAGTTTAAGGTGAGAACTCCTTTCTTAGACACTTGTAGTGTTTGGTGGGAAGAATTTAAGGCCTTGGCATTCCCTCATCTAGCCATGGTGAATCCAGGCTGATCTGCAGAACACGCTTTCCTTCTAGGATTCCTTTTCCCTTTCCACCTCCCCTCTTCTCACCTTATTAGTTACAAAAGGAAAAAATAAATCAAAAAATAAAAATAAATAAAATCAAAAGACCATTTAAAATACAACAAAGAACCCTTCATCCCAATAATGAAATGGGTATCCAGAAGTCAGCTTTAGTAGAGCTATTAATGGTCCATAGTGTGAAGCCCTTAGGGTAGGCACCGGTGACCACTGGCAATGAAAAGGCAAGATGGAACAGGAAGTGGTAAGCCAGAAGTATGAGGACAGGAGGAAGGCCACACTAGTTGGAGTAGGCCTCTTCCCCCTCAACCAGATGCTGGGGCCAGTGGGGGTGGATCCCATTTGTTTAAACCTAGCTTCGGCAGGGCACCTAGGGATTCCCGATCTTTGCTCACATTCTGTTTAGTGTAATTTCTCCTTCTGTGCTTCCCACTGTAAAGCTTAGGTGAGGCCCTTAAACTGGTGGGAAGTGATGCTCTCAAGACAGCCAGATCTCTGTGGGAAATGGCTGGGCTTTGAGCCTTGGGCAGAATGGAGCTGCACAGGCAGCTTCTCTCTGAGCCTTGAGAGGCTGATTGGGGCATGGGTGGGTGGTGAGTGCATGGTGTCTTTGCAGTCCTTGGACCAAGAAGAATGAAGGCACTTTGTTGGTTCTGTGTGTGGTGAGCACTTGCCTGTGCAAACCGTGGGAAGGGGAGTGTGGTTGTATGATCACCCTTTGCTGCAGGCAGCTCCTAGCTCTTGCATCTATTCCCTAGAGTAGAGGCTTGGGGGCCTCAGCAGGAACTCCTAGCTGGTTGGGAGCAATGCTAGGTAAGGGGCAGTGAGAGATGTACAAGGTAGAGGATATGGAACAAACTGCTAACTAAACTGCTATCTACTTGCTAACAAACTGCTAACGAAGACTGAAAGCACTTCCCGTTGTGGCTGGGCGGGGATGGTGTGACAGTCTGCTGGTGGAATTAGAAATTGCTGGGCCCCAGGAGTAGGCTCTCCCTGAGACATTTGAGCTGTTCTTCCCCAAGCTTGATTTTCTCTTCCAGCTCTCGCTGTTCGATGATGAGAGCAGATTTCATCTTCACAAAGTGCTGGTAATCTTGGAGCTGGTCCTGAGGCAGGTAGCGGGAGACCATGCCAAACACCAACTTCTCCCGGCGGTCCACATGCTCCTTCAGCTCCTTGGCATCTGCCAACTGCCCTGTCAGCTGCTGCTTCTTCTCTATCAGGACCAACTGGGGAATCAGATAGACCAATTAAGAGCCATCCCAGTTACTAGTCATCTCACTAACCCACTGCTCCACAGTGGAGCACAGCAGCTCCCCACTCTACTAACTGATCAGTCCTATATTTCCTGCCCTGAAGTCCACCTTCAGGCAAAAGCCCTTCTGTGCTATGGCAGGGGGAGGATAAACACAACAGTGATACTGGGCGGGGCTATATGCATTCACCTCTTTCCATCTCTAAGCTGTCTTTAATCCATGGACCACCCCTGGGGTTAGGGTGGGGGAAGGCTCTGACAAAGCCAGCTCAGACCCCTTCCACCTGGAGAATAGGTATCACTATGACAGTGCTTTCAAGATGGTATGTGTCTCTGTGTGGGTGTACATGTGTGAGTGTATGTGTCTGTGTGTGTATGCACATGCCTGAGTGCTTCTTATTGTGGATTCAAATTTGTATCCCAAACCACTTGTATATGGAAAGGTGATGTAGGTTTGGTTCTGGAATGTACACAGTATGGCCCAACCCATGAAAATGACAGACTCCCAATTTCAACTACTTGGTGAGACCTCTTCCTCTAACTCAGAGAGAAAGTGAGGTAAAATTGCTGCTGCTGCTACTACCACTACTAGTACTAGTACTAGTACTACTACTACCACCATTATTACCATCAATACCCCCACCACTATTCTACTACTATTACTACCACCATCAGTACCAATACCACTACTACTACTATCACTGCTATCACTACCAATGCCACTACCACCACCACTACTGCTATTATTACCACTATCACTGCCAATACGCACACCACTATTGCTACTACTACTATTACTACCACCATCAGTACAAATACCACTAATACTATTATTACCACTATTGCCATCAATACCACCACCGCCATTACTACTATTACTACCACTATCACTATCAATACCACCATCACTACTACTACTGTTACCACTACTACTGGCAGCTAGAACTGATTCAGTGTTTACCCTATTCCAGGACCTGTTTTAAGTAATTACTGTGGACTAATTTAATTCTCACAATCCTATGAGTTAGGTAATGTGTTCACCCCATTTTTGAAGAGACTGAGGTAGAGTACAGTTGAGTAAGCTGCCCATAGTCACATAGCTAATTATTGGTAGAGCCAGAATTGCAAGGCACTTAAAAGCCAGTGCCCGCACTCTTAACATTATGCTTTACTGTCTCCAAGACAAGCCAAACTTGAAAGAGGGGGCCCTGAGAAGAAACCAATGGCATTTACCTCCATCTATACCCCAGAGACCCCAACTCTACCTTCTCCTGGTTAGCTTCTGAATCAATGCTGTTGAGAGCATTCTCCACTCGGGCTAGTCGTCCAGAGAGTGACAGCAACAGGTTGACCACTTTGTCCAGGTCCCCGATAAACAAGCAGTATTTTTCAAACTCATTGGATTTACAGACAGCTTTCAGGTTGGCCTCCACCTCCTCCCCAAGGGCAGAATTGGCACTGATGTCCTCTAGCAGTCCTCGCTGGGCCTCCCGCAGGACCGACAGTTTTCTGCCAATGCTTTCAATAAGCTGTATCTAGGAGAAATAAACAGGAGAAGGCAAAGGATGAGAATGGGGACTGACAGAAACTGATCTGTGCTTGTAACCTCTGTTTTGGGATCCATGGAACAGATGGCAGGCTCTACCCATTACCAGAAACAAAGGAAACCCAAGCAAGTCATGAGCAATTCAAGTTTTTTGAATAGCCACCCTCCCTCTCATCTCTTCATATCTTGCAGGAGTCAGTCACCACCAAACTTCTTGGCATTAGATAAGTGATACCCATGGGCTAATTCTCATTTGCCAGATGTAACTTAATAAACACTTGCTGAGACTATTTTTTAATAGCTTAGTCTTGTTTAATTTATACTTACTGAAATCTGTATTTTCAAAATAAATTTGAACCAGCATATATGTATGTATATATCCCCCTACCCAACATCCCCACCAGCAACCTTCAGTTTGTTCTCTGTAGTTAAGAGTATCTTATGGTTTGCCTCCCTTTCTTTTTATCTTATTTTTCCTTCCCTTCCCCTATGTTCATCTGTTGTGTTTCTTAAATTCCACATATGAGTGAAATCATATGATATTTATCTTTCTCTGATTTATTTCACTTAAAATAATACACTATAGTTCCATCCACATTGTTGCAAATGGCAAGATTTCATCCTTTTTGAACACTGTACACACACACACACACACACACACACACACACACACACACCACATCTTCTTTATCCATTAGCCAGTCAATGGACATTTGTTTGGGTTCTCTCCATAATTTGACTATTGTTGATAGCACTGCTATAAACATTGGGGTGCGTGTGCCCCTTTGAATCAGCATTTTTGTATTCTTTGGATCAATACCTAGTAGTGCAAATGCTGGGTCATAGGGTAGTTCTATTTTTAACTTTTTGAGGAACCTCCACATTGTTTTCCAGAATGGCTGCACCAGTTTTCATTCCTACCAACAGTGTGAAAAGGATCCTCTTTCTCTGCATCCTCACCAACACCTGTTGTTGCCTGAGTTGTTAATGTTAGCCATTCTGACAGGTGTGAGGTGGTATCTCACTGGAGTTTTGATTTATATTTCCCTGATGATGAGTGATGTTGAGCATCTTTTCATGTGTCTGTTAGCCACCTGGATGTCTTCTTTGGAAAAGAGACTATTTAATAAACAGGAACTGGAATGCTTGTGAGAGCATAGGTTGGAAAAGTATTGTCAAATATTTGCCTATGGCTTCATTCTTTCCCCTTCAATCCACTGAAGTACCTCTGGTGTGTATGACACTGTGCCGGATCTTCCTTCCCTCCCTCCATTTGGCCTCTGAGGCCTTTTGGTTAAGACTGTGAGTTCTGAAGTCCCAATGACTTCAGCTTGGACTACTAGCTCTGCCAACTTCCTGGCTGTGTGACATGTGTGAATGTCTCATGGTGTTTTACTTTTTTTATCTGCAGAGTGGGTACAAATTGTAATAACCACTTCGCTGAACTGTAATAAGGACTGAACGACATGATGCATGCAAAGGACTTAACATGGACTAAGTGTTTAATCAAGGCTGGCTGCTATTGTTATTATGCAGTCTGACCCTGCCCTACCATTCCAATCTCAGGGCTCCAAAACTTTCATGATTAGCTTCTCGTTCTCCTCTGTGTTCACCACACTCACCCTGGTGTTCCTGATTTGCATTATGCAGTTCTACCTGCTCTCAATCTCTTCCTTCACTTTGGCTATTCCCATTCTTTCTTCAGAGCCCAGCTTTGCTCCCACCCTCCCTCATGGAAGCTTCTGCTTCCCTTAATGAGTCTTTCTTTTCTGAACTCTCCTGCCTTTCAGAAATAGGACCTATAGTGTAATTTGAAGTGGCTCATTCCCTGTTTCATGTGGGTACGTCTGATCCCTCTCCTATTGATGGTAAGTTTCTTAAGGGAAGCACTGCCTGTGTCTTCTGATTTGTCTTCCCTGTAGGTATAACCAGTTCTGGAACTCCACTCCCAGGAAGGTAGTGTGGTAGAGTGGATGCTGCTGCTGCTGCTGCTGCTATTGTTATTATTATTATTACCAGGCACTCTGAGATAATAGATGATTGTCTACTGCAAAGTCCTAACGAGAATTGACCTGCCCCAGCAGATCAAGCATCGCATCATGGTTAAGAGCATGAACTCTAGTGCAAGAACTACTTGGGCTTGAACCCTAGTTCTGCCACAAAGCACTGGTGTGACCTTGAGCAAATTACTCAACCTTTCTGTGACTCAATTTCCCCATCTAATTTTTTTAATGTTTATTCATTTTTTAGAGACAGAGAGAGAGAGAGGGAGTGAGAAAGAGAGTGAGAGAGGGAGAGAGAGAGAGAGAGCATGAGCAGGGGAAGGGCAGAGAGAGAGGGAGACACAGAATCTGAAACAGGCTCCAAGCTCTGAGCTGTCAGCATAGAGCCCGACACAGGGCTTGAACTCACAAACCACAAGATCATGACCTGAGTTGGAGTCAGGCTCAACAGACTGAGTCACCCAGGTGCCCCTCAATTTCCCCATCTAAAAAAATAGGACAACAATAGCACCTACCTCATAGTATTGTTCTAATACAGGTTACATGCTTACAATAGTATTCTGTATCTTGTATGTATATACTGAAGTCTGCTTCAGTGCTTGTTTTATTATTATTCCTGCCCATGTACTCTGGGACCATACATAGGTTTGTAGTTTTCTAGCATGTGCTCCTTTCTAGTAGGTTATTTAGATATGTCCAAGGTGACCAAGACCAAGAGAGCCTGATCTGGGTCCAGGGCCTATTATCATATTTCAGAACTGGCCAAAGGTCAGGAGATCACCATGATCTTAAATCTAAAGTGTCATAGGTTTACATTTAGGGGAAATTCTAAAACCTACTAGGAATTAGGAATCAATGATAGAAACAAAGCAACACAATTAGATACCAAAGACTCCCAGTTATATACCTACCCTCTGCTCTCCCAAACAAAAGTCAGTGCCAGGGTCAAGGGAGGGGTGGGGGCCAAACGGTCAACTTGGAAAATCACCTACCCATCCCAGCTCTTCAGTTCCCAAGATCTAGAAGGATGCAAGAAAAGAGAGCCCTTTGTTTCTTGGCACCTGGGCTTTGCAACCTGAACTTCAACCCTGGAGAAAGTGTACTGGATAGATCTGAGGAGTCATCACAGACCCTGTTTGAGTTGAGTTGCTTTTCTAGGATATTGCAAATAGGTGACCTTCTTCACCTGTCCTCAGAGACAAAAACTGTCCTAGCCGCCCCTCCCCCTCATCCCCCCCCCCCCCGCCCCACCCTGATAATCACTTCAAATCACTATCTGCTGTTCTGTCCTTTGACATTTCTGATCATTTTTCTCTTTTCCTGGTCAGACTCTTATTAGGTTTGCTCCTAAAGAAAGGTCCTGAGTAAGCTGGGAGCAGCCTTGCCATGCTCAGGGAACACGGGATCCAAGGAGGTAGGCATCTGGATCAATAAAACTTTGATACCACCATGATTTCAATTACTTCCCTGACATTTTGCTTTGAAAGTGGTGGGGGTGTCTCTTGCAAATGGCCTTCAGTTTTCCTACAGGTCATATCCTGAATGAAAATTATGGGCAGAGGAGCAGTTTATGTTGAGTTCAGTTGTCCACAAAGTGGTAAATTGGGCCTTTGGGGTTGCCATGGAAATCCTATTTGCTTATGAAATAAAATGAATAAGTACAGGGAGGGCAAAGTGATTCCAGGAATTTGATTAGAAAACCAGCCTAGCATAACACTCTCCAGTTCCATCCATGTGAAATAAGCCATACAGAGAAAGACAGATACCATATGGTTTCACTCTTATGTGGATCCTGAGAAACTTAACAGAAACCCATGGGGGAGGGGAAGGGAAAAAAAAAAGAGGTTAGAGTGGAAGAGAGCCAAAGCATAAGAGACTCTTAAAAACTGAGAACAAACTGAGGGTTGATGGGGGGTGGGAGGGAGGGGGAGTGGGTGATGGGTATTGAGGAGGGCACCTTTTGGGATGAGCACTGGGTGTTGTATGGAAACAAATTTGACAATAAACTTCATATATTGAAAAAAAAGAAGAAAAAAAGAAAACCAGCCTAGTGATGCTTAGAGGAAGAATGGGTAGGCTTCAGAACAACATAATTTCTGTTGATCATTCTAGTGCTTTTAAGAAATTATTGATTATTCTTGCAAATAAATACTAAAGTTTACCAGGCCATAATTTCTCCTTCTCTTGCTTAGTCAATCTATTTCATCTCCCAGAAAGTTACAGAGAATACAGTCAGTGGCTGGATTGGTTAGAACTCATTGGCAAAAACTCTGATGTGCCACGGGAGGTGAGTTACTTGCAAGGCTGGCTTATTTCAGAGGGGGATGTCATGATACAGTAGAAAGTGAGACAGTCTTGACTTCAAGTCCTAGATCTACCACTTAGTCTGTAACCCTGGGCAACCTAATCCTCTCAACCAGTAAAAAGGGGATCGTTGTCGAATTATTTTAAAGATTCAAGAGACACAGTGATGATGATTATGATTTCTACTACTATTATTACTAGTATTTGCTGGGTCAAAAGGAGACTGGAGAAACATTTCTGAGAAACACAGAGAAGCTATTTTATTTCCATACTGAAAATATGGGAATATACCAAGTTGTTCTGGAGAAGCGTAGAGGACAGGTCAACTTCCAGATACTTAAACTAAATGCTGAAAATCTAAGTCATATCAAAAAAATGTCACCTTTTTTTGAGCCAGTTCATGGTCAACTTCTTCCTCTCCCAGGCCAGTCTCTGCCATCTCAGGTTGGTCTTTCAACTTGTTCAACAGCTCTGCCTTGGCCACCGAAATATTGTAATAAGCTGAGTAAGAGGTGGGGATCCCTGGGGCCCCTGGAGGAGGTAAGAAGTGCTGAAACTCTTGTCTGTGGAAACAAAGAATGACCATTTGAGCACTTCTGCTGAGAGGCTCTTGACCTTTCTGCTTCTTGATTTCCCCATCTGTAAAAATGGGACCCTGCTTCACCAATGGAGCTATGAAATAAGGAAATAATGGACCAGGAAGCACTGTTGACATGTAAACAGGCCACATGAAGATTACCTAGAAGCCAAGTCAAGGCCAACTTTGAGAACTTGGGAGGCTATTTCTATGCCCCTGACTATCATAGGTAGGGGGACTTCTTTAGAGATGATTTGGTTTGTTCATCACCCTACTAAGATCCAGAAAAACTGGCAGGTCCCCAAAGTTCTGGGCTTCTGATCTTCCATGATGCCCCTGGGTTTATGGCCCCAGTGTATGAATCCCCAGGGAAGGAGGCAGTGATAGGGATATGGCTGAGACCTTACCTCTTCATCCTCCAAGACTGCTGACCTCCCTCCTACCCATCCCAGATCCCTGCCTGCTTCTGCTCTATCTAGTCAGCTTGCTTACAAAAGCACCCTGTGGCTTTCCTGGACACTCTCATTATTTCTTCTTTCCTGATGGTGCCACTCCTGCTTGAAATGGCCCCTCCACTGCAGATCTCCCACAGCAAAGAGGTCACCCATGACCTCAGCAGTGGTCACCATGTTGGAGGCCGGGGTTAAGACCTGTGCCAGGGACTTGTCACGGCCTACCACATATCTCATGAGCTCTTCTGAGACTGCCTGTGAGGCAGGCCTTCGGCCTGGGAAGGGATAGGATCTCTCCACTTCTGGCATATCCCCAGTGGCCCCAGTCTCCTCCATGGTTGCAGAATGAAATGGGGAAAAAATGGGACCAGTGGCACCCAGGGGCTTGACAAGTGGAATGGCAGACCCTGTTGTCTTGGATTCACTGAAGCCCATGGGACTGAGGTGCTGCTTCTCAGAGCTCCAGCCCATGAAAGAGAACTGCTCCTCAGGAAAGAAGTAGCTCTGGCTCCATGCTGGCTTGGGTTTGGACTCTTCTGCCATCAAGGCTTCTGGTCTGGTGTGAGGAAGGAAATAGAAAAGCTTCAATGTCAGGTTTCAGTGATGGAAGGGCAATAATTCCACCCATGGTTTATGTGAGAAGGAGGCCAACACCCCAGTATATTCTTGTTGTCTACCAGCCACCCCTACCCTCCACCTGCCTGTGTCACTGCCCCTTTGCTAACCTCTAGTTGAAAGGAAAAATAGAAGTAACTCATTAGTCATTTTTGCAGCTACTTGCAGCTCTTAGATAAAGGTCAAAAATAATGGTTAAAGGGCTCCACAGCTATTTACTGATTCATGCTATGCTGTCTTCTAATTCATCACACAAAAGAAACTTGGGCATGCCAATATTCCTCATCTGAGGTATTCATTTTACATGTAGGTTTTTAAGCTAATAACACTAATAGACGAGCAATACTAGCTAATATTCACATAGTGCTTACCATGCCCTGGAAGCTGTCTTAAGATGTGTGTGTGTGTGTGTGTGTGTGTGTGTGTGTAGATATATCTATAAAATGTAATGCTCATGACAACCATTTTATAGATAAGGAACATGAGAACTGAGAGGGAAAGTGAGTTCACCAATGTCACCAGCCAGTAAATGACAGATCCAGGATTTAGACCTAGGTAAGCTAACTCCAGAATCTATGTTTTTAGACATAATGCTATATTGCCAAAGGGACAACTTGATATAATATAAAACTTTGCATGTAAGGGCTTTTATGGCTGGACTATATCTATATTAACAGACAAGAGAACATTCTGGAGGGAATATGAATGTATGAACTTAGGGAATTCTTACTTATAAGAAAAATATATTTAGGGTATGTGTGAGAGTTCTGACTCAGAAGTTACTAAAAACACAGAATGAAGAGGAAAAAGGATGTGGCTGTATGCCAATTATATCTCAGTAAAACTGGAAATATATATATGTATATGTATTTTGATGCACCTGGGTGGCTCAGTCAGTTAAGCATCTGACTTCAGCTCAGGTCATGATCTCATGGTTCACTCTGCTGACAGCTCAGAGCCTGGAGCCTGTTTCAGATGGTGTGTCTCCCTCTCTCTGCCCCTCCCCCACTCATGCTCCATCTTGCTCTCACTCTCAAAAATAAACATTAAAAAATTTAAAAAAAAACACCTGGAAATATTTTTAAAAGGGTGTGCTAATTATAGACTGAGTTCACAGCAGACACAGCCCTGCACCATATTACAGTGTATCATATTAGGCACTATATGTCCTAGTGTTCCTTTCCTCATAATCTCCACTAATAGGGCAGAGGGTACAGGAAATCTTTGAGAACATATTCTGCAGTTGATAATGAACATTGAAGCAAAAATCAAATTCCTTCTGCAGAGCACTGAGAGGAAATGCATGGAGTTGAGGAAGCAAACTATACCTATACTTGAACCAGTTTTGAGACTTAAGCAACACTTGGAAATTTCACTAACCTGCTCCTACATGTATCATAGTGTTTTCTAACTGAATAGTAGGTGGGTTACAGAGACACTCTGGTTTGACTTGGCTGAAATTAGGATGTCTTTGGGGTTTTTTGCATTTTAGATTCAAAATATGTATCTACTCGTTCTAACACTTCTCCCTTACAAAGCCTTCTTTTTTAAAAAAAATTAATGTTTATTTATTCTTGAGAGAGAAAGAGAGAGCGCACAAGCAGGGGAGGGGCCTAGACAGGGAGACACAGAATCCAAAGCAGGCTCTAGCTCTGAGCTGTCAGCATAGAGCCCTACACGGGGCTTGAACTCATGGACCGCAACATCATGACCTGAGCCAAAGTTGGACGCTTAACCGACTGAGCCACCCAGGCACCCCAAAATCTTTTTTTAAATTTTTAAAATGCTTATTATTTTGAGAGAGAGAGAGAGAGAAGGAGAGAGCACAAACGGGGGAGGGGTGGAGACAGAGGGAGACAGAATCTGAAGCAGGATCCAGGCTCGAGCTGTCAGCACAGAGCCCAACGTGGGGCTGGAACTCATGGACCTCGAGATCATGACCTGAGCCGAAGTCCGACACTTAACTGACTGAGCCACCCAGGTGCCCCTCCCTTACAAAATCTTAAAGCCACTTCCTTCTGGTTAGAACTCTATGTTCTGCAAGAATCTGGAATAAGATCTCAAGGAGCCCAGAGATCCTATGAGGATGCAATGGGCACAGTGAACCAGACGGCCTGGGTTCTGGCTACCTGTGGTCTTCTGCAGGTTCCTTTAGCCACCTGTAATTCCTCATTCTAAAAGATGTAGCACACCAATGATATCTATTTCATAAGTTGGTTGTGAAGATTAAATCAATCAACACATAAAAGTGCTTACTTTAGAACAATGCTTGGCACATAGTAAGCAGGCCAAAAATATTAGCTATGTTGGGAATAATGCTGTTCCTTAAATCTAAATCATTCAAAGAAGCATCTGTAATTGATTTTTTGCAGCCACAAGCTAAAGCTGTGTGCAAACAAATGTTTCTCCTCGCATCCCAAAGTCATCAAAAGAAATAAATCTCTGGAACAAGTTACAAGATCTCTAGTAATAGCAGTTTCTTTCTCTCTGGCCAAGGGGCCAAGGTACATGAAGGAGGTACATGAAGGAGGAAGGACTAGGAGGCTGAAAGGGGCAAGTCTGGGGCCTGGAACTACTACCTCTTGTACACACTGCCCTACAGGGAACAAGAGGGCCTGGTAAAGGCTCAGCCTATTGCAAGAACAAGATCTCTCTGAGAAAGGCTGCCTAGAATAGCAAATTAAGCATAGGTTTTAGAGTAACAAAGATCTAACTTTGGAATCTTTGCTGTGCAATTCTGAGTTAGTCTCTTATCTTTCTTAGCTTTAGTTTCCTCATCTGTCAAATGGGAGTAATTAATGGCCCGCAGTCATATAAAATGACTACCAGTGTCTGGCACACAGCAAATGCTTAATACATGTTTGACCCTTCATTTTTCTGTTCTTTCTTCTGAAATGTTAAGTGCCTACTGTGTGCTAGGTCGCCTTCCCTTCTCCCTGCTGTGACCAGTAACAATCACAGTCACTTTCCACAAAATGTTTTCTAATTACGGTAAGAACGCTTCTGGCTAGATGGATAGCTTGAGAAGCAGGTGCTAGGGATCTGATAGATTCTCACAGTATCTAGGAGCCAGGCCCTGTAGTGTCTTACTGGTAGCACCTTATGCCAGAAAACTTCTCACTTAGCTCCAGATAGCCCAGATCTCAGTAAAGGATTTGTGTGTCAGTAAAAGACACGATAACAAGGTTCTTCTAAATGTTTTATTTATGTTTGAGAGAGCGTACAAGTGGGGGAGGTGCAGAGAGAGAGGGGGACAGAGGATCTGAAGTGCACTCTGCACTGACAGCACAGAGCCCGATGTAGGGCTTGAACTCACGAACCTCAAGATCATGACCCGAGCTGAAGTCAGATGCTCAACTGACTGAGCCACCCAGGTGCCCCAACAAGGTACTTCTTTTTTTTTAATGTTTTTATTTATTTTTGAAGGAGAGAGAGACAGAGCATGAGCCAGGGAGGAGCAGAGAGAGAGGGAGACATAGAATTTGAAGCAGGCTCCAGGCTCTGAGCTGCCAGCACAGAGCCTGACGCGGGGCTCGAACTCACAAACCGTGAGATCATGACCTGAGCCGAAGTTGGACGCTCAACCGACTGAGCCACCCAGGCGCCCCCCAACAAGGTACTTCTAATAGCAACAAATCTCAGGCAAGTACCTTCTATACAGGGATTTAAAGAAAGCACTTCTGGGATAGATACCAGGCCCCCCCACCCCCCACCCCCATCAGAGCATTGCTTGAGCTCTCAGCAGGATGACTGGCAGAACTGAGGCCCAAGCTCCTCTGCTTCGGAACCAAGCAGACAACCAGGTGCTACAGGGCATGCAGATGAGCACTGGCACAGGGAAGCCAACACGAGCAGTCCTGGGGCTAGACTACACTCCTGCTTTGGTCTCCCTGCCCAGGCAGCTCACCCAATCAACTACCACCTATTGCCCACTGAGGCAAATGCAAAGAGGCGGGGGGACAAGGGTGGGGGGAATAGAGAATGTGGAAGAGGAAAAGAGTGCCCTTACCTATTATAAGGAATAAGCAGGGCATAAAGGGCCCAACTCCAGGTATACCTTTGCTGCTGGGGGTGAGGGAAGAGCTTAGAAGCCCAGGCAGGGCCTAGAATGGAGGTAGGTCAGGTTGTGAGCTGGCCTCTTATTCTAGAGAGCAAGCAAAAGAAAAGGCAGAAAAGGGCCTGAGCCAGGCTTTTGGGAAATGCCATAAGGGAACAAGGGTTTATGCCTTCTGGCTCAGGGGTGCCTGGGTGGCTCAGTTTGTTGAACATCTGACTTTTGATTTCAGTTCAGGTAATGATCTCTCGGTTTGTTAGTTCGAGCCCCACATTGAGCTCTGCGCTGACAGTGCAGAGGCTGCTTGGGATCCTCTCTCTCCTTCTCTCTCTGCCCCTCCCTTGCTTTCTCTCTCAAAAATAAATAAACTAAAAAAAAAAAAGTAATGCCTTCTGGCTCACAAGCCTGAAACTGATGCATACCTTAAAGACAAACTGAGGAAAAATAGTGTATTTTGATAGTGATATTTAAGAACACCAGCAGCTACTATTTACTGAGTACCTACTATGAGCTACACGTGGGGCTCTCGGCTTTATACAGATTATCTTCATATTTACAACTGTGTAGAATAGGTATAATCATGCCCATTTTCCTGGTGAGAAAAATGAAGCTGGGAACAGTTTAATTCATTGATCAAAGGTCACACAGCCGGGAGGTGATATTGCAAACTCATGCTGCAGCCTCTTTGGGGACCTTTGTTTCATAAGCACTTACTTGGAGGAATCAGTGGTCTCCTTCTCTGATGTTCTCCAAAGGCCACCAATACCATAATAGCAAGGGGGCTGAGCCTTCTCAGGTTGAGAGCCCAAGTGTCCCCTTATTGGAGGCAGGAAATTGCTGGAATGGAGACCAAAGGACTCTTGCTCTGCTGAGAGGCTTTCTGATCCCTGCCTTGAATCCTCCAGGTGGCCAAAGCCCGGGGGTTGTGGCTGCTCCAGGACCTCTTCAGGATTGAGGGCACTGGTACCAGTGGTTTCTGAACTGAAATACTGGGGTGGCAGCTCCTCCTCCTCCTCCCCCTCCTCTTCTTCCTCTGCCCCTTCCTCCTCTTCCTCCTCTTCTTCCTCCTCTTCCTCCTCCTCCTTCTGCTGCTGTTGCTGCTGCTTCTGCTGCTGCTGGGCTGCACGGAAAAGCCTGTACTTCTCCCAGTTGGGAGGAGGAGGGCGAGGAGGAGGAAAGGCCTTCTTCCTGGCTCCCAGAGGATCCGGCTGGGTCTCAACCTTAGTAAAGAGCTCTCTCCTATGCTGCCTCCAGGCCAGGGAGCTCTGGGGCTCCAAGCTTATATGGCTTTCGGAGAAGGCACGGTTGCGCAGTGGGTGGGGCATGGAGGCCATGGAGCTCCCCTCCTCATAAACAGAAGTTTCCTCTGTTTTTTTTGAAGAGTGCTTGAAGTCTGCAAGGAGGTCAAGAGAAGAGACTGCTCGGTAGCTTGACAAGCCCAGTGCTGGGTTCTCAAGGCAAGGATCGAACGGAGTTGCCCACGAAAAGCTAGCCTTGGAATGAGCCATTTCTCTGCAAAACAGCAAGATGAGGATTGTGTAAAACAAGCAAGTTGCAGGTGGCCCCCTATTTTGGATAAAATCATTTGTGTAAAATTTACAACGGCCAAAAACAGATGCAAATATTCATAGTAGATGAAATAATAAGAATAGTAATACTAACACATAATATTGATAGCTAACACTTATTGAGTGTGTACTACGTGCCAGGTACTGTTTTAAGTGCTTTCCCAGTGTTAACTTAGTTAATACAATAACCCTAGGAGGTAGCTATTATTATCATCCCAATTTTACAGCCAGGAAAACTGAGGCATGGGCAGTTTAAGTAACTTGCTCAGGGTTGTAAAGCTAGTAAGTGGTAGAGCTGGGATTTGAACCTGGACAGTCTAACTCCAAAGTTGGATACATGCACTACGCCCACTCTGTAGCACTCAGATTGAATGTGCTGTGTACTGGGGCTTACAAATCTGGTTATCCTGTTATATTGTTTTTGTTTGCTTTGTTTTTAATCACAAAAATTTTAAATATTTAGAAACATACAGAGATTGCTATAATAAATATTCATGTTCCCACCTACTGCCCAGGATTAGCACATTTTATTAAAAAAAAATTTTTTTACATTTATTTATTTTTAAGAAACAGAGTGAGACAAAGCGTGAGCAGGGGAGGGGCAGAGAGAGAAGGAGACACAGAATCTGAAGCAGACTCCAGGCTTTGAGCAAGAGGTCAGCACAGAGCCTGATATGGGGCTTGAACCCACAAACCATGAGATCATGACCTGAGCCGAAGTCGGACGTTCAACCGACTGAGCCACCCAGGCACCCCGGATTAGCACATTTTAATACCATGCCATCTATACTTTATGATTTTTTTAAAGAAATGCTAATAGCCTTTGTTTCACTCCCCACTTCTATTCCCCTGATGCCTCTCCAGATGCAAGCTATATCATGAATATGACATGTTTTCTGTCCAAGCTTTTATATTAGCACCAAAAAATATCAAGCAGGAAATTTACAAATGCTTGCTACTTGGGGTTTAGAATAGATCCTCCTAATGCAATTCTCCTCAGAATTCTCAACAGGAATTTTTAACAACAGCATTTTTTATTAACCTGCAAAATAAAGTAAGATATAATATTAAAAAGTATTTTGCTACAGAAGAAATGAGGGTAAGGGATTAAGCATGTTATAAAGCAATTATAATTAAAACAGTGTGTTACTGATTAATATAACAGAATGAAAACTCCAGAAACATATCAAGCTATCTATAAAAACATCATCTATAATTCACCTTCCATAACAAGGAGATAAAAAATGATATTAAAAAAATGTTTTGAGATAACTGCAGAGCAGTGACATTTAGAGCTGTACCTTCTATTATATACCAAAATAAATTGCAGCTTCAAGAGTTAAGGGTGTGTGTGTGTGTGTGTGTGTGTATTTTAATAGATATATGTGTATACATGTATATATAGTATATGTTTATAAGAAAAAAACACTGAGAAAATTAAAAAGACTATCACTTGTGGGGCGCCTGGGTGGCGCAGTCGGTTAAGCGTCCGACTTCAGCCAGGTCACGATCTCGCGGTCCGTGAGTTCGAGCCCCGCGTCAGGCTCTGGGCTGATGGCTCGGAGCCTGGAGCCTGTTTCCGATTCTGTGTCTCCCTCTCTCTCTCTGCCCCTCCCCCGTTCATGCTCTGTCTCTCTCTGTCCCAAAAATAAATTAAAAACGTTGAAAAAAAAAATAAAAAAAAATAAAAAAATAAAAAGACTATCACTTGTGAGGCAAAATGAGATTCTTATAAGCAATAGAAAAAATATTTAAAGAAAGAAGTACAGGTTTATTTAAATATATACAAAAATATGCATAAAAAGGCAAACTTCTGTCTAATAAAGAGTGACCAAAGTCAAAGGACATCTCTTTAGGCTCAGAGTATAAAGAGTTAAGCCCTCTATACCAGAAGATCTGGGCTTCCTGCTGTAGCCTGTGAGCAATCAGCATCATGCTAAGTAAGTACTGCTTAGTGACAGGAAATTCCAGCAGTTTAATTAAATCATCAGACAGAATACCCATTCAATAGTCATGTTGAAAACCGAGAATATTTCTTTAAGAAATAATAATATACATAATGATAGCCAAGCTCAGATAGAATGAAGAACAAAATCTCTTTCACTTAGCTCATCTCCAGTCCCCATCCTGGCTAGCTCATCACTCACATGGATCAGAAATTCACATCCATAATCTCATTTGGGCCTTTGGCCACCTATAGTTCCTTAGGATTATAACAACTCCTTGTGTGCAAACTGTTCCACCTGGCATTTCCTCCATCAGGAAACAAACAAACATGATGGTTATTGTAAAGTAAAAGGATGACAAATGCTATAAGCAGAGGCCTTTCCTGACCACCTTATCTAAAATAGAGATGACTTATCCTTAATTATCCTTTTTCTGTTTTGTTCTTTCTCAGTACATACATCCCCACCTAATATTATATCACATATCTAATTTTACTTGTTTATTTTGTGCTCTACTAACTAAAATGTAAGCTCCATGAGAGCAGAGATCTTGTGTGTCTAATTTATCTAGTACCTAGTGCCTGGTACACAGTGGGTATTTAATAAATATTTGCTTAATAAATAAATTAATGAACAGAAATACCATATTATCCAGTAATTCCACTACTGGGTATTTAGCCAAAGAAAATGAAAACACTAGTTTGAAAAGATATACGTACCTCTATACATTCACTGCAGCATTATTTACAATAGCCAAGTTATAGAAGCAAGCCAAGTGTCATCAATAGATGAATGGATAAAGAAAACAGATAAAAGGATAAAGAAGATGAATGGATAAAAAAGATGGTATGTGTACACACACACACACACACACACACAGAGGAATTGTACACAGCCATAAAAAAGGATGAGATCTTGCCATTTGCAACAAGATGGACCTAGAGGGTATTATGCTAAGTAAACTAAGTCATATAGAGAAAGATAAATATCATATGATTTTCTTCATATGTGGAATCTAAAAAACAAAGCAAACAAACAAAAAGCAGGAATGGACCCATAAATATAGAAAACAACCTGATGGTTGCCAGAAGGGTGCAGGTGAGGGTGGGGGTGAGCTTGATGGGCAAAATTGGTAAAGGGAAATGGGAGATACAGGCTTCCAGTTACCTTTGTGAGCATAGCATAATGTATAGACTTCTCAAATCACCATGTTGTACACCTGAAGCTAATGTAACATTGTGTATCTACTATAATTCAATAAAAAAATAAATGAATTCATGCCAAAAATAAAAAAAAAACAACAGCCATGATATTCATAGCATAAAAAAGTTGAATTAAAGGCAAAAATCAACAAATAAGACAAAGAAGGGTGCTATAAATTAGTGGTTAGAATGCATGATTAAGATCTAACTACTCTAAATCTTTATGTATCAAATAACATAGCATCACAATTCAGAAAGCAAAATCCATAGGAAATGCAAAGGCAGAAAAAAGGAGAAATAAACTATGAGACTGTTTCAGCTGATGACAGACATGACAGTCAAAACAAAGATAATGGGAACATTTCAACTTCTCTATTTTCAAGGGTCCATTTAACCTTTTTAAAATTGACTACATATTAAGCCAAAAAGTGAAATAAGTACAAACTATAGCACCTACTCATAACACAACAACACTAGAAATTAGTAACAAAAATGAGAAAATTTTCTATGTATTTCTAGTACATAGAAAATAAAAGGGAAAAAATATTCTCCTTTCTAGTCAAAGAAGAGCTCTAATCTGAAATTGTAGAATACCTAGAAAATAACAACAAGGAAAATATCAGAAACTAGAGAATATGACCAATTAAAGCAGTAGTCAAAGGAAAATCTGAAGCCTTTGATGCTTACATTAATAAATAAGAATAAATTAAAATCACTGAATTAAGCATTGAGCAAAAGAATCAAGAAAACAGCCACAAAAATCAACCCAAACAAAGCAGAAAGAGAACTGATGGCAGAAATTAACATACTTGGATATAAATGATAGAATTAATAATTAAAGCCAAAAGCTACTTCTTCAAAAGAAAACATAAAACAATAAAAAAGATAAACCACTTGCCAATCTAATTAAAACCCTAAACACACAAAATTAGAAATGGAGAAATAACCACAGTTACAGAGTAAATGAAAAGAATAGGAGAATAATTTGCTCTACTCTATGAAAAGAAATTTGAAAACTTAGAATGGTTTTCTAGGAAAACAAAAATTACCAAAACCAATTGCCAAAGAATGGGGGTATCTAAACCCACCTGTTAACCATTGGAAAAAATGTTGATAAATTTGACAAAAAAGCACACTCACATGGTCTTGCATTAATTCTATCAACCTTCAAGGAACAGACAACCTCAATACTATTTATACTTCCTAGACTCTAGAATCTATTGAGGGAGAAGAAAAGAATCCTGTGTAATGTCAATACCCAAACTCAACAACTAGAACATACATAATGAAAAACTAGAAACCATTTTCACCTAAGAATATGAATGCAAAATCCTCACCATTTTTTTCTATTTAAAAACATAAATATTAGGACATTAGTACATATCAGGAATTTATTTATAAACTACCAACATATATTGAAAGTGCATGCTCAAAAAATTCTTTCTGAAAAGGGTGCATGATCCAGACAGTTGGAAAACACCAGTCTGGAACAGTTGTTCCTAATCAACGTGGCTCCTGATCGAAATTACCTGGAGAGGTTGTTTAAAATGCAAATTCACAGCCCCTCCCCGCCAAATTTGGACTGAGTACCTCTGTGGTGGCGCATAGGAACCTGCCTTTTTAACAACTGCCCCAAGGGATTCTAATACAAGTGGTTCAGGGACCACACTGTGGAAACAAAGTTCCAGGGTGAAAAGGATGGGAGTGCCGTGGTCTGGGGTGGAGGTTTGGGGGCAGAGTTATTTGTTACAGTTAGGTTGGTTTCCAATCTATACAGCCTGACTTCCGTCTCTCACCACACACATTCCCACATCCTTTCCCTGCCTCTCTCCCCCTTCTCCACCTTCATTTCCAATCTAGATCTTATGAAATGCAGGTGGTGGCAGCCACATCTCCAAAGGCTCCTGCTGGGCCTATGTCCTGCAGCTGTGGTAAGAATCCTGCTGCATGATAGTACTCAAATTTACCACTCTTTCCTTTTCCCTCGCAAGGGCACAGGAAAGGCAATAGAGCAGAGTGGAAAGAACAGTGTCAGAAAGACTTGGGTCTGAGTTCCAGTAAAAATTTAAAATCTGGCTCCATAACACAGAAGCTGCATGACCTTGAGCACAGTAATTTATCTCAGTTTCAGTAAAATATTTATCTTGCAAAGCTGCTGTCAGGATTAACTATATAAAAAGGACCTAGAAATGATGCTGGGCACATGGAAAGATGATTAATAATAACAGAACTATGTTTATTGTTAGAACAAAGTCCCTAACTCAGGGCCACAGCATATTGTTGTGCAAGTCGTGCAGTGTACTACCTTCACTGCTGTGTGTTTCAGCCTTTTTCCTCATTCTCATCAAAGGAATTGGACTGCAAGGTCCCCTGGTTAATGTTTAGCCCTGATCAATAGCCAAGAAACCAGGAGATCTTGGGTCTCAGCTCAGCCACATGTCTGCCTAGCCAGGAGGCCCTCACCAACCAAGGATTTTAACCCGAGGCTCATTCACTCACTGTTCTCATCTACTAAAAACGGACATATAATAAAAGGCAAGTTGAGGCTTAAGAGCAGTGTGAAAATCAAAAGGATTAGATATTCTAAGTTATCTTGTTTGGGCACCCATTGCTTATGTCAGCCTTACAGAATTTACCTATAGGTAGCCAACTCCAGAATCAGTTGGAAGAAACATACAGTGCCCTTCTAGACATTTGGTGTCCCAATTCTTGGCACTGTAACCTTATCTGGAGGCACTGGGCTCTGGCAAGGCAACTTGGAAATTTCTATTCTCTGCATCAATACTGATTTTAAAGGCACTCCCCTCTCCCTACTTACAGGGCCAGCATGAGCTTTGCAGAGTCACTTCTGACAGGGGAGCAGAAGTGGGAATGACTCCACAAAGGGAAAGAACCTTCAATGGAATCAGCTGGGTCAATGAGCACATATTCTGTGCAAGGTGACCAGATCAAAGGGGAGCAAAACCGATATAGCCCCTCCCTTCCAGGCACTACAGATGAAGCAGACTGGTGAACAGAAGGCTGCCATTGAAGTGTGTCAGGCTCAAAGAAGGATACTGGCCCCTAGAGGTCCTATTTTCAGCAGGCTCGAGCTGTCTATATGCACAGATATCTACATCTGTGCTTTGGGACCAAGTGGAGTGGAGTGAAGGATAAGGAGTTTCATGAAGGGAAAAAGAACTAGAGTTTCTTTCAAGTGTGTCTTAGGCACTGTTTCAAGCACTTTCATGTATGTACTTCTATTAGTCTTCCCATCAACCCATCAAAGTCGGTGCCATTATTGCCAGTTGGCAGATGAGAATCCCAAGGCTTAGAAGGAGTATATCATTTTCCCAGCTAGTAAGAAACAGTAGTGTCCAGACTGAAAATTGCCTTATCTGACTCCAAGGGACAATCCCATCGAATCAAGGACTCCTAAGGTGAGGCAAAAGGTACTTGCACAGCAGTCATCTCCAGGTGTCCATGGAGACATTAGCTCTTTCCATGGCATCATGAAAGCTAAGTGTAAGAAAGGGCATTGTTGACACCAGCAAGGAGACTACATCTCAAAAACAAAAGCAAGTTGCCTGCCAAGACCTGGGCTGTTCTTCTCTTTTCCTCTTGGCACAGGTTACCTTTTCTTCTGATGAATAGATTTGCCCGTTTTGTTAAAATCTTTCTTTCTTTTTTTTTTTTTTTTGAGCCTAATAATGACTGAAAATGAAACCCAGTATTTGCCGAGATTGAAAAATCTCCCCTGCCTCTTCCTCAGCTCTTCTGAAGTTTTCTTGTTTGGAAATTTTATTTTTAAACCCACCACAATAGCTTGGCATTCCAGGATCTCGGCAGCAAGGGCACACAGGTCAGCCCCTCTCCCCTTTCCCTTTCCTCAGCAGCCAAAAGATAAGGCTGCTCCAAGAGAAACAGCCACTCCCAGGTTATTGCTGAAGGAAATATTTGCAAGATCCAGGAAGTGAGACACAAGGAGGCTTGCACAGGGAGGGGAGAAGGGCCAAAGAGTTTGTTGTTGCCACCCTTCTCTGCCTCTGGCATCACAGAACTTAAAGTAAAGAACAACTCATCTGGAAATGACAAATGCAAGTAGCAAGACTCGTCCTGAACCTTCTACAGCCCCGCAGGGGGCTGTTGTAAAGTGTCCTTTGAAGACATCAGAGAAGTCATTGGATTATTGGGACTGTCCTGGGTAAAGACTAGCTCCCTTTCTCCAATGGCCCCAACTTCGAATTTTGAAGATGTCTTCCCATTACTTCTCTGGATTTTACATAGTGTCATGGACATGGTGGCAAGGGATGATAACAATCGGTCTTGTTTACTGAGAGTCCATCATGCATCAGGCACAGGGCTGGACAGCACACAGACCTGATTTCATTTAACTCTCAAGACATCTTCTGGAATAGGTTTTCTTTTGCCCATGTTAGAAATGAGGCTCAGAGAAGTTAAACAACGGGGTGAACACAAAGGGAATAGGGGCCAGGAGAAGTAACAGCTGAGGTCTGACTCTGATGCCCACACTTTTGCTAATAAAACATGCTGCCTCGCCAGGGTTCTGATAACCCTCTCAAGAGATTTAATAAAAGGCATTTTAGGAATAAATAAAACACTGTCAAGGGACCTGAATGGTCTGATATCCACGAGAACAATTCCGCTGAGGATCAGGCTGGCCAAGGCAATCAAGGTTCTATTCTCTGATATGCAGAGGTTCTGAAACTTGGGCATGCATCAGAGCCACCTAGAGGGCTTGTTCAAACACAGACTGCTGGGTTCTATCCCCAGAATGTCTGATTTAGTGAGTCTGGGGAAGGGTGGAAAATTTTTGTTTCTAACAATTTCCCAGATGATGATGGTACTGCTGGTCTGGGACCACACTTTGAGATCTACTGCTCTAATCATCATTACCTACCAGGTTCCCAACTCATCAGGTTATCTTAAGAGGTATAAAGCCATTTGGAAAAAAAAAAAAACTTCTCAAAACTAAATTCATTCAATTAACTATATATATATATATATATATATATATATATATATATATATACACCATCCATGTGACAACTGGGCTGAAGATTTACAAAATAAAATAATGGGAATACTGGAGGTCCAAAAAGTTCTGGGAATCCTGATGTTATTCAAGGAAATTTGGTGCCCAACCATGGTTAAGCAATGGATGGGTCAGGGAAAGAGAGGGAGTGTTGTCTATTTGAGTCCTCATGTATACCAGATGTTAATGTACTGAATTTTAAAGAATACAATGGGAAAGTTATAAAGAACATGATTCTATCTTGTTTAAAAGTTTAAAAGGCATTTTTGGGGCACCTGGGTGGCTCAGTCAGTTAAGCATCCAACTTCAGCTCAGATCATGATCTCGCGGTTCGTGAGTTCAAGCCCCACGTCAGGCTCTGTGCTGACAGCTCAGAGCCTGGAGCCTGCTTCAGAATCTATGTCTCCCTCTGTCTCTGCCCTTCCCCTGCTCATGCTCTCATGCTCTCTCTCTGTCTTTCTTTATTTCTCTCTATCTCAAAAATAAACATTTAAAAAATAAGAAATAAAAGACATTCTTGTTCAATTATTAATGAGAATTATTATTATGGAGTAGTTCTCTGGGATGCATGTATTTAACATTTAAGAGTAACCTTAAAAATTCAGGAAATGTAGTAACTGGTCATTTTGCAAAGGATATGAATTTGACTTCAAGGCATCACAATACTGGCTTATAGGACAAGTCACCAAAGAAAGGAGAGAGCCTAGTCAACAACTTGGCATTTCAATGTGGCTTGGTGGGTTTCTATTTGCCATTGAGGTACACAGGTGCAGTAACTGTGGCAGAGAGAAAATGTGCTTCTTTTGAATAATGGCACTGAAATGCAAATTATCTGCAAGTTAGTACTGGACACAGAAGTGATGGAAAGTTCTTAAGAAAGTGATGCTTCTCAGCTAGAAAATACAATGTTTATTTGTGGGGTTGGGGAGGTTCTATGTTGGGGTGGTAGTGACAGATTTGGAAATTCGCAAAGGTCTGGTGATGTACACCCTCAGAAACATCAAAGCTCTTACAGATTTAAATAAGCAGAAGTTTTGGTTGATGGAGAATTCTATCAAACTGAATTCTAGGTAACAGTGAGATCAAATGTGTTTAGTAAGTAATATTGTCTATCTGTCATTAGTATGTGGATCTTTCCAAAGTCTTTGATCTTTAACTTCCCAGGCCTAAATCAAACCAACCAGTTCTCTTCTTGAGATTTTCTTTTTCATTATAAAAATCCAGCAATTTGACATATACCCAAAAAACACCATGCACATTCAATTCCAGCTACTTACACTTTACCAGTTGCCTTTCTGAATTTTCTTTGTGTATGGCTACTATCAGATTCAACATGTGATTTAGGATTTAGCCCTTTTTTGGTTAATATTATTACAAATACTCATTTCTGTGCAAGACCCAATATTTGTACACCTGCCATTGTTAATGGCTATATTCTGTTCCACGATGATAATATATTAGCATGGTAAATGTTTTCTCCGATTATAAATAGCACTACTATGAATATATTTAAACAAATCATTTTTTCCTTTCTAGGTTATTCCCTTGGGGGTCTGCTGGGCCAAATAGTATGAACAAATAGCTTTATAACTTCTGTCACATATTTCTGATTGCCCTCCAGAAAAACTGAACCAACTTATACTGCTCCCAGAAACAGTTTCCCCACAGCCTTGTCAAGATAGTGTTTTGTAATTTCTATTGATCATTTCCATTAATTGTTGATAGTTTAATAAGCAAGTTGTGATATGTGGAAGTTGTTTTTGTTTGCATGTCTTTAATTGCTACTAAGCTTGTACTTTTCCATGCAGTGATTTTACTGCCTTTATGTTCTCACGTGTAAAGTGCCTGCCCAGTTTCCTTGCTCTTTTATGAAGCTGAATCTGAAAGCTGACTTTCTATATCTATATCCATTCTTTATATTGTTTGGACAGTCAACTGTTATCAGTGATGCTGGCCGCAGATATTTTCCTCATTCTGTTGTTCAGCTTTTTATTACATTTTGTTGTACAAAGGTCTCCCCCCCCCCCACTTTCATATATTTAAAATCATCCATCTTGTCTCTAATGGTATCCTCCATTTAACAGACACAAATTTATCTTCTATCTAAGCTGAAATAAATATGCTATCTCACTGTCTGCTTTTTGGAATTTACTACAGAGTAAAGTGTGTACTAGTTATCTAAGTTAATCATTCTTGGGTGCCTGGGTGGCTCAGTCAGTTAAGCATCCGACTTTGGCTCAGGTCATGATCTCATGGTCCATGACTTTGAGTCCCGTGGTGGGCTCTGTGCTGACAGCTCAGAGCCTGGAGCCTGCTTCAAATTGTGTGTCTCCCTCTCTCTCTGCCCCTCTCCCACTCGTGCTCTGTCTCTGTCTCTCAAAAATAAAATAAACGTTAAGAAATTTAATTATTCTCCATAATGATACCTACAATTCCAACATTAAAGAAAGAGTGATTCCTTTCCCCAGTTCAGGGATGTTTCCAGTGCTCTATATTCTTAGAATAGCTTGAATCTATTCCTAGAATCTTTAAAAAAAAACATTTCACTGTTTTCCTGTTTTCAACCCACTATCATATGGTTTTGATAATTGTCACTTTATGACAGGCTTTAAAATCTGATAGGGTAGGTCTACCATCATTGCCTTTTTAAATAAATGTATTCTTTGGTATTACTGCCTACTTGTTCTTTCAGATAAATTTCACTATGAATTTGGCAAGTTCTATAAAGTATCCCACAGTGACTCTAATCAGTAGTGCATTACATCTATATATTAACTTAGGGAGTGTTATAATCATTGCTATATTTAGTCTTCCCAAATTGAAGCAGAGTACAGCTATGCATTTATTCAGGTCTTTATTTCTCCCATTAGAGTTTTATAATTTTCCTTGGATAAGTTTTGTGTGCCCAGGATTAAATTAATACCCAGATATTTAAATTCCCTTTGTCACACTTTTGACAAATCCTTCCATGCCTCGGAAGACTGCATTCTTCTTAGATGCAAAGCCTTCCTGAAAAGTGTACTCTTCCTAATACAATGAGATTCAACTCTGAATTATCCATTTTCTTTCACTCAGTCAGCAAATAGGAAATGCTGTCCTATTTGGTTTGTGGTTTGATAAAAGGAAGGAAGAAAGCCCTAGGCTGAGAACTGAAACAACTGGGTAGTAGTCCAGTTTTGTTACGTACTTGCTTTATAATCCCAGAAGCAAAGGGCTTTGGAGTCAGATACCTGTTTGACCTTGGGAAAAGGACTTTAATCTATCTGTAAGTTCCCTTGTCTGTAAAATTGGGTCAATAAATGCTAACTATCTTGTAGGGTCATGATAAATAATGAATAATGAAAGGGAAATGCTTATAGCAGTGACTGACACATAAGAAACACTTAATAAACGTTAGCTATTATACCTTTTGTTGTCGTTGCTAATAATAGTATAATACTACCTTTCCTGAGTCTCAGCTTCCTTCAGTGAAATGGGAAAAAATAAGGCTTAACTGCATAGGGTTGTTGTGAGGATTAACTGTAAATGTAGCCATGTGTACAAAAACACTCTACACACTTTAAAGCTCTGTGCAAAGTGGTAAAATGGAAAAGATCACAGGAAGCAATTGTAGGTACAGAAAACCAAAAGAGATAATCTGGAAAATACTTTCTTTTGGCTTTTAAATACATAGCTTATGTATATAGCTTTTTCTCCCAGCAGAGCTACTCACCGCCGGTTTTCCCTCCTGCTAATATTATAATGCATTTGCATTCTCTGCACACAAACCAAATAACAGTGGAGGGATACAACCAAGAGTGTAACTACCTGGAATTAAAATTCATTGCAGGCTTCCAAGCAAAGAGAGTGGCTCAAGAATATACATTTGATTTTCCCACCTACACCCATCATTCCAATTGAGACAGAAACGACATAAGAAATGTTAAAAATTTGTGTTGTGGTGGTTGGAGGGGTAGGTGAGCGGAAACTCCATCAATATTTCTCTTCTTAAGTGTCATCTCTGCCCTTGACCTTCTCATCTTCCCTGAGGTCATAAACTGTCATCCGTCTTAAGAATCCATACTCTTTTTCCTTCCATTGACCTCTCTCTTCTGGTTTTAAATTTAAACCAGTCTCCCAGATCCTGACCAAACCTTCACTTAAACCAGTGGTTCTCATCAGTAGCTGGAATCAGAATCACTTGCAGGGCTGTTAAAACACAGACTGTGGGCCCCATCCCAGTTTCTGATTCAGTAGGTCTGAGTGGGGCCTTGGAATTTTCATCCCTAACAAATTCAGAGGAGATACTGAGGGTGTTGGTCCTAGGAACACATTCTGAGAACCACCAACTTAAACCTCATTGCTCTCTCTAATTACCACCCCATTTATCTCCTTCCTTTCCCTGGCCAACTTTTTCTTTTAGAGCATTTTGAAGTGTTCAAATTCTTCCTTTAAAATGTTTTTCAAATCACACGGTCACCCTAACACATATTCATTGTATTAAAATTAATGAAAGGAAACTGAAACCTTCCTACAGTGCTAGTGGAAATGTGAAATGGTACAGCCACTTTGAAAAACAGGCTGTTCCTTGGAAAGTTAATAGAATTACCATATGGCCCCCAAATTCCACTCCTAAGTATGAGAGAACTGAAAACATGTCCACACAGAAACTTGTACATGAATGGTCATGGCAGCATTATTCACAACAGCTAAAAAGTGAAAATAACACAAATGTCCACTAAATAGATAAGTGGATACATAAAAAGTGGTATATCCATACAGTGGACTATTATTTGGCAAAGAAAAGGCATGAAATACTGATACAGGCTACAACACAATGAACCATTATAGCACACGAAGTGAAAGAAGCCAGACACAAAAGCCCTCATATTGTATCATTCCATCTACTGGAAGTGTACAGTATAGGCAAATCCACAGGAACAGAAAGTAGATTTGTGGTTGCTTGAGGTTGATGGTGGGAATGGGGAGTGACTGTAAATGGGCACAGGGAATCTTTGTAGGGAGATGGATAGGTCTTAAAATTGGATTGTGGTGATGATTGCATAGCATCATAAATTTACCAAAGCTCACTGAATTCCACACTTAAAATAGGTGAATTTATGATGTGTAAAGCTCTATACATTTTTCTTCTATGAATACCCCTCACAGACCATCATGCCATCTACTTGCTATGCCCACTGCTTTACTAAGTTTGCTTTCTTGAAGGTCACTTGCGATTCCCAATCGTCAGAGCCAGTAGCGATTCTCTCTGTATCTTCTGTGATGGTGCACTGGCCAACCTCTTCTGCCACACCAGCTGCTTGCCCATTCAGTTTCCTTTACTGGTTCTTCTTCCTCATCCTACTCCCTGCCTGGATGATTGACAAACCTCCTGCAAAGAATCCACCTGTCTTCCTCACTAATTTCAAGTTCAACATATCTCAACTCAAGCTTATCTTCTGCACCAAGCTAGCTCCCCTCTCTCACCTGTCCCAGCTACTTCAATAACTTTCTCCAGGTCACCTAGGGCTCAGAGTGTTGTTGTTTTGCCCAGAGTTATTTTTGACTTATTACTTTTCTTTCCCAAATTCCAGTCACCAGTTCTCTCTACTCTTCCCTCAAAATGTGTCACTTATTTGTAAGCAAATCATTTGAACAATTCACTTGAGAAACAATGCAAATATTAAATAAACACACAAAAACATTTCAAACTAGAATAATCAAAGTAAGCCAATTAAAATTATAATAGGTGCCATTTATGCCCATTGCATTAGAAACATTTTCCACAGATGGCAAGATTTGGGGGAAATTGGTATCCTTATATATTGCTAATGGCAGTGTAAAATGCCTCCTGGGAAAACAATTTGGTGAAATCTATCAAGAACAAGAAGAATGTTCATATTGCTTCAACTAGTAATCACAACTCTAGATAATTATTTTTAATGAGATAATTCAAAATGAGAAAAAGGTTATAGCTACTCCAAATTTTTCTGCAGCATTACTTTATAATAGCAAGAAATTTGAAACAACCTAATTATCCAACAATTTGGGAATGATTAAGCAAATCACAGCACATTAAGCTGGTGAAATATGCAGCCATTAAAATTTATAACGATTGAGGAGGCCTGTATAGTAACATGAAAAATTGTTTGCTGAGTAATGCTTAGTGGGGAAAAAAAGAAGCCGGACACACAAAAATCGCATCTACATAGTTTTTATATAACTATGCCAAAAAAATCTCCATACCTATAGATAAAAGTTGGTAGGGAAATAAAAACAATCAGGGTGTTTGGGTGGTAGGAATAAGGCTACTTTTTCTTCTGTTTTTAATTTCCTGTAATTTTGTTTTCACAATAAACATCTCTGCGCCCCCCCCTCCAAAATATCACACATATTTATCTGTCTCTTCTGCTTCATTCCTACTGCACCTCCACCTTCCCAATCCAAGGCCCTCCTCTTCCATGCCTGGATCACTTACCCTAATTTTTCTTCCTTCAACCTATCTAGGCTACAAATGCAGCAAGGTTGCCTCAGTCCCACATTTATCACATCATTTACCTGATCGATAACCTGCAGTATCTTTCGTATTTGTGATACTATAATAGTTTTCAAGGCCTACCTATCCTGGTCCAATATTTCACTCTTCACCCCTTTCCTCTACTGTTACTGCTGCTGCTGCTCCCCGGTATTCCTCTTTATTATTACAACTAACATTTACCGAGGGTTTACTGTGCCAGGTTTTGTTCCAAATGCTTTGTACATATTTTCTAATTTAATCCTGGCAACAATCACCTGAGCTATGTACTCTTACCCCATTTCACAAATAAAGAAACTGATAGGGCAGAGAGAGGAAGAGCCACCCACTTGCCAAGGTTACACAAGCTAGAGAAAATAAGAATCTGGATTTGAACCCAGGCAGGCTGATTCCAAGGCCAGAACCGTTAACCCATGAAGTTTATTTCTCCAACATACTCTGCTTAGCTCCCCTGGGTTTTTCCTCCTGTAGGTCCCAGCCTTCAGTTTTCTTACCCTCCAGCAAACTTAAATAGAAAACAATTTATCATGTATTGGCTCCTTACCACGTGCCAGATACTTCTTGTTTAAACCATGTATTTGACACTTTTCATCTTACAACAACTCATCAGAGTAAGCAAAAGCTAAGTTTAAATCCTGGTTTGTCCCTTTGATAGCCATGAGACCTTCAGTAAACTACTATAACTTCTCTGAGCCTCACATCTTTCTCTGAGTCAGTGGTTCCCAAAGTGTGATCCCAGGACCAGCTGCATGAGCATCACCTGGGCAACCTTGTTAGAAATGCAGATTTTTACTTTTATTCCATACCTACTGAATCACAGTTTCTGGAAGGGGTTGGGGGGTAAGTGTAGGATCCACCTGTCTGTGTTTTAACAAGCCCTCCAGGTGTTTCTAAAGCACATTCAAGTTTGAAAGCCACTGTTCTAGTTATAATACATACCTGACAGGATCTTGGAAAATATAAAACATAACATAATATGTGTAACTTAGCTTGCAGCACATTGTTTTGTAAGTGGTAATTTATGATTATTGCTACTTAACTTTGTGTGGGTTAGTCTTCCTTGCTCAAGCTGTGGGTGGACAGGCATTGTGCTTCCTGATGCTCGCTCTCTAATACTCCCCTGCTTGCCTAGAAAAAGGCAGTGCGTACACTAGGTTTTGAATAAAGTCCTCTTACTTCACAGGCTGACTGGGAAGAGAACCATTTTGTAGAAGCACTGTAGTTGAGTCTAGTGTCTCTAAAGGTAGACCACCTGGGTCTAATCAACTTACTACACCTGTGGGATTTTAGGCAAGTGAATTTATCAGTTTCTTCTGCCAGAGAGACTAATAATAACTACCCCTTTAGGTTATGGTGATAGACACAGTTGACCTTTGAACAATGTGGGGGTTAGGGACACCAATCCCCACCCCCCATGCAGTTGGAAATCCATGTATAACTCTCGACTCCCCCAAAACTTAACTATTAACAGCCTACTGTTGACTGGCAGCCTTACTGATAACATAGTCAATGAGCTCATATTTTGTATGTCTTAGGTATCGTATGCTATATTCTTATGAGGAAGTAAGCTAGGGAAAAGAAAAATGTCATTAAGCAAATCATAAGTTGGGGGGGTGCACCAGGATGGCTCAGTCAGTTGATTTCAGCCCAGGTCACGATCTCATGGTTTGTGAGATTGAGCCCCATGTGGGTGTAGGACTCTGTGCTGACAGTGTGGAGCCTGCTTGGGATTCTCTCTCCGTTTCTCTTTGCCCCTCCCTCACTTGCTCTCTCTCAAAATAAATAAACATTTTGAAAAATCATTAAGGAGAGAAAATATATTTAAAGTACTGTATTGTATTCATTGGAAAAAAAATCCATGTATAAGCAAACCCATGCAGTTCAGACCTGTGTCATTCAAGGGTCAGCTGTAAATATTTGTAAAGTGCTTTGGTGCCTAGAATAGAGCAATGTGCTCAAGAGATGTTAGTTAGCATTATTATTTTTGTGTCATTTCACCCATTCAATGGTGGAGGAGGCTCTGTTTCCTCAGTTGGTAAGCCAACGGCAAATACCTCTTGAGGGACTTCTCTGTGTCAGGCGCTATGTTAGGCACAGAGGATAAGTCTCTGTGGTAAGAAGATAAGGCTGAGATGTGGTCTCCTCTCTCAAAGGTCTCAGTCTAATATGGGAAACTCAGCAGATCCACAGCAGGGAATCAGACCAGCCAGAGAGTTCCAAAGGCCTCAGACTTCTGAGACAGGATGCTGAGGGATCCTTTTGAAAGGTTTCCTTTGGGATCCTAATCGATGAAGTTGTAAGGGGAAAAGCATAAACTTTGGGGCCAGACAAACCTGGGTCCAAATTCTGGCTTCATCGCTTATTGGTTGTGTGACCTCATCTATAAAATATGTAATGAAATGAACTGTTGTGGGGAATAAATGAGATTATGGGTTAAAAAAGATCCAGTCCAGTGACTGACACTTAGTAGATTATTCAAAAATGTTGGGTTCCTCTCTTTTCTCATGGCCAACCAGAAACCTGATGGGTGCCCCATACTTTGGAGTCAAAAGAAAGCCAAAATTATTCCTGCATGTACCACCAAATCACAGGGGGTCAGAAGACCCGGGATTCTAGTCCACTTCCTTGGTGCTCTCTCCATTGGTGCCCCCACAGAGGCACAACTAAGGGCCTTCTTCCTCCTTCATTTCTAGAGTTTGAGTCAAAGAATCAATATAATTTCAGGGTATCTTGTATAATTTGACCCAGAGAAGAACTGGCTAAAAGAACATATCAAGGAATTTCATGAAAAAGAAGGCTGCCAGGCTGATTGATGGAGAGCAAACTGGAAAAACTAACTGTCCACTCCTTCTAGTCACCTATGGCAAGTGGGCTTATCTCTGGGGAGCATAAGCACTGGGTGCCAAGCTCCTCACATTACAGGAGTAGACTCTCTACTTTTTTTTTTCCTTAAGGGTTTTGCCCAAGCAACTCTCTTTCCTTTAGTCCAGGCCATATGTGCCATTTGCAAAAATGTCCCTACCTTCTTCCAGGAATTTTAATCTATCATTAGCATGATCTGCCCCTGGATATGCCTTAAGTTCTTCACAAAGCCCTGTAAAAAGAAAGGTGGCAGAGGCCAAAAACAGGTGGCTCCAACAAAGGAGGCAAAGGCACAGTGGTAGCTGGACAGTCTTATCTCGTCTCTGTCCTTTCCAATTAATTGTTCAGTGGCTGCTGTGGATGTGAGCATACTTTATGCCGTCTCACCTATATTTCAGCATGATCTGCTCCCACATGTCCTTGTGGCTGGGCAAGCCTGCCCCAGGCCTCTGAGCTGAGGGGCACACTTCCCCACAATACTATGGGGAATACTATGTATTCCAAAATGTCATAGTGATCAGTTTGGTCTGTAGCCCAGCTGCCTGGGGAGCAGGCTAGATTACATCTGTGGTATGAAGTTCTTGGTATGGACACACCAGGCCAGGTTCCTCAAAGGAAACTGAGCAAACAGAAGATCTTAGCAATTTCTATAGAAGTCTCAGAGACATCAACACACCCTACTCCCTGAGTGATCACTTACCTCCCTGACTGGCTGGTCTTCCTGTTTCCTGTTATTGGTTTCCATTTATCCCCAGGAAATTCCTGCAAAGCAAAATTGTGATAAATTAGGGAGCTCTGAGCATCCAGGTATCCAGATGTCTTCAAAAATGTGAAGAGGTCAGAAGCCTGTCCCTGGCCAGACCCCGCTCCCCGCACTTGGTTTCTTCTACTTTCTCACACAGGCTAGAGAAATATGCACCTGGAGTGCTGCCTTTCTGTCCAGAGGCCTGGTGAACTGCTGGGGGCATGCAGAGACTAAGAGAGTACTCAGAGACCTGGATCATGTGCTCTAGAAACTCCGTGTTTCCCTCTCTTTCTCCACTCCCCTCCCAAACCATCTTGTAAACCAGTTTAGCACGTTTGCTGTTTGCTCTGGCTCTTGTGAAGGAGGTCTTTTTGTTTATTCTGCTACATGAACCTGCTCATTCCTCTTGCCTCTTCTAACATAGAAAGCATCTTCTTCGAAGCCCTGGCCCTTGAGGGGGCTTTCAGGCCTGAAGCCCCGTGCTGCTCTAACCTTTTCCCAAGGTGAGGCACACACAGAGAATGCATGCCAGCACATCTTTGTACTGCAGGGGCCCTTCCTTCTCCTCCCAGATCCACTAGTAGAGGCTGAGGCGGGCTCATCTCTGGGGAACACGAGTGCCAGGTGCCACGGTCCCCACATTACAGAAGCATGCTCTCCACCCTGGCCATTTTTTCCTTAAGGGCTTTGCCCAAGCAAACTGTAGCTCAAGCCATATGTGCCATTTGTAAAAATGCTCCTCCCTTCCTATTCTAGCTCCAAACCTGATGCAAATTTGCCTTTTGACATTCTCCCTGACTTTGCATCCAGCATTCTCTACCTGGCAACCCAAAGCTTAACTCAACAGGAAAGCACAATTTTTCCTAAACCTCACTGATCTCCCAAATTCCCTCTTCCTCCAATGCTGTCATTAGTCCTATTCAAAGTTTTATTAACCTTTGCCCCAGTAAAAAAAAAATTTTACTCCCTTTTGGGGGTAAGATACTTAGTGTCTGTCATACTGGCTACGACACTTATTAGCTGTGCTGTCTGAGGGAAGTTTTATCACCTCTCTGAACCTCAGCTTCCTATCTAGTAAATAAGGGCTATGCCATCAAGCTTTGCTGGCTTCCCGGGAGTGAGTACAAAATGGGATATGCATAGAGAATGCCTAGCACAATGCTTGGCATGCGAGAGGCTGTAGATGTTAGCAGTCACAAGAAAGATGAGGTTTTATAGCTTTCCCAAGACCAGAGCGGTCCCTGCCTGTACTTGTCATATTAGAGCAGCTCTGACCACTTGTTAGACTTCAAACTCTGCCTCAACACCCTTCTGAGATGTCCCTGCCCTCAAAGACACTATTACTCATTCAGGCACAATGGAAGCCAGGATTTCCTGTCCATGCCCTGTGGAAAGTGCTCAGTAAATAGCAGTGGCCAAACCAAAGTCCTGTCCCAATTTGCAATCTCCTTTTCAGCTCCCCAGTATCACCTTACTTTGTTTCCTTGAATCACTTAAGTTGGTGTAAACTGCCTGTACTCTATGGACCAATGAGGCAGTGATCCCTACAGCTTGTCGCAGATGGGGTTCAATTGTTGCCCCAATCGAAGTTATACTGCTAGAAGGCATCCTGCCATACTGGAGAGGGCCTGGGCTTTCCTTTCTTTTTCTTTTTGCATTCCAATTTTGTCTTTATTTGATTGGCCCAGGTTAAACTTAATGAAAATGCTAAATATTAACAAGGTTATGGGGAAGACAAGCACTGTTTCAGGAGGAGAATTTGACAATATTAACCAAGGCTTTTATTTTTTTACCTTTTAAATAGTATATTCTATTTTTTTTAATATAATTTATTGTCAAGTTGGCTAACATACAGTGTCTACAGTGTGTTCTTGGTTTGGGGTGTAGATTCTCATGATTCATCATTTATATACAACACCCAGTGCTCATCCCAACAATGCCCATCATGCATTTTCCCCTCTCCCCTTTCCCCCCATCAACCCTCAGTTTGGGCCTGGGCTTTTCAATTAGCTTATGGAGAGGCAGTGTAGCACAACTAGAAGCTTGGCCTCTAAAGCTAGATGACATGGATTCAAATACCACACCTGCCCTTCCCTAGTGGTATGACTTCAGGCAAACTACACAGTTTCTCTTTAGCTTATCTCCCCCAGCTATTTAATAGTGAGATCATCATAATAACAGTACCTATTTCCTGATTGCTTCCAGGACTAAATGAGTTGATACATATAAAGTGCCTAGAATAATACTGAGTGCAAAGTGGATACTCAAATGTCAGTTACGGTTATGTTGTTCAAGTTTTGCGTTTGCCACTTGCTAGATGTGTCACCTCTGTGAGCCTCAGCTTCCTTGGCTATAAAATGGGGATTGTATGGGTGCCTGGATGGCTCAGTCAGTTGAGTGTCCGACTTCAGCTCAAGTTGTGATCTTGCAGTTCATGAGTTGGAGCCCCGCATCGGGCTCTGTGCTGACAGCTCAGAGACTGGAGCCTGCTTTGAATTCTGTGTCTCCCTCTCGCCATGCCCCTTCCCTGCTTGCACTCTGTCTCTCTCAAAAATAAATAAACACAAAAAAATAAAAAATAAAAAATAAAAAATAATTTAAAAATGTGGATCCTATTATACCTTAATCTCAAACAATTGTTAAATGAAATAATCTGATAATATGTGAAAAACTAACTGGCATGAAGTATGAGGAATGTAAGTGCATGCTGATTTTAGTTCTCTTAAAGTACTAAGGAGATAATTAGCTCCCTAACCTCTTTCAGGGGCCATAAGGAGCAGAATCTCAACCCTACTTCAGACAGCCACCGACCATCACAACCACCTTGGTCATTTGACCTGGGGTGTCCTATCCCATATTGTAAGTTTTCCTATGTCTGGCATGTACATGTGTGTGTGTTCAGGTGGCAGGGGAAGAACAGGCATGAAGTGGCTCCACATATCTGAAAGCCTAGTGTATAAGCAGACTTGCTGAGCTGGTCTCACTGGCATCGGGAACCCATTGTGTCCCCTTCCTTCAGAGTACAAAAGGAGAGGTATGGTGTGGGCACAGGCACACCTGCATTGCTGCTACCAACTGCTGCAACCTTCACATTTCATCTCCTTCTCTTATGGAGCTACCAGCTCTGGGCCAATACTCCTGCAAGCCATCATGTCCTTTCCCCCAACTTCAGCCTACTTCCTCTACTGTCTACTCGCAGGACCTTCTTTCAGCAAACATTTCAAACTATGCTCAAATCTCCCTTTAGTTTAGGAGACAATAACTCACACTCAAAAGATGATAACTCTCTGGTAGTCACTGTTCTAAGCGCTTTACCCATGTTCTACCATTTAATCCTCTCAACCAACTTATGAAGTAAGTTATTACTTGCATTTTTTTTCACATGGGGAAGCTTAGGAATTTGAATGCAAGCAGTCTGGTTCCAGCATCAGTGATTTTTTAAACATTATTTTATATTTCCTCTCCTCTTTGCTTCAACATTTTGTCTTAAGTATTTCCAAGCATCCAGAAAAGTTGGACAAGTTTACAATCATCTATATACCCACCACTTAGATTTTGCAATGATTATGTTACTACATCTGCCTGATTCCATACCTATTCACTCCTCTACCCATCCACCAATCTATCTTACATTCTTGATGCATTTTTAAAGTGAAAAAGAGATTTATACCCATAAATTTGAAAACTTAAAGAAAATAGACAGATTTTTCTTGATGAATTACCAAAGCTCACTCAAGAAGAAAAAGATAATTGAAACGACCTGTATCTATTAAAGAAATGGAATTTGTAGTTTAAAATCTTTCCACAAAGAAAACTCCAGGCCCCAATGGCTTCGATGATAAATTCTACTAAACATTTAAGGAAGAAATAATACCAGTAGTATGCAAACTCTTTTTGAAGATGGAAGAGGAGGAACAACCTCCCGACATATTTGGTAAGGCCAGCATCTTGTCATGAAAACCAGACAAGGACATTATAAGAAAACTACAGACTAAAATCCCTGATCATCATAAACACAAAAATCCCTAACAAAATATTAGCAAATCTAGTCTTGTTCTTATTTCAAAAATCAATCAATAGAATTCACCGTATCAATAGAGTAAAAGAGAAAACTATAGGATCACTCCACTAGATATAGACAAAGCATTTTAAAGAATCCAGCATCTGCTCCTGACCAAAGCTCTCAGCAAATTAAGAATGAAAGGGAACTTCCTCAAGCTGTCAAAGGGCATCTATGAAAACTTATAGCTAACATCAAACTTAATATGGAGAGATTAGGAACAATGCAACACTAGCCACACTTACTATTTCTACTAAACATTGTGTTGGAGGTCCTAGACAGTGCAAGAAGGCCCCCCCTCCCCTAGAAAATGTATACACAATAGAAAGGAAGATAAAAAACAATTTCATTTGCAGATGACATGATTGTCTATATAGAAAATCTTTTTAAAATCTACCACAAAGCTACTAGAACCAGTGAGTTTGGCAAGGTTGCAAGATACAAGACCAATATACAAAATTAAATTGTATTTCCATATAGTATTAACAACGAATTTTAACTTGACATTAAGAAAACAATACCATTTACAATAGCATCAAAAACATGAAATTCTAGGGATAAATAGCTAAATATTTGCAACATTTGTATGCTGAAAACTATAAGTTGTATACATCAATATACTTCAAAAACATCAGCATACATATTAAATAAAGTTTGATATTTGTTTATAATATTTTTAGGCAAAATTTACTTGCAGGGAAATGCACAAGTATTAAGTGCACATTTGTTGAGTTTCAATGAATGCATACACCTGTGTAACTCAAATGGTTATCAAGATACAGAACACTACCACCATCTGACAAAGTTCCCTCATGCGTTTTCCTGCTCAATCTCTGTGGCACCTTCAGTAGGTAACCAGTGTTTTCTTGTTTCCCACAGAATAGCTGTTATAGAATGTTACATAAAAGGAATAGCATATACTCTTTTGTGTAAGGCTTCTTTCACCCCTAAGTTTCCTTTTTTTTTTTCTTCAAAGAATGTGTATTGAAGAACTCCACACACTAAGTCATTCAGGAGTGTCTGCCTCTGCAACAACAGTTCAACACAGGAATTAACTTCTGATTTGAGTGCACCAGCCAAAAGGTGGTGCTAGGGAAGCCATGGGGAAGGAACCTGGCAGTGAGCTGGTAAGGACATAGGGGATCCTCTCAGGAGTCCCTTAGGGGATTGGTGGTAGCCTGTGTTTGGGGGTGGGGGGTAGGTTATAACCAGAGTATAACAACAGCTAGTCTAGACCTGGGCCTCTGACAAAGATAGGCTGGAGAAGGGCATAAGGATTTGTTCTTTAGAAAACCTGGGGGACATTTACAAATTTTGCAGGTCCAAGTAGATTTTTAAGCAGGATTTGGAAGGGAATAAGTGCTATTTTCTGTCAGGCATTAGACCTGTTTGATCTTCACAACTGATCTATGAGGCAGCCATTATTTTCCTCTACTTTAGAGATGAGGTAATAAGACTTCTCTCAGTACTAGCCATTTTATGAGGTAAAAGTTCTGTTTTTTTCCCGTTTAAAAATCATGTAACTGTGGGGCAACTAGGTGGCTCAGTCGGTTGAGCATCTGATTCTTGGTTTCGGCTCAGGTCAGGATCTCACAGTTTGTGAGTTCAAGTCCCACATCAGGCTCTGCACTGACAGTGTGGACCCCACTTGGGATTCTCTCTCCCTCTCTCTGCCCCTCCCCTGCTCATGTTCTCTCTCTCTCTCTCAAAATAAATAAATAACATTTTTAAAAGGTCATGTAATGCAAGTTTTGGTGGTTGAATGACTTACTTGCTCAAGGTCACTCAGATACCAATTTTACAGTCAGGATATACATCCCAGTTCTGTCCATTTTGTGAGGCAAATGTCATTTTCATCTGAAGATGGGTTAACTGCAACTTTGGTGGCTGAGTGTCTTACCCCAGGTTACTAAGCTACCACTTGGGGAAGCCAGGGCTATACAGTTTAAAGGAATTGTAATCATTATATTTTCCAATGATTTGCCTCACTTTCTCTTCACCAAGAGAATAATGGAAGGAAAACTATCCAAGAACCAAGTTCTCACCTGCACTGTCAGCTTCCTGGGTTTCCAAGTGTTGCTAGGTGCCAAACTGCCATCCTCAGGGCTACTGTGCAGGGGATTATGATAGCAAGCTGAACACCGGATGTATTGGTGATGGTGGCACCGACAGTTGTAGCAGTTTGGCATCATATTTCTCTTTCGCAAAGCAGGGCAGATTTCCCCAGAACAATACATGCAAGGGTCATGGACTATGGCTCCCTGGACACTGCAGGAGTAGGAGCAGGTCCTGTGGTAGTCAAAATCCCCACAGTGCAGTGACTTACAGCACATGGATGGTTCTAGACCTTTGCTTGCAAAACATTCTGAGTATGTAGGAGTTTCTGACTGAAGGGGTGACACCGAATGATATGATTTGTCTGTGGCATGATATGGTTGGTCTGTAGAATGATATGATTGGTCCATTGGATGGCGCCTCAATTCCCTATAGCTGGAGCTCATTGGCTGGAAGTTTTGGTCTATAGGTTTTGGTCTCTGGGTAAAAGTCTTATTGCTATGAGTGGTTAAACCTGGCAAATGTGATGTAGATAAAGATTTGCTACTCTCTTCAAAGAACTTTCTTCTGTCTGCAAAGGGAAGGAGGATGGCTTCCTCCCCAGCTTGGGCAGTAGAAACCTTCAATTCCTTGCTGTCACTTGGGTTAGAAGGGCCTTCCATGGATAGTGCCACATGTGGCTGTAGGTTGTTCTCTGGAGACCATCTCCAGTGACCTCCACAGACTCCATGGTGAACATTTGTTTTCTCAGAGTCTGAGGAGGACAGGTCCGATGCTTTCCACCAGGTGTTCAGGCCAAAAGAGGGCTGGCCAGGCCTCTGGCCGGGGCTTATTTGTCCCTCTAAGACTGTCCTAGATTCATGGCTCTCAGTGGCTTGGGTGAGGCACTCTGAAGACCTAGCCTTGAGTATCATGCTCTTGTTGAAGAGCTTGTCCCTGGGGCTAGGTGGTTTTTTATATGAAGATAGAAGACATGAGTTCGAGGCAGAACGTGGAGTACTTTCTAGGGGCTCCTCAGTCTCTTCCACTGGCTCCTTAGTGTCACACAGCTTTGACAAGGGATTCTTGCTCTTCTGGAGCTGGGCCTTCCTCCTCTGAATCTCATTACGCAGATTGGTAGCAAAACGCTCACTCTTACGCCGGTTTTGGATTGAGCGGCCCCGGGGCCCTCTATTTCGTCTCCCACCTACCTGGCCACATTCCTTGGGTTCACTGTCCCCTTCTTCAGTAGCCTCCATGCTGCCAGCTACTTTAGTGGTTGAATAACAATCTCTGGTTTGTTGAACAAGGGAGCCAGAGGCAGAGGGCTGCTGGCTGGCTAATTCACTGCTTGCTCTACAGGCTCTGTTTGGGTCCTGGAAACTTATCTCTGGAGGGTGTCCATCAGCCTCTCCATGTGGGGAACTGCTTGCGCTCTGGTGTCCTGAACCCAAAGACCTGTCATCCACTTGCCTGGTCTTTCTCTCTTTGCTAGGCTGGTCCTGGGCTCTTCCTGTGGAGGAACATGGACTTTTCTTCCCTGTGTGGCTGCTATGCAAAGGTGACAGAGTCCACTCATGCCCATCCTCCCCAGTTGGGAGCTCCATTCCCTTGATGCCCCTCATATCAAGGTGTACATGCTGTAAGTGGGATGCCAGAAGCTGTTCAGGGGCACTATGACGATGCCCCGTGGGTCCTGTGAGGTGTGGAGGGCTGCCAAGAGAAGCAGCCTTAGTTGGTTCTGCTGAAGCCTTCTTGAGTGGGCTGGAATCTATGCTGGAAGCTTTGTCATACACTTTTGGGAATCCAATGGCTTTGGCTGAGGCCTCCATCAGTAGCTGCTCAGAGTCCTGCTGGCTGGATTCAGGACCTTGGCTGAGCTCACAGTTCTGATGGCCCTCATTTGTCACTTGGTCTTGCCCGCTGAGGCAGCAGAACCTGTTAGGGTTCCTTAGGGATAGCACGGTGTCTAAGCTCACTATCTCCTTCTGCTGCAAGGAGTCCACATGCTCAGAGGTCCAATGCTGCTCTCCATTAAGGAGCTGGGCTCTGGAGGCCTGAAGACTGTCTCGCCTCACTGGAGGCTGTGGTGGGCCTCTGGTAGCCTTGACAGGCCCAGAGTAGTGGGCCTCCTGTGGACGGGATGACATCTGGGAGCTGGGAGTCAGGTGGCCCCCATTGGTGGTGCGCCGGCTACCTCCAGAGGTCTCAGTCACATTGGGCCGGCCACTGGCAGCTTTTGTTGGCCCCGGGCCTAGCATGATGCAGTCTGCAGAGCCTGGCTCTTCTGGCTTGAGGGAAAGGGCACAGTCAGAGGCATTTGAGCTGGTTGAGAAGGAGCTATAGGCTGAGTCACGCTGGTTGGGGTACATGTTCTGATCCATGGGCAAGAGGTGGCCCTCATAGGAAGCTTGGCCTGGTTGCTCCAGGCTCTCCATGCTGCCAATGGAGCTGCTTTTCTCAGTGCTGCAGTGCCGGGAGAGTGGACACCACTGCACACACACGTCACTGCAAGACACAGGGCACACTGGTTAGTTAGCCAAATTACCACATCCCTCTCCCGCCATGGCCAGCCCTGCCGTGGGAGAAGGCAGAACAACCCAGAGGCACCCGTGCCACAAATAAGAAGGAGATAAGGCAAAAAAAGGAAGAAGGGAAACAAAGATATGGATACTGGGGCGCCAGAGAGACGTGGTAAAATGGGAGACAAAACAACATATGGAAACAAGAGAGGGCAAGATCCCAAAGAGTAAAAGTGTAAGAACTCCACTGGGGCTTATGCTCTGTTTCCCTGCTGCCAGTGAGTCTAGAATTGCTTCTGGCCTGTCACTGTCCTTAGGAAGTCAGCATGTGGCTCTCTGCCAGGAGAGACAATCACAGAATATTAGTATTAGAGAGAGACTCTAAAGGATTGATTCAATTTCAGCAAGCCCACTTTGTAAATCACTGGCTGTCAAATTTGAATGTGCATCAGAAGCACAGGGAGGACTTGTCCAAACAACACAGGTTTTTGGGCCCCATCCCCAGAGTGTTAAGTCTGGGTGAATCCTGAGAATTTTTGCCTTTGACAAGTCCCCAGGTGATGTTGGTACTCTTTGTTGGTCCAGGGACCACACTTTTGAGAATTGCTGGAGTAAAGCGAGCCCTGCAAAAGGAAGTGATTTTGTGGAGGTGATTTTCTCAAGATCACCCAGCTGTAGCTTGTGACCCAGACAGGGCTGGAATTTAGGCAGCGTCTGGTTCTCTTCTTGGTAGTAGTGATCCTGACCATTTACCAAGGACCTACAATGTGCCAGGCACTTTACAATGTCTCATTTCAGACTGAAGGGGACAGATTATTATCCCCCCACCAATAACTGAGAAAACAAGCTTAGCAATGTAAATTGACAAACTCACATAGCTGCTAAAGAAGCAAAGCTGGAATTTGAACCCAAGCCTCTGTGAGTCCAATGTCTTAGCTTTTCTGCTATACTATTTGTTAAACTGGAATAATAATAATATCTGTATTAATAATAATAATAATATAATATCAGGTTGCTTTATGGGTGGCATCAGTTAATAAATGTAAAGCTCTTGTCGCAGCCCAGGCCCTAGCAAAGGTTCAATACACAGCTAGCTGCTGCTCTCTTACTTTTTGTTTTAATTGATATTGTTATCAGCACCCTCTGTATCACTAGTGTTGATATTATGGTTGGCCCTGCATACCCATCACTCCCTCATCCCCCATAGCAAAGCCAAACCAGGGAGACCAAGGAAGGAACTGGGATAAGACACAATCTTGAATTTTAAGTACCATTTCCCACAAACAAAGCCAAAGTGAGCCAAGTCATGTCAGTAACTCCCTATGCCTAGAACCCCTGAGGTCACAGACTGTTCTCAGAAAGGCCATAGTTCAGAGACCCAGAACTGAGAGGTGGCAAGGGCTCCCAAGATCCCCAGATCAGCCTCCCTTCATACTTGCTTCCTGCCTTGCCACTTAGCCACTCTGCTCACGTGACTTCTGGACTAAGAATCCATCAATTCCTTGTTAGTAAGGCAACCTGCCACCCACCCTACCACCCTTCCTGCTGCAGACAACCACACCCCCACTCAAACAGAAGCCAAGCTAAGAATGTGTTTCAGTGTATTCTTCCAGAACAGAACTGCCTCTGCCCAGAGCTCCTGTCTTTTGGTGCTAAATAAAGTCATTGACTGGGGGCAAACTCAACCCTTAGCTTCCCTGAGCCTCATCACCAGAAATTCCTTCTTAGAGGGAAGTTCTTGTTGTGGAATGGAAAAGATAGCTGAGGCAAGCAGCCCTTTGGGCTCTGAGTTTGCAGAAAAAGTTCTCTTCCCCTTCTGGGCAGCTGTTTTCACAACAGACAATACTAGGCCCCCTGAATTGAGAGATCCTCATGGCAAATAGACCCTGTTCTTCAGAGAGGTGCCCATTCTGAGGGCTTTGGCCCTGTGACAGAGCTGATGAACTCTGGATGAGATCAGTGAGTCATTGTAGCTAGAGAAGAGAACCAGAACTGAGCCCCAGTGCCCTCCTGAATTGAGACCCGGGGGAATTAGGAGGAACTAGGAGAAAAGACTGAAAATGAGCAGCCACTGAAATAGGATGAAAAGTAGGAGAGTGTGGTGTCTTGCAAGCCAAGTGCAGTATTTCAGGGAAATATTTTCTAGAAGGAAAGGGACTGTCCCAAAGTCAGAGAATTAGCAGTAAGTAGCCTAGGACTAGAACCCAGGTACTATGGATTCCCACTCCATTTTCCATTATAGCACTCTGGGCTCTATAGCATGCATCTGGGACTAGAGCAGAAGGGTAGGAGTGGCCAGATGGTCTACCCTCCAGTTCATCTTGAAGGGGAGGATTCTAGACTCACCTTGTGTTGCAGCTGGAATGCCAGGACAAGCTGAAGGTTTCAGAAGGGAAATGCATGGTGGTAGCCACTTCAGGGCATCCCTCCAGCAGCTTGGCCACATGCCATGAGTGTGGCCTACTGACAGGGGCGTTTCTCCTACATCAAGGAAGGGACAGGAAGTCAGCTTAGGGAAACAGAGCTGAAATCACTTCCCATGCAGCTTCCACCCCCACCCCCTCTTTCCCTTAAATGAAGTAAAACATCTTGCAAGGAGCTGGTATGGGAATCTTAGTGGCCCTCTTTGGCTCCCAGCACTCAAATCTCCTTCGTGCTGAGGATGAGGCATGGATATACAGAATGTCAGTTTCACAAGGCTATCTTGCTCATGGATGTATCCCAGGCACACACAGCAGTGCCAGACCCATAGTAGATGCTCAGTAAGTATTTGTGGAATAAATGAGTACTGCTGCCCAATCAACAGTGAGCCTACCCTAAGTTGTCTTTGAGGAAAAAAATCAATCTGGACAAACTTCCCATTTTTCTCTAAGAAAAGAATAGGCAAGGGGTGCCTAGGTGGCTCAGTTGGTTAAGTGCCCATCTTTGGCTCAGGTCATGATCTTGTGATCAGCAAGTTTGAGCCCCACATCGGGTTCTGTGCTGACAGCTGGGAGCCTGTATCCTCCTTCAGATTATGTGCCTCTCTCTCTCTCTTCCCCTCCCCCGCTCACACTCTGTCTCTCTCAAAAATAAATAAACATTAAAAAATTTTTTAAAGAAAAAAATAGGCCAGTGATTGAGAAGTTCAAAGAAGTCAACACCAGGATGCAAATCCTCCAATTTTCACTTGTTCCTGTGATAAGCATTTGTTATATGTTTACTTCTTCACAATGTACCGTCTGTGTATAGCTCTGGGGATACAGAGATGAATCAAACATAGTCTTTGCTTACAGATTAGTGGGAGAGAGAGCTAATTCGAATAAAGTATGGTGAAGGCACTGAGGGAGTGAAGGATAAGATGGGCACAGAGGTGAGATGCCTGAGTTTGTAGGCAGAGGGGGACAAGGAGCCCCAACTCCTGCCAGGGAAAACAGCACGAAGTGGTGAGTGATGCAGTGCTGGGCTGACAGAGAGACTGTCTGCTCTGCATGGCGGGGGTACATAGAGGCATACAGGTCTGAGGCCAATGCCCTGGAGGCAACCACAAGGTGTCTGGTGCTGGAGGCTTCAGCCATACTCTTGCACTGACTGGCATAGGCAAGACCCATTCCTGTCCTCTGGTATAGTCCCCGTGAATAGATGCCACCCTTACAAGTGGAGAAGAATGACATGGGGAAGAGCACACGTGGGACCTGGGTAATTCACCGGAAGATAAGGAGAAGGTTGATGAGATGGGAGGGGGGGAGGAAACAGAAAAAGAATGAAAGAGAAAGAAAGAAAGAAAAGAAAGAAAGAAAGAAAGAAAGAAAGAAAGAAAGAAAGAAAAGAAAAGAAAGAAAGAAAAGATAAGGGTGAGAGAGGGAGGGAACCTGGGTGGCTCAGTCAGTTAATTGTCCTACTTCAGCTCAGGTCATGATCTCACAGTTCATGAGTTTGAGCCCTGCATCGGGCGCTGTGCTGACAGTTTGGAGCCTGGAGCCTGCTTCAGATTCTGTGTCTCCCTCTCTCTCTGCCCCTCCCCCACTCATTCTCTCTCTCTCTCTCTCTCTCTCTCTCTCTCTCTCTCAAAAACACATAAACATTAAAAAAATTAAAAACAAAGAGTGAGAGAGGAAACAAATGACACAATGGGAGAAAACTGAGAGATTATAGAGGAATACATAGTAGAGAGAAATGGGTGATAGAGAAAGGGATGAATGACAGAGTAAGAGGAGGATAAATTAGTAGATGAGAGACAGAGACAGAGAGAGAGAGAGAGAGAGAGAGAAAGAGAGAGATATGATAGCCCCTTTAATTTATTCAGTCATTTACTGTGGCAGGCTCCATGCTAGACACTAACAGTGCAGAGTTGACTAAGATAATGGCCCCTGTTTTGAACAAGCTTGTAATCTAGTGAGATAAATCAGCTCTCTACCTCCTAGGAGCAGTAGTGGATAGACTTGAGCTGGATTCCATCCTGGCTGGGAATGCCCCTCACCCTAGTGGAAACACAGAAAATCCCAGCAGTACAAGGTTCTAGAGGCCCAAGGCCTAAAAAGGCAGTCCTGAGGAGAACAGCCTTGCTAGGGAAAACAAGGGTTGAGTGGTAACAGGCCAGACATGGACAAGGAGGTGTAAGAGGAAGGGCAAGGGAAGCTGCTTGTCAAAGGTCAGGAACCGGAGCCACAGGTCAGTAGCGCTGGCTAGATTTATGGGGAGGGAAGCCAAGTGAGGCCCCCACTTTTAACTATAGTGTTCCATTATGGGTTTCAGAATGCCCAGCAGGGAATCTAGAGGTACAAGAAGACCTTAGAGCAGGAGGAGGTGGGGTGCCTGTTCCAGAGTTTCACACACAAAGACATGTTGGTAGAAATCTTTCCAGCTAATATTACCTGGTAGTCATCCAATAACAACTGTAGATAAAGCAGCTGACAGAAGTACTGTGTATTGCTACATACTAAGAGTCATGTGTTTCTACTAGGTACTATGCTTCCAGGCGCTGAGATACAGTGGAGAACAAGGCACCTCTCTTATTTTGGGCCCTTTTTCCACATCCAGGATTTCTGAAGAGTCCAGGGTTTAAAATGTGAGTGGTCAGCCTTGATACCACCTTCCCCCAGCCATCTAATCTTTCATTGAGTTCTACTGGGTCTTCTTTTATATCTTTCTGGCTTTGCCTCTCTCTCTCTCTCTCTCTCTCTCTCTCTCTCTCTCTCTCTCTCCATTTTCATTGATTCTATTCTACATAATTACACTTCTCCACAGAACCCACCACCAACACCTTCTGTTCTAGTCCAGGCCCTTAACACCATAATGTCCAAAATACTGTGTCAGTCTGCCAGCCAGTCTCTCATTGTTCCATCTCCAGTCATTGCTTTTGGGTCATATCACGTCAAACACCAATTGAATTGTGGCACTCACCTATTCAAGAATCTTCCCTGACTCCCTGTTTCTTCCCCTGTCCTGCATCAAATATAAACTGGGTGAGATGCTCAAAGCTGTCTATGAGCTATCTTTACCCACCTGGCCCAATCTCCCATATCTGTGATCCAGTCATGTCCTGTAAACAACTTTGCACCTTTGCCATTGGTTCTCCAATAGAATCTAGCACAGGCTCTGTAGATGGACCACCTTGGTTTGAATCCCAGCTCTCCCACTTATGAGCCTGTTATTTTGCACAGGTGACTTCACTTCTCAGAGCTCTAAAATGGGGATAAAATACCTAATTCGTGGGGTTGTAAAGATCACATGAGACAATGTATGTTGACTGCTTAGAACAAGGTCTGGTAAGCCCTCAGCCTATCTTAGTTATTACTCTGACTATTCTCTTCACCTGGAATCCCCCTCTAATTTTGTCAATCTGCATCCCACCTATTCTTTAAGGTGCTGCTCAAGTACCATGTCCTCCAGGGTGCTTGCCCTTAGTAATCTAATCCTCACAATTTATCTTATAATAATATTATGTTTTATATTGCACATCATCATTTCATGTATGACAGTCTCATCTCACCAACTGTATCAGGCCAGTAAGGAAGGAAACTAACATGAATGAGATGGATCTCGGTTCATATCCTAACTCTACCAATTTGGATGTGTGACTGTATGCAAGGCACTTAACCCATCTGAGCTTTGGTTTTCTTATCTGAAAAAGGGAACAATAATCCTTACCTGGCTAGGTTATGGTGAGGATTAGGGATAATATTTTCAAAGCATCTGAGACACAGCCTGATACATAACAAGTGGTCAATAAATAGCACATACTATAATAAAGGTTATCAGTTCAGACTTGTCCTTCTGGATTGTTCAAAAGTACTCCCACCAGATTTGTCTATCTGCTATCAAGGTTTGGCTACACCACTCCTCAGCCACAATTTGAAATGTAGCTAACAAAGGCATCTACTCTCTAGGGTCTCTCCAGGAGTTGGAAACAATCCCAAAGAGACAGAATCAAGGCAATAGGGATTTGGGACCACTGAGAGAAAACCACAAGTTATGGGAAGGAAAATCCTAGCAGAGGAACTGTAGCCAGAGCTGGAGACTTCTAGCCCTAGTTTGGAAAAGGAGAGGAAACTATCAATAGGTTCTAATACTCAGTCTAGTATTATTACTAAACATCCCTAGACTTGGAGACAGTCTACACTGACATTCCACTCCTAGCTGTGTTACCTTGGACAAGTCACTTCTCTGAGTTGTAGGTTCTTTGTCTGTAAAACTATGAAGAGAACCCCTTACTCACGAATTATAGCCTGGATTAAATGCAACTCTGTGTGTGAAACCACTCAGTGTAGTACCTGACATGCCATTAACTTTGCAAAAACAGAACAGGGACCATTAATTGACCACTTAGATGTGCCAGGCACTAAGCACTTTGTATATATTAGTTGATTCAGTCCTCACTCCAACCTTATCAGTAAGAGCTATTATTATCCTCAGTTTACAGATGAGGAAACAGAGACGCAGATAAATTGCTTTGCCAAGAGCACACATAATGAGGATGAGGCTCAGAACCTCCAGCCCTTTCTAGGATACCACAGGACTCCTCCTCCCCAAAGAGGGACTTGACTCAACAAGCTTGTATATCTGAGGCTTCTCCTAGCTGTTTCTACAAGAAGCAGTCATAAAGGGAAAGTCTTGGTGGTCCTTGAGTTTAAACCATACCCTCTTCGGGCAGTGGGGAAGAGTGATGAAGAGAAAGAAGTGGAGAGTTGAGAAAAGCCAACCACCAAACATGCAGCTCCAGGCCTAGCCATGGAAGGAATGGCATCAGTGCCTGCCCTTTCTCCTAAGACTGGCTCAGGTACTGTCATTAACACATACCATACCATTCATTACTCCAAAGTTCCTTTCTTAGAAAGCAAAAATAAAGGGATACTGAAGAAAGAAAGCAGAAGGGGGAAGAGAGGCAGCAGCCATGGCTACCAGCAGCACCTACCATGGAAGTTGCTCCTGGTGGGGAGATGGCTTAGGAGAAAAACTGGGTATCCAGCCAGCTCAGGTGCTCAACAACCCCTCCAGCCAGCTCCTAGGGCTTCTTTCTGCAGGCTGGATCTTCCCTTAGGTGAGACCCATCTGCCTTCCTGTTAAGACCTCCTGAGATGAGGGACATTCAGCCCAAGCTGCTGAGTGTGATGCAAAGGGCTCAGGCACAGTCAGGTCCCAGTTCCAAGAACAGAGAGGAGTCGCATTGAAGGCAGGGTATGGCCATCAACCGTTCGACTCAGATGCAACCACAGCCAGAGGAAGGAAAGCCAGTGTCAAGAGCAGGACAGGAGTGAAGACGCTGCTCCAGAAACCAGCCAGTACCCTGGTGGCAAAGGGAAGGATGAAAGGCAGTTCCAGAAGCATAAACAATCCCCCTGTTCCCTACTCCAGCCTCTTCTGAGCCCTGGCCCACCCCCTTCCACAGCTCAGGGGCCAATAAGGAAGCTGGGCCCCCAGCCACTGCTAGAACTCAGGAAAGGAGCAAGGAAATGATGTTTGGGAAAGATAAAGCGAGTGTCTAAAAAGAATTTTTAAAAATACACGTAAGTAAGAGAGAAAAATACCCCAGACACATACACTTAAAAGAATTCCTGTGCTTCCTGAACTGAGCTGACCCCACCCAGCCATCTCCGTGGGTCCTCTGGGCCCCAGAAAAGGAAAGCCCAGAGCAGCCAAGCCTAGCAGACTCCAGGTCCTGAAGAGCAAGTAGTAAGTACTACAGCTTATTTTACATGGCTGGGGGATAGTGACCTAGAGATTTTCCAAGGTGAATGTCCTGCTGAGCTATACAGACTTACAAACCAGTCTCAGTCATATTTACAGGGTCTGCACTTCCTATGGGCACCTGGAAAGATCCAAAGAAAACTTCATTTTGCAACTGAGATAGTGGTGCTTGGAGTCAGCATCCCTGGCCCTGCCATGAATTCTCTCTGAACTCTGACAACTTACTCCCATTCTCTGAGCTTCTGTTTCCTCTCTGCAAAATAAAACATTGGACTCCATTGTCACAAACAACCCTTCCAGCTATAGCATGTTATGATGTAATAGTCCTAGGCCCCAGGCTGGGGCTTCAAATGATGTCCTCACTGACCTATGTGATAGCCAGAAACCAGAGTGGCCCCACATGATTTTGCTGTATATCCCAAGCCCAAAATCAGGCATCAGGGTTTAATTTCTCTCAGGGATTTAGGGTTGGGGGTTTCCTTTTGTAATACTCCTGATCCCCACTCCAGGTTCCCTTGGCGTCTGGTCCTAATTCCAGCAATTTCTGGCCCAAGAAGGCTTATGTGAGCTCCCTCAGGACAAGAAGTATGCTCAGGCCATTTATCTCTGGGGAAATCATGCCTGGAGGCCCCTTCCCTTCTCTTTCCTCTGTACCACCTAGTGAAGTCTGGGTTGACTTTTTGTCTACTCCCTAAAAGACAGGTGCCATCCAAGTAAGCCCATAGGCCCTCCTTTGGTAGTTAGTACTGTATGGGCAAAGTCTGGGGATTTTATGGGTGTATAATATGGCTTAGAGTCTCAGCTTTACCATTCACTACTTGTTTGGTCTTGGGTATGTCACAGAGCCTTCATTTTCTCATCTGCAGGCATTCAACAAATGGTACCTTCTGTTAATATTATCTTCTACACAAAATAATAATGGGAAAAGTACTGTTAATAGCATGAAAAATGACTTCTTCATTCCAAATGAAGATTAATGAGAAAGGGCTAATTTAAAGAAGGTTCAAAACAGATGGTTACCAGAGGGGAGGTGGGTGGGGGGATGGTTTAAACAGGAGATGAGGATTAAGGAGTGCACTTGTTGGGATGAGCACCGGAAGACATATGGAAGTGTTGAATCACTACATTGTACATCTGAAGCTCACATAAGGATGTATGTTAACTACCTTGGGATTAAATAAAAATTAAAACATTTAAAAGAAGAAAATAATGTTCAAAAGCCAAACCTATACTCTAGAGAAGAGCTTCTCAAACTTCAATGGGCATATTAATCACCTGTGATCTTGCTAAAATGCAGATTCTGTTTTAGCAGGTCTAGAGCAGGCTCCAGATCTAACTTTCTAACAAGCTCTACAGTAATGCTGATGCTGCTGGTGTGATCACCATCCTTTGACAATACACTAGGGAATACAGTACCATTAACAGTATACTAAAGAATAATTCTTGGTCTGAAAAAGCATGGGGATAAACAGTTTCTTCTCATGTCATTCCTCAGGCCTGGGTGCCCAGCCTTCCCTAATCTTCTGGTTATCAAGTACCTTCCTCCTTTCACTCAGCAACCCAGTGCAAAACAGTGCTTTCCTGATGAGATCTGCTGATCCCCACATCCTAAAAAAATAAAGAACAATGAGTTTGATAGGAGTTGGGTCCTTTCTGTAGCCAGGTGAGGCTGAGAAAATTATGAGTAGAGGAGCAAGCATGTTCATGGGACTTCCTGAGGTATAGGTGGGGCAGGCGGAGGAGATGCGGAATCACCAAATGAGGTGATATGATAAGCAGGTGGGCACAGGTGGAATATACTTGAAAAATTCTTGGGCAAAGGAAGATAAAATAGGAACACGAACAGTGTGGCCAATTTGGGATTTGGAAAAGAGGCTGGGGGTTGGGGTGAGGGTAAAAGGGGAATCCTCTCACTTATCAATGCTGAGTTCCAGATTACATTATCAAATATAACCTCCTATGTTTGGGGGAAGGTAAAGATGACTGCTTCTTTCCCAAGCACTCAGAAAATAAGAACTTGGCATGGATGCAAGATGAGGATGGGCACATGAAGGTGAAAGTGGCAGATAAGCCAGAAGCTAGCTCCCAGAAGAGTCCTCTGGTAAACACTTGTGAGAGATGAGGAGAGGGAGATGCAAAAATTCTGGATGGGGTGCCTTAGTGGGCTCTTGCCCCAGTACCTTCTGGCAGCATTACCCATCTCTGATTCTGGCTCCCAGCAGACCCATTAAGCAATACTTAGAGGCACACAGAGAAAGAGAACCATGGCTTTGCCCCAACCCAGGGCAAGAAGGAAAACATGGCCTGTGTTGCTTGGGATTGTGCTTAATCTGAGGTCTGGGATATAACCTATTGCAGGCTCTTTCCTCTTTTGAAAGTATTTAGATAAGAAGAAGCACAAAAGAGTGTCCTTGATTAGCTTTGTTTACTTTCTGTGGTTTTTCCAGCCTCCCCCTGAACAGTACATTCCACTTGCCCCACATGAAGGAGTCCAAGCTTATTCTGGCCAGCTCTGCAGGAAGGGAAGCCTGCATACAGACCGGTGGACAGAACAATGCATGGCTTGTTTATCTGACAAAATAGGGGAAAAGCTGCTTGATCACCATGGAAGGATACAGAGCTATGAAGGTCCACTCACACCCCACTGCTAGTGGGGGACCTTGCGGCCTGGTGATCCAGGGCCCTTTCTTATTACAGACCAAACCAAGGGGGAACGTGTGTGTGTGTGTGTGTGTGTGTGTGTGTGTGTGTGTGTGTAATTTTAAAGACAACTTTTACAACAGTGGCTTTCTTGTCTGTCTGGGAAAGTCATAGTTTCGGCCATCTGAAATGTGGGTATTTTACATAGAGGGTCTTTGGTATACTTCTGTCTCCCCACATTCCCTACCTCCTCCAACCTTCCCTCACCTCTCTGAACAGTCAGGTCAAGCTCTTTCATGTAAATATGCTGGATCCACCTCTCCACCCTCCATCTCGGGGTCCATCCCTGGCTAAAAGGAAACCAAGGGCAGTGAATAAGAAAGGGAATGTTGCAGTGGAAATAAAGACTCCCTCAAATGCTGTTGTATGTGTCAGGGGGTACCTTTGTGCTCTCCAATTAGAGAATGATAACTTTATCTGATAAGGGTCTTTATATTTGACCTTCTGTTTTCATGTATCAATTTTCACATTGAAATCTTTAAAACAGGGGGACACCTATTTTTTTAAAGAAGGCTGGAAAGAGGCAACCTATGACTGATGCAAGAGAGTTTTGCAAATATTAGGGGTTAAAAAATGCTTAGTATTTTAGAAGCACAGTACCTGTAATTCTCTTTCAGAGTGGGATAGAGAGTATATTTTAGTTCTATGTACAGTCTAATAAGACATAGCCATCATAGACTGTTTCTTGTCAACGATCCCAAAGGCAAGAAGGTTGACGGTTCATATTTCACAGCTTCTAGAAGCAAGGTGAGCAAGTCAAGAATCTGAATAATGAAAGAGAGTTTTTCTCACTTCCCTGTATGTACAAAAGCTAAGAGTGCAACACCAGAGGGCTGAGGGAGACTTCAGGAGAGAATATAGGGAAAATGACAATAGGTTCACAGAGAATCATCTGTTGAGCCAGTTTCTGGTGTGATGCCCAATTTCCTAAACCAACACCCAGAGTGATAAAGAAGGTGGAGGATGTTTGTCCTCCAGCTCTGGTTTCTATTAGTAATATTTGTAGTATCCCTTGGGAAGGAAGATATGGGAATAATACAAGATTTCCTTTCTTTTCCCTTTAAGCCAAATATCTTCTTCAGCTTAGACTCAGTACTGGAGATGCCACTTTTTCAAGAGGATGGTGAAACCCACAAAGGTTTTTCCTAAAGTTAAGTCTCAAAGCCCTTAGAATTACTTCTGGCCAGTCTTCAACTCATCTCCACTACGAAGGACATGGAGCCCTACGACAATAGCCAACAATAGTGAGGACCCTGGTAGAACCAACAGTACCCACTCCCTCTGCTTTGTGCAAACATGAAAATGAGGAAGGGTCAATGCTCAGCAGAGCTGGACCACAGTGAGCCAGGTGGAAAGCAGTGGGAGATGAGGTTGGGAAAATGCCAAGACCAGATTGTAGAGTTTTCAAAGGCCAAAGTAAGAGGTATGCATTTAATTCTCAGTGCAATGGGAAGCTGCTGGACATTGTTAAGCAGGGGACTAGCATGATCTACATTTTATAAATATCTCACTTGGCTGATGAATTTAAGCAGGATGAGAGTAGAATCCAAGCAACCAGTTAAAAAGGCTCTCATAGGTAAGAGATAATAGTGGTTTGTTCTAGGGAAGAAGCAGTAGGGTAGAGAAAAGAAGTTTGATTCGAGAGATCTTGAAGAGGTAGAGCTGACAGTACTTGTTGATGGACTGAATGTGGAGAGTGAGGGAAAAAGAAGAAGCCATGATATTTGGGTCATTTGGCATCTGTACCTTCTTAACACAGAGTTCATTCCTGAAATTGACTCATTAGTAGTATATATATATTTTTTTAAAAAAGTTGGCAATCTTCACCATTCTCTTATTCAAGCATTTATGGAGCTTCCATCCACAATTTAAGGTGCTTGGAGAGGTACTACGGAACATGCCAAAATGAAGATGATATAATCCCTGTGCTTAAAGAATTTACAATGTGAGAGGGGATGAATAGAAATACCTAAGTAACCACTAAACCCTAACCGGAAAGTTATGTCATTGAAGGAAATGCTAACAAAATGAGGGTTTTAAAAAAAGAGAAAGCACAGGTTAATTAAGGAAGACTTCACAGTGCCTCTGGGCTAAATCTTGAAGACTCAGTTTATTTATTATTTTTAATACAATTTATTGTCAAGTTAGCTAACTTACAGCGTATACATTGTGCTTTTGGTTTCAGGAATAAATTCCTGTGACTCATCACTTACATAACAACACTCAGTGCTCATCCCAACAAGTGCCCTCCTCAATGCCCATCGCCCATTTCCCCCTCTCCCATACCCCACCACCGCGTCAGCCCTCAGTTTGTTCTCTGTATTTAAGAGTCTCTTTTGGGTTTGCCTCCCTCTCTGTTTGAAACTATTTTTTCCCCTTCCCTCCCCCATGGTCTTCTGTTAAGTTTCTCAAGTTCCACATGAGTGAAAACATATGATATCTGTCTTTCTCTGATTGACTTATTTCACTTAGCATAATACCCTCCAGTTCCATCCACATTGTTGCAAATGGCAGGATTTCATTCTTTCTCATTGCCAAGTAGTATTCCATTGTATATATAAACCTGGCATGACGTCTCCAGTCTCCTCCAGTTTAAACCCAGGCGCCCCAGTCTCGGTTTAAACTGGAGGAGACTGGAGACGTCATGCCAGGTTTGCATAAGTAAGAGTGGGAAAAGAAGGAATATGCTGAATGAAGCACAGTTTATATAAGGCACACAGGAAGTAAAGTTAAAATGATGCAAGAAAACGGTGGGCTTTAAGTGTCAGTGTATTTACCTCACATAACCCAATAGGCAAGAGAGAAGCTTAGGAAGATACAGAATAGGAGAGCAACATGGTAAAAGCAGTATGTTGGGAAGGTTATTTTGGTAGTCATGTGTAGGTTGAATTGTGTGGATAAATACTGAAAGCATGAAGTGAGGAGGCTTACACAATAGATACAATAAAAGGTAGAGCTAGAACATGACAGTGGGGATATGACAGAAGGGAAAGATGGAAAGAGAACACGAGACACAGAACCAACAAGGTTGGACTACTCATTAAATATGAGAACGGGGTTAGCATGATCATGAAGCACGTGGAAGAAAAGTGGTAGTGCCAACCTAGATAGGGAAGTTGGGGCAAGAGCCAGAGAAATGTTTGATTTTAGACATGAATTTGTTTCACACGCTATCAAATTATGTAGATAGACACGCCCAGCAAGCACCTCAATGTCTGGGCCACAGCGCTAGAAAGAGGTTAGGGCAGGGTATGGACATGTGGTCATTATTCTGAGAGGAGGCAGCTGACATGCTTCATTGGCTATGACTGCCCATGGTAAATGTGTGCAAAGGAAAGACCATGGATGACAGGTCCCTGTAGAACAGCTAGAGTTTAGGTGGGAGAAGAAGACATGCTAATCAAAGAGACAAAACAATAAAAATGTCATTTTCTTTTTTTAAATTTTTTAAATGTTTTTTAAATTTATTTTTGATATATATAGAGAGAATGCATGAGTGCAAGCAGGGAGGGGCAGAGAGAGAGGGAAATACAGAATGCAAAGGAGGCTCCAGGCTCTGAGCTATCAGCACAGAGCCCAACATGGGGCTTGAACCGAGGAACTGTGAGATCATGGTCTGAGCTTAAGTCAGATGCCTAACCGACTGAGCCACCCAGGCGCCCCGTCATTTTCAATGATATTGGTAATATATATTTTTAAACTAAGTGTCAGTAAAATTTCAGGGAAATGGGCATTCTTGTACATTCCTGGGTGGGAAGGGATATGGGTATACATTTGCTAGAAAGAAATGTGCCATATCAAGAGACATCAAAATGTTCCTATTGTGCTTGCTTCAGCCAACATACATGAAAATTGGAATGATGCAGAGATTAGCATGGCTCCTGCAAAGGCTGACATGCAAATTTATGAAGCACTCCATTTTTTCTCTGCTGGAATTAGACAGTATTAATGGTTGTGCAACCTTGTGAATATACTAAAAGCCACTGAATTACACACTTGAAGGTAATGCATTTTATGGTATGTGAATTATATCTGTTTTAAAAAATGTTCCTACCTTTTGATACAGTCTTTCCACTCCTAAGATTCTACCCTAAGAGAGCAATTAGAGATGCACACATTGATTTATGTACATGAAGTGTCATCTACTGCAGAGTTATTTATAAAGGTAAAAACAGGAATATCCTAACTGTCCAACATTTAGGAAGAGTTAAGGGAGGTATTGTACATCTACATGAAGGAAAAATAATCTGCCATTAAAAGCCATGTTTCTCAAGACTACTTAATGATCCTGGAAAAGGCTCACAATATAATGGCAAGTGAAAGAAAAAGCATCCAAACCTGTACATAGTATCAGCCCATTTCAAAAAATATATATGGATGTACATATATATTCATATACAAGCCTACACATATTATAGGGCTGAATGCCAATACATCAATATCTTACCAGCAGGTGTTTGTCTCTATGTGGCAGAATTAAGGGTCATTCTTATTTTTTATACCTTTAAAAAATTTCAAAGCTTTCTACACTACACATGTATTAGAGCTGAATGAGAAAAAGTTTTCAAAGAAAAAAGACACCATTCTACATGGGCATATCATTTACCCTGACAACCATCTGATGCAACTGTCTGATACATTCCTAAGTTAGGAATATGCAATACTCATAATACTTGCATAATTGTAATACTCGTATACTTAACTATTTCAAACATCTGTATTTTGCCCTCAGATAAATCAGCCTAGAGCCCACCAACCTAACAAAATGCTTCCCCAACAAATGCTTTGCTCTTTGGTGGTGGATTCCTCTGTCTATTGTACTAATTAAAAAAACCTCCATCTGACAGGTTTTTTTTTACCACAATATTAGCAATGGGAGCTGTTCTTTGCTGTCAGAGGTGGCCAGGGCTGGAAGAACAAGGGGCAAGTTAAAGGAAACCAGGCAAAGGAAAAGAAAGGTCAAGTCAAAGTCAGCATCAAGGCTGTGCTCAGTGGATTGAAAAAAATTGCTACTCAAGGCCTTGTTGGCTATAGTTTTTTCCCAAGTGCCTCATGAACTTGGTGGGACAAAATTGCATGGAGAGGGGAGAGCCACAGGAAAATCTGGTGGGGGTGTGTGGCAGTAAGTACCATCTGTAAAGCCATCTGATTGCTAATATTTGTACACCACATTCACAGTTCACACAGAACTTTCATAGACACCATTCCATTTAATTCTTAAAACAACTTTATAAACTCCACTTCAGGAAAGAAGAAACTCAGGTTCAGAGGTGAAATAAATCACAGAAGGCTTGAACTGAAGTTCTTTGCCTCCAAATTCCTGTGTTTTTTCCCTGAACAGTGGTTCTCAAAGTTTGTTATATAGATCAGCATCAGCATCACCAGAGAACTTGTTAGAAACGAAACTCTGGGGCCCTACTCTGGAACTTCTGGATCATAAACTCTGGGAGTGGGACCCAGCAATCTGAATTTTAACAAGCCCTCCAAGTGATTCTGATGCATACCCAAGTTTGAGAGCCATTGCTTTAAAGAATGCTACCATATATTTTTTAAAACAGATTTTTAAATGGCTTCTTTAAAATACTGGCTGCTGATGCTTTGACTTAAGTGGGTTTTTGTCTTCCAGGGCAGGCTGGGAGACTCTCTTCAACTGTCAGTTGCTGTATACACAATATAGGGGGCTGCCTGAATAGAATGCGGGCTCCAGGGGTGGGTGGGAACATACTACTTCATGGTGAGGAAGGTCCCAGAACCAAGAGGGCAATCCCCTGCTCACATCTTCCCTGTTTGAAGGGGATATGAGCTGGAGAGCAGCTGCCATATATTTATCTCCTCTTCTGAAGTTTCACTTCATAAAAGCTTTCACATGGTTCCACAATGTCCTGCATGAGCCCCTGGGAAATTTCCTGATCTGATGTCTTTACAATTACAAACCTCTTGTTGACCAAGCTTTTCATTTCTTTGGTTTTCATTTTTTTTTTTTACAGGATTTTCAAACAACAATTTAGAAAAAAAATGCAGCAATTGAAACAAAATTATTTTCTTTCTGGGTAACATGAACTCCCCTACTCATGCCTCCCCAACCCACTCCCTATCCAATTTCCTCACTGCAGGTAACTGTTCTCTCTCTCATTCTCTGTCTGTCTCTGTCATACATACATACACTCATGCACTCAATCATACACATTCCTTTCCCTTGGGATGGAGAATAAACAGATCAGGTATTTTTTTTTAAAAATTGGACTTGACTTAAACCGGATTTTAAATTTTGTCAGGGTAATGTTTGTAAAATTGAAACAAAACTCATACATAAATATAGATTTATTCTGAAAATGCTAAAGCTAAAAGAATCATGGAATTAAAATTATAAAGTATTCAAAATTCTAGCAATGAACAGAATTTGTTGTTATTCCCTTTTCTTCATAGGTACTCGCACTAAATTCATTCATTCATTCATTCATTCATTGGTTAGTTATTGAGAGCCAAGCAAGCACTATTCTGGGGTGCTGGGGACAAAGCAATGAAGAAAACAGACAAGATCTCAGTCCTCATGGGGTTCAACTCAAAAAATATGAAATATATGTCAGGTCGTGGTAAATGCTCTGAAGACAGAGAAAGCAGGGTAAAGGTGGACTGACTGACAGGAGTGTGTGGGGGCCAATGCTATTTCAGAGAGTGTGGTCAGTGAAGGCCTCTGTTGGGAGGTGATACTTGAGCAGTGGCCTAAGTCAGGGAAGTAGTCAGGCACATAAGAATGTGCCTGGGCAGAAGGATCAGCAAAGGTGATGGTCCTGAGATAGGATCACTTTGCCATCGTCCAAGAACAGCAGGACAGTCAACGTGGCTGGAATGGAATGAGCAAGACAAAGAAGGGGAGGAAATGAGGTTGAGGAAGGAGCCTGGGGCCAGGTGAGTGGCTCATTCTAAGGACTCTGGATTTAATTTTAAGAGTGATGGAAATAAACCTTGTTTCTACTATGTGTCTAGTGGGGGCCAAATAGTCTAAAAGTCTGCACTATGATCCTTGCCTTCAAGAGGCTTTCAATCCAGGGTGCCTGGGTGGCTCAGTCAGTTAAGCGTCTGACTAGATTTCGGCTCAGGTCGTGATCTCATGGTTCCGTGAGTTCAAGCCCTGCTTCTGGCTCCAAACTGCCAACCGCTTGGGATTCTCTTTCTCTCTCTCTGCGCCTCCCCAACTTGCACTCTCTCACACTCTTTCTCTCTCTCAAAAATAAACAAATAAACATTAAAAAAAAGAGAAGCTTTCAATTCATCCATTTGAGGAAACAAGCCAGAATTACAGGAGACTTGAGAAGGGGTGGGGATTCTTGATTCCTCACCTATACTTGGTCCTAATCTTAAGGAGCCACATTTAGTAGAAAAGAATTCCAAAGGAGAAAGAGGCTTGCCTCCTATGCCAATTTGAGAAGATTCTCCCACTTCATAATTTGGGCATTGTAATCTCAAAAACACAATGTTTACTATGTGTTCCAAATATTAAAACATTTTATACTCATAACAACCCTACGAGGCAGGTACTACTATTGTCATCCCCATTTTACAGAGGGGAATATCAGCAGCTCAGAGAGGCTGAGTAACTTGCTCAAGATCACAGAACTAAAAAGTTAGTATTGAAACCCAGGGAGTCTGGCTCCAGAGCCCACATTTTTAACCACTATTCTCACCTGCCTTGCCTACAGATAGAGACAAAAGGATGGTGAGGGGAGGATGATGAATCTAAAGTTGAGAATTAAAGGGGAAGTCTCTCAAATGTCCCAGACGACCAAGAAGAGTGCTGGAGGTGTAAGGAGACTGGGGAAAAGACCCTGAACTAGCCATGGGGGGAGAGCTAGAGGAGCAGGCTGCAGGATATTGCATCCATGTTGGGAGTCTGCAAGGAGTGTGAATACACAGTGTTCAGGTAGGAGGGCTTTGACATTGGAGATTATTCCTGTGGGACACTGAGATACCATGGGACTTTGGGGGATCCTGACCTTCCCAGTATAGAATACATAATGTCTAATAACCTGCAGGCAGAGAAATCTACATAAAGGACGTCATGCTTGAGGTTTGGTCTTGAAGGAAGTGTAGGGATTGACCCAGATGAAAGGAACTTCTGTAGAAGAAATAGCATGTGAAAATTATGGAAACGTGTGGGAAAAATGGCGTTCTGAGGATAGGATGTGAGAGGAGAGGTGGTGAGAGGTAAGGCTTGAGAAGCAGGCTGGGCCAGAACATGGAAGAACTAAGTTGCCATGTTAATGAGTTTGGACTTTCCCCACAGGCACTGGAGGGCCAGTGTAAGATTTGAAGCACGATGGTGGCAGGACCAGATTTACATTTTGGAAAGATGTTATCAGTTGATGTTTCATAGGGAGAAAAGGGGCAGGTGGGCCACTCAGGAAATAATGTTACAGTCCAAGTTATCTGTAATTCAGGGATAGAGTGGAGAGGTATATCTGAGAATTATCTTGTCTGGGAGGTAGAACCAATAAATCTTGGTGCCTGATTGGACAGATGTGAGGAGTAAAGAAGAGGAGAGAGTCCAGAATGTCTCCCAGATTTCGCACTTCAGTAAATTATTCAGCCTGTCACCAATACCAGAAGAGTGGAGAGAGAAATCAATCCAATTTTGGACAAGTTGATTTTTAGTTATTTCTTTTTTTAAAGCAATACTCACAGAAGGCAAACCATTCAAACAGTACAAAGGCATATACAATAAAAAATGAGTCTCCCACACTCCTGGGGAAACCACTATTAACGGCTTCTTATTTATCCCTGGGTAGCAGTATGGTACAATAGTATTAAAAGCATATGCTCTATAACCAGACTGGATCTGAATCCATCATTGCTAGCTGTATGGGTGCTTTGGGATAGTTATTTAATATCTGTGCCTCGGTAACATCATCTGTAAAATGGGAATTATAATAATAGAGCACAAAAAGCATACTAGAATGCTGTTCAGAAACTTGATGCTTTTGCTAAACAATATATCATGGAGATAATTTCATATCTGTATGTGCTTTTTCACATATTTTTAAATAACTGCATAGTATTTCAGCATGCAAATTTTTTTCAGTTTATTTTACTCTTACCCAATTAATGAATATTGAGATTGTTTCTTTTTTGCTATTACCAATAATGCTGCAGTGAATATCTCTGTACATCTTCACATACACAGATGATTATATCTGTTAGATAATTCCACTACAATTATGGTTCACAGAATATGCGAATATTTGTGATAAAGTCTCCTGAAATCCAAAGAGGTTATGCTAATTTGCACTTCCACCAAGAATGCTTTTCAATGCATTGAATTGCTTTACAGCAATGCTTTTCAAACTTTCATGTACAAACAAATTGCTTGGGGAGCTCATTAAAATGCAGATTCTGATTTAGTAGATCTGGGTTGGGACTGTGTTTCTAACAAACTCTGGGTTGATACAGATACTGCTGGTCCAAGGATCACAGTTTAAGTAACAAGGTAGATAGCAAGGTGTGAGAGTGCATTTCTCTGCATGCTTGACAAAAAAATAGCGTGTGCTAAACGCTCTGATTTTTGCCACTGAGATAGGTGAAGGTTGTATCTTAAGGTAAGAGTTGTTGCTTAAATAAATATTCATTTCTTTAATTATGAGTTTTGTTGAGCATCTTTCCATTTATTTTTATAAGCCGACTTTCTTTTTCTGTGGACTGCCTGTTTAGGTCCTTTTTTCTCATTTATAATGGTTTGCTGGTATTTTCCTTAGTGATTCTCAATCTGAAGAGCTCTTTATATATAAGGCCTTTGCCCATACCAGATGCAAAACATTCTTCTCAGTTTTTTGTCTTCAGATACTGTTTATGTATTTTTGCAGTGCTGTACATTCTTTTATGTAGTCGAATTTAACAATGTTCCCCTTTTTGGCTTCCTCTGTGTCTTGTTTAGAAAGACTTTTAATATTTCAAGATAAAATCATATATTAAAAATCATGTACTAAAATATGTCTTTGGATCAATTTCTAGACCCAATTATGGTCCACTGATCTGTCTACTCATGTGCCAGTTGTAATTAAACTGTTTTAATTACTGTAGTTTTATAATATGTTCCAAAAGGACTGGTCCCTTTCTCCCTTATTACTCTTCTTTTTCAGACCTTTCCTGACTAATCTTACAGATGTATATTTCCATATGTACTTTGGAATCATGGGCATGTTGGATTAGGGCATGTTGGATTAGGATGTGTCTGGGAGACAGTTTTGTGGAGACATGTAATACGCGGTTGAATCTGGAATATGGGAGTGTGGTCTTCTCTGGATACAGATATCTGACAGTTATCAGCGGTACCTGAAGTCTCTTGAGAAAAGTTCATAGAATGAGAAAGAGGGTCTGAGATAGAACTTTAGGTTAGTGGTTCTCAGGGTCCAGTACTCAGACCAATAGCACCAGCACTACCTGAGAACTTCTTGGGCCCTGATTGGATCAGAAACTGTATGGGGAGGAGGGCAGCAATATGATCTTTAAATCCTCCAGAGAATTCTAATGCACACTGAAATTTGAGGACCACTGTTTTAGGGTATACCAGTAGTTAGGAGACAGATTAAGGAAAAAGAGCTGAAAATAAGCAGTAGGAAGAAAACCAGAAGAGAGAGATGTTTAAAAATCAAAGAGAAGAAATTTCCAAAAAGAGGTATTCAACCAGGCTAATATTTATTAAGCAACAAATACTTCCAAAGAGCTCTATACATATCATCTCATTTACTCATATGACTCCATAAGGCTACAGAAATCTTTCAGATGAAGAAATTGTGATTAGGTAAATTGCTAAAGGTTGGCCAGTTGGTAAATGTTTTGGCACCAGTGCTATTATATACTAATGGCTACGTACCTTCCTCTATACTACACTGCTGAAAAACTCAATTGGAAAATTGCCAACTGGAAAAGAAGGAAAGAGGCCCTTCATCTTTTTTCAATCTTGAAGACACTAATTCATCTTGGAACTACACAGAGAAGAGGGTTATGGTAGTGGAAGAAGCCAGAATGCATTGAGGAAATGGGAGGGGGAAAAAGGGAGACAAGTAGTATAAGAATACTTTTCTTTTTTTTTTTTTTTTTATTATTTAATATATGAAATTTACTGTCAAATTGGTTTCCATACAACACCCAGTGCTCATCCCAAAAGGTGCCCTCCTCAATACCCATCACCCACCCTGCCCTCCCTCCCACTCCCCATCAACCCTCAGTTTGTTCTCAGTTTTTAACAGTCTCTTATGCTTTGGCTCTCTCCCACTCTAGCCTCTTTTTTTTTTTTTTTTCCTTCCCCTCCCCCATGGGTTTCTGTTATGTTTCTCAGGATCCACATAAGAGTGAAACCATATGGTATCTGTCTTTCTCTGTATGGCTTATTTCACTTAGCATCACACTCTCCAGTTCCATCCATGTTGCTACAAAAGGCCATATTTCATTTTTTCTCATTGCCACGTAGTATTCCATTGTGTATATAAACCACAATTTCTTTATCCATTCATCAGTTGATGGACATTTAGGCTCTTTCCATAATTTGGCTATTGTTGAGAGTGCCGCTATAAACATTGGGGTACAGGTGCCCCTATGCATCAGTACTCCTGTATCCCTTGGGTAAATTCCTAGCAGTGCTATTGCTGGGTCATAGGGTAGGTCTATTTTTAATTTTCTGAGGAACCTCCACACTGCTTTCCAGAGCGGCTGCACCAATTTGCATTCCCACCAACAGTGCAAGAGGGTTCCTGTTTCTCCACATCCTCTCCAGCATCTATAGTCTCCTGATTTCTTCATTTTGGCCACTCTGACTGGCGTGAGGTGATATCTGAGTGTGGTTTTGATTTGTATTTCCCTGATAAGGAGCGACGTTGAACATCTTTCCATGTGCCTGTTGGCCATCCGGATGTCTTCTTTAGAGAAGTGTCTATTCATGTTTTCTGCCCATTTCTTCACTGGGTTATTTGTTTTTTGGGTGTGGAGTTTGATGAGCTCTTTATAGATTTTGGATACTAGCCCTTTGTCCGTTGTGTCATTTGCAAATATCTTTTCCCATTCCGTTGGTTGCCTTTTAGTTTTGTTGGTTGTTTCCTTTGCTGTGCAGAAGCTTTTTATCTTCATAAGGTCCCAGTAATTCACTTTTGCTTTTAATTCCCTTGCCTTTGGGGATGTGCCGAGTAAGAGATTGCTACGGCTGAGGTCAGAGAGGTCTTTTCCTGCTTTCTCCTCTAAGGTTTTGATGGTTTCCTGTCTCACATTCAGGTCCTTTATCCATTTTGAGTTTATTTTTGTGAATGGTGTGAGAAAGTGGTCTAGTTTCAACCTTCTGCATGTTGCTGTCCAGTTCTCCCAGCACCATTTGTTAAAGAGACTGTCTTTTTTCCATTGGATGTTCTTTCCTGCTTTGTCAAAGATGAGTTGGCCATACGTTTGTGGGTCTAGTTCTGGGGTTTCTATTCTATTCCATTGGTCTATGTGTCTGTTTTTATGCCAATACCATGCTGTCTTGATGATGACAGCTTTGTAGTAGAGGCTAAAGTCTGGGATTGTGATGCCTCCTGCTTTGGTCTTCTTCTTCAAAATTACTTTGGCTATTCGGGGCCTTTTGTGGTTCCATATGAATTTTAGGATTGCTTGTTCTAGTTTCGAGAAGAATGCTGGTGCAATTTTGATTGGGATTGCATTGAATGTGTAGATAGCTTTGGGTAGTATTGACATTTTGACAATATTTATTCTTCCAATCCATGAGCAGGGAATGTCTTTCCATTTCTTTATATCTTCTTCAATTACCTGCATAAGCTTTCTATAGTTTTCAGCATACAGATCTTTTACATCTTTGGTTAGATTTATTCCTAGGTATTTTATGCTTCTTGGTGCAATTGTGAATGGGATCAGTTTCTTCATTTGTCTTTCTGTTGCTTCATTGTTAGTGTATAAGAATGCAACTGATTTCTGCACATTGATTTTGTATCCTGCAACTTTGCTGAATTCATGTATCAGTTCTAGCAGACTTTTGGTGGAGTCTATCGGATTTTCCATGTATAATATCATGTCATCTGCAAAAAGCGAAAGCTTGACTTCATCTTTGCCAATTTTGATGCCTTTGATTTCCTTTTGTTGTCTGATTGCTGATGCTAGAACTTCCAGCACTATGTTAAACAAGAGCGGTGACAGTGGGCATCCCTGTCGTGTTCCTGATCTCAGGGAAAAAGCTCTCAGTTTTTCCCCGTTGAGGATGATGTTAGCTGTGGGCTTTTCATAAATGGCCTTTATGATCTTTAAGTATGTTCCTTCTATCCCGACTTTCTCAAGGGTTTTTATTAAGAAAGGGTGCTGGATTTTGTCAAAGGCCTTTTCTGCATCGATTGACAGGATCATATGGTTCTTCTCCTTTTTTTTGTTAATGTGATGTATCACGTTGATCGATTTGCGAATGTTGAACCAGCCCTGCATCCCAGGAATGAATCCCACTTGATCATGGTGAATAATTCTTTTTATATGCTGTTGAATTCGATTTGCTAGTATCTTATTAAGAATTTTTGCATCCATATTCATCAGGGATATTGGCCTGTAGTTCTCTTTTTTTACTGGGTCTCTGTCTGGTTTAGGAATCAAAGTAATACTGGCTTCATAGAATGAGTCTGGAAGTTTTCCTTCCCTTTCTATTTCTTGGAATAGCTTGAGAAGGATAGGTATTATCTCTGCTTTAAATGTCTGGTAGAACTCCCCTGGGAAGCCATCTGGTCCTGGACTCTTATTTGTTGGGAGATTTTTGATAACCGATTCAATTTCTTCGCTGGTTATGGGTCTGTTCAAGCTTTCTATTTCCTCCTGATTGAGTTTTGGAAGAGTGTGGGTGTTTAGAAATTTGTCCATTTCTTCCAGGTTGTCCAATTTGCTGGCATATAATTTTTCATAGTATTCCCTGATAATTGTTTGTATCTCTGAGGGATTGGTTGTAATCATTCCATTTTCACTCATGATTTTATCGATTTGGGTCATCTCCCTTTTCTTTTTGAGAAGCCTGGCTAGAGGTTTGTCAATTTTGTTTATTTTTTCAAAAAACCAACTCTTGGTTTCGTTGATCTGCTCTACCGTTTTTTTAGATTCTATATTGTTTATTTCTGCTCTGATCTTTATTATTTGTCTTCTTCTGCTGGGTTTAGGCTGCCTTTGCTGTTCTGCTTCTATTTCCTTTAGGTGTGCTGTTAGATTTTGTATTTGGGATTTTTCTTGTTTCTTGAGATAGGCCTGGATTGCAATGTATTTTCCTCTCAGGACTGCCTTCGCTGCATCCCAAAGCGTTTGGATTGTTGTATTTTCATTTTCGTTTGTTTCCATATATTTTTTAATTTCTTCTCTAATTGCCTGGTTGACCCACTCATTCGTTAGTAGGGTGTTCTTTAACCTCCATGCTTTTGGAGGTTTTCCAGACTTTTTCCTGTGGTTGATTTCAAGCTTCATAGCATTGTGGTCTGAAAGTATGCATGGTATAATTTCAATTCTTGTAAACTTATGAAGGGCTGTTTTGTGACCCAGTATATGATCTATCTTGGAGAATGTTCCATGTGCACTCGAGAAGAAAGTATATTCTGTTGCTTTGGGATGCAGAGTTCTAAATAGATCTGTCAAGTCCATCTGATCCAATGTATCATTCAGGGCCCTTGTTTCTTTATTGACTGTGTGTCTAGATGATCTATCCATTTCTGTAAGTGGGGTGTTAAAGTCCCCTGCAATGACCACATTCTTATCAATAAGGTTGCTTATGTTTATGAGTAATTGTTTTATATATCTGGGGGCTCGGGTATTTGGCGCATAGACATTTATAATAGTTAGCTCTTCCTGGTGGATAGACCCTGTGATTATTATATAATGCCCTTCTTCATCTCTTGTTACAGCCTTTAATTTAAAGTCTAGTTTGTCTGATATAAGTATGGCTACTCCAGCTTTCTTTTGGCTTCCAGGAGCATGATAAATAGTTCTCCATCCCCTCACTCTCAATCTAAAGGTGTCCTCAGATCTAAAATGAGTCTCTTGTAGACAGCAAATAGATGGGTCTTGCTTTTTTATCCATTCTGATACCCTATGTCTTTTAGTTGGCGCATTTAATCCATTTACATTCAGTGTTATTATAGAAAGATATGGGTTTAGAGTCATTGTGATGTCTGTATGTTTTATGCTTGTAGTGATGTCTCTGGTACTTTGTCTCACAGGATCCCCCTTAGGATCTCTTGTAGGGCTGGTTTCGTGGTGACAAATTCCTTCAGTTTTTGTTTGTTTGGGAAGACCTTTATCTCTCCTTCTATTCTAAATGACAGACTTGCTGGATAAAGGATTCTCGGCTGCATATTTTTTCTGTTTAGCACACTGTAGATATCGTGCCAAGCCTTTCTGACCTGCCAAGTTTCAAAGGAGAGATCAGTCACGAGTCTTATAGGTCTCCCTTTATATGTGAGGGCACGTTTATCCCTTGCTGCTTTCAGAATTTTCTCTTTATCCTTGTATTTTGCCAGTTTCACTATGATATGTCGTGCAGAAGATCGATTCAAGTTACGTCTGAAGGGAGTTCTCTGTGCCTCTTGGATTTCAATGCCTTTTTCCTTCCCCAGTTCAGGGAAGTTCTCAGCTATAATTTGTTCAAGTACCCCTTCAGCACCTTTCCCTCTCTCTTCCTCCTCTGGGATACCAATTATGCGTATATTATTTTTTTTTAGTGTATCACTTAGTTCTCTAATTTTCCCCTCATACTCCTGGATTTTTTTATCTCTCTTTCTTTCAGCTTCCTCTTTCTCCATAACTTTATCTTCTAGTTCACCTATTCTCTCCTCTGCCTCTTCAAGCCGAGCCATCGTGGATTCCATTTTGTTTTGCATTTCGTTTAAAGCGTTTTTCAACTCCTCGTGACTGTTCCTTAGTCCCTCGATCTTTGTGGCAAGAGATTCTCTGCTGTCCTGTATACTGTTTTCAAGCCCAGCGATTAATTTTATGACTATTATTCTAAATTCACTTTCTGTTATATTATTTAAATCCTTTTTGATCAGTTCATTAGCTGTTGTTATTTCCTGGAGATTCTTCTGAGGGGAATTCTTCCGTTTGGTCATTTTGGAGAGTCCCTGGCGTGGTGAGGACCTGCAGGGCACTTCCCCTGTGCTGTGGTGTATAACTGGAGTTAGTGGGCGGGGCCGCAGTCCGACCCGATGTCTGCCCCCAGCCCACTGCTGGGGCCACAGTCAGACTGGTGTGTGCCTTCTCTTCCCCTCTCCTAGGGGCGGGATTCACTGTGGGGTGGCGTGTCCCGTCTGGGCTACTTGCACACTGCCAGGCTTGTGTTGCTGGGGATCTGGCGTATTAGCTGGGGTGGGTAGGCAAGGTGCACGGGGGGTGGAGGGGCAGGCTTAGCTCGCTTCTCCTTAGGTGATCCACTTCAGGAGGAGCCCTGTGGCAGCGGGAGGGAGTCAGATCCACTGCCGGAGGTTTGGCTCCGCAGAAGCACAGAGTTGGGTGTTTGCGCTGCGCCAGCAAGTTCCCTGGCAGGAACTGGTTCCCTTTGGGATTTTGGCTGGGGGATGGGCGGGGGAGATGGTGCTGGCGAGCGCCTTTGTTCCCCGCCAAGCTGAACTCTGCCTTCCGGGGGCTCAGCAGCTCTCCCTCCCTTTGTCCTCCAGCCTTCCCGCTTTCTGAGCAGAGCTGTTAACTTATGACCTCCCAGGCGCTAAGTCGCGCTTGTTGTCGGAACACAGTCTGTCCGGCCCCTCCACTTTTGCCAGCCAGACTCGGGGGCTCTGCTTGGTCGGCGAGCCACCCCTCCGCCCCGGCTCCCTCCCGCCAGTCCGTGGAGCGCGCACCGCCTCGCCGCCCTTCCTACCCTCTTCCGTGGGCCTCTCGTCTGCGCTTGACTCCGGAGACTCCCTTCTGCTAATCCTCTGGCGGTTTTCTGGGTTCTTTAGGCAGGTGTAGGTGGAATCTAAGTGATCGGCAGGACGCGCTGTGAGCCCCGCGTCCTCCTACGCCGCCATCTTCCGGAACCTCCAAGAATACTTTTCAAGAGCCTAAGCAGCTGAGATGTGAAGGGAAAGACACTGGTAGTTGGAGGAGGATGAAGGTTAAGGTCACGTGATGTTTTTAGGAGGGAGTGCCTACCTAAAGATACTTACATGTAATTGAGACTAGTTTATATTGGGAATAGCATTCTGTGGGTCTAAAACAATCTTTGGTCTTGATCTACCTATGCTGTTCAACTGCCAGTTGAATCTCTACATATCTGATCAATCACCTCAAAGTAAATAGAAAACCGAAAAAACAAACAAACAAACAAACATTGACACCAAGCCCAACTCTTCCTAATTTATCTTTTTTAAAAAATATCTTGTTTATTTGTTTGCTTTAAATCTTTAAAGGTCTGACTGGCTCAAACCTCGTAACCAGTTTACTTCTCCTCTCCTTTAGCCTGTGTATTCAATCAGTCACTAAGTCCTGGCTTTGAAATGTCTCCCCCATTAACTCTTCCTGTCTATTCCTACTGTCACTACTCTATATAAGCAATCACACCACGTGGCCTCCTTACATACAATCCAACCCACACCAATCTTCCACAAACACCAATTTCATTCTTATTCACCTACTCACAATCCTGCAATAGTTGTCTCTGCATAATAGGTAAAGTTTGCTTTTCTGGGCTTTCTATAGATTGCCCAAATTTTCCTCTTACTGATTCCCTACATAAATCTTACGTTGGATGGGCTTCCTTAATAGTCCCCAAACCTACATTTCTCTCTATCTTCTCTTTATGCCTTCCCACATACCATTTAGGAATTTGGCCAAGCTCCCCCTCTTTTTGTTTTTTGTTTTGTTTTAGTTTTAGTTGTTTTTTTTTTTTTTGTTTTGTTTTCTGGTTTTTTGTTTGTTTTTGCAAGCTCCTTGTGGTGTTCTTCCAGCGTTCACAATCACTTGTTGTTGGTTATCACTCATTTTGACAATCATCTATTTCCTTACTCAACCATTTTACCTATACATGTCTCATCTCCCTCCCCTAGAGTTCAGGGCTAGAGCATACTTCTTTTTTTTCTTAATTTTTAATAGTTATTTATTTTTAAGAGAGAGAGACAGAATGTGAGCGGGGAGTGGCAGAGAGAGAGAGGGAGACAGAATCTGAAGCAGGCTCCAGGCTCTGAGCTGTCAGCACAGAGCCGGAGGCAGGGCTGGAACTCATGAGCTGTGAGATCATGACCTGAGCCCAAGTTGGATGCTTAACCGACTGAGCCACCCAGGCACCCCTAGAGTATACTTTTGCTATGATCACCACCACATTGTTTAACATATTGCTAAGTACGTGCTAAATACTCACACTCAAAAATATTTATTAAATCAGTGAAATTGTATCATGGGAACTTGCTATTTAAAGAGATATTTGGTGAGTTACTGTGTAGAAAATGTCTATTTCTTTTTAACTTTCAAATGCCATATTAAAAACAATATACATTCACTGGTAATGTACCTGGTATCAGATATTGTTCTAGGCATTTTCTCATGAAGTACCTGTTTAATCTTTACCAGATCCCCATCAGGTGGGAATTACATCCCTGAATTACCCATAATGACAAGACTACATGATGGTTAGAGGCTTGCCTAGTATTTCCACTATTTTCACTGAGTACTCAGAGTTTATACTTAAAACCCCCAAGTCCATTGCTCTATTCTTCATAACACAGATTCCTTTCTTTCTATTTTTATTTTTTTTTAATTTTTTTTAACGTTTATTTATTTTTGAGACAGAGAGAGACAGAGCATGAACGGGGGAGGGGCAGAGAGAGAGGGAGACACAGAATCGGAAGCAGGCTCCAGGCTCTGAGCCATCAGCCCAGAGCCCGATACAGGGCTCGAACTCACGGACCGTGAGATCGTGACCTGAGCTGAAGTCGGAGGCTTAACCGACTGAGCCACCCAGGCGTCCCTATTTTTATTTTTTAAACACGGTCCCATGGTTCTTAGTTGAATTATAAACAATATTTTTCTAGAGTCTTGGTATAAGAAAAATTCTAATTAACAAAATAGGTAAATAATGAATATATTTACATCTCATTTAGTGTCTAATTACAGTTCCTATGAATAATGAGAGAAAGTACTTTTGTGTCCCCAAAGTAAACCTGTGCCACAACGCAAAGGGAGATGAGATGCAGCAGGGTGCTGTATTAACATTCATAATTATGCATCTTATGTTCCAAAAATGAATTGTTGTTTGACAGCAAGGGAAAATGACAATAATAAAAATTATGGCAAAAGCACATAAGGTTAATCAACATATAATCAACTCACGAATTTTCACATTTTAGATGTTTTCTTTTATTGGTGTTTATGATTTATTATTTAGAAACACCGTAAACTAATCTACCAGAATATATTTCCCTATTAAAGATGCCTGAAATGAAAACATGCACACATAAAGTGAATTAATTTTTTATGACACATAGTAGATATATCACTTAAGGGAGATTTTGTTCCACAAATGCAATAACCTACACATAATGAGGTGTCAACTTCTTCAGTGATACTTAGTCTAAAACACACACACACATACACACACAAACACACACTTTGGGGCAATTTAAACCTATTGGGGAAAAAAGACTAGATTAAAAACTCTTTTTTCTTTTCAGTATCTCCTAATGCGTGCTTTATTAAACAGAGCACACCCCAAAGAAACAGGAGGAATGCAGAATACAAATGACAACATTTTCCCATGGACTGAGACTGACCCAGCTTCAGGTCAGAAAAGAAGATGCCTTCACCTGTCAGATGGCTACTGAATATCTTAAGAAACCAACAGCCATCAGTTTAGTTGCACAGACCCACACCTAGAACTTTAACTCTCACCCTATCCAAGAGCTAATTAACTCAGTTTATTCTCCTTTTGAAACTAGCAAGCATTCCAGGTCAAGGTAAAGCTAAATCCTGGGTGATCGAGAAACACTCAATTATCCTCTCAGGCCAGTTTACACTTGATTTTTCTCTGGGCTTTACTGGGATGCAAGGTTACAGCTGAGGATAATACTCACAGGGTGAGGCAAGGGAGAAAGCATGCACAGCCTAAGGATTTGTAAAGTCATACAAAGATTTCTTGAAGACCTCAACTAAAATATTCAATTTAAGGCCTCTGAAGGTATTACTGAGACAGAAGCAAAGTAGGTAGGTAGGCAGAAACCAACGGAGGTGTTTAGAGAGCAAACTATATCCAGAGTCAGACAGACCTGGTTATAAGATAGTATATGTGCTAGTCACCTCATTTATTTGTCCCCCAATCTCTTCATCTGTACGATGGGGGTATGCTCATCCCAATACCTCATAAGAGAGCTGTGATGATTAAATGACACTATGTACTTGAGAGCTGCTAGCACTGTATCTGATCCATAGTGAGTGCTGGGATAGAAGGACAGAAACTAACATTTAAAGCATGTTTATTAAATCTGAAAGGAATCATATTTCTGCTTCAACCTCTTCAAACTTAGGTGAGAAGGCTCCTTGGTGGGACCTTATCACCTGACTCCAAATTCCTAAAGAGAACGCCATTCTTCCCTTACTAGTATTAACATTTTAAGCCAACTACTCAGGAAAGGAGTAATACAGCACTATCCTATGGAACTATGGAACTATGATAGTCCCAATGACCGGAATTCATAAAAACTCAGCAATGTTGATACAGGGAAAATTGATGGGTTCTGGAGTCACACAGAGACTGGATTTGAGTCCCAGCTCTGATGCTTATTAGTTATTTGGCATTAGACAACTGACACATCCATTCTGAGCCTTGGTTTCCTCAGATGATACAGACTTTGTAGAACTGTGGTGAGAATGTAAGTTGCTATCATTATTATATTCTCATGATCACACAGGGTCTCAGGCCAAGCAAACTAATCAGATCCTGTGATATAATACACAAGCAACACAAAGCTACTTTCCATGTACAGCTGTGACAAACCAATGGCAATTGCAAGTGACTACCCTGATAAGCAACTTGGAGGGGAGAAAAAATTATTTTTACTGTGGCATGAAAAGGGGCCTCTAGAAATTCTTCTTTGGGGGGGATTCATCATAATAGTGATCCTGAATCACATATAAGAGATCAGTAATACTCCTTATCACTTCATGAGTGTCCTCTCCCACTCAACCTTAAATTTTCCTTTATCAAGCACCAAGCTTCTTCCAAGAAGTACAGAGTAGCAAGTAGCAAAGAATCACACACACACACACACACACACACACACACACACACACACAGAGAGAGAGAGAGAGAGAGAGAGAGAGAGAGAGAAAGGGAGAGAGGGAGAGAGGGAGGGATAGGGAGAGAAGGAAGGATTGTCACAAGAAAAAAATCCTAATCTAATACAAAATTCATGCACCAAAACTAGTTTTTAATTTTTATTCAAAATTTATTCCATTCTGTTGGAAGGGGCATGGGTACTTTAAGAAATGTATTCCTGAAGTGCAAAGAGGGTCAACTTCAGGTAAGTAACTTTCACTGTATGTAAATTTACGTCAAACAAATTTTATGACTGAGAAAAAGAGAAGGGCAGGTGATGTTCTACTCCTTCCCTTAGAGAGAAAACCTACACTGTATAACTTCTCAAAGATTATTCAAAGGCATACATTAGCTGTATACTTAACAAAATTGAAGGATATACTGCACCCTCATCACAGGGGAAAATAAGAAAGAATATATCTTTGTATTAGGAGCCAGAGACATAATCATTTTTAGCTGAATAAGCATGCTAGAATGGCCAACCAATGCTTTCCCTTTGATTAGTTGGAAAGCAATCAATGCACTCTTGCTAGATTGGAGATTTCACTCAAAATAGAAACTGGCCTGAAGTCCAGAAAGCTGGCAGTTCAGAGACAAATCCCCAGAAGGGATCTTGACACTTGAACTAAGATCCAGGTTTGGCATACTCATCAGGACCTAAGTTTAAGACTAGAGCTTGAAGAAGCTGTTAAGTAATAAGAGCTGGCAAAACGTACTGACCATCTTTAGGATTCATATGTTTCTTTCATCAGCTAAAAGAAACACCTTTGGTACTTGAGGTTTGTTTAGGTTAGCTGTTTTTAATAATGACATTAGGTTTTTAAGAAGACTATTTTGGGGAGGTGTAGTTTTAGGTTTACACCAAAATTAAGAGAAAGGTACAGAGATTTCCCATATATCCCCAGTCTCCACACATGCATAACCTCCCCCCGTTATCCACATCCCCCTAGAGCGTGGTACATTTTTTACAATTGATGAACCTACATGGATACATCATAATTAACCAAAGTCCATAGTTTACACTATGGTTCACTCTTAGTGTTGTATGTTCTATAGGTTTGAACAAATGTGTAATGCCATGTATCCACCATCAGAGTATCATACAGAATAGTGTGATATTCTACCCTAGAAATCCTCTGTGCTCTGCCTTTTCATCCCTCCCTCCCTTCTAACTAACCCCTGGCAACCATTGATATTTTTACTATCTCCATTTTCTTTTGCCTTTTCCAGAATGTGATATAGATGGAATCATACAATAATGAGACTTTTCAGATCAGCTTCTTTCATTTAGTAATATGTATTTAAGTTTCATGGCTTGACTGCTTATTTCTTTTTTTTTTTAAATTTTTTTTAACGTTTATTTACTTTTGAGACAGAGAGAGACAGAGCATGAATGGGGGAGGGTCAGAGAGAGAGAGGGAGACACAGAATCGGAAACAGGCTCCAGGCTCCGAGCTGTCAGCACAGAGCCTGACGCGGGGCTCGAACTCATGGACCGCGGGATTGTGACCTGAGCTGAAGTCGGCCGCTCAACCGACTGAGCCACCCAGGCGCCCCTTGACTGCTTATTTCTATTTAATACTGAATAATATTCCATTGCCTGGATATACTATGGTTTATTTATCCATTTACCTACTGAAGGACATCTTGGTTGCTTCCAAGTTTTGGAAAATATAAATAAAGCTGCTATAAACACCCATGTGCATGTTTTTGTATGGACATACATTTTCAACCCCTTTGGGTAAATACCAAGGAGTGCAATTGCTGTATCATTTAGTAAGAGTATATTTAGTTCTGTAAGAAACCGCCAAACTGTCTTGCAAAGTGGCTGTACCACGTTGTGTTCTCACTAGCAATGAATGAGTTCCTGTTGTTCCACATCCTTGCCAACATTTGGTATTGTCAGTGTTCCAGATTTTGGCTATTCTAGTAAGTGTGTAATTATATCTCACTGTTGTTTTAATTTGCATTTCCCTGATGACATATGACATGGAGTTGTCTGTTCAGGTCTTTGGCCCATTTCTTAATCAGTTTTTTTTTTAATTTTTTTTATTGTTACGTTTCTTTATTTTTGAGAGGCAGAGAGAGACAGAGCATGAGTGGGGTAGGGGCAGAGAGAGAGGGAGACACAGAATCCGAAGATGGCTCCAGGCTCTGAGCTGTCAGCACAGAGTCTGACGTGGGGCTCGAACCCACAGATCGTGAGATCATGACCTGAGCCGAAGTCGGACGCTTAACCGACTGAGCCACCCAGGTGCCCCTATTTTTTTTATTGTTGTGTTTTAAGAATTCTTTGTATATTTGGAATAACAGTCCTTTATCAGATGTATTGTTTGAAAATATATTCTTCTAGTCTGTGGCTTGTCTTCTCATTGTCTTGACAATGTCTTTCACAGGGCAGAAATTTTTTATTTTAATGAAGTCCACCTTATTAATTATTTCTCTCATGGATCATGCCTTTGGTGCTGTATCTAAAAAGTCACTATACCCAAGGTTATCTAAGTTTTCCTATGTTATATATTAGGAGTTTTATACTTTTACATTTAGGTCTATGATCCATTTTGAGTCAATTTTTGTGAATGGTTTAGGGTCTATGTCTATATTTTTTTAGTTTTATTTTTGTAAGATATTTGATTTTTAATAAAGACATTTATTCAAGTTAGATATTTATTTAATTTTGAATTATTAAACATATGTGGAATTAAGGTTTATAAATATCAAGATGAGGGATTATAATTGAGACTTCTGCTTCTATGAAAATGAAGTAAACTTTTCCCTATTCCTCCCACTAAGTACAACTAAAAGCTTTGGATATTACATGTAAAACAAACATAAGAAGACTCTCATCTGGTTTCCTCTAATACCATTCATTTGGAGAAAATATTTGCAAAACACATGTATGAAAAAGGACTAGTATCTAGAATATATAAAGGATATTTAAAACTCAAGAGTAAAAAATAATCCAATTAGACGAGTCTTGATGTAATGAAGAAGACTTCTACTACATTAAGAAAGCAGACTGGCTAGAAACTCAGTAGTAAGTTCCTTTTTTTTTTTTTTTTTTTGCCTTATGTAGCCAGGTTTGAAACTGAGGAGCAACAACCTGGAAATGCTAATGGACACAGATAAAATAAGTCCCAACAGAAGTTTCCTCTCCCTATCCAGAGAACCAGGAAAGGGGTAGCCTAATAAGAAAGAGAAAAATTTAGACAATAATTGCTCTACTCCAGCCAAACACCACAGAAAAACTGTGGCCTCATCTCCACTCATGCCAAAGGCTGAGTGGGGAGCTTAGACCTCTGTCCTGTCCTGGTCTTTTCTAACATCATCATGGCCAAGATGGTGGCAGAAGAGGCTAGACATGAAGACAAGACTTTAATCCATGCTGGGTGGTAACAAAACCTCCTCTACTCAAATTGTCAATGGAGACCATGTGAGGAGCATGGGCATGTACCCCCACCTTGTGGTAATAAGGAACCACTCCCTCTCCGTACTGAGGTGGTGTCAGACGAGACTTAATGGACAGTCAGAACTTCTACCACTGCCTAGCAGTAAGGAGGCCATATCCTTCTGTGTCAAGGGAAGCCTCAGTGGATATAGCAAGGAAGCATCCTACCCCTCCTAGTAAGGGAGGTATCAGTGGAGACTGATTAGTAGGAAAAGGGAGCCTCCTTCCTTGTTATTAATAAATGCCAAATAGGGAACCTGGACTTCTACCTCCATGTGGCAGTAATGAGGCAGCAAACCTCCTTTCCCTGCCAGAGTGGTGTTAGAGGAAACCAGAAAATATAAATTTTAAGTATGATTCAAAGTTTCATACTATAATACTCAAAATTTCTAGATTTCAATTGAAAATCACTTGTCATACTAATAACAAGGAGGATCTCAAACTACAAGAAAAAAGAGCATCAGAGGAGACCATTATCAAGATAATAGAAATGTTAGAATCATATGACAAAGGAGCCATCATAAAAAAAAAAACATTTCAATGACCAATTACAGATATACATGAAACAAATAAAAAAGTATAAATTTTAAGCCAAGAAGTAGCAAGCCTTGGCAAATAAACAGAAGATATAAATAAGAATAAAATAGGTTTTTAGAATTTAAAAATATAATATGAAAAAAAAAACCTAAGTAAACAGTCTACAGCAAGATGGACGGGACATAAGTATCAGTGGATCTAAAGACAGAACAACAAAAATTACCCAATAAGAAAAGCAGAAAGAAATTAGACTGAAAAAATAAAGAGAGACCCAGGGACCTGTGGGGCTATAATGAAAGATCTAACATTCACAGCACTGGTGTCCCAGAAGGAGAGAAGAAAGTAGGACAAAAAGAAAATATTTGAACAAACAATGCATAAAACTCCCTCAAATTTGGCAAAAGACATAAACCTGCAAATTCAGCAAGCTAAACAAACTCCAATAGGATAAACTCAAAGAAATTCAATACCAAGACACATCTTAGCCAAATGTCTGAAAGCTATAGATGAAGTCTTGAAAGGAGAGAGAGAAAGAGTGAGAGAGATGATACCTTTCCTGTATAGGAAAGGTAATTTGAAAGGCATGATTTGTCATCATGAATCAATGCAAGCAGAAGGAAGTGGCACAAAATTTTCAACTGCTGGAAGAAGAGAACTGTAAACTCAGAATCCTATATCCAGGGAAAATATCCTTCAGGAATGAAGGGGAAATAAAGACATTCTCAAATAAAGGAAACTAAGGTAATTCATCACTGGCAGATGTACTCTTTTTAGAATAAGCTTCCTTTAGAGTGGCTAAAGGAAGTTCTCTAAAGAGGAAATGACAAAATAAGAAATCTTGGAATACCTGAAAGGAAGAACCGACTTGGAACAGTGTGGGTGTGCGTGCACACACACACACTAGACTTCTTTCTCTTCGGTTTTTTAAATTATGTGTGATGGTGGAAACAAACATTATAACAATGTCTTATATGGTTCTAAATGTATATATTTGAGTAAATATTGAAGACAGTTTTATTATAAGTGAAGGAGAATAAATGGATATAAAGAAAGATAAATTTTCTATACTTAACCAAAACTAATAAAATGACAATACCAATAAACTTAAATAGGTTATGTATAAATAACATAATACCTAAAAGCAATCACTAAAAATCTATATGAAGAGATATATCTAAAAACTATAGATAAATAAAAATTTAATTCTAATCCGTTTAAGTAACCTAGAGTAAGGTATGAAAAAAGAAAACAGAGAAACGAAAGACAAAAAGTACAAAGAGAAAACAAAATGAAACGTTAGATAAAATCCTAACATATCTGTAATTACGCCAAATGTGAATGGTCTAAATACATCAATTAAAAGATGGAGACTGGCAGAATGCATCAAAATACATGACCCAACTCTATACTGTACAAATAAATTCACTTGAAATAAAATAATATAGGCAGGTTGAAAATAAAAGGATGGAAAATATATCATGTAAATACTAATCAAAACAAGGAAGGAATGGCTATATTAATAGCAGATAATGCAGGTTCCAAGTGAAGAAAATTACTGGAGAAAGAAAGCAACACTGCAAAATGATAAAAGAGTCAATTCACCAGGACAACATAACAATCCTAAATGTGTATATATCAAACAACAGAACTTCAAAATACATGAACAAAAACTCATAAAACTGGAAGGAGAAATACATAACTCCATAGTTATACTTGAAGACTTTAACACTCCTCTCTCAACAGTTAATAGAACAATTAGACACAAAACAAGGATATAGAAGAAGTCAACATTACCATCAACTACAGTAGGATGCATATTATTTTCAAGTGCCCATGGAACATATGCCAATATAGACTATATCCTGGGCTATAAAACAAACTTGAACAGATTTAAAATAATTGAAATCATATACAGTATATTCTCTGAACGCAATGAAATCAAACTAGAAATGAATAATAGCAAATAAATAGAAACTAAACAACATAGTTCTAAGTAATCTATGAATAAAAGAGGCACTCTCCAAAGAAATCACAAACTACATTAACTAAATGAAAACAAAAGCACAACATATCAAAATTTGTGAGACACAGTTGAAACAGTGTTGAGGAGAATTTATAGCACTAAGTGTTTGTATTTGAAAAGAAGAAAAGGCTCAAATCAACAATCTAAGTTACGATGGCAAAAAGAAGAAAAAGAAGGGTAAGAGAAACTCAAAGCAAGCAAAAGGCAGGATACAGTAAAGGCAAGACCAAAATCAATAAAATTGAAATTAAAAAATTAGAGAAAACCAATGAGAAAAAGCTGATTCTTTGAAAAAGCTGATGAAATTGAAAAACCTCTAGCAAGATGGATAAAGAAAAAAGAGAAAATGACACAGGGGCTATCACTTATAGACTTTGTGGACATCATAAAGACAATGAGGGAATACTATGAGTAATTCTATATGCATAAATTTGATGATTTAGGTGAAATGGACCAATTTCTTGAAAACTACAATCTACCACAGCTTACCCAATATGAAATAAATCATTTGAATACTCCTATAGTTATTAGGGAAATTTAATACATAAATTGAAAATTATCAGAAAAGAAATTCCAAGGTGATATGGTTTCACTGGAGAATTCTATCAAATGACTAAAGAAGAATTAGCACCAATTCTACACATTATATTCCAGAAAATCAAAAAGATGGAACACTTCTCAATTCATTTTGTGAAGCTAGTGTTATCCTGATATAGAAACCAAAGATAGTATAAAATATAAAACTACAGACTTCATGAATAATGACATATTTAACTTAAAAATCCTTAACAAAATATCAGAAAATAGAATTTGGCAATATATAAAAAGAGTTATATTGGCCAAGTGGAGTGGAGTTTATTCCTGTGATATAAAGCTGGTACAACTTCCAAAAATCAAGTCAACATAACACCATATCAACAGGCTAACGAAGAAAACTCATATAATAATACTGATGCAGAAAAGCATTTGACCAAATCCAACATCCTGTCATGATAACAACTCTCAGCATATATGGAATAAAGGGAAACTCCATCAACTTGATAAAGAGCATCTAAAAAAAATCCTATTGTTAACATCATACTTAATAATTAAAGACTGAATGCTTTCCCCCTAACATCAGAAACAAGTAAATGATATCTACTCTTATGCTCTTATTCAACACAGGAATTTATAACTGGAATTATAAGGTAAGTAAAAGCAATAAAAACCATTCAGATTGCAAAGGAAGAAATAAAACTGTCCCTATTTGCAGATGACATATGTAGAAAATGCCAAGGAATATAAAAACAAATACAAACAAGCCAAAGAAACTCGAATAACTCATAAATTCAGCAAATTTGAAGCACACAAGATCAACACACAAAAAGCAATCACATTTCTATACACTAACAATGAGGATATGGAAAAGAATTTTTAAAAATAGCATTTACAATTGCTGCAAAGTAAAAGAAATACTTAGATGTAAATGTAACAGAACATATATAGGACACTCATGTTGAAAACTGCAACAGTGCTGATAAAACAAAGATCTAAATAGAGAGACACACTGTGTTCATGGATTGGAAGACTCAACATAGTAAAGATGTCAACTCTCTCCAAATTCATATACAGATTTAGCGCAATTCCCATCAAAATATCATCAAGATATTTTGTATGTATAGACACAATTATTCTAGAGAGTCAGAGGAAATAGGAACAAACCAGAAAACCCAGAAATAGACCCAGACAGATATGCCCAACTTATTTCTGACAAAGTTGCAAAAACAATTCGATGGAGGAAAGATAGCCTTTTCAACAAATGGTGCTGTAACAATTGGACATCTACTGGCCTAAAATTGAACCTCAATATAAGTCTCATACACATAATAAACCCTCAGAATGGATCATACATTTTATGTAAACATAAAACTATATATGTTTTAGAATCAAAAAATAGGAGAAAATCTGTAGAACCTAAGATTATGCAAAGAGTTCTTAAACTTGACACCGAAAGCATGACCCATTAAAGGAAACATTGATAAATTGGATTTAGGTTACATCATTCATTCTTTATTAACTGTTATCACAGACTATTACATGTTAGGTGCTGCAACTTTAAAGCTGATTAAGATGCAGTCCCAGCCTTCAGAAAGTTTATATTTTAGCAGGGAAAACAGATACTTAACCTGGTAGTCATGATGACATGTGGTAAGTCCACAGACGAGAGAACCATGAGCAATTCTATGGAAATGAGTAATGGCTTGTAATATACAGTAGGGCCCTTTATCGCTGAGTAGGGGCTTACCAGGTAAAGGAGTGGGAGACTATCCCAAGCAGAGAGAACAGCATCTGTAAGGCCAAGAGTCGTGAAAGGATACTGTGTGCTCAGGGAATGGTTAAGATGTTCAAGAGGTTAAAAGCATGAGATGTGAAAGAGGATATATTTGAGGTAGAATCAAAAGGATTTTCTAACTGGTTTGATAAAAGTGAGATGGGTAGCTAAGATAAAGGAGGGATCAAGATGCTTCTCTAAGTCCTACTTTAGGGAAGTAGGACTATTCGATGAGATTGGGAACAGGAAAGCAAGGGGGGCTCTTATTTTTGGGGTGGGGGGTAATATCAGGACATGATGAGGTTTAGAAGCTGTGTTTCTGGACAAAAATGTCCTTTGGACAACTGGAAGTATGCGGTTGGTATTCAGAAAATAGTTCCAGGCTCGAGATGTAAATGTGAGTGGCATCAGTCTTAAGGTAGTTGAAGCCATGGCAGTAAATTATGTTACATATTGAAAAGACAGACTGAGAAGCTGTGTGTGTGTGTGTGTGTGTGTGTGTGTGTGTGTGTGTGTGACAAAAAGAAATTGATGGAAAAAAGTCGAATGTTCTTTTTTGACTACTTGCCAGTCTTCACAAAAGTAGTTTAGATTCCCCTCAATGCATTAACATTTAGAGAACTCTGGATTGAATAAAATAAAGAGATGAAAAGGCTGTAGTTCATCCATTTCTCAGCGATCACTGCCAACTCCTTTCTCCTCTTCAGTCTCAGTGTGGCATCTCTGGGGAGGTAAGGATCTGCTGAGGTCAGTAAAGAAAATTCCATAGCTTTCTTTAGTAAATTATAATTGACTACAGAAAGTAATTTGGAAGTCCTCTAGAAGACCTAGCTAAAATACCCCCTGCTACAAATGATGCCATTTCCTCGTATACTCTCCTTAATGGGGGAAAAACAACAGACATCATGTTGTGTACATCACATAATGTGTTTTCTGGTATGGACAGCATGGGAAAGTAGGTTTTTCAGAAAAATTAAAAATAAAGTGGCTGATGGGAAGTCTTAGAGTTGACAGCAAAAAAGGAGTGGATAGAGGAGACATGGGACTGTAGAAAAGCAGATTTTTTTTCCTGCCTAAAAGCACTTATTAAATCATGTCTTCCTGTCTTACAAAACAAGTATATAAAAAATCCAACACATAGCTTATTTACTTTGCAAGGCAAAAATCCTTCGTGAACATTCAATTTGTTGTGAAATAAATTAAGTTGAAGTGTTTTTTTTAAACTATCCATGGCAAGTAGCTATTTCTAAGGGGCTGAAAACTTTATCTTCTCTGGATTGAATAATCTTGATTATTTTACAAAGCCTTGACTTAGATGAGTTTTCTTTCATTAATCATTTTATAGCACTTCCTGGATTGTTCATCAAACTCTCTGCACTCATCTTTAGCTGTTATGATAGGATCACTTTAATTCTATGATCAAAAACTGTGTTTAAATATTGTTCAAAAAATCCCTTGAAGAAAATATTTCAGAGAAAAAAAGTGTCAGACAGTGTTACTAAGGAAGATAAACTACCTTGGGATATTAATTAAGTCCAGTTATTGTATTCAAATTAATCTGGTGTCTCCTAACTCCAGTTTAAAAAAACAGCAAAGTAGAAGGAAAGAAAGAAATACAAAAGAGAAAAATAGAAAATATTTCCTGCTTAAGGAAAGAGAGAAAAGAGATTTTTATTTATTTAATGAAGTTACTGTTTTCCTTACAAATTCTGTCTGGTATGGAAGGAGAAAAAAAATGATAGAAGGAAATCTAGAAGCAAGGAAGTTGAAAAAGTAATATCGGAGTTTCTCACTGGTTAGCTCCAACGGCTAAGGCTAGGGAAATAGCTTATCTATGGCCAACATAGTGTGAATTACAGCTAATCGCTGAGAAAGGCAGATTGGGTATTTTGGATACTGAGTGAATACCAAGGATGAGAACATGTTGCCAAAGAGCTTTTTTTTTATTTTGTTTGCATTAAGATTTGGGGTTGAGTTGATAAAAACCAAGTAAAGGAGTATCGTACCTGGCAGTGGCTTAGCTATTTATTCTTTTTAAAAATTGCTCTAAAATTGCTTGTGGTGTTAACCTCAGCTGTTCTTTTTAAGATTTTTTTTAAGTTTATTTATTTTGAGAGAGAGAGAGAGAGAGAGCACAAGTGAGCAGGGGAGGGGCAGAGAGAGGGGTGGGGGAAAGAGAATCCCAAGCAGGCTCTGCAGTGTCAGTGCAGAGCCCCACATGGCACTCAAACTCATGAACTCTGAGATCATGACCTGAGCCGAAATCAAGAGTCAGACATTTAACCGACTGAGCCACCCAGGCACCTCAACCTCAGCTGTTCTAACATTAATATTTATTATTATTTCAAGAGAAAGGGCATAATTTTCTCTTTTCCCAATGTGGTAAAACAGAAAGTTTGACTTGTCTGTAGATATTAAATCTGGAAAAATAAAGAGGAAAGACAGCTGTTACCTCTTAAGATGCTAAATCTCAAGTATCTTATCTATATGCTCTCATTTCATCCCTAGAACCCACTGAAAAGATGAGAGACCTGCCTCAGAGATATTAAGGAACAGTTTTAACCTGTCAGCCTACTACTTGGATTACATTGGTGTTCTAAGTTTTCTTCCCAAGGTGTCATTCATTCATTCATCAGTTGTATATTCATCAAATGATATATTCCAGGCTCTGGAGTCATGTCATGAAATTAATGGTGAACAGCAAAAGGTTCTATCTTTAGGGAGGTTTACCTGTTCTTGACCAACTCGCCAAATTAGTTTGAGTCTTCTCTAGTCTGTTGGCCTCCCAGTCCACATTCTGTCACCTGCCTAATCAATGGGATTCTCAAATTTATATCCTTGTGGTCAGTGCAAATATGATTCACTCAACAGGAGGAAAACAAAATGTTCAACCAGACTTTTCTCTTACACAATCAACCAAATTAATGTAGGAAAAAGCTATTAGGTCATATCCAGTCCATCCCTTTGGGAACTGAGTAAAACTGCTCCTTGTATTATGCCACATTATTTCTCAACTACATTGTCTTGCCTAATTGTAAATAATTATAAATGACTCAGTGGCAGGGTTTCCACTATTTCCTCTCAAAGGTTAGCCCACAATCCAGAAATTTTCAGTGTCAAGATGGTTTATCTGATAGCCTAAATAGCCCTTGTCTTGATTTATGCTCTCATCTGCTCTGATCCCAGTCTATACAATTCTTTATTTGTTGTTACATTTATACCCTTGAAATATAGCTACATGGCTATCATACCCTATTCCCTCCCATCTCTAAGAATCCATTGGGTGACTCATGATAACTTTGGCAGAGGAAACTCTGCATCTCTACCACAACTTCTAGCCACCTCAGTATTTCCTACCCTATGCAGAGAAAATCAATACATACTCTGTAGAAACCGTACTTTGAATTTTGAATTTTCATCCTTTCCTGGGTGAGCAATTTACAGTACGATATTTTTCATAATGCTGGGCAGGGGCGGTGAGAAGCAATTCCCAATCGGCCATGTGATCATGAGGATATACAACTGATACACTTACAAACATTCTGTTTTTTCACTTTCAGTATTCAATAAATTATAAGCTACTCAATACTTTATTGTAAAATAGGTCTGATGTTAGATGATTTTGCCAACCTGTAGCCTAATGCAACTGTTCTGAGCATGTTTAAGGTAGGCTGGGATAAGTTATGATGTTTGGTATGTTAGGTGTATTAAATGCATTTTCGACTTACGATGGGTTTATCAGAACATAGCCCATCATAAGTCAAGGAAGGTCTGTAATTTCTTACAGTCCTAGGGTCAGATATTCCAGGTTTCTGTCCATAAGCTGCGCAGTTCTGTGAGTGTCCAGAGACCACAGATTACGTTGAACTACCTCCTCTGTCATCTCTATTCTTCTATTCCTCTAGGGTACAGAAGCACCTCTTTAACCATTTTTTTCCAACTACATTTTTTGAGCACAGAACAGATCCAATTTCTCTAAAAACCATCTTAGAATATTTTGTTGACTCTGAGAGTTCATTTATTTACTCACATATCCAACTTTTATTGGAAACCAGCACACACCGTGTACAAGTCACTAGGTATACCATGTGAATCTGACATATTCTTCTTCTTCAAGGAATCTGCAGTCTAATAAAGGAGATAAATAAATCCTTCTCTTCATCTTCAACTTATACCCCAGCCCCTTTTCTAAAAAATACTATTTTCATATATAATTCCTTACCTCCCATTTACCCTTTATTGAAATTGTGCCTCTGCCCCTAATGTTTTTTTTTTAATGTTTATTTATTTTGGAGAGAGAAGAGATACAGAGTGTGAGCAGGGGAGGGGCAGAGAAAGGGGCAGACACAGAATCCAAAGGAGGCTCCAGGTTCAGAGCTGTCAGCAAAGAGACCAATACAGGGCTCAAACACACAAACTGTGAGATCCTGACCTGAGCTGAAGTCAGATGTTTAACCGACTGAGCCACCCAGGTGCCCCACCCCTACCTAGTATTTTAATGAAGCCTCTTCTGCCAAGGTGAAATAACAATCTAATTAGCAAACCCAATAGCCTCTCTTCAATATTCATACAACCTGAACACAAGAGAATTTAACAGTATTGATCAATGGCCTGTTCCTTCTTGAAGTCTTCCCCCTGCCCTTGGTTTCCATGACACCACTCTCCCATATATCTCCTCCTATATCTCTTATTGCTCTTTATTTCTCTTAATTTATACTCCCTTTCTCCTCTCACACTCAGCTGATGACTTCCCTTCCGTTTGGTTAAAAAAGAGAAGCACTGAGAACATCCCCATCACACACACACACACACACACACACACACACACACATATATAATCCTTTTTTTAAAAAAGTCAAAGTTCACTCCCCTACTTCTGCTCTGACCTCCCGAAGAACCTTACTGCTAAAATTATCCCTTTTTTAAAAAAGTTTATTTATTTTGAGACAGAAAGAGAGAGAGAGAGAACAAGCAGGGGAGGGGCAGTGAGAGAGAAAGAAAGGGAGAATCCCAAGCAGGCTCCCCACTGACAGTTGGCTTGAACACATGAACCGTGAGATCATGACCTGGGCCAACACCAAGAGTTGGAGGCTCAACTGATAGAGCTACCCAGGTGCCCCATCCCTTTTTTTCTATACCATCAACTTCTCCCTCACAACTAGATTATCCCATTAGCAGTCACATAATTAATATACATTATTTAAAAGAAAATATCACTTTCTTGATCCCAATTGCCTTCCAGCTAATACTCTACTTCTCTTTACCCCGTAACAACTAAACACCTAAAACGAGTTACTGTCTTCATGTCTCACTTCTCATTCTTTAAAGAAACAATCCGTTCAGGATTTTGTCTCCAGCATTTTATTGTCAAGGTTACTAATGACCTCCATGTTGCCAAAATCAATAGTCAATTCTCAGAATTAATGTCTCATCAACATTTGACACAGTTGACTACTCCTGTTTCTTTAATCAGTTTCTTCACTTGGACTGTGGGATACCACTCTCTTAGTTTTCCTCCTACCACGCTGGCCACTTCTCAGTTTATTTCTCTGGCTGCTCCTCATCTGCTCTATCTCTAAATCCTGAGCTCAGTCCAAGAACCTCTCCTCTTAGCTGTCTCCACTTAACTCATTAGCCATCTCATCTAGTCTCAAAGCTTTACTTCACAGAGGGTGACTCTAAAATTTATATATTTAATATTGAATTATTTCCTGAACTTTAGACTCAGTTATAATTTCTTACTAAACATTAGCATGTAGCTCCCCAATGAACATCTCAAACTTTACATATACAAAAGACACCTATTTATTTCTTACTTCTTCATACCACTCATTAAACTTGTTCCTCTTACAGTCTTTCTCTCAGTAACTGGCATCATCCAGTTATTTAGGCCCAAACCAAGGAAGTTTTTATTCCTTGCCTACCCACTCCATACTATAACTCTGCCCAAGTCACACTGAATCCATTAACAAGTCTTCCAAAACAAATCCCACATACAACTACTTTTCTCTATCTCTATTACTAAAACCCAAGCCCTAACTCATAACCAGCTCTTGCTTGAATTATTGCAATTAGCCTTCAAACAAATTTCCTCTGCTTTCCTATATCCCTCTTATAGTCTATTCCTTATACAGCAACCAGGGCATTCATCTCCAAGTCCAAAACAAATCATACCACTATCCTGCTTAGAACACCTTCCCTCCACAATTAGAATGAATTTGAACTTTTTACAAGAGCTTATAAGGCCCTAGGGGATTGTGTCCCTGACTACCTCTTCAACTTAATCTGCTTTTATGCTTCTTTTTGCTTACTACACTCCAGTTTCAGTAGCTTTCTTTCTGATCCTTGAATATATCAGGTATTTCCCATTTAAGGGCCTTTATATTTTATTTCCTTCTGTCTGGAATGCTCTTCCTCTCAGATCTTTATATGGCCGCTTCTCTCTCATCATTTAATTCTTAGTTCAAATATCCTCAGAAGGCCTTTAGCTAGTTCAGGGAAGGCCCCTCTGAAGGCCCCCACCATACCCATATTCAGCCATTTTATATGCTTTTATACTGCTTTGGTTTCTTTATAGCACTTATCACTATTATATATTTACTTGTTTATGATTATTATCAACTTCTTCTATCTCCATTAGAATATCAAATCCACGAGGGGAAGGACTATTTGTTCACTGCTATATCCTCAGTTCCTACACGAGTACACCTAACACTGAATATGGCCCTAATAAATATTTTTAGAAGGAAGGAGGGAAGGAAGGAAGAAAGGAAGGCATGAAGGCAGGAAGGAAGGATTCCTCTGCCTATGCTCAGCTCTTAAATATATGTTACCCAAGATCATGTCCCCGTCCTCTTTCCTTCCCTTCTACACTATGCTTTTTGGAAGATCCTCCACCCCTGACCCATGGCTGCAATTACCATCTATCCAAATAACCCCCAGTCTAATTATTGAATCCTTGTTCCTTTCCTGTGCCCAGGAATTAGAGTTACAATCACCTGATGGACACTTCTACTCAGAGGTCTTACAGATGCATAAAACTCCACATGTCTAAAACTAAACACATTATTTTCCTTCCTTCTGATATGATACATATGAAATACTGAGTCAAATGCTCAGTACCTAGTAGGCACTCAGTAAGTGCTAGTTCTTGTAGCTCCATCTAGTCTATTAAGCAGGATTTTTTTGATTCATCTTTGACTTATATGTATTTCTTTTATTGAACCCACCACCTCAATTTTCAAGTATTTGGAAGTCTGACAACCCAACACCCCTGATATTCTCAGCTTTTAATCTTCACTCCAGTAACCCTGATTGCCCTTTCCTGGCACACATTCCTTCAATTCAATTAGCTATTCAATGAGTATTAAGTTTGTAACCCTGTTAGGCACTATGATGGCTATGCTAGAGATATAAGGATGAGTAACACATGGATACTGATCAAATTTTACAGGGGGAAGTAAGCAAGTAAATAGGCTATACAATATAGAATAGACAGTTCTAGATAGAGGAAATTAAAGGATGTTGTTTAGGGGAGGGAAATTTAATATAGTCCAAGGATGAAAGAGCTAAAGAAATAGTCTTACAAGGGATTAAAGCCTTGGTCAACTCTTGAGTGTTAAGTAAGAGTTAGCTAAGCAAAGAAGAGGGAGCAGGGGTCATTCCAGGAATAAGGAGCAGAATGTGAAAAGACACAGATATGAAAGATGATGTTATAGTTGGGAAGGTACACACAGTTGAATATGGCTATAGCATACACTAAAAGCTTGTGTAGAGATAAATAAGGATGATATTTAAAGGGCCTTTTTCAACCAAATTAAAGAGTTTGGATTTTATACTGAACACAGTAGGGAACCTTGAAGGGTTTTAGTGAGTAAGAGTTTCAAGACCAGATTTACATTTAAAAAGAAAACTCTGTTTGCAGAGTAGAGAACAAATTCAGGAAGAAGAAAACATGGCAAGACTGGAGGTAGATAAACTAGTTGAGAGATTACTGCAGTGAACAAACAAGAGAGGAGAAATTTGAAAAATGGTGAATAGGTAAAAATTGCCAAGACTTGATCCACAGATACAAAAGGATGTAGTTAAAAAAATGAGTACACTTTGAAGTAGTAACTTATACAGGGGTAAGTAGGAGGAGAATCACGTGTTGGAGGTAGAGATTAATGAGTTTAATATACATGTGTAGAGATTGAGATAATCAATGGAGATATCTAGAAAGAAGTGGGATATATGGGAGAGTAGCATAGGGTGAAATGAGATTTAGAAGTCTTACTTGCTAAGTAAAATCATGAGAATGAATTAAAATCACCCAGAATGTGTAGTGTGAGAAGAGTAGAGAACCTTGGGCTGAACTTTGGAGAATATAATACTTACGGGAAAGGTGGAGGAAGAGAAACCACAGAAAAAATATAGACAAGAGAAACCAAAGAAACAACAGGGGAAGCACAGTGTTACTGGAGCTAAAGTGTTGGAGAAATGGATAAAGTACACCAAAGATGGCTGATCGGACTAAAACAAACTCTGGCCTCTAGCTTAGAGACCCCTCCTCCAGTTTTTTCTTCCTTTGTTTGCTCTGCATGTGAAAACCCCCACAAATATGGAGGCTGTTGGCTATAAATTACCATCCCCACTTACATTCTGGGCTCAGACCTTTGGAGAAACAGTCTCCTCTGAGACCACCAGTGTTAAATAAATCTCCAATCCACCAAGGTCTCTGAGTGCCACTTGGTTTTTCTGCCAGCATTCCAGCCTGATTACATAACATACTTGGTTCCCTGACCAGGAAACCCAACTGTGCTGGCTTATTGTTGCCACCAGTCTGGGAGAACAGTAAGGCAGTGAAGGAATGATGGATCACAAGGGAGAGCATGCACCCTGCCTAAATTTTGGCAGTCTCCAGCTCTGTCCCCTTCAGGCCGGCCCCACTCTGCCACTCCCACCAGACTCCAGGAGACATGGCAGGTGAGGACCTGGACCTGACATCAGAACTGGTAATGCTGGGGCCCAATCTAGTCAGGACCACTTGCAAGAGTGGAAGGGGGGTTGAGGAGGAGGAAGATGGCAGCGTAGGAGGATGCTGGGCTCACCGTGTCCTGCTGACTACTTAGATTCCACCCACATCTGTCTAAATAACCCAGAAAACCGCCAGGAGACTAGCAGAATGGACTCTCCAGAGCCAAGTGTAGACGAGAGGCTCACGGAAGAGGGTAGGAAAGACAGAGAGGCAGTGAACGCTACACGGACTGGCAGGAGGGAGCCGGGGCGGTGGCAAGGCAGAGCCCCTGAGTCTGGCTTGCAAAAGCAGAGGGGCAGGACGGAGTGTGTTCTGACAGCCAGTGGGACTTAACATCTGGAATGTTATAAGTCAACAGCTCTGCTCCGAGAGCGGGAGGGCTAGAGGACAACGGGAGGGAGAGTTGTAGAGTCCCGGAGGACAGAGCTCAACTTGGTGGGGAACAAAGGCACTCGCCAGCGCCATCTCCCTCGCCCACCCCCCAGCCAAAATCCCAAAAGGAACCAGTTCCTGTCACGGAACTTGCTTGCAGTTTGCAAACACCCAACGCTGTGCTCCATCCCTCCAACAGGTCTGCCTGTTGTGCGGATCCATCCCTCCAACAGGTCTGCCTTCCCCCCAGTGCTGCAGGGCCCCTCCTGAAGCAGACCACCAAAGGCAAAGCAAGCTGAGTCTGCCCTTCCCACCCCTGTGCACCTTGTGGATCCTCCCCGACTAATACACCAGGTCCCATAGAAGTAGCACCACAAGCCTGGCAGTGTGCAAGTAGCCCAGACAGGGGTCACACCACTCCACAGTGAGTCCTGCCCCTGGGAGAGGGAAGATAAGGTACACACCAGTCTGACTGTGGCCCCCAGTGGTGGGCGGGGGGCAGACATCAAGTCTGACTGTGGCCCCGCCCACCAATGCAAGTTACACCAGACAGCACAGAGGAAGAGCTCTGCAGTTCCACACCACTCTAGGGACTACCCAAAATGACGAAATGGAAGAATTCTCCTCAAAAGAAACTCCAGGAAGTAGCGACAGCTAATGAACTGATCAAAAACGATTTAAGCAATGTAACAGAAAAGGAATTAAAATAATAGTCATAAAATTAATCTCTGGGATTGAAAAAAGTATAGAGGACAGCAGAGAATCTATTACTACAGAGATCAAGGGACTAAGACACAGGAGTAGCTAAAAAATGCTAAAAATGAGATGCAAAATAAAATGGAGGCAACCACAGCTCGGATTGAAGAGGCAGAGGAGAGAATAGGTGAATTAGAAGATAAAATTATGGAAAAAGAGGAAGCTAAGAAAAATAGAGATAAAAAAATCCAGGAGTATGAGGGGATAATTAGAGAAATAAGTGACAAAATTAAACGTAATAACATAAGCATAATTGGGATTCGAGAGGAGGAAGAGAGAGGGAAAGGTGCTGAAGGTGTACTTGAAGAAACCATAGCTGAGAACTTCCCTGATCTGGGGAAGGAAAAAGGCATTGAAATCCAAGAGGCACAGAGAACTCCCTTCAGATGTAACTTGAATCGATCTTCTGCATGACATATCATAGTGAAACTGGCAAAACACAAGGATAAAGAGAAAATTCTGAAAGCAGCTACAGATAAACATGCCCTAACTTATAAGGGGAGACCCATAAGACTGGTGGCAGATCTATCTACTGAAACTTGGCAGGCCAGAAAGGAACCGCAGGGAATCTTCAATGTGATGAACAGAAAAAACATGCAGCCAAGAATCCTTTATCCAGCAAGTCTGTCATTCAGAATCCAAGGAGAGATAAAGGTCTTCCCAAAGAAACAAAAACTGAAGGAATTCATCATCACTAAACCAGCCCTACAAGAGGTCCTATGGGGGATTCTGTGAGTGAAATGTTGCAAGGACCACAAAGTACAAGAGACATCACTACAAGCATGAATAGTATAGACATCACAATGACTCTAAACCCATACCTTTCTATAATAACACTGAATGTAAATGGACTAAATGCTCCAACTGAAAGACATAGGGTATCAGAATGGATAAAAAAAACAAGACCCATCTATTTGCTGTCTACATGAGACTCATTTTAGACATGAGGACACCTTCAGAATGAAAGTGAGGGAATGGAGAATTATCTATCATGCTACTAGAAGTCAAAAGAAAGCTGGAGTAGCCATATTTCTATCAGACAAACTAGACTTTCAATTAAAGGCTGTAACAAGAGATGAAGAAGGGCATTATATAATAATTACAGGGTCTCTCCATCAGGAAGAGCTAACAATTATAAAAGTCTATGTGCCGAATATGGGAGCCCCCAAATATATAAAACAATTACTCACAGACATAAGCAGCCTTATTGATAAGAATGTGGTAATTGCAGGGGACTTTAATACTCCACTTACAACAATGGATAGATCATCTAGACACAGGATAAATAAAGAAACAAGGGCCTTGAATGATACATTGGATCAGATGCACTTGACAGATATATTTAGAACTCTGCATCCAAAAGCAACAGAATATACTTTCTTCTTGAGTGCACATGGAACATTCTCCAAGATAGATCACATACTGGGTCACAAAACAGCCCTTCATAAGTATACAAGAATTGAGATAATACCACGCACACTTTCAGACCACAATGCTATGAATCTTGAAATCAACCACAGGAAAAAGTCTGGAAAACCTCCAAAAGCATGGAGGTTAAAGAACACCCTACTAAAGAATGAGTGGGTCAACCAGGCAATTAGAGAAGAAATTAAAAAATATATGGAAACAAATGAAAATGAAAATACAACAATCCAAATGCTTTGGGATGCAGTGAAGGCAGTCCTGAGAGGAAAGTACATTGCAATCCAGGCCTATCTCAAGAAACAAGAAAAATCCCAAATACAAAATCTCACAGCACACCAAAAGGAAATAGAAGCAGAACAGCAAAGACACCCCAAACCCAGCAGAAGAAGAGAAATAATAAAGATCAGAGCAGAAATAAACAATATAGAATCTGAAAAAAAGGTAGAGCAGATCAACGAAACCAAGAGTTGGTTTTTTGAAAAAATAAACAAAATTGATAAAACTCTAGCCAGGCTTCTCAAAAAGAAAAGGGAGATGACCCAAATAGATAAAATCATGAATGAAAATGGAATTATTACAACCAATCCCTCAGAAATACAAACAATTTTCAGGGAATACAATAAAAAAATTATATGAAAACACACTGGACAACCTGGAAGAAGTGGACAAATTCCTAAACACCTACACACTTCCAAAACTCAAACAGGAAGAAATAAAAAGCTTTAACAGACCCATAACCAGTGAAGAAATTGAATCAGTTTTCAAAAATCTCCCAACAAATAAGAGTCCAGGACCAGATGGCTTCCCAGGGGAATTCTACCAGACGTTTAAAGCAGAAATAATACCTATCCTTCTCAAGCTATTCCAAAAAATAGAAAGGGAAGAAAAACTTCCAGACTCATTGTATGAAGCCAGCATTACTTTGATTCCTAAACCAGACAGAGACCCAGTAAAAAAAGAGAACTACAGGCCAATATCCCTGATGAATATGGATGCAAAAATTCTCAATAAGATACTAGCAAATCGAATTCAACGGCATATAAAAAGAATTATTCACCAGGATCAAGTGGGATTCATTCCTGGGATGCAGGGCTGGTTCAACATTCGCAAATCAATCAATGGGATACATTGCATTAATAAAAGAAAAAATAAGAGCCATATGATCCTCTCAATCGATGCAGAAAAAGCATTTGACAAAATTCAGCATCCTTTCTTAATAAAAAGCCTCGAGAAAGTCGGGATAGAAGGAACATACTTAAACATCATCAAAGCCATTTATGAAAAGCTAATATCATCCTCAATGGAAAAAAACTGAGAGCTTTCTCCCTGAGATCAGGAACACGACATGGATGTCCACTCTCACCACTGTTGTTTCACATAGTGTTGGAAATGCTAGCATCAGAAATCAGACAACAAAAGGAAATCAAAGGCATCAAAATTGGCAAAGATGAAGTCAAGCTTTCACTTTTTACAGATGATATGATATTATACATGGACAACCCGATAGACTCCACCAAAAGTCTGCTAGAACAGATACATGAATTCAGCAAAGTAGCAGGGTACAAAATCAATGTACAGAAATCAGTTTCCTTCTTATACACTAATAATGAAGCAACAGAAAGACAAATAAAGAAATTGATTCCATTCACAATTGCACCAAGAATCATAAAATACTTAGGAATAAACCTAACCAAAGATGTAAAAAATCTGTATGCTGAAAACTATGGAAAGCTTATGAAGGAAATTGAAGAAGATATAAAGTAATGGAAAAACATTCCGTGCTCATGGATTGGAAGAATAAATATTGTTAAAATGCCAATACTACCCAAAGCTATCTACACATTCAATGCAATCCCAATCAAAATTGCACCAGCATTCTTCTCAAAACTAGAACAAGCAATTCTAAAATTCATATGGAACCACAAAAGGCCCCGAATAGCCAAAGTAATTTTGAAGAAGAAGACCAAAGCAGGAGGCATCACAATCCCAGACTTTAGCCTCTAGTACAAAGCTGTAATCGTCAAGACAGCATGGTATTGGCACAAAAACAGACACATAGACCAATAGAATAGAATAAAAACCCCAGAACTAGACCCACAACAGTATGGCCAACTAATCTTTGGCAAAGCTGGAAAGAATATCCAAACAGTCTCTTTAACAAATGGTGCTGGGAGAACTGGACAGCAACGTGCAGAAGAATGAAAGTAGACCACTTTCTTACACCATTCACAAAAAGAAACTCAAAATGGATAAAGGACCGAATGTGAGACAGGAAACCATCAAAACCCTAGAGGAGAAAGCAGGAAAAAACCTCTGTGACCTCAGCCTCAGCAATTTCTTACTTGACACATCCCCGAAGGCAAGGGAATTGAAAAAAAAAAATGAACTATTGGGATCTCATGAAGATAAAAAGCTTCTGCACTGCAAAGGAAACAATCCACAAAGCTAAAAGGCAACCAATGGAATGGGAAAAGATATTTGCAAATGACATATCGGACAAAGGGCTAGTATCCAAAACCTATAAAGAGCTCACCAAACTCCACACCCAAAAATCAAAGAATCCAGTGAAGAAATGGGCAGAAAACATGAATAGACACTTCTCTAAAGAAGACATCCAGATGGCCAACAGGCACATGAAAAGATGCCCAACGTCGCTCCTCATCAGGGAAATACAAATCAAAACCACACTCAGATATCACCTCACGCCAGTCAGAGTGGCCAAAATGAACAAATCAGGAGACTATAGATGCTGGAGAGGATGTGGAGACACGGGAACCCTCTTGCACTGTTGGTGGGAATGCAAACTTGTGTTGCCACTCTGGAAAACTGTGTGGAGGTCCCTCAAAAAATTAAAAGTAGACCTACCCTATGACCCAGCAATTGCACTGCTAGGAATTTACCCAAGGGATGCAGGAGTGCTGATGCATAGGGGCACTTGTTCCCCAATGTTTATAGCAGCACTCTCAACAATAGCCAAATTATGGAAAGAGCCTAAATGTCCATCAACTGACGAATGGATAAAGAAATTGTGGTTTATATACACAATGGAGTATTACGTGGCAATGAGAAAGAATGAAATATGGCCCTTTGTAGCAACGTGGATGGAAGTGGAGAGTGTTATGTTAAGTGAAATAAGTCATACAGAGAAAGACAGATACCATATGTTTTCACTCTTATGTGGATCCTGAGAAACTTAACAGAAGTCTGTGGGGGAGGGGACAAAAATAAAAAGAGGTTAGAGTGGGAGAGAGCCAAAGCATAAGAGACTCTTAAAAACTGAGAACAAACTGAGGGTTGATGGGGGGTGGGAGGGAGGTGGGGGTGGGTGATGGGTATTGAGGAGGGTACCTTTTGGGATGAGCACTGGGTGTTGTATGGAAACCAATTTGACAATAAATTTCATAATTAAAAAAAAGAGTGAAAGGGGGACCTGATCACTTCCCAAGACTTCAGAAGTCTCACAGGTAGGGATTCTTTGGTAGGGAATATAATAACCTGTGGTGTGTATGTGAATTTGAATGTGGGATTCGATCTAGCTTGCCTGCAGAGTTCGATTCTGTGGCTCCACAGGCAGGTGGCCTTGGGGTCCTCAGGGGTCCATGGAGTCTGAGTGGGCCCGTCTGCGATTCCATGATGGATGGCGATTGGTCTGTGGTGGTATCAGAATGTTTTTGATCGTGGGTCGCAGGGCTGGGACCTGTGGGCTGAGCATCGCCTGGAATCCTTCAGGACATGGCCAGGCAGGCATCTGGCTTGTCTCCTCATTGGGAGGAGTGCCTCTGTCTCTCTGTCTTTTTGACTCCGCCTCATGGGAGCATTGGGGTTCGGGACGGAGCCATGAGAGCCAGCCAAGGTTTTTGCCGCTTTATCTGGAGACTCACCCAGGGAACCAAAGAAGCGACCCACCACTCCCCTAATGTTCCCCTCTTCATGACTCTTTAGGCTCCCTCCCCTCTCCCCTGAGCTTGAAACTCCTACCTATGGCAGATGCCCATTTCTCCTCCCCTTCCAGGCCAGAAAATCCTCCCCCATAAGGCCCCACAGCCAGATTGTGCCCTCGACCAGGTGCAGGTGCTCTCCAGATACCGGTCCACATCCGTTGATATCAAGAGGCCCTCAGAGGGATCAGAGCAGGGGGCTGAGAAGGCCATAAATATGCCCAGATGCAAGGGGAAAGGACATTAAAAAGAATAAATGCCCCAACCAAGTAAAGTCCCAAAAACCCGGTGGAAATCAGGAGGAACCTTGAGAAGGGGACCTTTTTGGTCTAGCTGAGATAGAACCAGACTAAAAGGGGACACTGACTCTCTCTCCCTGTTCCTCTGCTTAATAGATATGAGGGATTGTCCCTCATTTCCCAGGTTAAGGCTATAATTGGAGCCAACTATCGTTGGTCTACCTCAGGAAAAGGACTTTAAGGAATATTCCCAAGCCGTTGCTGCTTCTGCCTTCCCCTCCCCCTCATGTTTCTGCACCAACTTGGGTGTGGCCCTATACCATCCTCAGTGTCTCAGGCACCATTGGTTCCTCCTCCCACCCTCCAAGTAAAGGAGCAAAGTGCACCCCCACCTTGGACCACCCATTTCAGATATCTCCACTGGTGCCTCAAATGAAAATTGACAACGGGGAAAAATTGACTTTTAGGTGGATGCAGGTGAAACATATTCGTTGTTTAAACTAATCTAAGTTTATTGGACCTGTCTTTATAGTTATCAGCAAAGGTCAAATAAGCTCATGTTATCTCTGTTGCAATTTGTTAATGATAATTAATTTTGTCTGTCTCAAAGTTTTCATGGATAATTGTTAAGATAACGGTCAAGGACCTTGGTAACCTGAAAGTTTCCAAATAGGATGGAATGCTAAAGCTTTGATTATTGAACATAGGTTTGTGTTTTTAACTTCTTATTGCTGAGAAATTAAGGCTATTCGGACCAATTGTAAATCATGCTTTGTACTTAATTGGTTCATGAATTTGCCATCTAAGAAAATTCTTTTTTTTTTTTTATTATAAATTTCTCAAATTTTATTTTTTTTTTTATTTTTTTATTTTTTTTTATTTTTTAATATATGAAATTTACTGTCAAATTGGTTTCGATACAACACCCAGTGCTCATCCCAAAAGGTGCCCTCCTCAATACCCATCACCCACCCTGCCCTCCCTCCCACCCTGCCCTCCCTCCCACCCCCCATCAACCCTCAGTTTGTTCTCAGTTTTTAACAGTCTCTAATGCTTTGGCTCTCTCCCACTCTAACCTCTTTTTTTTTTTTTTTTTTTCCTTCCCCTCCCCCATGGGTTTCTGTTATGTTTCTCAGGATCCACATAAGAGTGAAACCATATGGTATCTGTCTTTCTCTGTATGGCTTATTTCACTTAGCATCACACTCTCCAGTTCCATCCATGTTGCTACAAAAGGCCATATTTCATTTTTTCTCATTGCCACGTAGTATTCCATTGTGTATATAAACCACAATTTCTTTATCCATGCCATCTAAGAAAATTCTGATGTAAACACCTCTCAATTGGTTACTAAGTCCTCAGTTGGAGACTAAGGTTTCCTAAGAGTTTCTGCTAAATGTACTTAAGACTGATAAAAATAAAGAAAACAACTCTGTATGTAAAAAAAAAATAGGAGGTATATAAGAAAGATATAAGGAGTGGAAATACAGTTTTGTTGAGGGTAGAATAAAGTAATTTTGTCCCAAATGAGACTGGCTATTTGGAAAAAAATGGCTTTGGAACAAAATTTAGAAGCAAAAGAAAGTTATAGAAGGTTGAGATGAATGAAATTTTAATAGTACACTGGTATAAGTGTACACTGGTATAACAGTGTAAAATCCTGTTTTTCTCTCTGCTCAAATGACAAAGTTTTCTTGAACTGTTGATCTGCTTTTGATAAGACCATGCAAACAAAGGTTTATCCTCCATGAAAATCAAAGTTTTAGGTCTCATCTCTATCAGGTCTTTGATTACTTAGTTAAAACCTCTAAATGTTAAAGGAGCTAGGTTTTGATAACAACTGTATAATGCTATACATTCACCTTTGGAATCTTTTATTTCCACTTTGGTTGAATATATAAAATTGTAGGATTTTTAATGATCTGTAATCCTATTTAGGATGCACTTATGACTTCTGGGGTTTTAACAAACTTCCCAGGATTTAAATGGTAAATGAAGTCTTCTTGACCAATTAGGCCCTTTTATTTGGGATGTTAAGTTACTTGGAAAAGCTCTGTCATACAATGGTGAACCTTAGATTGTATTGCACAGGTAAATGCTTTAACTGCCTGAATATATGCAATTCCTAAAATTTTAATGTTTTGATATAAGGTCATCACTTAATATTCTGATCACTTGAGATGTTATGTGTCACAGAAATAACCGAATTTCTTTGTCAATTGCATCATAATGAACTCTCATCAGATCTTTAATGATGTCTATTTCTGAGATTTTGCCATTTATAATTGTTCTCATTCTCTCACAAAACATATTTCTTCTTCAAGGAGATTTATAAAAAGGACTTTGGGGATAAATACAGGTATTCGACATCTTTAAGATTAATACTAAAATGGGTAAAAATTTCCAGAACTAAAATGCTGCATTCAAACTGAACAAGAATTAAAAACATGGGATTAAATAAACTGAGGAAGATTATAGTTTTGTGATTCTTGTTGAAAATATTGTTGGTTCCCTAATGTTTCCTCTTCCAGATTAAGGAAACTTTGTCTTAAGATATATATGATATACAAAAATTTCATAAAGTATGCGTTTGTAAACTGAAGCATTTATCTTTTGTCTCTACATAATTCCCATGAAATTCAAAACTCTCAATGAGTATTCTTTCTTTCATGGCAATTACAATTGTTTGCATAAGTTCAATAAGAATCTGTTCATCGGAGTGCCGGAAGATGGTGGCATAGGAGGACGCGGGGCTCACAGCGCGTCCTGCCGATCACTTAGATTCCACCTACACCTGCCTAAAGAACCCAGAAAACCGCCAGAGGATTAGCAGAAGGGAGTCTCCGGAGTCAAGCGCAGACTAGAGGCCCACGGAAGAGGGTAGGAAGGGCGGCGAGGCGGTGCGCGCTCCACGGACTGGCGGGAGGGAGCCGGGGCGGAGGGGCGGCTCGCCGGCCAGGCAGAGCCCCCGAGTCTGGCTGGCAAAAGCGGAGGGGCCGGACAGACTGTGTTCCGACAGCAAGCGCGACTTAGCGTCTGGGAGGTCATAAGTTAACAGCTCTGCTCGGAAAGCGGGAAGGCTGGAGGACAAAGGGAGGGAGAGCTGCTGAGCCCCCGGACGGCAGAGCTCAGCTTGGCGGGGAACAAAGGTGCTCGCCAGCGCCATCTCCCCCGCCCATCCCCCAGCCAAAATCCCAAAGGGAACCAGTTCCTGCCAGGGAACTTGCTCGCTCCGCGCAAACACCCAACTCTGTGCTTCTGCGGAGCCAAACCTCCGGCAGCGGATCTGACTCCCTCCCGCTGCCACAGGGCTCCTCCTGAAGTGGATCACCTAAGGAGAAGCGAGCTAAGCCTGCCCCTCCAGCCCCCGTGCACCTTGCCTACCCACCCCAGCTAATACGCCAGATCCCCAGCAACACAAGCCTGGCAGTGTGCAAGTAGCCCAGACGGGACACGCCACCCCACAGTGAATCCCGCCCCTAGGAGAGGGGAAGAGAAGGCACACACCAGTCTGACTGTGGCCCCAGCAGTGGGCTGGGGGCAGACATCGGGTCGGACTGCGGCCCCGCCCACTAACTCCAGTTATACACCACAGCACAGGGGAAGTGCCCTGCAGGTCCTCACCACGCCAGGGACTCTCCAAAATGACCAAACGGAAGAATTCCCCTCAGAAGAATCTCCAGGAAATAACAACAGCTAATGAACTGATCAAAAAGGATTTAAATAATATAACAGAAAGTGAATTTAGAATAATAGTCATAAAATTAATCGCTGGGCTTGAAAACAGTATACAGGACAGCAGAGAATCTCTTGCCACAGAGATCGAGGGACTAAGGAACAGTCACGAGGAGTTGAAAAACGCTTTAAACGAATTGCAAAACAAAATGGAATCCACGATGGCTCGGCTTGAAGAGGCAGAGGAGAGAATAGGTGAACTAGAAGACAAAGTTATGGAGAAAGAGGAAGCTGAAAGAAAGAGAGATAAAAAAATCCAGGAGTATGAGGGGAAAATTAGAGAACTAAGTGATACACTAAAAAAAAATAATATACGCATAATTGGTATCCCAGAGGAGGAAGAGAGAGGGAAGGGTGCTGAAGGGGTACTTGAACAAATTATAGCTGAGAACTTCCCTGAACAGGGGAAGGAAAAAGGCATTGAAATCCAAGAGGCACAGAGAACTCCCTTCAGACGTAACTTGAATCGATCTTCTGCACGACATATCATAGTGAAACTGGCAAAATACAAGGATAAAGAGAAAATTCTGAAAGCAGCAAGGGATAAACGTGCCCTCACATATAAAGGGAGACCTATAAGACTCGTGACTGATCTCTCCTTTGAAACTTGGCAGGCCAGAAAGGCTTGGCACGATATCTACAGTGTGCTAAACAGAAAAAATATGCAGCCAAGAATCCTTTATCCAGCAAGTCTGTCATTTAGAATAGAAGGAGAGATAAAGGTCTTCCCAAACAAACAAAAACTGAAGGAATTTGTCACCACGAAACCAGCCCTACAAGAGATCCTAAGGGGGATCCTGTGAGACAAAGTACCAGAGACATCACTACAAGCATAAAACATACAGACATCACAATGACTCTAAACCCATATCTTTCTATAATAACACTGAATGTAAATGGATTAAATGCGCCAACTAAAAGACATAGGGTATCAGAATGGATAAAAAAACAAGACCCATCTATTTGCTGTCTACAAGAGACTCATTTTAGATCTGAGGACACCTTTAGATTGAGAGTGAGGGGATGGAGAACTATTTATCATGCTCCTGGAAGCCAAAAGAAAGCTGGAGTAGCCATACTTATATCAGACAAACTAGACTTTAAATTCGGGGCGCCTGGGTGGCGCAGTCGGTTAAGCGTCCGACTTCAGCCAGGTCACGATCTCGCGGTCCGTGGGTTCGGGCCCCGCGTCAGGCTCTGGGCTGATGGCTCGGAGCCTGGAGCCTGTTTCCGATTCTGTGTTTCCCTCTCTCTCTGACCCTCCCCCGTTCATGCTCTGTCTCTCTCTGTCCGAAAAATAAATAAAAAACGTTGAAAAAAAAAAAATTTAAATTAAAGGCTGTAACAAGAGATGAAGAAGGGCATTATATAATAATCACAGGGTCTATCCACCAGGAAGAGCTAACTATTATAAATGTCTATGCGCCAAATACCCGAGCCCCCAGATATATAAAACAATTACTCATAAACATAAGCAACCTTATTGATAAGAATGTGGTCATTGCAGGGGACTTTAACACCCCACTTACAGAAATGGATAGATCATCTAGACACACAGTCAATAAAGAAACAAGGGCCCTGAATGATACATTGGATCAGATGGACTTGACAGATCTATTTAGAACTCTGCATCCCAAAGCAACAGAATATACTTTCTTCTCGAGTGCACATGGAACATTCTCCAAGATAGATCATATACTGGGTCACAAAACAGCCCTTCATAAGTTTACAAGAATTGAAATTATACCATGCATACTTTCAGACCACAATGCTATGAAGCTTGAAATCAACCACAGGAAAAAGTCTGGAAAACCTCCAAAAGCATGGAGGTTAAAGAACACCCTACTAACGAATGAGTGGGTCAACCAGGCAATTAGAGAAGAAATTAAAAAATATATGGAAACAAACGAAAATGAAAATACAACAATCCAAACGCTCTGGGATGCAGCGAAGGCAGTCCTGAGAGGAAAATACATTGCAATCCAGGCCTATCTCAAGAAACAAGAAAAATCCCAAATACAAAATCTAACAGCACACCTAAAGGAAATAGAAGCAGAACAGCAAAGGCAGCCTAAACCCAGCAGAAGAAGAGAAATAATAAAGATCAGAGCAGAAATAAACAATATAGAATCTAAAAAAACGGTAGAGCAGATCAACGAAACCAAGAGTTGGTTTTTTGAAAAAATAAACAAAATTGACAAACCTCTAGCCAGGCTTCTCAAAAAGAAAAGGGAGATGACCCAAATCGATAAAATCATGAGTGAAAATGGAATGATTACAACCAATCCCTCAGAGATACAAACAATTATCAGGGAATACTATGAAATATTATATGCCAGCAAATTGGACAACCTGGAAGAAATGGACAAATTTCTAAACACCCACACTCTTCCAAAACTCAATCAGGAGGAAATAGAAAGCTTGAACAGACCCATAACCAGCGAAGAAATTGAATCGGTTATCAAAAATCTCCCAACAAATAAGAGTCCAGGACCAGATGGCTTCCCAGGGGAGTTCTACCAGACATTTAAAGCAGAGATAATACCTATCCTTCTCAAGCTATTCCAAGAAATAGAAAGGGAAGGAAAACTTCCAGACTCATTCTATGAAGCCAGTATTACTTTGATTCCTAAACCAGACAGAGACCCAGTAAAAAAAGAGAACTACAGGCAATATCCCTGATGAATATGGATGCAAAAATTCTCAATAAGATACTAGCAAATCGAATTCAATGGCATATAAAAAGAATTATTCACCATGATCAAGTGGGATTCATTCCTGGGATGCAGGGCTGGTTCAACATTCGCAAATCAATCAACGTGATACATCACATTAATAAAAAAAAAAAGAGAAGAACCATATAATCCTGTCAATCGATGCAGAAAGGCCTTTGACAAAATCCAGCAACCTTTCTTAATAAAAACCCTAGAGAAAGTCTGGATAGAAGGAACATACTGAAAGATCATAAAAGCCATTTATGAAAAGCCCACAGCTAACATCATCCTCAATGGGGAAAAACTGAGAGCTTTTTCCCTGAGATCAGGAACACGACAGGGATGCCCACTCTCACCGCTGTTGTTTAATATAGTGTTGGAAGTTCTAGCATCAGCAATCAGGCAACAAAAGGAAATCAAAGGCATCCAAATTGGCAAAGATGAAGTCAAGCTTTCGCTTTTTGCAGATGACATGATATTATACATGAAAAATCCGATAGACTCCACCAAAAGTCTGCTAGAACTGATACATGAATTCAGCAAAGTTGCAGGATACAAAATCAATGTGCAGAAATCAGTTGCATTCTTATACACTAACAATGAAGCAACAGAAAGACAAATGAAGAAACTGATCCCATTCACAATTGCACCAAGAAGCATAAAATACCTAGGAATAAATCTAACCAAAGATGTAAAAGATCTGTATGCTGAAAACTATAGAAAGCTTATGCAGGTAATTGAAGAAGATATAAAGAAATGGAAAGACATTCCCTGCTCATGGATTGGAAGAATAAATATTGTCAAAATGTCAATACTACCCAAAGCTATCTACACATTCAATGCAATCCCAATCAAAATTGCACCAGCATTCTTCTCGAAACTAGAACAAGCAATCCTAAAATTCATATGGAACCACAAAAGGCCCCGAATAGCCAAAGTAATTCTGAAGAAGAAGACCAAAGCAGGAGGCATCACAATCCCAGACTTTAGCCTCTACTACAAAGCTGTCATCATCAAGACAGCATGGTATTGGCATAAAAACAGACACATAGACCAATGGAATAGAATAGAAACCCCAGAACTAGACCCACAAACGTATGGCCAACTCATCTTTGACAAAGCAGGAAAGAACATCCAATGGAAAAAAGACAGTCTCTTTAACAAATGGTGCTGGGAGAACTGGACAGCAACATGCAGAAGGTTGAAACTAGACCACTTTCTCACACCATTCACAAAAATAAACTCAAAATGGATAAAGGACCTGAATGTGAGACAGGAAACCATCAAAACCTTAGAGGAGAAAGCAGGAAAAGACCTCTCTGACCTCAGCCGTAGCAATCTCTTACTCGGCACATCCCCAAAGGCAAGAGAATTAAAAGCAAAAGTGAATTACTGGGACCTTATGAAGATAAAAAGCTTCTGCACAGCAAAGGAAACAACCAACAAAACTAAAAGGCAACCAACAGAATGGGAAAAGATATTTGCAAATGACACATCGGACAAAGGGCTAGTATCCAAAATCTATAAAGAGCTCATCAAACTCCACACCCAAAAAACAAATAACCCAGTGAAGAAATGGGCAGAAAACATGAATAGACACTTCTCTAAAGAAGACATCCGGATGGCCAACAGGCACATGAAAAGATGTTCAACGTCGCTCCTTATCAGGGAAATACAAATCAAAACCACACTCAGATATCACCTCATGCCAGTCAGAGTGGCCAAAATGAAGAAATCAGGAGACTATAGATGCTGGAGAGGATGTGGAGAAACGGGAACCCTCTTGCACTGTTGGTGGGAATGCAAATTGGTGCAGCCGCTCTGGAAAGCAGTGTGGAGGTTCCTCAGAAAATTAAAAATAGACCTACCCTATGACCCAGCAATAGCACTGCTAGGAATTTACCCAAGGGATACAGGAGTACTGATGCATAGGGGCACCTGTACCCCAATGTTTATAGCGGCACTCTCAACAATAGCCAAATTATGGAAAGAGCCTAAATGTCCATCAACTGATGAATGGATAAAGAAATTGTGGTTTATATACACAATGGAATACTACGTGGCAATGAGAAAAAATGAAATATGGCCTTTTGTAGCAACATGGATGGAACTGGAGAGTGTGATGCTAAGTGAAATAAGCCATACAGAGAAAGACAGATACCATATGGTTTCACTCTTATGTGGATCCTGAGAAACGTAACAGAAACCCATGGGGGAGGGGAAGGAAAAAAAAAGAGGTTAGAGTGGGAGAGAGCCAAAGCATAAGAGACTCTTAAAAACTGAGAACAAACTGAGGGTTGATGGGGTGTGGGAGGGAGGGCAGGGTGGGTGATGGGTATTGAGGAGGGCACCTTTTGGGATGAGCACTGGGTGTTGTATGGAAACCAATTTGACAGTAAATTTCATATATTAAAAAATAAAAAAAAAATAATAAATAAAAATAAAAAAAAAAAAAAAAAAAAAAAAAAAGAATCTGTTCATCTTATAACAGGTCACCATTTGGAAATACTGGTTACTTTACCAAGGCTTTGACTGGAATGTCATATTTGAGTATAACATTCATAGACTCAGATATGACCAGACAGCTTTAAGGAATTAGGGTTGGCTTTATAAAACATGGAGCCATAAAGCCCCTTGGAAATGTTGGCCTGGTGCCTTGCTTACAGGGTTCCCAGCAGCCTCACCAGGTAAATAAAGAAGGTCACTTCCTGGAAGGTGCAGGAACCTCAGGATATCTTGGGGACCTCAAGAAGAGGAATTTTCCCAATTCTACAGGTATTTCAGGCCTGTCTGATGGCAAGTATTTGGCTTGGTTTCTGGGCTGGAGAGGCTACTAAAAGTTCAACTTGGAGATTCCTTATAAAAGGTTCCATCAAAGCAAACTTTAAAAGATCCTCATGATCAATCGCTATTCTTGCTGAGCTTATGTAAATAATTAGGCCATATTTGTTAAGATTGGATTTATCCTACAAATGCATTGGTCTCAATTTGGCTATCTCTGGAAGGGGGGCGGTTAGAGAGAACAACTATGTTTCAACAGTGCGCCGTTATGGATGTTAAATTCTAGTTATAATTGCCTTTAAATGTTTATTGTTTGCCTAAACTAGACAACTTGAGATAACCTTCAGAAAATTGTCACAGTATTTCATATATAGGCAATCTTCTGTGCTTGTTATACTATGGGGATAATAATAAGACCCCATGGATATATGATTATTTAAACAACTGGAAAACAGGATGGATCTCTAAATATGCAAACCATATCTTCCCTAAACCTGATCTGACAGTTACCAGAAACCCGCCACTTTCAAAGACTTGGAGGTGGACTTTACAGATATACAACCAAATACAGGATTCATTCTCAGGTATCACCCCATGGGTCCATCACTCCAGAGCTAAGAAGGCCAACTCAAAGGAACCCTCAATCTAGCGAAGTGATCCAGATCCAGTCAACCTGCTTAAACTGACCCTCAAAAAGATACTGGCCCCTGAGATCTCCAGCCCTGCTCCAGCCACACCCTGGAAGCTGGCTGGCCTGCGCATGGCAGAGGCTTGAGGAGTCAACACATGGACCGAGCCCAGGGGTTCAGATGTAAATCTGCCAGCCCTTGCCCCTCACTTGTGTCATAGCCCTGATCTTACTTCTTACTGTTGGCTGATAGAGACTGCACCAACAAGCTGGACATGGGACAAAAGATGCATGCTGGATCTCACATACCTCCTCTGGATGGGAGGATTATTAAGTATTGCCTGTATACTATAATAACCTCTCTCACCCTCACAACTGCCGCTTACCCACTTTTCCCCCAGGATTGTTATATGACAATAAGGGGGGTCAAGGGCATTCAGCGCCTTCACCTCCCTCCACAAAGACTGCTACAAGGAAAAAACACCCACTGTCTGTCAGTCACCCGGTGCCCCAAGGACTAAATATTGGATCATAGAGATAACCCCAAATGTCAGGAACCCATGTCACAACAAGGGCCTCCAGAGAGGTAAGCTTGCTACACTTACCTTCCTCAATGGGGGAATCTTGGATAGGAAAGGGATGCAAGACAGGACCCTTCAAAAGGTTATAAAGGATACCCGGGACAGAGTAATATAAGCCATAAAGGCAACCACTACCCCTTGCAGCCTACCAGGATTTGAGCCTTTCAGCCCTCAATCAGATGCTTACCAATTCCCCACTCCAGTGTTGGACTAACACTACTCTACCAGTCCTCCATAAAATAGATAATCACATCCAAACCTGCTGGATGTGCTTCCCCTTAGCTGGAGGGCTTACTTAGTCACTCCTATCCCTTTGACCTGGGAAGCTCCTGAAAATCTCAAAACCAACACTTCTGTCTTAATTGGACCCCTGGCCACTGGGATCTGTCTCAAAAATGCCAACAATCTAATCTGTACAGTCCCTGAAAGTATGAATGGTACCTCTCTATACGGAATAAATATAACCTTAAAGAGGAATACAACCCTTTGTTCAACCCCTGGGGTGTTCTATCTATGTTCTAATTTGGGCTACCGATGCTTAGAGGCCAACTGGACTCAGATATATTATTCCATCTTCCTAACCCCAGAGATATCCGTACACACTGAAGATCAGCTCCTAACAGCCTTTAGCCCCAAGTCTCGGACTAAACAGGACATCCTGCTACCTGTTCTGATAGGAGCAGGAATTGCGACAGGAATAGGAACTTGAATGGGGGGCATAGGTTCATACATAGGACTCTACCATAAACTATCTCAAGAGCTAAATGAAGACATGGAACAGGTGGCAGATTCTCTGGTAACCTTACAAAGCCAAATAAACTCTCTGGTGGCAGTGACCCTCCAAAATAGGCGAGCCCTCGACTTCCTCACTTTATAAAAAGGAGGGACTTGCATCTTTCTGGGGGAGGGATGTTGCTATTTCGTAAACCAGCCAGGAATAGTTACAACAAAGGTTAAGGAACTCAAGGAAAGAATTCAACATAGACAACAGGAAAATATCAATCAATGGAAAGGATGGGATCTCACAGATTGGGCATCCTGGCTTCCTGCCCTGGTGGGGCCCCTCCTCTCCATAATTTTACTTGTATCCATCGGCCCCTGTATACTGAATGCCATTGTACATTTTATTGAAAACACTGTTTCTTGCCAAACTACTGCACATATCTTAGCCTTCCAAGAGTACCAACCTGTAAAACTGAAAGGTGATGCCTACTAATTTTTTTTTTTAAAGGCATCAAACAGGGGGAATGTTGGAGAAGTAGATAAAGTACACTAAAGATGGCTGATTGGACTAAAACAAACTCTGGTCTCTAGCTTAGAGACCCCTTCTCCGGTTTCTTCTTCCTTTGTTTGCTGTGCATGCAAAACCCCCCCATGGATATGGAGGCTGTTGGCTATAAATTACCCTCCCCACTTGCATTCCAGGCTCAGACCTTTGGAGAAACAGTCTCGTCTGAGCCTGCTGGTGTTAAATAAATCTCCAATCCACCAAGGTCTCTGAGTGCTGCTTGGTTTTTACACCAGGCCAGTGTTCCAGCCTGATTCCGTAACAAAAGAAAGAGAATTTTGAGCAGGAAGCAGTGGTAAACAGTGTTAAGCGCTGAGGAAAGGATGTACTGAGTTGAATGTTTTGCCCACCCCCCATTCATGTCCATTCAGGACCTCAACCTCATTTGGAAACAGAGTCTTTGCAGATGTAATTAGGCAAGAGGAAGTCATACTAGATTCAAGCAGGCCTTAAATCCAATGAATGGTGTCTTTATAAGAAGGCCATGCAGATTCAGAGGCCACAGGAAAAACGCTGTGACGCAGATGGTGGGCAAAGATTGAAGTGATGCATCTATGGGAAAAGAAATGCCAAGGGTTGCTGGCAACCACCAGAAGCTAGGAAGAGGCAAGGACAGATTCTTTCCTAGAGTCTTGAGAATGAGAATGGCCTTGTAAATACTTTTCTTTCAGACATCTAGTCCCAAGAACTATGACAGAATTTCTGTTGTTTTAAGGTCCTTAGTTTGTGATACTTGGTTGCGGCAGCCTTAGCACACTAACCTAGAGGTGAAGTAAGATAAGAACTGGAAAAAGTTTATTACTTTAAATAATTAAATAATTGCTAATGTTGACCAGAGTCACTTGAGGGATGTGGTGAGGGGACAGAATTAGATGGTTATGGGTTGTACTTGTGAACAGAAGGTGGTAGAATAAAAACAGTGAGTGTAGACAACTTTTCAAAGTAGTTTAGCTATGAAAGAAGCGAGGGTACTATCTAAAGATGAATACAGGTCTGGGAAAGGTTGTTTTCAAGACTAGAAAGACCTGAGTCGGTCTGTAAACAAAAGGATGGAAGTAGGGCAAAGGAAAGGATAACAGGCTGAGCATACATGAAAAAGGGAGAGTGGGAATCAAAGGAGCAAGATTTCTTCAGGAAGTAGAGGGGAATGAGGTCCAGGCCACAAATGAAAGAATTGGGATATATCCAGGTGAAGAGATAAACTCTTTCAATACATAACCGTTTGGGTTTCAGAAAGATAAGGATAGGGAAAAAAAGTCAGTTAGACCCATCTGTGCAGTGTGTTCAATGCTGGAATGAAGTTTATGGACTTAATTCTGGAGGCAATTGGGGCTTTTTTTTTTCTTTTTGATAAAGGGAATGATATGACCCAGGATAAACACCATCAAGATCTCATAACTCATAAAGTTTACCCAGAGCACAATTACTGCTGATTGAAATGAATACAGAAATGTGCTTTAGGGAGATTCACTTGGCAGAATTGCATAAAATGGATTGGAGGACATCCAGACAAGGGGTAATGAGTCCCTGGCAGTAGCAGGAAGAAGGCAAAGGAGATAGATGAGTGGATAATAGAAACACTCCAGAAGGAGCTCGGAAAGGTCTTAAAGACTGTTTGGGACTTACATAAGAGGAAATTGAAGAGAAAAGGATTCTACAGTCATGAGCTTGACTTACAGGGATGGGAAATATGCTACGGACAGAAATAGAGATATCAGGAGGGAGGTTGGATGAGGGGTAATGCACACTTTGGAATGAAAGTTTGCACCTTAGGAAGAAGATAAGGCTGGGAAGAGCAATCTGGCAGTCTCCTGTATACAGGAGAGGTGAAACTCTTGGAAATGTATCAGTTCATAAAGGAAGAATTGGCAGAAGAAAAAGATAAGGTAAAAGATAGAATCATGAATGTACTTTGAGGTGTAAGAAGAAGACACTTCCCTCAAGTGCAGGAAGGATTCCTAGAGGAGGTAGCAAATGTGAGACATCCCAGAAGCATGGCAAAGAACGCTTGACTGGTAAGCAGAAGCTGCTGGTTTAGTCCTACCCCTATCACTTCCAAGCTGTGTGGCCTTAGGAAAGTTCTTTTTTGTCCTGGGCCTCAGTTTTTTCACCTATAAAATAGGGCCTCTGAATATAGTGACTACAGAAACCCCTTTCATTCTGACATTACATTTGCCTTTGTTGGTGTGCCTGGGTGGCTCAGTTGGTTGACTATCCAACTTCAGCACAGGTGATGATCTCGTGGTCCGTGAGTTTGAGCCCTGCATTAGCCTCTGTGATGACAGCCTCGAACCTGCTTCAGATTCTGTGTCTCCCCCTCTCTCTGCTCCTCCCCGGCTCACACAATATCTCTCAAAAATAAACATTAAAAAAAGATGCATTTTCCTTTGCAACTGGCCTTTAGTGTATGTCCAGTCTTTGGATTGGCAGAGAGGGATGGAAAACTTTCTAGGTCAAGGAAAACATAGAAAAGGTAAAGAGGAGCATTTAAGAAATGAGAAGTAAGCCAACTTGGAACTAGTTGTTTTTCACACCTTGAAATATCCAACCTAACAATTACCCTGATTCACAATTATTAAGGTACTAAATGATTGATAATAATATATAATCTATATTGTCAAAAGTGCTACCATTAATGGGAATTTGTGTAATAAAGTTTTAACCAGTATTGCACTCCCTGCTAAAATCAGTACTGAAGAATACACATTGTCTATCTCTTATTAATTCAGGAAAAGGAAAAGGACAGTTATCAAATGCCTACTTTTTTATTTCAGGTACTTTCAATTATTGGACTAAAAGGCAATTTCTATGAGGGCAAGATTTTCTTTTTAAATCTGTTTTATTAACTGCTGTATCAACAATATCTGGAATAGTGCCTAACACATTAGTTGAAACTCAGTAATATTCTTTGTATGACTTGGAAAAAATATACAAAATCTTGTTTAATCCTTATGACAAATTTACAAAAGAGGCATTAGTATTTTCATTATAAAGTTGGGAAAAGAATGGCTAAAAGAAGTTCTATACACTCAAAGTCACACAGCTAGTAGGGTAGTACCAGGTCAAATACAGTACATTATAAGCTCTATATGGACAGGGAATATGTCAGTTTTATTCTCCATAATATTCCCAGCCGGTATCTCAGTATCTAGATTACAGTAGTACTCAATAAATATATTTTAATAGAAGGAAGCAAGCAAGCAAGTACATACTTATGTGAACACAAATACCACTCATTTTGCCTTATACTAACCACACCATCACCCAAATTCAAAAGAAAAGTACAGCACAAGGAATAGAGTCAATAGTATTGTGAAACTTTTTTGTGGTGGCAGATGGTAACTACATTTATTGTAATAAGTATATTCTATACATGCTAGTGTATACAAGTGTTTAGTCATTATGTTGTACACCTGACACTACCATTGTATGCCAACTGTACTTCAATAAAGAAAAGAATACTAAAATCTCAAAACTTTATTTGTATTCCTCATGTGTTCGTTGGTTTAAATATTCTGTGATTTTTTAATTCCTTCTCACTTATAGACTGTGATGGTTCTCTTTCTGTCTTTTTAGCCTTTATACAGAGTCTCAAGGTCTTCTTTTTGGAGGATGTTTATATCAGAAGCCAGCAAACTTTTTCTGTAAAGGGCCTGGTAGTAAATATTTTCGGCTCTGAGGGCCATATGTTCTGTGTTGCAACAACTCAATTCTTTAACACTGGTATAAAAGCAGCCACACACAACACATGGATAGCAGAGCAAGCCTGTGTTCCACTAAAACTTTATTTACAATAACAGGTGGCAAGCCAGATCTGGCCATAGTTTACCTACACTTGCTTTATAATATTACTTTGATACCTCCACCTATGGCCTTTCCAGGACTTCTCTAAAACTGTGTCAACTATGAAACTCCTCCTATCCATGAAATTATATATATATATATATATATATATATATATATATATATATATTCAATATTACTTTAAATTTATATTAATTATTAATTTCAGGTATACAACATACTAATTTGATATTTGTACACACTAAGAAATAATCATCACAGGATGAGGGCCAACATAGCGGAGAAGTAGGGGGAATCCATATGCCCCGCGTCTTTCAAACAAAGAAGTGTAGAAGCCAAAGGACTTTGAACACTAGAGCCTGGGAGGAAAAGAGACTGAATCTATTAGGAAGAAAATGAGAAAGCTGGAAAAAAGATACATGGGTAACTGTGAACTGGGGGAGATGAAAAAAAGTCTGCATGGGCATGGAGGGGGAGGACCCCCTTCTGAGGAGAGAGAAAAAGGGAAGAAGAGAAAGAGCAGCTAGGCGAGTGCAGGACGCTATCTGGGCAGGAGAAAGACCTTGGACTGAGGCTAAGAGGGATCCGATCTCTAACTGCTGTGCTTTCTTCAGACTGGAACCGGCTCCCTGTTTGCACACCTGGGGAGGAGGGGAGCCAGGCCTGGGTGCGTTGTAGGTCAGGGGCTCAGTCCACAGCTGGAGAAAGTGGTTCCTTCCCTGGAGGGCTGTGTGATAGCACAGAACCTGCCTGTGTCCTCCACCCCCAGGCACAGTGGCTGGGCTGAGGGCTCAGTCTGTAGGAGTGTAAGGCCACCATTTCCCTGGAGTGCTGTGGGAAAAGACAAAGCCTGCTTGCATCTGCCACCCTGGGGGCTCGAGGTGAGGGCAGTGGCTCAGTCCACAGTAGGAGAAAGCGGTCCTCCCTGAAGTGCGGCAGCACAGACAAATCCAGCCAGGACCACATACCGCAGCACTGAGAGGTGCTTCCCCAGGGCCAGAGCACACAGAACAGGACTTTGAATCCTAGCCAAGTCCAGGGTCAGGGGAGTTGGTGGAGACAGAAGGACTGTCCATCTGCGCACATGGCACAGTGAGGACTGCTCAAACTGAGTCCACCGGCAGGGCTCCAAGGAGAAGAGATTAGGGATGCACCATTCTCCCCCCCTCCCCGCCCCACCACCACCAAGGTGGGGCTCAGGGATCACCCCCCCACACCCGCCCCATAGGGGAGGTGGGTTCAGAAAACGCCAAACCACGCCCTTTGCACTGTGTAACCGCATATCCACCGGAGCAGCACAGACCCTGTGGACAGCTACTCCCAACAAGCGCTGCAGCATTGCCTAGACTAACTCCAGGTCAATTCTGGATACATACATATATTCTCCCCTGCCCCATTTCTCCTCCTTATCTCTTCCCTCCCCTAGGCTGGTTACTCTGACTATTGGTCTGTCTAAACACACATATTTAATCCATTGTCTTGATACATGTTTTATACTTCTTTACACTCCTTTCTTTATGGAATAATCAAGCCATATAGTTTCTCTTTATGGGTAATTTTATCTTCGTTTCATTTTCCCTGCCTCCTTCTTTATTTTCCTTTCTCTCTCTCTCTGGATTAAGCCTTTTAGTCTCTCTGAATAATCAACTGCCTGATCAACGTTTATCCCCCGCCCCACTGTTGTCATTTCTCTTTGTATGTGCTCTTCCCTCAGCACTTCCTCCACCCTCTTCTTTACTTGTAGTCTGTGATTTTGGGTTTTTTGTTTTTAGTCTTTAGATTTTTGTTTTTATTTGTTTGTTTGTGTTATTTGTCTGTGTGTTTGCATGTTTTTGTCTCCTGTTTGTCTATCTGTTTTCCTTTACAGAGCTACTCCAAAGAACAAGTCAAAGCACATTTTGTGGAGGGTCCAAAATATTACTACAAGTAGGGTAATAAAATGACCAAAGTCACAACAACAGAGAATATGTAACAATCCCAGAAAAAAAAAAAAAAAAAACCTCCTGAAGGGCCAGGCCCTGAACAGTATATGATTCTCCTTTAATATAGCAGTGCTTACAGGTGCAGAGCACACAAGCATTTAAAAGGCATAAGGGATAGAAAACTAGCTAAAATGATAAAACATAAGAATTCTCCTCAAAAGAAATTCCAGGAACTAGCAACAGCTAACTAATTGATCAAAACTGATTTAAGCAATATAACGGAAAAAGAATTTAGAATAATAGTCATAAAATTAATTCCCTGGGCTTGAAAAAACCATAGAGGGCAACAGAGAATCTATTGCTACAGAGATCAAGGGACTAAAAAATAGTCATGAGGAATTAATAAATGCTATAAATGAGGTGCAAAATAAAATGGAGGTGGCCACTGTGTGGATTGAAGAGGCAGAGGAGAGAATAGGTGAATTAGAAGATAAAATTATGAAAAAAGAGGAAGCTGAGAAAAAGAGAGAAGAAAAAAAAATCCAGGAGTATGAAGGGAGAATTAGAGAACTAAGTGATGCAATCAAATGGAACAATGTACGTATCATAGGAATTCCAGAAGAAGAAGAGAAAGGGGCTGAAGGTGTACTTGAATAAATCATAGCTGAGAACTTCCCTCATCTGGGGAAGGAAACAGGCATTGAAATCCAAGAGGCACAGAGAACTCCCTTCAGACGTAACTTGAATCAATCTTCTGCATGACATATCATAGTGAAACTGGCAAATTACAAGGATAAAAGGAGAATTCTGAAAGCAGCTAGGGATAAACGGGCCTTAACATATAAAGGTACACACATAAGGGTAGTAACAGACCTCTCTACTGAAATTTGGCAGGCCTCAAAGGAATGGCAGGAAATCTTCAATGTGAGGAACAGAAAAAATATGCATCCAAGAATCCTTTACCCATCAAGTCTGTCATTCAGAATCGAAGGAGAGATAAAGGTTTTCCCAAACAAACAAAAACTGAAGGAATTCATCACCACTAAACCAGCCCTACAAGAGATCCTAAGGGGAACTCCGTGAGTGAAATGGTGCAAGGCCCACAAAGTACCAGAGACACCAATACAAGCATGAAACCTACAGATATCACAATGACTCCAAACCCATATCTTTCAATAATAACACTAAATGTAAATGGATTAAATGCTCCAACCAAAAGACATAGGGTATCAGAATGGATAGAAAAACGAGATCCATCTATTTTCTGTCTAGAAGAAACTCATTTTAGACCTGAAGACACCTTCAGATTGAAAGGGAGGGGATGGAGAACTATCTATCATGCTACTGGAAGTCAAAAGAAAGGTGGAGTAGCCATACATATACCAGAAAAACTAGACTTTAAATTAAAGGCTGTAACAAGAGATGAAGAAGGGCATTATATAATAATTACAGGGTCTATCCATCAGGAAGAGCTAAGAATTATAAATGTCTATGCACTGAATTTGGGAGCCTCCAAATATATAAAACACTTAATCACAAACATAGGCATCTTTACTGATAAGAATGTGGTAATTGCAAGAGACTTTAATACTCCACATACAGAAATGGATACAACATCTAGACAGAGAATAAATAAATAAACAAAAGCCCTGAATGATATATTGGATCAGATGGACTTGACAGATGTATTTAGCATTCTGCATCCCAAAGCAACAGAATATACTTTCTTCTCGAGTGCGCATAAAACATTCTCCAAGATAGATCACATAATGTGGCACAAAACATCCCTTAATAAGTATAAGAGAATTGAGATTATACCATGCACACTTTCAGACTACAATGCTATGAAACTTGAAATCAACCACAGGAAAAAGTGTGGAAAGCCTCAAAAAGCATGGAAGTTAAAGAACACCCTAGTAAAGAATGAATGGGTCAACCAGGCAATTAGAGAAGAAATTAAAAAATATATGGAAACAAATGAAAATGAAAATACAACAATCCAAACGCTTTGGGATGCAGTGAAGGCAGTCCAGAGAGGAAAATACATTGCAATCCAAGCCTATCTCAAGAAACAAGAGGGAGAGAGGGAAGATGGCGGCGTAGGAGGACGCTGGGCTCACCGCGCGTCCTGCTGATGACTTAGATTCCACCTACACCTGCCTAAATAACCCAGAAAACCGCCAGAGGATTAGCTGAACGGAGTCTCTGGAGCCAAGCGCAGACAAGAGGCCCACGGAAGAGGGTAGGAAGGGCGGCGAGGTGGTGCACGCTCCACAGACTGGCGAGAGGGAGCCGGGGCGGAGGGGTGGCTCGCCGGCCAAACAGAGCCCCTGAGTCTGGCTGGCAAAAGCGGAGGGGCCGGATGGGGTGTGTTCCGAAAGCAAGTGCGACTTAGCGTCTGGGAGGTCATAAGTTAACAGCTTTGCTCGGAAAGCAGGAAGGCTGGAGGACAAAGGGAGGGAGAGCTGCTGAGCCCCCGGACGACAGAGCTCAGTTTGCTGGGGAACAAAGGTGCTCGCCAGCGCCATCTCCCCCACCCATCCCCCAGCCAAAATCCCAAAGGGAACCAGTTCCTGGCAGGGAACTTGCTCCGCGTAAACACCCAACTCTGTGCTTCTGCGGAGCCAAACCTCCAGCAGCGGCAGCAGATCTGACTCCCTCCCGCTGCCACAGGGCTCCTCCTGAAGTGGATCACCTAAGGAGAAACGAGTTAAGCCTGCCCCTCCTGCCCCCATGCACCTTGCCTACCCACTCCAGCTAACACGCCAGATCCCCAGCACCACAAGCCTGGCAGTGTGCAAGTAGCCCAGACGGGCCATGCCACCCCACAGTGAATCCCACCCCTAGGAGAGGGGAAGAGAAGGCACACACCAGTCTGACTGTGGCCCCAGCGGTGGGCTGGGGGCAGACATCAGGGCGGACTGCGGCCCTGCCCACCAACTCCAGTTTTACACCACAGCACAGGGGAAGTGCCCTGCAGGTCCTCACCACTCCAGGGACTATCCAAAATGACCAAACGGAAGAATTCCCCTCAGAAGAATCTCCAGGAAATAACAACAGCCAATGAACTGATCAAAAGGATTTAAATAATATAACAGAAAGTGAATTTAGAATAATAGTCATAAAACTAATTGCTGGGCTTGAAAACAGTATAGAGGACAGCAGAGAATCTCTTGCTACAGAGATCAAGTGACTAAGGAACAGTCACGAGGAGCTGAAAAGCGCTTTAAACAAAATGCAAAACAAAATGGAAACCACAATGGCTCGGCTTGAAGAGGCAGAGGAGAGAATAGGTGAACTAGAAGATAAAGTTATGGAAAAAGAGGAAGCTGAGAGAAAGAGAGATAAAAAATCCAGGAGTATGAGGGGAAAATTAGAGAACTAAGTGATACACTAAAAAGAAATAATATACGCATAATTGGTATCCCAGAGGAGGAAGAGAGAGGGAAAGGTGCTGAAGGGGTACTTGAAGAAATTATAGCTGAGAACTTCCCTGAACTGGGGAAGGAAAAAGGCATTGAAATCCAAGAGGCACAGAGAACTCCCTTCAGACGTAACTTGAATCGATCTTCTGCACGACATATCATAGTGAAACTGGCAAAATACAAGGATAAAGAGAAAATTCTGAAAGCAGCAAGGGATAAACTGGCCCTCACATATAAAGGGAGACCTATAAGACTCGTGACTGATCTCTCTTTTGAAACTTGGCAGGCCAGAAAGGATTGGCACGAGATCTTCAGTGTGCTAAACAGAAAAAATATGCAGCCGAGAATCCTTTATCCAGCAAGTCTGTCATTTAGAATAGAAGGAGAGATAAAGGTCTTCCCAAACAAACAAAAACTCAAGGAATTTGTCACCACTAAACCAGCCCTACAAGAGATCCTAAGGGGGATCCTGTGAGACAAAGTACCAGAGACATCACTACAAGCATAAAACATACAGACATCACAATGACTCTAAACCCATATCTTTCTATAATAACACTGAATGTAAATAGATTAAATGCGCCAACCAAAAGACATAGGGTATCAGAATGGATAAAAAAACAAGACCCATCTATTTGCTGTCTACAAGAGACTCATTTTAGATCTGAGGACACCTTTAGATTGAGAGTGAGGGGATGGAGAACTATTTATGATGCTACTGGAAGCCAAAAGAAAGCTGGAGTAGCCATACTTCTATCAGACAAACTAGACTTTAAATTAAAGGCTGTAACAAGAGATGAAGAAGGGCATTATATAATAATTACAGGGTCTCTCCATCAGGAAGAGCTAACAATTATAAATATCTATGCGCCAAATACCGGATCCCCAAATATATAAAACAATTACTCATAAACATAAGCAACCTTATTGATAAGAATGTGGTAATTGCAGGGGACTTTAACACCCCACTTACAGAAATGGATAGATCATCTAGACACACGGTCAATAAGGAAACAAGGGCCCTGAATGATACATTGGATCAGAGGGACTTGACAGGTATATTTAGAACTCTGCATCCCAAAGCAACACAATATACTTCCTTCTCGAGTGCACATGGAACATTCTCCAAGATAGATCATATACTGGGTCACAAAACAGCCCTTCATAAGTTCACAAGAATTGAAATCATACCATGCATACTTTCAGACCACAACGCTATAAAGCTTGAAATCAACCACAGGAAAAAGTCTGGAAAACCTCCAAAAGCATGGAGGTTAAAGAACACCCTACTAACGAATGAGTGGGTCAACCAGGCAATTGGAGAAGAAATTAAAAAATATATGGAAACAAACGAAAATGAAAATACAACAATCCAAACGCTTTGGGATGCAGCGAAGGAAGTCCTGAGAGGAAAATACATCACAATCCAGGCCTATCTCAAGAAACAAGAAAAATCCCAAATACAAAATCTAACAGCACATCTAAAGGAAATAGAAGCAGAACAGCAAAGGCAGCCTAAACCCAGCAGAAGAAGAGAAATAATAAAGATCAGAGCAGAAATAAACAATATAGAAACTAAAAAAACTGTAGAGCAGATCAACGAAACCAAGAGTTGGTTTTTTGAAAAATAAACAAAATTGACAAACTTCTAGCCAGGCTTCTCAGAAAGAAAAGGGAGATGACCCAAATCGATAAAATCATGAATGAAAATGGAATTATTACAACCAATCCCTCTAGATACAAACAATTATCAGGGAATACTATGAAAAATTATATGCCAACAAATTGGACAACCTGGAAGAAATGGACAAATTCCTAAACACCCACACTCTTCCAAAACTCAATCAGGAGGAAATAGAAAGCTTGAACAGACCCATAACCAGCGAAGAAATTGAACCGGTTATCAAAAATCTCCCAGCAAATAAGAGTCCAGGACCAGATGGCTTCCCAGGGGAGTTCTACCAGACGTTTAAAGCAAGATAATACCTATCCTTCTCAAGCTATTCCAAGAAATAGAAAGGGAAGGAAAACTTCCAGACTCATTCTATGAAGCCAGTATTACTTTGATTCCTAAACCAGACAGAGACCCAGTAAAAAAAGAGAACTACAGGCAATATCCCTGATGAATATGGATGCAAAAATTCTCAATAAGATACTAGCAAATCGAATTCAACGGCATATAAAAATAATTATTCACCAGGATCAAGTGGGATTCATTCCTGGGATGCAGGGCTGGTTCAACATTCGCAAATCAATCAACGTGATACATCACATTAACAACAAAAAAGAGAAGAACCATATGATCCTGTCAATCGATGCAGAAAAGGCCTTTGACAAAATCCAGCACCCTTTCTTTTTCTTTTTCAACGTTTTTTATTTATTTTTGGGACAGAGAGAGACAGAGCATGAACGGGGGAGGGGCAGAGAGAGAGGGAGACACAGAATCGGAAACAGGCTCCAGGCCCGGAGCCATCAGCCCAGAGCCTGACGCAGGGCTCAAACTCACGGACCGTGAGATCATGACCTGGCTGAAGTCAGACGCTTAACCGACTGTGCCACCCAGGCGCCCCAAAATCCAGTACCCTTTCTTAATAAAAACCCTTGAGAAAGTCGGGATAGAAGGAACATACTTAAAGATCATAAAAACCATTTATTAAAAGCCCACAGCTAACATCATCCTCAATGGGAAAAAACGGAGAGCTTTTTCCCTGAGATCAGGAACACGACAGGGATGCCCACTCTCACCACTGTTGTTTAACATAGTGCTGGAAGTTCTAGCATCAGCAATCAGGCAACAAAAGGAAATCAAAGGCATCCAAATTGGCAAAGATGAAGTCAAGCTTTCGCTTTTTGCAGATGACATGATATTATACATGGAAAATCTGATAGACTCACCAAAAGTCTGCTAGAACTGATACATGAATTCAGCAAAGTTGCAGGATACAAAATCAATGTACAGAAATCAGTTGCATTCGTATACACTAACAATGAAGCAACAGAAAGACAAATAAAGACACTGATCCCATTCACAATTGCACCAAGAAGCATAAAATACCTAGGAATAAATCTAACCAAAGATGTAAAAGATCTGTATGCTGAAAACTATAGAAAGCTTATGCAGGTAATTGAAGAAGATATAAAGAAATGGAAAGACATTCCCTGCTCATGGATTGGAAGAATAAATATTGTCAAAATGTCAATACTACCCAAAGCTATCTACACATTCAATGCAATCCCAATCAAAATTGCACCAGCATTCTTCTCGAAACTAGAACAAGCCATCCTAAAATTCATACGGAACCACAAAAGGCCCCGAATAGTCAAAGTAATTTTGAAGAAGAAGACCAAAGCAGGAGGCATCACAATCCCAGACTTTACCCTCTACTACAAAGCTGTCATCATCAAGACAGCATGGTATTGGCACAAAAACAGACACATAGACCAATGGAATAGAATAGAAACCCCAGAACTAGACCCACAAACGTATGGCCAGCTGATCTTTGACAAAGCAGGAAAGAACATCCAATGGAAAAAAGACAGTCTATTTAACAAATGGTGCTGGGAGAACTGGACAGCAACATGCAGAAGGTTGAAACTAGACTACTTTCTCACACCATTCACAAAAATAAACTCAAAATGGATAAAGGACCTGAATGTGAGACAGGAAACCATCAAAACCTTAGAGGAGAAAGCAGGAAAAGACCTCTCTGACCTCAGCCGTAGCAACCTCTTACTCGACACATCCCCAAAGGCAAGGGAAATAAAAGCAAAAGTGAATTACTGGGACCTTATGAAGATAAAAAGCTTCTGCACAAAGGAAACAACCAACAAAACTAAAAGGCAACCAACGGAATGGGAAAAGATATTTGCAAATGACATATCGGACAAAGGGCTAGTATCCAAAATCTATAAAGAGCTCACCAAACTCCACACCCGAAAAACAAATAACCCAGTGAAGAAATGGGCAGAAAACATGAATAGACACTTCTCTAAAGAAGACTTCCGGATGGCCAATAGGCACATGAAAAGATGTTCAACGTCGCTCCTTAACAGGGAAATACAAATCAAAACCACACTCAGATATCACCTCATGCCAGTCAGAGTGGCCAAAATGAACAAATCAGGAGACTATAGATGCTGGAGAGGATGTGGAGAAACGGGAACCCTCTTGCACTGTTGGTGGGAATGCAAATTGGTGCAGCCGCTCTGGAGAGCAGTGTGGAGGTTCCTCAGAAAATTAAAAATAGACCTACCCTATGACCCAGCAATAGCACTGCTAGGAATTTACCCAAGGGATACAGGAGTACTGATGCATAGGGGCACTTGTACCCCAATGTTTATAGCAGTACTCTCAACAATAGCCAAATTATGGAAAGAGACTAAATGTCCATCAACTGATGAATGGATAAAGAAATTGTGGTTTATATACACAATGGAATACTACGTGGCAATGAGAAAGAATGAAATATGGCCTTTTGTAGCAACGTGGATGGAACAGGAGAGTGTGATTCTAAGTAAAATAAGCCCTACAGGGAAAGACAGATACCATATGGTTTCACTCTTATGTGGATCCTGAGAAACTTAACAGAAACCCATGGGGGAGGGGAAGGAAAAAAAAAAGAGGTTAGAGTGGGAGAGAGCCAAAGCATAAGAGACTGTTAAAAACTGAGAACAAACTGAGGTTTGATGGGGGGTGGGTGGGAGGGGAGGGTGGGTGAGTGGTATTGAGGAGGGCACCTTTTGGGATCAGCACTGGGTGTTATATGGAAACCAATTTGACAATAAATTTCATATATTAAAAAAAAAAAAAGAAACAAGAAAAAACCCAAATACAAAATCTAACAGCACACCTAAAGGAAATAGAAGCAGAACAGCAAAGACACCCCAAACCCAGCAGAAGAAGAGAAATAATAAAGATCAGAGCAGAAATAAACAATATAGAATCTAAAAAAAGTGTAGATCAGATCAATGAAACCAAGAGTTGATTTTTTGAAAAAATAAACAAAATTGATAAACCTCTAGCCAGGCTTCTCAAAAAAAAAAAAAAAAAAAAAAAGGCACAGGACCCAAATAGACAAAACCATGAATAAAAATGGAATAATTATAACCAATACCTCAGAAATACAAGCAGTTATCAGGGAATACTATGAAAAACTATATGCCAACAAACTGGACAACCTGGAAAAAATAGACAAATTCCTAAGCACCCACACACTTCCAAAACTCAAACAGGAAGAAATAGAAAAGTTGAACAGACCCATAACCAGTGAAGAAATTGAATCAGTTATCAAAAATCTCCCAACAAATAAGAGTCCAGGACCAGATAGTTTCCCTGGGGAATTCTAGCAGACATTTAAAGCAGAGATAATACCTATCCTTCTCAAGCTGTCTCAAAAAATAGAAAAGGAAGGAAAAATTCCAGACTCATTCTATGAAACCAGCATTACTTTGGTTCCCAAAGCAGACAGAGACCCAGCAAAAAAAAAAAAAAAAAAAAAAAAAAAAAAAAAAAAAAAAAAAATAGAACTACAGGCCAATATCCCTGATGAATATGGATGCAAAAATTCTCAAGATACTAGCAAATCGATGGGGCGCCTGGGTGGCTCAGTCGGTTAAGCGTCCGACTTCGGCCCAGGTCACGATCTCACAGTCTGTGATTTCGAGCCCCGCGTCGGGCTCTGGGCTGATGGCTCAGAGCCTGGAGCCTGCTTCTGATTCTGTGTCTCCCTCTCTCTCTGCCCCTCCCCCATTCATGCTCTGTCTCTCTCTGTCTCAAAAATAAATAAAAACGTTAAAAAAAATTTAAAAAAAAAGATACTAGCAAATCGAATTCAACTGCATATAAAAAGAGTTATTCACCATGATCAAGTGGGATTCATTCCTCGGCTGTAGGGCTGGTTCAATATTTGCAAATAAATCAATGAAACTGGAGAGTGTTACCCTAAGTGAAATAAGTCAGGCAGAGAAAGACAGATACCATATGTTTTCACTCATATGTGGATCCTGAGAAACTCAACAGAAGACCAGGGGGGAGGAGTAGGGGGTGAAAATTACAGAGAGGGAAGGAGGCAAACCATAAGAGACTCTTAAAAACTGAGAATAAACTGAAGGTTGATAGGGGGTGGGAGGGAGGGGAAAGTGTGTGTTGAGCATTGAGGAGGTCACCTGTTGGGATGAGCACTGTGTGTTTTATGAAAACCAATTTGACACTAAATTTCATATAAAAAAAGGAATGATCATCACAGTAAGTCTATTTACCATTTTTCACCATACAAAATTACAAAAAACTTTTTCTTCTTGTGATGAGAACTTCTAAGATTTATTCTCTTACCAACTTTCAAATATGCAATACAATATTATTGATTGTAGTCACCATGCTATACATTACATCATTATGACTGATTGATTTTATACTGTATATCTTGACTCCCTTCACCTATTTTGTCAAAACCCCAAACGTCTTACCCCCTGACAACCACCATTTTGTTCTCTGTGTACAGGACTTTTTGTTTGTTCATTTGTTTTTTGTTTAGATTCCGCATATAAGTGAAATTATATGGTAGTTGTCTTTCTCTGTCTGACTTATTCAACCTAGCAAAAATACCCTTGGAGCCCATCTATGTTGTTGCAGATAGGAAGATTTTACTTTTTTATGGCTGAGCAGTGTTCTATTGTACATATATACCACTTCTTCTTTTCCATTCATCCACTGATGCTTAAATTGTTTTTGTAGGTTGGTTAGTGTAAATAATGCTGCAATAAACATAGGGGTGCATGTATGTTTTCAAATTAGTGTTTTTGTTTCTTTAGGTTAAGTACTCAGAAGTGGAATTCCTGAAACATATGGGAGTTCTATTTTAAATTTTTTGAGAAACCTCTATGCTGTTTTCCATAGTGGCTACACCAATTTACATTTCCATTAACAGTGAACTAGAGTTCCCTTTTTTCCACATCCTTGCCAATACTTGTTATTTCTTGTCTTTTTGATAATAGCCATTCTAAGAAGTGTGGGGTGATATCTCTTTGTGCTTTCACTTGCATTTCCCTGGTGATTTGTGATGCTGAACAGTTTTTCATATGCCTGTATGTCTTCTTTGGAAAAATGTCCATTCAGATCCTCAGCCCATTTTTTAATCGGATTTGCTTTTTTGCTGTTGAGTTGTATGAGTTATTTATATATTTTAGATATGAATCCTTTATCAGATATATAATTTGCAAATATTTTCTCCCATTTCAGTAAGGTGTCTTTCCATTTAGTTGATGGCTTCTTTTGCTCTGTAAAATATATTTAGTTTGATGTAGTGCCACTTATTTGTATTTGCTCTTACTGCCTTTGCACTTGGAGTCAGATCCAAAAGATCTAGGCAAAGACTGATGTCAAGGAGCTTATCATCTGTTTTCTTCTAGAAGTTATACAGTTTCAGATCTTACATTTGAGTCTTTAATCCATTGTGAGTTAATTTTTGTATATGGTAAAAGATAGTCTAGTTTCATTCCTTTGCATGTGGCTGTCCAGATTTCCCAGCATCATGTATTGAAGAGACTGCCCTTTCCTCATTGTATATTCTTGGTTTCTTTGTCATAAGTTAATTTACCCTATATTTGTGGGTTTATTTCCATACTCTCTATTCTATTCTATTGATCCACGTGTCTGTTTTTATGCCAATACCATACTGTTTTGATTACTATAGCTTTGTAACATAGTTTGAAATCAAGGAGTGTGATGCCTCCCGCTATTATCTTTCTCAAAATTGCTTTGGTTATTCAGGGTCTTGTTGTGGTTCCATTGACTTTTAGGACTATTTTTTTCTATTTCTGGGGAAAAAAGTCATTGGAATTTTGATAGGGATTATAATGAATCTGTAGATTTCTTTGGGTAAATGAACATTTTTAATATTATTAATTATTCTAACCCATAAGCATGAAATTGCTTTCTACTCATCTGTGACATCTTTGATTTATTTCATCAATATATTATAATTTTCATTATATAGATCTTCATTTCCTACATAAAATTTATTTCTATATATTTCATTCTTTCTGATGCAATTGTAAATTAAATAATTTTCTTAATTTCTCCTTCTGATAGTTCATTGTCAATGTATAGAAATTTAACCTATTTTTTGTATGTTGATTTGTGCCCCATAACTTCACTGAATTCATTTAATAGTTCTAACAGTTGTTTGGTAACATCTTTAGGGTTTTCTCTATATAAAATTATGTTGTCTACAAATAGTGACAGTTTACTTTTTCCATTCCAATTTGGATGCATTTTATTTCTTTTATTTACTTATTGTTCTGGATAGGACTTCCAAAACAGGGATGCCTCATTCTATTTTATTTACTTTATTATGCTTCACAGGTACTCGGTTTTTTTCTTACAAATTGAAGGTCTATGGAAATCATGTGTTAAGCAAGTTTATTGGTGTCATTTTTTCCAACAGCATTTGCTCACTTCATGTCTCTGTGTCATAATTTGGTAATTCTTGCAATATTTCAAACATTTTCATTATTATTATATTTGTTATGGTAATATGTGATCAGTGATCTTTAATGTTACTACTGTAATTGTTTTGGGGTGCCATGAACCATGCCCATATAAGACAGCAAACTTAATCAGTAAATGTGTATTCTCTGATTACTCCACCGAGAAGCTGTTATCCACTATCCATCTCCTTGGAACTCCCTACTCCTTGAGACAGCTATATTGAAATTAGGCCAATCAATAATCCTAAAATGGCTTCTAAGTGTTTAAGTGAAAGGAAGAGTCATGTGTCTCTTACCTTATTTATTTTTTACTTTAGACAGAGAAAGAAAGTATGAGCAGGGGAGGGGGCAGGGGAGGAGAGAGAGAGAGAGAGAGAGAGAGAGAGAGAGAGAGAGAGAGAGAATCTTAAGCAGGCACCCTTCTCAGAGCAGAGCCCAACACGCGGCTCAATCCCACAACCCTGGGATCATGACCTGAGTTGAAATCAAGAGTTGGACACTCAACTGCTCAACTGTCTGAGCCACCCAGGCACCCTACGTCTTTCACTTTAAATCAAAAGCTAGAAATGATTAAGCTTAATGAGGAAGGCATGTGAAAAGCTGAGATAGGCCAAAATCTAGGCCTCTTCAAACAGTTGGCCAAGTTGTGAATACAAAGGAAAAGTTCTTGTAGGAAATTTAAAATGCTACTCCAGTGAACACACAAATGATAAGAAAGCAAAACAATCTTATTGCTGATATGGAGAAAGTTTTAGTGGTCTGGATAGAAGATCAAACCAGTCACAACATTCCCTTTAGCTAAAACCTAATCTAGAATAAGACCCAGACTCTCTTCAGTTCTATGAAGGCTGAGAAAGGTGAGGAAGCTAAAGAAAAAAAGTTTGAAGCTAGCAGAGGTTGGTTCATGAGGTTTAAGGAAATTAGCCAACCCTGTAACATAACAGTACAAGGTGAAACAGCAAGTGCTGGTGTAGAAGCTGCACCAAATTATCCAGAAGATCTAGCTAAGATAATTAATGAAGGTGGCCACAATAAAAAACAGATTTTTTGATGTAGATTAAACAGCCTTATATTGGAAGAAGATGACATCTGGGACTTTTATAGCTAGATAGAAGTCACTCTCTAGCTTCAAAGGTTCAAAGGACAGGCTAACTCTCTTCTTAGGGGCTGTTGGTGACTTTATGTTAAAGCCAATTCTCATTTACCATTCTGAAAATTCTAGGGCCCCTAAAAATTATGTTAAATCTACTCTGCCCGTGCTCTATAAATGGGACAATAAAGCCTGGATGACAGCACATCTATTTACAACATGGTTTGCTGAATATTTTAAGCCCACTGTTAAGACCTACTGATGAGGAAAAAAAAAGAAGAAATGAGTCCTTTTAAAATATTACAGCTTATTGACAATGCACCTGGTCAACCAAGAGCTCTGATGAAAATGCACAATAAGATTATGTTATTTTCATGCCTGCTAAAAAAATATCCATTCTGTAGCCCATGAATCAAGGAGTAATTTTGACTTTCGAGTCTTATTTAAGAGATACATTTTGTAAAACCATAGCTGTCATAGATAGTGTTTCCTCTGATGGATATGGGAAAATAAATAGAAAACTTTCTGGAAAGTATTCACCATTTTAGATCATCAAAAACATTCATGATTGATGGGAAGAAGTCAAAATGCCAATATTAACAGGAGTTTGGAAGAAGTTGATTACAACTCTCATAGATGACTTTGAGGGTTTCAAGATTCAGTGAAGGAAGTGAATGCAGATGTGGTAGATATAACAAGAGAACTAGAATTAAAGTAGAGCCAGAAGATAACACTGAATCAGTGTGATCTTATGATAAAACTTGAATGGATGAGAAGTTGCTTCCTATGGATAAGCAAAGAAAGTGGTTTCTCAAGATGAAATCTACTCCTGGTGCAGATACCGTGAAGATTGCTGAAATGAGAACAAAGGACTTAAAATATTACATAAATCTAGTTGATAAAGCAGCAGCAGAGTTTGAGAGGATTGACTCTAATTCTGAAAGAAGTTATACTATGGGTAAAATGTTATCAAACACATCTCATGCTACAGAGAAATCATTCAGGAGAAAAGTCAATCGATGTGGCAAACTTCACTGTTATCTTATTTTAAGAAATTGACACAGCCACTCCAACATTCAGTAACCAACATCCTGATCAGTCAGCAGCCATCAACATTGAGACAAGACCCTCTACAAGCAAAAATGCAACTCACTGAAAGTTCAGATGATGATTAGCATTTTTTAGCAGTAAAGTATTTTTTAAATGTTTATTTATTTTTGAGAGAGAGAGAGAGAGAAAGGAGAGCACAAGCAGGAGACGGGCAGAGAGAGAGGGGGACAGATTTACCTAAATGGGCTCTGTACTGACAGCAGAGAGCCCGATGTGGGGCTCATACTCATGAACCGTGAGATCATGACCTGAGCTGGTCAGACGCCTAACCGACTGAGCCACCCAGGCACCCCAGCAATATTTTTAATTAAGGTATGCACATTATTTTAGACATAATTCTATTACATATTTAATAGACCACAGTATAATATAAACATAACTTTTACATGCACTGAAACTGAAAAATTCAATTGACTTTATTTACATTATTGTGGTGACCTGGAATCATTCCACAATATCTCTGTGGTATGCCTGTATTATGCAGAACAAAATTGTCAAGAGTGGGCATCCTGTCTTAATCCTTATTGTAGAGGAAAAGCTTTAAGCTTTTCACTGTTAAATATGATGTTAGCAGTGGACATGTCATATAAAGCCTTTATTATGTTGATATAGGTTCCCTCTATAACCACTTTGTTGAGAGTTTTTCTTACAAATGGATGCTGAATTTTATTAAATGCTTTTTCTGCATCTATTGAGATGATCATAGGATTTTTACCCTTCACTTTCTGTTTTCTTTTTTTAATAGTTTATTATTTTTTTAAATTTACATCCAAGTTAGTTGGCATACAGTGCAACAATGATTTCAGGAGTAGATTCCTTAATGCCTCTTACCAATTTAGCCCATTCCCCCTCCCACAACCCCTACAGCAACCCTCCATTTGTTCTCCATATCTAAGAGTCTCTTATGTTTTTTCCCCCTCCATTTCTATATTATTTTTGCTTCTCTTCCCTTATGTTCATCTGTTTTGTATCTTAAAGTCCTCATATGAGTGAAGTCATATGACATTTGTCTTCCTCTAATTTTGCTTAGCATAATAGCCTCTAGTTCCATCCACACAGTTGCAAATGGCAAGATTTCATTATTTTTGATTGCCGAGTAATACTCCCTTGTATACATATACCACATCTTCTTTATCCATTCATCCATCGATGGACATTTGGGCTTTTTCCATACCTTGGCTATTGTTGATGCTGCTATAAACATTCAGGTGCATGTGCCCCTTTAAAACAGCACACCTGTATCCCGTGGATAAATGCCTAGTAGTGCAATTGCTGGGCTGTAGGGTTGTTCTGCTTTTAGTTTTTTGAGGAACCTCCATACTGTTTTCCAGAGTGGCTGCACCAGCTTGAATTCCCACCAACAATGCAAAAGAGATCCTCTTTCTCCGCATCCTCACCAACATCTGTTGTTGCCTAAGTTGTTAATGTTAGCCATTAGGACAGGTGTGAGGTGGTATCTCATGGTTTTGATTTGTATTTCCCTGATGATGAGTGATGTTGAGCATTTTTTCATGTGTCGGTTGGCCATCTGGATGTCTTCTTTGGAGAAATGTCTATTCATGTCTTTTTCCCATTTCTTCACTGGATTATTTGTTTTTTGGGTGTTGAGTTTGATAAGTTCTTTATAGATTTTGGATACTAGCCCTTGATCTGATATGTCATTTGCAAATATCTTCTCCCTTTCTGCCGGTTGCCTTTTAGTTTTGCTGATTGTTTCCATTGCTGTGCAGAAGTTTTTATTTTGATGAGGTCCCAATAGTTCATTTTTGCTTCTGTTTCCATTGCCTCTGGAGACATGTTGAGTAAGAAGTTGCTGCGGCCAAGGTCAAAGAGGTTTTTACCTGATTTCTCCTTGAGGATTTTGATGGCTTCCTAACTTACGTTTAGATCTTTCATCCATTATGACTTTATTTTTGTATATGGTATAAGAAAGTGGTCCATATTCATCTTTCTGAATGTCACTCTCCAGTTTTCCCAGCACCACTTGCTGAAGAGACTGTCTTTATTCCATTCGATATTCTCACCTGCTTTGTCAAAGATTAGTTGGCCATACGTTTGTGGGTCCAATTCTGAGTTCTCTATTCTGTTCCATTGATCTGAGTGTCTGTTCTTGTGCCAGTATGTCTTGATGATTACATCTTTGTGATACAGCTTGAAGTCTGAGATTCCAGCTTTGGTTTTCTAAGATTACTTTGGCTATTTGGGGTCTTTTCTGGTTCCATACAAGATTTATGATAGTTTGTTCTAGCTCTGTGAAGAATGCTGGTGTTATTTTGATAGGGATTTCATTGAATATGTAGATTGCTTTTGGTAGTATTGACATTTTAACAGTATTTTCTCTTCCTATTCAGGAGCATGGAATCTTTTTTCCATTTTTTTGTGTCTTCTTCAATTTCTTTCATAAGCTCCATACTTTTCAGTGTATAGATTTTTCACCTCTTTGGCTAGATTTATTCCTAGGTATTTTATCAGTTTTGGTGCAATTGTAAATGGGATAGATTCCTTGATTTCTCTTCCTGTTGCTTCATTGTTGGTGTATAGGAATGAAACTAATTTCTGTGCATTGATTTTATATCCTGCGACATTGCTGAATCCATGGATCAGTTCTAGCGCTTTTTGGTGGACTCTTTTGGGTTTTCCACATAGACTATCATGTCACCTGTGAAGAGAAAATTTGACCCCCTCCTGGCCAATCTGGATGCCTTTTATTTCTTTGTGTTTTCTGATTGCTGAGGCTAAGCCTTCAATACTATGCTGAATAACAGTGGTGAGAGTGGACATCTCTGTCGTGTTCCTAACCTTGGGGGAAAGCTCTCAGTTTTTCCCCATTGAGGATGATATTAGTGTTGGGTCTTTCAAAAATGGCTTCTATGATCTCGAGGTATGATCCTTCTATCCCTACTTTCTTGAGGATTTTTTCTATCAAGAAAGGATGCTGTATTTTGTCAAATGCTTTCTCTGCATGTATTAAGAGGATCATGTGGTCCTTGTTCTTTCTTTTATTGATGTGATGAATCACATTAATTGTTTTGTGGATATTGAACCAGCCCTGCATCCCAGGTATAAATCCCACTTGGCCATGGTGAGTAATTTTTTTAGTGTATTATTGGATCCGTTTGGCTAATATTTTGTTGAGGATTTTTGCATCCATGTTCATCAGGGAAATTGGTCTATAGTTCTCCTTTTTAGTGGGGTCATTGTCTGGATTTGGAATCAAGGTAAATATGGCTTAATAGAATGAGTTTGGAAGTTTTCCTTCCATTTCTGTTTTTTGGAACACCTTCAAGAGAATAGGTGTTAACTCTTCTTTAAATGTTTGGTAGAATTCCCCTGGAAAGCCATCTGGCCCTAGACTCTTGTTTTTTGGGAGATTTTTGATTACTAATTCAATTTCCTTACTGGTCTGGCTGGGTCTTTTCAAAATTTATATTTCTTCCTGTTTCAGTTTTGGTAGTGTATATGTTTCTAGGAATTTGTCCATTTCTTCCAGAATGCCCATTTTATTGCTGTATAATTGCTCCTAATATTCTCTTATTGTTTGTATTCCTGCTGTGTTGGTTGTGATCTCTCCTCTTTCATTGTTGATTTTATTTATTTGGGTCCCTTCCTTTTTCTTTTTGATCAAACTGGCTAGGGGTTTATCAATTTTGTTAATTCTTTCAAAGAACCAGCTTATGGTTTCATTGATCCGTTCTACCACTTTGTTGTTGTTGCTGTTTGTTTCAATAGCACTGATTTCTGCTCTAATCTTTATTATTTCCTGTCTTCTGCTGGTTTTGGGTTTTATTTGCTGTTCTTTTTCCAGCTCTTTAAGATATAAGTTTAGGTTGTGTATCTGGGACCTTACTTCCTTCTTTAGGAAGTCATGGATTGCTATATATTTTCCTCTTATGATCACCTTCGCTGTGTCCCAGTGGTTTTGGGCTGTGGTGTTATCATTTTCATTGGCTTCCATGTACTTTTTAATTTTCTCTTTAACTTCTTAGTTAGCCCATTCATTCTTCAGTAGGATGGTCTTTAGTCTCCAAGTATTTGTTATCTTCCCACATTTTTTTCTTGTGGTTGATTTCGAGTTTCATAGTTTTGTGGTCTGTAAATATGCACGATATGATCTCAATCTTTTTGTACTTGTTGAGAACTGATATGTGTCCCATTATGTGATCTATTCTGGAGAATGTTCCATGTGCACTGGAGAACAATGTATATTCTGCTGCTTTAGGATGAAATGTTCTGAATATATCTGTTAGGTCCATCCAGTCCAGTGTGTCATTCAAAGCCATTGTTTCCTTGTTGATTTTCTGTTTAGATGATCTGTCCATTGCTGTAAGTGGAGTGTTGATGTCCCCTACTATTATGGTATTATTATCAATGAGTTTCTTTATGTTTGTGATTAATTGATTTATATATTTTGGTATATTCTACGTTGGGAGCATAAATATTTATAATTGTTAGGTCTCCTTGCTGGATAGACCCTTTAATTATGATATAATGCCCTTCTTCATTTCTTGTGACAGTCTTTATTTCAAATTCTAGATTGTGTATGTAAGTATGGCTACTTTGGTTTGCTTTTGTTGACCAGTAGCATGAGAGATGGTTCGCCATCCCCTTACTTTCAATCCGAAAGTGTCTTTAATTGTAAAGTGGGCTCTTGTAAACAGCATATAGATGTATCTTGTTTTCCTATCCATTCTGTTACCCTATGTCTTTTGATTGGAGGGTTGAGTCCATTGACGTTTAGAGTACTGAAAGATATGAATTTATTGCCATTGTATTGCCTGTAGAGTTGGAATTTCTGGTGGTTTCTCTGGTCTTCTCTTTCTTTGTTGCCTCTGGTTTTCTTTTTTTCTTTTCTCCCCTCAGAGAGTCCCCCTTAAAATTTCTTGCAGGGCTGCTTTAGTGGTCACAAACTCCTTTAATTTTTGTTTGGGAAAATTTTTATCTCTTCTATTTTAAATGACAGGCTTGTTGGATAAAGAATTCTTGGCTGCAAATTTTTCTCTAATTCAGCACATTGAATATATCCTGCCACTGTTTTGTAGCCTGCGAAATTTCTGTGGATAGGTCTGCTGCAAACCTGATCTATCTTCCCTTGTAGGTTAAAGGCTTTTTCCCCCTTGATGCTTTCATGATTCTTTCCTTGCCTGAGTATTTTGTGAATTTGACTATGTTATGCCTTGATGGTCATTTTTGGTTGAATCTTATGGTAGTCCTCTGTGCTTCCTGGATTCTGATTTCTGTGTCTTTCCCCTGGTTAGGAAAGTTTTCCACTATGATTTGCTCACATAACACTTCTACCCCCTTTTCTCTCTCTTCATCCTCTGGGACCCCTATGATTCTGATGTTGTTCCTTTTTAATGAGTGACTGATTTCTCTAGTTCTTAAGTTGTGCTCTTTAGCCTTAGTCTCCCTCTTGTTTTCTGCTTCATTATTCTCCATAAGTTTGTCCTCTATATCGCTGATTCGCTGCTCTGCCTCATCCATCCTTGCTGCCATGGCAACCATTTCTGATTTCAGCTCAGTGATAGCATTTTTTATTTCATCCTGACTAGCTTTTACTTATTTTATCTCCGCAGAAAGGGATTATAATCTATTTTTTTCAATATATGAAATTTATTGTCAAATTGGTTTCCATACAACACCCAGTGCTCATCCCAAAAGGTGCCCTCCTCAATTCCCATCACCCACCCTGCCCTCCCTCCCACCCCCATCAAACCTAGGTTGTTCTCAGTTTTTAAGAGTCTCCTATGCTTTGGCTCTCTCCCACTCTAACCTCTTTTTTTTTTCCTTCCCCTCCCCCATGGGTTTCTGTTAAGTTTCTCAGGATCCACATAAGAGTGAAACCATATGGTATCTGTCTTTCTCTGTATGGCTTATTTCACTTAGCATCACACTCTCCTGTTCCATCCACGTTGCTACAAAGGGCCATATTTCATTCTTTCTCATTGTCACGTAGTATTCCATTGTGTATATAAACCACAATTTCTTTATCCATTCATCAGTTGATGGACATTTAGGCTCTTTCCATAATTTGGCTATTGTTGAGAGTACTGCTATAAACATTGGGGTACAAGTGCCCCTATGCATCAGTACTCCTGTATCCCTTGGGTAAATTCCTAGCAGTGCTATTGCTGGGTCATAGGGTAGGTCTATTTTTAATTTTCTGAGGAACCTCCACACTGCTTTCCAGAGCGGCTGCACCAATTTGCATTCCCACCAACAGTGCAAGAGGGTTCCCATTTCTCCACATCCTCTCCAGCACCTATAGTCTCCTGATTTGTTCATTTTGGCCACTCTGACTGACGTGAGGTGGTATCTGAGTGTGGTTTTGATTTGTATTTCCCTGATAAGGAGCGACGTTGAACATCTTTTCATGTGCCTATTGGCCATCCGGAAGTCTTCTTTAGAGAAGTGTCCATTCATGTTTTCTGCCCATTTCTTCACTGGGTTATTTGTTTTTCGGGTGTGGAGTTTGGTGAGCTCTTTATAGATTTTGGATACTAGCCCTTTGTCCGATATGTCATTTGCAAATATCTTTTCCCATTCTGTTGGTTGCCTTTTAGTTTTGTTGGTTGTTTCCTTTGCTGTGCAGAAGCTTTTTGTCTTCATAAGGTCCCAGTAATTCATTTTTGCTTTTATTTCCCTTGCCTTTGGGGATGTGCCGAGCAAGAGATTGCTACGGCTGAGGTCAGAGAGGTCTTTTCCTGCTTTCTCCTCTAAGGTTTTGATGGTTTCCTGTCTCACATTCAGGTCCTTTATCCATTTTGAGTTTATTTTTGTGAATGGTGTGAGAAAGTGGTCCAGTTTCAACCTTCTGCATGTTGCTGTCCAGTTCTCCCAGCACCATTGGTTAAAGAGACTGTCTTTTTTCCATTGGATGTTCTTTCCTGCTTTGTCAAAGATTAGCTGGCCATACGTTTGTGGGTCTAGTTCTGGGGTTTCTATTCTATTCCATTGGTCTATGTGTCTGTTTTTGTGCCAATACCATGCTGTCATGATGATGACAGCTTTGTAGTAGAGACTAAAGTCTGAGATTGTGATGCCTCCTGCTTTGGTCTTCTTCTTCAGAATTATTTTGGCTAATTCGGGGCCTCTTGTCGTTCCATATGAATTTTAGGATGGCTTGTTCTAGTTTCGAGAAGAATGCTGGTGCAATTTTGATTGGGATTGCATTGAATGTGTAGATAGCTTTGGGTAGTATTGACATTTTGACAATATTTATTCTTCCAATCCATGAGCAGGGAATGTCTTTCCATTTCTTTAAATCTTCTTCAATTACCTGCATAAGCTTTCTATAGTTTTCAGCATACAGATCTTGTACATCTTTGGTTAGATTTATTCCTAGGTATTTTATGCTTCTTGGTGCAATTGTGAATGCGATCAGTTTCTTTACTTGTCTTTCTGTTGCTTCATTGTTAGTGTATAAGAATGCAACTGATTTCTGTACATTGATTTTGTATCCTGCAACTTTGCTGAATTCATGTATCAGTTCTAGCAGACTTTTGGTGGAGTCTATCGGATTTTTCATGTATAATATCATGTCATCTGCAAAAAGCGAAAGCTTGACTTCATCTTTGCCAATTTGGATGCCTTTGATTTCCTTTTGTTGCCTGATTGCTGATGCTAGAACTTCCAACACTATATTAAACAACAGCGGTGAGAGTGGGCATCCCTGTCGTGTTCCTGATCTCAGGGAAAAAGCTCTCAGTTTTTCCCCATTGAGGATGATGTTAGCTGTGGGCTTTTCATAAATGGCTTTTATGATCTTTCAGTATGTTCCTTCTATCCAGACTTTCTCTAGGGTTTTTATTAAGAAAGGTTGCTGGATTTTGTCAAAGGCCTTTCTGCATCGATTGACAGGATTATATGGTTCTTCTCTTTTTTTTTTTATTAATGTGATGTATCACGTTGATTGATTTGCGAATGTTGAACCAGCCCTGCATCCCAGGAATGAATCCCACTTGATCATGGTGAATAATTCTTTTTATATGCCATTGAATTCGATTTGCTAGTATCTTATTGAGAATTTTTGCATCCATATTCATCAGGGATATTGCCTGTAGTTCTCTTTTTTTACTGGGTCTCTGTCTGGTTTAGGAATCAAAGTAATACTGGCTTCATAGAATGAGTCTGGAAGTTTTCCTTCCCTTTCTATTTCTTGGAATAGCTTGAGAATAATAGGTATTATCTCACTTTAAACGTCTGGTAGAACTCCCCTGGGAAGCCATCTGGTCCTGGACTCTTATTTGTTGGGAGATTTTTGATAACCGATTCAATTTCTTCGCTGGTTATGGGTCTGTTCAAGCTTTCTATTTCCTCCTGATTGAGTTGTGGAAGAGTGTGGGTGTTTAGGAATTTGTCCATTTCTTCCAGGTTGTCCAATTTGTTGGCGTATAATTTTCATAGTATTCCCTGATAATTGCTTGTATCTCTGAGGGATTGGTTGTAATAATCCCATTTTCATTCATGATTTTATCGATTTGGGTCATCTCCCTTTTCTTTTTGAGAAGCCTGGCTAGAGGTTTGTCAATTTTGTTTATTTTTTCAAAAAACCAACTCTTGGTTTCGTTGATCTGCTCTACAGATTTTTAGATTCTAAATTGTCTATTTCTGCTCTGATCTTTATTATTTCTCTTCTTCTGCTGGGTTTAGGCTGCCTTTGCTGTTCTGCTTCTATTTCCTTTAGGTGTGTTGTTAGATTTTGTATTTGGGATTGTTCTTGTTTCTTGAGATAGGCCTTGATTGCAATGTATTTTCCTCTCAGGACTGCCTTTGCTGCGTCCCAAAGCGTTTGGATTGTTGTATTTTCATTTTCGTTTGTTTCCATATATTTTTTAATTTCTTCTCTAATTGCCTGGTTGACCCACTCATTCGTTAGTAAGGTGTTCTTTAACCTCCATGCTTTTGGAGGTTTTCCAGACTTTTTCCTGTGGTTGATTTCAAGCTTCATAGCATTGTGGTCTGAAAGTATGCATGGTATAATTTCAATTCTTGTGAACTTATGAAGGGCTGTTTTGTGACCCAGTATATGGTCTATCTTGGAGAATGTTCCATGTGCACTCGAGAAGAAAGTATATTCTGTTGCTTTGGGATGCAGAGTTCTAAATATACCTGTCAAGTCCATCTGATCCAATGTATCATTCAGGGCCCTTGTTTCCTTATTGACCGTGTGTCTAGATGATCTATCCATTTCTGTAAGTGGGGTGTTAAAGTCCCCTGCAATTACCACATTCTTATCAATAAGGTTGCTTATGTTTATGAGTAATTGTTTTATATATTTGGGGGCTCCGGTATTTGGCGCATAGACATTTATAATTGTTAGTTCTTCCTGATGGAGAGACCCTGTAATTATTATATAATGCCCTTCTTCATCTCTTGTTACAGCCTTTAATTGAAAGTCTAGTTTGTCTGATATAAGTATGGCTACTCCAGCTTTCTTTTGGCTTCCAGAAGCATCATAAATAGTTCTCCATCCCCTCACTCTCAATCTAAAGGTGTCCTCAGATCTAAAATGAGTCTCTTGTAGACAGCAAATAGATGGGTCTTGTGTTTTTATCCATTCTGATACCCTATGTCTTTTGGTTAGCGCATTTAATCCATTTACATTCAGTGTTATTATAGAAAGATATGGGTTTAGAGTCATTGTGATGTCTGTATGTTTTATGCTTGTAGTGATGTCTCTGGTACTTTGTCTCACAGGATCCCCCTTAGGATCTCTTGTAGGGCTGGTTTCGTGGTGACAAATTCCTTCAGTTTTTGTTTGTTTGGGAAGACCTTTATCTCTCCTTCTATTCTAAATGACAGACTTGCTGGATAAAGGATTCTCGGCTGCATATTTTTTCTGTTTAGCACACTGAAGATCTCGTGCCAATCCTTTCTGGCCTGCCAAGTTTCAAAAGAGAGATCAGTCAGGAGTCTTATAGGTCTCCCTTTATATGTGAGGGCCAGTTTATCCCTTGCTGCTTTCAGAATTTTCTCTTTATCCTTGTATTTTGCCAGTTTCACTATGATATGTCGTGCAGAAGATCGATTCAAGTTACATCTGAAGGGAGTTCTCTGTGCCTCTTGGATTTCAATGCCTTTTTCCTTCCCCAGTTCAGGGAAGTTCTCAGCTATTATTTCTTCAAGTACCCCTTCAGCACCTTTCCCTCTCTCTTCCTCCTCTGGGATACCAATTATGCATATATTATTTTTTTTTAGTGTATCACTCAGTTCTCTAATTTTCCCCTCATACTCCTGGATTTTTTTATCTCTCTTTCTCTCAGCTTCCTCTTTTTCCATAACTTTATCTTCTAGTTCACCTATTCTCTCCTCTGCCTCTTCAATCCGAGCCGTCGTCGTTTCCATTTTGTTTTGCATTTCGTTTAAAGCGTTTGTCAGCTCCTCCTGACTGTTCCTTAGTCCCTTGATCTCTGTAGCAAGAGATTCTCTGCTGTCCTCTATACTGTTGTCAAGCCCAGCAATTAGTTTTATGACTATTATTCTAAATTCACTTTCTGTTATATTATTTAAATCCTTTTTGATCAGTTCATTTGCTGTTGTTATTTCCTGGAGATTCTTCTGAGGGGAATTCTTCCGTTTGGTCATTTTGGATAGTCCCTGGAGTGGTGTGGGCTTTCAGGGCACTTCCCCTGTGCTGTGGTGTATAACTGGAGTTGGTGGGCGGGGCCACAGTCAGACCTGATGTCTGCCCCCAGCCCACCGCTGGGGCCACAGTCAGACTGGTGTGTGCCTTCTCTTCCCCTCTCCTAGGGGTGGGATTCACTGTGGGGTGGCGTGGCCTGTCTGGGCTACTTGCACACTGCCAGGCTTGTGGTGCTGGGGATCTGGCGTATTAGCTGGGGTGGGAAGGCAAGGTGCACGGGGGCAGGAGGGGCAGGCTTAGCTCCCTTCTCCTTAGGTGATCCACTTCAGGAGGGGCCCTGTGGCAGCGGGAGGGAGTCAGATCCGCTGCCAGAGGTTTGGCTCCACAGAAGCACAGAGTTGGGTGTTTGCGCGGAGCCAGCAAGTTCCCTGGCAGGAACTGGTTCCTTTTGGGATTTTGGCTGGGGGATGGGTGAGGCAGATGGCGCTGGCGAGCGCCTTTGTTCCCCACCAAGCTGAGCTCTGTCGTCTGCGTGCTCAGCAACTCTCCCTCCCTTTGTCCTCCAGCCTTCCCGCTTTCTGAGCAGAGCTGTTAACTTATGACCTCCCAGATGCTAAGTCGCACTTGCTGTTGGAACCCACTCCGTCCAGCCCCTCCGCTTTTGCCAGCCAGACTTGGGGGCTCTTCTTGGCCGGCAGGCTGCCCCTCCGCCCTGGCTCCCTCCCGCCAGTCCGTGGAGCGTGCACCGCCTCGCCACCCTTCCTACCCTCTTCTGTGGGCCTCTCGTCTGTGCTTGGCTCCGGAGACTCCGTTCAGCTAATCCTCTGGTGGTTTTCTGGGTTCTTTAGGCAGGTGTAGGTGGAATCTAAGTGATCAGCAGGACGCGCGGTGAGCCCAGCGTCCTCCTTCGCCACCATCTTCCCTGCCTCTATAATCTATTTTTTAATCCCAGCTAGTATTGTTATTGTGATTTTAAATTCTGGTTCAGACATCTTGCTTGTATTAAGTCCCTGGCTGTCATTTCTTCCTGGTCTTTCTTTTGGGGGTGAATTCCTTCGTTTCATCATTTTGAAGGAAGAAAAGGAATTAATAAGGTAATAAAAATTAAAATTAACTAATTAAAAACAACACAAAATAATCAAATAATGATGCTAGATCCTAGGTGTGTTTTTGTCTGGTTGTCGATAGGAGCTTGATAGATTGTAGAAAAAAGGGAAAGAAGAGAAAAGAAGAAAAAGAAAAAGGAAAAAGAAAAAATAAGGAAAACATTTGAAAATTTGAAAAAATGAATACAATGAAATAGAATAAGATGACATGATTGAAGTAAAATAGAATTTGAAAAAATTACCATAAAGTAAATATATAGTATAAAAAAATAAAGAAAAATATTTTTAATAAAAATTGAATATAAAAATATTTTTTCTCTTTCTGTATACAAGAATAAGAAAAGGAAAAAAAAGACGAAAAAAATTGAATAGATGGACCAGCAAACAGACTGAAATACTATTGAAATTACATCAGTTTCCCCTAGACGTTAAACTGTGAAGCACTTTATAGTCTGTAAACTAAGCAGGCAGAGAGACATGTGGTGTTCATGAAGAGCAAGGTTGGCCCAGTTGGGCGGGGCTTAGTGCAATAGCTTTGTTCTCCAGTAGATGGCACTGCTTAGCTTACTGGGGCGGATTGTTGTGGTGCTTGTAGGTGTGTATGCACATGTGTGGGAGGGGTGAAAATGGCATCATCCAGCTACTCAGTCTCTAGTATCCGAAATCTGTTCTCCCTGACCATCAATCTGCATCCCTCCTTTGTCTCTGGCTTCCATCCACTCCCTACTTTTATACTGTGACCAAGCTATCAGGTTGCCAGGAGGCACCTCCCTCCTGAGTTTTATCTCAGATGCAGCTGTGTTTTCCAACCCCTCACTTCTTAGGGACTGAGGCTTTGACCTGCTCAGACCATCTGGGGGAGGGTCTCACCGAGCAGTGGCTGGGTGTCTGCACACCACCAGGAACCTTTGCAGAACCATGCTGCTGCAGATGCCCAGAGACTGTGGCTGGGTCCCAGCTCACCCCAAAAAAAAGTACACATGATCATGTAGCAGCAACGTTTCTGGGATTATGGTAAATCACAACACACATCTGGCACCAGGCTTCACCCTTAATGTCTTTTTTCCATTACCAGTGAATGTGGTTGTTCTCTGGGGTCCCTTGGGACCTTTTCCTGTGGGGTGGCTGCACAACCTCTACCAAATGTCCTCCCAGCAGGGGAAGAGTCTCTCCCTGTGTGACCCTTCAGACCTCGCTCTCTGCTCCTGAGGATTTGTCCTTCTCACCAGAGCATCACCAGGTATCGAGCTGCAGAGTTTCAGACTCTGTGCTCCCCCTGTTTATGGAGTCTTAATGGAATTTAAACTCTCTCCTTTATCCTTTCTCCCTTTTTTGTTCAGTCCCTGTGACTGTTTCCACTTTTCCACTTTCTCTCCAGGTGCTTTAGGGGCTGCTTTTCCCATACTTTCCCCCATCTCTGTCCTCTCTCTGCAAGCAAAAACAGCTCCATGCACTCTGTGGCTCCTTTCTCCCACAGTTCACCTCTCTTCGCCGCGAACCTGCTGAGTTCTGTGGTTCATGTTGTGTAGATTGTTGTGTTAATCCTCAAATCAGTTTTCTAGATGTGCAGGATGGTTTAGTGTTGATCTGGCTGTAATTCAGGGACAAGAGAGGAAAACAAGACTTCATGCTGTTCTGTCATCTTGGCCCCTTACCCTTCACTTTCTTAATGTGTTGTATCACTTTGATTGATTTTCAGATTTGCTGAACCATCCTTGCATCCTTAGTATAAATCCTACTTGATCATGATGTAGGATCCTTTTATTGTAGAGTTCAGTTTGCTAATATTTTGTTGAGAGTTAAGGCATTGATCTTTATCAGGAATATTAGCTTGTAGGTTTATTTTTTTGTGTGTGGTGTCCTTATCTGGCTTTGTTATCAGGATAATGCTGGCCTCATAAAAAGAGTTTGAAAGCACCCCTTCCTTTTAAAATTTTTGGAAGAGTCTGAGTAAGATATGTATCAAATCTTCTTTAAATGTTTGGTATAATTCATCAGTGAAGCCAGCTGGTCCTGGAGTTTGTTTGTTGGGAGGCTTTTGATTACTGTTTTTATTACTGTTTGATTATTTTACTCCCTACTAGTAACAAGTCTCTTCAGATTTTTTATTTTTTCATGATTCAATCTTGGAAGATTTTATGTTTCTAGGAGTTTATCCATTTCATCTAGGTTGTTCAAGTTGTTAATGTATAATTGTTCATTGTAGTCTATTATGACCCTTTGTATTTCTGTGGTATCAGTTGTAATTTCTTTTTTATTTCTGATTTTATTTATGTGAGCCCTTATTTTTTTCTTAGTCTAGCTAAAGGTTTATCAATTTTATCTTGTCAAATAATCAACTCTCAGTTTCACTGATCTTTTCTAGTGTCTTTTTAGTCTTTATTTCATCTCTGATCTTTATTATTTCCTTCCTTCTACTTACTTCAAGTTTCATTTGTTCTTTTTTTTCTAAAAAATTTGAATGTTTTTTTTTTTATTTTTGAGACAGAGAGAGAGAGCAAGCAGGGGAGGGGCAGAGATAGAGGGATACATAGAATCTGAAGCAGGCTCCAGGCTCTGAGCTGTCAGCACAGAAACCGACATGGGGCTCAAACTCACAAACTGTGAGATCATGACCTAAGCTAAAGTCAGAGGTTTAGCCAACTGAGAAACCCAGGTGCCCCATTTGTTCTTTTTTCTAGTTTCTTTATGTGTACTGTTAGATTTAAATTTTTTCTTGTTTCTTGATGTAGGCCTTTATCTCTATGAACTTCCCTTACCACTGATTTTGCTGCATCCCATAGATTTTCCTATGTTGTATTTCAATTTCATTTGTCTCAAGATATTTTATTTCTCCTTTGATTCTTTCATTGACCCATCAGTTGTTCAGTACACATTGTTTAATATACATATATGTGTGACTTTTATAGTTTTCTTCTTGTAATTGATTTCTACTTTCATACCATTGCTATTGGAAGAGATGTTTGATATGATTTCAATCTTAAATTTATTGAGACATGTTTTGTGGTTTAACATATCTATTTTGGATAATGTTCTGTGTGTACTTGTGAACAATGTGTATTCTGGTGATTTTGGATGGAATGTTCTGGATATATCTATTAAGTCCATCTGCTATCATTTTTCATTTAAAGCCGATGTTTCCTTATTGATTTTTCATCTGGATGATCTAACCATTAATGTAAGTGGGATATTAATGCCCCCTACTATTATTGTAGTATTGTCAATTTCTCCCTTCTGGTCTGTTAATGTTTGCTTTATATTTATGCACTCCTATGTTGGGTACATAAATATTTACAAATTTTATTTCTCTTCTTGTTGAAGTGATCCCTATTCCATTATATAATACACATCTTTGTCTTTTATTAACTATTTGGTTTTAAAATTTATCTTGTCTGATATAAGTATAGGTAACCCAGCTTTCTTTTGATTCCTATTTGCATGAAAAATCTTTTTCTATCCTTTCACTTTCTTTTTTTTAATTTTTAAAAATTAAAAAAATAATTTCAATATAGTTAACAGTGTTATATTAGTTTCAGGTGTACAATGTAGTGATTCAACACCTGCATACATCACCTAATGCTCATTAACAAGTACACTCATTAATTCCCACCACCTGTTTCACCCATCTCCCCACCCACCTCCCTTCTGGTAACCATCAGTTTGTTCTCTATAGTTAAGAGTCTGTTAACCCTTCACTTTCAATCTATGTGTGTCCTTACATCTGATGTGAGTCTCCTGTAGGCAACATATAAATTTGTCTTGTTTTCTAAATCCATTCAGCCACTCTATATCTTCTTGGAGAATTTAGTCCATTTATATTTAAAGTAAAGTATATATTTACTGCCATTTTGTTAATTGTTTTCTGGCTATTTAGTTCCTTTCTCATCATTAGTTTTCTCTTGCTCTCTTCCCTTGTGGTTTGATGGCTTTTTTTAGTGTTATGCTTATATTCCTTTCTCATCTTTTGTGTATCAACTATAGGTTTTTATTTTGTAATTACTATGAATCTCACATGTAATAGCCTATATATATAAAGTGGTCAATTGTAAGTTGATAGCAAGTTCAGTTTGAACATATTCTAAATGTCTACCTTTTTATTCCATCCCCCCATTTTATATTTTTGATGTTATATTTTACATATTTTTATTTTGTGTCTCTTCACTAATTATTGTAGCCATCGTTATTTTACTCCTTTTTTGTTTTAATCTTCATATTAAGTGATGTATAAGTGATTAATTCACTACCTTTACTATATATTTACTTTTACCAATAAGATTTTTACTTTTATAAATTTTCTCATTACTAATTAGTACCTTTTTTTCAGTTTAAAGAAGTCCCTTAAACTTTCTTATAAGACCAGTTTAGTGGTAATGCACTCCCTTAGCTTTTATTTGTCTAGAAAACCATACCTCTCCTTCAATTCTCCACGATAATCTTACCAGACAGAATATTGTTTGTTGGAAGTTTTTTCCTTTCAGCACTTTGGATATATCATGCCACTCTCTTCTAGTCTGCAAACTTTCTGCTGAAAAATCTGCTGATAGCCTTATGGGGGTTTCCTTGTGTGTGGAAGTTTTTTTTTTTTCTTGCTGCTTTTAATATTTTCTCTTTAAATTTTGACATTTTCATTATAATGTGTCTTGGTGTGGATCTTTGGGGTTCATTTTATTTCAAACTCTCTGGGCTCTCTGGATCTGGATGTCTGTTTCCTTCTTCAGGTTAGGGAGGTTTTTGGCCATTATTTGTTCAAATAAGTTTTCTGCCCCTTTCTCTCTCTCTTCTCCTTCTGGAACCCCTATAATGTAAATGTTATTTTGATTGGTGTTTCCCCGTAAGTCCTTTAAGTAATCTTCACTTTCTAAAGTTCTTCTTTTCACTGTTCTGTTTGGGTGAATTCCACTGCCCTGTTTTCCGGATCACTGATACTTTCTTCTGCTTAGTCTGCCATTGAACTCCTCTAGTGTACTTTTCAGTTCAGTTATTGTATTCTTCAGCTCTGTGACTTGTTTGGTACATTCTCATATTTTCTATCTCTTTGTTGAAGTTCTTGTGTTTATCCATTGTTCTTTAAAGTTTGGTGAACATCTTTATGACTATTACTTTAAACTCTTTATCAAGTAAATTACTTATCTCTATTTTATTAAGATTTCTTTTTGAGGTTTTATCTTGTTATTTTGCTTGGAACATATTTTTCTGTTTCCTCATTTTGCTTGACTGTCTGTTTGTTTCTATGTATTAGGTGAAACAGCTCTAGCTCCCAGCCTTAGAGGAGCAGCCTGTGTAGGTGATAAACTTTATCATTTAACTTTGCCCTTGCTTTTAGTTGTCTCTGAAATGTTTGTGATTATTTAACTAGCCTGATTTATTCTTAATAGTTGCCAGTTTTTGAGGGTATGCCAAGATCTGTCCTCTCAGTCAGCACCTAGTTTCAGGCTGATTGGAAGTCAGCCCCTCAGGCAGCAGGTTTTAATGTATGCAAATATATACAGGCATGTGGGACTGCAGTCATAATCCTTGCTGGCCTGTCCTAGCAATCTGGAGGTTTCCCCTAGGCAACAGTTGCAAAAATCAGGGCTCTGAACAATGTACAAGCTCCTTTCTGGAGGGTACCAGCAAACTGTAACAAGGCAAATATGGCATTCCCCAGCCTATGTTCCCTAAGAGTATCTCCTTAGCCTCTATATGTATGGGAAACCTGACACCTATCCCTAAGGTTGAAGCTCCAGGACAAGTAAATAGGCTTTTTTCATGGGAAGACTCAGGGGGTGCCTGCTGCCTGTGCAATGCCCTGGTAGTAGTAGCCTGACCAGAACTGTGTCTCTGAATTTTTCAGTCCTATTGACCTAGAGATGCAAGGCCCCTGGCCATAATATCCAGGAGATCAAGGGGTTTCTCCTGTGTGGACTACACATGTCCACTGGTTTTAATAAGGCAGAGCAAGATAGTAGGACCAGGTCATGCCCACTGGCTTTAGTGGAACAGTGGGAAGGCACAGGGCTGGGACATGCCTATTGGCTTTAGTGAGGCAGCATATCCCTGGTATATTAATACACAACAGGATAATTACAGTTTTAATCAGTTTTAACAGTTTAACAGCTTCCATTTAATTGTAGATCACATGGGTATAATGAAAACAACAGAGAGAGATCAACTAGGGAAGTTGGCGGGTAGACTGGACAAAGCCCCAAAATATGGTAGTTCCTTTTCATATTCATGTTGATCTAAGATCTGGACATCAGGTTTTCAGGACAAAAACTAGATTTTTTGTTTGTTTTTTGATCAGTGTGTCTAGAGCTGATCAGTTACTGAAAAACAAGAGTCACAAATAAGCATACTCACAAGAGACTGAATACAATCTTACCTACCAGTTCAGGTGACCATGACAATATAACTACCAAGTGGACCAGTTACTCATATTCTCTGCTTCCCTATATCAAGATGTATAAATAAAAAATTCTGAATCCTTCTAATGGGCCATACATATATTAGATGCTAGGGATACAACAATACATACAAAGCAGTGCCTTCTCTCATGCCCCCAAGAGTTGGCAAAATGTTTTATCTGTAGAGGCCCACATAAAAAGCACTTTTAGGCTTTTTAGGTCATAGAGTTTCAATCAGAACTACTAAACTGTACTGTTGTTGAATAGGCATAGTTTTGTTCCAATAAATCTTTATTTATGGACACTGAAATTTGACTTTCATATAATTTTCACATGTCATGAAATGCTATTTTTCTTTTGATTTTTTATCTCCCCAACCATTTAAAAATATATTTTAAAAAACACTCATGGCTAGCAGACCACTCAAAAACAGGTAGTGGGCCAGAATTAGCCCATGGGCTAAAGTGTGTCTACCCCTGTCTAGTCTAATGTGGAAGATTAATACAGAAACAAATTATTTCAATACAATGTGATAAAAGCTAGAGTTCTATGGTTCTCTGGGAGTCAGAAGAAGGCCACCTAACTTAACCTAAGGCATTAAAGAAAGTATCCTATAAACATTAACCCCAGAGCTGAGTCTTAAAGAATGTTAATATGAAGGCATTAAGTAAGCAAAGAAAGGGGAAAGTAGGCTCCAAGTAAAAAGCAGAGAATGAACAGAGTCACATAATTGATAAACAGCATGAAATTCTTGGGCAATGTTATTGCTCTAAAATAAAAGATAAGGAATGCCAGATGAAGTTGTAGGTAAGGGTAGGGATGAAGCTATAAAATATATATACCATGGTGTGTATATATATACCATAGGCGCACACACACACACACACACACACCATGCCTTTGGGCAATGACGACCACTGACAAGTTTTCAGCAGGGGATTGATATAATTGAATCTGTATTTTAGATATATCTCTGTGGCAACACTTTGGCAGACAGATCTGAGACAGCTGAGAGGCTACTGAAAAAGTCCAAGGGTGAGATAATGAGGACCTGAACCAGGGAAAAAGTAATAGAAATGTTGAGAAGAGGATAAATTATAGAAGCATCTGGAAGGTAAAATTAACATGGCTTAGTGAGGAGAGAAAGAAGTCAAGAACGACTTGGGTTTCTCACTTGGATGACTAGGTGGATGAAAGTATCACCAAGTGCTATTGGAAGGAGAGTTTTATAAGCTAGATAATGAATTCAGATTTATACACATTGCAATGCATTTACTGTTGGGTTTTCCCATGGAGATTTTTGCCAGGCTACTGTACATATGAATTTTGGGGACAGATTAGAACTAGAGATACAGTTATGAGCACAGAGGTGGTAGTTAAAACCATGAATGAATGAAGATGCTCAGATTCAGTGAGTAGAGTAAGGAGAGTCATGGGCCATGGTGATTATAGGAGACTGGAAGAATAGGAGAAAATGATATTTGAGACTTTGATGATATTAAAAAGTAGCTGTGAAGAGAATGGAGTATGAGAAAGCTAAAAGGAGAAGAGATTGCTATCAGAAAGGTGAATTTAGTCTTTCACAACAGATTCCTGAAAATCCTTTAATTAATCCTTTAATGCCTTGAGGCAGTCATTCTCAAACTGTATGCTTTTCACCTGGAAAGCTTTGTTAAAACACATTGCTTGGCATGCGCCCCAGAGTTTTGAGTCAGTAGGTCTCTGGTGGTATCCAATAATCTGCATTTTAACAAGTTCTTAAGTGATGTTCACCAGCAAGAATCACAGCCCAAAAGCATCCATTGTATGCAATAAGTTAACTTCTCTTTTATGCATCTAGAATGCTTCTAGTTATGTGTCATCCTTGAGGATACTAAGATAATGGAACTCAACTGACTTTCTTTGTCCTGTGATTCAAGGAACCCTGTCAGAAAGACTGGAAAGTGTCAGAGGCCATGAGAGCAGAGACCATACCTATGTTATTCATGATTGATTCTCCAGATTCTAGCATAAGTTAGATATTCAATTAATACATGTTGACTGAAAGATTGGCAAGGTCCATAGTACAGTCAGAGGAGGAAGCTCCTGCTATAGAGAGTTTATTGCTGAAGTTATAATCAAAGACTCATAAAACTAAAGTTTGTGATCCTTTACAAGGACAATGAAATCTTTCAGTATGACAGTATGAATTGAGGTAGGGAAGATGATGGTGAAGCAAGTGCCAAAGTATAAAATGGAAGTGGGAGAATGACCTGGAGGCTGATAGATGCCAGTGGTAGGGAAAGGAAAATTCCAAAGCCTGCATATTTGGATTTCAAAAGTGAAGAGATTCTGCATGAGGGTGGAGGAATAATGCTTTGGAAGTTGTATATAGAGAGCATGCCTAAATCAGGGCATATGAACACACTGTCCATTAAATTGTGTCTTGGCTTTTTTATTTTATCATTTAATACAATGACCTGAGACTTTACCCACATGATCAAAAATTACTTATACACATTTTCTCATTCTGTATAGTTCTATAATTTTTACCATATACATCCTCTTTCTGTCATACATATTTATTCTTAAGGCCATTCCTAAGAATTTTTTGTGTTTGGTTGCTATCATGAATGGAATGTATTTCTCCTTATAGCTCTTAATTGGTTATTCTGGTCTATTGTTGTTTTAAATTAAATTTGTGCTTCTTTGACTTATCCTTTGAGCTCGTTGTAACACCTTACAATTTCCTCAATAAAATCTTTAACATATGTTCATTTTTATATCATTATGAGTTAAGATTTTTACCTTTTAAAAAATTACCTTTTAACATTTGCTATGAATTGTTATTGTGCAATTTTATTGAAATAGATTTGATAAAATTCATTTATAGGTTTTGTATTTAAGCTTACAAACTGAAGAGAATATTCTTTTTGGAACCGTCCATCAGATATTGGTATTAGAATGATGCTAGTTTCAAAATCAATGTGAATAACTCTGTAAGATTTTCATTTCTATAACAGTGTTCTATAACAATTCTATAATATTGTTATAGAATTAGCTATTCCTAGAAAATGTGAAGAAAAAAACATGTGGCCCTAAAGTATTGTTGGTAGTTTCTCTTTGATAATTGTTTTCAAGGTTTCTACAGTTGCAGGCCCATTTAAGTTTTAAATTTCTTACTAATGCTTGGTGTTTAACATTTTATATTTCAAACTTGGTGAGATTTTCAAATTTATTGAGGTAAAATTACAGTAGTTTCCTATAATTTAAGAAAACTTCTTTGTATTTGTTGTTATATTCCATTTATCATTTAAATTTTATTTATAATTTATCTTTGTTTTCTTAATTAAATTTGCTGGAGGCTTATATACTTAATTCATCTCCCCATAAAAACAACATAGCCCTTGGCTTAATATTATATTGGATTCTTAATCATGTAATCTCATTCTTCATTTTTAATAATGAAATATTTAAGGTTATTAATTTACTTCTGAATATTGCTCTCAAAGTTTTTATAAGTCCTGATCTCATTTTTGTTATTTTTTATTAGTCACTAGAAGCCAGTGTTTCTTTTGTCTAATACTTGCATATAAATGTGTTCTGAAATATTATAGCAATGGAAGACTTTTGTTTAGCTTTGTTTCTAAATTTGTAGAAGTTTTACATTATCATCAGAGAACAGGGCAAGTATGATTTCTACTTGTAACAGTATGCAAAGATTTTCTTTGTTGTATACCATATGATCATTTAAAAAATGTTCTCTGGATATTTGAAAAGAGGGTATATTCACTGTCCATCAAATATAATTTTTGGTATTAATTAAATCTGATGAATTATGTTTTTCATATATTCTAAGTGCTTATTTTTACTTACTTTATATGTCATAGCTAAATTGTGGGAAGTCTTCCATAAAGACATTTCTGTAAGTTTTCTTCTTGTATTGCCAATAGTTATTTATTTAAATATTTGGATGTAAAAATATGTCTCATGAATATAAAATACTTAATTATAAGGATATAAATATAAATGCAAAATAAATCTCTTGGGACCAAAATGATTATATGGTTATTGATCCTGTTTTGTTTTGTTTCCAAATAGATAAATGACATGGTCATTTATTTGGAAAATTTATTTGGCCTTATTTGGAAAATGGACTTATTAGAAGGAGGTAAAACCAAAAGATGAGAAGCCAGTGAAAAGACTCTTACAATAGTCCAGGTAAGAAATCATGAGTAATTGGATTGAGACAGGCTGCAGAGAGGTTTATAGCAAGTAGAATCATCAAGACTTGGAATTACTTAGATTGAAGGGGGTTGGGACAAGTGAGAAGAGTTGAGGGTTAATACCTAGATTTCTGACTTAGTTGACCATTGTCTAAAAAGAAATATAGGAGAAAAAGCTGGCCTGGCTTTTCAGAATAGGCCATTTTCTAAAGTTCTTCTTTCTCATTATATTCATCCCAAAGGGCTCAAGTACAGACCTAAAGCTGAGTGTTGAATCTTTGCCAGTTGATTGCTTACTCAAACCAAAGTTTTTCTACTTTAGTATAAAACACTAGGCTAAATATTAAATCTCAGGGAGATAACATTTCTTTTATGTGCTAAGAGTTCCTTCATAAATCCAAGAAATCATCTGGACTAAGAAAGGGGGAATAAATAAATGCCCTCCCTGTACCATTCCTGGGGTAATCCATACATGAAGTTTCAGTTTTCCACAAGAGGGCAGCATCACCTAATAAATTATGTCATTGAGCCCCTCCTCCAATAGGCGGCTGAGATGGGAGGCTGAAAGGGTAGACAGAGTGGGTTCTGGGAGCCATAGGACCTGCCACACCATGAAAACCAAAGGGCCCTACTATCTCCAAAGCCAGGATTACAACCATTCCTGAGATGTTGCTACAGCAGGAACAAAGAGAACATGGAGCTCACCAGGAGAGATTGAGTAGGTGACACACCCAGATACTCTCATTTTTAGGACTGACTCAGAAGCCACCATGGATGGTATCTACACTCCCTCCAAGTGCTGGTATCTGTGTATAACCAGTATCTCACAGGGACCTCTATTTCATGTCCACATCTTTGTCACCCCTAATGATTTCCCTGTGAATTTTGTGCTTTGAAGGTTAGGCTGCAAAGCACATTAGAGTTCTGATGTTCTCCTTATTTAATAATGCTTAGTTACCCCAATTATGCTTCTTTTATACCCCAGAGAAAGGAATGGGAATGAGATTCCTTGAGAATTCACTACATGAAAGGCATTTTATATAAATTGCCTTATATAATCATCACAACAGTGCCATTACATAGGAACTATTATTTCCCACGTGATGGAACTAGGCAGTGCCATACATGGATCTGACTCTAAAGGAAAAACTACCAAGTGACCTCTCCAAGAAGCCTTATCTAAAACGTAAATCCTGACCAATTCAAGACTGAATCAGTAACAATGTGTCTATTGTGTAAGGCATTTATTAACATGTCCCTTCCTATCCAGGTATGTGAGCAGGGATAGCTTAACCTTAGGTACCAGCAAGTTATCCAATAAATCAATGGGATCCTATGTAACCTCACCCTTACTAACTTAAAACCCTTTCTCCCTTATGTATTCCCTCGAGATAAATCAATTGGATGTAGAGCATGAGAACAGTGGAAGAATTACAGATGGCTTCTGTGTTTCTGGTTTGGTTGAGGGCATAGTTGATCCCAGGCACAGAGATAAGGGGCTTGGAGGAGAAGATTATATGTTAGGTTTTGAGCATATTGTGCTTGAAATGCTTTTGAGACATTCAAGTATAGATGTCTAGTAGGCAGTTGACTATATGGGTCTGGGGCTCAAAAGATATAGTCACAGATACATATAAATGATAATTGAAGCTCTATAACTGAGTGAGGTTTTCCACGGTATATTAATGAAGTTAGAAAGAGTGGAACTAGAGAAAACACCAACATTTAATGGATGATCAGAGGAAGATCAGGTAGTAGAGGAGCCTGGTGTTAAAAAGCAAATGATTTCTCCCGCTATGTTCATCTGTTGAGTTTATCAAATTCTACATGTGAGTGAAATCATATGATATCTGTCTTTCTATGGCTGACTTATTTCGCTTAGCATAATACACTCGAGTTCCATCCAAGTTGTTGCAAATGGCAAGATTTCATTATTTTTCATTGTCAAATAATATTTCATTATATATATATACACCACACCTTTATCCATTCATCAGTCAAACAGAGAAGATGACAAGCCATAAGAGACTCTTAAATACAGAGAACAAACTGAGGATTGCTGGAGATGGGGTGGGGGGATGGGTTAAATGGGTGATGGCCATTAAGGAGGGAACTTTTTGGGATGAGCACTGGGAGTCATATGTAAGAGATGAATCACCAGGTTCTAGTCAAGAAGCCAAGATTATATTGTAGGTTAACTAACTTGAATTTAAGTTAAAAAAACCTGATTACTCTTGAAAGAAATTCAAAAAAAAAAAAAGCAAACCATGGGAGACTCTTAACTATAAAAAACAAACTGAGAGTTTATGTAGGGAGGTGCGCAGGGGATGGGCTAAATGGGTGATGGGTATTAAGGAGGGCACTTGTGATGAGTGCTGGGTGTTGTATGTAAGTGATGAATCACCAAGTTCTACGCCTAAACCAATTTTACCATATATGTTAACTAATTGGAACTTAAATAAAAACTTGAAATAAAAATAAATATTTAAAAAATGAGCTGAGAGGTAGGAAAAGAACAAGAAAATGTGTCGTGCAAGCAAGAAAGGAGAATTTCACCAAGGAGGACATAATCCAGAGCAACAATGTCAAATGTCATATGCCAGTCACACATGATAAAGACTGAAAATAATCCATTGACTTTGACAATTAGGAAGTAATATGTAGCTTTTGACAGAGTAGTTTCAGTGGGGTTCTAGAGGCACAATTCGGACTGCGGTGGGTGGAAAGCTAAACTGTAGATGAAGGTGGTGAGTACACACTCTTCTTTTAAGAGACTAAGTATTAACAAAAGGAGAAAGATGGGGCAGTAGCCAGAAGGGGAAGTATGATGATGGGAAGATGGCTTAAAATATTTTTTTAATAAAAATAATTAAGATGGAGAAACTCAGGCATGTATACAGGATGCAGGAAACTAATAGAAGGGAGAAGTATGAGCTCCAGTAGTACAGAGCAAAGATACAGCAGCAAAATGAAAAAGAAGCCATATGGAAAATTTATCAACAACCAGATATGTAGTAGCAACAGCACAACTATGCTCAAATACGTCTTTACCTTCCTTCTGCTTATGCCACTCTACTTCTCTTGAGTGCCTTTCTCCTCCTGATGTCTTATTTGTCTAATTCTACCTAAAGTTTAGCTCAAATTCCACCTCCTCTCTGAACTTTTACCCTATCAATCTCTTCTGAAGTACTTTCTCTTGAATTATAGTAGGAAATTCTGTCTGAACAATCCATTTGACAATCACCCTTCACCCTGTGAAATCTCCTTTATAGCTTTTTTTCAAAAATGTATCGCTAATTAATTTGTCACACGTGTGTCTTGTCTCCCCTATCAGGCTATATATTCCTCAAGGGCAGCGTTTCTATCTTAGAGGTTGCCACAGCTTCCAGAATGCCTATCATGGCTGGTAGTAGGGTCTCGTTAAATAGGTGTCATTGATTTAAATAAAAAGTTGAAAAAGAAATAAATCTATGTGATTGAGCAGTGGCAGCCTGTTATGAAGGGTACAGAAGAACATCAGGTTAGATAGGCTCTTGGTGTGTATGGAGTCATTTAGTTCTCTCAGTAGCAAATAGGGAGACCAAGTCTTGCAGATGTGAAATAAGTTTAACCAAGATGACACGGGTAGTGCCATCGATGTGAACTAAGGTGACATGGGTAATATGTGGCAGTGTCATGAGTTGAACCAAAGACCCTTTCTCCTATGCCACTCTGCTTCAGCTGTCTGCAAAATTCGGTTTATGAGAAACACCTCTTTCTCTGATGATACTGATAAGAGACATAACTGTATTGAGGCTTTAGTACCAACCAAGTGGTCTCAGCGGTCCCTGTTCCTTACAGAAAATCTCCCTGTGCCTTACCTCCTGACTATCAGCTTGAGGATCCGGAAGGAGCCTTTGATGAGGATGAGGGCCTCTTGGCGGGATCCATACAGTGGAGTGCCATTGATATTCACCAGTTCATCACCGGTTTTCATCTTCTGGGACAAGGCTGCCTTGCCCCCATCTTCAATCTGTGTTGTAGAGAACAAAACAGAAAGCAGGTGGTGAGACAACCCCTTACCCAAAATTCGACATCCTGGTTCCTCCCAACCTCTGAGCCTCAAGTAGTACTGGGGGATGGCTCCAGGAAGCTCCAAGAAACAGCTAAGAAGCTCATCACAGGTCATTACTTACTGAAGGCAAAGCTTGGGCAAACCCTTCAGGAAGGAGACAACACAGAAATAATGCAATTTCTGCTCTGGAGGAATCCATGGTTCATCTGGGAAGACAAGTGCTTCTAAATGAGAATAATGTTTGGAAGGAATGGGACAGTGTGAGCTGAAGGAGCAGCATGGCATAACAAAACATGCCCACAAATTACAGACAGAAGAGCTAGGCTGCAGCAAAATGACTTTTGGCAAGTCCTTTCCTATCTTTGGTCAGCCTTTGAAGTCTGATAAATTTGAGTTTGAATTTTGGTTCTAGTACTTCCTAACTGTGTGACCTGGAGAAAGTTACCTGACCTCTTTGTGTCTCAATTACCTGATATGTGAAGTATAAATAACAAGAGTACCTACCTCACAGGGTTGTCAACACATGAAATATCTGAGAGCAGTTAAGTCCTCAATCATTGTGAGCTCTGATGATCATAGCAAGGGAGTTGACTCTGAAGACCTTGAGCTTCCAGCTCAGTATGCTGTGAGTGGCATTGCAAATTCAAAAAAGTATGTACAAACAAAGTACCTGATCATTTACCTATGTCTCCAACAAGTGCCTAGAAGAGTGCTTCTAGGGTCCTGGAACATAGTGGGAATTCACCAAAATCTGGAAACATGGGTGTTCACTGTTTCACCACAGCCTACAGAATTTCCATTGACCAGGGCAATCTTGGCAGAGAGGTATTCAGGCTGGAGGGCATTGAAAGCAAAGGGATAAATAATAGCAGGTAAGGTAGGCAAAAGAAAAGCAAAGCAGAATGTCCCCGCTGTGGTGGGGGGCGGGGAGGGCTTGATTATGGCTACTTTTATATTCCTTCTACCACTAAGGTGAAGTATACCTATTAGAACATCAGTTCCATCCATGGTGGCAGAAGTCATCTCATCCATCCATTAATCATTCCTCAAGTTTTTAGTAAATTTCTAGCATGCACAGATCAGCATGCTAAGTGCTAGACATACTGAAATGAACAAAGCACACATGGCACTCAGCCTCAAGGTTAGGTTACTGTCTGAAGTTCATATGTCCACAGAGATGGTTAGGTAAAAAAAAAAAAAAAAAATCCACTCCACTGATAAAATCAGGAAGAGATGTTTGCTTGTTTGTTTTTCTCCTCAGGACAAGTGAGGTGAGGATGATTAAGCCATACAGTGTTTAGGGAAGTGGGCAACTAAAGGTTGGTCCTTTCTGCAGGTGTTTTTACATTTCTACTCTTCTTCCAATCTTTTTCTCAGTCTTTTATAGCACCCCTCCAATCTATCCCCCAGCATGCAAGTCAGAATATTGTTGAGGTTTAGGTTGGCCAGCTCATGTACAATTTGGCAGTTGAGACCTCCTGAGTACAGAGAAAAATGTTAATTCAGGATTTTAAATCTCCATCAAATAAATTGAAATTCTAAGTTAAATCACAGACTTATTAAATTTATTGCTGCTAACCCAACATTTGTGTTTTTTTTAATTAACCTTTGTCTGACAAATCATAGGTTAGCCAAGTGACATTGAATATATATATACCTTTGTTCCAGTACCTGGGCCACCACTCAAGATAAAACAAGCCAATATTGGTAAATGGGGAACAACTTTCAGCAAATTAATTAGGATCACATTCTTATTTCCATTGTCATTATCATTATTACTTCACAGTCAGTGCTGCCTGCTGCCAAAAAAAAAAAAAAAAAAAAAAAAAGGCAAAGTGCTGTACTTGAATTTCAGAAGTTCTATTTGAATGACTCATTCCTTTGGCATCTGCAGAAGGCCCTCAGCATCAGGCAGGACTTTCAAAAAGGATCAGCCATCTAAAAGGGCTTCCTTAGGCTAACAAAGCGCCATAAACAGGAGCCTAACTAATGAATACTAATAGATTTTTCCTGTTGATGTACATTAGTCTGCATTCACTCTACCCATTTTTTATTCATGCAACTCAATTATCTATATTACTGTTACCAATAGCAAGTCTTCCCTTCATTAAGTATTGATATTAAGTACCACCTCGAGTTAATTAAGCACTTTGTTACATCAACAAGATCTCTGTTTATTCTAGGCCAGAAAATGAAAGGAGGGGGGACCTTTTAAACTAAAATCTTAATTATTGCTGCAGGAAAAGCTTAAGCATTTTGCATTCCCTTCTGCCACTGGGGCTGGCACTGAGTCCTTGCAGGGACTCTTTCTTGGACTATAAGCCTCAGGTCAACTACGCATGCCGCTTTTCTGTTTACTGCCCTTTCTCAGCCACTAGCAGCATCCTCCTCAGGACAGATGTGTTGAGTGTAATAATACCAATTTAGCACAAGTGCAAGAATCTGCAGACAACAAAGCAGTAAATTATGGGTAGCTGGCACAATCCTAGAGTCCAGATGAGTCTGGATCAGGAGATGAAATTGATTGAAGGTCCCTCGGACTATACTCCAAACCAATTCTTTCCCAGACCCTGGGCACTTACTGATTTATGCAACTGGTTGCTTTTTACTTCTCCTGACTTTTTGATGCTTTTAAAAATTATTGTTTACTAGTCTTTCCTCCACTCCACCTCTTCATTACAGCATGTCTTCCATTTATTGTTTTGCTTCCTGATAGCCAGTTCTCCAGGTCAATGGCTCAACCGCATATTTGTTTACATAGAAGATAAAACAGCTGCTCATTTTTCTATCAAGGAAAAAAAATGAAAAGGGAAGGAAGGAAGGAAGGAAGGAAGGAAGCAAGGAAAGGAAGGAAGGAGGAAGGGGGCGGCAGGGAGAGAAGATGCATATATTCTTTTATAAAATGTTTTGTTTTCCCTTTCCAGCACCCCATTCATAAGTCTGGCTGAGGCCCAGGGAAACTGTGAATCAACAAACTTGCTGAGGATAACATGCCCTGCTTGAGGGGCTGTGTACCATTATTTGATACTGCTTATTCAGTAAGGCTGACAAACATCCCAGCCCTTCCTGAATCAGACTTTTAGGGTGGCTTTCTTGTTTCATTTCAAGTGTTGGGAATTCTCAGATTGGACCCAGACACACTGGAATGTCAGTATAAACACACATCACAAAGCCCAATGTAAATGATGGTTAACTTAGGTGTCATTTTGGATTTTCCAAGCGATTTCTGGGCTAGCAGTGAGTGGCCTGAGTAATTGAAAATGGATTGCATAAAGGTCATATAACCAAAAGCCAGCTCGTGTCTGGAAAATGGGAAGAGCTGACTGACCTTGGACAAGTCCCTTTACCCTCTTGTGGCTTCTTTTACCCTTACTGATAAAACATGGGGATCTGACTAGATGATCTCTGAGGGCCCTTGGAGCTCTGACATCCAGTGACCTGTGAACAGTTAACAAAATCATGCATTATCCTTCTGCTGGCACAGATAATCCCAGCTTTTTGCCCCACTGTACTTTGCCTTCACCCATGTTTCACTCCTTCAAGACTGACTAATTAACATTCATCTCTCATTTCCCTGTGGTCTTTATCCATTGTTTTGGAGCGGGCCATCAAGGTTGGAACACTTTGAAAAGTACAGTTGGGACACTGAGAGAAAGAGATTCCTGAATGAAGCCCAATTTTGTGCTAATGAGCTGGCAACTTGGAAATTTTTAATGCATCTCCAATGAAGCATGAAGTGCTCTGATACCTGTCAACAAAGTGACAAGCTGGCCCCTTGAGAGTCAAGGCAAAGAAAAATGGACTTAGAAACACTTACTGGCTTTTTAGTAGTAGCTTTTATTTAGTCAGATGCTAGCAGGTACTTGCTTGGGGCTTTTGAATAGATTTAGGAGATAGAAGAGAGTGAAGGAAAGAAAAGTTAAATAAGGTTTATCTTTTCAAAGGCAGTCATCAGGAGACACATCATCTGCAACAATAGCCAACATGTATTGAATTCTTATTATAATAGTGTAAGAGCAGCATTAAAAATCAATGGCATGACTGTGAATACCTCAGTTTGCTACACAAAATTTATTGTAAAAAAATAGGTATTGACTAAAACTTTCCTGACCAGTTCTAGGAGTTTCTGGCCAAATTACCAGCCCACACTCCTACTTCCACCAGCTTGTCTATAGTCTAAGAAGGCAAACAACATATTTAAACATAGTTTAATATAGTCAATTGTTTACATTGATTTATTTTTTTGCAAATAGACAGAAAAGGTCCACCTTAAATAGTGGTCATATTGCTTAAAAAAAAGAATCTCCTCTGAATGTCCTATTAACACCCTTCAAAAGATTTTCAAGTTTTTAGTGACACTTTAGACACCAATTCAGTAATTCAGTCTTTTCTGGGGAATCAACTGAGAGAAAATGTAGACAGGGGATAAAAGGTGGATTTAAGAAATTTTGGGGTACCTGGGTGGCTCAGTCGGTTGAGTGTCCAACTTCGGCTCAGGTCATGATCTCATGGTTTGTGAGTTCCAACCCCAGGTTGGGCTCTGTGCTGACAGCTCAGAGCCTGGAGCCTGCTTCGGATTCTGTGTTTCCCTCCCTCACTGCCCCTTCCATGTTCATGCTCTGACTTTCTCTGTCTCTCTCTCTCAAAAATAAATAAACATTAAAAAAAGAAGTTTATTAGGAAGTAGTTATATTAGGAAGTAGGATTATAAAATAATCGATACAGTCCATGCTTATTTTGAAACTTAGTTTGAAATCTTGAGCTATATCTGTTTCTGATCTGCCCTCTCCCATATTGGTATCCCTTAGAATTTGATAATGCTAGGAAAAATTCATCAGAGTGCCCTGGACAGGGAAGACAGAGGCCTTGAAACATCTGCCATCTCTTTGCCATAGCTTTCAACACTCTGATGCCAGGCTGTGGACATACTGGCTGCTGTAACTTCTTTTTCTTAGCAACTCTCTTCCTTCAAAATCCCTCTCAAATTTCCAAAGTAGTTTAGACTGGAAAAACAAGAAACTCTGCTTTTCCTCATCTTCCCTACTTTACCCAAAGGCAAAACAGAAAATATAACCTGTCTCTTAAACAACAATTCAAAAACAACCACCAATTAAAAAGATATAAGTGGGCCTGGTTCTATGTGGTAATCCCTTTATGCAGATAGATTGAGGAGGTGGACACCAAGTGAGGAGATTTTTTTCCCCTCTACTATCTCAGAAGCAGATGCCCAAATCCTACATAGAGCTGCTCCAAGAGTGTAAAGTTCTGTAGATAAGGCCCATGGTCTCCCCTGATCTTGGACCAATGGAACTATGCTATGCCACACAGCATGACCTATCCTTACAGACAGTGCCTTCCTCCCTAGCTGCTTAATCACCATCTAGTTAACTAATCCTTACAACAAAGGTCCCCTAAGCTCTGAATCATTAAATTTCCCTAGGAATTAGCCCAAGTTGAATTCTAAGTATCTTTGCCAAAAACTTAGTCCAGAACCAAGCTCAGTTCTAGGAATTTGGTGATAAAGAAAGGAGTAGAGTCAAAAGCACTGCATCCTACATCAGCAATCAAAAGCAAATTGGTCTTTACTCCTACCAATTCAGATCATCCTGCTATCTCCATAAATCAAGTAAGGGGAAACAAACATCACTGTGCAAAAGTCAGCTCAGGGCTTCTTACATTATCAGCAAATATGCTCATTGAGGTCCTGGTGACACTTTGTCAACTCTAGCTACTTATTTACACTGAAGTCTTTTGCTGACATTAATAATATTCTCAGCGTTCGTCAAAAAAATCAGCCTTTGGTGGTTCAGAACAATGATCTCCAGAGTGGGGTGTATATATCCCAGGTTATGCACAAGATAATCTACTGGAAGGGGAGAGATTTGAACTTCTGTTTATGTTTACCTTTATCTAAAATAATTTAGGGGCACCTGGGTGGCTCAGTCAGTTGGGCGTCCGACTTCAGCTCAGGTCATGGTCTTGCAGTCTGTGGGTTTGAGCCCTGCATCAGGCTCTGTGATAACAGCTCCGAGCTTGCAGTCTGCTTTGGATTCTGTGTTTCCCTCTCTCTCTCTGCCCTTCCCCTGCTCATGCTCTGTCTCTCTCTCTCTCCAAAATAGTCAAAAAATAATTTAAAAATCAAGCATTATTAATATTTAATATCAGTGGTAGTAAATTATATAATTCATAAATAAAATTATGTGCACTGGAAACACAAACTTAAAACATTTTTGCTGGTGTAAATTTTTACTAAAAATTTGGCCAAATCATAGACTTAAATGAGAGGGCTAAAACCAAAAAGCTTTTAGAGGTAAACATAGGAGAATATCTTTGTGACCTTGAGGTGGGCAAAGATTTCTTGGAAAGGATGCAAAAGCAATAACCATAAAAGAATGAGTGCTATATTGGAGTTCATCAGAATAATATATATATATACACACACATATATATTCATCAAAAATGTCACTAAAGAAGTAAAAAGGCAAGTCACAGACTAGGAAAAAATATTCATACTACATATACCTGACAAAGGACTTGTATCCAGAATATGAAAAGAACTCCTACAAATCAAGAAGAAAAACACAGCCAATTAACAATTGGCAGAAGACTTGAACAGGCACTTCACTAACGATAGCCAAATACCCAATAGACACATGAAAAGGTACTCAATATCATTATTCATCAGAGAAATGCAATTTAAAGTATCCATTAGAATACTTAAAAAGACTGAAAATACCATGTATTGGCAGGAACATATAGCATTTGAACTCTACACTGCTGGTGGGAGTATAAAATTGTACATTCAGTGTAGAAATTCTGTACACACTCTGTTGGACCCAGAAATCCCACACTTAGGTATATCCAAGAGAAGGAAATGCAGGTGTCCACAAAAAGATGTGATTGGACATAATAGCTTTATTCACAATAGACAAAAAAAGTAGGAACAACCCTAATGTCCATCAAAACACACACATCCAAGAACTTGGGAAGATGGTGGTGCAGGAGGACCCTGAGCTAACCCCATCCCACATTTACAACTAGTTATCATCTACATCCAAGTCAGTAAACAGGAGAGTGATCTGAAGACTGGCAGAACAAACTCCACAAACAAATATAGAGAAGAATCAGCATCTAAAAGGTTAGGAAGGTCAGAAAGGCAGAGGCAGGAGGTGCCTGGGTGGCTCAGTTGGTTAAGTGGCAGACTTAGGCTCAGTTCATGATCTTGTGGTTCGTAGGTTCAGGCCTCACATTGGGCTCTGTGCTGACAGCTCAGAGCCTTGAGCCTGCTTTGGATTCTGTGTCTCCTTCTCTCTCTGCCCCTTCCCTGCTCATGCTCTGTCTCTGTGTCTCAAAAATAATAAATAAACGTTAATTTTTTAAAAAAAAGAAAAGGCAGATGGGGGTTGCCTGCAGGAGAAAGGGAAGGAGAAGAGAAACAGGCACTTGTACCAGGGAGCTCACACAGGGAAGACTAATCCCCATAACTTTTGGCTTTAAAAACCAGAGGGGATTAATTCTGTGAGTTTGTAAAACCAGTGGAACTTGGAGCCTGGAGCTTTAATATTCAGCTGCCTCAGTACTGGGCTAGCTGGGAGAGCTAGTGATTGTTAAGTTGCTGACTTAAAGAGACAGCAGTCTATGCAGACAGGCAACATAAAAACAGCAGTTTACAAAATGCTGCTGGCAAATGGGAGGTAGACCTATTCATATTGATTTTGGAGAGTGTTTTGGGACTTCTTTGAGAAGGCATGAATTGGTAGGCTCGATTTCCCTCTCCCATCCTCCAGCATAAACACAGAGCCACCTGCAGGAGGCAAGTCTCCACAGACACTTGTAGCCTCGGCTCAGGGCAAATTTATTTTTTTAATACGAAATTTATTGTCAAATTGGTTTCCATACAACACCCAGTGCTCATCCCAACAGGTGCCCTCCTCAATAGCCATCACCCACCCCCACCTCCCTCCCACCCCCCATCAACCCTCAGTTTATTCTCAGTTTTTAAGAGTCTCTTATGGTTTGACTCCTTTCCTCTCTGTAACTTTTTTTTCCCCTTCCCCTCACCCATGGTCTTCTGTTAAGTTTCTCAGGATCCACATAAGAGTGAAAACATATGGTATCTGTCTTTCTCTGTATGACTTATTTCACTTAGCATAACACTCTCCAGTTCCATCCACATTGCTACAAAAGGCCATATTTCATTCTTTCTCATTGCCAAGTAGTATTCCATTGTATATATAAACCACAACTTCTTTATCCATTTGTAAATTGATGGACATTTAGGCTCTTTCCATAATTTGGCTGTTGTTGAGAGTGCTGCTATAAACATTGGGGTACAAGTGCCCCTATGCATCAGCACTCCTGTATCCCTTGGGTAAATTCCTAGCAGTGCTATTGCTGGGTCACAGTGTAGATCTATTTTTAATTTTTTGAGGAACCTCCACACTGTTTTCCAGAGCGGCTGCACCAGTTTGCATTCCCACCAGCAGTGCAAGAGGGTTCCCGTTTCTTCACATCCTCTCCAGCATCTATAGTCTCCTGATTTGTTCATTTTAGCCACTCTGACTGGCATGAGGTGATATCTGAGTGTGGATTTGATTTGTATTTCCCTGATGAGGAGTGACATTGAGCATCTTTTCATGTGCCTGTTGGCCATTTGGATGCCTTCTTTAGAGAAGTGTCTATTCATGTCTTCTGCCCATTTCTTCACTGGATTATTTGTTTTTCGGGTGTGGAGTTTGGTGAGTTATTTCAGGACAAATTTTTTAAAGCTCTGCACATGTCCCACCAAGTCACTGGGAGCACAGTGACCATTGCATTCCCTGCCCAGCGCCTGCACCAAGCCCAGTCACACTTCCCTAGTCACCAACATGTGCTGCACCCACCTTTGCCTCCAGCCACCATAGTGCTTCAGGGGATCCAGCATAGGAATAGTGGCCCAACACAAGTTTTACTAACAAGGCTGCCATGCTCCCAAGTTTTCAGGAGGGCATGCCTCCCTCATAGCTGGCCTGCCATGGTCCCACTAACACTACCAACAGCAAGCACCACAACTGGCAGAGAGTCAGTGCAGATGACTACACTGAAAGGAAAAGTGACTTAGACAAAACACCAGCGTGTAAGCAACACACAGGATACTCTCCTGAAGTGCCAAGTACTGGTGAACAGGGGATGTTACAATGCACGGCATTCCAGGACTCCTCTTCATGAAGTCACTCCTTTCAAGGCAGAAGACACAGCTGACATTCTTAACATAAAGAAACAGACACAGAGAGGCAGACAAACTGAGGAGACAGAGAAATTTATCCCAAATGAAAGAACAGGACAAGACAATGGCCAGATATCTGAGTTAGACAGATGTAAGTAACATGCCTTAGAGAGACTTTAAAGCAGTGATCATGAGAATACTCACTGGACCTGAGAAAAGAGTGGAAGACATGAGAGAGACCCTTAACACAGAGATAAGGAATAACATAGCAGTCATAAAGGACTCAATAAACAAAACTAGAAACATGCTTGATGGAATGAATAGCAAGGTGGAAGAAGCAAGGAATGAATTAGCGACCTAGAAGCCAGAGTAATGGAAAGCAGCCAAGTTGAAAAGAGAGAAAAAAGAATTACACAAAACAAAAGTAGACTCAGGGACTTGAGTGACTCCACCAAAGGTAACAGCATTTGTATTATAGGAATCCCAGAAGAAGAAGAGAGAGAAAAGGAGGCAGAAAATTTATTTGAATAAACACTAGTTGAAAACCTCTGTAATCTAGGGAAGGAAACAGACATCCAGATCCAGGAGGCACAGAGAACTCCCATCCAAGTCAACAAAAGCAGACCAACATCCAGACATACTGTAATTAAATTGGCAAAATATAGTGATAAAGAAAAAAATCTTAAAAGCAGCAAGACAAAAGAAGTCACTAACTTACAACGGAAAGCCTATAAGGCTAGCAGGAGATTTTTCAATAGAAAGTTGGAAAGCCAGAAGGGAGTGGCATGATATATTTAAAGTGCTGAAAGGGAAAAAATCTGCAGCCAAAAATACACTATCCAGCAAGGCTGTCATTCAGAATAGAAGGAGAGATAAAGAGTTTCCCAGAAAACAAAAAATAGTGTTTGTGACCACTAAGCTGGCCCAACAAGAAGTATTAAAGGGTACTCTGGGTGGAAAGGAGAGACCAAAAGTGACACTATAGAGGTAATAACACAAAACCATTAAAAACTGAATATTTCTGGGGCACTTGGGTGGCTCAGTCGGTTAAGCTTCCGACTTTGGTTAAGGTCACAATCTCACAGTTCATGAGTTCAAGCCCCGTGTTGGGCTCTGTGCTGACAGCTTGGAGCCTGGAGCCTTCTTTGGATTCTGTGTCTTCCTATCTCTCTGCCTCTTCTCCACCTACGTTCTGTCTCTCTCAAGAATAAACATTTAAAAATTTTTTTAAATGAATATTTCTATTAAGAAAAGAGTCAAGGACATCACAAAAAAGGATATAAAATATAGTAACATATATCTAAAATGTGGGGATGAGAGGAGAAAAGAATGAGTTCAAACTTAAATGACCATCAACTTAATATAGGCTTCTATATGCACAAGAGGTTATATACAAACCTAATAGTAATCATATATCAAAAACCACTACTAAACATGCAAAGAATAAAGAGAAAGAAATCTAGATACATCACTAAAGAAAATCAGCAGATCATGAAGGAGAGAAAGAAAGGACAGAGAAACAGTTCAGAAACAACTACAAAACAAGTAATAAAATGGCAATAAATACATATCTGTCAATGATTACTTTAAATTTAAATGGACTCAATGGGACAATCAAAAAACATAGGGTATCAGAATGGATAAAAAAGGGGGGCCATTAAAGATGAAGTCAAGCTTTCGCTTTTTGCAGATGACATGATATTATACATGGAAAATCCGATAGACTCCACCAAAAGTCTGCTAGAACTGATACATGAATTCAGCAAAGTCGCAGGATACAAAATCAATGTACAGAAATCAGTTGCATTCTTATACACTAACAATGAAGCAACAGAAAGACAAATAAAGAAACTGATCCCATTCACAATTGCACCAAGAAGCATAAAATACCTAGAAATAAATCTAACCAAAGATGTAAAAGATCTGTATGCTGAAAACTATAGAAAGCTTATGCAGGTAATTGAAGAAGATATAAAGAAATGGAAAGACATTCCCTGCTCATGGATTGGAAGAATAAATATTGTCAAAATGTCAATACTACCCAAAGCTATCTACACATTCAATGCAATCCCAATCAAAATTGCACCAGCATTCTTCTCGAAACTAGAACAAGCAATCCTAAAATTCATATGGAACCACAAAAGGCCCCGAATAGCCAAAGTAATTTTGAAGAAGGAGACCAAAGCAGGAGGCATCACAATCCCAGACTTTAGCCTCTACTACAAAGCTGTCATCATCAAGACAGCATGGTATTGGCATAAAAACAGACACATAGACCAATGGAATAGAATAGAAACCCCAGAACTAGACCCACAAACGTATGGCCAACTCATCTTTGACAAAGCAGGAAAGAACATCCAATGGAAAAAAGACAGTCTCTTTAACCAATGGTGCTGGGAGAACTGGACAGCAACATGCAGAAGGTTGAAACTAGACCACTTTCTCACACCATTCACAAAAATAAACTCAAAATGGATAAAGGACCTGAATGTGAGACAGGAAACCATCAAAACCTTAGAGGAGAAAGCAGGAAAAGACCTCTCTGACCTCAGCCGTAGCAATCTCTTACTCGACACATCCCCAAAGGCAAGGGAATTAAAAGCAAAAGTGAATTACTGGGACCTTATGAAGATAAAAAGCTTCTGCACAGCAAAGGAAACAACCAACAAAACTAAAAGGCAACCAAAGGAATGGGAAAAGATATTTGCAAATGACATATCGGACAAAGGGCTAGTATCCAAAATCTATAAAGAGCTCACCAAACTCCACACCCGAAAAACAAATAACCCAGTGAAGAAATGGGCAGAAAACATGAATAGACACTTCTCTAAAGAAGACATCCGGATGGCCAACAGGCACATGGAAAGATGCTCAACGTCGCTCCTTATCAGGGAAATACAAATCAAAACCACACTCAGATATCACCTCATGCCAGTCAGAGTGGCCAAAATGAAGAAATCAGGAGACTATAGATGCTGGAGAGGATGTGGAGAAATGGGAACCCTCTTGCACTGTTGGTGGGAATGCAAATTGGTGCAGCCACTCTGGAAAACAGTGTGGAGGTTCCTCAGAAAATTAAAAATAGACCTACCCTATGACCCAGCAATAGCACTGCTAGGAATTTATCCAAGGGATACAGGAGTACTGGTGCATAGGGGCACTTGTACCCCAATGTTTATAGCAGCACTCTCAACAATTGCCAAATTATGGAAAGAGCCTAAATGTCCATCAACTGATGAATGGATAAAGAAACTGTGGTTTATATACGCAATGGAATACTACGTGGCAATGAGAAAGAATGAAATATGGCCTTTTGTAGCAACATGGATGGAACTGGAGAGTGTGATGCTACGTGAAATAAGCCCTACAGGGAAAGACAGATACCATATGGTTTCACTCTTATGTAGATCCTGAGAAACTTAACAGAAACCCATGGGGGAGGGGAAGGAAAAAAAAAAGAGGCTAGAGTGGGAGAGAGCCAAAGCATAAGAGATTGTTAAAAACTGAGAACAAACTGAGGGTTGATGGGGGGTGGGAGGGAGGGGAGGGTGGTTGATGGGTATTGAGGAGGGCACCTTTTGGGATGAGCACTGGGTGTTGTGTGGAAACCAATTTGACAATAAATTTCATATATTAAAAAAATAATAAAAAAGGGGGGGCCATCTGTATGCTGCTTACAAGGGACTCATTTTAGACCTAAAGACATGCAGATTGAAAATAAGGAGATGGAGAAACATCTATTATGCAAATTGATGTCAAAAGAAAGCCAGAGTCACAATACATGTGACAATACAGTCTTTTAAAACAAAGACTGTAACAAGAGACAAACAAGAACACTATATAATCATAAAGGGGACATTACAATAAGAAGATGTAACAATTGAAAATATTTATGCACACAACACAGAAGCAGAAGCACCCAAACACATAAAAACAGTTAATAACAAACATAAAGGAACTAATTGATATAATAACAGCAGGGAACTTTAACACCTGATGTACATAAATGAACAGATCATCTAAACAGAATATCTACAAGGAAATTATAGCTTTGAATGACACATGGGAACAGATAGACTTAACAGATATATTCTGAACATTCCATCCTAAAACAGCAGAATATGTATTCTTTTCTTTTTTATCCATTCTGATACCCTATGTCTTTTAGTTGGCGCATTTAATCCATTTACATTCAGTGTTATTATAGAAAGATATGGGTTTAGAGTCATTGTGATGTCTGTATGTTTTATGCTTGTAGTGATGTCTCTGGTACTTTGTCTCACAGGATCCCCCTTAGGATCTCTTGTAGGGCTGGTTTCGTGGTGACAAATTCCTTCAGTTTTTGTTTGTTTGGGAAGACCTTTATCTCTCCTTCTATTCTAAATGACAGACTTGCTGGATAAAGGATTCTCGGCTGCATATTTTTTCTGTTTAGCACACTGTAGATATCGTGCCAAGCCTTTCTGACCTGCCAAGTTTCAAAGGAGAGATCAGTCACGAGTCTTATAGGTCTCCCTTTATATGTGAGGGCACGTTTATCCCTTGCTGCTTTCAGAATTTTCTCTTTATCCTTGTATTTTGCCAGTTTCACTATGATATGTCGTGCAGAAGATCGATTCAAGTTACGTCTGAAGGGAGTTCTCTGTGCCTCTTGGATTTCAATGCCTTTTTCCTTCCCCAGTTCAGGGAAGTTCTCAGCTATAATTTGTTCAAGTACCCCTTCAGCACCTTTCCCTCTCTCTTCCTCCTCTGGGATACCCATTATGCGTATATTATTTTTTTTTAGTGTATCACTTAGTTCTCTAATTTTCCCCTCATACTCCTGGATTTTTTTATCTCTCTTTCTTTCAGCTTCCTCTTTCTCCATAACTTTATCTTCTAGTTCACCTATTCTCTCCTCTGCCTCTTCAAGCCGAGCCATCGTGGATTCCATTTTGTTTTGCATTTCGTTTAAAGCGTTTTTCAACTCCTCGTGACTGTTCCTTAGTCCCTCGATCTTTGTGGCAAGAGATTCTCTGCTGTCCTGTATACTGTTTTCAAGCCCAGCGATTAATTTTATGACTATTATTCTAAATTCACTTTCTGTTATATTATTTAAATCCTTTTTGATCAGTTCATTAGCTGTTGTTATTTCCTGGAGATTCTTCTGAGGGGAATTCTTCCGTTTGGTCATTTTGGAGAGTCCCTGGCGTGGTGAGGACCTGCAGGGTACTTCCCCTGTGCTGTGGTGTATAACTGGAGTTAGTGGGCGGGGCCGCAGTCCGACCCGATGTCTGCCCCCAGCCCACTGCTGGGGCCACAGTCAGACTGGTGTGTGCCTTCTCTTCCCCTCTCCTAGGGGCGGGATTCACTGTGGGGTGGCGTGTCCCGTCTGGGCTACTTGCACACTGCCAGGCTTGTGTTGCTGGGGATCTGGCGTATTAGCTGGGGTGGGTAGGCAAGGTGCACGGGGGCTGGAGGGGCAGGCTTAGCTCGCTTCTCCTTAGGTGATCCACTTCAGGAGGAGCCCTGTGGCAGCGGGAGGGAGTCAGATCCACTGCCGGAGGTTTGGCTCCGCAGAAGCACAGAGTTGGGTGTTTGCGGGGAGCGAGCAAGTTCCCTGGCAGGAACTGGTTCCCTTTGGGATTTTGGCTGGGGGATGGGCGGGGGAGATGGCGCTGGCGCCTTTGTTCCCCGCCAAGCTGAGCTCTGCCGTCCGGGGGCTCAGCAGCTCTCCCTCCCTTTGTCCTCCAGCCTTCCCGCTTTCCGAGCAGAGCTGTTCACTTATGACCTCCCAGACGCTAAGTCGCGCTTGCTGTGGGAACACAGTCCGTCCGGCCCCTCCGCTTTTGCCAGCCAGACTCGGGGGCTCCGCTTGGCCGGCGAGCCGCCCCTCCGCCCCGGCTCCCTCCCGCCAGTCCGTGGAGCGCGCACCGCCTCGCCGCCCTTCCTACCCTCTTCCGTGGGCCTCTAGTCTGCGCTTGACTCCGGAGACTCCCTTCTGCTAATCCTCTGGCGGTTTTCTGGGTTCTTTAGGCAGGTGTAGGTGGAATCTAAGTGATCGGCAGGACGCGCTGTGAGCCCCGCGTCCTCCTACGCCGCCATCTTCCGGAACCTCCAATATGTATTCTTTTCAAGTGCACATGGAACTTTCTCCAGAATAGATCACATGCTAGCTGCAAAACCAGCCACAACAAGTACAAAGAGGTTGAAATCATACCATGCACCTTTTCTGACAACAACACAATAGTGTCAAAACTAGAAGTCAACCACTAGAAAAAATCTGGAAAGGCCACAAATACATGGAGGTTTTAAGCAACATGCTACTAAACAATGAATGGGTCAATGGAAAATCAAAGAAAAATTTGAAAAGTACATGGAAACAAATTAAAATGAAAACACAATGGTCCAAAACCTCTGGGATGCAGCAAAAGCAGTTCTAAAATGGAAGTTTATAGCAATACAGGCCTATCTCAAGAAGCAAGATAAATCTCAAACAACCTAACTTTACACTTAAAGGATCCTAAAGGATCTAGAAAAAGAACAACAAACAAAACCTAAAACTAGCAGAAGGGAGGAAATAATAAAGATTAGAGCAGAAATAAATAATACAGAAACTAAAACAATAGAACAGATCAATGAAACCAAGAGCTGGTTCTCTGAAAATATTACTAAAATTGATAAACCCATATCAAGACTTACAAAGGAAAAAATAGAAAGGATTCAAATAAATAACAAATGAGAGTGGAGAAAGAAAAACAAACACCACAGAAATAACAAACAATCATAAGAGAATATTATGAAAAACGATATGCTGACAAATTGGACAACCTAGAAGAAATGGATAAATTCATAGCAACATATGAACTACCAAAACTGAAACAGGAAGAAATAGACAATTTGAACAGACTGATACCAGCCAAGAAATTGAAGCAGTAATCAAAAAATTCCCAACAAACAAAAGTCCAGGACCAGATGGCTTCACAGGCAAATTCTGCCAAATATTTAAAGAAGAGTTAATACCTATTCTTCTCAAACTATTCCAAAAAACAGAAAAGCAAGGAAAACTTCCAAATTCATTCTATGAGGCCAGCATTAGCCTGATACCAAAACCAGATAAAAACACCATTAAAAAAGAGAAATGTAAGAAACCAATTGGACAATAAATTTCATATTAAAAAAAATAATAAAATGAAATAATTAAAAAATAAAAAATAAAATAAAAGAGAAATGCAGGCCAATATCCATGATGAACATGGATGTAAAAATCCTGAACAAAATAATAGCAAACTGAATTCAATAATACATTACAAAAACCATTCACCACAATCAAGTGGGATTTGTTTCTATGTTGCAAGGGTGGTTCAATATTCACAAATCAATCAACATTATACAGCTAATCAACAAGAGAAAGGATAAGAACCATACCTGATAATTTCAATAGACACAGAAAAAGCATTGGATGAAGTACAACATCCATTCCTGATATTAAAAAAAACCTCAATAAAGTAGGTTTAGAGGGAACATAACTCAACATAATGAAGGTCATATATGAAAAACCCATAGCTAATATTATCCTTAAGAAAAACTGAGAGCTTTTCTGCTAAGGTCAGGAACAAGGCAAGGACGTCCACTCTCACCACCTTTATTCAACATAGTCCTGGAAGTCCTAGCCACAGCAATCAAACAGGAAAAAGAAATAAAAGGAATCCAAATCGTTAAGGGAGAAGTAAAACTTTCATTATTTGCAGATGACATGATATTCTATATAGAAAACCTGAACCACTCCACCAAAAAACTGCTAGAACTGATAAATTAATTCTGTAAAGTAACAGGATACAAAAATCAATGCACAGAAATCTCTTGCATTTCTAAACACCAAAGTGAAGTAGCAGAAAAATTAACAAAACCATCTCATTTACAGTTGCACCGAAAATAATAAGATACCTAGGAATAAACCTAACCAATGAGGTGAAAAACCTGTACTCTGAAAACCATAAAACACTGATGAAAGAAATTGAAGAGGACACAAAGAAGTGGAAAAACATTTCATGTTCATGGACTGGAAGAACAAATATTGTTAAGATGTCTATACTACCCATGGGGCACCTGGGTGGCTCTGTCAGTTGAGCATACGACTTTGGCTCAGGTCAGGATCCCACGGTTTGTTCAAGCCCCGCATCAGGCTTGCTGCTGTCAGCAAGTGCAGAGCCCGCTTCAGATCCTCTGTCCCTCTCTCTCTGCCCTTCCCATGCTTGCATTCTCCCAAAACTAAATAAATATTTTTTTAAAAAGATGTCTATACTACCCAAAGCAATCTACACATTTAATGCAATCCCAATCAAGATGCCAATAGCATTTTTCACAGAACTAGAAGAAACAATCTTAAAATTTGTGTGGAACCACAAAAAGACCCTGAATAGTAAAAGCAACTTTGAAAAAGAAAAGCAAAGCTTGAGGCATCACAATTTCAGACTTTAAGTTTTATTACAAAAGTAGTGCTCACAACAGTACGGTACTGGGGGTGCCTGGGTGGCTCAGTCAGTTGAGCATCTGACTCTTGATTTCACCTCAGGTCATGATCCCAGGGTTGTGGGATTGGGCCCCATGGCAGGCACCATGCTGAGCATGGAGACTGCTTGAGATTCTCTTCTCTCTCTCTCTCTCTCGCTCTTCCTCCCTCCCTCTCCCTCTCTCTCTCCTTCTCTCTCTCCTTTTCTCTCTCTGCCACTCCACCCTGCTCATGTTCTCTCTCTCTCTCAAATAAAAAATAAATACTTTAAAAAAAGACTGTATGGTACTGACACAAAAACAGACACATAGACCCACAACTATGTGGTCAATTAATCCTCAGCAAATCATGAAAGAATGGAAAATACAATGAGAAAACGTCTCTTCAACATATGGTCTTGGGAAAACTGGACAGCAGCATGCAAAAGAATGAAACTGGACCACTTTCTTACACCACACACAAAAATAAATTCGAAATGGATTGAAGACCTTAATGTGAGACCTGAAACCATAAAAATCCTAAAAGAGAACACAGGCAGTAATTTCTTTGACGTTGGCTGTATCAACTTCTTTTTAGATAGGTCTCCTGAGGCAAGGGAAACAAAAGCAAAAATAAAGTATTACGACTCATCAAAATAAGAAGATTCTGCACAGTGAAGGAAAAAAATCAACAAAACTAAAAGGCAACCTACAGAACTGGAGCAGATATTTGCAAGTGACATATCTGATAAAGACTTAGCATCCAAAGTATACAAAGAACTTACAAAAATCAACACCCAAAAACAAATAATCCAATTACAAAATGAGAAGGAATAAACAGATATTTCTCCAAAGAAGACATCCAGATGGCCAACAGACAATGAAAAGATGTTCATTATCACTTATCATGAGGGAAATAGAAATCAAAACTACAATGAGATATCACTTTACACCTGTCAGAATAGCTAAAATCAACGACACAAGAAATAACAGGTTCTGTCAAGGATGTGAAGAAAAAGAACACTCTTGCACAACTGGTGGGAATGCAAACTGGTGTAGCCACTCTGGAAAACAGTGTGGAGGTTCCTCAAAACATTAAAAATAGAACTACTTTATGATCTGGTAACGGCACTATGGGGTATTTACCCAAAGAATACAAGAACACTAATTCAAAGGGATACATGCACCTCTATGTTTATAGCAGCATTATTTATAATAGCCAAGATATCGAAGCAGCCCATGTGCCCATCGATGGATGAATGGAAAGGAAGATGTGGGGTATGTGTGTGTGTATATAAATTTATTATATTATTATATTATTTTATATATATATAAAATGTATTATAAATATATAGAATGGAATATTACTCAGCCAAGAAAAAAGAATGAAATGTTGCTATTTGCAAGACATGGATGGAGCTAGAGAGTATTATGCTAAGCAAAATAAGTCATACAGAGAAAGAAAAGTACCATATGATTTCACTCATATGTGGAATTCAAGAAACAAAAAAAAAAATGAGCAAAGGGCAAAAAAGAAGAGAGACAGAAATCAAGAAACAGATTCTTAATTACAGAGAACAAACTGATGGGTACCAGAGGGGAGGGGGATGGGAGGATGGGTTAAATATGTGATGGGGCTTAATGAGCATACCTGTAGTGATAAGGGCAGGGTATTGTAGGAAAGTGTGAATCACTGTATTGAATCACTATATTGTACTCCTGAAACTAATAGAACGCTGTATGTTAACTGGAATTAAAATAAAAACTTAAAAACCCACACATACACAAAATTATACATTACACAGCAATAAGAACAAGCTATTGATGCATGTAAAAAATTGGATGAATCTCAAAAATATTATGCTTAGTAAAAGAGAGCAGACTACAATAATACATCCTGTGTGATTCCATTTCAGATGTAGGTCAAGAACAGACAAAGCTAATCTATGTTGACAAAACTCAGAATATTAGTTACTTCTGGAGTGGGTGTGTACTGACTGTGAAGGCACATGAGCATTATTTTCAGTGGTGCTGGAAATGTTTCACATGTTGATCTGGGTGCTGATTACCTGGAACATTATACATATCTAAAAATTCATTGAGGGGCATCTGGGTGGCTCAGTTGGCTAAGCATCTGACTTCGGCTCAGGTTATGATCTCACGGTTGGTGGGTTCGAGCCCTGCGTCGGGCTCTGTGGCTAACAGCTCAGAGCCTGGAGCCTGCTTCGGATTCTGTGTCTCCCTCTCTCTCTCTGCCCTCCCCCATTCATTCTCTGTCTCTCTCTGTCTCAAAAATAAATAAACATTAAAAAAAGTTTAAGGGCTCCTTGGTGGTTCAGTCGGTTGAGCATCTGACTTCAGCTCAGGTCATGATCTCACAGTCCATGGGTTCGAGCCCCGCATCAGGCTCTGTACTGACCGCTTGCTCAGAGCCTGGAGCCTGCTTCAGATTCTGTGTCTCCTTCTCTCTCTGCCCCTCCACCACTCACGCTTTGTCTCACTCTGTTTCTCAAAAATAAATAAATGTAAAAAAAATAAAATAAAATAAAATAAAATAAAAATTAATTGAGACTTGTGCATTTTACTCTCTGTATATGTTATTCCTTAAGAATTTTTAAAATAAAGAGCACTAGACTACAGATTATATTTCTAAGGTAGGGACCAACAAGCACCCACTGTTTCTACATACTCATAGCTTTAATCAAGGCAAAGCATTTCACTTTAAAGGGCAATCATTCATGATAGGGCTATAATTTATGAATGTCCTCATTGTTCCTCTCTGCTTTGAGACAGTGCGTGTTCATAAAGTGAATGGTTTCAGTAGGAAATGAAAATGAAGACAAACACTTCATTTTTTAATCTGCCAACTGGTAATGGTGAAGAGTGTTTTTTTTTTTTTAATCACCAACTCATTTCTATCCTGACATATCATAGAAATGGAATCAATCCCTTATCTAGTCTCAGAGACATCTACTTCTGCTCTGCCTATCCCAGATATATCTCTTTCTTGTGGTCCTCAGAATTGCTAATACCCACTGTGAGAACCAGAACTCCTGGTCAGGCCAAGGCCATATAGGAAACTATTTCTTCTTCAGGCATCAATCATTACTGCTTCCTACTGGATTGCCTATGAAGTTGGCTGTCTAATAAACTCTGCATTTCAGTGGTACAAGTGAGCAAAGAACCTTGCAACGGTGATATAGTAGAGAGTTCAGGGAAGACTGGGTGCAAGGAAGGAGAAGAAAGGCTATGGTAGTGTGTTAAAGACTTTGTTCCTGACTTCTAGAAGCAGTAACAGAATTCACTATATACAACCATGATATAAGCTTCCTTGTATAGGGTTAAAACAGTTGAAGACAAACCAGAAGATCCATATGATGGCCCCCAGCATTAAGATAGAACAGTGTGCAAATCTAGTGGGTGAGCCTACATGGGTGGAAACACCAAAAGTCTTTTTCATACCACCTAATATAAAACTGCTAGAAATAGGATATATTAACTTATTGGCATTTATGAACTGTACAATGAATGCTTATAAGAAATGCCCCAATTAAACCAAAAATGGACATTAAATTCCAGCAGATAACTAGAGAGAGATGGAAATAATTCTACTTGGATTAATGTAATTTTTATTTCTCCAGCATCAACCCATGGTTGATGTTAAAACTATTTAAGTTGACCCAAAGAATCTTTTTAACTTTCCAGCTGAATGCAAATGAGTTAGATACAGCCTTTCAGCCCAAGATGATGTGATTAACTATCCAGAATCTGAACTATCCCAAAGCCAGGTTCACTCAATAACTCATTGCTGGTTCCCTGAAGCCATTTATTTATAACCCATTATGCAAAAAGCCAAAGACAGTTTCTAAAGAGTGCACAAATCCAACATTAGTCATTTCTGACTGGAAAAAGACCAAAGGACTAACACCCTTCAGGAAAGGGACAAAATGCTGCCTCTGGAAACCACTCAGCTTGGTCTACTGTCTGGAAACCACTTGTCAAGCTTACTGGGCACCCGCATGCCTTCTACCAGATGTGGACAAAGGAAGAGGGAGTTTGCTTTCTATTTTCCAAAGCTTGGCCCCTGCATTCTGCTCCCAGAACACTGTTTGCCTCTGCCCAGGCCCCCTTTCTCCATCAGTGATTTTAATCTTTGGTCTTCACTGAGCACTCTGAACAGTGTTAGATGAAGAAGGAGGGAAAGGGACATTTAATTTCCTCCCATACTTCTGCATAACTGCTATCAAAGCCAACAGTTCCCACATAAATAACCTACCAAGGTATACATGTATGTTGCAAAGGCAATAACAATAATATGCTTTACTGACCCTAGGGTAGATCCAATTTTAAATTAAACTGGTCCACCTCCTGCTGTTTTCACATAGTGTGCAAATCTGGGAACACATAAGCCATCACACCATTCTGTTCCAGGCTACTGTCCTGTTCACATGGTGACTGAGAAGTGACATATCTCTTACCCCACCCAGCAAGATGTATCAAATAACATAAAACAAAACTGTGCTTCCGCAGTTGAAAAAAAGGGAGAGAAGATACAGTCAATTTTTTGTGTGTTAGTGGAGGGGAGGGACACTTACATCAGAGAGCATTTCCCTTTGCAATGCCAGGATTAGTCTGAGAAGCAAATGAAGCAAGACATGGTGGGCATTTGAGTTCAAGATCTGGGGAATTGATAAGAGTAAAGTAGTATAGAAATCTTTCTCCTGGTAGCAGGTTTGCTTTACAGGTTATGGCTGGATGAAAAGAACCAGCTTTTTAAATTATTATTTGAGTATAGTTGATGCACACTGTTACATTAGTTACATTAGGTGTCAGATGTACAACATCATTATTCAACATTTCTACATGTTATGCTGGGCTTACCACAAGTATAGCTACCATCTGTCACCATACAACACTATTACAAGAATATCGACCATATTCTCTATGCTATGCCTTATTCATTTCACAGCTGGAAGCCTCTACCTCCCATTCCCCTTCACCCATTTGGCCCACTCCACCACCACTACCTCCCCCCACCTCCAGAAGATTTTTAGCTCCTGTCCCTGCTCATCCCCACTTTCTAATCTTAAACACAAGGATAGAACCCTGCATCTTCTCCTGTAATGGTTGACACCTTCTGACAGCAGATGCCACAAACCTTGGCACTGAAGATGTTCCTCATAGCCAAGGTCACTCTGGTGCCTTCCCTTCTTCCTCCAGACTTCTTACACCTCTCCCTAACCACTTCTCCTGAGTACACACTCTCTTCCATCCACACTTCTTTCCCCCGCCAGACATCTGAGCTTGTCTTGTCTGTCTTAGCCTCTCCTTCACCCCCCAGCAGTGCCTCTTCCTGGGGTTCTTATGGGCAAACATGAAGCACCCCTATCATTAACATCTGGCACTTATGTTCACTAATTAAATAAGACAGGGAGACCAAGGAAAGATTCTTGCAATTCAAATAGCAGAAGATTAGAAACACTACACAGTCTGGCCATGCCTGCCGTTTTGGCCTCATTTCCTACACACACTGAAGTCATACTGAACTTTCTGTTCCTCAGAGAGGTCAAAGCCATCCTCATCTAGGACACTGGCCCTTGCATTTCTCTCTGTTGAGAACATTCTTTTTCTAGGTCCTTATGTAGCTCCTTTCATCATGCAAGGGTCAGTTTAAATGCTACCTCCATAGAGAGGCCTTCCCTGACCACCAATATAAAGTAGATGCCTTCTCTCTTTCCCCAGCCCTGATCCTCATCATTCTCCCTCACATTATCTTGTTTTATTTTCTTCACAGAATTTATCATTTTACATTAGCTCATTTATTTCTGGATATGTTTGCTTTCCAGCAGGATACCTACATTATAGTGGGAAACACAGACCATATTTTTATAGCTCTATCGCTGGCACCTACAAAAACAAATGTCTGTATTGAGCTGTGTAGTAGTTGCTCAATAAGTATTTGTTGAAAGTAGAATTGAAATAATTTCAGGATGTCATCCTACTCATTTGCCTGCTTCTGGACAAATAACATTTTCACTTCACTGATCATCTGACTGAGGTTCATGGATGTTCTGTGACTTGCACAAGATAGAGAATCTATGAGGTTTAAGATATTTTCTTCTGTGAGGATGCAACAAAACATTTTTGCTTTCCATAGTTATATTGCTACTCATGATCCTTAACTAGCAATGCAAAGAGCTCTGGTTAAAGAGGGACTTTAAGTCACCAAGCCTTTTAAAAAGCATTATTATTATTGGCTCAGAGTATTCCAAAATAATTATCCTTTGAGCTAACTGTCTCCTGTTTGTGGTGAGTGCCCAGAGGTGACTGTTAGGCTCTTAATTTGATGGGAGGAATGAAGCTTTTAAGTAAACTTAGGTACATGGTAACAATATGTTGTCTTCATATAGGATTCTCCTTAGTTTTTAACATTCTCAGCCTTAAGAAGTTAATTTAAAACACACACAAGCCCTCACAAACAGACCATGAATACTGGGAGATTTAACTGCTCCCAGCATCTGGGAATTCAAAGTAACATCTACTCCACCTTCCTGTGTACAGACAGTACAACAAGGCCCTTTCAGTCTACCATCCTGGAAAATTTTAAGAGCAAATCCAGACGATGGGTTTAAAACAGACTCTAATTTGATTTAGTGCTTAGTTAACCAATTCCTTCAGACCCCTAAAAAGGTGTATGATGGCAGGGGGTGGGGGGCTCACCAATGTCTGAATGGGAGTTTGCACTAACCCAATTTCATGTGACTATAGTTCCTTCCTTAACGGCCATTTGTTCAGTGTTTAAGCGCAGTTTAGTGTTTATGTATTTGTGAGGCTTTTCATATAAACAAATTCATGAGTCAGGGAAAAAAAAATCCTTGGTCAAGGCAGGTTTCCTGATTTGGGGTTTGGATAATATAGCCACCATGATATGACTAAAAAGGTTTAACTGTAGAGTATGCATTTGGCACTAATGGACGCTAAGTGATAGGGAAGTTTTGTCAGGTCTGATTCAGATTACCTGTTGCTGCTGTGAATTATATGGAATTACACAAAGTATAATGGTTCTCTGGCAATTTGCCTTGGTTCAGTGCCAAGGCAGCTGATGCTTCAATCAAACTGCTCTCCCCACCCGCCACCCCAAGACAATTTCTGTTCCTGTCTGTGTCTTGAGTGTATCTGTGATGAAGCCCTCAATGACACCTTAATACAAATGCCAACTTTTTTTTTCTCTGTCACTTTCTCTTCCTTCTTTATGGCCAGGTCTATGAATTGCTTCTGCAGCTTTGCCAAGGCAAACTGCCTGGCTAGCCTTTATGAAGAGAAGACCTTTTAAGGTTTGATTAAAAGGGAGGAGCCAACAGTGAGAAGATGAGAACAGGACAAATAGGGGTTGGCCCTATCCCTTTCCTCTGCAGTGCCATCAGCTAGATCTAGGTCACCCTGATCAGCCTGCAGCGTGACCTAAGATAACATCCCACACCATGCAAACAGTTCAGGAACACATCCCATCAAAGGCAGGTAACCCACCTGACAAAAGAGAATCCCATCGCATGGGCAAGTTACCTCCTCTCTTTAGGAACCCAACAGGCTCTGAGGCTGGACTTCTGCCACAGACTGTAGGCATCACTTTCACTGAGTTGGTACGGTGGACCAAGGCCAAGTCCCCAAACAAAAGCCAGACAAGTTCTCTGCAAACTTGCAAATCTGGCCTGTACAACTCTGAGGTGCAATCATTCTGTAGATGGCAAACATGCTGGGCCCAATTTTTCGCTCATGGATCCCTGTTCACCCCTGTCCCCCCACCCTCTACTAAAATTCATGTGGAGCTTCAGCACTATTAGTACCTCCTGCTTTTTGGCTAAGGTGATTTCTAGACTCCATGCCCAGCTGATTCTAAAGTCACATTTACTGGCCATACTAAGGACAAAGCTCATTTTAAAGAGACTAGCTGCCATTGAACCAGCAGGAGGGAAGGGAAGAAACCACAGGATTCCTACTCTGCACTGATTGCCACTAACTCATTTCAGCTGCTAAGGGGAGGCCCTGTTGGGGGAACTGGGAGAGGAAATGGGTTCCATGTACAGTCCACTTTAAATTGTTCACAATTGTGTGCTCAAAAATAGTCTCTATTAAACATTTAGCACGTCCATTAGCACAAGTCATAAAGCATTAGACTTTGCTGCACTGTTGGCCCAAACTGCCTAAGTTGCTTCCCTATGGCAAAAGATCATTAAATGGTTGGCAAGTCAGATATATGCAGGAAGGAAAAAGGAGTTCCAAGGATGGTTAAACCCGGGCCCAGGAAAGATGGTTTACTAGGTTTTTTTATAAAGAACACATAAAGAACACAGAGGGTGAGGACCAGCTATTGTTAATTTTTATTGAAAGCAGAGCAAGGGAAAAGAAACTGAAATTGCAATGATGGGGACTTATGCTAGCAAGAAGGAAGAGCTTCCTGCCAGAGAAGGTAGGTAAATACTAGGCTGAGCGGTCGGTCAATGAAGGCTGTGGGATTTCCTTCTTTTGAGTGGCTCTTCTGTCTGGGCTATTTCTGTGTGGTCTTTCCAGTGGGTGAGAGTGGAAGTAGGGAGGGGGAGGAAGAAAGAGAGGCAGCCAGAGGTCCAATTCAGTCCTTCTCAGGACTCCAAATCTCACATTTGTAACATACAAGGATCTATAATTGGGATCACTGAGAGATACCTAAAAAAAAAAAAAAAAGAAAGAAAAAAAAAGTAACAAGCAGCTTGTTGCTCATCTAAAATGTTTAGATTTACCCCAGCTTCTAGCCCTTTCCAAGAGCCAAGCTTTTGCCCTGGCCCCCACAATCTTAAGAAAGAAAGCAAAGACTTGGTTTTGGCTCCCTAGGGCCAGGCATATGGGAACAATCTTTTCTGAACCCAAAAGCAGGACATGGTCTGACAATTATATTTATGGGGACAAGAGGACATAATATGTGAAATCAGAGCTGTCCTAGGAAATACGGGACGTATGGTCTCCATGGCTACATATTATCTCTTTCTAAGGGTCCTGACACAGGAGGGAGTTAATTAAAACTATGCCATGTGGTTTGGGGCCTGGGTTCTTTCCTTGTCTGTGGCAAGATGAGTTAGAACTGTGAAAAAAACAGGATCATCATAAGCCAAGCACAAATTCTTGCTGTGTAGTTTGGAGAAGCAGGTAGTGTATATATTCTCCTCCCTAGCATCCCCCAACTCTAAAACTTAGCAGGAACAGGCACATGCTACACAGGGGCTGTCCATTCTCACTCAACTCTAAATAATGCCAAAGGGTTATGGAGGGGAAGAAATGTGGTCTCACACAAGGGATCCTATTCATTCATTCATTCATTCATTCATTCAAGCAGTGGTTCTCAAAAGTGTAGTTTCTGAATCAGCAACAGCATCTCCAGGGAGCTTATTAGCAATGTAAATTTCCAGGGGACACCTGGGTGACTCAGCCGGGTAAGTATCTGACTCTTGGTTTCGGCTAAGAGCATGATCTCACGGTTCAGGAGTTCAAGCCCCATGTTGGGCTCTGCACTGACAGTGCAGAGCCTGCTTGAAATTCTCTCCATCTCTCTCTGTCCCTCCCACGACTCTCTCCCTCCCTCTCTCTCTCTCTCTCTCTCAAAATAAATAAACTTAAAAAAAAGAAATGCAAATTTCCAGGACCCACTCTAGGTCTACAGAGTCACAAACTCTGGTGGGGGGTGGGACAGCAATATGTGTTTTAATCCGTTGGGGGGCAATTCTGATAAACTTTAAATTGTGAAAATCCCTAGATAAAAAGTCCTAGTGACAATGCTCACACTGCCAACCAGCAACAGTACCATTAACCAAAAGGACCAAAGCCACAGGCATGTTTGGTAGGCCCATCATTATCTCTGCCAATTCAACCTATAATGCCTCTCACAGTCCCCAAATCATGGAATAGCCAGATTCTTACTAAATACCAAATTACTAAAATCCTGGGTTTCCAGGAGGTAACACAGCTTATCTGCTCCAATACGCCTTTTTAAAATAGGCGAAAGGTCCTTTTGGTTATCTAAATCCTACTCAGGTACACACTCTCCTTTGAGTGTTGTGTGTATATTTCAGCTCTTAGCCCTGATCTGAGTTTCAATGAACTGAGTGGAGTTCATGGTGAGGACAAAGCTGGAAACATTTTATGTTTAGCAGCATTATTTTTACTTTTAAACAAACACAGATGAAAGAGTCCCTGCTGAAAAAAGCAGCCATTAATGCTAGCATTTGTGCATTTAATGACATTAAATCACAATAAAATAAATTTATTGTTTCACCTCAGTTTAAACTGATAAAGTTAATTGCCGTAATCAACAGGCAATCTTTCACAAATGTTTACTTGAAAGGAGAAGAAATGCTTCCAGGTGAAATTTATCAAAGTGAAAGGCCCTAAGGACCAAATCTTGTTAAATGCCACCTGGTTCTCCCCCAGAGTATCAGTCAATTAAAGAAAAGCAATTTCAACACAGCTTCCCAGTTAGAATCATTGATGACTTCTGGCTGCCAACAGAGCCGCTGGTTCAATTGGGGAAGTTGCACAGCATTTAAGAACATATATGAGGGAAATTTCTGGGTTGACGGTGATGTTCTTTTCTTTTTAATGGTTATTTATTTTTGAGAGAGGAAGAGGAAGGGAGACAGAGTGTGAGCAGGAGAGGGCAAAGAGAGAGGGAGACATGGAATCCAAAGCAGGCTCCAGGCTCTGCACTGTCAGCACAGAACCCGACTCGGGGCTCAAACTCATGAACCTTGAGACCAGGACCTGAGCTGAAGTCCAACACTTAACCAACTGAGCCACCCAAGCACCCCAATAGTGACGTCCTATATACTGATAGGGACTTGGGATATACAGGGGCAGCTTGTGTCAAAACTCACCCAAAGATTTATTAAAAGTTTGTGCCTTTCATCATATGTAAATTTTACCTCAAAAGAAAAAAGAAAGAACTGTAAACAAAAGAACTGTAAACAAATGGTAGTGATATGCATGCTGAAATATTTATAGGGACCTGTACTGATGTCCTCAATTTACTTTGAAATGTACCAGAAAATAATAGGGAGTAATGAATAGACAGAGGGAATCAATAAATGAATAGATAATGTGATAAAGCAAATATAGTAAAATGTTAGTAATAGAATCTAAATGATGGGCATATAAGTGTTTAATGTAAAATTCTTTAAACTTTTCTCTATGTTTGAAAATTTTGTTATGAAGTGTCAGAAACATAAACAGGAAAGAAAAATACTACTGGATATAATTGTCAGAAATACCTTTCATTAATTTATGCATTTCACAAATAATATACATGAGATGAAACTAGTATGTGCTAGGCACTAGTTCAAATCCTGGCTCTGCCATTTAGTAGTATTAACCTTGGGCAAGTCACTCCACCTCTCTGAAACTTGCTTCTTTCTCTGTTAAATGGGGAGAATAACAACACCTTCCTCACAGACTGGTTATTGTTGGAATTACATTAAAATTGCTGAGCTCTTAATGAGAACTATATTGAGTAGGGAACTCTCAATGAAATGCTTCTTGTTCCTCACTCCCTTGAGACCCACAGTGTTTCAACCTTGGAAGTCCTTTTAGGACAGCTTCAACTTAATTGCTGAGCACTTTTTGTTTCTTGGAAATTGTTTGCAGCTTGGGCCAAGACCTTAGATTAGGGTGTTTGTATAGGACTCAAATGTTTTTAACTGATTAGTCTGATATTCAACCATGTTTTGGATTGCAAACTCCCTTTTGCAAAAAAATAAACAAAAAAGCTAGAAAGCAACTTATTTTTTTGAATGGAGTAGAAGACAAATTTAAGAAAAATAGTGAAGTTGGAATGTGGTCTAAGGTAATTCTGCTACACCCATTTGAACCCACGGTCAAAATCCTTTATAGTTAGCTCACTTGTTCATCCTCTCCTACAGCTCTGGCATCTTTTCCAGCTCCTGGATGAGTCCCAAAAGAAAAGGAGCCCCACCATCTGGAGAAAGTGTACACCCCTTCTTGGTTTCTGTTTATTTTCTGGAAGGATTCTCTCAGCCCTCTTCCACTTAATGCAGATCACATCATTCACTAACTGGTGTGCAAGAGGTGAAGTGTTCCACTTTTTAAGGCCAGGCCCCTGCAAGTGGTTGCCTCTGGCTTTTGTGAGTCCCCTCATTGGTCTGGGGCAACAGAGAAAACAACTGTGTCCCCCAGGAAAGTACTGTCAAACTTTGGGCCTGGCGGTGCAACCTGAGAACAGGCAGGTGGCTAGGTACCTCAGGAGGTAATAAAGCACAGTCTGCCAAAGAGCAGAAATTTGGGCCTGAGAAGCTGTCCAGGAGAGTGCTTTATGAGCCTACTGAACAGCAATACTCTTCATAGCACAGGAAACCATGTACCAAAAGCACAGCAGACTTTCTAGTGGTCAAATCCAATCAGACTCTAATTAAGATATTGTAGGAGGCAGCCTTGGGCAGCAAAGATCTCTACAGAAGAGTGATCAGAAAGGCCTCTCATTCATTTATTCCACAAACAATATACATGAGCTGGGACTCTACTATGTGCTAGGCCATATTTTAAATCTTAGTTCTGCCACTTAGTAGAAGTATGACCTTGGGCAAGACATTGTCACTGGGACTCAACATTTACCCCTGAGGTTTGGTTCAAGGATTAGATCCTACAGACTTTATATACCCTATCACCACAGCACCTCCATCAGGGCTTACACAGTTCAAGGAATGGATAAGGTCAATGAGAACAGTATGTGACTAAACTAAAAGCTTGCTTTATATGTAAAGTATATCTTGTTTTAAAAAATGCACAAAAACCATTTATAAATATAGTTTTATTTAGCATTTATTTTTAATGGATATAATTTATTGTCAAATTGGCTTACATATAACACCCAGTGCTCATCCCAAGTGCCCTCCTCAATGCCATCACTCATTTTCCCTCTCCCCCACCTCCCAATCCACCCTTAGTTTGTTCTCTGTATTTAAGAGTCTCTTGTGGTTTGCCTCCCTCACTCTCTGTTTGTATCTATTTTTTCCCCCTTCCCCTCCCCTATGGTCTTCTGTTTAGTTTCTCAAGATCCACATATGAGTGAAAACATATATCTGTCCTTCTCTGACTGACTTATTTCACTCAGCATAATACCTTCCGGTTCCATCCACGTTGCTGTAAATGGCATGATTTATTTTTATTTTATTTTATTTTATTTTATTTTATTAATTTAATTTAATTTAATTTTATATTTATTTTTAATATATGAAATTTATTGTCAAATTGGTTTCCATACAACACCCAGTGCTCATCCCAAAAGATGCCCTCTTCAATACCCATCACCTACCCTCCCCGCCCTCCCACCCCCCATCAACCCTCAGTTTGTTCTCAGTTTTTAAGAGTCTCTTATGGGGCGCCTGGGTGGCTTAGTCAGTTAAGCATCCGACTTTGGCTCAGGTCATGATCTTGCAGTCTGTGAGTTCGAGCCCCGCGTCGGGCTCTGTGCTGACCGCTCAGAGCCTGGAGTCTGCTTCAGATTCTGTGTCTCCCTCTCTCTCTGACCCTCCCTCGTTCATTCTCTGTCTCTCTCTGTTTAAAACATAAAAATAAACGTTAAAAAAAAAATAAGAGTCTCTTATGCTTTGGCTCTCTCCCACTCTAACCTCTTTTTTTTTCCTTCCCCTGCCCCATGGGTTTCTGTTAAGTTTCTCAGGATCCACATAAGAGTGAAAACATATGGTATCTGTCTTTCTCTTTATGGCTTATTTCACTTAGCATCACACTCTCCAGTTCCATCCACGTGGCTACAAAGGGCCATATTTCATTCTTTCTCATTGCCACGTAGTACTCCATTGTGTATATAAACCACAATTTCTTTATCCATTCATCAGTTGATGGACATTTAGGCTCTTTCCATAATTTGGCTATTGTTGAGAGTGCTGCTATAAACATCGGGGTACAAATGCCCCTATGCATCAGTACTCCTGTATCCCTTGGGTAAATTCCTAGCAGTGCTACTGCTGGGTCATAGGGTAGGTCTATTTTTGATTTTTTGAGGAACCTCCACACTGTTTTCCAGAGTGGCTGCACCAATTTGCATTCCCACCAACAGTGCAAGAGGGTTCCCGTTTCTCCACATCCTCTCCAGCATCTATAGTTTCCTGATTTGTTCATTTTGGCCACTCTGACTGGCATGAGGTGATATCTGAGTGTGGTTTTGATTTGTATTTCCATGATGAAAGGCAATGTTGAACATCTTTTCATATGCCTGTTGGCCATCTGGATGTCTTCTTTAGAGAAGTGTCTATTCATGTTTTCTGCCCATTTCTTCACTGGATTATTTGTTTTTCGGGTGTGGAGTTTGGTGAGCTCTTTATAGATTTTGGATACTAGGTAAATGGCATGATTTAAATGTCCATCAACTGATGAATGGATAAAGAGATGTGGCTTATATATTCAATAGAATACTACTTGGCAATGAGAAAGAATAAATATAGTTTTAAAGTATGTTAAGGAACCTCCATACTGTTTTCCAGAGTGGCTGCACCAGCTTGCATTCCCACCAACAATGCAAAAGTGATCCTCTTTCTCCGCATCCTCGCCAACATCTGTTGTTGCCTGCGTTGTTAATATGTTAGTCATTCTGACAGGTGTAAGGTGATATCTCATTGTGGTTTTGATTTGTATTTCCCTGATGATGAAAAATAATATAAAAACAGGGAGGGGGACAAAACAGAAGAGACTCATAAATACAGAGAACAAAGTGAGGGTTACTGGAGGGGTTGTGGGAGGGGGGATGGGCTAAATGGGTAAGGGGCACTAAGGAATATACTCCTGAAATCATTGTTGCACTATATGCTAACTAATTTGGATGTAAATTCTAAAAAATAAAAAAAAATAAAATTAAAAAAAACAATTGTTAAAAAAATAATAAATGAATGAATGAATGAATGAATGAATAAATGAATAAATAAATAAATAATGTTAAAATAGAAATGTGTGATAGGAGATGGTAATTTTTAATGGCAGGATATGTGAGACCCTACAGTCCTAAATAATCTTCTCTGAAAAAAGTTGATACACATGCCCCAGTAAGTTATCAGGGGCCTAATCTTCTGCAATTCCCAGAGGACATGCTATGGAAGATCATGAAGCAACTTCAGAGGATACTGTCCTGCCAGTGAGGATCAATGTTCAGTGACAATCTGAGACCCTATTACACATGGAGATGCTTAGATTTCATACTGTAAATGTGGATGGGAAGCTCTAGGGAGCATGTGTGGGTTAACCACAATATATGGAGAGGAGGGACAAAAGAATTCATCACCCCATTGTTTACTCATTGTTTTTACAGAGTCTACTCCTTAGTTTTCTCCTAAAGTATAAATTAAGAATGCTGTTTGGAGGTTATGCTATACATGTATCTATATTATATGGCACTTTTCTTATCTTCTTATTGCTTTCTAAATTCCTGACACTACCCCTATCCCTTCACTATGTAGCCTGGATAGTTCAGTAACTCCTGTGTACTCCCAATGTACTCTGCACACACCTCTACTGTTCCATGCACTTACCAAATTTTATTGAAACTGTCTGTTCATGGGCCTGTTTCCTGCTCTACTAGAAGCTCCCTGAAGGCAGAGACTAGGTCTTTTCTCGTATCTTTGTCCTCAGCACCCATGGGTGCTTAGTAGATGTTTGTTGAACTGTTTAGGGGAATTTGAGGTTATTTTTTTAAAGTTTTTAATTTTAATTCCAGTTAGTTTACAGTATTATATTAGTTTAGGTGTACAATAGAGTGGTTTAACACCTCCATACAACACCCAGTGCTCATCGACAAGTGCACATTAATCCCCATCACCTATTTCATCACCCCACCCACCTCCCCTCTGGTAACCATGACTTCATTCTCTATGGTTAAGAGAGATGTTTTCTTGTTTTGTCTTTCTCTTTTTTTCCCCTTTGCTCATTGGTTTCTTAAATTCCACTTGAGTGAAATCATATGGTATTTGTCTTTCTCTAACTTATTTCTCTGACTTATTTCACTTAGCATTATACTCTCTAGCTCCATCCATGTCACTGCAAATGGCAAGATTTCATTCTTTTTTATGGCTGAATAATATTCTGTTATATATATATATATATATATATATATATATATATATATATATACATATACATACACACATATATACACACCACATTCTTCGTTACCCATTCATCTATCGATGGACACTTGGGCTGCTTCCACATCTTGGCTATTGTATACTGCTGCTATAAATATAGGGGTATGTATGCATCCCTTTGAATTGGTGTTTTTGTATTTTCTGGGTAAATACCCAGAAACACAATTACTGAATTGTAAGGTAATTCTACTTTTAACTTCTTAAGGAACCTCCATACTGTTTTCCACAGTGGCTGTACCAGTTTGCATTCCCACCCATAACGCAAGAGGGGGAACTTGAGGTTATTAAGTAGATTTTATTCTAACCTTGTAATCTAATAGTCCCTTGTACACAGTAGGTGTTCCATGTATATCTTCTCTGATGATAGTAATTTAAAAAGGTCTCAAAGGTATATGGCACTTTATATGGCTTACCAAATGCTTTCACATTAACTTATATGATCCCCACTGCAAGCCTCTTAGGAGGCAAGTCAGATACTATAATGATTGTCACTTGACACATGCAGACACTGGCTCAGAGCAGTTAATTGACTTGTTCAAGTCCACACAGTTAATATGAACTCATTGGGTACTCTGAGTCTACCCTATTTTCTCCAGTGCCCATGTTTCTCTATTATCTATAAAGATGAAACTGAGTGCATTTGATGCCAATGTGGTTTCCTAGACTACTAGTTATTAGATTCTTCTCTCTCCTGCTAGATGAGAACAAGGTAACTAATCATCCTAGTACCTGCTGACAGTCATGAGCAGGTGAACAACCAACCTCTCCCTGGACTTCCTGTTATGTGAGATAATTTCCAGAGTCAGACTTTTAGTTACTTTCAGCCTAAGTCATACTTGATGTATGAGGCCTGCTTCCTCAGGAAGACTATGTTCTTTGAAGATAGGGCTCACCCATTCTACCCGTCTGAACTTCTCGACAAAACTCACAACCTGGATGGCTACAGTTGACTATTCTTATGGGGGTACAACAGATGGAAAGGTTGTCAGAGATTTCTGAAACAAAAGTTAGCTTGTTGTTCAAGGGACTACCAGTTATGAACCATGTTAATGAGGCAGAAGCTGGCAACTAAATCAAGAGAGACATAATGTATTCTCCACCCCAGCTCCACAAGCCAGTGTCTCTCCTGGCAGTACTAGAGGAGAAGGGGCAAGAACATTTATATCACTTCCAACAGATAGTCCTCGGGTCCCCTTAGAGAGACTGAAAGCTAACAACTCCCCAGAAGGCAGCTGTCTATAATTACTCACATTAGGGCAGCAGTTTTCACCCCCAAATCCCAAAGGGCTTTACCGCACTGTGGGTAAGGAAAAGTTCCAGAGACATGACTTTATGTCTCAGTTCTATTAAGCATTCATTGTGTGGTTGAGACACACTCTTGAAATATTTCCATCTCTCCAGTAATAGAATGGAAATAGTACTTTCTCTTTCTTTCTCTTTCAAGGATACTGGAAATGTGAATAGCATTCATGAGGTACATATTAAGACCAGGAAAGTGCCTTCCACCAGCTTCAGGTCTGGACCCTGGAGTGGTTTATAAGATTACAAACAGAATGGTCCTATCTATTAGCATTCTCTATGTTAAGAAACATAGTTTCCACTATGTGTTCAGTCTTAAGCTGGGCTTTGGTACTACATTGATAAGGAAGCCTGGAAACACAAGGAGTTCCCAGTATAGTGAGAGAGACAGGTGTATAAATCCAGACATGGAATATGAGAATTTCAGTGTTATTGACATCTATCTAGAGAACTTGTTAAATATGAGGCCAGAGGGGTGCCTGGGTGGCTCTGTTGGTTAAACGTCCAACTTCGGCTCAGGTCATGATCTCAGTCTGTGAGTTCGAGCCCCGCATCAGGCTCTGTGCTGACAGCTCCGAGCCTGGAGCCCGCTTCCGATTCTGTGTCTCCCTCTCTCTCTGTCCCTCCCCCACTCACGCTCTGTCTCTCTCCCTTTCTCAAAAATAAATAAACATTAAAAAAATTTTTTAAATAAATAAATAAAGATGAGGCCAGAAAGATAAGCTGGGATAAGAAGAATAATAAATGCAGAGGTAATCCTCAAAATATTAAAAAACCCAAAGAGCGGGAGCACCGAGCAAGCAGTATGGATGCAGGTCAACCCATGGAATAGTGATCACCAGGCTCCCTGCTGTGCTGGGCACTATCCCTTTAGTTGCTGAGTCCTGAAGATGTCAAAAAGAGGTCCGGGAGTGGGGAACAAGGTAGCAGAAGGGGTCTTGAGGGGACTCAGAGGAGAAGCTGGTATCAAAGTATTCCATAATTTTAACAAAATGTGTGACTGTATCCATGTCCTCCTTCAATATCATGTGAATGAGCACGAATGTTACCCATGGCATCCAGAAGCCCAGGAATTCCATGTGTGTTGGAAAGAACACTTTAGCAGCAGTGTGATGGATAGACCAGATTGGAGTAGCATGAAGTCTGGGAGTAGTAGAAAGGCTTTGCAATACACCAAGGAAGACAGATAACGGGGCTTAGTGCAGTTGCAACAGGGCATGTTCTTTCTGTAAGAGGCGCAAAGATGCTTGCACAAATTGCCATCTCTGCCTATCACCTTTGTTCCTAATAGTTCTCCAGTCTTTCTGCTGTTATCGCGCCACTATCCTAGCTCAATGTGAGCTTACACACATTACACACACACACACACACACACACACACACACACACACACACAGGTGTATACTTATGTGACAGATTCTGTTTAAGTATACACACTAAACCAGTGGCTGGCAGGCTATAATTATGGCAGGCAAGAGGCATGCCAAGAAAAATTCATTCAAATACTGAGGTCATCCTATTCCCAGCTGTAGGAGAGTGGCTACAGTATAAACACCTGCCTTCATAATACCACCCTATGTTATGGATAGTCCTGTCTACTATTCCAAGCAGTCACACAATTATCTCATTTGTTTTCTTAACAATGGTCCTAAGAGGTGGGTAAGACTGGTATTATTTAGTTACAATGTATGGTTGGGGAAACTGAGGTTCAGAAGGATGGACTTGCCCAACATCATTCACAGTTAATCAGTGGTGGCATGAGGACTAAGATGCCCTCTGCCTCTTAGTCTCATGTTCCCCTCAATCTTCCATATGGTCCCCTTGAGAATAATTCCAGATCTTTCGTATTCTCACTTCCTGCAAACTAACACTCATTCAATCCATTATTTTTCGAAACGAAGACTTTATTTTTAAGTAATTTCTACACCCAACGTGGGGCTCTAACTCACAACGCTGAGATCAAGAGAAACATACTTCACTGACTGAGCCAGCCAGGTGCCCCTCATTCAATCCATTCTAATTGACATTTCTAAGAGAATACTGCAGATGACTCCAGTCCTGTCCTTCAAAGCCTTGCTCTGGTCTCATCATCCCCTCCAGGAAATTTGCCCTGGGACTCCAGTTCAGTAACCTCAAGCCCTTCTCCTTTAATATTTAGTCTGTATCATTGTCTTAGTGCTTTCTTTATGCTTTCTTGTTGTGTTCTCATTATTCCATCTGTGACTTCTGCTGCCCTGGCTTCTTTTCTTCTTTCTGCCTAGCACAATACTTGGCACACAAAGGAACACTTAGTAAAGTGTTGTTAATGGATGACTTGATCCAATAAAGCCTTACTCCACCATCAGAATGGCTGAAATTCACAACAAAGTACTCGGGATGTGTGTGTGTGTGTGTGTGTGTGTGTGTGTGTGTGTGTGCACCACTCACCTAGTGACGCTGAGGGTAACTAAATCAATGCTGTCAAAGTGCAGCATCAACACATAGTTATTTTACATTCCAGCAGGAACTGAAGCAAGGAAATTTTTTCCCTTAATTTTTAAAAAATAAATACTGCTCTGGTTCCAAGTGGTATATTTTTGACATCTTGTGTACATTTCTGAAATAGAGTCCAGATGAGAAACCAGCTCATGTGCATGTCCATCCCAATCTTAGAATGGTATATTCCTACTCATGGATATTTTCATTTCTGAAATCCCAATTTCAGAAAAAGGACTAGGGAGCCAGGTTGTAGAAAAGAGCAAGGCCAACATTGGAGTGACTGCTAGACAATCTCTTTGAGGCGTGAGGGCAAGACTAGGGCATGAGGAAAAGAATAAAGGGGTGCTAAAATTTCATCTCTCCTCCCTCATACCTACCCATACATATTTCTAAGGGATATGAATGGGAAAGGAGCTGATAGCTGCTCCCAGCAAGGCAGGATACTTACAAAACACACTTTAGACAAGGGTGTGGCCAAAGGCAGGTGAATCCCAAGAAGACAAATAGGTAAAGCAGGTCCCAGTGAACACCACCCAGTGGGTTGCCTGGTGATAAAAGCCTCCTGAGAGTCCCAACTAAGGATTAAAGAATCATTTTTCTATTTCTTTCACAACATGCAACATTACCTAAGTACCTAACATGTATCAGGCACTGTGCTTGGCACTTATCATCAGCTCCTTTGCCCTATTGGGAATCATATTTCCATTTTACAGATGAGGAAACTGAAACTCAGAGAGAGATTAAGTAATTTACCCATTATCACACAGTCTGGCTAACTCTATAATCTGGGCTCTTTCCATGGCACTACTCTGCCTTTCTGAGATATACTCATTGAGCTCTGGCAACAAGAAGGAAAATGAAAACCCCTCCCCAGTAAGCCTAAGGTTTCACAGAGGCACTTGGTCTTAAATGATGAGTGGGACATACCTTATGGGAGAAAAAGAAGAAAAGTTATCCATTACTGGCTGAAGGGATAGCAGATGCAAAGGGGCTGATGCAGGAAAGAAAAAAACATGTTCAGAAAAATGGTAAATAGTCTTGTGGGGTTACCTGAGGGTGAGGATAGGTGATGGAACATGAGGCCAGTTTATACAGGGTCTCATATATCATATTAAGAATTGCAGGTTTTCTCCTGAAGATGAGAGACGAGAAAGGAGTAGAGATTGAATCTCTGTTTCGGAAAGAGCACTTGTGGCAGCCATGTGGGCAGATTCGCTTCAGGGAGGCTGAGTTGGAAATGTATGGCAATAGTGAAAGCAAGAGTCAGAGTGGTGAAGGAAATGGGGGCCCAGCTCAGAAAATGCTGCCTCCAGAGCAGTCACTGCAAGTCAGCCTCAGTTTAACTTCAAAGCTGGGATTCCAGGATTTGCAGCACCTACCCCTATGGCCCTTAAACACTGCTTGTGTAGCTCTGGCCTCAAGACTAGTAACAAGTCTTGCTTTGTCCTTTGGGGCCTCCCCATTTGTCTCCATCTTCTAAGCTAGCAGGTTTGCAGCTCCCCTGGGCTCAGCCTAGCCCAGCTGGCTAGGGAGGGTGGGGAGAAGTCAGGTAGGCTCCAAGCAGAAGGGGCCTTGATTAGCACATGTTTCACATTCCCCACATTGCATGGCAATTCAAAGCCAAATCCTCCAGGATTGTTTTCTTAAAGATTTGGGATGGGTTGGGGCTTCTGCCCTTTCTTTTTCTTCCTCCTCTCCTTCCTCCTCCTCCTCCTCTCTCCTTCCTCCTCTCTTCTTCTTCTTCTTCTTCTTCTTCTTCTTCTTCTTCTTCTTCTTCCTATTATTAAGTGTGTTTCTGTATTGCAGCTATTTCCTCTGTCCTTGAGTTAAGTAATAGCAGAGTGGGGAAAGAAAATGAAGGTTTGCAACAATGCAGAAAAGATGTTTCTGGAAAAGTCCGGAGGAGGGAGAGAAATCCAGTGTGGGGGCCCACAGCAATGTTCAGGGAAGGCCAAGGAATGCTGTTGCAGGGCAGGTTTTCAGGTAGGGCAAGTGTATAGAAGTCAGGCAAAATCTTACCTAAGGGAAGTGGCCCCTGACACCCTGGCCAGCTCCAGCCTTTACTTCCTCTGCCATCAACACTCAGACTGACTTTGCTCTGGTCATCAGCAGCTGCCATAGTGTCAGCACAACCCCAAGGTGTGGGCTCCCAGCCCTGCCCCATTAACCGAGGAAATTAAAGCCCTGAAATGTAGCAAAAGCACTTCATAGGCAAAGGCAGCCAGCAATGCACTCCTGGGAAGCCCACACTCCTAATAGAACAGGAGGGTCTTACAAAAACATCCCAGGCTTCCCTCTTTATATATTTTTACAATTCTGAAATAGAGCCCAAATGAGAAACCTGGTCATGAGTATGTCTATCCCAGACTGAGAACCTACTCACAGACAATTTCAGTTTTGAAATCCCAATTACAGAAGAATGACTAGGGGGGTAGATTTTATTTTCTATCTTGCTCCCTTCCTATCATTTCCTTTCTCGAGAGAGAGAGAAAGAAAGAGAGAGAGATAGAGATATATATCTTAAAGTACAATGAAGTCTTGTGACAATGTGTAGCATTTAGGGGAACAATTATTTATAATATTTTAGTTAACAGCTTTATTGACATATAATTTACATACCATACAATTATACCATACAACTCGTCAATTTTAAGTGCAATTCAATGATTTTTAGTGCGTTTGTAAAGTTGTGCAACCATCACCACATCTAATTTTAGAACATGTCTATCACTCTCAAAAAGAAACCGTGAGCTCATACACACTCCATGTTCCCGCTCCCAGCCCTAGGCAACCACTAATCACTTCTGTCTATATAGATTTGCCTTATAAGTAGAATCATAAAACATGTTTTTTTATGTCCGATTTCTTTCCCTTAGCATAATGTTTTCAAGGTTCATCCATGTTGTGACATGTATCAGTGCTTCAATTCTTTTTATTGTCAAATAGTTCACCATTGTATGGATATATCACATTTTGTTTATCCATTCACCAGCTGATGGATATTTGGGACATTTCCACACTTTGGCTATTAGGAATAACATTCATGTACAAGTTTCCATGTGGACAAATGTTTTCATTTCTTTCTGGGTAGAATTGCTAGATCATATGGTAATAAGCCATAGATGTATGGGTTTATTGCTGGACTCTCAATTCTATTGCATTTATCTATATATGCCTTTCCTTATATTGTCTTGATCACTGTGGCTTTGTACTAAATTTTAATTAAGAGGAGTGAGTCCTTTAACTTTGTTTTTTTTTTTTTTTGTCAAGATTGTTTTGGCTAAAGAGAATACATGTAACAATGTGGATTTCAGAATTAACATTAGATGAATATGAATGAATGAAATGAATATCCAGCTTGTCCATTTCTGCCAAAAAAAAAAAAGGCCATTGGAATTTTGATGGGAATTGCACTGAATCTGCAGATCACTTTGGAAAGTACTGTCATCTTAACAATATTAAGTCTTTCAATCCATGAACATAGAGTGTCTTTCAATTTATTTTAGGTTTTCATTAATTATTTTCAACAACATTCTGTAGTTTTCAGTGTACAAGTCTTGCACTTACTTGGTTAAATTTATTCCTAAGTATTCTTTTTGATAGTATTGGAAATGGAATTTTCTTAATTTCATATGTGGATTGTTCATTGCATACATGTAGAAATACAATTGATATTTTATTTTATCTATTTTGTACTATTGGTTTTTATTTTTTTAATATAATTTATTGTCAAATTGGCTAACATATAGTGTGTAAAATGTGTTCTTGGCTTTTGGGGTAGATTCCCATGGTTTTTCATTAAACAACTGATATTTTAATGTTGATCATGTATCCTGAAAATTTGCTCATTTTGTTTACAATCTCTAATAGATTTTTTTCTTATTACTTAGAATTTTTTATATAAACAATCATGTCATCTGTGTATGGATGACCTATATTTCTTTTTCTTGCCTAATTCTCCTGGCTAAAAATTCTAGAACAATGTTGAATAGAAGTGGCAAGAGTGGACATCTCTGTCTTATTCTTGAATAAAGGATAGCTTTCAGTTTTTCACAATTAGATATGCTGTTGCTTGTGGATTTTTCCTAGATGCCCTTTTATTCAATGTTTTTCTCATGAAAGTTTGTTGAATTTTATCAAGTCTTTCTGAGTCAGTTGAATTAACTGTATGTTTTTCTTCTTTCATACATCATCTGGTCAAAAAATCAATTCACCATAAATGTAAGCATTTCTTTCTGAAATCTCAAATCCATTCCATTATCTTGATTACAGTAGTTTCACAGTAAGTTTTGAGATCAGTAAGTTTAAATCCTCTTCCATCTTTATCAAGATTGTTTTCACTGTTTTGTTTCTCTTTTAAATATGAATTTTGGTATAAATGTTTCAATTTCTAAAAAAAAATCTTGGATATTGATATGGTTTGCATTGAGCCAAACTGTGGACTGCTGCTATCTAACAACTTTGACACTTCTGATCCATTAAATTGGGATGTGTTTATATTTACTGAGGTTTTCTTTAATTTTTTGGTCAACATTTTGTAGTTTTCAATGTGTAATATTTGTACTTCTTTTGTTATATTTATTCAGAAGTTTTTTTTTATTTTTTTGATGCTACTATGAAGAGAATTGTTTTCTTAATTTTACTGTTGAATTGTTCATTGTTGTGTATAGAAATACAATAGACTTTTGTACACTTATCTTGTATTTTGTTACCTTGTTTAACTCACTAGATTTGGGTGCTTTTTAAAGAGTCCTTAGAGTTTTCTATATATAAGACCATGTCATCTACAAACAGAGTTTAACCTCTTCTTTTCAAATATGGATGTTTTTTATTTATTTTTCTTGCTCACTTATTTTGGCTAGAATCTCCAGTGCAATGTTGAATAGAACAGTCAAGTGTTGACATCCTTTTCTCGTTTGATATTTGGGGGAATCAATTAGACATGCCTGGTTATCATGTTAGCTATGGGTTTTTAACAGATTCTCATTATAATTTTGAAGAAAATGTGTTACCCTCCTAGCTTGTTGAGGGTTTTTACATGAGTGTTTCCCATGTTTTTCATATGCTTTGACTTCATCTATTGAGATAATCATGTTTTTGCCCTCTTTTCTACTAATATGTTACATGAGTTGATTTTTGGTGTAGTTTTTAAGTATTTGTGGGCCATGACTTTTCCCTCATCATTGTATTTTTTTCATATTCATCTATGTATTTATTTAAAGTAAGTCATACACCCAATGTGGGGCTTGAACTCACAACCCTGAGATCAAGAGTCACATGCTGTACCAACTGAGCCACCCGGGTGCCCCACATTACTTGATTTTTGAATGTTAAACCAGCCTTGCATTCCTGTTTATATATTAAAACATACACTTTTAAATGTTGCAAACCCAAGAAAATAGTATTATAATGATTGCTTTCTAATCTAGTGTATTTTGAAGAATTTAAGACAAAGAAGGGGAGAAGGGGCCAACACGGCAGAGAAGTAGGGGGATCTGAAGTTCCCTCATCTCTCAACACAGCAGTGTTGAGGCCAAAGGACTTTGAACTCCAAGAGTCCGGGTGGCAGAGTGACAGAGATGCCTCCAGGGACTCACCAGGATAATCTGACAGGCCATTGGCATGTGATTGTGAACTGGGAGAGATAAAATGGGAGGCAGAAGAACTGAGGGGAGGGATCCCCTTCTTCGGAGAAAAAGGAAAGAAAAAGAGGCTGGGAAGCTTAAGACTGTATATGCACAAGAGAAAAACCACGGACCAGGACAGAGAAAGATCCAATCTCTAACTGTGGGGTTTCTCCAGATGGGGGCTGGCTGCCCTGTTCTGCACCTGGAGAGGAAGGGAGCCAGCCCCAGCCCTGGTAACTAGTTCAGAGGTGCAGTCCACAGTGGGTGAAAGCAATCCCCTCCCTGGAGGGCGGTGGGAAGAAGATATCTAACCGTTCAAAGGACAAAGATTTCCTGTGCCTGCCAGCCAGAGGCTATATATCAGTGGCACAGAGCAGCAATCCCCTGGAGCAGGGGTGCATGGAGTGGGAATCTTTAAGACATCGGAGTTTAAATTCCAGTTGAGCACAAGGGAGGCACAGGAGTCAGTGGAGCAGGACAAACCACCTCCTTCACACCCAGGGCACAATGAGGACAGCTTGGAAGGAGGGGTTTGGGATACCTGGTTGGTGGAGGAGAGACTGGGGTGTTGCTATTTCTCTACCCATCACCAACAAGGTGGGGCTTCAGGGAACAGACAGCCCACCCACAGTGGAGGCAGGACCCGCCTACACCAAACCACGCCCCTCTGTGCCTGGTAACTGAGTATCTAATAGAGTGAGATTGACCCTGAGGAAGCAGACAGCCCCTCCTCCAGACCAGTGCTGTTGCATTGCCTGATTTAACTCTGACAATTCTTATTATATAGATATATTTTTCCTTCCTTTTCTCCTTATCTCTTTCTTCCTCTAGTCTGGTTACTCTGGTTGTTAGTTTCTTTAAGCAGACATATTTAATCTATTCTCTTTATACAAGTTCTACACCTCCTTCGTTATTTTCCTTTCTCTCTCTCTCTGGATTAAGCCTTATAGTTTTGCTGTCTGGTCAATTTTGTTTTATTTTATTTTTCCCTGCCCCTGTCATTTCTCTCTTTGTATGGGCCTCTTCCATCAGCACTGCCTCCACCCTGTTATTTACTTGTAGCTGGTGTTTCTGGCTTTTTGTTTTTGTTTTTTGTTTGTGTTTTTGTTTTCTGTTTATTTTCTGTTTGTTTGTTTGTTTGTTTTCCTTTCCTGGGCTACTTCAGTGAACAAACCAAAGCACACCTGGTGGCAGGTCCAAAACATTAATACGAGTGGGGGAGATACAGGACCAAAGTCACAACAACAGAGAGCAAGTAACACTCTCCAAAAAACACCTCCTGAAGGTCCAGGCCCTGGAGAGCGTATGACCCCTTTTAAACATAGTGCTTGCAGGTGCAGGGCACATAGTGAGCTTGTAAAAAACATAAGGAACAGAAAACTAGCCAAATGATGAAATGGAAGAATTCTCCTTAGAAGAAATTCCAGGAAGAAATGATAGCTAAATAATTGATCAAAACAGATACAAACAATATAACTGAACAAGAATTTAGAATGATAGTCATAAAATTAATTGCTAGGGCACCTTTTGGGATGAGCACTGGGTGTTGTATGAAACCAACAATAAATTTCATATATTGACAATAAATTTCATATATTGAAAAAAAATAAAAATAAAAAAATAAAAAATAATTGCTGGGGTTGAAAAGAAGCATAGAAGACAGGAGATAATCTATTGCTGCAGAGATCCAGGAAATAAAAAATAGTCATGATGAATTAAAAAATGCTGTAAATGAGATGCAAAATAAACTAGAGGTGGTGACAATGAGGATTGAAGAGGCAGGGGAGATTAAGTGAAATAGAAGATAAAATTATGGAAAAAGACGAAACCAAGAAAAAGACAGATAAAAAAATTCTGGACCATGAGGGGAGAATTAGAAAACTAAATGATTCAATGAAATGGAACAATATCTGTATCATACATGTTCCAGAAAAAGAAGACAGAAAGAAAGAAGCTGAAGGTGCACTTGAACAAATAATAGCTGAGAACTTCCCCAATCTGGGGAAGGAAACATACATTGAAATTCAGGAGGCAAAGAGAACTCCCATTAAATGTAACTTGAATCGATCTTCTGCATGACATATCCTAGTAAAACTGACAAAATACAAAGATAAAGAGAGAATTCTGAAAGTAGCTAGGGATAAATGGGCCTTAACCTAGAAGGGTAGACACATAATGGTAGTAGCAGACCTATCTACTGAAATTTGTCAGGCTAGAAGGGGTGACAGGAAATTTTCAATGTGTTGAATAGGAAAAATATGCAGCCAAGAATCTTTCATCCAGCAAGCCTGTCATTCAGAATAAAAGGAGAGATAAAGGGTTTCCCAGAAAAAAACAAAAACAAAAACAAAACTGAAGGAATTCATCACCACTAAACAAGCCCTACAAGAGATCCTAAGGGGGGGTCTGTGAGTGGAATGTTGCAAAGACCACAAAGGGCCAGAGACATCACTAAAAGCATGAAACCTACAGATAACACAATGACTCTAAATGCATATCTTTCAATAATAACACTGAATGTAAATGGACTAAATTCTCCAATCAAAAGACATAGAGTATCAGAATGGATAAAAAAAAAAAAAAAAACCAGACCCATCCATTTTCTGTCCACAAGAGACCCATTTTAGACCTAAGGACACCTTCAGATTGAAAGTGTGGGGACGGAGAACCATCTATCATGCTACTGGAAGTCAAAAGAAAGCTGGAGTGGCCATACTTCTATCAGACAAACTAGACTTTGAACTAAAGGCTGTAACAAGAGATGAAGAAGGACATTATATCATAATTATGGGATCTATCCATCAAGAAAAGCTAGTAATTATAAGTGTTTATGCACCGAATTCAGTATCACCCAAATATATAAAACAATTAATCACAAACATAAGCAATCTTATTGTAAAGAATGTGGTAATTGCAGGGGACCTTAATACTCCAGTTACAACAATGTACAGATCATCTCGACAGAAAATCAATAAAGAAACAATGGTCCTGAGTGATACACTGGACCAGACAGACTGACAGATATATTCAAAACTTTTCATCCTAAAGCAGAAGAATACACATTCTTCTCAAGTGCACATGGAACATTCTCCAAGATGGATCACACACTGGGTCACAAAACAGCCTTCAATAAATGTAAAAGAATTGAGATCATACCATGCACACTTTCAGATCACAATGCTATGAAACTTGAAGTCAACCACAGGATAAAGTTTGGAAAACCTTCATATGCATGGAGGTTAAAGAACATCCTACTAAAGAATGAATGGGTCAACCGGGCAATTAAAGAAGTAATTACAAAATATGTGGAAACAAATGAAAATGAAGACACAACAATCCAAACCCTTTGTGATGTAGCAAAGGCAGTCCTGAGAGGAAAATACATTGCAATCTAGGCCTATCTCAACAAACAAGCAAAATCCCAAATAAAAAATCTAACAGCACACCTAAAGGTACTAAAAGCAGAAAAATAAAGAAACCCCTAACTCAGCAGAAAAACAGATATAATAAAGATGAGATCAGAAATAAACAAAATAGATAAAAAAAACAGTAGAACAGATCATTGAAACTAAGAGTTTGTTTTTTGAAAAAATAAACAAAATTGATAAACCCCTAGCCAGGCTTCTCAAAAAGGAAAGAAAAAGGACACAAATAGATAAAATCGCAAATGAAAATGGAGTTATCACAACCAATCCCTCAGAAATACAAGCAATTAATTATCAGAGAATACTATGAAAAATTATATGCCAGAAAACTGGACAACCTGGAAGAAATAGACAAATTCTTAAAACCCACGCACCACCAAAACTCAAATGGGAAGAAAGAGAAAATTTGAACAGACCCATAACCAGTGAAGAAATTGAATCAGTTATCAAAATCTCCCAAAAAATAAGAGTCCTGGGCGAGATGGCTTCCCTGGGGAATTCTACCAGACATTTAAAGCAGAGTTAATACCTCTCTTTCTCAAGCTGTTCCCAAAAATAGAAATGGAAAGAAAACTTCCAGACTCATTCAATAAAGCCAGCATTACATTGATTCCCAAACCAGACAGAGACCCCACAAAAAAGGAGAGTTACATGCCAATATCCTCATGAACATGGATGCAGAAATTCTCAACAAGAATACTAGCAAATCAAATTCAACAGCAAGTAAAAAGAATTATTCACCATGATCAAATGGGATTCATTCCTGGGCTGCAGGGCTGCATCAATATTTGCAAATAAATCAATGTGATACATCACATTAATAAAAGAAAGGATAAGAACTATATGATCCTGTCAACAGATGCAGAAAAAGCATTTGACAAAAATACAGCATCCTTTCTTAATAAAATCCCTCAAGAAAGTTGGGATAGAAGGAACATACATAAACATCATAGAAGCCATTTATGAAAAGCCCACAGCTAGTATCATCCTCAATAGGGGAAAACTGAGAGCTTTCCCCATGAGATCAGGAACATGACTGGAATGTCCACTCTCGCTGCTGTTGTTTAATATAGTGTTGGAGGTCCTAGCTTCAGCAATCAGAGAACAAAATGAAATAAAAGGCATCAAAATTGGCAAAGAGGAAGTCAAACTTTCACTTTTCGCAGATGACATGATATTATACATGGAAAATCTGATAGACTCCACCAAGACTGCTAGAATTGATACATGAATTCAGCAAAGTCACAGGGTACAATATCAACATATAGAAATCGGTTGCATTTTTATACACTAATAATGAAGCAAGAGAAAGAGAAATAAAGAAACTTGATCCCATTTACAATTGTACCAAGAACCATAAAATCCCTAGGAATAAACCTAAGCAAAGATGTAAAAGATCTGTATGCTGAAAACTATAGAAAACTTATGAAGGAAATTGAAGAAGACACAAAGAAATGGAAAAACATTCCATGCTCATGGATTGGAAGAATAAATATTGTTAAAATGTCAATACTACCCAAAGCGATCTACACTTTCAATGCAATCCCAATCAAAATTGCACTGGCATTATTCTCAAAGCTAGAACAAACAATACTAAAATTTGTATGGAACCACAAAAGATCCTAAATAGCCAAAGCAATATTGAAGAAGAAAACCAAAGCTGGAGGCATCACAATCCCAGACTTTAGCCTCTACTACAAAGCTGTAATCATCAAGACAGTATGCTACTGGCATACAAAAACAGACACATAGACCAATGGAATAGAATAGAGAACCCAGAATTGGACCCACAAATGTATGGCCAACTAATCTTTGCCAAAGCAGTGAAGAGTATCCAATGGAAAAAAGACAGTGTCTTTAACAAATGGTGCTGGGAGAACTGGACAGCAACATGCAGAAGAATGAAACTAGACCACTTTCTTACACCATTCACAAAAATAAACTCAAAATGGATGAAAGACCTAAATGTGAGACAGGAAACCATCAAAACCCTAGAAAAGAAAGCAGGCAACAACCTCTTTGACCTCAGCCACAGCAATTTGTTGCTTGACACATCTCCAAAGGCAAGGGAATTAAAAACAAAAATGAACTATTGGGACTTCATCAAGATTAAAAGCTTCTGCGCTGTAAAGAAAACAATCAACAAAACTGAAAGGCAACCAACGGAACGGGAAAATATATTTGCTAATGACATATCGGTTAAAGGGTTAGTATCCAAAATCTATAAAGTACTTACTGAACTCCACACCCGAAAAACAAATAACCCAGTGAAGAAATGGGCAGAAAACATGAATAGACACTTCTCTAAAGAAGACATCCAGATGGCCAGCAGGCACATGAAAAGATGCTCAACGTCGCTCCTTATCAGGGAAATACAAATCAAAACCACACTGAGATATCACCTCACGCCAGTCAGAGTGGCTAAAATGAACAAATCAGGAGACTATAGATGCTGGAGAGGATGTGGAGAAACGGGAACCCTCTTGCACTGTTGGTGGGAATGCAAACTGGTGCAGCCACTCTGGAAAACAGTGTGGAGGTTCCTCAGAAAATTAAAAATAGACCTACCCTATGACCCAGCAATAGAACTGTTAGGAATTTACCCAAGGGATACAGGAGTACTGATGCATTGGGGCACTTGTACCCCAATGTTTATAGCAGCACTCTCAACAATAGCCAAATTATGGAAAGAGCCTAAATGTCCATCAACTGATGAATGGATAAAGAAATTGTGGTTTATATACACAATGGAGTACTACGTGGCAATGAGAAAGAATGAAATATGGCCCTTTGTAGCCACGTGGATGGAACTGGAGAGTGTGATGCTAAGTGAAATAAGCCATACAGAGAAAGACAGATACCATATGGTTTCACTCTTATGTGGATCCTGAGAAACTTAACAGAAAGCCATGGAGGAGGGGAAGGAAAAAAAAAAAAAAAAAGAGGTTAGAGTGGGAGAGAGCCAAAGCATAAGAGACTCTTAAGAACTGAGAACAAACTGAGGGTTGATGAGGGGTGGGAGGTAGGGGAGGGTAGGGGATGGGTATTGAGGAGGGCACCTTTTGGGATGAGCACTGGGTGTTGTATGGAAACCAGTTTGACAATATATTTCATATATTGAAAAATAAATAAATAAATAAATAAATAAATAAATAAATAAATAAACTTTTATTTTAGAATAGTTTTAGCTTTACAGGCAAATTTCAAATAGAGTACAGAGGTTTCCCATATACCCCCATGTCCCCTATTATTAATATATTACGTTAATATATTGAAAATAATTAACCAATATTGATGCATTATCATCAACTAAAGTCCATATTATTCAGATTTCTTTTTGAGGAGCACAAAAGCTTTATTTTTTTTTAATTTTTTAAATTTTATTTTTTTAATTAAATCCAAATTAGTTAGCATATAGTGCAACAATGATTTCAGGAGTAGATTCCTTAATGCCCTTTACCCATTTAGCCAATCCCCCCTCCCACAACCCCTCCAGTAACCCTCTGTTCTTTAGTGTTTATCTAATGTCCTTTTTTCTGTTCCAGGATGCCAACCAAGGATATGACATTACATTTAGTTGGTACATCCCTTTAGGCTCTTCTTTCCTTTGACAGTTTTTCAGACTCCCTTTGTTTTTGATGACCTTGACAGTTTTGAGGGTACTGGTTAGGCACTTTGTAGAATGTTTCTTCACGGGTATTTGTCTAATGTTTTTCTCATGATTAGGCTGGGGTTATGGGTTTTTAAAGGGAAGATCACAGAAGTGAAATTCCCTTTTATCACATTATATCAAGGGACATATTATCAACAAGACTTGTCTGCTGATGTTAACCTTCATCACCTGGCTGAGGTAGTGTTTGTCAGCTTTCCTCACTATAAATTACTCTTATTTTTTCCTTTCCAAACTGTACTTTTACAAAGTGGCTACTATAAACAGACCTTACTTAAAGAGAGGGAAGTTATACTCTGTGGACCTGAAGGAAGAGGATCAACATAAATTATTTGGAATTCTTCCACATGAAAGAGTTGTCTATTCTCCCTATTTATATGTTTGTTCAATCATTTATTTCTACCTGTATAAACTCATGGATATTCATTTTATACCTAGGGACACAGATCATTGCTACCTTATAACTATTATTTTTTATGCTTAAGTTGTTCCAGCTTTGGCCATTGGGACCTCTTTCAGTTGACTCCAGTGTCTCTTTGATATACCCCCTTCATTGCATTTGTGTCTGTGTGAGTGTGTGTGAGTGTGAGTGTGTGTGTGTGTGTGTGTGTGTGTGTGTGTGTGTGTGTGTTAGCACTTTAGCTCTTCTTTATTTTGGGAACTACAAGATTTTCCAGGCTAATCTTGTATGTTTTTTTTTTCCTGGTTCTAGAATCAGCCAATTATCCAAGGATTCTCCAGTTCTTTTTATTGGACAATGGTATACAGTCTGGGTATTAGGAGTGCACATTACTGTTTTAGTATGCTATTGCTTTTAACATCAACTAAGAGAAGAGGGAGAAGGAATATGTATTTATACTGCCTCTTATAGTTATTACATAATTACTTTATCAGCACTCTTTTTCATGTGGATTCAAATTATTGCCCAATGTTACTTGTTTTCAGCCTGAAGGATTTCTTTTCATTTTTCTTATAATGGATGTCTGCTATATACACATTCTCTCTATCTTTGATTATCTGGGAACATCTTTATTTCACTTACATTTTTGAAAGTTAGTTTTTCTACATATAGCATTATTGGTTAATTTTTATAACTTTGAATATGTCATCCATCCTCTCATCTCATGATATCCATGGTTTCTCATGAAAAGTTAGTTTTCTTTCTTTTCTTTTTTTTTTTTAAATAAGACTTATTTATTATAAAAACAGTTTCCAAACTTACTGTGGTTCCTTTTTGTGATGGGTCATTTTTCTCTTGCTGCTTTCAAGACTTGGTCTTTGGCTTTAGATTTAACATTTTGACTATATTTCTAGGTGTGAATCTGTTTAAGTTTATCTTACTTGGAGCTCACTGAACTTCTTGGAAGTTTAGATAAACATATTTTATCATATTTGGGAACTTTTAAGCCATAATTTATATGAAAACTTTTTCTGTCCCTTTCTTTCCTCTCCTTTGTGTATGTCCATTACACCTATGTTGATGAGCTTAATTGTGTTCTACATGTGTCTGTTTATTTTTCTTCACTTTTTTTTACTTCCTCTTCTTTAGAATGTATATTTTCTATTGATCTGTCTTCCAGTTCAGTAATTCTATCTTCTGCCATGTCAAATATATTGTTGATCCTCTCTTATTAATTTTTCATTTAGGTTATTGTACTTTTCTTTTATTATTTATTTATTTAGAGAGAAACAGAGAGCTCACATGCAAGCAGGAGATGGTCAGAGACAGAAAATCCCAAGCAGGCTCTGTGCTGTCAGCACAGACCAAGAGATCATGACCTGAGCTGAAATCAAGAGTCAGACACTTAACTGACTGAGCCACCCAGGTGCCCCTATTATACTTTTGAAATCCAGAATTTCCATATGGCTCTCTGTCTTTTTAAAATATGTTCTGTCTTTTCATTTAATATTCTTTATTTGATTATCATTGCCATCATACTTTTCTTTATATCATAAAACATGCTTTCCTTTAGTTCTTTGAGCATTTTTATAACTGCTTATAGGTCTTTATCTGACAAGCACAACATCTGGGCTCCCTCAGAAGTAATTTCTATTGCCTGATTTACTTCTTTTCCATGTTCATACTTTCCCACTCTTTGTCTTTCATTATTATTGTTATTTTTGACAAGGATCATCATTGTTTCAAACTAGATATTTAAATATATTGTGTAATAACTCTGGATTCTGCTTATCCACCCACAGGTCCTGTTTGTGTTTGTTCTGCTTTGTTTTGCTCTATTTGTTTAATGAATTTCTGTTGTTTTATTTCTCTCTGAAGTCTAGTTTCTCTGCAGTGTGCAGCCTCTGACATCATGCTCATTTTCCCTTTTGTTTTATTTTTAAGTTTGGCTTTCTAGAAGTCACCTGTAGTTCAGTGTAGTGTTTAACCTGTGATAAAATAGTAAGAGGTTTTTCTTAAGCTCCTAGATCCAGTAAAGTTTCTATCCACTGTATCTTTTTATAGCTTGGGGACTGCTTTCACAGTTCAGAGAGTTTTTGATTCTACCCTACATTCAAACAGAGTTTAGCAGTTCACAAATAACATCTCTAATGCATGTGTATAGCCTTCCAGTCTACTAGAGATGAGTTTGATCTTAGCAAGATCTCTTTTTGATGTTTTCTTTCCTTAGGTCTGTCTGACAAGAATCTTGCTGGTCTGCTCTTTTATGTCTGCTATTAATTTGTAATTGATATTCTAATTTTCACTACTATTATCTCTATGGTTTTCAACAACACCTTTAGGCATGAGTTCCTTCATGCTCCGTATTAAAAACAAAAAGCCTCCATAGGCTGTGCCACTATGCTGGAGCTAGATGGGGAGAGGGTGATATGGCAGCCTGCTTCTTCTGGAGTGACAATATGAGCTCTTGAAATCCTTATCTGACAAGCAAATCTGGGTCCTGGCCCTGGAAGGGAGAAAATGGTAGCCCCCAGTCTTCTCTAAATACCACTCAGAGTTTGCTGCATCTTTCAGGATATAGACTCCACCTTAAGAATAGGAGCTTGGCAAAGGATGGGAACCCTCAATGTTCTTGGCCATTCCCACCCGAAATAAATCACCTACAACACAGAACTAGAGGGTGGAATGACAGGCACTAGCAGCCTCCCCATTCTGAAGTGCAACAATAGCCCTACAACCTGGAGCTGGTAAAAAGGAGAACCCCTGTTGGGTTTTTTTTGTTTGTTTGTTTGTTTTTTGTTTTTTGTTTTTGTTTTTGTTTTTTTTTTTTTTTTTTTTTTTTTTTTTTTTTTGCTGCATCCACCTGAAATAAATCTTCTGCAACATAAAGCTAGATGAGGAGTAGGAGCATGTCCTGGCTCAAATGTCACAGATGCCGATTTTTCTTACCAAGATTCCATAAATTTTCTTGAATAAATGCTTTTCAATTTGTTGCATGCTCTTAAACCAATTTCCAGATACTTTAAATGGCTGTTTTTGATAACTTTTACCAGAGTTTAGTGGTTATTTCACTGATAAGAGGCTCTGCTGAGCTCCTCACACAGCTTTTCCAAAAGTTGGACTGTTACAATTATTTAATTCAGCATGTATTTAGCAAACACCTACTATGTGCCAGGTGTTATGTGCACTGAGTTTGCTCTAAGTAACAGCGTTGTTAATGTACAGTTGACATACATTAAACTGAACATAAAGTGTACAATTTGATGAGCTTTGACATATGTATGCACCATCACCATAATCAAGATAGTGAATATATATATATATATATATATATATATATATATATATATATACACACACACACACACACACATTAACCCCAAAGTTTATTTCTGCCCTTTGTACTGCCACCTACCTTTCTTTTCCTCACTTCCTCAGGCAACCATTGATCATCGTTCTGTCACTACTGGTTAGTTTGTGGGCCTATTTTTAATTTAAAAAGATGATTGGTGATGAAGTTTATCCTTCACTAAGAAACCCATATCAGCCAGATTGCTCTTTTCTTGTGAGCAGAATATTTTAGGGATTTTATTTTTGTCTCTAGGTCAAGATTCCTCAACAGGAAACAAATATTCCAGCTACCTTCCTCCCCTCCAAAGGGAGCCTTGGTGACTAGCTCACCAGATTCATGAATATATGTTTATAGACATCTAAAAAGGGCAGCAATGGGGCGCCTGGGTGGCTCAGTCGGTTAAGCCTCTGACTTTGGCTTGGGTTATGATCTCATGGTTTGTGAGTTCAAGCCCCGTGTTGGGCTCTGTGCTGACAGCTGAGAACCTGGAGCCTGCTTCAGATTCTGTGTCTCCCTCTCTCTCTGCCCCTCCCCTGCTCGCTCTCTTTCTCTCTCTCTCAAAAATAATAAACATTAAAAATCATTTTTTAAATAAAAATAAATAAAAATAAAAAAGGGCGGCAGCAACTTCACTCTTGTTTGGGTTGGTAAACCCAAGTTTTTGCATCTAAAGAATTGTGGGCCATAGCTTAAGAGGTGCCTTAACTTTCCAGGGTTCTTCTCACTATCTTTATCCATGTGCCACCAAGGGCTATTAAGCAAACCAGTGTATTCCCATTGCCCTTCAGGGGAATGGTTATAACTTCTAGCAAAATCTGAAGGATCCAGGGATATTCAGTTTCTACATGAACCCAGGAATTAAATCTCCATTCCTGGACATATTACTCCTTTAAGTCTCCAACAGGGAAATGACACTGTAGCTCCAAGTGCTTAGCTGCTATTAACTGGAATTGATCCTAAGAGCAATGATTAATGTTTGCCTACTAGGTGCCAAGCACTGTGTTAAGTGGTACAGAATTGTTAACGCCATTTATAATACTTACAGTAAGCTTCAAGATTGATATAATTGTTTCTCATTTTACATAAGACAAAGCTGTGGTAACATGAGGTCAGAGAACTTGTCCTAGACCATACAACTAGTGAATGGTAGATATAAATTCCAAACTTAGATCTGACACCAAGATGACCCAAATTCTACTATATGTCTGATTGCCAAGCTTAGAGACTTTCCTCCACATCCCCAAATCCTCTCATAGAAGAGAATTCCAGTTATATGACCTTTTATCAGTGTGGCACTGAGTGTCATTTTGTTACCTATATTTTTATTGATTTTACTCAAACCTACATCATCCTTTCAGAGGAATTAAAAGCATCAAGTCATATAAATGTTCCTCCTCAAAAATACAGGAATCACATTATCCAGAAAACCTATGAATGAATTCAGATTAGGGGTGTGATTTTGACTGTTTACATGACAATGAACAACACAAACTGGACTGATTATATTCCAAGCATCCATGATTAGCACCTTGAGATCTTATGATATTAAAAAGTTCTCACCAATAACTATCCATGCAATATAGAACTCTAACTCAGTTGTGCTGTGTCAGAAATTGGCAAAGATACTACCACAATATTTTTATAAGAACTACTTTGCAAAATTGGAGCCAGTCTGTCAGTTTGTGTAATATTTCATGCAAGATTGCCATTCTCTAAAGGGCTAAAAAGAAATTAATTGGAACAGAGCTACTTGGCTCAAACCAGAAATTCAAGTTCAAAATTCAAGTTCAAAGCAGTTACTGACTCTTCTCAGTAGAGGGCAGTGGTGGGTAGGGCAAGGATGGCAGAAAGAAAAGAGGGACATTAACTTCTGTCATGCACCCACTAAGTGTTCAGGCACAGTGCTTAATGCCTTATAGACAATATCTAATGAATTCTGACAATGATCCTATGAAGGAAGGATAATCATCACTATTTTAGTCTCAAAGAGGTTAAATGAATTGAGCATATATCTGGTGCCCTCCAATTCAACTCTACCATGCTGTTTCGTGAGAAGTGCTATTCCAAAGTCCCATAACTAAGAACTTATACTGGTAAACTAAAAAGAGCAAGCTCAACCAAAACATAGTAGGTCCTACATATTATGGGATCCTAAACATATGGACTGGCTGGAAAAAACGGGAAGCATTTAACAAGCGTAACATGAAACAAGTTATAAACTTCGAGCCAGTGACAAGATGGAAATTATCTAGAAGAAGTGATTCAAAGGAGTGGAAACCTGACATATGGGAAACTGTTGAGGGACCTGGAGAAGATTAGACCAGGGTGCCTGGCACTAGAAAAGTGTTCATAAATGTAACAAAACAAAACAAAACAAAAACCTGCACACACAAAAAAAAAGGTCATTAAAATCCAAAGCGTTGCTGGAGGGGTTGTTGGAGGGGGTATGGGCTAAATGGGTAAAGGGCATTAAGGAATCTACTCCTGAAATCATTGTTTCACTATATGCTAACTAATTTAGATGTAAATTTTAGAAATTAAAAGATAAAATTTTAAAAAAGAACATACAGGCTATTTTGTATGGCTCCAAAGGCTAGGCTTTGGACCAGTTGGAGGCAGATTTTAGTTCCTCAAAAGGAATATTCTTCTAAAATACAGAGAAACCTCCAGAAGGCAGCTACTCAAAACTGGCATGAGTTGTTTTGTGAAATTTAGTTATGAATATAACCTCCAGGAACCCTTTCAACTCTAGGATGCTCAGATTTTGAGCTGGTCAGGATTCCCAGAATGGCTCCTTTACCCTTTTCAAGTGAAGGCCTTAACCTTTCCCAAGAAGGAACTAGTTGGTTCGCAACACTTAGGAGCCAAAGCATTCATACTACTGGAACAACTCTACTAAGAGGAACTTGTTCACAGGTCTCCTTAAAAATTAATTATAGGAGAAAATCTGAGCCTGCCTCACAAGAGGGAGCCAGTGGTGTTCCATTGGAATCTGGGCATTGAACCAATTCACTTGAAGCCTACCAACGTACATTTTTCTCAAGGAAACAAACAAAAAAGGTCAAAAAGCCTAACCATTTCATTAAACAAGAGGTCCCTGAAATACACACACAAGGTATGATACCGAATCAAGCCTAAGAATGATAGAACCCAGAAATATGTAACCCAAGCTGAATCTGAATAAATAATTCAATTACTCAATCAGAATTTACTTGGTTCAGCCTGCTGTATGCCAGTCTCTGTTCTGGCTATTGGAGATAACAGAGATAATAAGACATAATTTCCACTTTTGAAAGGGTCACAGTTTAACAGAGAGGTACCCTCATAGATAACTTACTCCCTCATATGAGCAATGCTAGAATAGAGATCTATACAAAAGGCTTTGGGACCACAGAAAGGGTAGGGTGGGAATGAGGGAAAGGTATACAGATGATATATCATTTGAGCTGGACCTCGAAGAAGGTTGAAGAGTGGACCTTGAAGAATGGACATTCTAGCAAAGGGTGCAACATGTGCAAAGACAAAGAAGTGAGAAAGATCTTGGTACATTTGAAGAACACTGCTTTAGCACTCTCAACAATAGCCAAATTATGGAAAGAGCCTAAATGTCCATCAACTGATGAATGGATAAAGAAATTGTGGTTTATATACACAATGGAGTACTACGTGGCAATGAGAAAGAATGAAATATGGCCCTTTGTAGCAACATGGATGGAACTGGAGAGTGTTATGCTAAGTGAAATAAGCCATACAGAGAAAGACAGATACCATATGGTTTCACCCTTTTGTGGATCCTGAGAAACTTAACAGAAACCCATGGGGGAGGGGAAGGAAAAAAAAAAAGAGGTTAGAGTGGAAGAGAGCCAAAGCGTAAGAGACTCTTAAAAACTGAGAACAAACTGAGGGTTGATGGGGGGTGGGAGGGAGGGGAGGGTGGGGGATGGGTATTGAGGAGGGCACCTTTTGGGATGAGCACTGGGTGTTGTATGGAAACAAATTTGACAATAAACTTCATATATTGAAAAAAAAAGAAGACTGCTTTTCAGATATAGATTGGTTAGGGTATAGGATGTGTAAGGATGTGATGAATCAACTTCTTGGTATTCTCATTACAGGGAGATTCTCTCTAAAACTAGACTTTCAGCCAACTTAACAATTGCTGATACAATGACATGCCTTCTACTGGTGATCACAGACTGGGCCACCAGAAATCTGATTTTTAGAAGACAGATCTCCATCATCTATCTCTTTGAGGGTTATCAAAGTGAACTAGTAATGGACAACAGAGATGCTTCTTGAGAACTTTAAGCTGGTCATAAATCATCAACACAAAAGACCTGCCAAGCCATTAAAACACCATTTCATATGATATTCCATATTTAACAGTAAGACTCTTTTTTGAAAATTTAATTTTTATTGAAGTATAGTTGACATATAATTTTACATTAGTTTCAGGTGTGTGACATAGTGATTCCACAACTCTATACATTATGCTATGTTCATCACAAGTGTATCTGTCTTGCTCAGTAAAAATAAGATGAATTTTTAAAATAATTTTTTCTTTAACATTTATTCATCTTTGAGAGACAGAGACAGAGCACAAGCGGGAGAAGGGTAAAGAGAGAGGGAGACACAGAATCTGAAGCAGACTCCAGGCTCTGAGCTGTCAGCACAGATCCCAACGTGGGGCTCGAACCCACGAACTGTGAGATCATGAGCTGAGCTGAAATCTGCTGCTTAACAGACTGAGCCACCCAGGCACCCCAAAATAGGATGAAATTTTAAGACTTGCCTTCATTCATCTTCACCCATGTTTTCATAAAGACAAACATAGAAGAATGTATTTTTGGAAGCATGCTAATTAAACCTGTCTTTATTCATTTATAACAAGGTAATTGTTGTTATCAAGACTTATGAGGCAATAACAGAATCCTGTCACTCTAGGGGTGCCTGGGTGGCTCAGTAGGTTAAGCATCTGACTCTTGATTTTGGCTCAGGTCATAATCTCACAGTTCATGAGTTCGAGCCCTGCATCAGACTTCTCATCGACAATGCAGAGGTTGTTTGGGATTCTCTCTCCCTCTCTTTCTGCTCCTCCCTCACTCTCTCTCTTCTCCCTCAAAATAAATAAATAAACTTAAAAAAAGAATCCTGTCACTCTAACTGAAATCACATACTCCATGCTAAACAGAGTTGAGAATATAGATGGGCCCATGTGGTACCACCACTTTGACCAACTGTGAAATTGTTGCTCCTAGGGTGCTGTGACAATAGAATAAAAGAATAATGGAGCTTTTATCTTCTAGAACTATCAGGCATTAAATCCTCAGCTATAGGTCCTGGGGGAACAATACAAGACTAGTATTTCTCCACCCACTGGTAGAAATCAGACCTAGTGTTACCCAAAGAGTGTCTATCACTATGGCAAAATAGTGTCAGCTAAAGAGCTAATGATACTCTGTCTATCAAGAAAAAGTGGGATTCATTGTTAGATTTTTGGTACAAGTTTGTTTCTGCAGTAGTTTGAGGGGAGAGTTACCATAGTCACTTTCTTTAGGCAACAGTAAGCTGCATTATTGACAGCTCCTTGTCTACTTTTCCTACTACCCAATATAATAGTAACCAGCACTATCAGGGAAATATAAAGTGTTCCCTGCCTGACCTTAGAAGTATTCCTAATCATGTCAAATGTATAGTCTCCACTTTACATTCTTATTAGAGTTTAATTATAGTTAACATAGTACTTTTTTTCCTCTGATTGTTTCTTGAGAATACAAGTTATATCTCCCTAAACAGTAAGATTTAAGACAGGAGCATAGGGCAGTGGGAAGAATGGGCTTTGGAATAAGGCATATTTAGGTTTAACTCCCTTCCTTACTAGCTATAAGTCACATAAGGACTGTTGGTCTTAGTCCCCTTATCTATGAACTGTGGAATATGCCATCTACCCCACAGGATGGCCTTAAGAATATGTAAAGTGCTTGGCACATCTCTGTAAATTAAAGTTACCTCCTTTCTTCTCTATAATCCCTACATCTAGCAAGATAACACAGAATGTTATGATCAGGTGTTCAGTAAATCTTGACTAAACATAGAGGATAAACATTTTGTTTCATGGTTTTTTTTTGTCCAATATTACAAGGATTCCTTGTCCTGATCCCCCTCCAGCTTTAAACCCAGATTTAGTCACTGCTGGATGCACATGGTTCTTCAACAAGAAGACTAATTCCTCTGGGAAATGTGGTCTATAAGCACTTCCTATTCTGATAGAGCAGACAGTGTAAGTCTCACTCATACCTAAATCCTAAGGAATGTGCCTTTTTTCTTCTGTTTTGATGTGCTGACTTACAGCAACGTCTTCTCCCTGGAGAAAGCAGACAACAATCTGTGATTGTGTCTGTTTCAGGGCAGCAAGATGGCCACCTGTCTTACTTTTCAGATGATTAACCCCATTAGCCAAAGTGTCTTCATAAGAAGTCTAAGAGAAGGTCTAATGTAGCTCAAGGGCTGCTTCAAACAATCCCTCCTAAAAAGTATTGCTGTCTCATCACGCCTTTCCATTCTACCCCAAATGGTTAAAAAAAGAAACCCTCCTTCTCAAAGGGCCCTCTTTAAAAACACATTTCTAGGGGTGCCTGGGTGGCTCAGTCAGTTGAGCGTCCGACTTCGGCTCGGGTCACGATCTCACAGTTTGTGGTTTAAGCCCTGTGTTGGGCTCTGTGCTGACAGCTCAGAGCCTGGAGCCTGCTTCGGATTCTGTCTCCTTCTCTCTCTGCCCATCCCCTGCTCATGCTCTCTCTCTCAAAAATAAATAAACATTAAAAAAATGTTTTTAAATAAAAACACATTTCTAGGGTTGTCTGGGTGGCTCAATCGGTTAAGCATCTGACTCTTGATTTCAGTTCAGGTCATGATCTCACGGTTCATGGGTTCGAGCCCCAAATCAGGCTCTGTACTAACAGTGCAGAGTCTGCTTGGGATATTCCCTCCTTCTCTCTCTCTCTCTCTCTCTCTCTCTCTCAATAATAAATAAACATTTAAAAAACACATATCTAAATCTCTAATCAAGGAAGACCTAAGACCACTTAAGACAACTCTAACAGTCCTTTATGTAAGAAAATAGATTTAAAATATTGTCTTCCAAAGAAGAACCCAATTTCAGTTTTGAATCCTCCCTTGTGATAGACAGCCCCTGCAACTATAGGGAGAGTCTATCACTGGAAATTGTCAGGTGAGCTCAGGGTCCAAATTCAGTCTCCATTAACTTGTGTCTCCTGCTTAGAGGACACAAACTAGAAAGAATTTTTTTCCCTTGCTTATTTCTAGATACACTTTGGGCCTATAAACTCATCCATCTACCCATTACTTACAAAGCTGAGCCATGATAGCCCACACACAGTCATACACCCTCACACAGTCACTGTGTGACTGCATACCCTCCCACATACAGTTACACATTCCCCCCCACCTCCCCACACCAGATCATAGAGGAAACACAGGGAGCCTCTAAGAGATGGAATGTCCTGGGAGAAGAGATTGAGCAATGTAAGAGTAGATAGAGAAATGAGAGAATTGTCAGGCTGGTAGGTAGTTCTTTCTTGGTCTTTCTCCTTGATCACTTGAAGGACTTGAGTGGCAGGGGCCTTTTCTTGGATGACCCTTAAGTCCCTACCTTAAATTGCTTCCTGCCTCAGTTCACGGCCACCATGCAGAGGTCTGTGACCTCCATGCCTTGGAAAATGTTTGCAGAATCAAAATGACGTCCTGATTTAAGATAATTACTCTCCCAGAAGCAGTGGAAGAGACTTTGAAAGAACTTAAAAGATTGTTAATGTTAAATGGGATTTTAGCCTCCTGATTTGCAGCCCATCTAGGTAATAATTGAAAGAACATATTTCTGCTAAATAAATTATCAGACTCATTCCAGCTAATGTGCCTTTCCTCATCACTACAGAAAGGTATCTAATACATTTCAGTATCCATGAGAGGAAGGCCTAGCTCTGAGTTGTCCAGTACAGTAGCTACATGCTAGCCATGTGTGACTTTGAGCACTTAAATGTTACTAGGCCAAATTGAAATGTGTTTGTAAGTTTAATATACACACCAGATTTCAAAGATTTAATATGAAAGAAAGGATGTAAAATATCACATGAATAATTTTTTATAATGATTACATGTTGGAATGTTAACATTTTGGATACATTGGGTTAAATAAAATATATTATTAAAATATATCTTACTTGTTCCTTTTTACCTTTTTAATATGATTACTTGAACATTTACAATGGCATATATGTAGCTCTCATTATATTTCTTTTGGGTAACACTAGCCTAGCACCTTGCCTGGCACATAGTTGACATTCTATAAATGTTTGTTGAAGGAACAAAAGAACAACAGCAACAGAAAAAGGACAAGAACCTTAACAGGGGTATCAAGGAACAGTTGGTTCAGCCCTGGGTTTAACCCAATCTCTTCCTACCTCTTTCTGAGTCTCCAAGCCCAAGATGAGGAATTTGTGCTTCTGGACTCCTTATGTGACACTTTAAAGCCCTTTTACTAGCATTAAGAGTATTTAGCATGTTTGAAAGAACATTCTTGAAAGGAAAGGCTGTATTCGTAAGACCCTGACCCCATCGGATAGAAGGTAAATGTTTTGGAGAAGAGCATTTCAAGTTCTAAAAGCAAAAAGAAAACTTTTGGGACTTGGCCATAATAGAGTTTATAAAACCATTGCTTGAGATTTCATTCATCTTCTGGGGCTAAATAAGACACTCTCACCCCAGGGAACTTGCTGAAGCATTTTGGAAGAGGAGGGATGAAGTTATTTAATGATCCCTGGTAACTCCAAATCACCAGGCAATCATTGTTACAGGAAAGAGAAGACATGGTGTTAGAAAATATAAGTGTTTTTTATGACATTTCAGCAAGGCAAGATTCCCCTTTCCCTTAAGTAGGTCTAAGTGTGTGGCATAGAGTAGAGTTTGGGCCTTAATAAATGTTCCCTGAATCACTGAATAAGTAGTAACACAGAAAAGGAGACAATGTAGAATAGTGGAAGAAGATCAGGATTAATGGAAGAATTTGGTTTGATTACTGGCTCTTCCTCATACTAGCTGTGCAGCCTTGGGCAACCTACAAACTCTTCAGGTCTCAGTTTCCTCATCTGTAAAATGTGCCTAATTAAATGTCTATTTCAGAAGGTCATTATGAGGATTTAATGGGTTAATGGATGTAAAGCACTTATCTCTCCACCAGGCACACAGAAACACTCAATAATTGGTAGCTATGCTACTCAAGGAAAATAAAAAGGGCTTTCCAAAGCGATGTTATACATCTCATCACTCAAGTGACATCATTTGTCTTTACATAATTGCTAAAGGGATCCTTAGCTGGAAGAAATGTGAGAAACTTAAGTGTTGGCCTCTTATGGATCTGAGAAAAAACTTGGTTTCAGGTAGTAACCAAAATGGAAAGACCTACAGGCCTGGAGGCAAATCATCTGTTCATCCATCCATTCATCCATGCAACATACTGAGTGTCAAGCACTGTTCTAGACAGCAGGGATATAGCAATGAAGAAAACAAAGATTCCTGTTGTTAGGGAGTTTTGTTTCTAGTGAAAAATAGGCATAGACCTGTCTTCAGAAATTTGCTTCAATCATTTATACCTCCTGACTTGATTTGTAAACCACTACCTCCAGGGACAGCATGGATCTCTCAAATGGACAGGTCTAGGCCTTGCCTGAAGTTGAAAAAGAATGTGCTGCTTCAGAATCTCTTCCACTCCTCCAGAGAAGTCAGGAACTACTAGCCATTCAACTCAGTCCCTCCTTAGACTCAAATCAATCAGAGTTGAGAAGTTCTCTGTCCCACATAATGCATTGGTCTTCACTGCCTTCCTTGCCTGCTGCTCAGAGGGATTGCCCAAATATTCTCTAGCAAGCCAAATTCACCATAAACGATGTCCTGATACTAAATCCTCAGAAGGTGAACAATATCCAGAGCACTATCACTGGAAAAGTGCATTGCCTCATTATCTCCATTGCTAGCTTTGCCCTAGGAAGTATCATGGTTCAATGAAAGTAGCATCAGATTTGGCATCCTAATGATCAGGATTCAAATCTTAGCTTGGAAGTGTACTGTGTGGCTTTGGGCAGACTATTTTAACTCTCTTAGCATCCATATACTCACCTGTGAATTGGGTATCTTCCTCACAGGTATGAAAAAGAGTACTTAAATGGCACATTGCCTAGCACAGAGTTGCTACTATAAAAGCATTAGTTCTCTTCATCCCAAAGTCCTTCCAATACCAGGTTGGGTGGTATCTCGGGGACAGTGTGAAAGTTATTCTTGGGGCATTAGGACTAAACAATTGCATCTTAGTAGAGGGTTCAAACTGGCTAGCTTCCCAACTCTGCATTCAGTAATATCACATTAGTTACTTGAAACTGGCTATGGTGGGAGTATAGCCACTCTGGAAATCGCAAATACTACAAATCAGGTTTTATTTATTTAATTTTCCATGGAAAGCCATTACCAGCACTCCAGTGCCTTAAGCCCTAAGACACAAGGACAACTCAGGGACAAAGAGAAGGCAATTATACTTTTGCCACTTTTATTTTTTTTTTAATATGAAGTTTATTGTCAAATTGGTTTCCATACAACACCCAGTGCTCATCCCAAAAGGTGCCCTCCTCAATACCCATCACCCTTTTGTCACTTTTAAATAGATAACCTTCTATTTGTTGAGCAAAAATTGCCATAAAATATAGCCGTTGTCCTGGCTTCTACACAGAATATTTTACGTGACACATTAAAAATTCATATTCTCCCCAAATATAAGGATCAGCGACATAAGCCACAACAAGTATCATCATGGGGTAAAGCACACAGCACATGTTCAGTAAATGTCTGTCAAATGCATAAATCCAAGAGAAACTATTTACCACTTTTCACCAAAGAGATAGAACCAGCAGTTTGAGAAAAACACTCAGGATTTGGAAATGAAATAAACCTCAAGGAAAAAGGGCTTTAGGAGAGAAGTCAGAGCACAAACCAGGATGCTGGGGGTGAAAGAAGTTTTGGAAGAGTAAATAGGTTCAAGGCAAGTGAAAAGATGGAGCATAAAATCCAAAGCAAGAGGTCTATGGTAGGGTATGGAAAGAGTACATGGGGGAAATTGACAAATGGAACAAGGTCCTGAAAAGGCAACAGGAATTGGAGAGTTATACTCTATCTGGGAATGGACTTAATAGTTGAATTTGTTTTAGTGATCCTATTTTTTATAAAACCATCCAAATTTATTATCTTAAACCACTGCATTTTAACAGCTTTGTTGATATGTAATTTATACATGATAAACTACCCATTTATAATGTACAATTTAATGAATGTTAGCATATTCAGAGTTGTGCAACTATCAGTCCAATCTAATTTTAGAACATGTCCATCACCCTAAAAAATCTTTTTGCCATTTACAGTCTCCATTTCCACACCCAGCCCCAGGCAACCACCAATCACTTTGTCTTTACCGATTTGCTTTTAACAAAAAAACTCAAAACATTTCATATAAACAGAATCATACAATGTGTGACCTTATGTGTCTGGCTTCTTTCATTGAGCATAATGTGTTGGAGGCTTATTCACATTAGTAGCATGTAACAGTGCTCAATTTCTTTTCGTCATGGAACAATATTCCATTGTATACATATACCTATTGTATTCATCTGTTCATCATTTGATGGACATTTGGGGTGTTTCTGCTTTGGGGCTAGTATAAACAATGACATTATGAACACTCTTGTACAAGTTTTGATGAGGACATATATTTTCATTTCTCTTGGATGAACAGGTATGTAGAAGGAGAATTGCTAAGTCACATGGTAATTCTATGTTTAACATTTTGTGGAGCTACAAAACTATTTTCCAAAAACTGCACCATTTTGCATCCCCAACAGCAATGTATGAAAGAAGTCAAAATTTTCCACATCCTCACCAACACTTATTGTCTTTTTTATTAATATAGCCATTCTAGTGAGTGAGAAATGTTATCTAGTTGTGGTTTTGATTTTCATTTCCCTAATGACTAATGTTGAGTATCTATTCATGTACTTATTAGCCATCTGTATGTATTCTTTGGAAAATATTTATTCAAATTCTTTTTTAATGTTTGTTTATTTTTGAGAGAGAGGGGGCATGCGAGTGAGTGGGGAAGGGGCAGAAAGACAGAGAAGACACAGAATCTGAAGAACGCTCCAGGCTCCAAGCTTGTCAGGCTCCAGGCCCAGAGCCCAATGCAGGGCTCGAACTCATGAACTGTGAGATCATGACCTGAGCCGAAGTCAGGGCCCAATTCAAATTTTTATCCTGTTTTTTAATGGGTAACTTGTCTTTTAATTTTTTTTAATGTTTATCTATTTTTGAGAGACAGAGAGAGAGAGCAATCAGGGGAGGGGCAAAGGGAAACAGAAGCCCAAACACATCCGTGCTTCCAGCACAGAGCCTGATGTGGGGCTTGAACTCAGAACTGTAAGATCGTCCTGAGCCGAAATCAAGAGTCAAATCCTTAACCGACTGAGCCACCCAGGTACCCCAATAATGGGTAAGTTGTCTTTTTAGAATTGAGTTGGAAGATGGGGAGCCTGGTTGGCTTAGTTGGTTGAGCGTCTGACTTCGGCTCAGGTCATGATCTCACAGATCATGGGTTCGGCCGGCGTCTGGCTCTGTGCTGGTAGCTCAGAGCCTGGAACCTGCTTCGGATTCTGTGTCTCCCTCTCCCTCTGACTTTCCCCTGCTCACACTCTGTCTCTCTCTCAAAAATAAATAATCATTAAAAAAAATTAGAATTGAGTTGGAAGAGGCCTTTGTATTTTCTGAATCCAAATACTTTATAATATAAATGATTTATAGGTATATTCTCCCAGACTTTGGGGTGAAATTTCACTTTCAGGGTGGTATCTTTTGAAGTAAAAAAAAAATAATTCTGTTTGAATCCAGTTCATTTCTTTTTCTTTTATCACTTGTGGTTTTGGTGTCATGTCTAAAAAGCTTTGTGTAACCTAAGGTCATGAAAAGTTACTCCTATGTTTTCTTCAAAGAGTTTTATAGTTTAACCTCTTATACTTAGGCCTCTTATACATTTTGAATTATTTTTTGTGTATGGTGTGTAAAGGACCAATTTTTTTTTTTTTTTTTTTTTTTTTTTTTTTTTTTTGCATGTGGATATCCTATTAGCTAAACACCATTTGGCTAAAAACCAATCTTGGCCAATCCTATTGGCTAACCCCTATTAGTTAAACACAATTTCTTTCCCTTTGAACTTTCTTGGTAATTTTATCAAAAATCAATTGATCATAAATGTAAGGGTTTATTTCTGGGATCTCAAGTGATCGCCACGCATCTATATATGTGTCACTATGCCAGTACCACACTGAGCTTGACTACTGTAGCTTTGTAGTAAGTTTTGAAATGGACAAGTGTAGGGTCTTCCAAGTATGATCTTTTTCAAGACAGTTTTGTCCCTTGTATTTCCATGTGGATTTTAGGATCAACTTATCATTTTCTGCAAAAAAAAAAAAAAAAAGTAAGTCTTCTAATTCATGGACGTGAGATGTCTATTTATTTAGGTCTTCTTTCTCGTTGCGTTCACTAATGTTTTATACTTTTCAGTGTACAAGTCTTGTACTTTTTGGCCAAATATGTTCCTAATTATTTTATTTTTTGTGCTAGTGTGAATGTAGTTTTTTAAAATTTTGTTTTCAGATTGTTTATTGCTGCAGTAAAAAAAATACATTTGCATTTTAATATCGATGTTATATTCTACAAAGATGATAAACTTGTCATTAGTTCTAGTAGTTTTTAGTGGATTCCTTAGGGTCTCCTATGTATAACATCATGCCATCTACAAATAAAGACAGATTTACTTATTCTTGTCTAGTTGACCTAGCTAGAACCTCCAGTACAATGTTGAAAAAAAACTGGTGACAGCAGACATCCTTGTTTTGTTCCCATCTTAAAACAGAAACATTCAATCTTTCTCTGTTAAATTTGATGTTACCTGTAGATTTTAACAGATGCCCTTTATCAGCTTGAGGAGTCCCTTTCTCTTCTAAATTTAAGGGTTTTTATCACAAACAGGTGTTGGATTTTGTCAAATGCTTTTTCTACATCTATTGAGTTGGTCATGCTCTTGTACTTTATTCTACTAACACAATGTTCACATTGATTTTTTATGTTAATTGAGCCTTGTATTTCTAGGGTAAATCCCACTTGGTCATGATGTATAATCCTTTTTATGCAGTTAGATTCAGTTTAAGTATTTTGTCTTGGATCTTTACATCTATATTCATAAAGGAAATTGGTCTCTAGTTTTCTTTTCTTGTGATATCTTTGGCTTTGGTATCAAAGCAGTACTTGGAGAACACATGGAAATTTGTTCCCTCCTCTATTTTCTGGAAGAGTTTGTGAAGGGTTGTCATTAACTATTCTTTAAGTAGAGCTGATGAAATTCATTGGTAGAATTCACCAGTGAAGCTCCCTAAGCCTGGGCTTTTCTTTGTGAGAAGATTTTTAAATACTAATCACTTTGTTAGAAATCTTTTCAAATTTCCTATTTCTTCTTGAGCAGTTTGGAAATTTTTACTTTTCCAACAATTTGTCCATTTCATCTAAGTTATCTAATTTGTTGGCATACAGTTTTCTCTATGATCTTTTAGTCATTTTTCTGTAAGTTCAGTAGTGATATTCCCTTGTCATTCTTGATATCAGTAATTTCAGTCTTATTTTTCTCAATCAGTATATTTAAGGTTTTGTTAATTGTTACGGCCTGAATTGTGTCTACCCTCAATTCATTTATGGAAGCCCTAACTCCCCATTCCTCAGAATGTGACTGAATTTAGAGGTAAGGCCTTTAAAGAGATAATTAAGTTAAAAGGATGCCCTTAGTGTGACCCCTAATCCAATCTGACTGGTGTCCTTATAAGAATAGGGGATGTGGACACAAAAGAGACACCAGATAAATATACATACACAAAGGAAAGACCATGTGAGGACACAGCAATAAGGAGGCCATTTGAAAGCCAAAGAGTTCAGAAGTCTCAGTAGAAACCAAACCTGTTGACACCTTAATCTTTGACTTTTAGCCTTCCAAACTGCGAAATAATAAATTTCTGTTGTTTATACCACCTAATCTATAGTATTTCATTATGCCAGCCCTAGCAAACCAAAACACCATTTTTTTTTTCATATTTTCAAAGAACCAACTATTGGTCTTGTTGATTCACCATGCTGTTTTTCTGTTTTCTATTTCATTTACTTCCAGTCTAATCTTTATTATTTCTTTCCTGCTTTCTTTGCATTTACTTTGCTCTTAATTTCCTAGTTTCTAAAGGTGGAAGGTTAGGTTTTTGATTTTTAGCTTTTTATTCTTTTTAATATAGGTATTTGCAGCTCTAAATTTCCATGTAAGTATGGTTTTAGCTGCATCCTGTTAAGTATTGATATGCTGTTTTCATTTTACTCATCTCAATGTCTTTTTTAATTTCTTTTGTGATTTATCCTTTGACTTATTGGCTATTTAAAAATGTGTTAATTTACACATATTTTTTAATTTCCCAAATTTTCATCTGTTGTTCATTTCTGAATCGTGGTCTGTGAATGTACTTGGTAAGATTTCTATTATTTTAAGTATTTTGCGACTTTTAAGTGTTTTATGGCCTAGCATATGATGTATTCTGGAAATGTTCCATACACATTTGAGATGAGTGCATATTCTTCTCTTGGGTAGAGTGGCCTGCAAATGTCTGTATAGTTATTCAAGTCCTGTATTTTCTTATTGATTTTTAAGTATTTTATCCATTATTAAAAATGGATTTGGAAGTCCCCAACTATTATTGTTAAACTGTCTGTTTCTCTCTTTAATTCTGTTAGTTTCCTTCATGTATTTTTGGGGCCCTGTTAAGTTCATATGTGTCTTTCATAGTTGTTTACTGATGAATTGACCCTTTTATCATTATAAAATATCCCTTTTTATCTGTAGTATTTTTTCTGTCTTAACGTGTATTTTGTCTGATATTGTATAGCTACTCCTGCTGTCTCCTGATTGAAGTTTGCATGATATATTTTTTTCATCATTTTACTTGCAACCTATTTGGATTTTGGAACTGAAGGTGTATCTTTTGGACAGCATACAATTTAAGTTTTTTTCATCCAGTCTGTGAATCTCTGCCTTTTCATTGCATTTAGTTCATTCATATTTAACAGCATTGTGAATATAGAAATAACATCTGCCATCTTGCTACTTGTTTTCTATGTGTCACATGTCTATTTCTCTGTTCTGTCTTTACTGTCTTGTTTTGTGTTAAATGGGTATTTTCTAATGTACCATTTTAATTCCTTTATTTAATGTTTAACTGTATTTTTAAGTCATTTTCTTATTTGTTCCTCTAAGGATTACAATACAGACCATAACTTATCATATTCCACTTAAATTTTATAGTAACTTAATTCCAGTTAGTTAAAAAATCTGTTCCACTATAGTTCCATTCTCTCCCTCTCCTTTGCATTATTGTCATATATATTGTATCTATATATATTACAAAACCAACAAAATGTTATAACTATTCTTTAATAAGTTTATGCTGTTTAGGTAAACTGGGAAAAGAAATAAATTATACAAAGGGTTTTTTAATATTAAGCTTATTTACTATTTATGATACTCTTTGTTTCTTCCTGTGCATTTGAGGTACTCTCTGATGTCACATTCGTGCTCCACTATCACTTCCTTCCCTTCCCAATACTTCATGCTATCATTATTAAGTATATCTCCGTAGACTGCAGGGCAAAAAATTCAGTTATACAGATATTTTTATGCAAATGATTTTCATATTGGTTGAGGAAAAATGAGAATATGAAATTATATTATTTTATAGTTACTACATAATTACTTTTACCAGCACTCTGTTTTTTTCATGTAGATTTGAATTTCTGTGTGGTGTTGCTTCCTTTCTGCCTGAAGAATTTCCTTTAATATTTCTTGTAATGCATGTCTGTTATCAATGAGTTATCTTCATCTTTGTTTATCAGAGAATATCAAATAAAATTTTGTCTACATTTTTCAAAGACAGTTTTGTTGGATATAGAATTCTTATTTGATTTTTTTCCACTTAAGCATTTTGAATGTCACCCCTCTACCTTCTGGTCTCCATTTTTTTCTGATGAGAAGCCAGCTATTGATCTTATTGGGTGCGGTTCACTTATATTTTTTTTCTCTTGCTGATCTTATGGTTTTCCCTTTTGCTTTCAACATTTTAACTGATATGCCTACATGTAGCTCTGGGAGGTTTTTGCAGGTATAGATTAATGTTTTTCGTCATGTTTTGTAAGTTCTCACCCATTATATCTTTTTTCTGCTCCCTTGACTCTCACCTTCTGGTACTTTCATCATGTGTATGTTGGTGCACTTAATAATGCCTATCCCATAGGTTTTGAGGGCTCTGTTCATTTTTTTCTTCTGTTGTTCAAAGTGTATAATCTCTAATTACTTATTATCGAATTCATTAATTCTTTCTTCTTCCAGCCTAATTCTGATGCTGAGCCCTTCTAGTGAATTTTTCATTTCAGTTATTGTACTTTTCAAATCCAGAATTTTCATTTGTTTCTTTAATATAATTTCTATCCCTTTACTGATATTCTCCTTTGATGACTCATTGTTACATCTTCCTTTCATCATTTTTTTTCAAACTGGCTCCTTCAGTTGTCTGAAAATATTTATAATAGCTATTTTGAAGTGTTTGTGTTTGTTTGCTAAATATATCATGTGCCCCCCTTCAAAAGTAGTCTCTATTGCCTGCTTTTTTCCCCATATTATTCCTATATCATCACATTATTTCTTTGCATTCGTTGTAATTTTTGTTGAAACTGGACTTTTTTATTGTTTATTTATTTTTGAGAGAGAGGCAGAGAGAGGGAGAGAGAGAATCCCAAGCAGGCTCCACACCGTCAGCGCAGAGCCCAATGCAGGGCTCAAACTCACAAACCGTGAGATCATGACCTGAGCCAAAATCAAGAGTTGGATGCTTAACCAACTGAGCCACGCAGGCACCCCTGAAAACTGGACATTTTACATATTTTATAGCAGCTCCAGATTCTGATTAGTACCACCACCAACACCACAGACCTTGTTGTCTGGTGGCTTGCCTGAATTAAGGTTATGAAGTCCATTTCCTCTGCATTGTACCTCTGATGTTACTACTCAGTTTTTCCTCCTTATTTGTGTGTTAACTACCTCAGAGTGGCTCCTAGGTGAGCATAACTTCATAATATTCAGCTAATGATTGGTCAGAGGTTATGCTTATTCCCCTTGAGTTGGTAAGATGCTAGATCTCTGTGTGGCTTGGGAAATGCTTAGAAGTCAGATCCATGTTCAAGCAGTGACTATTAGCTCTCAAATGCCCACTCTGGTTGATTTTGAGTGAATGCAGTGTAGGATATGTGCACAGCCTTCCTGATCTCCAGGGATAAGTCTGATGTTAACATGGCTCTTTTTAGTGCGTGCTCTCTCTCTCTCTCTGGTTCTGTTAAGCTTCTGGCTAGTGTGTCATTTCATTTGTTTGTCCTAGTTTCATGGAACTATTAGCCTTCTAAGAATTGCTCAACACAAAGATCTCTACTGTTTTTGACAACACCTTCTGAAATGAGTTCCTCTGTGTTTTTCCCAAATAAAGTTAGCTCCCTCAACAAAGATGCTGAGCTGCCAATCCTCCCATCTTGCCTAACCCCTAAGCCAGATCTCTGTATTACTTCACTAGAATGAGGGTCTGGTGGTGGCCTGATTATCCCTGAGTGATTCCTTCACTCTATAACCAAGATTTGTAAGGTGGGAATGATAGTCCTCATCTCCTTGGTAGGTCTCTCCTGGTATGGAATCTCTACCCTACAAGCAGGACCTGGGGGAGGCTGGTGCCCTGTGGTCTTCTAAGCTTGCTTCCCCTGGCATGGAACCTCTTATATTACAGCTGGGAGGGGAGACCAATCTTGTCCATGCCAGCCCAAAATAAAGTTTCTACAACATGAAGCTGAGAGAGTGGAAAGAAAGATGCTGATAGACTATTCCCTCCCCACACTGCCTGGGATGAAACCACAACCCTGTGACTGGGACCTAGAGGTAAAGGGAGCTCCATGTTCTTGGCTACACCTGCCCAGAGTAAAGCATCCCATAGCATGGGTCTGGGGAGAAGTGACAACTAGACTCCCATTGTTCTTACTGAGACTTAGCAGATTTCTTGGAATAAATTCTTTTCAATATATTGAATTCCCCTAGGTCAATTTCCAGAGACATTAACTGGTTGTTTATGATAATTATCACCAGTTAAGTACTTATTTCACTGGGAAGAGGGTCTGTCAAGCTCCTCACACAGCCTTTCTGGAAGTCCTGCTCCCAAACCATTAATTTTTAAAGCCTCTGATTAAGCTTTTCTTGGCCTCTGAGAAACAATCAATTTTAAAATTTGTAGATGCCTTGGGCCCATTTACCAAAGGTTTAATTTCTATACTGTAGTCTTCATGCCCACAACAGGAAAGAAAATATTTCACAAATTCACTAAGTATATGTTCATGTGAACAGCCACATTCAAGTTAATTTTGTGTCTCATGATGTATACTGGCCCCTCATTTTTCCAGAAGGTGGGAATGAGCTGTTTTCTCATAACTGAATCTTCTTGATACCTGGACTTTATTCCTTCAAACACCAGTCTCATTATAGCCATCTTGATGTATTCACTCTAAAATGTCTCCTAAATAACTTAGGCAAAAGGCAGAGACTACTTGAAACTACTCCTTGAAACAGAATGAAGAACTGCAGAAAAAAGAACTAGCTGCAATATACAAAAAATGTCACAAACGCTGTCAATTATAGAGAGGTATCAGAAATATCGATAGACTCTATAAAGGGTAGACTTGATACTGTCAAGGAGACCAAATATCAAAATGGTACACACATTTACCTCACTCACATTTCAGAGAACAGTTTGGCAAACAGATAACAACCTTCCAAATGAAATGGACTGGCTTAGAAAACCACTCTGATCCTGGCACTCTTTCATATTCCTAAACCCTCTCCATACAAAAACAAAGGAAGAATCAATGCCTCCTCTTGACCTTTAAGGTCCACCCAAAACCTGCCCCACCCTTCCTTTCTAGTCTCAATCTCTACTGTTCTCCAACTTTTAACTTTCTCCAAAGACATCCATTTCCCTTTGTCCTACCTCCTTCTTCTATGTTTCCTTTAGCAGCACCCTGTCTTGCTAGTCTGAGAGCTCCTTGAGGTCAGGATTAGGTCTTGTTAATCTCTATCCCTAGCAAAAGGATAAGGCCTGGCAGAAGAGATATTCAGTAGGTGTTTTTTGAATGAATGAAATCCTGCTATCTGTGCCCTTCCTTTTTTCTAATTTTTTAAAATGTTTTATTTATTTTTGAGAGAGAGGGAGTGCAAGCTGGGGAGGAACAGAGAGAGAGAGAGAGAGAGAGAGAGAGAGAGAGAGAGAGAGAGAAGGGAACAGAAGATCTGAAGGGGGCTCTGCACTGACTGCAGCAAGCCTGATTCAGGGCTCAAACTCACAAACTGTGAGATCATGACCTGAGTTGATGTCAGACACTCAACCAAGCCACCCAGATGCCCCTATCTGTGCCCTTCTTAAACATCACCTCCATCTTGAGGCTTTTCTTTATGTCAGGTGGAATCTCTTACTCCTTTAAATTCTCACAGCTTCTTGCTTTTAAACTCTCTAATGATACCTATCATAGTCTTCCTTGTACTTTGTTATAATTATTTAAATATCTACCTTATTACTACCACTGCCACCCTTCCCATCTTCAGGGAAACAGGGAGAGTGAGAAACAGACAGATACAGATATGGGATCACACACTTGGAGACCCTGGGCTTTGCGTCATTTTTATTTATTTTTTATTTTTATTTTTTTTAAAGATTTATCAATGATGTTTATTTTCTTAGTGACTTCTACACATACAATCATATCATTTACAAATAAAGAAAGGTTTACTATTTTTTTATTAATGTGTGTAACATCTATTAATTTTCTTGCATTATTCGCTGACAAAGATCTCCGATACAATGTTGCATAAAATGATGAGATTAGTCAACTTCGAACTTTATTTTATTTTATTTTATTTTTTAATTTATTTTTTTCAATATATGAAGTTTATTGTCAAATTGGTTTCCATACAACATCCAGTGCTCATCCCAAAAGGTGCCCTCCTCAATACCCATCACCCACCCTCCCCTCCCTCCCACCCCCCATCAACCCTCAGTTTGTTCTCAGTTTTTAAGAGTCTCTTATGCTTTGGCTCTCTTCCACTCTAACCTCTTTTTTTTTTTTCCTTCCCCTCCCCCATGGGTTTCTGTTAAGTTTCTCAGGATCCTCATAAGAGTGAAACCATATGGTATCTGTCTTTCTCTGTATGGCTTATTTCACTTAGCATAACACTCTCCAGTTCCATCCATGTTGCTACAAAGGGCCATATTTCATTCTTTCTCATTGCCACGTAGTACTCCATTGTGTATATAAACCACAATTTCTTTATCCATCCATCAGTTGATGGACATTTAGGCTCTTTCCATAATTTGGCTATTGTTGAGAGTGATGCTATAAACATTGGGGTACAAGTGCCCCTATGCATCAGTACTCCTGTATCCCTTGGGTAAATTCCTAGCAGTGCTTTGCGTCATTTTAAAAAAACCTTCTTGTGGTACTTAGCACAATATTTAGCACATAGAAGGAGTTCAAGAAATATTTGCCAAATTGAATTGCTAAAACATTTGAATATCAGTATGGAGATTGTACTTTAGATCCATACCTCATACCATACAGTTCAATAAATTCCAGATGGATCCAAGAATTAAACACAAAAAAGAAAAACACCCTGGGGGAGTAGAAAGGACAGAATCACATATTTGTCCCAGCTGTGGGGGAGTGGTAGATTTCTGAATATTGAAAAATGAAAGAAACATCACAGACAGGATAGATGGATCTGAATACATAAATGTGAAAAAGAACACTTTTGCATAGTGAAATATAATAAAGCTCACACAAAAATGAAAGCAATAAAATTGGAAAAACGTGACAAATACAGATGACACAGTTGGACTACCCAAAATATAAAGCATGGATAAAAATATAGAAGGTCAACAGATTTTACATGATAAGTGCTCAAAGAAAATGAAGAAGGGAATTATGACATTAAGAAATGTAAAGCCTCATTAAATAACAATTAAAATGAACAGTATACTCACATACCTATTAAACAAAAATATGAAAAATAATAACATACAGTGTTGTAGGACTGGGAGAAAATAGACATACTTACACAGTTTATAATCTTTGGGGAGTACAATCTGGCAACATGTTGTAACAACAGCTATAAAACAGCTCATACCTTTTGAGCTGGTTATTATACTTTTAGTAAGATACCAGAAAGCAATAACTCTAAATGGAATAGAGGCAATTTGTACAGAAATCATTCACTGCATCACTTTTCATGAGAGTGAAAATTTTTAGAGAACTTAAATCTCCAATACTCACAGGATAGCTAAGCAAAACCTGGCATATCAGTACTACAGAATACCACAATGTTATATTTTTGTGTGGAAGGCTATCTACCTATTCCATACTACCAGGTCTTTCCTTTTGTGGTCTCTCCATCTCAGGTGTCTAGTACACAACTGTCACTGTGCTTACTTCTAGGGTAAACTACCTCCTCAAAACCCAGGCAACTTGCCACCACCAGTTCTAATCTACTGCTTGTATTCTGCTATAACTGAAGGAATACAGGTTTCCTGTTATCTGAAAGTAGACGGTTTCTATGAAACCTTCAATAAGCTGAAATGGTGTAAAGGGAAGAAGCACTTATTATTAATGTACAGCTGATCCTTAAACAACATGGGTCTGAACTGCATGGGTCCACTTATATGCAGAGATTTTTCAATAAATACCGTACAGTACTGTAAATATATTTTCTCCTCCACATGCCTTTCTTAACATTTTCTTTCCTCTAGCTTACTATATTGTAAGAATACACTACAGAATACATATAACATACACAATATGTGTTGATTGTTTATGTTATTAGTAAGGCTTCCACTCAACAGTGGGCTGTTAATAGTTAAGTTTTGGGGGAGTCAATAGTTGTGCACGTATTTTGGACTGCATGGGGATTGGCATCCCAACCCCATGTTGTTCAAGGGACAGCTATATATGGAAAAATGTTTGAGTGTTCACAGACCCAAAAAATAATGTCTCTTAGGCTTTTCTGATACCTTAGGATACATTTTGCTAATGGAGGTACAAAATAAGTTGAGATAAAGTACAGATGCTCGCAGACACGGTTCAACACTATGGCAGTTGATGTTGAAATAGTGTATTTTGTGGGGAAGGAGCTTGGTGGGGCCACTCTTGCTGCCTCTATACTAGCTTGCTGTAAACACACACACACACACATACACACATACACACTGAACACTATTTTCACTTTTCACCTTTTTTTCAAAAGCAAAAATCCGCTTTGAATTCTTTTGAATAGTAAAAATGAGTAGTAATATAAATCTTTCATAAAAGCATGGTGGCATGGTGTGAACTTTTGAAAAGTGGGGAATACCTCTAATAGGCTCTAAGTAAACGAAGGATCAGTGGATCTCTTTAATGTCAAGGCATGGAGGCCTCTTCCCCTATACCATGGGCTTTGTGGTAGCTGTTTGAAAATCTCAAATCCTTATTTTTTAAACTTAATTCCTGGGGCCCAGGCTATGTTCTGAGCTTCCAAATAATTGAGGCATTACTGGAAATGGTTTTGCCTTAATTACAGGCCCTTAGTAACACTGCATTTCATGAACACTGTTTTTGAATAAAACTCTTCTAGTTCATACTAGAAATATTTTCTAATGGAAACACCTCTGATCAGCAAAGATAGCCTTAAACTCTATAGATTATAAGTCTTTACCTGTCAGAATGGTTAACATCAAAAACCTCCACAAGAAACAGCAAGTGTTGGTGAGGATGTGGAGAAAAAGGAACCCTCATGCACTGTTGGTGGGAATGCAAACTGGTGCAGCCACTGTGGAAAACAGTATGGAGGTTCCTCAAAAAGTTAAAAATAGAACTCCCCTATGATCCAGCAATCGCACTACTTGTTATTTACCGGCAGAACACAAAAACACTAATTCAAAGGGATACATGCACACCTATGTTTATAGTAGCATTATTTACAATACTCAAATTATGGAAGTAGTTCAAGTGTCCATTGATAGATGAGTGGATAAAGAAGATGTGATATATATATATATATATATATATATATATATATATATATATATATATAATGGAATATTATTCAGCAATAAAAAGAATGAAATGTTGTTGTCATTTGCATCAACATGGATGGAGCTAGAGTATAATGCTAAGTGATGTCAGAGAAAGAACTACCATATGATCTCACTCATGTGGAATTTAAGAAATAAGACAAACAAGCAAATGAAAGAGAGAGAGAGAGAGAGACCAAGAAACAGACTCTTAACTATAGAAAACAAACTGATGGTTACCAGAGGGGAGGTAAGTTGTGGGGGAAATGAGTGAAATGGGTGATGGGGATTAAAGAGTGCACTTGTGATGAGCACCAGGTGACATAGTGTTGAATCACTATTCGTACACCTGAAACTAATATAACACTGTATGTTAACTATACTGAAATTAAAGTAAAAAATAAGTCTTGAAAATACATATGGTCATGTTGTGATTAAAGAGAAACTTAGGCACAAGTAATAGGAAATTCATTCCTTAGAGTCATGCTTAAATGCCCATTATCAACCAAAATACATTTATTTACACTTAGGTTTCTTTGGCTTATTACAGCTTATTACTGCTTTGAAATAATGGAAACGAATTTCACAAATATGTAAAACACGGTCTTACATTTTTCATCAAGCACCCAATCTCAAACTTATTTTTTAAAGCAAAATGTCACTACTCTGCACGTTATAGGCATTACTTAAAGTCATACATAATTAGCCTTCAAATCTGAAATCAGTGAATGACTCAAATATAGACTATAACATGAACATATTAGAGCATTTTTGTGAAAGAAGTGGATGCCAGCTTCATCAAAGAAGTTAGAAGACACTTTAAAAGCAACTCAAAATAAACAGAAATAACATTTTGGGGTGGGAAAAATGATTGTTGGTGATGTTGAAAGAGAATGACACACATGGAGCACCTGGGTGGCTCAGTTGATTAAGCGTCCAACTTTGGCTCAGGTCATGATCTCACAGTTCATGGCTTCGAGCCCCGTGTCAGGCTCTGTTGTGACGGCTTGGAGCCTGGAGCCTGCTTCAGATTCTTTGTATCCCTCTCTCTCTGGCCTTCCCCGCCCCCCCCCCCCCCCGCCTTCATGCTCTCTGTCTCAAAAATAAACATTTTTTTTAATTTAAAAAAAGAGAACGACACCTTCATTTTGAGCAGCACAACCAACAAAACAAAAACACTTAGAAGAAATTCAAGCTATGATAACTTGGCTGTGATGACAAGAAGATTTCAAAAAGTGAAAAATTTCCCACCTTGGGTCTATTCCCTGGATGGGGAGAGGGGTGTTAATTCTGCTTCTATAATGTTGGAAACAATAATCCTAATAGTTCTGAAAGGAATCCCTGAATGAGAGCCATTCTTTGATTTTGGTCATTCTGCAAATTGCTTTATTTCTGTAAAAACAGTGTTAGTGAATCTATAAATCTCTTTTCTCTACCTATGAACATAAACTGCTTAGTGCTTTGGCCATCTACAAATACTATGTATGCTCTTTTTTTTTAAAACTTTTTTTTAATGTTTATTTTTTTTTTGAGAGAGAGACAGAGAGGCAGTGGGGGGGTCAGAGAGAGAGGAAGACACAGAATTGGAAGCAGACTCCAGGCTCTGAGCTGTCAGCACAGAGCCTGACACAGGGCTTGAACTCACGGACTGTGAGATCATGACCTCAGCCGAAGTCAGACGCTTAACCAACTGAGCCACCTAGGAGCCCCTATACACTCTTAATTCAGCTTTTTTTTTTTTAATTTTTTTTAACGTTTATTTATTTTTGAGACAGAGAGAGACAGAGCATGAATGGGGGAGGGTCAGAGAAAGGGAGACACAGAATCTGAAACAGGCTCCAGGCTCTGAGCTGTCAGCACAGAGCCCAACGCGGGGCTCGAACTCACGGACCGCGAGATCATGACCTGAGCTGAGGTCAGCCGCTTAACTGACTGAGCCACCCAGGCGCCCCTCTTAATTCAGCTTTAGTGGGGTTCAAATATTCCCATATGTTAAGCATGTGAAATAAAAATGCAACTCACGTTGATGGGCAGGAAAGGAAAGAAGAGCTCAAAGAACTGCAGACTCAAAGCCCACTTCCAGAGTCCAGATTTACTGACACCTAACACTGACACTCTATTAGGTTGTCAGATTGATAGATTTCTTCTTACCAAAGTTTGGTTTCTTGAACTCTTAGGACACTGGAAGAGAATATCAACCTAGTAGTAGGGCAGGATGGGGGGACCTGCAGGAGATATTGGCTGAGCCATTTCCTGAGCATATCAGAACAGAATGATTTCAATTATTGTCACACAATGAGCCAAATGCTCTGTCTTACCCTAGCCTCACTATGTTCCCCCTTCCAAAACAAAGAGGAAGGAAGGAAGGAAGGAAGGAAGGAAGGAAGGAAAGAAGACAGAGAAGGAGGAACATTACAATTAAGTCAAAGCAAGGATTAACAATTGTAAGAAATAAAGGTTACTTTTGCATAAAATGAAAATACAAAAGGTCAGTGTTCGAAATGTTAACACACTAGCTCAGTTACTCTCAGTTCATGGGCCTGAGTCATTAGGCTTAAGCAGGCCCAGGGAATAGTACCATAGTTTTGTCACTTGCACTTTTATGAGGCATATCTGTGCTGGTGGCAGCTAGCAGACTGGCAGGGCTACAAACTGACATGCCCTCAGGTCATAAACTAATTATGGCACAATTATTCACTTGTTCTAGCCATTCTGCCAATTATTTCATGAGTACGGAGGGTGGGACCCTTGTTTAAGGCCAGCTCTGGAAACAAGACCTCCCAGGCTTAAGCCTTCCTTCCTAGGTAGTTATGTGGGACTCTGTAAGGCCATCGACAGTCTCACTAAGCCTAGTAGTCTATTCTTCTGTCTTAATAATCCATTCACTGTTTATTAGGCACCTGTGTTATGCAAGGCCTAGAGAGGAAATGCGAAAATATGGAAGAATGTACCTTCAAAGGGCTTAGAGTCTAGAGAGGGTGGGAAACGTTAGAACCACTCAAAACCTTCACCTGTCTTAAGCCCACCTGCACATCTCAAACCCCACATTTTCCTGAGCAGAAGAGGCCTTTTGAATCTAGACCATCCACTCATTACCTGGGTCCACCCCACATGCTCTAGAAAAAAAAAAATAAAAGAAGAAATTTTCTTCCAGAGTCAGTGTAATCTTCCATCTTTTCCCCAACACCGGGAAATAAACTTCCCTGTTATCTAGACTCATAATTCAATTAAGGGCTCAACAAAGTCTGCTTGTCTAAACAAGGCAAATCACTCCCCTCCAATGCAATACCTCTTGCCAAGCATGCATACCCATAAATGCATTTGAACACATGAGAAAAGGTATTATACACAGTTTTGCTTACAGAGTTCAAAGAGAAAATAAACAGATTGTGGAGGGGTAATGAAAGTTCACAGCTCAGTGAGCTGGAGACCTGGGGAGAAAGTAAGAGGATGGAGTCCCAAATGCCCACAGGGTTCTGATTTTCAAGATCGCAGCCTACACATAGCCAGCAGTGATGACCGTTTAGCTGGGATCGGATTGGAAAGAATGGATTTGCAAAGAGAGCTCAGGAAACAGTTGGAGGATCAATAGGTCCCATCAGTATGCCAGTGATATAACAGTAACATAGTCAAGGCCCTAGAACAAATCATTTCCATGCTCATTACTGCTTATGGCAAACATCACCCGAATCAGATCTAGACACACAAAGAGCCCAAGCTCTCTGAAAGATATCACTGAAAACATTCATGCAAAGAGCACCTTTAATAAGGTGAAGCCTGGCCAAGCACATAGGCATCTGCTCGCCTCCATGATCACATATTCTCCTGCTGCCTTCCGCCCCTGTATGGGCCCCCACAGTCTGTATGCATTCCCACACCTGGCCCCACCTTCTAGCAGGGGCCAAAAGCATCATTCCTGGATGAGTGCCCAGCCTTTGAAGTCAGAGAGAATTCAGGCTGTTAGATGAGGAGATCCAGATTCAAGACTTCTCAACACACACTTCCCCCTACTCAACAATGCTTATAATAAAGTTACACTCAAGAGACACTCTGGCTGCTAGAAAAACAGGATGCCAGAGGAGTGAATGGGTGAGTTAGTCTCTCTAGGCTGGACTGAGCTCTGTGGAATGTCAGGCTTGCTGGAAAGTTGAAGGTGTGACCAAGGTAACTTTAGGCTGGGCACTGACCAACCAACCAGTCTTGCCATAGAAATGTATTTCTCCCCAACACCCACCCCTGCCCCCCAACCACCACACATACAGACAAAGCAGGCAGGCCCTCAGGCTTGGTTCTCAAGAGTATAGCAGAACAACTCAGCACAGAAGCAGCTTGGGAGAACTTGTGCTCTCTCTACTCAAGTGCTTTCCTAGAATCTGAGGCTGGCAAAGAACAGGTCTCAACATTTGGCTGGAAGCAGCCGTATTTAAAAGCAATTGTTTCACTTCAAGATTACAAGAGCCTTTGTCCATCTTGGCAGTTTGGGGAGGGAGTGGAGATGTATATCCTTTAGAATAGACAGTAACTATCCACTTATGGATGCAGGTTGATACAGGTGTATTTCACGTTCATACAGGCATATGTCATGGGGAGAAATCAAGCCTTATCCCCTCTCCTAGTCCTTAAGGTCATCAATCTGCTACACCTCTAACAATAACAACCACAATGCAATAATTCACACTTGCACAGCACTTGACAGTTGTAAAGATTCCTCCCATTCAATAATGATTAATCCAGTGTGTGCTGTAATTAATGAAGCGGATTATTTTTAAAGTGTATTCTCTTTGACCTAGCAATTCTTCTTTTATAAATATTTCTTAATAAAATAATTAGACAAGTGTGTGAGGATGTATGTATACAAATGGCTGCTGTAGCATGGTTTATAATAGCAAATCATTAGAAGCAAATTAAATTAATATGGTACTAGATAAAATATTTATCGTACTCATATAGTCATAAAGTGTGATACTATGAAGCCACTAAAATGATCATGTAGATTTGAAAAGACTTCTACAATGTATTGTTAGGTATAGACAAGTGGACTACAAAACAACATATATCATACAACCTCATTTTTTTTTTTTTTAATTTTTTCCCAACGTTTTTTCTTTATTTTTGGGACAGAGAGAGACAGAGCATGAACGGGGGAGGGGCAGAGAGAGAGGGAGACACAGAATCGGAAACAGGCTCCAGGCTCCGAGCCATCAGCCCAGAGCCTGACGCGGGGCTCGAACTCACGGACCGCGAGATCGTGACCTGGCTGAAGTCGGACGCTTAACCGACTGCGCCACCCAGGCGCCCCTACAACCTCATTTTTAATGTGTGTATGTGTGTATATATAAACAGAAAAATAAACTGAGATATGCATACACCTAATTTTTTTTTAATTTTCAATATTCATTTATTTTTGAGAAAGAGAGAGTGAGCACGCACACAGGCAGAAGAGGGGCAGAGAGAGAGGGAGACAGAATCCGAAGCAGCTCCAGGCTCCTGGTTGTCAGCACAGAGCCTGACGCTGGGCTCGAACCCACGAACCGTGAGATCATGACCTGAGCCGATGTCAGACACTTGAAGGACTGAACCACCCAGCCACCCCTGCATACACCTAATTATTAATGCTTGTTATCTCTAGGTAGTAGGCATGTAGGTAATATTTATTTTCTTTAAACTTTAAGATATTGTCTAAGTTGATGTTAAAACAATAGACAGTATTGCTTTTGATGACATGGAAAGTGATCAAACTATATTCATTTTGAAAAGGAGAGTAGATTAGGCATGCAACAACAATAGTAGCTAACATTTATTGGGCAATTATTATATCCATAGCTTTAAGCACACTTATCATATTTTAGCCCTCACACCACCAGCAAGAGGTATTTAATATCATCCCCCATCTTACAGATGAGGAGACTGAGGCTCAGAGAGTTTAAGGGACTTCCCAAGGACACATAGCTAGAAGTGACAAAACTAGGATTTGAACTAAGGTTTATCTTGACTCTAAATTTAAAAAAAAATAATGTTTATTTATTTTTTGAGAGAGAGAGACAGTGTGTGAGCAGGGGAGGGGCAGAGAGAAAGGGAGACACAGAATCTGAAGCAGACTCTAGACTTTGAGCTGTTAGCACAGAGCCTGACCTGGGGCTCAAAGCCATGAACCTCTAGATCATGACCTGAGCTGAAGTCCGAAGCTCAACCGACTGAGCCACCCAGGCATCCTGACTCTAATTTTTTTTAACATTTCTTTATTTTTGAGAAACAGTGTGTCTGTGTGTGTGTGTGTGTGTGTGCGCGCGCACACGTGTGAATGAGGGGGAGAGAGAGGGAAACACAGACTCTGACGCAGGCACCAGGCTCTGCACTGACAGTAGAGAGCCTGCTGGGGGGCTCGAACTCATGAACCAAGAGATCATGACCTGAGCCAAAGTCAGAAGCTTAACCAACTGAGCCACCCAGGTGCCCCAGGGTTCTCTTGACTCTAAATCTCATGCTCTTATTTGCTGCTCTATCACCTTTGTTCTCAAGGGCCATTCTCCCTTGAAGTGCTCAATCTACCACACACAGCTTCTGTACTTTTGAGTACTCATGCCAGAAAGACCCCATTAAGAGCACAACTATTTCCAGCTCAGAGAAAATTTTCAAGGAATATGCAGAACCATCAAAACCTAATTCCAAAAGCCCAGGGTAAACAACAGCCCAAATCAAAGCCTGGTCCCCAAAATCTCACAAAGGCAAGGCAAGTCCTTGTTTGAGTTAAACCCTTGCTTCCTCCATCCATGTATTCCTTCACTGAGCACCTATCATTTGCCAGGAACTGTAGGGGTACCATGATGAATAAGGCAGGCTCTCTACCTTCAGAATTACTTGAGAACAAATTCCAGGTTGTAATGTGACCACTGGCCAAGGGGCCACAGCAGGAAACTTGGAAAGACTGGAAGCAGGTAGCCAAATCCTTCTTTACTACACTTTAAAAGAAGAGTATGGGAGGGAAGATGGTGGCGTAGGAGGACGCTGGGCTCACCGCGCGTCCTGCTGATCACTTAGATTCCACCTACACCTGCCTAAAAAACCCAGAAAACCGCCAGAGGATTAGCAGAACGGAGTCTCCGGAGCCAAGCGCAGACGAGAGGCCCATGGAAGAGGGTAGGAAGGGCGGCAAGGCGGTGCACGCTCCACGGACTGGCGGGAGGGAGCCGGGGCGGAGGGGCGGCTCGCTGGCCAAGCAGAGCCCCTGAGTCTGGCAGGCAAAAGCGGAGGGGCCTGACGGACTGTGTTCCGACAGCAAGCGCGACTTAGTGTCTGGGAGGTCATAAGTTAACAGCTCTGCTCAGAAAGCGGGAAGGCTGGAGGACAAAGGGAGGGAGAGCTGCTGAGCCCCCGGACGGCAGAGCTCAGCTTGGCGGGGAACAAAGGCGCTCGCCAGCGCCATCTCCCCCGCCCATCCCCCAGCCAAAATCCCAAAGGGAACCAGTTCCTGCCAGGGAACTTGCTCGCTCCCCGCAAACACCCAACTCTGTGATTCTGCGGAGCCAAACCTCCGGCAGTGGATCTGACTCCCTCCCGCTGCCACAGGGCCCCTCCTGAAGTGGATCACCTAAGGAGAAGCGAGCTAAGCCTGCCCCTCCTGCCCCCGTGCACCTTGCCTACCCACCCCAGCTAATACGCCAGATCCCCAGCACCACAAGCCTGGCAGTGTGCAAGTAGCCCAGACGGGCCACGCCACCCCACAGTGAATCCTGCCCCTAGGAGAGGGAAAGAGAAGGCACACACCAGTCTGACTGTGGCCCCAGCGGTGGGCTGGGGGCAGACATCGGGTTGGACTGCGGCCCCGCCCACCAACTCCAGTTATACACCACAGCACAGGGGAAGTGCCCTGCAGGTCCTCACCACTCCAGGGACTATCCAAAATGACCAAAAGGAAGAATTCCCCTCAGAAGAATCTCCAGGAAATAACAACAGCTAATGAAATGATCAAAAAGGATTTAAATAATATAACAGAAAGTGAATTTAGAATAATAGTCATAAAATTAATCGCTGGGCTTGAAAACAGTATACAGGACAGCAGAGAATCTCTTGCCACAGAGATCAAGGGACTAAGGAACAGTCACGAGGAGCTGAAAAACGCTTTAAACAAAATGCAAAACAAAATGGAAACCACGACGGCTCGGATTGAAGAGGCAGAGGAGAGAATAGGTGAACTAGAAGATAAAGTTATGGAGAAAGAGGAAGCTGAAAGAAAGAGAGATAAAAAAATCCAGGAGTATGAGGGGAAAATTGGAGAACTAAGTGATACACTAAAAAGAAATAATATACGCATAATTGGTATCCCAGAGGAGGAAGAGAGAGGGAAAGGTGCTGAAGGGGTACTTGAAGAAATTATAGCTGAGAACTTCCCTGAACTTGGGAAGGAAAAAGGCATTGAAATCCAAGAGGCACAGAGGACTCCCTTCAGACGTAACTGGAATCGATCTTCTGCATGACATATCATAGTGAAACTGGCAAAATACAAGGATAAAGAGAAAATTCTGAAAGCAGCAAGGGATAAACTGGCCCTCACATATAAAGGGAGACCTATAAGACTCGTGACTGATCTCTCCTTTGAAACTTGGCAGGCCAGAAAGGCTTGGCACGATATCTTCAGTGTGCTAAACAGGAAAAATATGCAGCCGAGAATCCTTTATCCAGCAAGTCTGTCATTTAGAATAGAAGGAGAGATAAAGGTCTTCCCAAACAAACAAAAACTGAAGGAATTCATCACCACTAAACCAGCCCTACAAGAGATCCTAAGGGGGATCCTGTGAGACAAAGTACCAGAGACATCACTACAAGCATAAAACATACAGACATCACAATGACTCTAAACCCCTATCTTTCTATAATAACACTGAATGTAAATGGATTAAATGCGCCAATCAAAAGACATAGGGTATCAGAATGGATAAAAACACAAGACCCATCTATTTGCTGTCTACAAGAGACTCATTTTAGATCTGAGGACACCTTTAGATTGAGAGTCAGGGGATGGAGAACTATTTATCATGCTCCTGGAAGCCAAAAGAAAGCTGGAGTAGCCATACTTATATCAGACAAACTAGACTTTAAATTAAAGGCTGTAACAAGAGATGAAGAAGGGCATTATATAATAATTACAGGGTCTATCCATCAGGAAGAGCTAACAATTATAAATGTCTATGCGCCGAATACCAGAGCCCCCAGATATATAAAACAATTACTCATAAACATAAGCAACCTTATTGATAAGAATGTGGTCATTGCAGGGGACTTTAACACCCCACTTACAGAAATGGATAGATCATCTAGACACACAGTCAATAAAGAAACAAGGGCCCTGAATGATACATTGGATCAGATGGACTTGACAGATATATTTAGAACTCTGCATCCCAAAGCAACAGAATATTCTTTCTTCTCGAGTGCACATGGAACATTCTCCAAGATAGATCATATACTGGGTCACAAAACAGCCCTTCATAAGTTTACAAGAATTGAAATTATACCATGCATACTTTCAGACCACAATGCTATGAAGCTTGAAATCAACCACAGGAAAAAGTCTGGAAAACCTCCAAAAGCATGGATGTTGAAGAAGACCCTACTAACGAATGACTGGGTCAACCAGGCAATTAGAGAAGAAATTAAAAAATATATGGAAACAAACGAAAATGAAAATACAACAATCCAAACACTTTGGGACGCAGCGAAGGCAGTCCTGAGAGGAAAATACATTGCAATCCAGGCCTATCTCAAGAAACAAGAAAAATCCCAAATACAAAATCTAACAGCACACCTAAAGGAAATCGAAGCAGAACAGCAAAGGCAGCCTAAACCCAGCAGAAGAAGAGAAATAATAAAGATCAGAGCAGAAATAAACAATATAGAAACTAAAAAAACTGTAGAGCAGATCAAGGAAACCAAGAGTTGGTTTTTTGAAAAAATAAACAAAATTGACAAACCTCTAGCCAGGCTTCTCAAAAAGAAAAGGGAGATGACCCAACTCGATAAAATCATGAATGAAAATGGAATGATTACAACCAATCCCTCAGAGATACAAACAATTATCAGGGAATACTATGAAAAATTATATGCCAACAAATTGGACAACCTGGAAGAAATGGACAAATTCCTAAACACCCACACTCTTCCAAAACTCAATCAGGAGGAAATAGAAAGCTTGAACAGACCCATAACCAGCGAAGAAATTGAATCGGTTATCAAAAATCTCCCAACAAATAAGAGTCCAGGACCAGATGGCTTCCCAGGGGAGTTCTACCAGACGTTTAAAGCAGAGATAATACCTATCCTTCTCAAGCTATTCCAAGAAATAGAAAGGGAAGGAAAACTTCCAGACTCATTCTATGAAGCCAGTATTACTTTGATTCCTAAACCAGACAGAGACCCAGTAAAAAAAGAGAACTACAGGCCAATATCTCTGATGAATATGGATGCGAAAATTCTCAATAAGATACTAGCAAATCGAATTCAACGGCATATAAAAAGAATTATTCACCATGATCAAGTGGGATTCATTCCTGGGATACAGGGCTGGTTCAACATTCGCAAATCGATCAACGTGATACATCACATTAACAAAAAAAAAAAAAGAGAACCATATGATCCTGTCAATCGATGCAGAAAAGGCCTTTGACAAAATCCAGCAACCTTTCTTAATAAAAACCCTTGAGAAAGTCGGGATAGAAGGAACATACTTAAAGATCATAAAAGGCATTTATGAAAAGCCCACAGCTAACATCATCCTCAACGGGGAAAAACTGAGAGCTTTTTCCCTGAGATCAGGAACACGACAGGGATGCCCACTGTCACCGCTGCTGTTTAATATAGTGCTGGAAGTTCTAGCATCAGCAATCAGACAACAAAAGGAAATCAAAGGCATCAAAATTGGCAAAGATGAAGTCAAGCTTTCGCTTTTTGCAGATGACATGATATTATACATGGAAAATCCGACAGACTCCACCAAAAGTCTGCTAGAACTGATACATGAATTCAGCAAAGTCGCAGGATACAAAATCAATGTACAGAAATCAGTTGCATTCTTATACACTAACAATGAAGCAACAGAAAGACAAATAAAGAAACTGATCCCATTCACAATTGCACCAAGAAGCATAAAATACCTAGAAATAAATCTAACCAAAGATGTAAAAGATCTGTATGCTGAAAACTATAGAAAGCTTATGCAGGTAATTGAAGAAGATATAAAGAAATGGAAAGACATTCCCTGCTCATGGATTGGAAGAATAAATATTGTCAAAATGTCAATACTACCCAAAGCTATCTACACATTCAATGCAATCCCAATCAAAATTGCACCAGCATTCTTCTCGAAACTAGAACAAGCAATCCTAAAATTCATATGGAACCACAAAAGGCCCCGAATAGCCAAAGTGATTTTGAAGAAGAAGACCAAAGCAGGAGGCATCACAATCCCAGACTTTAGCCTCTACTACAAAGCTGTCATCATCAAGACAACATGGTATTGGCATAAAAACAGACACATAGACCAATGGAATAGAATAGAAACCCCAGAACTACACCCACAAACGTATGGCCAACTCATCTTTGACAAAGCAGGAAAGAACATCCAATGGAAAAAAGACAGTCTCTTTAACCAATGGTGCTGGGAGAACTGGACAGCAACATGCAGAAGGTTGAAACTAGACCACTTTCTCACACCATTCACAAAAATAAACTCAAAATGGATAAAGGACCTGAATGTGAGACAGGAAACCATCAAAACCTTAGAGGAGAAAGCAGGAAAAGACCTCTCTGACCTCAGCCGTAGCAATCTCTTACTCGACACATCCCCAAAGGCAAGGGAATTAAAAGCAAAAGTGAATTACTGGGACCTTATGAAGATAAAAAGCTTCTGCACAGCAAAGGAAACAACCAACAAAACTAAAAGGCAACCAACGGAATGGGAAAAGATATTTGCAAATGACATATCGGACAAAGGGCTAGTATCCAAAATCTATAAAGAGCTCACCAAACTCCACACCCGAAAAACAAATAACCCAGTGAAGAAATGGGCAGAAAACATGAATAGACACTTCTCTAAAGAAGACATCCGGATGGCCAACAGGCACATGGAAAGATGCTCAACGTCGCTCCTTATCAGGGAAATACAAATCAAAACCACACTCAGATATCACCTCATGCCAGTCAGAGTGGCCAAAATGAAGAAATCAGGAGACTATAGATGCTGGAGAGGATGTGGAGAAACGGGAACCCTCTTGCACTGTTGGTGGGAATGCAAATTGGTGCAGCCACTCTGGAAAACAGTGTGGAGGTTCCTCAGAAAATTAAAAATAGACCTACCCTATGACCCAGCAATAGCACTGCTAGGAATTTATCCAAGGGATACAGGAGTACTGGTGCATAGGGGCACTTGTACCCCAATGTTTATAGCAGCACTCTCAACAATTGCCAAATTATGGAAAGAGCCTAAATGTCCATCAACTGATGAATGGATAAAGAAACTGTGGTTTATATACGCAATGGAATACTACGTGGCAATGAGAAAGAATGAAATATGGCCTTTTGTAGCAACATGGATGGAACTGGAGAGTGTGATGCTAAGTGAAGTAAGCCCTACAGGGAAAGACAGATACCATATGGTTTCACTCTTATGTAGATCCTGAGAAACTTAACAGAAACCCATGGGGGAGGGGAAGGAAAAAAAAAAAGAGGCTAGAGTGGGAGAGAGCCAAAGCATAAGAGACTGTTAAAAACTGAGAACAAACTGAGGGTTGATGGGGGGTGGGAGGGAGGGCAGGGTGGGTGATGGGTATTGAGGAGGGCACCTTTTGGGATGAGCACTGGGTGTTGTATGGAAACCAATTTGACAGTAAATTTCATATATTAAAAAATAAAAAAATAAAAAAAATAAAAAATAAAAAAAAAAAAGAAGAGTATGTATATGGATTCAATTACCCCAAACCAGCCAATGTTATTGAGCAATGACTGTGTACCAGGCCCTGTGTTAGGTGTTGTCACATATCTTATTAGCAGTACTATGATTACTACTAAGAAAAATAGCAGCTAACATTTTATTAAGTCCCTACTGGTAGTGGCAGGAACTGGGCTAAATGCTTTACATACAGTATAAATTTTCACAGCCATGATTCTGTTAAGTTGGATTAAGGAACGAGTTTAATATGAAAACAAAATGGAACAAATGCAACAAACCAAGCCTCTAGAATTCTCCAGATTCTTTTTTTTTTAATTTTTAAAAATCTTTATTTATTTTTGAGAGAGAGAGAGAGAGAGAGAGAGAGAGAGAGAGGAGAGAGAGAATGAGCAGGGGAGGGGAAAAGAGACAGGGAGGCACGGAATCCAAAGCAGACTCCAGGCTCTGAGCTTTCAGCACAGAGTCCGACACAGGGCTCAAACTTACGAACTGTGAGATCATGACCTGAGCCGAAGTAGGATGCTTAACTGACTGAGCCACCCAGGTGCCCCTCCATAGATTCTTTATTCACCACTAGAAATTTGATGGTCATCATAGAGGTAGAATGGTTTGAATATCCAGACAACTGGACACTGTCCATTTGTTCTTTTCTGATTTTTAATATTGGATGGACAAAACACACATTTATCTCTCAGCTTCTGTGGGCAAAGAATTCAGACATGGCTTAGTTGGGCTGTTTGCAAGGCTGTAATCAAAGTGTTCGTCAGGGCTGGAGTTTCATCTGACCTTCAACTAGACAAGGATCTGCTACCAAGCTCACATGACTGTTAACATATTTACTCACTCATGTTAAGAAACAAACATCTGGGGATGGCAGATCCTGACTTGGGGGGCAAATAAAAGGAGATATCGTTAGCATCCAAAGTCTCTTCAAGGTGTGAGAAATGGGAGAAGTGGTCCCTAGTACAGGCTAGGAGAGACAGTGGAGTGTGTGGTATTGTAAAAGCCAGGCAGAAATTCCAGTGAGAAAAGAAAGGCACAATAAAATAATTTCACTTAACCATGGATCAAATACAGTCACATCAGCATTATTATTTAATTGAAGTCTTCTTACAACAATCCTGAAACCTAAATATGATGGCCACTTAACAAAATGATGGAACAGAGATACAGGGAGCTGTTTCACAGAAATTATTCAAGGGTACCTGGCTAGAAAAGAAAACTTCCAGGCTTTGGACCCAGATGTCTATGGCTCTACAACTTGTAGTCTTTCAACTCAGCCTGCTGCTGAATAGTTCCAGCCCTGCACAACTAAGGCACTGGGCCCCCAACACTGGTGATGGTCAAGGCAGCAGCAACTTTCCCTTGGCAGCCCAGTACCAGAGAAAAGCTTTCCCTCCTGAAGTAGGAAAGAAAATCAAAACTGAATTTCTAGGCTTCTTTAACCTCCTACCTATTCTGTTGTTTCTAAATATAACTATATATGTGTACGTGTGTATATATAGATAGATACACATACATATACACACATGTTATTTATAGTTATATTTAGAAACAACAGAATAGATAGGAATATAGAAATACATATACACACATGCACACATATTTAACTACATATGTATATTTTAACCTTTTATTTAAATAGTATCCAATAATATTAAATAATAATACTAGGTAGTACTTATTACCTAGTAATAAACATTACTGGGTGCCAGGCACAGGATTAAGCACTCAGTGGCTTAGATCATCTCTTCACATCAGAAAATCTGCATATAAGTAACATTATCATCAATTCACAGATAAATAAATTAGGCTCAGAGAGGTTCAATACCTTGCCCAAGGTCACATAAGGAATAAATGACAGAAATTCAGTTCACCTCTGCCTCCTGACCTATACTACATGCCTTCCTACCTCTTCTCTGTAGATACCACAGAAAATATAGATTAGCAAAAAGTGGGAAACAAATCACTCAAAAATCATTAACATATCTTCTTTCTCTACAGACTTTCAAGCTACATGAGCTGGCATCTTGATTTGCTCTGTCTGGCCTCTCACTCCAAAGAGCTGATAAGGCCCTCACAGGCAGGAAGTAGGCCTTCTATTTACTTCTCTCCGCCCCCCCCCCACCCCCACTGTCGTCTTATGCCATCTTCTATCTGAAGCCCAATGGATACTCATTATCTGTTGCTGATGAACATGAGGAGACCCAAGATCAGCGATGATAACAGAATGCAGCAGAATCTTCCAAAACATGACTCCCTGAAACTAGGGGCCCAGCAAGAGTTCACTGTGTAATCTGAGACAATTAGAGATACTTTGAGAACCTCTTCAAACCCTAGGCTGACCCAATCTTCTAACAAGCATTCAATCATCAGTAAATTTGCGAGTTCATACATCTTTAGGTAAATTATCAGATGCTTGGACAAAGATATATGCACAAAGATGCTTTCCACAGTGTTATTTACAAAAACAAAAACTGGAAAACCTAAATGGACAATTACATGGAAGTAGTAAATTAAATCGTAATTTAAACTTTTCAAAATATTTCTAATGACAACAAAAAAGAAACCTAATAAGTGGAAGAATTTGAGGGAGGAACACAGATAATATAGCCATGTAGTATGATTTCAAATATGCATTACTGGTATAATCAAAATATATTACTCCGTTAATGAGGAAAAGTCAATTTATAAAAGCAAGATGAATAATTGTGACCCTTTTCACAGTGTGTTTTCTCAGACATTAAACTTACCTTTTCTCAGGCATGGTTTAAGTTGCTGCTTGCTACATTATTTCAGTTTCATTTGTAAAAGGGAGGGTGAAAGTAACTACTAAACTCCCATAGTTGCTGTGTTGATAAAATGAGTTAAAGGAGCTGTTGAGCATCCAGCTTTGGCTCAGGTCATGATCTCATGGTTAGTGAGTTCCAGCCCTGCATAAGGCTTGCTGCTGTCAGTGCAGAGCCCACTTCAGATCCTCTGCCCCCCTCCCCCGCCCCTCCCCCGCTCATGCTCATTCGCGCTCTCTCTCTCTCTCAAAAATAAACACTAAAAATGAGTTAATGGAAATGGAAATGATTTTTTTCAAACATTAGAGTACTATTAACTTCTGAGCTATTCTTGAGGACATCCTAAGTATGCTGAATTTTTGGTGATTTATAGAAATCAATCTCTCTTGGAGCCAGGACTTCCTGCCCATTTCCACTAACATAATCACACTCCAGGCCTTGAGCCCCTCATTGCCTGAATTTCCACACCAGTCTCAGAGCTAGACCTCCTCCAGTCTCTGGCACCCTCTCTCCACTCTCCACGAAGCAACAAGAATCACCTTTCTGACCATATGAATCCTTTCCTCAGACTCAAACAGAGATTCCTAAGTACTCTTCACATATACCACAATGATCTTTAAACCAAATCATCTAAGACACTGTCCAACTATCATACCGGTCCCCATACAGTCAACTTTAAAGTCTTCAACATGTCTTTGCTTAACTAGAAAGCACTGTGTTACATTGTAGACCTTCAATGTGTCATACCTTTCTACTCAAAATGTGGTCTCTGGAGCAGAATCATCAGCCTCACCTGGGAGTTTTTTAGACAGACTCTCTGGCTCTTCCCAGACCTCTTTAATCAAAGTCTGCATTAATTTAAGAGTATTCCTGGGCAGCCTGGGTGGATCAGTCATTTGAGAGTCTGACTTAAGCTTAGGTCATGATCTCGCGGTTGGTGAGTTCGAGCCCCACATCAGGCTCTGTGCTTACAGCTAGAGACTGTAGTCTGCTTCGGATTCTGTGTCTCCCTCTCTCTCTGCCCCTCCCCCCTCTCAAAAATAAATAAACATTTTAAAAATTTAAAAAAAAAAGCATTCCCAGGTGATTTGCCTCCACAGTAATGTTTGAGAAGCACTGGCCCAAAAGGCCTTAAAGCTATCAAGGTAAAGCAAAGTGTTGACAACTGTAATTAATTGACAGATTTATATACTCTTTCCAAGCTGTCCTTATGCCTCTCTCATGTGTTTGTCCATCTCCTCCCCTATATGGTAAGATCATTAAAAGAAGTAACATATTTTTCTCTTCCTTTGTCTCAACTTCTATCATCCAGGAGGCCCCCAGGAAGTGCTCATCAACTAAAAATAATTTTAAAGGCCATATTTTAAAGTTACCAGGATCAAATTTGTTTCATATAGCAGACTGGTTAAGAATATGGAATCTGGAGCCTGCCAGCCTGAGATCATAAACCAGGCTTCACCATTTTCCAGCTGAGTAAACATGGGCACTTTTCTTAACCTCTATGTGCCTCAATATCCTCATCTGTGAAATAGTAATACTAATATTGAAAACATTTTTGCAAGGAATTAAATGAGCAAAAGTGATGGGAAGCTTTAAACAGCATCTGCCACAATTATCACAATATAAATTTTAGGTATTATACATGTTTCCTTAGAAGATCATTATGGTAAGTATTTCAAAATTCAGGCCATTAATAATCATGACGACTGAATTATTTCCTTGAGGGACTATGCACTACAGATTTAAAAGGCATAGTCTTAATGAATTATCACAACTCTTCAATGAGATTGATGGTAGTCTTCTTTTACAAAAGGCAAAGCTTACACAGCTATACTTGAACTCAGGTCCAAAGGAGTTCACAGTCCATGTTCTCCAATATTTATAAGCAGGAATCTTGGGGGCGCCTGGGTGGTTCAGTCAGTTAAGCGTCCAACTTTGGCTGAGGTTGTGATCTCCCGGTTCATGAGTTCCGAGCCCCATGTCAGTCTCTGTGCTCACAGCTCAGAGCCTGGAGCCTGCTTCCAATTCTGTGTCTCCCTCTCTCTCTGCCCCTCCCCTGCTCACACACTGTCTCTCTCTCTCTGAAAAATAATCAATAAACATTAAAAAAAAATGTAAGCAGGAGGCTTTATAGGCAATAAAGAAAGAGTTGATGGTTTTAAAAGATAATATAGAATGAGGTTAAAGTTGATGAGACTATTCTGCTTACCCTGATTTTGGAAAAGCAGGATGTGTTTTTGTAAGAGTTCACAAGCTCACTGATACAAAGAATTAAAATAGTGTTGTAGATATTACATTCGGTGACTTAAACATGAAGCGAAGTTTTGTGGAGGGTAAGCAAAAAGTAATAATCTGGACCTCTGGGACTTCTCCTTCAGTGTTCTAGGCCAATAAATGGTTAATGGCAACTTGTCTGCACCCCCAGCTACCTAGACTGCTCCTGGACAGGAATTCAGCACAGATACTCCTATGCTGGGATAAGGGAGTCAGGAACACACAGGAAGAAGAGAGGCCTACAGTGTGCTTCCAACACTCCTCTCCTAGACATTGCTACCACTGGTTTTTCTTTCTTGCCCTAGGGATTCCCCCAGTCACCATAATCCCCAGTTAAGGTAAACCACATGCTACTCTTAAGAGAAATCACAGGGAGATAATGCATGGGACTGGTGGCAGCACTGGGAAAGTAGTATAATGTTCCCTCCCTGATGGAAAGGGGATGTGGCAAGTGGTGGCCTTTGGGAATCTTCCAAACTCCTAGCAAGCAGTGGCAGCATACTGTGAAAAGAAAGGTCCCTGGAACCAGAGGCATAGCTGTGGGGCTCCCAGTAGGGTGTTTGGCACATGGGTGAGGGCCTCAGTGCATGGCTGTTAAGTAATACATCCTTTGGATAAGGAAGTATGCAAAAGAGTCCTGAGTCAGCCCCATGCATACCAAAGGCAGGAAAACAGACAGTAAGTTCTCTGTGTATACATGTGAGAGACTATTTAACCATCTAAATAAGATGATCTTTTTTTCAAATTTTTATTTAAATTCTAGTTAGTTAACATACAGTGCAATATTGGTTTCAGGAGTAGAATTCAGTGATTCATCACTTACATATGACATCCAGTGATTGTGAATAAGAGAACTTTTTAAATGTTTATTTATTTTTGAGAGAAAGTGAGTGGGGTAGGGGCAGAGAAAGAGAGGGAGACAGAGAATCCTAAGCAGGCTCCAGCACTGTCAGCGTGGAGCCTGACATGGGGCTCGAACTCATGAACCCTGAGATCATGACCTGAGCTGAAATCAAGAGTCAGACCCTTAATGGACTGAGCCACCCAGACTCCCCAAGGTAATTTTTAAAAGGCAACCAAAAAGTAGGCAGAGATCATGAGATCTAGAATCAACAATATGTATACCAAACAAAGGGCAAAAATGTGAGGAAGAAGAAGCAATGATTGAACTGTAACCTCAAAGGATGCTGTGGCTGAAAATGAGTCTGTGATGACAGTGATAAGATCCAATTGGAAAACTCAAATGTAAAGAGTTAGAAAAACAAGCAAAATTGAGTCCTATCTGTAAAGGACATTATGAAAAGAGCTTTTAATGAAATCACCTAACATCTAAGTACTACAAAAGGTCCGCATGCTGAGGGAGTAAATGGGCACCTGGGCTCTACTTACCAAGACTGGTGCCTCTACACAGAGGGGTATGCACCTGAAGAAAGGAAAGTCTCTTTGTAAATGGCATAAAAGCACCATCTGGGCTAGCAGAAGCTCAGAAGTCTGTGTCCTCGGGGGCTTTCATATTGATAAAAATCATGATTATACAGACAAGTATTAATGTGTTAACCCCAAACAGATCCAGCTATTTCATCTCTCACTTGATGTCTTTAAAAACATAAAGCTGACAAAGAAACATAGGAGAAAAAAAAAGAGAGGCAAACCAAGAAACAGGCTCTTAACTATAGAGAACAAACTAATGGTTATCAGCGGGGAGGTGGGTGGGGGATGGGGATCAAAGAGGGTACTTGTGAGGATGTGCACTGGGTGTTGTATGTAAGTGTTGAATCACTGTATTTTACACCTGAAACTAACATTACCCTGAGTATTAATTACCTGGAATTTAAATAAAAACTTAAACATAAAGCTGGATAAGAGTTTTACTTGATCGCCTGAAAAGCAAAACTTCTAACAGAGTTAAGATTCAAATAGGTAGTTAAAATTATTTTTTAATCTAAAACTAAACCACCATCATCACAATTCACAGTATTTTGTTATCCCCTATATTGCACTCAAAGAAGGAAAACAAAGGTTGGGACCAGAATGTTCAAGACTGAAAGGTCCTTAGTGTCCCTAGTTTAAATTCTCCACTTTACAGATGGAGAAAATGAGACCTAGAAAATGGTAGTAATTTGTCCAAGGTAACATATCATAGAAGTAATAATGTGAACTGCACACTGTAGGGTATTTTGCTTTACATGACTTAGAAATCTGGTGAGGGTGGGGTGGGGTGGGATAAAGTTCCCTGAAGTCTGGGACCATGCATGTTCTCTATTTCCAATTCTCTACTTGACATGAATTGAATAATCATCTCAAAAAGTCACTTTGCCAAGCCAAGGACCCCTCCAAACAAACAAGCAAATGGACAGAGAAGGAAATAACCCAGATTTCAAAAATGGAAGCCTTGTACATAGCAGGTGGCAAACCATGTTTACTGAATGCATATGTAGTTCGGGGGAAAGGAAGTTAGGAGACAGACAGGGGCCTACCTGTGTAGCTACAAAAGCCATGGGGCAATTTAAATAGCCCAGCTACTCTTGTCCACCCCACAGTAAAGTCTCAAATCAAACTTATGCCTGACCCCAATCCTCCTTCCCTTATTTCCACCCCTACCTGATCCCACCAGCTATCAAAGTTCATTTGAAATGACCTGGGTACATTCTCTTCTCTGGCACAGGGTCATCAAACTATGCCAAGTTAAGCTGCAAAATTTCCTTCATTTTATATCTTTAGGTTCTAAGACATACCAGGAGTATAATAGAAGACTAACATGAAAGGCCAGTCTGATATTAGGCATCTTATTTTCATTTTCTCTAAACCAGAATTCTTCTTTTGCTCCACACTGGTCATGTAAATAGAGCTGAAGTCCACTATGGATTAGGGGTGGGCAGGTAATACTGGCAAGCAGCTCTATAAATATGCATATATTTCCAGTGAGTGCTCTTGGGTAGAAGGGCAGAGATGGGAGTGAAGTGGGAGGTGGGGAGTTTGGATACTTTCAATGAGGCTTTTGTATGACCCTGGATACCTATATTTGTATGCCAGGAGACCAAGAGACCTCCCAGCTACTCCAGATACAGTCTCAGCAGGGACAAGTATAAGGTATTTTTTGTTTGTTTGTTTGTTTGTTTGTTTAGCATAGGGTTCAGCCTCTGGGAATATGCATGCCAAGCTATAAGCTCTGAACAAGGAAAGGGATCTGGAAATCACTGTACACTGCTTCCTAAAGACACCCTTCTAGTTTACTGTTTTAGTGAAAATAATTATTGGTCGTGTGGCTCCTGGTGGCTCAGTCAGTTAAGCGTCCAATTTCAGCTCAGGTCATGATCTCACAGTTCCTGTGTTTGAGCCCCACATCAGGCTCTGTGCTGACAGCTCAGAACCTGGAGCCTGCTTCCAATTCTGTGTCTCCCTCTCTTTCTGCCCCTCCCCTGCTTGTGCTCTTTCTCTATCTCTCAAAAATAAATAAACATTAACAAAGTAATTATTGGTCTAGGCCTGTCAGGAACAGAATAAAAAATAAAATGCTCCATTTCCTCACTATGTCATATCACCCTGTCTCCAATTCATTCTTCTTGGGTTTCCTTTGCCTGGGATATCATGTGTAGGTCTGGTCACCCCATCTCAGGGACAATAACATAAGGCTAGAAAATGTCTAGAAAAAAAGGCATAACAATGGTAAATTTACAATAAATAAAATGAAGTTTTATCCATATGTCATACATATTTCAACTTCATACAATTAGTATACTTATAAAACACATTGCTGGGGTGCATGGGTGGCTCAGTCGGTTAAGCAGCTGACTCTTGATTTTGGCTCAGGTAATGATCCCACACTGGGCATGGAGCTTGCTTTAGATTCTCCTTCTCTCTCCCTCCCCCTCAGCCTTTCCCCCCTCAAAAGAAAACCCACATTGATCCCCAATGTTTAGAACAGTCTGACAATAGAAATGTGGGGGTAAAAAGGTTTTGATAAATTCATTGATGACAGATAGTAAAAAGGAAATTAATGTTTGGAGGACATCCCTTACTATGGATGTTGACTTAGTGAAAGAGGAAGAGGACCCAAAAGATGAGCATTTGGGAGCTATATATTCTGCAAAGTCCTGTACTAGTAACATTATTTACATTATCTTATTGAATCCTCACAATAACCCTATGAGCAGGTACTATATGATCCCCACATTACTGATGAGGAAACAGAGGTTTAAGAGAAGTTACATGACACATCTAACCTAAACACTGCTAGTTAAAACCAGGTTTGGATATGAATTAGAAAGGAAGTGAAGTCATCTTTCTTCATAGACCATATGATCAGCTAGGTGAAAAATTCTAAGGAATCTACAAAAAGCCTACTAGAACTACTAAGTGAGATTAGTACGTTGCAGGACTGAAATATCAATAGATATAAATCAATCATATTTTTTATATACTAGCAATCAGAAAGTGACATTTTAAAATATAAACCATTTATGATAGTTTCAAAAATATGAAATACTTTGGGATAAAGTTGACCAAAGATGTCTAAGAAGCCGTAAACTGAAAGTACAAAACATGACTGAGATAAACAAAACAAGATGTAAATAAATAGAGATGTATACCTTGTTCCTAGATAGGAAGAGTCAGTACTGTTAAGGTGTTAACTCTCTTCAAATTGACCTACAGACATGGCATAACCTCAATCAAAATCCCAGCAGGCTTTTTAAATAGAAATTGACAAGTTGATTCTAAACTTTATATGAAAATTCAAACAACTGAGAATAGTCAAAATGCTTTTGAAAAAGAACAAATTTGGAGAGCTTATACTACTTGATCTCAAGACATTGGAAAGATACAGTAATCAAAACAATGTGGTTTTGGCATAAAGATAAACATATAGGTCAATGGTACGTAACAAAATGTTCAAAAATAGACCCATGTGTATAGGGTCAATTGAATTTTGATAAAGGTGCCAAAGCAATTAAATGAAAAAAGGATAATCTTTTCAACAAATGATACTGGAACAATTGACTGTTCATATGCAAAACAGACAAATAAACAAAAAAAAATTAAAAAAAAAAAGACAAAAAAAACTTGGCCCTAAAAAATTGACCTAAAATAGATCCTAGACCCAAGTACAAGAGCTAAAACTATATAACTTCTAGAAGAATATATAGGAAAAAAAATCATAGTTACCTTGGGTAAGGCAAAGATTTCTTTAAAAGGACACAAAAAAGATGAAACTTAAAATAAAAGAAATCATTACATTGGATTTAATCAAAATTAAAACCTTTAACTTTTCAAAGGATACTGTTAAGAAATGCAAAGGCAAGCCCAGGCTGGGAGAAAATGTTTGCAGATCACATATATCCAACAAGGGACTTATATCTAGAATATATAAAGAACTCTTATACCTCAATATTAGAAGAGAAAAACAAATAAAAATAGACAAAATATTTAAATAGACACTTCACTAAGAAGATAACATGTATGGCAAAGAAGCACATGAAAAGATGCACAACATCACTAGTCATTAGAAAAATATAAACTAAAAATACCAAAAAATTCCAATACAGACCTACCAGAATGGCTGACATTTTAAAAAAATTGACCATAAGTATTGGTGAGGATGTGGAGGAATGAAACTCTCTTATACTGCTGGTGTAAGACATTTTCAACCACTTTAGAAAATAACTTGGAAGCTTTAAAAAATGATAAAGATATACGTACCATATGACTCAGCCATTTCACTTATAGATTTAACCAAGAAAAATGAAAGTATGTGTTCACACAAAGTCTTATACATGAATGTTCATAGCAGTTTTATTCATAATAGCCAAACTATTCATAATAGCCATAACCAATCCAAATGTTCAACAATAAGTGAATAAATGAGCAAACTTGGTACATCCATGCAATGGAATATCACTCAGCAGTAAAATGGAACAAACCGTTAGTATATGCAAGATCTTGAACAAATGTACAAATATTCATGCTGAAGGATATAATAATACTATATTATTATGTAGATAAAATTCCAGAAAATGTAAACTAATCTGTAGCAACAGAAAAGCAGATATATCAGTAGTTTCCTGGGGATTGTTGCGGTGGATTATAAAAGGGTACAAAAAACTTTTGGGGGTTATGGAGATGTTTATTATCTTTATTGTGATGATGGTTTCACAGGCATCACCAAAGCTCATCAAATTGCATATGTACTTGTACATGTATAATTATATACATCACTTATACTACAATAAAGCTATAAAATATAATTCAACCTTGCCTCGACATCATAGTGAATATGCCTGTAAAACAGGGACTGATTTCCCAAGCAAATAAAAATCAGTATCCTTATTCTGTAGTCAAACTTTACACAGTATGTACAGTTCATTCTGGAAAAAGAGACTAAATAATGACTCCCAGACCTTTCTAATCCAAAAAATTGTTAGTAAAAACAATAAGGGGTCATGAAGGCTGCACACTAATGTATATTGCAGTAACTGCTATCCCCCTCCTGTGGAACAGATTTCAGGTGTTAGGTGTAAGAAAAAAGAGGGGCTATTAACTTTTGGCTTTATGAGATGATGAAATTAAGGCAGGGCTACTTGGTAATAAGTTTCTCAATAGTTAAAAACTTGTCTACTAGCCTTGTTTTTTTTAAATTCATTTAAGAAGACATAACCATTATTCAAGAACACAGAAGAAAAAAAAATAAGACGTGTGGTTCCCATATGGTTCAGTAATAATCACAACCAGTCTATAACTCCCTTAGAGTCTGATGAAATATATGAAGGGAGAAAAAAAGGGGGCCCTGTGAAAGGTGCATGGAATGAGGGGGTGTTTGACAAAGATATTATGAGGCCAGAGAGAGAGATCAAGAGCACATTTTTACTTTGCAAAACCAACTTAGAGACCCTTAGGTAGGTGGCTTCTACTCATATAAAATACCAGCCAATCCATCAACATATTTTTTAAAGTACCCACTAGTGATTTATAGTTAATGCTTAGTGAACTGGAACACTGTGACTGGAACTACTTAATTTTTTCTGACTTCTGAAATGTAATTAAATTGGTACACACAGGGAATTAGCAACAGTATCATGATCCTTAAAAGAACAATGTGTTACCCACTGAATTAGTCTGCCTGTCTGGGTAGTAAATCATGTCCTTGTCTAACAAGCTAGATAAGAATATCTCACGCAACCAGAGAGCTTGGAAACTTCGGATGGAAATCATTTACAAAATACAAGTGGGAAACCACAATCACTTCCAAAAGAAGGGAGGAAATAGAGAAGAGGAGAGAAAGGAGAGAGGAAGGGAGGGGGAAATCCTACATCTATAGGATGTAGCATTTTAAAAGAGCTTTCTTAGCACAGAAGACAAGGAACATTTCTACTCCAAAAGAATCACTCCCTGACTACCCAACCACCACCACATCTGTCTGTCTTTCTCTTGTGCACTCACTTGCACTAAACCTCACAATCTCTAGGTCAAGTGGTGACATATTTATCCATCCATCTATGTCAAAAAGAAAATTCATATTAATTTGTAAATAGAATAGCAATAAATGTTAAGGGCAAGGGAGAAGGAAAATGAGAAGTAATAAATATTAAGCTAAAAGCTTTTCCTCTGAAATCAGAAACACGATGAGAAAGCCCACTCTCAAGAATTCTATTGAACATAACACTGGAAGTCCTAGCCAGAGCTACTGGGCAAGAAAAAGAAATAAAAGGCATCCAAATTGGAAATGAAGTAAAATTGTCTCTGTTTGCATATGACATGATCTTATATATAGAAAACCCTAAAGACTCTCCCCCCCAAAAATGTTAGAACTAAATAAACAAATTCAATAAAGTTGCAGGATATAAAATCAACATACAAAACTCAGTTGCATTTCTATACACTAACAACAAACTATCTGAAAAAGAAATTAAGAAAGCAATCCAATTTACAATAGCATCAAAAATACTAAAATACTTAGGAATAACATTAACCAAGGAAATGAAAGACCTGCACACTGAAACTATAAGATATTGACTAAAGAAATTGAAGACATGAATAAATGGAATGATAGCCTGTGTTCTTGGATTGCAAGAATTAATTGTGTTAAAATGTCCATACGACCCAAAGCAATCTACAGATTCAATGCAACCCATATCAAAATTCCAATGGCATTTTTCACAGAAATAGAAAAACAATCCTAAACTTCACATGGGACCAAAAAAGACTATGAATAGACAAAACAATCTTGAGAAAGAAGAACACAGCCAGAAGCACTGCACTTCCTGATTTAAAACTATATAAGCTCTTGAGACAGCCTTTCTGGATGAAAACCCTAGCACTACCATTTACTAGCTATGAGACTCTGGGTAAATCATTTGGACTTCTGTAAACCTCATTTCCCACTTCTGTAAAATGAGGAAGAATAATAGAAACCTACATGGTTGCTGTGTGGATTAAATGAGGTAATACATGTAAAATGACTTGGAATAGTGTCTGACATCCAGTAAGTGCTCAATAAATGTTAGCCATTTTTTATTTGGATGAAGTGCAAAGGAAGTATCCAGGATTTAAGGCTGGAAGAGAAGGTAGGAGCCATATTTTGGAGAACTTGTGATGCCTGACTTGAGGGTTGGTACTTAAATCAAAATGAAGGAAGTACTGAATAACAGAGTGTCAGAAAGGCAGACAAATTTGTGTCACTTTGTGATAGATTTATAACAACTCTAGCTACCTGGCAATGAATGCAAAGGGCTGGTTTGTGAGAGAGTTGTTACCATCAATGGAAGGGTTCAAACACATCCTGTTCAACCAAATTCAAGGGTGTTATAAATGGTAGTCAGGCAGTAGGTCAGTGTTGACCAAACTGAATGGCCTCTAAGATCCCTTTCAACTGTAAGTTGATTTAGGATAAAGAAACTAGGAACAATATGGAGGAAAGACTTGTGCAAGGTACTACTAGGAGTGGCAATGGTGGGAGGTGGGAACACACTGTTTTGGAAGATTGACACTCTAGAGTTTCAGAGCTGGAAAGGACTGTAGAAATCAACCAGTCGATCCAGCTTCCTCACTGTAAAGACAAGGAAACTAAAATTCTCAGATTGGGGAAGTGAGTTAAAGGGTAAATTTAAATGGGGCAAGCCTAGAGGCAGGGGAGCCAGCCAGGAATCCAGAAATCCAGAAATTAAAATAATAGGAGATTCAAAAAGGGTGGAAGTAGCAGGACTTGAAAGAAAGGGAATACATGAGGGCTCTCTTGAAGGAAGAAAGACCACAGGGGTGTTAACTGATTGGATATAGGGAATGAGTAAGCAGTGACTCCATGATTTCAATGCTAGTTTAGTGGGAGGCAGAAGGCTAAGGACAGAGACTCTTTGGCAAGGGGAAGACAACAAGTTCCATTTTAGACATATTGGGGTTTGAGATTTAAAAAGAAAGGATACGAGAGGCAGTTGAATCACAAAGAGAACAGAGAAAACAGTGAGAAAGAGTGGAGAAACAAAATAGTTCAGTGCCACAGAAGAATGCTGGCAGCAGGGCTTTGAGAACACCAGACGGGTACCTTGGAAACAAGGCCAATCACTAGTAATATTAAAGAGTGTTCAAATAATTAAATATAATATGGCTGTTAAAAAATGCAGCAGCCCTGAATATTCTGATAAAGAAAGATCTCCAGTATATGTAAGTTAAAAAAAACGAGGTGCAGAAGATTGGTTTAGTATGCATTAAAGACAAGATAAAGAATCCATACCAGATTTGTTCGTGTGTGTATAGAGATACTCTGGAAAGATGCATTTAAGACTCTTTTTTAAAATGTTTATTTATTTATTTTGAGAGAGGGAGGCAGAGAGAGAATCCCAAGTAGGCTCTGTGCTGACAGCAAAGGCTCGATATCACGAAACTTGAGATCATGATCTGAACTGAAATCAAGAGTCAGATGCTTAACTGGACACTCAAGTGCCCCATTAAAAAAATCTAAGCAAAGTAGGGGGTGAAGAACTTAGGACAGGATGAAGGACAATGAAGAGCAGGACACTATACTCTGTCTACCTTTTCATACTAACTGGCTTTTGAACCATGTGAATGTTACCTATTCAACACATAATTTTATTTATTTATTTATTTATTTATTTATTTATTTATTATTATTTTTTAATCTTTATTTATTTTTGAGAAGACAGAGAGAGACAGAGTGTGAGCAGGGGAGGGGCAGAGAAAGAGAGGGAAACACAGAATTTGAAGCAGGTTCCAGGCTTTGAGCTGTCAGCACAGAGCTCGACATGGGGCTCGAACTCACGAACCACAAGATCAGAAACTGATTCAAAGTCAGCCACTCAACCAACTGAGCCACCCAGGCACCCCTTCATTTTTCTTAATGTTTATTTTTTATTTATTTTCAGAGAGACAGAGACAGAGAATCCCAAGCAGGCTCCACACTGTCAGTGCAGAGCCCAATGTGGGGCTCAGTCTCACGAACCACAAGATCATGACCTGAGCCGAAAGCCAGAGTAAGATACTTAACCGACTGAGCCAGCCAGGTGCCCCTACACATAATTTTAAATATAAAATAATTGTGTAAAGAAGACAAGTGGGATGACAACCATGAAAAGGCCAGTAAATTTGGCCCTCACGAAGACCTCAATGGAAGCCAGATTGGAGAGGACCAAGGAGTACACAGGCTATGAGGAAAACAGACACACTGAGCACACAAATATACAAGCATATGCTACACACTTACATATAATGCACATGCTATCTTTGGAAGGGTAAAGAAGGGATTGATAACAGTGGCTGCTTTTGGGAAGAGAAATTAGGGATAAAGAAACACTTGCCCACCTATATAATTTTAATTCTTTTTCCATGAACATTTATCACTTATCCCCCAAATAACAATTTAAACAAATAGATTGTATTGGGAAGAGGGGAATGAAGGAGGGAAGGAAGGAAGGAAGGAAGGAAGGAAGGAAGGAAGGAAGGAAGAAAGGAAGGACGAATATTGGGCCACTCCTCATTTCACAAAAATTGGTTGCAATGAGGGCAGGTTAACACAGGTCGGTTTTGTAGAGGGCCAAGAGGATCAAGTTTGATTTTTCGTTTATCATTCCCCCCCATCCCAGTATAAGAGTCAACAGGGACACTGGGAAGAACAAACACTCTAAAATGTGATAAATTGAATTTTAGATACTAGCTCTGCCACGTACTGGCCCCATGAATTTTAGAAAGTTAATTAACCCTCTTAACCTCGATTTATGCATCTTAGAATAGGGATACTACTAAGTACCACTCATATATCAGATTATGTAATCGTGAGTCTAATCCAACGTGGGGGTTGGGGGCACCAAACCCCTGCACAATCAAAAATCCACGTATAACTTTTGACTGCCCCCAAACATAACTACTAATAGCCTACTGTTGACTGGAAGCCTTAGTGATAACATAAACAGTCAATGAACATATATTTGTATGTTATGTGTATTCTATATTATATTCTTATAATAAATTAAGCTAGAGAAAAGAATATGTTATTAAGAAAATCATAAGGAAGAGAAAATACATTCACAGTACCGTACACGTATTTATTGAAAAAAATCCTCACATAAGTGGTCCCACATAATTCAAGCCCATGTTGTTCAAGGGTTGGCTGTGTTTAACAAGCTTCCTAGGAAAGCCTGGGAACAAGCAGTCTGTGTGATCCACTTTTCTCCAAGGCTACAACACAAAGAACATGGTCATAGGAATAGCTGATATTGGTATAAGAAGGAGGCACAAAAGGATGATTTTAAAACAAAATTCTAAAGAATAGTGGGACAAACTTAGGATTTGGAGTCAGATAGAGCTGAGTTCAAATCACAGCTCCACCATTTACTGGCTCTGTTACTTTGAGAATGTTGTTTGGCCTCTCTGAGCCTCTTTTGTTTTGTCATCTGTAAAATAGGAACACTTGTCACTTAATTTACAGTAGTGATGAGAAGATTGGAGATTATGCATGTAAGATTCCTAGAACATAATTGGCATTTAGTTAATGGTAGCTTTGATCATCCCAGCCCAGAGCTGGGGCTCCCAAGCACACGAAAACAACAATGCACATTTCCTACTGTGCACTTCCATTCCCTTGTGCCTTCGGACCAGCGCTCAAAAAATAAAAGCACATCGGCCATCCCTTTCATTTTTCAAGCACCTATGAAGTCTCCCAAAGAATTCCCTCCTGCCCTTTGAACTTTCAATTCATTCTCAAATGATTTACTGGCTGCCTGTCCTCCAAATGACCATACTAGCAGTCATGTCCTTCCTCTCTGAAGTTCTTTCCCTTTGATAACAATGGTGCCCCTAATGGGGTTTCCCATTCCCACACTTTAGGAGCATGCTTCCAAAACAAAACTTTCAGCTTTGGAGGACCCTGATGGAAAGGGTGGTAAGGAGCAAGCTAACAGTCTCTGCTTCTCCAACCAATGCCTGCAAAGGCTGAATCATCTCCTCTAAGGCTTTCTCAGGTTGTACTCCTTTCAAACTTACTAGGTGATCCTGATAAGGACAAATGCTTCTGGGGTCCCTTTTGAGCCCTGTTCCCAAAGTTAGCTCCAGTGATTCAAACTCTCCAGCAGTAACCTGGGCAGGAGCAAACTAAGAGAAGGCCCTGCAGTATGTCTTTTAAACTGTCATAGTCCTGCCACTATGAGTTTCAATCTGTCTCCTTTGGTGCCCTGACATGACCCAACTGACTTCCACAGAGACAGTCACCAATTACATTAGACCCCATTGGGAAGAAGAACAGAGATGGTTCTTTGGGGCCCTTTTCAGCATTCTCAGCTTTGAGTAAAATAGTGAGAAAAGGAATGTCATGGTCAAATAATGAGGACACTTAAGGCACTGGGTATAAATACCAGACGATGACTCACATCCAAGGCTAGTCAAACAGAACACGTTAGGGCTTGCTTAAGCAAAAGTGGAAACACACACACACACACACACACACACACAGTATGTTCACATAAAGCTATCTCCTTTCAGCTGAAGCATCAAAAACACTTAAGACAGGCAGAAGACTCACACTATGCCCTCCTCGAACACATAGCAACAGGAGGGGTGGCTGCTGTTTTCAGAGTCTCAAAACAACACTGCCCAACAGCAAGGACAGTGCTGTAATCATCAGCCAGCAGGCCTCGCTCACATGCAAGCCTCAGGAACATAGCTCACACACAAGAGCTGAAACAGCAAGAAACCCAAGTGTTACAAACCAAACTCCAAGCAGCTCTGAGACACGCAGGTAACCTCCCCTATCCCCCACTGCTGCCATTGTCCCTCTCATCCAAGGTTGCCTCTGGGATCCCTCTCAATTTATACCTGAACCACTATTTCTTTCTACATGTTCCCCCTGTCCCTAGCTCACACATGTGTGTCATTTAAGGCTCACCCTACTTACTAGGTGTCACCAAAAGACTAGAAAACTTGGTCAGTATATCCAGCTTTTCAAATCATATCCTCTTTCTAATTTGGGGTTGGAAGTGGGAAGGGGAAAATGACCAATTATTGAGTACAAGACTTTTGCTTGAATCCTCCAGCAAACGATTATGGAGAGTCTATTTGGTACTCAGGGCTGAAGATAATAATAAAGATACAGAAGATATAACCATCATCCTCTAGAAGATCTTGGTCCAGAAAGCCAGACACAAGGCAGCCAAAGTGCCCAAAGATTTCTACTGGAAAAATCAGAACTCCAGTATCCAAAAAAGGGAGCGATTACTTCCTCCAGGAAGACACTGAGATGATGTCCTTGAGGCTTATGGCTACGGCTTGAAGGTTAGGCCCATTTGGAAGGGGCAGAGATGAGAGAAGCCCTTCCAAGTATGCAGTGTAAAGCAAAGCCACTCAAGGAACATCAGGATGGGGTATTTGGAGGTCAGAATTTCCCCAGTGTGTCTGGGGGGGGTGGGCAGAGAGGGAATTATTCTTGCTGAAAACCTGAGTCTTGGAAGGAAGGAATGCCACAAATAAGACTAGAGCCAGATTGAGAATGGTCCATACAGCAAGCTGAAGTAGTTTGGGCTCTATTTTAAAGGTAGCAGGGAACCACTAACTAACTTTAAGTGGCAGGGGGAGGGGATGATCAAAATGACGGAAACTACTAGGGAGGCCACTACAGTAGTAGAGTTGTTCCAGAAGGAGGCTTCTTCCTGCCTGTCCCAGCTCTTGCAAGATCCTCCTTCAAAGTTGCACTCTGAGCTATTTCAAAGCTCATGACTATGCATTTCTTTTAAGCTGGGTGAGATATGAATGACACTTCTTATTCTGAATGAGACTCCTAATATTGTAGTGAAGTTGGGTCATGGACTTAAGTAGAAATAAAAAGTAGAAGCTTCATCTATCCAAGTCTTCCAGTTTAGAAGAAAGGAACTATGATACATCATTTCCATTTCTGTAATAGCATCGGGTGGCTTGACCCCTGGGGTCACTGGTCTCTTGTGAGATCCCAACAGAAAAGTGGGAAGCAGAGAGAGAGGGAGAAAAAGGGAGATAGAGAGAGGAAGAAGGGAGAGAGAGAGAGAAAGAGAGACAGAGACAGAGACAGAGACAGGATAACTGCCAACATAGGGCAAAACCTGATTGTCAAATGCATTTCTAGGGCCTGTTCCAGATCACTGCCACTTATAGGCTTAGACTAGATCTCAGCCCTAAATTAGGGCTCCAACCTAGAAGCTGGGATGGGAGGTGGAAGGGCCCCACCTGGGTCTTAGCAGTGGGAATTAACTCTCCCTGATCCTTAATTCTTTTGGCTTTTAGTAGTGGCTGGAAGAGGAGAGGGATGTAACCTGAACCCTAATGCAGCTGAGAAGGGCTAAGAGCCAAAACCCTCCTTAAGCAGATACAGTATGTGCAGGGCTTGGGCAGGTTTCAGAATACTGCACATTTCTCCAGCCAAAGGCACAGGAAAATATGAAAATTACAAATTTAACCCTTTACATCCAGAGGAGGAGAGTATCATCCTCCCACCAGAACTCACACAGCAGAGAGAAGTTAGCAAGCCAGCTCTTATAAAAGCCAGGGCATTCAGGGAGTCCTTTACACAAAAGAGCCTCAGCAGCTAGATATTCAAGTCAATTTCAAATATAAATTTTAAACTATTTCACCTTGACAGAGAGAACAATTAGGTAAAGGAACCCATGTGCCTGCCCATTAGCCCTTAGCAGGAAGGGAGCTGTGTCTACAAGGAGGTAGGGAGGGAGTGGAGAGACCAAGTTCCACAGCACAAGCATCTTTGGAACATTCTGAATTTTACTTCTTCACCATGCAGAAAAGCAGGTGACACTATCCAAAAATAATGGATCTAGAAAGCAAATCTCAGAAGGATGGAGGCAGAAGAGGAATGGATAAGCCCATCTGCACACGAAATTAACCTCTCCTGAGAATGTAAGTATACATAGCATCAGAGCTAAGGTTTGGGTCAGATAATCACCCCCAAATTTTTAAACGTCTCTTAATAATAAAGTGACATTTTTCAGCCAGATTGGCAATAAATTAATTTTTGAAGCAATTCTCTATTTCCTCCTTATTTTAATATAAGAATCAGGATGAGACTATGGTAAGGACACCACAGAAGGCAGTTAAATCATACTTGCAAGTTTAACAGTGCTTTTTCAAAGATCATATTTAACAACCAATACTACTGTAGAAATATTAAGAATGATATTCACAGATCAATAATATTACACTATGCAGAATAGAAAACGGCTATCAACAAAAATGCAATACAGGGATGCCTGGGTGGCTCAGTGCATTAAGTGTCTGACTCTTGGTGTCGGCTCAGGTCATGATCTCACATTCGTGAGATCGAGCCCTGCATAGGACTCTGTGCTGACAGTGCAGAGCCTGCTTGGGATTCTTTCTCTGGCTCTCTTTGCCCCTCCTCACCTCTTAAAATAAAATAAAATAAAATAAAATAAAATAAATTTTTAAATGCAATACAGACTTGAAATTCCAGAGGTTTGAGGTTTGTTTTACCATGCCTCCACATTCTGTTTTTCATATAGAGAAAACAATCCTTAAACATCTTGGCAAGTCAACTGATGCTTTTTAACAGCCTCAAACCTTTTAACATTTCAAGCTCCATGTCTGAAGTTTGGCATTTTGACATTTTCTTCTATTTTTTTGTTTGTTTGATTTGTGGACTTTCCCATCACTTGAAAGTACTAAGTTAAACAGAAGGAACTTCAGCCAGTAACAACTCAGGTGACCAGGCATCCCACAGATTGAATGAAACAACAAGACAAAGCTATGACCAGAAAAGCCCATTAAATAACAATGCAGGCCTGTGATGTCTGTTGAAGCATGAGATTGTCTGGTAATTAACTAATTTCCAAAAATATCAGCAGATTGGTAAATTGCTTTTGTTAACCATTAGGGTCCTAAAATAATGATTTGTTATTTTAACCTATCAGTGGCCTTAAATAAACAAATCTTTTTTTTTTTCTCCAAACTGTCTATGGAACTTCTTAACTAGATAGTCCCTACAGACCTGTGTCTCAGAAGACCCAAAAATGAACAAAAACTCATTGGCCTCCCAATCCCTAACACCACTTAGAACCTTCTAGTTATACTGGAAGGGGTTCATCTCTAACCCCTGCCTCCCCTTCATTTCTTTAGATCCAAATGGTGTGTATTATCACAAATCTCTGTCAACTTGCTAATGAACATTGCCAAGATGGCTGATTCCCTTAAAATGACCTTTCATGGGGCACCTGGATGGCTCAGTCTGTTGAGTGTCTGACTCTTGATTTTGTTTGGCTCAGGACATGGTTCATGGTCGGTCATGAGATCCAGCCCTGCGTCAGGCTCCATTTGCCCTGGGTGTGGAGACTGCTTAAGATTCTCTCTGTCCCTCTCCCTCTGCCTGTTTCTCTCTCTCTCTCTCTCTCTCTCTCTCTCTCTCTCTCATTCTCTCTCTCTCTCTTAAAAAAAATGCCCCTTCATATTGTTCAGCTCAGGTCTTTCCTCATGGAAGCACTTAAGTGGCTGATACTCTGCTAGGTGCTTTATCTTGAATACATTAACTCTAATCCTCCAAAACAACAAAATGGTTACCTACTTCAAACCTGAATCTATTCTACATCCAACTTTTCTGGGTTCTTCAGAATAGCTGGCTCAAATCCATTCACCTTTATATTCCAGTAGTCTGCAACCCTCAAGCAGATCTCCACTGACTCATTTATCTAACCATACAAGCAGTATGACATTGGGCAAGTTAACTAACCTCTCTATGCCTCAATTTTCATATCTGTAGAATGGTGTTAATAATGAGTTCCTAATTGTTCAATTGGAAAACCACTGTCTGGCTCAGACAATGTACCATGAAAGTTTTACTTGTTAGAAAACAAATAAAAGTGACAGTTATGGAGCTCTGTGCTGGTTTCATAGGCCAGAGGAAAACTAGTTCAGTTCCTAGAACAAACATTCAATAAATTGAATGAATGAATGAATGAATGAACAAACAACACACAACCTGTCCTTGGGGAGCTCATGCTGTTAGTTCACCGTAGGGTGAGCAAACCAACTCAATCTCCTGTCTTTAGGACACACAGTATATATACTAGCATATACTAACTAGAATTAATGCCTTTCTTCCTCCCCAGCCTACCTAAGTCCTATATATCCCTCATGGCCTAGCTCCAATTCTTCTTCCTTTTTCCACAAGGCTCCCTAACCACCTCAGCCCACAGTGAAATTTCTCTCCACTGAATACATGTTGCTCTTAGATCCTATACCATGGTTTCAGCACTTAAAGGTTTTTGTTTCCTGGGCTTGCAGTAGTGGCTCTCCTCACAGAACTGTCACTTCCAGGGAATAGGTCTTCTATGATGGCTATCTCTTGCATTCTCTAGTTTAGAGTTAGGCATTTTAAAAGTACTCAACAAATATGTGTTGACTGGTCGTTTGATTGATTGATTGATTGATTGGAGGCTTAGTTGAGAGCTCTTAGGTAGAGGCCAAACAAGGTTTAGCATAGCCTTTCAAATTGCTGACTGTTCAGACATTAGCCAGAAATTATGTCTGGTCTTCCAACTTCTGGCCGCAGAAGACATCCCATTAATGGTGTCTTGCCACTTCACACCTTCTGAAAGATTCCGTAACTTCATACAATTAATTTTGTAAATTCAAAATTCTCTTAAGAGAATTTTTGTTTAATAAGAGACACCTGTGGAATGCTTTTGCTCTCCTAAATCACATACACGTCTGGTATTTATATGAGATAAAGGATAAAAATCAATCTCCCTTCCTCTTAGGAAAAAAGTGTGAGTTTTATCATTTTCATTTTGCAAAACAGGAAATTGAGACACAGAGAGGGAAATGACTTGCCTAAGAACACACAACTGAGTAGCAAAGCACAGACTAAACTTCAGGCCTTCTGAATAGGAGCCTGCACCCCTTACCCTGATTTGAGATTTAAAACAAAATGAAACAAAATCCTTCCTTTGACCTTGGCCCCTCAGGGGCATATACAGGTAATGTTACTGGTTTTTGCACAAATTTCCATTTCTCTCATTTCTTTCTCCCTCCTTTCCTCTCCCTCTCTCCCCTGCTCCCGCTCATTTTTCTCTTTTCATTTCTATCTTATTTCTCTATCTCATTTCATTCCCCCACCAGGATCATATTCTTATCCAGTTCTTTTTGTCTTTCTTTTTCTTTCATTCACCTATGGTACTGTAGAAAGAATCTGGGATTGGGGGTCAGACAGAAGTAAATTTTGATGCCAGCTCTTGCACTTACTGTGTGACTTAGAATCTATTACTGAACTTCCCTGAGCTTCAGTCCCCTCATCTCTACAGTGGAGACATCAGTATCTACCTCAAAGAGTTACTGTAAAAAATGAAATGAGAATACATGTAAAACACCTGGAAGCAGCAGTATTTGCCACATAGCAGGTCTGTTACCTCTTGTATCCCACCATGTCTAGGCGCTGACTACCCTTTGGATGTGAGAGGTTCCTGAGATCCTTCCAAACTCCATTACCTGCAGCCAGTGAGGCACATCCACACACGTGGAGTACCCAGGTCCTTGCCCAGTCCACTTTTCAGCCTGTTGTCTTGATACTCCCTGATTGCAACTTTAAATTAACACAGAGCTCCAAACTCTCAGTCAAAGCCCTTCAAAGAACATGAGAGTCAAGATCTAGTTACTCACCCCCGAGGCTCCAAGATGTCATCACTCACCCTCTCCGTCAGATAATATGCCATCAAAAGCTGCCTACCTGCAGAAGTTTCCACAGGAGCTTTTACTGACATCAAACACATGCAAAACAAAATGGAAAACAGCAAGGCAGCTCAACAAAGACAAGGCTTTAGCTTGTCATCTTCTCATAAGCAAAGATGAGGCTGCAGCCATGAGATTCTAACCGCTTTCCAGAATAACTAGTTGAACCAGCTTTACTCCCAGGTCTACCTCACATCACCCCCAACCCCCTTCCCCAAAAGAAAAATCAATTTCTGATGGACCGTGAAAGGCAGTATAGGAGAACCATTCAAAACTTCCCTGCCAGAGGCTCAGGAAGAGAGCTGAGCATACCGCTGGGAATCTGCTGAGTGGCATTCGGGTGGGGGCAAGGAGACACCACAAAGGGTCTGTCCCTCACTGGGCTTAACCCTTGATCTTGTCAAATTAGTCCCACCTCTCGCATTCCTCACAGATGTAACATTAAAAGACTTGAGTGAAAGTTAACAGACCATGCCGCATGCCATCCCTGAGAACATACCAGGAAACAGCCACTTCTGGGAAGATGGGAAGTAGTAGCATGGAGAAAAGCAATGCCCTGTAATAACTGCCTGATGTCAGTCAGGCTTCACACTTCCACAGCCCAGACCAAGCAAGGATCCTGGAGCCCTTAACAGACCTTCAATAAAGCAGAAGCTCACCCCACGGAGAGTCTGAGAAGAAAGAGGAGGGTGCAGAGAAGTGAAGCAGCTTGCCAAGATTACTCTGCAAGTTGATGAAAGAGTATCAGTAATGTGATAAAGGTCCTGTCTTCTACTGAAATAGGATAGAGACACAATATAAGACAATATCCCCCCCCATGTGCAGCTATTAATTTGCTGAGTGTTTTCAAACTTTATCAACCTTTACTCTGTGAGCTTCGCACTGGTAGCATGGCTGAGTCAAGAGGGACAACGTTGGTACAGCAGACTAGAAGGGCCCTCTGTGACCAAAGAAGAAAAAAAAGTTGGGTTTTGGACAGAGGGCTGAGTGGCCAATGAATGAACAAAGAGGCAATGGCACTTGAATAAGCCAGTCCAAAGGGTAGGCCTCGAGCAACTGGTGCTGATGGGTGGGGGCTGGGAAGCAAAGATTGGACATGAAAGAAGAGAGAAGCTTGGATACCAGTAAAATGTGTTTCTATTGCTACTAGGCAGTGCTCACTCTGCGACACAGCATAGCCATAGACTTGCACTGATGGAGGAGAGAGTGGATGTGAAGTCAAAGGGGAGGGGTTAGTCACTTTGAGAAACAAAGTCGTCTTGATCTTTGCAACCTTAGTGCCCAGCCGGGATGGCTATGTGCCCAAGTAAACATGCTAGTGTTATGTGAGGAAGAACGGATCATCCCTTGCAAAACTAATGCCCAAGACAATCTTTCCACTTGGCCTATTTACAATGGATGTGGCAAAGGGGTATAAAGAGACAAATTTCTACCCCATCCCAGTCCTTGGAACACAATCTTTAGGCAGGAAAAAATATCTCAAACTATTCATTAATGACTTAACTGAAGTCTGTTTGAAGGGGATATTTCAGGAGAGAGAGCACCAGGAGACAAAATACTGGCTTCACAGAAATTGAGTGAAAGTGATCTAGGTACCAACATAAGCAATATAAAAGGATCAGTTGTTGGTTACAAGGTAACAGGTAAACCTGGAGTTCAATTTCAGAGACAAATTTGACCATACATACACTGGGGACATACATCTGTTCCCAGCATCAAGAAGATGAGCATGTTCAGGGGGGTGCCTGTGTGGTACAGTTGATTAAGCATCCAACTCTTGATTTCAGCTCAGGTAATGATCTGATGGTTCATGAGATCGAGCCCCACGCTGGGCTCTGTGCTGACAACATGAAGCCTGCTTGGGATTCTCTCTCTCTCTCTCTTTCTGCCCTTCCTCCGCTTGTGTACTTGCACTCTCTCAAAATAAATAAATAAATAAATAAACAAAAAAACAAACAAACAAACAAATAAATAAATAAATAAATAAATAAAAGAATATGAACATGTTGGGCACCGGTAGTAGTAGAAACCCCAAACCCACCCAGATCTCTGTAACAGAGATTCTAGAGCACTTGTCCCTAACTTATGAATAAACTGTTTTCTCAAGAATACTTTTTGAAAATAAACAGCTTGGAGCTTTGGATGGTTTCCTGTAGACAGAATATTATAAATGGTCCGTAGGTTCTATAATTTCTTCAGTTACACTATGGATTAAGTAGGCCTCCCCAGAACTGTTGTGAACCTAGGCACTATCAATAACACTGTGTCAGAAAGACATGTTTCCTACTCTTCAATGGTGCCTCCTCCAGGTTTCTCATCCTTCAATAATAATGAGGATTAAGCTCCATCCAATACACTCCCTGATCAGGGCTTTAGTAGCAAGAAAAAATATTTGCCCAACTCAGGTGGCAAACTGGTAGATGTGAAGGGTATGAGGAGATAAGGCCATGGGTGCAAGGCCTCCAGCAGAAGTGACCCTTATGGGTATTCAAGGTATAGACAGAAGACCTCAGAACCCAGGGATGACAGCAACAGCAGGAGCTTTTGCAGTCTGGGCCAGTGGCAATATGCAGGGAGATAAATATCTGACAGGGGTTTGGGATGGGAACTGCTGTGTCTAAAATCCTATATAGGGGCTCTGCAACTTGGAGACTGTATGTCACATATGGTCAGCATCTTCAATCTTGGAGACACCTGTTTTTCTTAGAAAGGGAACATTCCGTTCAGAGAGGCTACTCTTACAAATTCCAAGCCAAAAGTTGATAATAAAATAAAATAAAGTAAAATAAAATAAAATAAAATAAAATAAAATAAAATAAAATAAAATAAATCTGACATTCTGAAGCTCTGGTTTTGACCCTATTCATTAAATGCTGCTTCCTTCTTCTAATATACACCTTCCTTCTCTGTGCCTTTTTGTATAAACATATATGCTCATTGAGGTCAGGGCTTATATCTTCTCTCTCATCTCCCTTAGAACACTTTTCTTAACACTAGCCTGAGCTAGGCATGGGGCTGGAGCAATTCTAACTAAACAATAAGAGATGAAATGTGTTCCTCCCAAATCTATTATGTGGCTATCTCAGATGCCTATGTAGACACCTTGGGCAGGTATGGCTTCACAGCAGCACATGGACTTCCAATAAAAGGTCTTGCTTGACATCGGGCTTTTGTAGGCAAGGACACCAGAAAGAGCCAGAGTGGTCTTCAGCTGTATTTTTTTTTAAGAATCATCCTTCTGGTCAGATTCTCCTCAGCTATTGTATTTGGCTGCAGGGTCCATAATTCAAGAGAAACATGGACAGGCTACATCCAGAGTAGGAGGAGGAAGCAGGAGAGAAGGCTGGATCTCAGATGCCATAAGGAATAGCTGAAGTTGCTGGGGTTCTTTAGCCTAGAAAAGTGAGACAAGGAGACATGGTCTGTGTCTTTGCACCTCCTAAAGACTGTCCTGAGACAAAGAGAAAGCATTCTTGTTTTGTGTGGTCCCAGAAGGTAGGGCTAGGACCCGTGGATGGAAGCTAGAGGGATAATGACTGCAGCTCAATATATGAAAAAGTTGTCTATGGTCAAAACTTTCCAACCAGGAAATGGATTGGCTAAGAAGGCAGTGAACTCCCAGCATAAGCACAGGAGAACAAGCTTAGAGCTACTACATAGAAGGCTAATACGGGGCGCCTGGGTGGCTCAGTCGGTTAAGCGTCCGACTTCAGCTCAGGTCATGATCTCACGGTTCATGAGTTCAAGCCCTGCATCGGGCTCTGTGCTGACAGCTCGGAGCCTGGAGCCTGCTTTCAATTCTGCCTCCATCTCTCTCTGCCCCTTCCCCACTCAAGCTCTGTCTCTCTCAAATATAAATAAAATGTTTAAAAAATTAAAAACAAATAATAAAATACACAGAAGACTAATGGACTGGTTAAGATTAAGACCAGGTGACTTCCAAAAGGCCCTCTTGGCTCTGAGAGTCTGTGATGATTCTAGGCCTCCTCCAACAACAGCATTCGGTTAGCAGCCCTGAGTCAAGTCTGTCCTTTGGTGCTTGATGGGGGTGGGGTAGTGATGAACTCTCCTCAGACGGGTCAGCATCCTTTTGCCCTCCTGGTTCTGAAGAAGCTTAACTATAAAAACTGTGGTGTTCTCTCCAGATAATCGCTCCATAAACACCAATGTCAAGCCTGAGTCTCTTTCCTCTTTAAAAAAAAAATCCTGGGAGAGGGTTGGGAAAAGCAAGAGGGGAAATCATTTTAATTTTTTTTTTTTAAAAGGGACAATGCTCAAGTGTCTTCCAGATGGAATTGAATTATTTTCTTTGTCTGAGGTTTTGGAGGGGGAAAATCCTCTAACAGGCTTGACCTGTTTCACTTTAAGAAGCACATGTATGGATCTCAATAGGGTACCAGGTGTATTATGACAGCCTAGCAGGCCCCAAAATAGTGTGTACTCAAAGCTCAGCCAAGGATTTCCAGACATACCACCCATTCCCCACTCTTTCTGCCCTACCTCCATCCAACCTTCTTTGTATCTCTCTGGATGGATTCCCATTCCATGTGTCTAAATGCCTTCTACTTTCTGGGAGAGGGTAGCAGTTGGGGAACTGAGGCCCTAGATGTGTTTGCTGATTCTAGAGGCAGATGAGGAGGGTATTCATGTAAGTACCCAGACTGGACTAAGCTCCCAAGAAGCACACCCCTTGAAGGTCCCTCTGTGAATGCCAAGCCTTGGTCTGGGGTGGGCCCAGGAAGGTTTCACTGTAACTAATGGTTCTCATAGAACACTATCTTTGCAGCCAGCAAGAACTCAAACTCACAGCCAAATTTACTGCCAGTCACACGAAAGCCTCCATTTTACTTTACCCACGTCCTCTTGAAATCTCAACCACCTCTTTGTGTGCTTCTCCTAGTAATAAGGTCACAGTGGGGATGGGTGAGGGGGAGTTAAAAACAACTTAAAGAGCATGCTCTGCCATCTTTCTAGGCTAAAGACAGCAAACAGTATTAGAGTTTTCCCAATTCATTCTCACATCATCTTTGATAATAAAGATATCTGCCTACTCTCATTTAGCAAATAGACATCTGGGTATACAGAGGGTAAAATGATATAGCAATAGCAATACCCATTAAGTGGAGGAAGTGAAGTTTCCTTCTCCTCCAGGCTACTCCCCCATCCCACCCTACCTTGTTCCACAGTGATAACTAGCCCCCGCTTGCTTCACCATGCCAGATGGAGACTGCCACCAAAAATGGGCCAGGAACATGGCAAATATGTAGGAGGAGTCTGTCTTCTCCTCCCCAAATTTCCTCCTTCTCCTGCATCCCCACTGGTCTCCACTCCTTTTCTTCACCTTTCACTCACCTCAGGGCACATTTGCAAGAACTCAGAATCAGTATAGGAACCTCAAGTTACAGCTCAGTAACTCTCTCTCTCTCTCTCTCTATCTCTGTCCGTCTGTCCATCTGTCTATCTGTCTGTCTGTCTGTCTCTCTCCTACACACACACGCATACACACCCCACAGGAGGATACAATTGAATTTCTGAGGCCTCTGAGAGGTCCTGTTTGATGCAGAATTACTGCTGCCAGAACCTTGGAAGGGTCACCCATCCCCAAAGAAGATCTTTTCCAGTGCAGGGAGCCAACTTCATGGATGGCTGTTTATACTGTAGATGGGACCCCAAATAGCAAAACAGATAAATATGATTAGAAGAGAATTTCCACTTTATCCAAACAGGCCTCCTGGGCCAAGGAGGTAGTAGAAGATGCTAACCAAAGGAATTAATAACACCAAGGTCATGGGCCTAAGGCCCTTGTGGGTTATGTTTCTTTGGAAACATCACAATGTATGGTGAAGTCATAAACCATCCCTTAACACTTGGGATAATCAATAAAACGTGTTTTGTTTTGTTTTGTTTTTAACATTTCTTCTTTTTTTCTCACTTGATTGTCAGAAGACTACACCAATCTCCTAAAACTTGGGCAGTTGAATTCCCATATTCAAGAAAATCACAACAGTCAGTAGGAATTGACCATTTTCCAACCTGATCATGACAAATATGAGATAGACTTTCACACTCAGTGTGATCTTTTCCCACTAATCACCCTTTCTCAAATCCCACCACTCCCTAGATGTCTCCACAAGCTATCTCCAAGCATGTACACCACACCAGATCCATTTTTTTCCCCATGACATAAAAGGAGGTTCTCCAGCATTTCTCATCATGGGTCTTGGACCTTACCCCTCTCTCTGCCTGACCTGAAATGATCACAGTGATTTGGAGGCACTAAAACCATCCTCTCCTACTTCCTGAGCCCAGACTTCAGCAGGGAGTGTCTGCAATCTGGTCCTCACCTACTATGGAGCCACAGGCTGGCACAGAAAGAGTCACTGGGGAAGCTGTCAAGACTAGGTACGTCCCTGAATGGTACTGCCCCATGCCCCTTCACAAACTGCTATACTACCAGAAGAAACAAGAAACTCTCCAAGTAGTAGAAAATATGATAGACTTAGAGCCTACCACTGACTCACTGTATGGCAGACCTAGGCAAGCCATTCAGTGAATCACAGCCTCAGTTTTTCCATCAGTTTCTCCACAACCTTCCCTTGACTGCCTCAGGGGGTGGCGGGAAGAGGCTAATGAAACAAGGGATATCGAAACACAGTATAAACAGTAACACTGTATGCAAATGGAACAAAGCCTCTTCTTCAGTCCACAACCCTTGAGAAAAGGGCCAAAGCTAGCAGAAAGGGTTGCCTACCAGATTGTCATAGTCTTATTTAAAGACCCCCCCCCCAACTTGAACTTTGTTATAGACATGCGGACACCTAAGCCCAGCGTGGCGGGGGGGGGGGGGGGGGGGCGGGGAAGTGATGAACTCAGGACCCCAAAGCAAATAAGCAGGAGAATAAGGATTAGAACCCAAGTTTTCAATCTGCCAATACAATTCTTTCTACTACCTTCCCTCTCATCCACACCAGTGTGTGCAGGCTTAGGCTACTTTCGAGAAGAAAGCTGTATTGTTCTGAAGCATAAGGGGAAACAAAAATAAGTTAGAAAAATGAAAAGGGGACTAATGAACTATGCCACAGAGTGTCTTGGTAAGAAAAAAAAATACCATTGAACTTAAATACCATACTTTTACTGTAAGGTGCCAGGCTATGTGGGAGGGATGGGAGAAATGATTCTACCCCCTGCATACCCAAATGTGTGTAATAATGAGCTTTCATATAATAGGGGTCAACTGTACATTCAGTGGAAAGGGAATCATTAAAAGGCACCCTGCCTCTCAACACACGAGTCACTTCCTCAACCGCTTGGCCAAGGAAACCCTCATCTACCCTCAAATAATCCCCCAGCCAGACCACAAATTGCTGGCTGCCCCATACTTAGTAACACCCCCTGCTATGCTCAGCACTGGCACAGAAAACAATCCAGGGAGGGCCACAGCAATAAGCACTCTCTGGGGCACTTCTCAGGATGGGTCAGCCCTGGGCAGAGGTGAAAACATGATCTCTCCAAGATAGGCTGTTTAGGCAGACTGTGGATATTCTGTGGGTGGTATAAGGAGAAAAAGAAAGGGAGGAACTGCCAGACCCTGGAGGGCTGTATAGCCAATTCGGACCTTGGTGGAAAAGGGGAAGACAGGAGTCTGATTAGAAGAAATTCCTGAAGGTCAGGATTCCCCTCCCCAAAATGGTTGTTTGAGAGTGTTGTTTCATTTTGTTTTGTTGTTTTTTTTTTTTTTCAAAGAAAGCTTATTACTCCCTCAGAAAATATTGGAGGGAGAGTACCTTAAGAGGGGGAGGTGCAGTCGGTGACAAAGGCATCTCAGGCTGGTTAGAAATAACATGGCTAGTATGGGGAAGAGAGAGCTGGGTGACGATATGGGCCCCAAGGCCTGAAGGACCTCTACACTACAAGCTGACCAGCAGGTCCAATGCGAGGGGAAAAGCAGCACTGGTTCCTGGGGAGGGGGGGGGGGCGTGGCAGAACACTAGCCACCCCTTGCTGAGACGTGACCTCCCCTTACAAAGCCAAAACTTAGTGACATTTGTGCCCTGCTGAGAAGCCACACCTTTCTATCTCCAGCCCAAACCCACACCCACAACCCCAACTGCAATCTGCGTGGGCTGGCAGGGGAAGAGTTTCTCAAGATGCGAACGTTTACGAGAAACAAAACAACAACAAAAAAAATGGGATAAAGTTCGTGAAGTCCGTTCACTTGGCAATCTGGGGCCACAAGGTGAGTGGCCCCACAAATCTCTCTTCCCAGGAACGGTCCCCGCAGCCCCCACACTCCCTCACCCCTGCTGACGATGGCTTGTCTGTGGAGTTCTGGAGCACTCAGGAGAGCCCCTCTCCCCTGCCCTTGGCTGCAACTTGGCTTCCAGCGGATCATAGCCTCCTAAAAAACAAACAAACCCTGGCGGCGGCGGCGGCGGCAGCTCCAGCACAGCTGCGCTCCATGGCGCAAAAGTTTCCTCCACACTTCTCAACGTGCAGGAAGTCTCGCCGGCGCTGGGGCAGGACTCCGGAGGGAGGGAAAGGCTGGGCCGAAGCCGCAGGAGCAACGCCTCGCCAGCTGAATGGATGTGCGCGCCTCCGGCCGTGGGAAGTGAGTCCGACGAAAGCCACCAATGCCCCATCTCCGTTCCCACACCAGACCCTTGACCTGCAACCTGCCCTGGTGGGACGACCCCGCTTCCGAGAGAGCTGCCAAGCGGCGCTGCCTGTCCCGCAGGGGCGCGGGAACTTCCAAGGAGAAACCTCCAACAGCCACCACTTCCTCCAGCTCAAACTGAGGGGAGCAGCCGCCCCGACGTGGGGGAGCAAAAACTGTCCCCAGAGCCTCCCGAGTGTGCGCGCACGGGGCTCTCGCCCCAGGGCCAGGCGTGCTCCCGTCTAGTGCTCCAGCCACCCGTCAAGGGTGTCTGACTGGCCTTGGTGGCAAGACTCCTGCGGGCAGCTAAATGCTCCACAGGAGGGCTTTCACGCCCAGCTCCGACCAAGTTTCAGAGTTGGTCTGAGGGCCGCGTCCCACGGCAGCCTGCGCACCCGCTTGCCCATTCAAAGTTGGGCACTGCTGGGACACAGGCGCCAGGTCTTACCTTAGACACTGTGAGCGGTTCGCAGTGTTCCAGACCCCCCTTCAGGGTGAAGCCCCAGGGCGCCCCCCCTTGCAGCTGCACGGGGACGTACTGGAAGGACCCAGGCCGGCTCTCCATCCTCCGCTCTTCTCAGGCGACGCAGAGCTCCTTTTCCTCGGGGGCTACGTTGCCTCCGCCCCCAGCAGCTCCGCCACCATCACCCTCCAGTGCTACGCCACCCCGCACCGCCCTGCTCCGCCTACTCTCCCGGCCCGAGAAGCTCGGGCAGCGGGCGAGCCTAGCTCGAGGAGGAAATGACACAGAGCTGGAGAAAGGGGGAGGGGGGAAGGAGAAGGGGAAAAAAAAAGAAAAGAAAAGAAAGAAGGAGAGGCGGAGGGATAGCGCGTAATGGACAAGAAAACGGAGCAATGGGGAGGGGCAGTCTGTGGGACCTCGCCTATAGGATCGCTGGGGAGCGGGAGCCAGGCGAGGCCTTACATCAATTGTTACATTGTTTCATTCAAGCTCCCCCCCCCCTTTGGTCCTCCTCCTTATGGCCGGGTTCCCCGCCCCTCGGGCCAGCCAAAGCTAGAGGAGGTGAAAGTCGTTAGTGTGGATAGCCCGTGTGGCCCAGTGGGCTGAAACTCTGGCTTCCCGATTAGTGCGTTCATGTTTCTCTGACTGCCTTTTTCTTCTGAGGGTCCCCAAACCGGGTCCTGGGAGGGTTACAAGGCTGCTCATTTGTGGACCTTGCCTAGAGGGATGGAAAGTAAAGCAAGCAGGCCAGCGAACACAGTGGGACTGTGTGTGTAGGCTGCTGTGTGTGTATGCACTAGGTGTGTGGGGTCATTTTGAAACATTGCCCCGGAGCATAGTTTAAATAAAGAAGCACTTTGAGGATGCCCCCTGCCCGGGCTTAGCCGCACCCTGGCTCAGCGCTGGCGTCTATGGGTAGCACTGTGCTTGTGTGTGTTGCAGTCATCTGGAGTTCCTGGCACGGCCATGCACTTGCTCCCACTGAGATGACCAAGCCAGGAATCACTAAACTGCTAGCAGACTAGTACTATTGTTTCCACTCCTAAACAAACCTACAGGAAAGAGCATCCGTTGATAAGCTGCCCAATTAACAATGTGCCTTTTGGAAGAATCAGCTTTTAGACAGGGTCCAGAATATTTCTGCTCATCTATCCATACTTGAGGCTGTAGTTTCTAAGCTGGGCTTTTAGAACAGACCAAACACACACACACACACACACACACACGCACACACACACACACAAGCAAACGCCCAGTAATAGTCTCAAAAAGCGAATCTGTTATTAAATATTATGCTGATTTTATAGTCTTGACCTAGACAAGTTGCCTACCCTCTCTGAGGTATTCACTCTAGAGCCACATGCAGGCAGTGAGTTTTTAAAGGACCTCACACTAGGAGGGAAAGTTTTAACAAGTCAGTTGTGACTCAAGGGGACCTTCCCACTCCCTCTTGCCTGTTCAGTCTCTTGCCCTCTTCCTGTGCAAGTTGTTCCAAATCTCCAAGAAACACACTGTGGCACCCAGCCTTCCACAGTCAGCTTTATGCAGACAAGGTTTCCACTCTCTACTTCCATTCCCTCACTTGTCACTGACTCTCCCCCATGCCTGCTGTGTAGCCCAACAGGCCACTGAAATTTCTCTCACAGGCCCCCCTCCTTCCCCCCAATCCTTTCTTCTGAGCCTTCTAAACTCCTGCATTATATGATGCTGACCAGACTTTTCTTTAATAAAACTGCAATTTCGGTGTTGATAGCCTTCCTTTTCATTTTTTTTTATTTTTTTAACTTCATTTTTTATTTTTTAAAATTTATATCCAAATTAGCAAATAGTGAAGCAATGATTTCAGGAGTAGATTCCTTAATTCCCCTTACCAATTTAGCCCATCCCCCCTCCCACAACCCCTCCAGCAACCCTCAGTTTGCTTTCTATATTTATGAGTCTCTTCTGTTTTGTCCCCATCCCTGTTTTTATATTATTTTTGTTTCCCTTCCCTTATGTTCATCTGTTTTGTCTCTTAAAGTCCTCATATAAGTGAAGTCATATGATTTTTGTCTTTCTCTGACAGACTAATTTCACTTAGCATAATATCCTCCTGTTCCATCCACGTAGTTGCAAATGGAAAGATTTCATTCTTTTTGATTGCCAAGTAATACTCCATTGTGTGTGTGTGTGTGTGTGTGTGTGTGTGTGTGTGTGTGTATACCACATCTTCTTTATCCATTCATCGAGGAACATTTGGGCTCTTTCCATACTTTGGCTATTGTTGATAGTGCTGCTATAAACATGGGGGTGCATGTGTCCCTTCAAAACAGCACACCTGTATCCCTTGGATAAATGCCTAGTAGTGCAATTGCTGGGTCTAGGGTAGTTCTATTTTTGGTTTTTTGAGGAACCTCCATACTGTTTTCCAAAGTGGCTGAACCAGCTTGAATTCCCACCAACAATGCAAAAGAGATCCTCTTTCTCCGCATCCTCACCAACATCTGTTGTTGCCTGAGTTGTTAATGTTAGCCATTATGACAGGTGTAAGGTGGTATCTCATTGTGGTTTTGATTTGTATTTCCCTGATGATGAGTGATGTTGAGCATTTTTTCATATGTCGGTTGGCCATCTGGATGTTTTCCTTGGAGAAGTGTCTATTCATGTCTTTCACCCATTTCTTCACTGGATTATTTGTTTTTTGGGTTTTGAGTTTGATAAGTTCTTTATAGATTTTGGATACTAACCCTTTATCTGACATGTCATTTGCAAATATCTTCTCCCATTCTGTCGGTTGCCTTTTAGTTTTGCTGATTGTTTCCTTCCCTGTGCAGAAGCTTTTTATTTTGGTGAGGTCCCAGTAGTTCATTTTTGCTTTTGTTTCCCTTGCCTCCAGAGACGTGTTGAGTAAGAAGTTGCTGTGGCCAAGATCAAAGAGGTTTTTGCCTGTTTTCTCCTCGAGGATTTTGATGGCTTCCTGTCTTACATTGAGGTCTTTCATCCATTTTGAGTTTATTTTTGGGTATGGTGTAAGAAAGTGGTCCAGGTTCATTCTTCTGCATGTCGCTGTCCAGTTTTCCCAGCACCACTTGCTGAAGAGACTGTCTTTATTCCATTGGATATTGTTTCCTGCTTTGTCAAAGATTAGTTGGCCATATGTTTGTGGGTCCATTTCTTGGTTCTCTATTCTGTTCCATTGATCTGAGTGTCTGTTCTTGTGCCAGTACCATACTGTCTTGATGATTACAGCTTTGTAGTATAGCTTGAAGTCTGGGATTGTGATGCCTCCTGCTTTGGTTTTCTTTTTCATGATTGCTTTGGCTATTGGGGGTCTTTTCTGGTTCCACACAAATTTTAGGATTATTTGTTCTAGCTCTGTGAAGAATGCTGGTGTTACTTTGATGGGGATTGCATTGAATATGTAGATTGCTTTGGGTAGTATTGACAGTTTAACAATATTTGTTCTTCCTATCCAGGAGCATGGAATCTCTTCTCTAATTTTTTTGTGTGTGTCTTCTTCAATTTCTTTCATAAGCTTTCTATAGTTTTCGGTGTATAGATTTTTCACCTCTTGGGTTATATTTATTCCTAGGTATTTTATGGTTTTTGGTGCAGCTGTAAATGGGATCGATTCCTTGATTTCTCTTTCTGTCGCTTCATTGTTGGTGTATAGGAATGCAACCCATTTCTGTGCATTGATTTTATATCCTGAAACTTTGCTGAATTCATGAATCAGTTCTAGCAGTTTTTTGGTGGAATTTTTTGGGTTTTCCATATAGAGTATCATGTCATCTGCGAAGAGTGAAAGTTTGACCTCCTCCTGGCTGATTTGTATGCCTTTTATTTCTTTGTGTTGTCTGTTTGCAGATGCTAAGACTTCCAATACTATGTTGAATGACAGTGATAGCCTTCCTTTTTAAAGTCTTTAGAGATGATTCACGTAGGAAACCACCTTCAATCTTTTAGACTTCTAGACCCACAGGAACCATTTTGATCATGTTCATTGGTTTGCATTTCCCCTCCTAGAAAGTAGAAAGTTTGAGAAAAATGGCATCTCTATATCTTGATTCTTAATTGTGTGTCAACCTATGACATGCATTTGCTTGGTCTCACCTTTAAACTGAACTTTTCTCTTTGCAGGATAAGACTCCTATCTTCATGGTTGTTCCTTGCTAGAACTCAGCATGTTTCAGTCTCAGCACATTGAAATCTGTAAAGTTCAGTTCACAGAATGTGTAGTCATCACTCAAAGTCTACTAGAATTATGTGTCTAGACTAGAGGAAGAAGTTTGGAAATAGGAGACACACATGTGATCCTTGGCCTTGGCACTAATTAGATCAGTGACCTTGGGAAAATCACTGAACTGTTATTAGTCTCATTTTCTTCATCTTTAAACTTCAGCTAGTAAAAACCCTGACCTACATAACCTCCCAGGCCTGTTGAAGACTAAAATGAAATAATACATATGAAAACACTTTGGTAAGTAAAGAGTAAAAATCCTCATAACATGATTATGAAAAAAAATGTTGAGCTAGACTTTAACCAATCTATTTTTATACCAAGACTTATTACACACTATGTCCTCCTGCACTCTTTAGTTTATCCTTTTTATCATTACAACAGAAGAGCCTAAATTACCTTGTCCCTGATGCAAAGAACACATAAGTAGACATTTTGAACATCAGATGGCTGGATAATGTTGCCTTCTTTACCGGTAAAAATCACTGCTAGTAGCAGGGATCTTATTCTTCCTTCCAGTTAGTGGGAGCATGATTATGTAGTGGAAAGGGTATTGGGTAGAACTTGAGATGCCTGGATTCTCAGCTTGTTCTACTGTTAAATTGCCATGTGATGTTAAAAAAAGATCACACCCCCTCTCTGTAAACTGAAGGGTTCGAGCTACTTGATTTCTTAAGTTTCTCTACAGTTTGCAAGTTATGTTAACTACTTCCTGGCAGGTGGCTAAAAAGAGCGTGTGTGGGGGCACCTGGGTGGCTCAGTGGGTTAAGTCTCCAGCTCTTGATTCCGGCTCAGGTCATATCCCAGGGTTGTGGGATCAATCCCTGTGTAGGCTTCCTTGTTCAGTGAGGAGACTGCTTAGGATTCTCTCTCTCTCTCTCTCTCTCTCTCTCTCTCTCTCTCCCCTCCCCTGCTCCCCTCCCCTGCTCATGCATGAGTGCGTGCTCTCTCTCACTCTCTCTCTCTCTCAAAAAATAGAGCATATGTGAAAACAAAGGCTTGATGGATGGAGATGAACCAAGTGAAAATAATACAATGGAGAAAAATCCAAGGATGTATTTCTCTGTGTGGGTGTGCACACGTTGTGTGGCTAAGGGACAGATAATGAATGCACTCTAAAGTATGTTACATTGCCTGTGAGAGTAAAGGTGGAAAGTCCAGTAAGCAGGTAAAAATAGGAAACTGCATATCAAGAGAAGGGTGGTGGTTGATAATACACATTTGGATTATAGTTGAAGCCTTTGGAGTGGATAATCTCACCCAGGGGTACCACAATGATAAGAAAAGGGGGTTTTAGATGGAATCTTGGATTATGCTAATATTTAAAAGTCAAGAAGGATCACAAAGGATCTAAAAAGGAGCAGACAGAGGAGGTGGACAAAGGCCAATCTGCAGAAACAGGGAGAGAAATTAAAAACAGGCTGTTTATTTCCACCTCATTGAAAAAATCCTCACGAGTCTTTTCTTCATTGAAAATCTATTGACCAGTTTATCTTTTTGGAAGGAAGAAGACTAAAATACCAGTCGTTCCCTGAACTTTTTTTTTTAACTTCCTTAGCTCTACTTTTGTAAACTCAAATTTGAGTACAATTTTCCTCAGAGCCGTGCCTCTAGAACCTTTCTGAATTAAGGACTCTTTTGAGGTTCTAGTGAAATCTATGCATTCCCCCCTAGAGAGCTATACATCATCATGCAATGTTATATTCAATTTGGGCTGAGGGTTATAGACCATAGCTTCAGAATCCTTGCTCTAATAAAATATAAGATTTTTTTTATTGTGGTAAAAAACACATAACATGAAATCTACCCTGTTAACAAACTTTTAAGTCTACATTATGGTATTGTTAACTATTTGCACTATGTTGTACAATGTACTGTGTGAATCTCCAGAACATTTTCATTTTGCATGACTGAAACTTTATACTTATTGAACAGCAACACCTGTTGAACAGCAACACCTCTCCCCAGCCCCTAGCAATCACCATTCTACTTTCTACTTCTATGAATTTGACTACTTTCGATACCTCATATAAGTGGAATCATGCAGTATTTGTCTTTTGTGACTAGCTTATTTCACTTGGCCCAATGTTCTCAAAGTTCATCCATGTTGTAGCTTATGACAATATTTCCTTTCCTTTTTAAGGCTAAATAATATTCAATTTCCACTGTCTGTATATACCACACTTTGTTTAGCAATTTATCTTTCAGTGGGCATTTAGGTTGTTTCCACCTCTAGGCTGTTGTGAATAATGATTCAGTGACCATGGGAGTGCAAATATCTCTTCAAGATCCTGATTTAAATTCTTTTGGATAAATACCCAGATGTGGAATTGCTGGCTCATATGGTAATTCTACTATTAATTTTTCCAAGAAACTCCATACTGTTTTTCATAGTGCCTATCCCATTTTTTACTTTCCCACCAATAGTGCACAAAGATTACAATTTCTCAGCTTCCTCACCCACACTTGTTGATATAGATTTCCTTTCTTTAATAGTTATCATCCTAACAGGTATGATGTGATATGTATTGCATTTCCCTGATGATTAGTGATGTCGAACATCTTTTCATATACCTGTTGGATATTTATATGTGTTCTTTGGATGAATGTCTATTCAAGTCCTTTGCCTATCTTTTAATCAAGATTTTTTGGGGGGGAGTTGTTTTTTGTTTTTTGTTTTTTTTCCTATGAAGTTGTAGAAGTTCCTTATATATTTTGGATATTAAGCCCTTAGGAGATATACAGTTTGCAAGTATTTTCTCTTATTATGTAGGTTGCCTATCATTTTGTTATTTTTGTTTGTTTTTCTGTGCAGAAGCTTTTTAGTTTGATGTAGTCCCAATTGTTTACTTTTGCTTTTCTTGCCTATGTCTTTGGTGTCATGTCCAAGAAATCATTGCCAAGACCAATGTCATGAAGATTTTCCCCTATGTTTTCTACTAGGAATTTTATGGTTTCAAGTCTTACATTTAAGTCTTTCATCCATTTTGAGTTCACTTTTGTGGGTGGTGTAAGATAGGGGTCCAGTTTCATTATTTTTGCATGTAGAGGTCCAATTTTCCCAAGAGCACTTATTAAAGGGACTATCTTTTCCCTATTGTGTATTCTTGGTGCCATTTTTAAAGATAAGCTGACCACATATGCTTGGGTTTAACTTCTTGGATTTCTATTCTATTCCATTTATGTATGTGTCTGTTTTTATGCCAGTATTATACTGTTTTGATTACTATTGCTTTGTAATATAGTTTGAAATTAGGAAGTGTAATGCCTCCAGCTTTCTACTTTTTTCTCAGGAATGCTTTGGCTATTCAAGGTCTTTTGTAGTCCCATATAAATTTTAGGATTGTTTTTTCTCTTTCAGTGAAAAATGCCATTGGAATTTTGATAGAGATTGCATTAAATCTATAGATCACTTTGCGTTATATGGAAGTAACATGTGTTCATTTAAAGACTTACATATTTATGGAAACAGTGTTTCAAGAGAAAATTTAACAATATTCATTCAGGTGTGCTTAAGTTGCCCTAGATTGAGGGAACAATTGCTAAGTGCTAGGCATTCTGCAAAGCACTTTCCATTCATTATTGGCAATGATTACAATGACCCTGCAAAATGGGTATTTTTAACTGTTTTCCAAGTGAGAAGTGAGTGACTTTTCAACTGAGGCAAGAAATGGTAAAACCAGGATTACAAGGCAAGGAGGCTGGGAAGCATCCTGTGATAACTGTATTAATCGTGTCTCTGTCATATTTTTCCCTTTTCCAAGGAAGGGGGCAAGTGATTGGAGTCCTCCATTCTGTTCTCTTCATATTTCTACTTCGGAGTACTTCTGCTAGAATAACTCATTTGACCTCTTTCTCCACCCCTGGGGGAATTAGTAATTCTGTCTGGCTAAGTGAGAAGAGTGTTAGGAAGCCTATTATTACTGCCTTTATATTCTCTGTTGACCTATCCAACTTTTAACAGTAATAAACAGATATTTTTCATCTCTGCCTGTTTCCTGTGTTTCTCAGTTGGTTCCGAACTTGAGAGTAAACAAGATAGGTGCTATTTCTACATAGTTTGTGTGTCCTTATATATTCCATATTGTGACCTGAATGTCTATATGGGCCTATTTCTTAACACAGTGCTGATTGACTAGGCATCTCCCTGTGTCTCCAAAGAAGACATCTAGATGGATGACAGACACATGAAAAGATGCTCAACATCACTCATCATCAGGGAAATGCAAATCAAATCCACAATGAGATATGACTTCACACGTTCAGAATGACTAAAATAAAAACCTCAAGTAACAGCAAGTGTTGGCGAGGATGTGGAGAAAAAGGAACCCTCAAACACTGTTGGTGAGAATGCAAATTGGTGAAGCCACTATGGAAAACAGTATGGAGGTTCCTCAAAATTTAAAAATATAACTACCATATGATCCATTAATTCCACTACTGGGTAATTACCCCCCAAATAAAAAAACATTAATTCAGAAAGATATATGCACTCCTGTGTTTACTGCAGCATTATTTACAATAGCCAAATTATGGAAGCAGCCCAAATATCGATTGATATATGATGGATAAAGATGATGAGATACACACACACACACACACACACACACACACAGACACACACACACAGACACACACACACAGGAATATTACTCAGCCATAAAAAATGAAATCTTGCCATTTGCAACAACATGAATGGATCTTGAGAGTATAATGCTAAGTGAAATAAGGCAGTCAGAGAATGACAAATACCATATGATTTCACTTATATATGAAGTTTAAGGGGAAAAACCCTAATGAACAAGGAAAAAAAAAATAGAAAAAACCCCAAACAGACTCTTTCTTAATTACAGATAACAAACTGGTGGTTACCAGAGGAGAGGTGGATAGAGGGATGGGTAAAATAGGTGAAGGGGATTGGGAGTTCACTTATGATAAGCACTGATTAATATATGAAAGTATTGAATCACTATATTGTGCACCTGAAACTAATATCACACTGTATGTTAACTAACTGGAATTAAGAAAAATAAAATAAAACAGGATGGGATTTTTTTTAAAAAAAGAAAGTATGGGAGCACCTGGGTGGCTCAGTTAGTTGAGTATCTGACTTCAGCTCAGGTTATGATCTCATGGTTTGTGAGTTCAAGCCCCACATCAGGCTCTGCTGTCAGTGCAGAGCCAGCTTCAGATCCTTTGTCCCCCTCTCTTTCTGCCCCTGCCCCACTCAAGTGCTCTCTCTCTCTCTCTCTCTCAAAAATAAATAAATGTTGAAAACAAGAGAGAATATAAAAGAGAAAAAATAAAGTGTGTGTGGGTATTAGGCCCAAGCTCCATATGATCCTTAAGGGAGTTTGATCTGAGTGTATGCAGGAAAGAGAGAAAGAATCAAGAACACTCCTTGAATTTGGCTTTGAGGCCATCTTCCCATAGTTACCACAAGTGATTGTTGTCCTTCTCCCATAGAAGCAGGCTTTACCTAGAAAGGCTGCTTAGTCCCATTTCTTTACCTTTTCTTCCATTCTGGAGTCAGAGACTTCCCTCTTTCTGTGTGTGTGCTAACAGTCACCATTTAAGAAACCATTTCTATTCTAGCTCCAAGATAGTTTACAGATTGTTTCCTGACTAGGGGGGTTCTCACTTGTCATAGACAAATGATCAGATTAGAGAAATCTAACCTGCGTTTTGTAATTGTTATCTAGTGCTGTATGGCACATACTCAGTGAATTTTTATCAAGTTCTCTTCTTTATTTCATCAGAACCTTGGGAAAAAAATAAGGTAAGAGAATTGATGTCACCATTTTATAGGTGAAACCAAAGGCAAAATAGATTCATTGCTTTACTAATCATCCATCCATGCTTCCCTGGAAAATCAAATGTTGGTGGGTCCATAATATTCCTGGACCAGTTAACTCATAGGCAAATAGGGACCCAGAGCATTTTTTTAATGAAATGGATTTTGTTATAAATATATCAAAAGTTCTCTTATCAATTAGATATGCTGGACTATTCCTCTTGGACTTCTACAGCCCCTCTTCCTTTATTCCCGATTTACCCTCACCCTGCCCAACAATTACCCTGGCTCTTCTGAATATTTCTCACAGAGGAGAGATCTGGGGCAATGATAATTATCAGTAAAAAGGGAAACATAGTTTAATGTATCAGGTATTATTCATATACAGATTATATGAAAATAATATCAAGCTCTTCCCTCCACCCAAGCTGTGCATCTAAGGGTGTGGTGGGAGGAGTGCAGAAGAGGACAATTTTAAGTAGACTGTCCTATTAAAGAGTCTGATTCCTGGAGAATTTTGCCTAGGGTTAGGGAAAGATTTTATGGTCAAGGACTGTTTCTTTTGAGGTAAAGCTACTATAACATTAGTATACTATCACCTTATTTAACTATTTTAGTTAAATAGGTTGTAGTAAGTACATAGTGCTAAAGACATATGGAATTTTAGTTTCTTCTTGGGTGACTTTATAAAGAATCCTCTTATTGTCAAGGTATCCCATTTGGATCATGCTATACTTTTATCCACTCAGGAAAAATACCAATTGTCTCATGGAATCTCAGAATCTTGACTTGGTATTATGCTTAAGACTATAGATGTAGAGCCTCTTCATCCTTGAACTGACAAATTTAGACAGCTTTTGTGTGTGTGTGTGTGTGTGTGTGCGCGCGCACGTGTGCGTGTGTGTGTGCAAAAGAGGTGGCATCTGTGGTGATCGGTGCTTTCTGAGAAGGCTTGTTGGGGCAGGAGTTGGTTTGTTTGTATTCTAAGTTCACACTAATGTCAGCCCAATTGGAAAACCTCAATTTGCCATTGGCAAAATCAGTCATCTGATACAGGTTCAGATGGTATGTAATGGATGTTTGCCATTGCTCTAGAGGAGTTTCAGCCAGGGATTGACTCCTTTATATCAAGAATGTGAAAATCAAATGAACTGCTCAGATCCAACATGTGGGTTTGGAGGTGGCCTCTTCTTGGTACCCAGTTTGGACAGGGGCCACCCCTTGCTTTCAGTTGTGGGTTAACCAATCTGTTCTACTTTCTCAAATGCTGTTTTCTGTGAGCCATTCATTGCTCCTTAATAAAATAATATTTTTGGTATGTATTAAGCTCTTACCTCAACTCCTCCATCTATGGAAGGAAAAATTCACATGCACAAACATACCAAACCCAGCCTTTTTGCTCTCAAAAAGTTTCCATCATTTTGCTCTCATATAGAGGCAGAGAAGGTACACCAATTCAGAGTGCATTTGAGCAAAACAAAGCCCCTGCTACAGTTTTGATGAAGTTTTGGAGAAGTACACAGCTGACACTCAAAATATAGATTTAGATGTGCTTATTTTTTCTTTTATAGTTTATTTTTACTTTGGATCAAGTAGACATGAACCCATTTATGAAATATTGGCGAAGGAGGAAACCATCTTGCTTTGGCTTGAATCTAAAATGACCTAGCCCAAAGAGAAAAGAATAACCAGCTTCCTTTTTCCAGGAATATCATATGGGCTTCTGAAAAGGAGTCATTTCTCCAACTACCTTCTTTGGGGGAGATAATTCTAGGCAGGTGTACATGTGCTTAGATGTGCACACACACAACCTTTGCTCGTATAGATATATGAACATAACCACACAGAAGAACCAATGTTCACATTTGGAAATGACTGGTTCCTTTGAGAGTCTGGCAGCTCAGATTGGTAAAGAAAGAATATTCTGAAGCAACTTCCAGGAAACTGACAGTTACTTGATGTTCTAATACATAGGGAACTTTCAGTGTTTTCTCTGTCACTGGTTTAGATTAAACTTCAGAAACCTGGCTATCATACTTAAGTCTGTCTTTCTCCCCACATCACTGACATGCATTCAGTCTCAAAGCCCTGTCATTTCTAGTCCTAAAATAGCTCTCAAATCCATCTGCTCTCTCCATATTTACTGCCACTCCATCATTATCTCACACCTAGACCACTAGAACAGCTTCCTAACTGGGTTCTCTGATGCCTGCAGTTCTGCCCAGATGCCTCCAATCCATTCTCCATGTTGCAGCACTTTGCAGCCAGGACACTCTTTCTAAAGCACAAACTCTATGTCACTCCTCTGTTTAATTTTTTTTCAATTGTTTCCCATTGTTTACTGAATAAAATCTAATTCCTTTGACTAAGATCCTTCTTATATGGCTCATGCATACATAGACAGCACCTTTCCCCCATGCCACAACCCTGTCCCAAATTCCTCCACACACACTTGGATCTCCAGAAATACCAAAGTATGGGCAGTTATTCCAGACACAACATGTTTTCTTGTACTTCTAGGCCTTTCCACAAACTTTTATTCTTGTCTGGAATACCCTTCACTTCATCCTTGCCCATTGGCCAATCTCTACTCTTTCTTCAAGTCAGTTCCAAGGTTACACAGGTTGTACTTGTAGAAAAAACACTCCTTGATACTTCTAAGCTGTTCTTTCTTGATGTTACCACTGACACCTTTATATCACTCCATTGTGGGCCTGATCATATTTGATTCTAATTATCTTGGGCTGGATGTTCCTGATTCTTCAATATTCTCCCCAGTGTCTGGCATAGGGTATGGACTTGATGTTCAATCATCACTGACATGTGACCCTAGGTGTGAAAGACCAAAGGAATTTTTGGTCATAGAGAAGGATCTTTATGGTTGGTGTCTTGATATATCTCTTTTTTTGAGTCATAATTAACATATAACATTGTGTTAGTTTCAGGTGTACAATATAATGATTCAATATTTGTATATAGTGATAAATAATCACCACAATAAGTCTAGTTACCATCCACCACCATACATAGTTACAATTATTTTCTTGTAATAAGAATTTTTAGGATTTTACTTTGGCAACTTTCAAAAATGCAATACAGTATTATTAACTATAGTCACCATGCTGTACATTACATACCCATGACATATTTATTTTATAATAAGAAGTTTGTACCTTTGATTTCTTTCACCCATTCCATTCGCCCCACCCCCCTTTCTTCTGGCAACCACCTTGATATGTCTCTTCATCATGGAATAGAAGATAAAAATTGCCTTCCCTAAATATCCAGCAAATAGGACACCACAAACAGGCTCCTCTAGAGGATTCTGAGACTGACCAAATTCCAAGCCCAGAAATCTTTTTACATGGATGCTGTTTATTGGTACATGTTACTGAAGAACTAATAACAAGAAGAGGAAAAAAATGTAAAAATTTTGCTGTGCTATAATAGGAAAAAAGAATATATGAAATACTAATTGCCATATTCTTAACATAGCATTCCAGATGCTCCAAAAACTGGCCCCTGTCCTGCTCCCCAGCTTTGCCTCTCCTTCCTCTCTCACTTTACCCTCTGGCAACACCAAACCGTATCCCCACCACCCTCATTTTCTGGTATATCCTACCTCCATGATTTTACTCATACTGTTTCTCTATCTAGCCTACATTTGCCTTTGCTTTAGGTAACCTCTACCAACACTTTAAGATTTACCTCAGGCCTCACTTCTTCCAGGAAGCCTTCCTCAACTAACCAACATGCACACGTGTGTGCATACACACACTTGCACATACACACACAGTGTCTAGATATATATCTGTATAAATCTGGACTCTTTTGATCACATGTAACAGAAATACAACACAAATAAACTTAAGCCAAAAGAAAAGGGTTCTTTATACTAATTGAAAAGCACAGGAGTAATTTTAGGCATAGATAGATCCCGGTGCTCAAATGATGTCATCAGCAATCTGTTTCTATGTCTTAGTTCTGATCTTTATGTTGGCTCAGTTCTCCAGGAGGCTCTCCCTACATGGTGGCCAAGATAACCACAAAGAGCTACATATTTGTATCTTGCCACTTAGCAACCCCAGTGTAAACACAGACCTGCTTTCTCATAGTCCCAGCAAAACTTCCAGAAATAAGTCCATCCCTGAACCACTAACATCCAGAGAAAGAGAATTAGCCAGGTGTATGAGTCAGGGTTATCAGAGAAACAAACAGGCAAGAAGTCCTATGATCCATCTGCTGCAAGGAGGCTGCAGAACCAGGAGTAATGGTGTAATTCAGTCCAAGCCAGAAGGTCTGAGAACCAGGAGTACATATGTCCAAAGACAGGAGTAAATAGTGATATCTCAGCTCAAGTAAATAGCAAATTTGCCTTTTCTCTGCTTTTTTTTTTTTTTTTGTTCTATTCAGGCCCCTTTATTGGTTGGTTGATGTCTGCAGGCATTGGTGAAGGTGATCTTTATTCAGTCTACTGATAAAAATGCTAATCTCTTCCAGAGTCACCCTCACAGACACACCCAGAAATAATATTTTACCAGATATCTGGGTATCAAGTTGACATATAAAATGGGTGATATACCCATCTAGATTGGATAAAATCTGTTACCAGAAAAAGACATTTGGGGTAACAAGAGCACTATATGTTCACATGTAGTTTTCCTCTTATGTTCTCCCATGCTTCTCTCCCTTTCAATGCTTCTGATCAGATAGTATCATTTGCATTTGTATATATGTGTGTCTCCTCCACTAGATTGTGAGTTATTATGTCTATCTCTATATTGGTAGAGATCACATGGGGGCTTGTTTTCTGGGAAGTATTCTCAATCAATGAAGGATGAATGAATGGTTTCGCTATGCAGTTTGAAAAGATGATTAAATTACATAGAACCATGCTGAAGGAGAATCCAGGCAAATAGTTTGATTTGGTAATTAGACAAATTAATAACATAAGTCTAATTTATTTGATTAAATGCACAATTATTACTAAGTTGCATGGTAAAGAGGCATAAATAGTGAATGGTTCATTCACCATTCCAAAATTATATAATAAATGTCTTCTTTGTGCAAGTCACTGTGCTAGAGACTAAGACTAGCCTCTGCCTATTAATTAGCCCTTTAGCATTAATGAGAGTCAGTAGTGTACAGTTATTGTATGTGTGGACTCCAGATCCTTTGATTAAAATTCTAACACTTGGTGAATGTTGAGAAGATGGCGGCGTAAGAGGATGCTGGGCTCACTGCGCGTCCTGCTGATCACTTAGATTCCACCTACACCTGCCTAACTAACCCAGAAAACCACCAGAAGACTAGCAGAACGGAGTCTCCGGAGCCAAGCACAGACCAGAGGGCCACGGAAGAGGGTAGGAAGGGCAGAGAGGCGGTGCGCGCCGCACGGACTGGCGGGAAGGAGCCAGGGCAGAGGGGCAGCCTGCTGGCCAAGCGGAGCCCCCGAGTCTGGCTTGCAAAAGTGGAGGGACTGGACGGAGTGTGTTCCGACAGCAAGCGTGACTTAGCATCTGGGAGGTCATAAGTTAACAGCTCTGCTCAGAAAGCGGGAAGGCTGGAGGACAAAGGGAGGGAGAGTTGCTGAGCCCTGGGACGACAGAGCTTTTTGGCAGGGAACAAAGGCGCTCGCCAGCGCCATCTCCCTCGCCCATCCCCCAGCCAAAATCCCAAAGGGAACCAGTTCCTGCCAGGGAACTTGCTTGCTCCGCACAAATACCCAACGCTGTGCTTCTGCAGAGGCACCCTTCCGGCGGCGGGTCTGACTCCCTCCCGCAGCCACAGGGCCCCTCCTGAAGTGGATTACCTAAGGAGAAGCCAGCTAAGCCTGCCCCTCCCGCCCCCGTGCACCTTGCCTACCCACCCCAGCTAATATGCCAGATCCCCAGCACCACAAGCCTGGCAGTGTGCAAGTAGCCCAGACGGACTGGGCCACGCCACCCCACAGTGAATCCCGCCCCTAGGAGAGGGGAAGAGAAGGCACACACCAGTCTGACTGTGGCCCCAGCGGTGGGCTGGGGGCAGACATCAGGGCGGACTGTGTCTCCGCCCACCAACTCCAGTTATACACCACAGCACAGGGGAAGTGCCCTGAAAGCCCACACCACTCCAGGGACTATCCAAAATGACCAAACGGAAGAATTCCCCTCAGAAGAATCTCCAGGAAATAACAACAGCTAATGAACTGATCAAAAAGGATTTAAACAATACAACAGAAAGTGAATTTAGAATAATAGTCATAAAATTAATCACTGGGCTTGAAAACAGTATAGAGGACAGCAGAGAATCTCTTGCTACAGAGATCAAGGGACTAAGGAACAGTCAGGAGGAGCTGACAAACGCTTTAAACGAAATGCAAAACAAAATGGAAACGACGACGGCTCAGATTGAAGAGGCAGAGGAGAGAATAGGTGAACTAGAAGATAAAGTTATGGAAAAAGAGGAAGCTGAGAGAAAGAGAGATAAAAAAATCCAGGAGTATGAGGGGAAAATTAGAGAACTAAGTGATACACTAAAAAGAAATAATATACGCATAATTAGTATCCCAAAGGAGGAAGAGAGAGGGAAGGTGCTGAAGGTGTACTTGAAGAAATAATAGCTGAGAACTTCCCTGAACTGGGGAAGGAAAAAGGCATTGAAATCCAAGAGGCACAGAGAACTCCCTTCAGACGTAACTTGAATCGATCTTCTGCACGACATAGCATAGTGAAACTGGCAAAATACAAGGAAAAAGAGAAAATTCTGAAAGCAGCAAGGGATAAACGTGCCCTCACATATAAAGGGAGACCTATAAGACTCATGACTGATCTCTCTTTTGAAACTTGGCAGGCCAGAAAGGATTGGCACGAGATCTTTAATGTGCTGAGCGGAAAAAATATGCAGCCGAGAATCCTTTATCCAGCAAGTCTGTCATTTAGAATAGAAGGAGAGATAAAGGTCTTCCCAAACAAACAAAAACTGAAGGAATTCATCACCACTAAACCAGCCCTACAAGAGATCCTAAGGGGACTCCTGTGAGACAAAGTACCAGAGACATCACTACAAGCATAAATCATACAGACATCACAATGACTCTAAACCCGTATTTTTCTATAATAACACTGAATGCAAATGGATTAAATGCGCCAACCAAAAGACATAGGGTATCAGAATGGATAAAAACACAAGACCCATCTATTTGCTGTCTACAAGAGACTCATTTTAGATCTGAGGACACCTTTAGATTGAGAGTGAGGGGATGGAGAACTATTTATCACGCTACTGGAAGTGAAAAGAAAGCTGGAGTAGCCATACTTATATCAGACAAACTAGACTTTAAATTAAAGGCTGTAACAAGAGATGAAGAAGGGCATTATATAATAATTTCAGGGTCTATCCACCAGGAAGAGCTATGCGCCGAATACCGGAGCCCCCAAATATATAAAACAATTATTCATAAACATAAGCAACTTTATTGATAAGAATGTGGTCATTGCAGGGGACTTTAACACTCCACTTACAGAAATGGATAGATCATCTAGACACACGGTCAATAAAGAAATAAGGGCCCTGAATGACACATTGGATCAGATGGACTTGACAGGTATATTTAGAACTCTGCATCCCAAAGCAACAGAATATACTTTCTTCTCGAGTGCACATGGAACATTCTCCAAGATAGATCATATACTGGGTCACAAAACAGCCCTTCATAAGTTCACAAGAATTGAAATTATACCACACATACTTTCAGACCACAATGCTATGAAGCTTGAAATCAACCACAGGAAAAAGTCTGGAAAACCTCCAAAAGCATGGAGGTTAAAGAACACCTTACTAACGAATGAGTGGGTCAACCAGGCAATTAGAGAAGAAATTAAAAAATATATGGAAACAAATGAAAATGAAAATACAACAATCCAAACGCTTTGGGACGCAGCGAAGGCAGTCCTGAGAGGAAAATACATTGCAATCCAGGCCTATCTCAAGAAACAAGAAAAATCCCAACTACAAAATCTAACAGCACACCTAAAGGAAATAGAAGCAGAACAGCAAATGCAGCCTAAACCCAGCAGAGAAGAGAAATAATAAAGATCAGAGCAGAAATAAACAATATAGAATCTAAAAAAATGGTAGAGCAGATCAACGAAACCAAGAGTTGGTTTTTTGAAAAAATTAACAAAATTGACAAACCTCTAGCCAGGCTTCTCAAAAAGAAAAGGGAGATGACCCAAATCGATAAAATCATGAATGAAAATGGAATTATTACAACCAATCCTTCAGAGATACAAACAATTATCAGGGAATACTATGAAAAATTATATGCCAACAAATTGGACAACCTGGAAGAAATGGACAAATTCCTAAACACCCACACTCTTCCAAAACTCAATCAGGAGGAAATAGAAAGCTTGAACAAACCCATAACCAGCGAAGAAATTGAATCGGTTATCAAAAATCTCCCAACAAATAAGAGTCCAGGACCAGATGGCTTCCCAGGGGAGTTCTACCAGACGTTTAAAGCAGAGATAATACCTATCCTTCTCAAGCTATTCCAAGAAATAGAAAGGGAAGGAAAACTTCCAGACTCATTCTATGAAGCCAGTATTACTTTGATTCCTAAACCAGACAGAGACCCAGTAAAAAAGGAGAACTACAGGCCAATATCCCTGATGAATATGGATGCAAAAATTCTCAATAAGATACTAGCAAATCGAATTCAACGGCATATAAAAAGAATGATTCACCATGATCAAGTGGGATTCATTCCTGGGATGCAGGGCTGGTTCAACATTCGCAAATCAATCAACGTGATACATCACATTAATAAAAGAAAAGAGAAGAACCATATGATCCTGTCAATCGATGCAGAAAGGCCTTTGACAAAATCCAGCACCCTTTCTTAATAAAAACCCTTGAGAAAGTCGGGATAGAAGGAACATACTTAAACATCATAAAAGCCATTTATGAAAAGCCCGCAGCTAACATCATCCTCAACGGGGAAAAACTGAGAGCTTTTTCCCTGAGATCAGGAACACGACAGGGATGCCCACTCTCACCGCTGTTGTTTAACGTAGTGTTGGAAGTTCTAGCATCAGCAATCAGACAACAAAAGGAAATCAAAGGCATCAAAATTGGCAAAGATGAAGTTAAGCTTTCACTTTTTGCAGATGACATGGTATTATACATGGAGAATCCGATAGACTCCACCAGAAGTCTGCTAGAACTGATACATGAAGTTAGCCAAGTTGCAGGATACAAAATCAATGTACAGAAATCAGTTGCATTCTTATACACTAATAATGAAGCAACAGAAACTGATCCCATTCACAATTGCACCTAGAAGCATAAAATACCTAGTGATAAACCTAACCAAAAACGTAAAAGATCTGTATGCTGAAAACTGTAGAAAGCTCATGAAGGAAATTGAAGAAGATATAAAGAAATGGAAAAACATTCCATGCTCACGGATTGGAAGAATAAATATTGTCAAAATGTCAATACCACCCAAAGCTATCTACACATTCAATGCAATCCCAATCAAAATTGCACCAGCATTCTTCTCGAAACTAGAACAAGCCATCCTAAAATTCATATGGAACCACAAAAGGCCCCGAATAGCCAAAGTAATTTTGAAGAAGACCAAATCAGGAGGCATCACAATCCCAGACTTTAGCCTCTAGTACAAAGCTGTAATCGTCAAGACAGCATGGTATTGGCACAAAAACAGACACATAGACCAATGGAATAGAATAGAAACCCCAGAATTAGACCCACAACAGTACGGCCAACTAATCTTTGACAAAGCTGGAAAGAATATCCAAATAGTCTCTTTAACAAATGGTTTTTAACAAATGGGTTTTAACAAACCCTAGAGGAGAAAGCAGGAAAAGACCTCTCTGACCTCAGCCGTAGCAATTTCTTACTCGACACATCCCCAAAGGCAAGGGAATTAAAAGCAGAAATGAACTCCTGGGACCTTATGAAGATAAAAAGCTTCTGCACAGCAAAGGAAACAACCAACAAAACTAAAAGGCAACCAACGGAATGGGAAAAGATATTTGCAAATGACATATCGGAGAAAGGGCTAGTACCCAAAATCTATAAAGAGCTCACAAAACTTCACACCCGAAAATCAAATAACCCAGTGAAGAAATGGGCAGAAAACATGAATAGACACTTCTCTAAAGAAGACATCCAGATGGCCAACAGGCACATGAAAAGGTGCTCAACGTCGCTCCTCATCAGGGAAATACAAATCAAAACCACACTCAGATATCACCTCACGCCAGTCAGAGTGGCCAAAATGAACAAATCAGGAGACTATAGATGCTGGAAAGGATGTGGAGAAATGGGAACCCTCTTGTACTGTTGGTGGGAATGCAAATTGGTACAGCCACTCTGGAAAACAGTGTGGAGGTTCCTCAAAAAATTAAAAATAGACCTACCCTATGACCCAGCAATGGCACTGCTACGAATTTACCCAAGGGATACAGGAGTACTGATGCATAGGGGCACTTGTACCCCAATGTTTATAGCATCACTCTCAACAATAGCCAAATTATGGAAAGAGCCTAAATGTCCATTAACTGATGAATGGATAAAGAAATTGTGGTTTATATACACAATGGAGTACTACATGGAAATGAGAAAGAACGAAATATGGCCCTTTGTAGCAATGTGGATGGAACTGGAGAGTGTGATGCTAAGTGAAATCAGCCATACAGAGAAAGACAGATACCATATGTTTTCACTCTTATGTGGATCCTGAGAAACTTGGCAGAAACCCATGGGGGAGGGGAAGGAAAAAATAAAGAGGTTAGAGTGGAAGAGACCCAAAGCATTAAGAAACTCTTAAGAACTGAGAACAAACTGAGGGTTGATGGGGGGTGGGAGGGAGGGGAGGGTGGGTGAGTGGTATTGAGGAGGGCACCTTTTGGGATGAGCACTGGGTGTTGTATGGAAACCAATTTGACAATAAACTTCATATATTGAAAAAAAATAAAATAAAATTGAGCCTGAATACAACTTCTAGGCTTCGAGAAAAGAAAATAAAACAGAATAGAAGCTTCTTTCAGCCCTGGCAAAGTTTTACTTGGACATAGAGGACATTGGCTTTGTTAGTGTAAAATTACCATTTCCCAGTAAGCCACTAGTCCAAGCTTCATGGACATAGAGAAGGAAGAAGTGGTTTTTTTCTGTTGGGGGAAAAGGTGGTGCTCCACAAGAGCTAGGAGATGAGTCTTAAATCCCAACATTGTCAGTGTATGTGGCTCACTAGGAGAATCAGAGTATAAGCAAACAATTTAGGTGGATCAACAGGGTTTGCTAGTAATATATACAAGTTCTAAGTGGGCTCTTTGATTTAATGGAGACAGGAGGTTGTTTGGAGACCAGCAAACCTGGGTCAAAATCCAAGTTCTCCTCTTTACTCACTGTGCCATCTTTGGAAATAATAATGATCAGACCTCAGAACTTTTGAGTGTTTACTATGTGCCAGTAACTATTCAGAGCACCTTGCATATATTGTTTTCTTCAATCCTTGAAAAGGATTGTTTTCTTCAAACCTTGAAAGGTAGGTTGTTTTATCACTATCTTCCTCTTTTTGTCTATTTTGGAAATATTTATTTTTAATTGCAAGAGTAATAGAAAATCCTTGTAAAAGAAATGTAAACAGTACAGAAGACCTCATATCCTCGCCAACCCCACCCTGAAGTAAATGTGAAAACATTTTGTTCCATATCCTTTCCATACCTGTTTCTATGTATACACAAACATACATATAGATATCCATCTTTAAAAAAAGAAACATTCCATAAATACTCTTCTACTATTTTCTGATTTTGTGATATATCATAGACATCATTCCATGTCAGTACATTTGGATCTATCTTATTATTTCTAATAGGTATAGAGTTTTCCATTGTTTGGTTGAACAATAATTTAATAAATAGACCAGTATTGATGGGCATTGAGGTTTCCAGTTATTTATATTGCAAAATATGCTGCAACACTTTTATACTTACATTCTAGGGTACTTTTATACATATTTCCTTAAGATAGGATAAATTGATAGAGGCATGAGAATGCTGGATCAGAAAGAATAGGCATACTTAATATTTTGATCAAGGTTGTCAAATTATTCTCCAAAGGTCTATCATTTTTTTATGTTTTTGAGTAACATTTACTTAAAAATAATGAATTGCTGAAGATCTATATAAATATGAGCTTCCTTAGGTTGTTCAGTGTAGCTACCTAGTTTTTCAATGGATCCTAAATAATTATTAATAAAGTCACATTAATATCATCTTGATTAAACTCTTCAAAGGAATGAATGGATAAGCAATATTTTTAATTTTTAAGGTTATCTTATTTTATTTCTTATGATTAAACAATTCTATACATTACTCAGAGCTCATCACAATAAGTGTCCTCTTAATCTCCTTTATATATTTTACCCATTCCCCCTACTGATCTACCCTCTGGCAACCACCTATTTGTTCTCTGTATTTAAGAGTCTGGTGGGCTTTTTTGTTTGTCTCTTTCTTTGATTTTTTGTTTTGTTTTTGAAACTGCACATATGAGTGAAATCATATGGTACTTTTCTTTCTCTGTATGACTTATTTTGCTTAGCATTATACCCTGTAGATCCATCCATGTTGTTGCAAATGACAAGATTTCATTCTTTTTTTTATGCCTGAGTAATATTCCATTGTTTATATATACCAGATCTTCTGGTGTTTTTTTTTTTTTAATTTTTTAATGTTTATTTATTTTTGAGAGAGACAGAGAGAGAGAGAGAGAGAGAGAGAGAGAGAGAGAGAACATGAGTGGCAGAAGATCGGAGAGAGCGAGACACAGAATCCGAAGCAGACTCCAGGCTTTGAGCTGTCAGCACAGAGCCCAATGCGGAGCTCAAACTCAAGAGCCCTGAGATCATGACCTGAGGCAAAGTTGGAGGCTTAACCAACTGAGCCACCCAGGTGCCCCTATACCACACTTTCTTTATCCATTCATCAATGAGCACTTGGGCTGCTCGCATATCTTGGCTATTGTAAATAATGGTGCAGTAAACATAAGGGTACATTATCTTTTTGAATTAGTGTTTTCATTTTCTTTGGGTAAATACCCAGTAGTAGAATTACTGAATGATATGGTATTTCTATTTTTAGTTTTTTGAGGAACCTCTATACTGTTTTCCACAGTGGCTGCACCAATTTGCATTCCTACCAGCAGTGCACAAGGGTTTGTTTTTCTTCTCCCATTCAAGTACTAACCAGGTCTGACTCTGCTTAGCTTCTGAGATCAGACCAGATCAGTGTGTTCAGGGTGGTATGGCCATAGACTGTTCTCTTCTTTTATGAGAAGAAACTGAAAGGCAGATAAGTTAAGTAACATGCCTAAGATCACTTACCTAGTAGACAGGGAAGCCAGGTTTCTAACCCAGGCACTCTAGCTCTAAAACTCATGCTTACAAACTCTGTGAGCCTCAGATTCCTCATCTGTAAGGTCAGCTTAATTGTACTCACCTCCTAGGGTTGTTGGACTCCTAGGGTTTGAGATGAACTGAAGCAAGCATTTTGCACAATACTGGACACATGGAAGAAACACTGAATAAGAGTTGTTATTGTGACTTCCATTTTTCCTAGGAACAGCAGGTTCTTTGTTGCCAGTGCTATTTCTTTTTTTTTTTTTTAATGAAATTTATTGTCAACTTGGTTTCCATACAACACCCAGTGCTCATCCCAAAAGGTGCCCTCCTCAATACCCATCACCCACCCTCCCCTCCCTCCCACCCCCCATCAACCCTCAGTTTGTTCTGTTTTTAAGAGTCTCTTATGCTTTGGCTCTCTCCCACTCTAACCTCTTTTTTATTTTTTTCCTTCCCCTCCCCCATGGGTTTCTGTTAAGTTTCTCAGGATCCACATAAGAGTGAAAACATATGGTATCTGTCTTTCTCTGTATGGCTTATTTCACTTCGCATCACACTCTCCAGCTCCATCCACGTTGCTACAAAGGGCCACATTTCATTCTTTCTCATTGCCATGTAGTACTCCATTGTGTATATAAACCACAATTTCTTTATCCATTCATCAGTTGATGGACATTTAGGCTCTTTCCATAATAATATGACACATATTCTTAAATCACAGGCCATGTCATTGTGATCCTGTATAAGATGCATATTGGGTTTAGTGACATGTCCTTACTATTTGAAGGATTTATTTTATTCTTGTTATTCTAATTTTTACCACGTGTCTGAAACTCCAAAATATATTCCATGACTCACAGATAATGGCACCAGCATCCCCTTGCCTTTATCTTGTTAATAACCTTTACAAGCTATCTCTAAATGGGTATGGTGCAGTTCCACTATAGAGACAAAGGTAAGATTTTTTTTTCTGCTGCTTGCCCAATATGGTAGTTAAAAAGTCAGGGGAAAGGGCTAAGAGGGATGGTTGACTACCAGCTATGAACTGAGCCCTCTGCAAGCCACTTCTGGCTCTGCAAAGAGAGGAGATTCTAGACCCTTCCAGGTTTTAAACTTCATCTAGATTTTCTTCTTAGACCAGCCAGTGCTATTTCTTGATTCTAATTAGTCTGACTACAAATTAGTTTCTGTATGAGGGATGTACCACTGGGTTAATTATAGAATAAAGAAACTTTAGTGCCAATGGTCTTCTTAGTTCATTCTCAAACTGTGATTCTGCTTTCTGTGTCTTGGTTACATGTGCCATGTACCAGGTCTCCCAACACTGGCTTACGTCCCTCCCCATTCTCCATGTTACCTTCCCAACTGGGACACCTGCCAGGCTGGGCATATTTCCACCAGTCATCTAATTATGGAAAAATTGATCTGAAAAGAACTGAAAAACCAGCCTGCTGGGAGACCCTCATGGACAAATACACCTGAAAGGGATTTTATTTTATTCTTTGTCATTATAGATATTATTATATGTATTAAGGTACACTTGACATACAATATTATATTATTTTCAGATGTACAGCATAGTTATTTGACACTCAAATAAATTATGAAATGATCATTGCAATAAATCTAGTTACCATCTGTCAACATGCAAAGTTAATACAATATTATTGACCGTATCCCCCATGGTGTACATTACATTCCCATGACATTTATTTTATAACTGGAAGTTTGCACTTCTTGATCCCCTTCACCCATATCACCTTTCAAATTCTTCCTCTCTGGCAACCACCAATCTATTCTCTGTATTTGTGAGTCTGGACTTTGTTTTGTTTTGTTTGTTTGTTTGTTTTATTGTTCCACATATAAGTGAAATCACATGGTATTTGTCTTTCTCTGTCTGACTCTTTTCACTTAGCATAATACCCTCAAGGTCCATCCATGTTGTTGCAAGTGGCAATATTTTATTCTTTTTTTAGATGTGTAGTATTCCATTATGTATATATATCACTTCTTTATCCATTTATCCATCAGTGGACACTAAGGTTACTTCCATATCTTGGCTATTGTAAATAATGGTGCAATGAACATATGGGTGCATATGTCTTTTCAAATTAGTGTTTTCATTTTCTTTGGATAGATAGTCAATAGTGGAGTTGCTGGATCATATAGTAGTTCTATTTTTTTTTCCATTTTTTAAATTGAAGTATAGGGGCGCCTAGGTGGCTCAGTCAGTTAAGCGTCCAACTTCGGCTCAGGTCATGATCTCACAGCTTGTGAGCTCAAGCCGCACGTCAGGCTCTGTGCTGACAGCTGGGATCCTGGAGCTTGCTTCTGATTCTGTCTTCCTATCTCTCTGCTCCTCCCCTGTTCACACTCTCTCTCGTTCTCTCTCAAAAATAAATAAACATTAAATTGAAGTATAATTGACATACAATGTCATATCACTTTCAGGTGTACAACATATTGATTTGACAATTGTATATACTATTTTTATTTTTTTGAATAACTTCCATACTGTTTTCCATAGTAACTTCACCAATTTATATTCCCACAAACAGTGCATGAGGGTTCCTTTTTCTCCATATCCTCACCTAACATTTGTTATTTCTAATGTTTTTGATTTTAGGCATTCTGCAGGAGTAAAGTGATAACTCATTGTGATTTTAATTTGCATTTCCCTAATGATTAGTGATGTTGGGAATCTTTTCATGTATTTGTTGGCCATCTGTTTGTCCTTTTGGAGAAATGTCTATTCAGATCCTCTGTTCACTTTTTAATTAAATTGTTTGTTATTGTTGTTGTTGAATTATATGAGATCTTTATATATTTTGGATATTAAGCCCTGAAAGGGATTTTAAATTGCGACCAGTTATTTCATTCCTTATTGGTAACTTTTATCTTCCTGCCACCTTCACACTATTTTAAGTATATATCAAATCATAGAAACAATAAAGATTGAGACTAAAAGTATGGAAAGAAAAATAGCAGCTAAAAAACCCATCTGCCAGTGATGAGCTTGCACTCTCACAACTGCAATGCAAATAGGTCTGATCCTTTAGGAAAACAATTTGGTAATTTGCATCAAGAGCCATACTTATGTTCCTGCCCTCTGACACTGCAATGCCTCTCTGGGAATCCTATTCTAAAGACAGACTTCAGGAGAAGGAAAACAAAAATCTATAGACACAAAGACTGACAGTGCAGTATTACTTTTATTAGTGAGAAACTGGAAATAATTTTAATGTTGAACAACTTGATGTATACCACATTTCATCAGTAAATGAAACAGGAATGATAAAATGTTCAATTAATAATGCTAAATGAATAAAGCAACATAGAAAATAGTTACAAGGTAAAATTATTTTTATGTGGACATAACCTAGAAAGGACCATAGAACATGAAAATTCTTGCATTAGGACAGTGGGTCAAATTAGTTTCTTCCTTCCCACTTCAGTGTGTTTGATTATTGACTTCAGAAGTTTTAAGGTGTGTTTGGTTTGGGAGTGAGAAGTGGGCAGGAGATGAAGAAGGAATTTTAAATACCAGCCCTCTTAACTTTATTTCCTAATTACCTTACAAGTAAAGCCAACCAAGAATCAGATTAATTTTGTCTTTCAATACAAAGATACACAGCAGCCACACCTACTCATCCTATCTGATATGCAGACTTGGTCAGGCTTTCACTCCCTTGCTCTTCCTTTTCTTGTGTACTGTGGCACACAGCAGGGCATAGAAGCAAACACACTCATATTTCCATCCCCAATCTGCCACTCTCAGCTGTGTGACCTTAAGCATATTACTTTAACTTGTCCAGAGCTTTGTTCATTGGAATAATAGGGTTAATAATGGTACTTACATTTTTTAATGGTATGAGAATTAAATAGGTTAATGTATACAAAGTGCTCAACACAGTACCTGGTATCATGTAAATGTTCAACAAACATTAGTTTCTTGCAATAGAATTGGGATGATACTATCACCTACCTTTTAAGGTTTATAGGGATGAAATGGAAGAATAAATCTCAAGCCCCTTCCCTAATAGGTGCTAAATGTATGGTACTTGTCATCATCAAAAATTGTTGCACTGAATAGACTCACTCAGTAACAAATTATCAGACGATAGATAATTTAATGCTTATTGTGATCCCAAGTAGACTTTTACCTAGAGAGAAATATCTGTTAAAATTCCTTCTAAGCAAGCAGTATGAATCTTGGTGATCTGAAGGTCAAGGGGAGCTTGAGATGGTGACTCATCAGGGAAAATATGTGCAGAATGAAGATGAAGTTCTTTTCAAAACCATGAAGAAACTAGAAAGTAAACAGGATGATTAATGCATATTGTAGAAATTCATGGGGCAGCCCTAGGGGCGCCTGGGTGGCTCAGTCGGTTAAGCGGCTGACTTCAGCTCAGGTCACGATCTCGCGGTCCGTGAGTTCGAGCCCCGCGTCGGGCTCTGGGCTGATGGCTCAGAGCCTGGAGCCTGCTTCCGATTCTGTGTCTCCCTCTCTCTCTCTGCCCCTCCCCCGTTCGTGCTCTGTCTCTCTCTGTCTCAAAAATAAATAAAACGTTAAAAAAATTAAAAAAAAAAAAAAAGAAATTCATGGGGCAGCCCTCAAAAGAGTATGCTACAATGTCAGAGGCAAGTCAGATAGAAAACCTTAAAAGCAAACTTAAAGGAATTGAGTAGAAGTGGGGGGTATGATCTGAGCTTGGAAAAGAAAGAGGTTAATAATAATAGTTAATACTTAATCTATACTTACTGTGTCAGGGATTGTGCTAAGTAATTCATGCACATTAGATCATTTTATCTTCCTTAACATCTTATGAGGTAAATTTTTATTATTACCCCCATATTATAGTCGAGACCCAGGTATGCCTGACTACAAAACTTTAAAGTATACCAAATCTCAAAAAAGTATCTTCTGGAAGTAAGCCATTGAATCATGTTTAGAGTGTCCAAAATTGAATTCATGATGTTTTTTTCAGGGAATTCATCCTTCATTCTGTACTTCTCATTATAGCACTACAATCGACTCAAGCCAGAAACTTGGGAGCCACTCTTAAATCTTCATTCTTTATTGAATCAGCCATTAAGGCCACCTAGTTTTTCTTCCTAAATATTTCTTAAATCTATCTCTTCCTTTCTACCTCTTGCAATCCAAGCTTTCATCTCCTCTCCTACATGGACTATCCTGGTAGTGTCTTATTTGGATTTCCTGTCTAGTTTTGACTTCCTTGTAATCTGTCCTATACACTGCAGCCAACACGATCTCTTTTCTTTTACTTTATCTTTTGTACAAAGTAATCTTTCTAAAAGGCAAATCTGACCATGTAATTTCGCTACCCCCTAACTTCCAGTTGTTTCATTATTCTCCAGTTGTCCTCTGAGTGATGTCCATGACCTGAGTCTCCATGTCTTCCTGACTTGTGCCTACTTCTCTGGCTTCCTCTCCTGCTACTCCACTGAGCTTCATGTAGTTCCTTCTTAATTCACCTCACTAATCCATGGTCTCATGGCTTTGCCTTGATAATTCCTTCTGTCAAGTTTACCCCTTCCAATTCCTTTCCTCTGAGCCTTTGAGTGTCAGGTTAGGCATCAGTACCTCCAGAAAGGCTTTCCTGACCATTAACTGTGCTAACTCTTCTTTACCCTCTGCCTTGCTCGCTCCATGTCTAACCACTTACTACAATATATTTAAATGATTCCTGTGGCTATGGGTTATGCCTTGTTCACCTTTATGCCCCTCAAACCTAGTGAGTCCCTGTTCCATAATTAGGCTTTCATATATGTTTTTGAACTGTTGCAAACACTTGAGTTCTGTATTGAAGTAATGCTTGAAGTATAGTAACCAAAGAGACCTACCAGAGATAACTACCATTTATGAAGCATCTATTGCATGGTGATCTCTAACTCTGGTACTCACTAGTCCCCATCCTGTCTCATTTTTCTCCATAGCTCTTATCACTGTCTGTCACATTATATATTTTACTTACTTTGTTGTCTGTCGAACTTCCCTCACTATAGTATCAACTCCATACAGGTAGTAATATTTGTCTTTGTTCATTGTTGTATCCTCAATGCATATGCCAGTGCCTGGCACAAAATAGATTCTCAGTAAATATTTTTTGAATGAATGTGGAGGGTAAGCACTTTCAGTGTATAATCTAATTTAGTCCTCACAACAACCCTGCAAGTTAAGTACTAATGTTTCTATTTTACTCTTGAGGAAATTGAAATTCATCATCACCTGCATAGAGAATGACAGAGATTTTGAGAAAATCATATATTTGTTGAACCAATAGATTAAAAGATGACTGATTCAGAGATCAGGGTTACAAAGTCTGGTGATGCAACAAAAATATGAGACCAATAAAATACCAGTTAATAAGTGAATCTCTGACAAACTGAGCTAAATAGAAAGACTATACTTTCTTTCCAGGGAGAGACTGTATACTGCCACATTCTACAAAATAAAGTCAGTTTTGCAACCTGAATAGCTAATTCTATATATGCTATTCTAAAAGAATCTGGGGGCCTGTGAGGACTTCCATAGGAAAATTATGAGACAAGGCCATTGGAGCAAGGGTACGATTTTCACAGACAAGCCCCTAAGGATTTGCAGAGAAAAGTTTCTTTGTGATACAGAGAATTAGGGTGCCTGCTATATGGCTTCTGTAGTTACAAACCACACATACCTCCCTAAGGTGAGATGAAAACCAATCACTTTGCAAAAGGCCTTGCAAGGCTGCCTCTAGTCTGGGTATGGAATTTATTGTGTCTACAAATTGGCATCTCAATTCAGATGATATACCTCCAGAAATTTTAAATTCTACCTCAAGTTTTGGCCCCTGTAGGCAAAGCTTAAATTTTGGCTCCTTCCAGCCCATTGAAAATTTACTTTCAAGTTTTGACCTATTTTCAGTTTAGATAAATTAGGAAGGGAGAAAAACACAGGTTTAGGACAGGCAGAGCTGTTCTTATGTATTCTTGAAACTCTTTTTATTGCCTCAGAGGGAAAGAGTTTCCTGAAGTTTCCTAAAAGATTATCTAAAAGTAAAATTTTTTTGTGTGTCAGCCCTCCCCAAAAGAAAAATACCTGGCATTTTGTATCATACTTTATATTTTATTGAGCATTTTCAATTATTACTAGGACATTTTAAAAAATCCTTTTAATGTTTATTTATTTTTGAAAGAGAGAGACAGAGCATGAGCAGGGAAGGGGCAGAGAGAAAGGAAGACACAGAATCTGAATCAGGCTTCAGGCTCTGAGCTGTCAGCACAGAGCCTGCCGCGGGGCTCGAACTCACCAACCACAAGATCATGACCTGAGCCGAAGTTGGACGCTTAACTGACTGAGCCAACCAGGCGCTCCTACACTAGGGCATTTTAATTATTATAATTACTTTATAGTGGAGGAAATGGTGGCTCAGCAAAGGCATATAGCTAGTTGAAGGCCACACAGGTAGAAAATGGTAGAATTTGTTTTGTGAGTCTTCAGTGATAGCAAATCCCAGCCTTGTACATCTTACCTTTTATTAGATGTTTCCACTTGGATGTCCCACAGGCTCTTCAAGCTCACCATGGTGAAAACTCAACTTATCATCTCTATCCCCCACCACAAAAACCTTGCTCTTTCTCTCTTCCTTATCTCAGAATATGGAGCCTTTATCTATTCTGGTGTTCAAGTCACATGTCTGGGAGTTAACCTTGACTTCTACTCTCATGATGACTCTTGAATGTGTTCCCTTCTCAGTGGCACTCTGCCTTACTACCCTATCCCAGATTCTGCTCTTCTCTCATCTGAACTGATGTGATGAATTCTTCATTGGTGTTCTTGCCTCTGTTCTTACCCTGCTTCATTCTCCAAGCCAGAAGTACCTTTCTAAAGGACCAACTAGATCAAGTCATTAAAACTTTCCAATAACTCTCTTTGCCTTTAGGCTAAAGCATGAATTCCTTAGTTTGGCATCACATCTTCCCTCCTTTCTCCTCACATCCCCTGACATGAACCCTATATTCTATTGACTGAAACTTTTAGTTTCCTGAAAGGGACATATTTATTGGGTGCCTATTATGTGTCAGATCGTGGCTAGCCTAAACGTATCATCTCTTACAACTTAATCATCAGCAAGTAACATATGTGGTAGATAATGTCATCACTCCCATGTGACAGATGAGGAAACTGAGACAGGGAGAGGCTAATTAACTTACCCAAGATCATGCAGTTAATAAATAGCAGATTTGAGATTTGAGCCCATGCATTCTGGTTCCAGAGTCTGTGTTCTTAACTCCTACCTTATCTGTTTCATTTCTTTCTATCTGCCAAGAATGTCCTTCCCCACTTCTTGTTGTCCATCTGGCTAACGCCTTTAAGATTTAAGTCAAGAATCTTCCATGGGAAATGTTCCCTGACCTCTCCACATTCCTTTGCTACCTCTGATCTCCACCTCTGGCTGAATAAGATACATCTCTTCTGACTTCTCCTAGAACTTGCGCATTTCTCTAATTATAGCACTTGACACACAGTTTACATGTCTATTTATGAAATTATTGAGGGTGAGAAGTTTGCTGTAGTCACTTTTTAGCCCAGCATGTATGTAACATAGTGTTTGGCACATAGTAAATATTTGTTGAGTAATTATTCTTGTCTTGGAAGATCTCCCACAAATAATTGGGATGAGTTCACATTTGCCAAAACATGCAAATCCACAGGTGACATCCTTCACTATTCTGCAGCCCTGAGAACCTCCACGAAACTAAGCAGGGAAGGTTTTTAAGGATGAGATGGAACATGAACTATAGTTTAAAAATTTTTTTATTTGAATATATTTTCAAGATTATAGAAAAGTTGTAAGAATAAGAACTATACAAAGAATACTCTTATATTTACCTTTACTCAGATTCACCTATTGCTGTTTTCACCATTTGCTGTATCATTTGCTTACTTGCTCATTCTATCTATATGCATGTCTGTATTTATCTGTCTATCATGTATGTATGTATGTATGTATCTATCTATCTATCAATCATCTATCTATCTATCTATACAGTTGATCCTTAAACAATCTGGGTTTGAACTTTGTGGGTCCAGTGGCATGTGGATTTTTTTTTATAAATACAGCATAGTACTGTAAATGCTGTAAATGTTTTTTCTATTCTTTATGATTCTCTTAATAGCATTTTCTTTTCACTAGCTTACTTTATTGTAATAATACAGTATGTAATGCATATAGCATATAAAATCAGGGTTAATCTACTATGTTATCAGTAAGGCTTCCAGTCAACAGTAGGCTATTAATAGTTAAGTTTTTGGGGAGTCAAAAGTTATACTCATATTTTGGACTGTGCAGATGGTGGGAGTTGGTGCTTCTATCCCTATACTATTCAAGTGTCAACTGTACATATATCATAATTGATTTTTCCTGAACCATTTGAGAATATGCATATATCATGGCCCCTTTCCTCATAAATGCTTCAGTATTCTCTTACATAACTACAGTGCATTTATCAACATCATTAAATTTAACATCATTATAATACTTTAACATCATCTACTTTCCATTTTTTATATGTGGAATATTCCATATTTCAACTGTGGCAATTGTCTGTCCTTTTTATTATTTTTGTTTGTTTCGGCTAGTACAGAATCCAATCTAGCTAGGATCAGATATTGAATTTAGTTGTCATGTATTTTTATTCTCTTTTGATCCAGAACATTTCCACAGCATTTCTTTGTATTTTATGACATTGGCCTTTTTGAAGAATACAGTCATCTTCATTTCATACTTTTTAAAGAATATAATGTTTCTCACTGTATTTGCCTGATTTTCCTTCATGGTTAGATTCAGCATATATATTCCAGGCTGGAATACCACATAGATGATACTATGTCCTTCTTAAGGAATCATATATGAAAGCAGATAATATCCATCTGCTGCTTCATTGGTCGTATCAATTTTGATCACCCAGTCAAGATGCTGCCCAATATTTTCACTGTATAGTTACTACTTATCTCTTGAAATATGTGGGAAAACACACTAAGAGCATGTAAATAACCTGATCCTCATTAAAATTTCCTTAGATTTAATATCCATTTACCCTTGCCTGAACCAGTCTTTACCATGATAATTGAAAAATGATGATTTTTCCAACTCTAGCACTTTCTCCACATTTACCAGTCAGTCCTCAGTGTTTGACTATAAGCATAAGTTCTCCCTTCCCCCCTTTATTTATCTATTTGTTATAACTATGAGCTTAAGAATTTATATTTTCCATCAGTGGTTTATAATTTATTACCCTTCTTAATTATTTTGATGCTCAAATAATTCTATATTCTATATTTTCCCCCTCAATCTGGTTTCTGTGTTCTTGTGATATGTTCTATCATTTTCTTGAGCATTTCCTTACTTTCTGGAATAATAAGATGTTCCAGGTTCATCTTGTACCTACACTGCTCCAACTATAGAATCATCCATTTCCCAAAAGAGCTCTGACTCATTTTAGCAGGCAATGATATTAGAGATGAAGATCTGGGCACTACATATGTTGAGTTGAATAACATAAAGCATTATGGAAGCTGGCCAGATGAACAACAGTTGTCCTGGCTATGAGGAAAAGAGAGGAGAACAAGGGTTAGAAGATATTCTCAAGGGGATGTTCAGTTACCATGGCCAACTTTGTAGGTCGCTCACATGATAGCTCCACATGCTCACCCTTTATGCTAAAGACAGAACTCAGAGTTGTTCTTTTCTCAGCCCTGAGAGATGAATCATTATTGGTTTAAGCCAATCATGGCAGTACCATTTCCATTTGTCTAGTGAGGAAAATCTGTTGAGATCTTTCTGAAAAATATTGAACTTTCTGATAAAAGCTGCAGGGCTTGGAAGAAAATGGCTTCTTTGTCCTATACCTCTTTTTTGCTGCCCAGAATGTCATTGAGGATGTGATATTTAGTGCTGTAGCAGTCATCTTGTGGCCATTAATTAATTCAATAAATATTTATTGAGTGCATTCTATGTGCCATGTAATGTTCTAGGTACTGGGAATAAAAGAGTAAACAAAACAGATTAAAGTCCCTGCCTTCATGGAGTTTACATTCTAATGTGGTGGATAAGAAACAAATAAATAAAATATATGGTATGTATGACTATGATAAGTGATAAGGAGAAAAATGAAGCAGGGCATGAAGAGAGGGGATACCAGAAGTGAGGTTGTAAATTTTAATAGGGTTATCAGGGACAGCCCAATTAGAAAGGAGTTGAGAAAAAAAATGTCATGCTTCATGAGTTTAGTTACTTTTATACAGGATCCATGGTAATCTTTTCTATTTTGTTTCATTTTTAGGGGATATGTGCTTTTGAAGAAAAGGGAGACATTGCTAGATGACTATGATGGTAGAGCACAAAGATGGAGAGAGCTTGGGTCTTTAATGACATCATTGAACTGCTGAATTAAGCAACTTTGGAATTGACTTGTTTCCATACTTCTTATTATGTGAGATAATGAAATCTCTTTATTGTCTAAGTGATGATTAGTCAGATATCTGTAGTCACAGCCCAGAGCACTGTAACTGATGCAGGGGTCATTAGAAAGTTTGCTTGGCTCGCTCAGAAAGCAGATAAAGGGACAGCTTTGTGATTTCAGCTATGCAAAATTTGAAAGATGGGAGTGCTAGAGTTGGAAAAAATCATCATTTTGCAACCATAATTGATAAGATTGGTGCAGGCAAAGGTCAATGGACACAAATCTGGGGGACATTTTAATGAAGAGAAGGTTATAGACTGGCTAGAGGGTCAATGTTAAAGGCTGAATGTTACCAGGGGTCCCAGGATGGGAATTATCAATATGGAAAGTTGAAGATAACAATGAGAACATAAAATTGGGAAGAATTGAGGTACTAAAAGAAAGAAAATTATTTGGGAGATGTGAAAGCACACGAGGCAAGAAAGGACAGCCTTTGGCATAAGAGTCTTGGGTTGCAGGTCCAGTTCTGGTAGTTGTTAACTGGGTGCACTTGGGTGAATGACTTCATCTTTGAGCTTCATTTCCTTTGTCTATAAAATGAGGGTGATGATGTCTGCTTTGAGGTAAATGTTGGAGGATTAAATGAGGTAGTTTATATTAAAGTATACTAGCGTATAGCAGGATAATAAGTATTAGGGCTTGATCAACCATATCAGCATAGGACAATGTGTAGACATATGGGCTCTGAGGTCAGTCTGTCTCAGTTAAAAACTGTGCTCAGTCACTTACCAGACAAGTGGTTTGGGCAAGTTAAATAATCTCTGGGTTTCAGTTTCTTCAATATCAAATAGTGATGATAGTGATGTCTACTTGAGCTAGTTTATATCAAATTAGATTCTAGACCTAAATGTGAGACCTAAAACTCCTAGAAGAAAACATAGACAGTAATTTCTCTGATATTAGCTATAGAAACATTTTTCTAGATATGTCCCCTGAAGCAAGGGAAACTAAACCAAATTAAACTGTTGGGACTACACCAAAATAAAAAGCTTTTGCCCAGCAAAGGAAACATTCAACAAAACAAAAAGGTAACCTACTGTCTGGAAGAAAATATTTATAAATGATAGATCTGATAAGGGGTTAATACCCAAAATATAAAAAGAATTTATGTAACTCAACACCAAACAACAGCAACAACAAACAACAAAAACAAAAAGTGTATGGGGGGAAGACAAACAAAAAACCAGACTCTTAAATACAGAGAACAAATAGGTGGTTGCTAGAGGGTAAGTGAGTGGGTCATCTTGATAAGCACTGAGAAGTATATAGAAATGTTGAATATTCTGTATGTATTGTATATCTGAAACTAATATAACACCGTATTACAATTATACTTGAATAAAAAATAACAAAAATTTAAAATGAATAAATAAATACTTCTACTACTATGTTGAATAAAAGTGGTGAGACTGGACACCCTTGTCTTGTTCCTGACCTTAGGAGAAAAGCTCTCAGTTTGCAAAACATAACCAATAAAGGGCTAGTTTCCAAAATATACAAAGAACTTATAAAACTCAACACCCCCAAAAATAAATAATCCAATTAAAAATGGGCAGAAGACATGAACAGACATTTCTCCAAAGATGATATCTAAATGGATAACAGACACATGAAAAGATGCTCAACATCACTCATCATCAGGAAAATGCAAATGCAAACTATGATAAGATATCACCTCACACCTGCCAGAATGGCTAAAATCAACACAAGAAACAACAGGTGTTGGTGAGGATGTGGAGAAAAAGGAACCCTCTTACACTGTGGGTGGGAATGCAAACTGGTGCAGCCACTCTGGAAAACAGTATGGAGTTTCCCTAAAAAGTTAAAAATGGAATTACCTTAGGATCCAGCAATTGCGCTGCTGGGTATTTATCCAAAGAATACAAAAACATTAATTCAAAGGGATACATGCACCCCTATGTTTATAGCAGCATTATTTACAATAGCCAAAATATGGAAGGAAGCACCTAAGCATCTATTAATTGAAGAATGGATATAGACATATATATATGTGTGTGTGTGTGTGTATATATATAATATTCATATATATATGGACATGGACATGTGTATATATACACACATATATATATATGAATATTATTCAGCCATAAAAAAGAATGAGATAGTGCCATTTGCATGGACATGGATGGAGCTAGAGGGTATAGTGCTAAGCAAGAAGAGGAAGAGAAATATCATATAATTTCACTCATATGTGGAATTTAAGGGAAAAAAAAGCAAATGAGCAAAAGAAGAAGAGAGAGAAAGAGAGCGAGAGGAACCAAGAAACAGACTCTTCACTATAGAGAACAAAGTGATGGTTACCAGAGGGGAGGTGGTTGGGAGAATGGGTTAAATAGGTGATGAGGACTAAGGAGTGTGCTTGTGATGAGCACTGGGTGATGTATGGAAGTGTTAAATCACTATATTGTACATCTAAAACTAATATAACACTGTATGTTAACTAATTGGAATTAAAATAAAAACTTAAAAATAAAGAAATTAAAACAAATGAATAAATAAGAGCACATGTAAAGTGCTTAGAATAGTGTCAGGTTAAGTGCTCAGTAAATGTTAGCTGATATTATTAAATGTGACAGACATTTCAAGGAGGATCACTGCATTATGAAAAAAAAAACTGGTGTAATCTGTACTAAGAACTGTCAGAGGTAAAATAATAGTCATTAACAAATCCCAACTTATATATTTAAAGAAAATCTTTCCTGTCCTTTATCAGGAGCTCTTGGAATATATTATTAATCTTTTTAACACTAAATCTACTCTGTCACAAAAAACTTAATTGTCTACCTCAGGTTATGATGTTAAGAATTAGAACTTAGCCCTTCATCAACTCCTCTTCCTGACCTAAATTGCTCTGTATTTCTTCTTTACATATAGTACACTAAAATTCTTCCAAATTTGGGGGTACCTGGGTGGCTCAGTCAGTTAAGTGTCCAACTTCAGTTCAGGTCATGATCTTACTGTTTGTAGGTTCAAGCCCTGCATCCGGCTCTGTGCTGACAGCTCAGAGCCTGGAGCCTGCCTCAGATTCTGTGTCTCCCCCGCCCCTCTCTGCCCCTCTCCTGCTTGCACTCTGTTTGTCTCTCAAAAATATATATGACATTAAAAAAATTTAGGGGCACATGGGTGGTTCAGTCGGTTAAACGTTGGACTTCGGTTCAGGTCATGATCTCATAATTCATGAGTTCAAGCCCCACATGGAGCTCAATGTTGAAGGTTCAGAGACTGGAGCCTGCTTCGGATTCTGTGACTCCCTCTCTCTGCCCCTTCCCCACTCACCTCTCTCTCTCTCTCTCTCTCTCTCAAAAATAAATAAACATTAAAAAAATTAATTCTTCCAAATTTGGCTTCTCACCATTGAAGTGCTTGACCGCAAGTCTCATTTCCCCTCTCTCTCTTAAAAAAAAACACCTTGAATACACACACACACACACACACACAGAGAGAGAGAGAGAGAGAGAGAGAGATGGGGGCAGAGAGAGAGGAAGAGAGAGAGAATCTCAAGCAGGCTCCATGTTCGGCACAGAGCCTGATACAGGGCTCAATCCCATGACCCTGGGATCATGACCTGAGCCAAAATCAAGAGTCAGACACTCAACTTACTGAGCCACCCAGGTGGCCCTAATTAGGAGTAATATTAAAAAATATTTATCCACCTTTTGTCTCAGCAGGATTTGGTCTAGAATACTTCCTGCATGTCAGTCATTTCCCCATAGTAGCTGGATGATAAGTAGGTGTGGCAGGAGCCTTGGGGAGACAGAGGCTGGAGTGGCCAGGGCCAAAGCTATACTTGAGAGGCTTGGGGAAGTGGCTATTTATGAACCAGTACAGAAGTATGTTAATATTTTCACTGTGGAATTTTAATCAGTGCATAACAGCAGTATATCAGTTCTGAGTTTAGGAGAGCACTCTTAGCCATATATTTGGTATTTACCCCTAACACTGCCATAGAGAACTCTTAAATTTCTTGAGATCCTCCTTCCAGCTATAATTAGGCCTACAGCCAATACTATAGCATTGCAAAGAGCTGATTTAAATAAGTCTCTAAAATCTTCTGCCATCAACCTTGTGATGTGTGCTCATGACACTGGCAATACTGAAGTCTTGACCAAATTGCAGACCAGGTGATACCTGTCTTCTTGGCCTTGTCCTGAGTCACACTGTTTTGTTTTTTTTTAATTTTTTAACGTTTATTTATTTTTGAGACAGAGAAAGAGCATGAACTGGGGAGGGTCAGAGAGAAAGGGAGACACAGAATCTGAAACAGGCTCCAGGCTCTGAGCTGTCAGCACAGAGACCAACACGGGGCTCGAACTCATGGACCTCGAGATCATGACCTGAGCTGAAGTCAGACGCCTAACCGACTGAGCCACCCAGGTGCCCCCTGAATCATGCTGTTCTGTTGCTGCTGCATTTATACTTAAAACTAAGATGAGGTTTATTAGATGAGGGAATTACAGCTTGCTAGTGTGGTGGAGTTAAACTAGAGGGTCTTCAACTATATTTTTCAGCTGGAAGGTGTCCTGTAGTTTGAGAATGGTCAGAGCTGTTCACATTTCTCCAGTGTGGCTGCCAAGTCACAGATAGTGCAAAGTCGCTCCTGTTCTGTTTCAAGATTAAATGTTAGATTCAGAGAGCAGGGAAGGAGAGGGGACCCCAGTGTGAACGTGGGACCTTGACCGCTGCAGGAGAAACAGCCCCCATGTCTTTGGGAAGCAGAGGTTTCAGCCTCCCATCCTGCACTTCACAGGTTCCCTTTGGTCACCCAGAAAACATGTGGGGTTAAAGTTGAGCAGCCAAGAGACAGAGCCAACCCAAGACACCACAATGTCAGGTGCAGACAAGCCTAGAGTCCATCTGTCCCACTTCATCAGCCTTTCTCCATCCAGGCACTCACCAGACTTAGGCTAGAAAAGCTTTCAGATCACCTGCTCCCAACTTCTCTACCTGGTGCAAGACTCCCCTCCTCAGCCTTCCTACCAAGTGCTCCCCACCCAACTTCCTAGTGAACTGGGACAGACCTGGAAGCTCCCTGCCTCAGCAGGCACAGGATTCCACTTGACAACATGTTCTTCCTGCTCCCCTGTAACTTCCTCCTGCACACCGATGTTCTGCCCTCAGGACAACCAACCATACAAAACTCTTCTCAGGAAGAGAACACAGCTATTGTGTTCATATTGAACACAGCTATCTCTGCAATTCTTGCTCCCTAACCAGGCTTCTCTTTCTCAAGCTAAATATCCTCATTTCTTTCAGTCACTCTTCATCAATGCCAAAGGAGGTGATGCTTATCTTGATGCCTGAGGCAGCTAATTGCTCAACTTGGGCAACTTGCATGTGATTCACAATTGTGAAACTTTGGGTAAGTCCCTTTGCCTCTGTAAGACTCAGTTTCCCCATGTGTATAATGGAATGCATTTACATTCTATTCCAGGGCTTGGAGAACATAATGGCAGAGGTACACCTGACTATAATGACTTTTTTCTAGAAATCTCAATGTGATGTTAATAGCTAAGGCTATGCATATACTACAAGGAATGCAATAATTGGCTCATCTTGGCTAACATTTATCTAACAAGATGTTGTTTGTGTCATGTCATCTGTTATTGTCATTATTTGTATTCTTAATTGATGAATTGATGAAAAATAATAGGAACTCAAGGTAACATTAAAAACAGTGACCTTAACTTTGGAATAAATACAGAATGTGAAGATATATGCATTAGAACAAATAAATCTGAAAATATGATTTAATGTAGCAGACAAAAAAGCTTTTAATTTACAATACTACTTTTACATGATTAATAGGATTAATATGTGCTTTTCTATGACCAAAAAAAAAAAAAAACCTTTCTGCTAATGTAGCAGCATAAATTAGTAAATAGTAATTAAAACAATGAATATCTGAGCACTGACATTTATTATGTGGAGATCATAGTCTGTTATGAAACTTTATCAAATGATGCCATAGGTCTCAAGTCATTTTAATAGAAAGCACAGGGACCCCTCTGGAAATTGTCTGCCAGTCAAATGTCTCCAGAAAAAAGCAGAAAATAATGCTTTCCAACACTAAATTGATGAATATTATTACTAATAAGAGATAAGAAACACAAATTACAATGACATTAACAAAATTCTACTGCTTAGAATATATGCACTATCTCTGAGACATTTATAATGATAAAGACAAAGTTTGTGGCAACTATCATATTCATAAAAAATTTAGAATGAATGTTTTGCACTATTGTTTTATTATATTTCATAATATCATTGTATTGCACAGTCAAATAACTATTTCTGATATGTGAACATGCTCTGGGATATTTTCAGTTGGCATATTGATAAATATATTCAAGAAAACTACTATGAACTTTTGTTCCATTTATTACTGAAAATCCAGCCTTCAAGAGATGGTAATATTCATTTACTTAAAGACCCCTTTCTGTGTGTGGTAAAGACTGAAAAATAATCAGGCTAAAATAAGTATTGACAAAGCAGCAGCTGTGCATGCAACATGGAAAGATGCTGCAGCCACAAGAATAAAAGAAGTTGTACCTGAATGTCAATTCATATATAGATGTATTAAAAGAAACATTAGTGGTCAAAACTATGCCTCTTGATTCTGACTCATTGTTGAAGAGTCAAGATTGGAAGTATGGTAACATATCTCCCATTGAGTGTCAATCTTTTCATGATGTTAAATGAAGAAATGGGGAGTCAGTACAAGTCTATTTTTCCATACTGGTTTATGAGGCCTATCAACAGGAAATATATTTTCCCAAGTTTTTTGAGGGATGAAACATAAAGCATTTCTTCTTGACTGCAATAACACCAAAGACCATTTGTATTATTTCAATTGAATTGTTCAAATGGTATATCTCAGCAATATATTTCATATTTCAAATAGCCTGAATGTATCACTTCAGGGCTTAAAGACTACCATTTTATGGGGATTGGTGAGGGCACCTGTTGGGCTGAGCACTGGGTGTTGTATGGAAACAATTTGACAATAAATTTCATATTAAAAAAAAAGACAAAAAAGACTACCATTTTATGATATCAGGATTTCTTTCTATGACTTAAATGTATTACAAATGGTTCAATCACCAAGAGTTTGACATAGTGATTTTCTTTGCTCATTAGAGACAAACATTTGGCATATCTTAAAACCACATCCACATGCTATAATGAAACGTGAAAAAATATCTTTCAGAACTGAATGCAACCAAAGAAACGATTAGATCCATTTGCTATTATCTTCCAAGTTGAAATATTCACACTTTCAGCTTGTAAGTATGAATACTTATCATCTTCATGTCTGGTGGAGTGTTTAATGTAGTCTTTAGTGAGAAATAATTCCATAATTTCTAGGTTAATGTTGTATCCAATATGAATACCCAAAACGATCTGCCAGAGCCACCAAATACTTGCTGCCATTCCCAACAAATTTAATTTATGAATTAGATTTTTTTCTTTTAGTAAAACTAGAGGCATGAAAAGAAACCAAAGGGATATCAAACATGACCTATAACTACAGATTTATGTGTCTTGGTTAAATACTGAAAAAAAAATTATTGTTATTCTCACTGTAATAAAATGATTGCTATCATTGATTTTTGAAATTCAGTTTCATTGTGTTAATTAAAGTTTGTAATGGATATTTGTGGTGTGTGTGTGTGTGTGTGTGTGTATCAAAAATATGGAAAACACTATATATAAATAGGAGGCTATATATATATATATAAATTGGAGGCTGGGAAAATGTTCCAACCCAAACATCTCTCCCATGCCTGAATTTCTATCACCAGAGTTTTTTTTTCTTTTTTTCATAATCAAAATATAAAATCCCACTGATGGCTAGCACATTAAGCTTCTATCAGTTATTAGTACCTTATTGCAGATGAAGTTATTAGATCTTTTTTCCAAGTAATTGATAGATGAGAACAAATTTTGACATATTAAAAAGGCAGGGAGGGAAGAGAGACCCCCAAGAATAGAATTAGAACCATCATCTGGGAAGCTGTGAAAAAATACTCATGCCTAAGCTCCACTCTAGACAATTGATTGAAAAACAAAACAAAACAAAACACTTCCCACATGATTTCATTATTCAGTCAGGATTGAGAACCACTGGTTTATAGGTCTCCAGCCAATTATGTTTAATTGGTGGTTTTGGGGGAGGGAGCAGATCCTGGGCTCCTGATAGGACCCTGAAGGGGAAGGACACTGGTCAGCAGACAAGGGCGGGGGCAGTACTGGAAAAAGATGATTCTAATAAAAGGGAAGATAGCAAGGACCCTGTGATAAAACTAGTTTAATTATCTGTTCAAATTTTATTAAAAATAGTCTAGTTAAGATGAGACACATCCAGTCTCTTTCCATTTTCTGGAGCACTTTGTAAGGCATGCCCATTGTTGAGGGGTTTCTAGGGGGACTAAGAAATTTAGCAGTAGCCTCAGAAATGTATGTAAGCAACTCTGCTTGAGGTACTCCTATGGAAGGTGCAATGTAGAGTGAACCCTAACAAGGAAGAAGAGGAAAATTACATACAGGAAAAAACTGCTCAGGCAAAATAGCTATAAAGCTATATGACTGGGGTAAGCCTAGTAAGAGGGGCATTTGATCTTGCTCAAGGAAAAGAAAAAACTGTTAGGGAACAGAGATCATCACTAGTCTTTCTTTCTCCTTCCCCCTTGCCTCCGTTTAAGATGTTCTTTCATACAAATTTTAGGATTATTTGTTCTAGCTCTGTGAAGGATGCTGGTGTTATTTTGATAGGGATTGCATTGAATATGTAGATTGCTTTGGGTAGTATCGACATTTTTTTATATATGAAATTTATTGTCAAATTGGTTTCCATACAACACCCAGTGCTCATCCCAAAAGATTCCCTCTTCAGTGCCCATCACCTACCCTCCCCTCCCTCCCACCCCTCAGTTTGTTCTCAGTTTTTAAGAGTGTCTTAATGCTTTGGCTCTTTCCCACTCTAACCTCTTTTTTTTTCCTTCCCCTCACCCATGGGTTTCTGTTAAGTTTCTCAGGATCCTCATAAGAGTGAAAACATATGGTATCCTTCTCTGTATGGCTTATTTCACTTAGCATCACACTCTCTAGTTCCATCCACGTTGCTACAAAGGGCCATATTTCATTCTTTCTCATTGCCACGTAGTACTCCATTGTGTATATAAACCACAATTTCTTTATCCATTCATCAGTTGACGGACATTTTAACAATATTTGTTCTTCCTATCCAGGAGCATGGAATATTTTTCTATTTATTTGTGCGTCTTCTTCAATTTCTTTCATAAGCTTCCTGTAGTTTTCAGTGTATAGATTTTTCACCTCTTTGGTTAGATTTATTCCTAGGTATTTTATGGTTTTTCCTGCAACTGTAAATGGGATCGATTCCTTGATTTCCCTTTCTGTTGCTTCATTGTTGGTGTGTAGGAATGCAACCAGTTTCTGTGCATTGATTTTATATCCTGAAACTTTGCTGAATTCATGAATCAGTTCTAGCAGTTTTTTGGTGGAATCTTTTGGGTTTTCCATATAGAGTATCATGTCATCTGCAAAGAGTGAAAGTTTGACCTCATCCTGGCTGATTTGGATGCCTTTTATTTCTTTGTGTTGTTGGATTGCAGAGGCTAAGACTTCCAATACTATGTTGAATAACAGTGGTGAGAGTGGATATCCCTGTCTTGTTCCTGAACTTAGGGGGAAAGCTCTCAGTTTTTCCCCATTGAAGATGATATTAGCGTTGGGTCATTGATATATGGCTTTAATGATCTCGAAGTATGATCTTTATATCCCTACTTTCTTGAGTGTTTTTATCAAGAAAGGATGCTGTATTTTGTCAAATGCTTTCTCTGCATCTGTTGAGAGGATCATGTGGTTCTTGTCCTTTCTTTTGTTGATGTGATGAATCACATTAATTGTTTTGTGGATATCGAACCAGCCCTGCATCCCCGGTATAAATCCCGCTTGGTCGTGGTGAATAATTTTTTTAATGTATTGTTGGCTCCAGTTGGCTAATATCAAACTCAACACCCAAAAAACAAATAATCCAGTGAAGAAATGGACAAAAGACATGAATAAACACTTCTCCAAAGAAGACATCCAGATGGCCAACTGACACATGAAAAAATGCTCAACATAACTCATCATCAGGGAAATACAAATCACAACCACAATGAGATACCACCTTACACCTGTCAGAATGGCTAACATTAACAACTCAGGAAACAACAGATGTTGACGAGGATGCGGAGAAAGAAGATCTCTTGCATTGTTGATGGGAATGCAAGCTGGTGCAGCCACTCTGGGAAATGGTATGGAGGTTCCTCAAAAAACTAAAAGTAGAACTACCCTATGACCCAGCAATTGCACTACTAGGTATTTATCCAAGGTATACAGGTGTGCTGTTTCTAAGAGACACATGCACTCCAATGTTTATAGCAGCACTCTCAACAATAGCCAAAGTATGGAAAGAGCCCAAATGTCCATTGATGGATGAATGGGTAAAGAAGATGTGAGATACACACACACACACACACACACACACACACACACACACACATATACATACAACAGAGTATTACTTGGCAATCAAAAAGAATGAAATCTTGCCATTTGCAACTATGTGGATGGAACTGAAAGGTATTATGCTAAGTGAAATTAGTCAGTCAGAGAAAGACAAATGTCCTATGACTTTACTCATATGAGGACTTTAAGAGACAAAACAGATGAACATAAGGGAAGGGAAACAAAAATAATATAAAAACAGAGAGGGGGACAAAACAGAAGAGACTCATAAATATGGAGAACAAACAGAGGGTTACTGGAAGGGGTGTGGGACAGGGGATGGGCTAAATGTGTAAGGGGAACTAAGGAGTCTACTCCTGAAATCATTGTTGTACTATATGCTAACTAATTTGGATGTAAATTTAAAAAATAAAATTAATTAAAAAATAAATTTAAAAAAGGATGTTATTTCAGGCTGAGAGAGGGATAAAAAATATAGGAATACAAGTTGATCTGATAACTGAGATGAAGGTTGAAAAGATTTTTATGTTGAATAATAGGTATAGGCTAAATTGCCAGGAAATGCTTTCCCTTACAAAGTATCACACGGAAAAGGAATTAAGAACAAGAGAAAGGGAACAAAGATGTCCAATTTATCTAATAATTTTGTTTAAAAGTAGCCCTAAATCATCAGCTTTCAAAAGGAAATATTTGTTTGAAGTTCTTTTAAGTTCGGGCATATGTTTGATTTAAGGAAGTGGGACAATTAATTGTACTTCGGAATCTTATGGACCTGACTTCAAAATTCCCATGTAACTCACAAGAAAGACATATCTTTCTACTTACCTTTGACACTGTGCACAGACCATCCTCTCTCCCAAATTAGCCTCTCCAAGGGGAGAGAGAGCTGTTGAGGCAACATGGTGTAGCAGAAAGCCTGTGACACATGAACATCACACACAGCTGGCTTCAAACCCCAAGTGTGCTCTCATGATCTTGAGCAAGGTACTTTGCCTTATTGATTCAAAATTTGCTCATTTATAAAATGGGAAAATAATAGTGCCCACTTCCAAGGGTTTTTTTTTTCTTTTTTTGAGGATTAAATGAAATTATCTATGTAGTATGTTAAGCATGTAGTAGGTGATCAGATAAATTACAATACCAGGTTGAGCTGTATTTCCTCTTTGTTCTTCTCAGTACTGAAAATGTCCTGTTAAGACCAAGAATATACTGTTAAAGTGGGGCATCACAAATATTCCCAATTCAATGCAAAGAGACAACTTGAGTTTGCAAAAGTGAAACTTTCTTGGCACACTATAATCAGTACCATTCTTTTCTGAATGCATAAAATTTGAGCCACTGTCTGGGCACACCAGATGTATTTTTCTTATTTGAGCAAAAGGAGAGTCTTTAAAAAGAAGGCCAAACTATTGGTTGCATAAATTTCAGACAGCATAGTTCTCAACATAGCTCTATAAGCACCAATTCAGTCCAGGGATATTCAGTGGATGATCTCAATGGAGCAAGTTGTTTTTCTCACAGGCTCAATATCAGTTATAAAGACAATTTTTGTGGCTGAATAATATTCCACTATATATATATATATATATATATATATATATATATATGGATATGATATGGATATGTATATCATATCTTTATTATTCAGCCATTAAAAAAAGAATGAAATCTTGCCATTTGCAACAACATGGATGGAGCTACAGAGTATAATGCTGAGTGAAATAAGTCAGAGAAAGACAAATACCATACGATTTCACTCATATGTGGCATTTAAGAAACAAAACAAGCAAAGGAAAAAAGTGAGAGAGAGAGAGAGAATGAGAGACAGAGAAAGTAGGAAACAGGCTTTTAATTATACAGAACAATCTGATGGTTACCAGAGGAGAGGTGGATTAGGGGGTGGGTTAAATAGGTGACAGGGATTAAGTAGTGCACTTGCGATGAGCACTGGGTGTTGTAAGTGTTCAATTACTACATTGTACACCTAAAACCAATATAATACTGTAAGGTAATTAACTGGAATTTAAGTAAAAACTTAAAAATATAAAGACAATTTTCAGCAACAAGTAGATTATTCAATTAACTGGAGGTATTCCTCTTTGGAGTTATCCAGTATTTAAAGCTACCAAGTGTAGTTTCTTCTTTGGATACCAGGAAACCACAGTGTTTATCTATTTGCTGTCTTAGTGTCCAGCACTCGTCCTTTTAGACCTAGCAGACCAGATCCTCTTGATCACACTACAATGACAATGGCCAACAATTCTTATCTTACCTTGGTATATCTCTGTCTATTCAGGTTTCTCTGAGTCCTCAAGTAGCCCAGGGTTACCTACAGTGGTGCACTACTGGGTGGTATGTGCTTATGAGAGCCCAGGAAGTTTGCAATGAACTTGCTAAACACAGCCATCATTAAAAATTAAATTATATACACTTACACTTAAATAAAGGTCATAGATACTCATCATTTATTATTTTACTTTATTTTTCTATTATCTATTATTTTGAAGTTATTTATATCTGTTGTATCTATATAGTGAAAATACTACATAATGGTGTGCTACAGAGCATTTCTTTTCAACTCTGCATTCAATGATGACACACTGATAGCATGAAATTGGCCATCATAGGAGTATTTACAGGAAGAAAATTGGCAAATGTTACAAATTAAGGTCTGTTCCCACCCAGAGAGCAAGTTGTTAAATATTCACCAGCATTCCATTCGACTTACCTCCCTTAAGTCTCTAGAGAATCTAATGGCCATCATCTCAAGTGGAACACTAAGACCTCTCTCAATATTTTTGAGCCCCAAAGAGTATTTCCTTGTACAGCCTTGTAATTGGCTGTTGGTGCTCACTGTCCTCTTCTCATTCACATTCATGCATTCATGCATTCATTCCTCCCCCACCCTGCTTCTCTCTACTTATTGGGAGCAAATATTGGATGAATTTCTCCCCTTTAACCCCTTAAAGGCATGAGCTACAAACCCTTTTATTTTTTAATTTTTTAACGTTTATTTTTTGAGAGAAGAGAGAGAGAGAGAGAGAGTGAGAGAGTGAGAGAGTGAGCAGGGGAGGGTCGGAGAGAGAGAGGGAGACGTGGAATCTGAGGCAAGCTCCAGGCTTTTAGCTGTCAGCACAGAGCCTGACACAGGGCTCAAATTCACAAACAGCGAGATCATGACCTGAGCCTAAGTTGGATGCTTAACTGACTGAGCCACCCATATGCTCCTCTACAAACCCTTTTAAATGAAAAAAGGAAAAGACTCTGGTTTCCACTATAATAAAGTAGATATATTCTGGCACCATTATCCATTCACTTATTCATATACTCAGGAAGCTTTTATTAAGCGTGTACAATGTGCCAAGTAACTAAGTGCTGAGAATCCTGAGATAAAATAAGACATGACTCTGCCCTCAAAATCCTCACAGTCTAGAAGGGATACAGACAAGTAAACATAATCAGATAGTATGGTAAGTGCTGAAACAGAGGTATGTATAAAATGTTAAGGGGGAAGGGCACCTGGGTGGCTTAGTTGGTTGAGCCTCTGACTTCGCTCAGGTCAGGATCTCACGGTTCTTGAGTTCCCGACCCACATCAGGCTCACTGCTGTCAGCCTGTCAGCGCAGAGCCTCAGATCCTCTGTCCCCCTTTCTCTGCCCGTCCCCTGCTTGTGCTTTCTCAAAAATAAATAAACATTTTAAAAAAAGGCTAAGGGAAACTGGAGGAGTAAACAACTAAAGTTTTCTAGAGAGAGTGGGGACTGGAGAAATTTTCACAGAAGTAAAATTTGTATTGGGTATTGAAGGATAAGTAGACATTCTTAAGGCCAAGGAAACATGAAAAAGCATTCTGAGTTTTGGAAACAAGGATTTGATATATGGGGGGAATGGCAAGCATCACTTGTTTTATGGAAGTGTTAAATCACTATATTGTAAACTTGAAACTAAAATTACACTGTATGTTAACTAACTGGAATTTAAATTTAAAAATTTTTAAAAATTTCCAGGCTTAAGCATATGAGAACAAATGAAGGAATTTAATGGAAAAAGTGATAAAGGTTTTGGGGGAAAATAAAATACAAATTAGTGTCTCTGGGGATCTAGATGGATAGTAATACATGCATGTTCTTTTCAAGGTACCACCTATGGCTGAAACAGGTCCAACTATTTTCTGGTCTTGTGCTCAAGATGAAAATTTCTCAGAGAGGATATATTTGGTATATCATGTATCATATGTCCACCCATATCCTGACTAGGTTGGGCAGAGCACCTTGCATGACAGTATCACCAAGACAAACCCAAATGGGAGAAAAGCAGTTCCCTAGAAAGAAAAATCATGGTGTAAATATCAGAAGATATGGAAATGGGTGCTGGTTGAACAATAACAAAATCAACCCAGCAAAGTGTTCTCTAATTCAAGTGGCATCTCTGGCTATAGCTGGTTCTTCTCCTAAGTTCTGGCTTCTGCTGAGGAGCCTTGCTTCAGTTGTTACAGCTTCTAGCTGGGAACTTCTACAATAAATGAGGCACCTGGGCTATAGTAACACTACTTTCCTGTCTTCTTGCAGTCCTAAGGATTGTAGGCAGGTTTCTACTATTTATAACTTTTGGGTTGCCTCACTTTCTTCTGTTTGGTTTCTGAGCTCTCCCAATTTGTTGACCTATCAAATTTCACCTATTAGACACTTGATAAGAACTCTGCTTTCCCGACTAGATTCTAACTGATGTATTTCCTACCCCTTTTGCCAGGTTAAAAACTGACAAAAAGCACAGGGGGCTGCTGGGCTCAGAGGGGCCCACATATCAAAGCTGCAAATAGAGCTATTTTATGCACATACCTGGACTTTAATCTTTGAATCACTAGTGCTGAGCCAGATTGGCAAAAGAAGCTAAAAAATCACAGCAGTGTATCAAGGGCAAAAGAAGTAGTTATAAACTGTAACCAAACATTCACTAAGCTGTTGTTTTGTCCTAAACCTCCATGGGGGGTGTTTTATAAAATGAGTTTTCCATTGACTTAGTTAATTATTATAGGCTTTTTCTTGTGACCTTGTCCCTTTTTTGGGGGGAAATAAATGCTTTGCTGTTGTTGTTTTAGAGTAGAATCATGCTGTGTCTTGGCTCACAGCATATGTGAGGGGTGTGGTATGTTGACTCTTAGGGGAGCACGTGAGTGCAGGGCACTCGGTGTGCATGCCTTCAAGTCTGATGACAAGTTTAGGCTTTTTATCTCTAATCTTATATAGGAGGACCCTGACTCTGGACAAACTGGAGGTTTCTGCTGTCTCATTGGACTCATCCTTTCTCCACCCTTTCAAGTCCATTTCTGCAGATGATTAGTCATTACTTGTCAAGAGAACGTAGGGCCAACCAGGGGGGACACACATGGCTTGGAAACAGGACAAAGGTAGAGTCTTAGACTCCCCATAACCTCCACTAGTTACTCCTAAAACCCCCAGAAAAATATAGTTTAATTCAAAATAGTATGCAAATGTAGTTTCAGAACAGATTCCCTAGTTTGCTCTCACCCTGATCATTTGCAAACTGAACATTATACAAGCTTCTCTTTCATTGAAATTCAGAAGCCTCCACTGCCCACAAAATTATTTGAGATTCACTTGAATTTCCTTCAGTCTCTGGATTTGGGATATATGGCTTTTTGCATGGCTGTTAAAACCAGTAGTAACCCTAACTCTGTAGAGTGGGATTAAAGCAAGATCAAGTCCTAGATTTCATGTGTCCAGTCATAGATGATCTGGCTGTACTCAGATTTTGATTCACTTAGATAAAACTCACTAGTATAAGGGCTGTGGAGCTAATGTTGAGTGGCCATGACTGTCTGCCCTGTTTGGGAGCAGTAGGAAAGGGAGACATGAATGGAGGACAATGCACCACTGGAATCCCATTATGGATTTCTCAAAGAATCCTGACATAGAGATGCCAGAGAGTGCCACAAAGCCCCCAGTTATGCCCCCAGGAAATTAAGCTACTACTTATAGGCCACACACTAAGTTGTCAAATTTGAGCTTGCATCAGAATCACCTGTAAGGCTTGTAGTGACACTGCTCCCACAGAAGCATCAAAAAGCAAGAAAACAAATGTCAAAAATAACTTTGCAAGGGCTCTGGTAAATACTCCAGGGTATCTAGCAAACAGTTAAATGCTTAATCAAGAAAAATGCAATTTCAAAATGGCAGGAAATCCTTGTGGTACCTTAACTTGCTTTTCTCCCATTTCCTTCCCAGAGCAGAAAAAAGCAGTCTTAGCCCATATTCCCAGTGTGAAATGCTGGTCCCTGGTTCCAGAGGAAGAAAAGACATCTGCACATTATGTGGTATGTCTGTTCTAACCTGTCTGGAGCTACCTGAAGAGCTAACACAAAATGCTCATTTCTGTTTTACCTAACTTGGAACTCAGTCTGGAAAAGCATCAGGCATTCCTTTAAAAAAACAAACAAACAAACAAACAAACAAAAAAAACATTGCAAGCTGAACTAACAACCCACAGATGCCTGGGGCAAAACATTACTTTCAAAATATACAATAGTCTGGTCTAAGCCTGGGAACATAAGCTAGGAAGAGTTTCTTTGGGAAATTAGGACATTCAAAAGCACCGTGCATACAGGAGAATTTAGAAGGCCACATGTACGCCTAGGGTAAGACATGCTAAGAAAATACTTGAGAGAACCTTAAATTTTCCCCTCAGGCTGATCTCTAGGCTCTGTACAAGCTTGGCTAAGAGACAATCTGCAAAGACTGAAAGAGGTGTTTGTTTGCTTTAACCTGTGGGCATTCAAGGAAAACTGCCAAAATACTAGCGGAACACAAACTAAGGAACAGATACATTAGTGAACACACACAATATACCAAAACTTTTGGGATGCAGCAAAGGTGGTGTGCAGGGAGAAATTTATAGCTATAAATGCCTATATTTAAAAAGAAGAAATATCTCAAATCAATACCCCAAACTTACACTTGAAGAACTAAAATAAGAGGAGCAAACTAAATACAAAACCAGAAGAATGAAGAAAATAATAAAGACTAGAGTGGAGAAAAATAAAATAGAGAATATAAAAACAATAGAATCTACAAAACCAAAGTTGGTTCTTTGAAAATATCAACAAAAGTAACAAATCTTTAGCTATTCTGACAAAGAGAAAAAAAGAAATAAAATAGAAACTGAAAGTGGGGACATTACTATCATCATTACAGAAATGTTAAAGGATGACAAAAGAATATTATATATAACTGTATGCCAGAATATTTGATAACCTAGATGAAATGGAGAAATTCCTCAAAATACACAAACTACCTAAATTGACTCAAGTGAAAAATCTCAACAGACCTATAAAAAGTAAAGAGATTGAATCAGTAATCAAAAACCTCCCAAGAAAGAAAAGTCCAGGACCAGATGGCTTCAATAGTAAATTCCAGCAAATATTTAAATAAGAATAAACATCAATCTTCTTGAAACTTTTCATAAATAGAAGAGGAGGAAACACTTTCTAACTCATTCTATGAGGCCAGCATTACCCTGATACCAAAGTCAGACAAGGCATCACAAGAAAATAACAGATAAATATCCCTTATGAATTTGGAAGCAAAATTCTCAGCCAATTCTAGCAAACTAAATCCAACGGTATAGTGAAAGGATTATGTACTATGACTAGGTAGGAATACAAGAGTAGTTCAACATAAGAAAATCAATCAATGTAGTACGCCACATAAATAGATGGAAGGAAAAATCCATATGACCATCTCCACTGATGCAGAAAAGGCATTTTACAAAATCCAACACCATTTAATGATAAAAGCACTCAGAAAACCAGGAATAGAAGAAAACTTCCTCAACATGGTTTAGGGTATTTGTGAAAAACCCACAGAAAATACCATACTCAATGGTGAAAAATTGAAAGCTTTCCCCTTCAGATCAGGGACAAGACAAGGATGCCTACTCTTACCACTGCTATTTAACATTGTACTGAAAGTTGTAGTCATACCAATTCAATAAGAAAAAAAGTAAAAGGCATCCAAATTTAAAAGAGAGAAGTAAAATGAACTCTACTTACAGATGACATTGTAAGTACATGTCAAACATACATACCTACAAAATGCCAAAGAATCCACAGGAAAGCTACCAGAACTAAGAAAAGAATTCAGTAAAGTTGCTGGGTACAAGACCAACATAAAAAATAAGTTGTGTTTCTATATACCTGCAATAAGCAGTCTGAAAAAGAAATCAAGAATGTAATTCCATTTACAATAGCATCTAAAAAATAAAATACTTAAGAATTAATTTAACAAGGAAATGAAAGACTTGTATACTGAAAACTACAAAACATAGCTGAAAGGAATTAAAGAAGGCCTAGAATAATAGAAAGCCATCCTATATTCATGGGCTAGAAGACATTGTTAAGATGTCAATATTACCCAAAATGATCTATAGATTTAACACAATGCCTATCAAAATTCTAAAAGTTTTTTTTTCAAATATGGAAAAGCAGATCATCAAATTCATAGGGAATTGCAAGGGGACCCCAAAAACTAGGAACTAATTAATAATAATACAATAATAGTAGCGGATGTTAACACCCCACTTACATCAACAGACAGATCATCAAATATTTACAATTGTTATATCTCCTTTTTGGATTGTCCTCCTTGTTATTTATAGTGCTTTTCTTTGAATATTGTTACAGTCTTTGTTCTAAGGTCTATTTTGTCTATCGGGCACCTGGGTGGCTCAGTTAAGTGTCTAATTCTTAATTTTGGCTTAAGTAATGATTTCATGGTCTGTGAGTTCAAGCCCCGTGTTGGGCTCCACGCTGAGTGTGGAACTTGTTTGAGATTCTCTGTCTTTCTCTCTCTCTACCCCTCACTTGCACACTTGTTAGCTTTCTCTCTCTCTCTCTCTCTCTCTCAATAAATAAACTTAAAAAAATAAAGTCTATTACTCTGGCTTTCTTTTCACGTCTATTTTCATGATAGAAGTTTCTACATCCCATCAATATCAATCTGTAGGTGTCTTCAGGTCTAAAATGAATCTCTTACAGGCATCATATAATGGTTCTTTTTTTTAATCTATTCTATCACCCTATGTCTTTTGATTGGAGTGTTTACTCTATTTACATTCAAAGTAATTACTGACAGATATGTAGTTATTGTCATTTTATTATTTGTTTTGTGGTTGTTTCTGAAGAATTGCTCTGATCATTTCTTGTCTTTCTTTCATGGTTTGCTGATTTTCTTTAGTGATATATTTGGGTTTGTTTCTCTTTACCCTTTGCATATTTATTAGAGGTTTTTAATATATGATTACCACTAGGTTTGTATACAACTCAAAATTCTTCCATACTGATTAGTTAATAGCAGCAATCCAAGAGCCTAAAAGTGCCTCTTCTGTTAGCCCAATGAACCCCTGAACCCTTGACTTCACTTCAGATGTTACAGAGTTAGTGCCTAGCCCAACAGAGTGCCTATAAAACTTGCATCTTTGCTGAGGCCATTCTGATAGGCTATACCTATGCTTTAACAGGCTGCTAAATTTGTTGATTATCACCTAATACTTATAGTATCACTCCAGATCTTTCTCTGCTCCCTTCCATGAGAACAAATCAGTTGAAGGTGAAAGTAATGATTAGAAAAGTCACTTTATAAAAAGAAATATCCTCTACTAAATGTTTTATAATGTATTAGCTCATTTATATGTCATTATTATCATCTGAAGTAAAAACCAATAGTACTATTTTTTATGCTGAGTAAACTGAATCATAGAGAGGTCACATGACTTAGCCAAAGTTCCACAGAGTGTGAATTAAAACAATGCTACTAATCCTATTTAATTGAAATTTCCAGAATAGACAAATCAATAGAGATATGAAGTAGAGAAGTGGATACCTAGGCCTCAAGTGCTGGGAGGAGTTGGTTGATAGCAGGTACAAAATTTCTTTTCAAGGTGATAAAAATTTTCTTGATCCTGGTGATGGTTGCCCAACTCTGTGAATAAACTAAAAAGTATTTAATTTTAAACTTTAAATGGATGGATAATTTTATGGTATGTGGATTATATAACAATAACACTGAGGGGTGGGGAATGGCTGGTTAGGGAGCAGGAATGGCAGAGGTAGCTATGTTCAATATGTGAAGGACATTCCTGAGAATAAGGAGCAGTTTTGCCTGGTTGGTTGTCCTGAGGGCAGAACGTGGGTGTGCAGGAGGGAGTTACAAGGGAGCAGGTTTGGCTCCCCAGCAGGAAGAACATGTTGTCAAGTGGAATCCTGTGCCTGCTGAGGCAGGGAGCTTCCAGGTCTGTCCCAGTTCACTAGGAAGTTGGGTGGGCAGCACTTAGTAGAAAGGCTGAGGAGGGGAGTCTTACACCAGGTAGAGAAGTTGGGAGCAGGTGATCTGAAAGCTTTTCTAGCCTGAGTCTGATGAGTGCCTGGATGGAGAAAGGCTGATGAAGTGGGATAGATGGACTCTAGGCCCATCTACATCTAACATTCTGGTGCCTTGGGTTGGGTGCTCTTGGCTGCTCAGCTTTAGCCCCACCTGTTTCCTGGGTGGCCAGGGAGAACCTGTGAAGTGAAGAATGAGAGATTGAAACCTCTGCTTCCCAAAGACACGTGGGCTCTTTCTCCTGCAGCAGTCAAGGTCCCATGTTCACACTGGGGTCCTATCCTCTGCCCTGCTTCCTGAATCTAAAATTAAAAATAGAATTACCTTTAAATAGATGCAGAAAAAGCATTTGACAAAATACTGCATCTTTCTTGGTAAAAACCCTCAAGAAAGTAGTGATAGAAGGAACATACCTCAACATCATAAAAGCCATATATGAAAAGCCCACAACTAATACCATACTCAACGGGGAAAAACTGAGAGCTGTCCCCCTACGGTCAGGAACACGACAGAGATGTACACTCTCACAACTGTTGTTAAACATAGTACTGGAAGTCCTAACCCTAGCAATCAGACAAAAAAAAAAAAAAGAACTAAAAATAATACATGTTGGCAAAGTAGAGGTCAAACTTTCATTCTTCACAGATGACATGATATTCTATATGGAAAACCCCAAAAATTCCACCGAAAAATACTGGAACTGATACATGAATTCATCAACGTTGCAGGATATAAAATCAATACACAGAAATTGGTTGCATCTCTATACACCAATAATTAAGCATCAGAAAGAGAAATCAAGAAATTGATCCCATTTATAATTGCACCCAAAACCATAAAATGCCTGGGAATAAAAGTAAAGAAGCAAAAGATCTGTGTGCTGAAAACTATAGAAAGCTTATGAAATAAATTGAAGAAGACCCAAAGAAATATAAAAACATTCCATGATCATAGTTTGGAAGAACAAATATTGATAAAATGTCTATACTACCCAAAGCAACCTATACATTCAATGCAATCCCTATCAAAATGACACCAACATTCTTCACAGAGCTAGAACAAACAATCCTAAAATTTCTATGGAACCAGAAAAGACACCTAATAGCCAAAGTAATGTTGAAAAAGAAAACCAAAGCTGGAAGTATCACAATTTGGACTTTAAGTTGTATTACAAAGCTGTAATCATCAAGACACTGTGGTACTGGCACAAAAACAGACACATAGATCAATGGAACAGAATAGAGAACCCAGAAATAGGCCCACAAATGTATGGCCAATTAATCTTCGACAAAGCAATATCCAATAAAAAAAAGACAGTCTCTTTAGCAGATGATGCTGGGAAAACTGGACAGCAACATGCAGAAGAATGAAACTGGACCACTTTCTTACACCATACACAAAAATAAATTAAAAATGGATGAAAGACCCAAACATAAGACAAAAAAATCTTCAAAATCCTAGAGGAGAAAATAGGCAGCAACCTCTTTGACCTTGGCCGCAGCAACTTTCTACTAGACATGTCTCCAGAGGCAAGGGTAACAAAAGCAAAAATGAACTATTGGGACCTCATCAAAATAAAAAGCTTCTGTACAGTGAAGGAAACAATAAACAAAACTAAAAGGAAACTGACAGAATGGGAGAAGATATTTGCAAATGACATATCAGATAAAGAGTTAATATCCAACATCTATAAATAACTTATCAAACTCAATACCCAAAATACAAATAATTCAATGAAGAAATGGGCAAAAGACATGAATAGACACTTCTCCAAAGAAGACATCCAGATGGCTAACAGACATATGAAAAGATGCTCCACATCACTCATCATCAGAGAAATACAAATCAAAACCACAGTGAGATACCATCTCACACCTATCAGAATGGCTAAAATTAACAACTCAGGAAACAACAGATGTTGGTGACGATGTGGAGAAAAGGGAACCCTTTTGCACTGTTGGTGGGAATGCAAACTGGTGCAGCTACTCTGGAAAATAGTATGGAGGCTCTTCAAAAAATTAAAAATAGAAATACCTTATAATCCAGCAATTGCAGTACTAAATATTTATCCAAAGCATACAGAAATGCTGATTTGAAGGGGCACACACACCCCAATGTTTATAGCAGCAGTATCAACATTAGCCGAAGTATGGAAAGAGCCCAAATGTCCACCTACTGATGAATGGATAAAAAAGTGGTACACACACACACACACACACACACACACACACACACTGGAATACTAGTCAGCCATCAAAAAGAGTGAAATTTTGCCATTTGCAACAAAGTGGGTGGAACTAGAGTGTATTATGCTAAGCAAAATAAGTCAGTCTGAGAAAGACAAGTATCATATGATTTCACTCCTATGTGGAATTTAAGAAACAAAGCAGATGGACATAGGGGAAGGGAAGGACAAATAACATAAAAGCAGAGAGGGAAGCAACCCATAAGAGACTCTTAAATACAGACAATGAATTGAGGGTTGCTAGAGGGGAGGTTGGTGGGGGGATGGGCTAAATTGGTGATGGGAATTAAGGAGGGCACTTGTTGGGATGAACATTGGGTGTTATATGGAAATGATGGATCGCTGGGTTTTACTCCAGAAACCAATACTACATTGCATATTAACTACCTTGAATTTAAATAAATAAATTAAAAAGCCATATATGAAAGACCCATGTGATCCAGTAAATCCACTACTGGGTATTTACCCAAAGAAAATGAAAACACTAATTTGAAAACATACATGCACCGCTATGTTTATTGCATCATCATTTACAATAACCAAGGTATGGAAGCAGACCAAGTGTCCATGAATTGATGAATAAATAAAGAAGATGTGATACACACACACACACACACACACACGCACACTTTAATATTACTCAGCCATCAAAAAGAATGAAATCTTGCCTTTTGCAACAACATGGATGGTCCTAGAGGCTATAATGCTAAGAGACAAAAGTCAGTCAGAGAAAAACAAATACCACAGGATTTCACTCATATGTGGAATTTAAGAAATAAAACACATGAACAAAGAAAAAAAAGAAACCAAGAAAACAGACTCTTAAATATAGAGAATAAACTGGGGATTACCAGAGGGGAGGCGGGTAGGGAGATGGGTGTATTGGTAAAGGTTATTAAGAGTACACTTGTCATGATAAGCACTGAGTAATGTATAGAATTTTCAAATAATTATATTGTAACCTGAAACAAATATAACAACATATTAAGTATACACTGTAATTTAAACAAACAATCAAACAGACAGACAAATAAATTAATTAATTAATAAGGTTTAATCCTGAAAGCAAGAGAACAGAATGGGTTCAGACTCTCATGGCTTTGGCTCTTGGTGTGATTGCTTCTGATTAGATTTGGGAAAAACGCTTAACTGTTATTGTCTGGGTTCCTTGGAGTATGCAGCATTGTTGAGTGTGTGGTGAGGAAGAGGCCTATAAGAGGGTGAATCTCCTTCAGGCTAAGAGTTTGTGTGGCTGCCCACATTCTGTTGCAGTTGGAAAAGCAAAGGCCACATATAGTAAATGACCTGTCCAAGGTCATAGTGATTTATTGAATTAGCATACAGTAAGTTAACATAGCTCTATTTCTTGACCTAGGACTATTTACTCTCTGCATCTATCTATCATCTATCTATCCATCCATCCATCCATCCATCCAGCTACCCATCTTTCTATCAGCTATCTGTCTCCTATTGTCTATCCATCTTTCTACGTAGCCAAACCTGTGTTTGATCAGAGTGAAGGAAGTGTCTTGAATAAGGGTCACATGTTATGTCATATGAGAATCATATACCTGGCCCAGACTATGCTTATTTTAACCTCCAAGACTTTATTAAGTTGTTCCCTTGCCGGGAGTATCCTCTCCCCTTTCGTCCCTGCCTTTTCCCTTTCCCACCTTCTCAAATCTAACCATTCTTTAAAGTCCAGCAGCTCCATCCAATTTTGCCTTCCTCGGGTCTCTGAGCCCACTCATTTTGTCCTTTAGTACATTTTGTAATGGAACCCAAGGGTTTGTTTTATCTTTCCAATTAGATAGCAAAGACTAGTTCTTAGCTTATTTGTATCTACTACAATCCCCTTCTGAGGCTAGGCACCAATCAGCTGTTCACAAAATCCAGATTAAGGTCGAATTGATGAGCAGTGGATGAAGTATAAGCCAGTCAAGTAGCTAGCCACGTAGCTGTAGCTGTATATTTTTGTTGAAATACATTAACATTACATAAGTTATGCATAGCTTTCACATTCAGTTTGAGGTATTCTGTATTTTCCAAACCTCACTAAGTTCTCTCCCAGCAGCCCATCTGATATTAAACGGTCAGTGTGGTGTTTGTGTGGCCATCCTTATAAGGTCACTGTCGGCATTATGAAACAATAAAAAATACTACAAGTTCTGTTCTAGCTTCCACATGGTAAAAAATGTCTTCAAATTCCACTCACCATTGTCTAGGCATTGTACTTTCTTATACTCAGCCTCCTTTAGATCAGTCCCTCAGTCCAGTCTGTCCATAAATCTCTCCCTCCCTTCTCTTTCCTTCATACCCTCCCACTCAAACCTCAGTCATCAGCTGCCAGCAGTCAGGGGCTCTGAGAACCCAAATGGGGGTTTCCAAAACACTTTACCTTTTCCTCACTGTTAAAAAATGGATTTTGCTCACTTGAACTGATTGGATTCCTCTTGCCCTCAGTGAGGCTGGGAAGACGAGGCACTTGTCCTAGGCAGACCAAAGAAAGTCACAGCCTGAGCAAAATTTAGCCACTCCTGTCTCAGGAATCTTAGTATGTATAAACCATAATCATCTTCTCAGGCAGGCCCTTCATACCCACTAGTCCAGGATATTTTAGAGAAATGTATGTTTTTTTAGCCCCCTACTCCCTTTCTTCTTCTATACTACCAGGGCTGCTGGACTGCTGCTCAACTTCTTATCCTCCTCCCTATTTCTCTCTGACTCATGGTGTCAAGGTAGACAATTTGTAGCCTGGACTGGGAAACAATGATTTAATCCAAGTCTCCCATTTTCTCCATAACTTTGTCACTCCCCTCTCTCGGAGGAGACTGCAGTACATAGGGTGGAACCTTTTCCTAAGGCTTCACAGGTTTTTATCTCCTTGTCACATCACTTGATCTAGTTGGCTTCTTTCTGTATGCTGGGACTCTTCTTGCCAAATTCTACCACTTCCTGGGCCTATTATAGTGGTAAATAGGAGATATCCAGCAGACTTTGTAGCCCATAGTCTACATGAGGGAAGGGGTCTATTTATACAACATTGGGCTCACACGTGATCTAGGGCCTCTTGACACTGGCAGGGTCAACCCTAGAGGATTTATCCAACCTTCTGAGGAGTTGCTGCTCACCTGTGAGTGTGAAGGTAGGCTACATAAAATCTGTACAAGTGATTTGGGATATTTTCTAAGTTTCAGTTTAGCATCTACACTGTGCTGTTAAGATGACAAGGCGTTGACAATTCCATATCTTTTGCCTCATTTTTTCTAAAAATGTTTAATGTTTATTTATTTTTTGAGAGAGAGACAGAGTGAGCAGGGGAGGGTCAGAGAAAGAGGGAGACACAGAATAAGAAGCAGACTCCAGGCTCTGAGCTGTCAGCACAGAGCCCGATGTGGGGCTTGAACTAATGAACTGGGAGATCATGAACTGAGCCGAAGTTGGACGCTTAACCAACTGAGCTACCCAGGCGTCCTCTTTTGCCTCATTTGATCCTCATGACAACCTAATGAGACATTCTTATCTCCATTTTTGTATAAAAATATTAAAGTATAATAATAACATTAATGATTAACATTTATCAAGCACTTGCTATGTCCCAGATAGTGTTCTAAACACTCTGTATTTACAGCATACCTCAGAGATATTGCAGGTTTGGTTTCAGAGCATTGCAATAACATGAATGTCACAATAAATGTCAAATGAGATTTTTTGATTCCCAGTGCATATAAAAATTATTTTTAGGAGGGCACCTTTTGGGATGAGCACTGAGTGTTGAATGGAAATGTATTTGACAATAAATTTCATAAAAAAATATTTTTACCTGATACTATAGTCTATTAAGTATGCAGTAGCATTATGTCTCAAAATATTCATAACTTAATTCATAACCACTTTATTGCTAAAAGTTCTAGCCATCATCTGAGCTTCAGTGAGTTGTAATCTTTTTGATGGTGGAGGGTCTTGCTTCAATGTTGATGACTGCTGACTGAGCAGGGGTAGTTGCTGATGGTTGGGTTGGTTGTAGCAAGTTCTTAAAAAAGGCAATAAAATTTTCTACATCAATTCTTTCCCAAACCATTTCTCTGTAATATATGATTCTCTTTGATAGCATTTTACCCATAGTAGAACTTCTCTCAAACCTTGCCACTGCTTTATCAACTAAGTTTATATAATCTTCTAAATCATTTGTTGTCATTTCAACAATTTTCACCAGGAGTGGACTCCATTCAATAAACCCCCTTTTTTTTCTCATCCATAAGAAGCAAATCCTCATCTGTTCAATTTTGATCATGAGATCGCAGCAATGCCATCCCATCTTCAGGCTCCACTTCTAATTCTAGTTCTCTTGTTATTTCCACCATATTGCAGTTAACTTACTTCCTTCATTGAACTCTTGAACCCCTCAAAGTCATCCATGAGGGTTGGAATCAACTTGGTACAAACTCCTATTAATGTTGGTATTTTGACCTCTTCCCATGAATCATAAATGCCTTTAATGGAATCTAGAATGGAAAATCCTTTCCAAAAGGTTTTCAATTTACTTTTTCCAGATCCATCAGAAGAATCACTACCTTGCAAACTATATTTCTTAAATAATAAGACTTGATAGTTGAAATGACTCCTTTATCCATGGAATGGATGTTGTGTTAGCAGGCATGAAAACAACATTAATCTCATTGTACATCCCCATCAGAGCTTTTTGGTAACCAGGTGCACTGTCAATGAGCAGTAATATTTTGAAAGCAATAGTTCTCAACAATAGGCATCAAATATTCAGTAAAGCATGTTATAGAAAGATGTGCTGTCATCCAGGTTTTGTTGTTCCATTTATAGAGCACATATTCAGCATAATTCTTAAGGGTCCTACGATTTTCAGAGTTGTAAATGAGCATTGGCTTCAACTTAAAGTCACCAGTTGCATTAGCCCCTAACAAGAGAGTCAGCCTGATACCAGACATTGGCTTCTCTTGTCCAGCTATGAAAGTCCTAGATAGCAACTTCTTCCAATAGAAGGCTGTTTCATCTACAATGAATATTTGTTTAGTGTAGCTACTTTCATTAATGATCTTAGCTAGATGCTCTGGATAATTTGCTGCAGTTTGTACATCAGCACGTGCTGCTTCACCTTATACTTTTATGGAGATGGCTTCTTTCCTTAAACCTCACAAACCAACCTCTGCTAGCTTCAAACTTTTCTTCTGCAGCTTCCTCACCTCTCTCAGCCTTCACAGAATTGAAGAGAGTAAGGGTTGTGCTCTGGATTAGGCTTTCACTTAAGGGATGGTTGTGGTTGGTTTGATCTATCCAGATTCTTAGAACTTTCTCCATATTAGCAGTCAGGCTATTTCCCTTTATTATCATTTATGTATTCACTGGAGTAGCACTTTTAATTTCCCTCAAGAACTTTTCCTTATGCATTCATAACTTGGCTGTTTGGCACAAGCAGCCTAGCTTTCAGCCTATCTTGGATTTCAACATGTTTTCCTCACTAAGCATAATAACTTCTAGGTTTTGATATAAACACATGTGACTCTTCCTTTCATTTGAACACTTAGAGGCCATGATAGGGTTATTGCCTAGCCTAAATTTAATATTGTTGTGTCTCAGGGAATAGGGAGGCCTGAGGAGAGGGAGAGAGATAGGGCCAGGAGGGGCATGGTGGGCAGCCAGTTGGTAGAGCAGACAGAAAATGCACATTTACGGATTAAATTTGCCATCATATATGGGCGTGGTTCATGGCACTCCAAAATGATTACAATAGTAACATCAAAGATAACTGATGGCAGGTCACCATAGAGATCTAATAATAATGAAAAAGTTTGACGTGAGGTGATATCTGAGTGTGGTTTTGATTTGTATTTCCCTGATGAGGAGCGACGTTGAGCATCTTTTCATGTTTCTGTGGGCCATCCGGATGTCTTCTTTAGAGAAGTGTCTATTCATGTTTTCTGCCCATTTCTTCACTGGGTTATTTGTTTTTCGGGTGTGGAGTTTGGTGAGCTCTTTATAGATTTTGGATACTAGCCCTTTGTCCAATATGTCATTTGCAAATATCTTTTCTCATTCAGTTGGTTGCCTTTTAGTTTTTTTGGTTGTTTCCTTTGCTGTGCAGAAGCTTTTTATCTTCATAAGGTCCCAGTAATTCATTTTTGCTTTTAATTCCCTTGCCTTTGGGGATGTGTCGAGTAAGGGATTGCTACGGCTGAGGTCAGAGAGGTCTTTTCCTACTTTATCCTCTAGGGTTTTGATGGTTTCCTGTCTCACATTCAGGTCCTTTATCCATTTTGAGTTTACTTTTGTGAATGGTGTGAGAAAGTGGTCTAGTTTCAACCTTCTGCATGTTGCTGTCCAGTTCTCCCAGCACCATTTGTTAAAGAGACTGTCTTTTTTCCATTGGATATTCTTTCCTGCTTTGTCAAAGATGAGTTGGCCATACGTTTGTGGGTCTAGTTCTGCGGTTTCTATTCTATTCCATTGGTCTATGTGTCTGTTTTTGTGCCAATACCATGCTGTCTTGATGATGACAGCTTTGTAGTAGAGGCTAAAGTCTGGGATTGTGATGCCTCCTTCTTTGGTCTTCTTCTTCAAAGTTACTTTGGCTATTCGGGGCCTTTTGTGGTTCCATATGAATTTTAGAATTACTTGTTTTAGTTTCGAGAAGAATGCTGCCAGTCAGAGTGGCCAAAATGAACAAATCAGGAGACTGTAGATGCTGGAGAGGATGTGGAGAAACAGGAACCCTCTTGCACTGTTGGTGGGAATGCAAATTGGTGCAGCCACTCTGGAAAACAGTGTGGAGGTTCTTCAGAAAATTAAAAATAGACCTACCCTATGACCCAGCAATAGCACTGCTAGGAATTTACCCGAGGGATACAGGAGTACTGATGCATAGGGGCACTTATATCCCAATGTTTATAGCAGCACTCAACAATAGCCAAATTATGGAAAGAGCCTAAATGTCCATCTACTGATGAATGGATAAAGAAGTTGTGGTTTATATACACAATGGAGTACTACATGGCAATGAGAAAGAATGAAATATGGCCCTTTGTAGCAACGTGGATGGAACTGGAGAGTGTGATGCTAAGTGAAATAAGCCATAAAGAGAAAGACAGATACCATATGTTTTCACTCTTATGTGGATCCTGAGAAACTTAACAGAAGACCATGGGGGAGGGGAAGGAAAAAAAAAGAGGTTAGAGTGGGAGAGAGCCAAAGCATAAGAGACTCTTAAAAACTGAGAACAAACTGAGGGTTGATGGGGAGGTGGGAGGGAGGGGAGGGTGGGTGATGGGTATTGAGGAGGGCACCTTTTGGGATGAGCACTGGGTGTTGTATGGAAACCGATTTGACAATAAATTTCATATATTGGAAAAAAATAATGAAAAAGTTTGAAATATTTGAGTTACCAAAATATTATACAGAAATCAAGTGAGCAAATGTACCAAAAATGGTGCCAATAGACTTGCTCAACACAGGGTTGCCACAAACCTTCGATTTGTAAAAAATGCAATGTCTGCAAAGTGCAATAAAATGAAGTATGCCTATATTAACTCATATTTCCCTCACAACAACTGTGTAAGTTTATTACAATTATCTTCATTTTAAAGATTAGAAGACTAAGGCCCAGAAAGGATAAAAGATATGCTCAAGGTCATACAGATCCACGTGCTGACTTCATAATGCTCTGGCATTCACCTGCTCTAGTGGGAAGCAGTAGGTCCTCAGACCCACCAGACATGCTCCAATGCCTGGTGTCTTTCACTGTCCCCATGTGCTCGGCCACCTGGCATGGCCAGCCTTTCCCAGGTACATCCCCCTAGTGCTCTGGGCCTCCCCAGGTGCCCAGTGTGCAGGTGCCTACTGAAACTTAACCTGAAAACAGACAGACTGGCTGACCTGGGAAGCCAGATGTGGTGACACCCTGTACCTGCTGAACTCCAAGCTCCCCAGGATGTTTGTTCTAAGGAAGGTGATCTTCCATACTGTGTCTACATGATAAAATTGAAGAGATGCTGTAATTCTTTATGGCTATATTTGAGGAAAACTTCATGATTACCCAAGGAGTTGAATAATGTGCACTTTGAGTATAAATTTTAAAGGGAAAATAATTAAATGTATTATTTATTGCCCCTTGGGGAAAATAGTGCCTTATGTAGAAAATAGGCAGCCTGGCTCCAGAGCCCACATGTATAAATACTATGTATGCTATTTGGATTTAGAAACGTTGAAAAATTGACTCACTCAGTATAAGCCACAAAAATTGTCAGATGATAGATACTAGGATAGACACTAGGTATTCTTTTTTTTTTTTTTTTAATATATGAAATTTACTGTCAAATTGGTTTCCAGGTATTCTTTTTTTATGTTTATTTATTTTGAGAGAGGGGGGAGGACTAGAGAGAGAAGGTGAGAAGATCCCAAGCAGGTTCCATTGTGTCATCTCAGAACTAGATGCGGGGCTCCATCTCACAAACTGTGAGGTCATGCATGACTTGAGCTGAAATCGAGTCTGACACTTAACTGACTGAGCCACCCAGGTACACCAATACTAGGCTTTCTGACTCCAAATTCTGTGCTCTTTTCACCATGTATTTATTTATTTATTTATTTACTCGCTCAATAAACATTAAGCACTACCATGAGCCAAGCCCTGTACTAGGCCCTGGACATAAAATTCCTCCTCATAGGAAGCAATAGACAAGTAAGCCAAAAGCAAAGCATAGCATGATGATTAAGAGCATAGTTTCCATACTCATTGTATATAGGTTCAAATCATAATTAGCAGTAGGATGAACCTTGATGTCCTCATCCATAAAATGGATATGATAATATTAGTACTCTTAATAGGATTGTCATGGTGATGACTGAATGTATTAATATATGCAATAAACTTAGAAAGTTGCCCAGCATGTAAGTATTAGATGCCATCATCATCATCATCATCATCAATCATCAATCATTGTTGCTGTTTTTGGTGCTAGCTGTTTCTCTGTTCTATGATACAGTGCCAATGGCTAAAGGAAGACCCTAAACCAGTGTTTAAAGAAGAGCCCAAGAATGTCTGGAAGGATGACTGATAAGAGGTAGGCAGGGGTCAGATCATACAGAACTTTGAATGCCATGCACTATGCCAAGCTATTTAGCAGAATGGGATTGGAGAAGGGTCTCCAAAGAGGTGGTTGACCAACACCTACATTTCTGCTATTTCAAGGAAGAATAGGCTGGGTGATCAACCTGTACATGTGGTTTAGTGCCCTTAGCATGCAGCAAACTATTTTTCCCTAAACTATGGTCACAAGATTGAAGAGTTGGGAGTTGCCATATGAACTGCTTGTCTGTTTTGAAAAAAAATTCCACCCTTCTTCAGTTGTCAGCAACCTTTTGCTCCACCTGGTAAGAGCTGTAGGTCATCATTTAATGCCCATGACCTTAGGCAGTGAGTGACTGAGGAGTAATGAGGCTATTGGACAGTGGCTTTTGGATCTGACTTCTATCAAGTGAGGATTTGAAGCATAGTTGGTTGAGAGAAAGGGGATGTGACATTGCACTGGGATCCTGGGTAGTCTGAGGCCAAAGGTGTCAGACACCTTAAGAATCTAGTCAGAATATCTTCCAAACAACTCGAGATATTTTAATCTGATTACAAGGATTGTTCTTCATAAAATCATACATTCCAACATGGGCCTGACAAGTCAGTGTCAGTTTTAAGGGCACTGTAGTTTTTTGGTTGTTTCTCATCTTCTCTATTTCCAAGGTCACCTGCCTGAGCTGCTAGGCCCTGGGGAGTCTGGAAAGAAAAAGAACTATCATTCCTCACATTTGTATAATACTTTATGATTTACAAAGAGCTCCCACATTCATTGGATTCTAAAGAAACCCTAAAAGGGAGACAGGGCAAGCGTTTGCATGGTTATCATTTCCTATTTTACAGATGAGCAAATTGGGGCAAAGAGAGGGGAAGGCCCATGCCCACACAGCCAGTGAGTGGTGGAGCTAGGACTGTGTATTAGCTTTCTATGCCACATAACAAATTATCACAAACTTAGCAGCTTAAAACACCATATATTTATCATTTACCAATTTATTTTGTCAGAAGTCTGGGCATTGCTTAAATGAGCCCTCTGTTTTGGGTCTTGCAAGGCTGCAATCAAGGTGTTGGTCAGGGCTAGGTTCTTATCTGGAGGTTCGACTAATGAACAATCTGCTTCTGTATTCATGTGATTGTTGGTAGCATTCAGTTCCTTGCAGTTGTACAATTCATGGCAGTTTGTTTCTTCAAAGCCAGCAAGGGGAGAGGGAGGAAGTCTGCTAGCAAGATGCTGCCATATATAACACAATGTAATCATGACAGTGACATCCCATCACCTTTGCCATATTCTATTGGTTAGGACCAAATCATAGGTTATATCCCCACTTCAGGGGAAGGGATTACAAGGGACATGGCCACCATAAAGTGGCAATTATGACTGTCATCTTAAAGTTTGTTTGCCATAGATTCCAACCTAGCCTTGTCTGACTCCAAATCTAGTGGTCTTTCTACTGGATCACACTGTTGCTGCCAGGGATGCATGATATCCATTCCTACTACCCCCAGATGTGGGGCATTGAAAGATGCACTTGTCAAGGACAGACTAGAAGAAATCTAAGAAGCCTACTCTGCCATTAAACTTGTGCCCTGTGTCACATAGCCTAGGGTCCTAATCAACTGATGTATGAATACACTCCCATTTTCTTAATTTAGAACAAGACAACTCATCACTTCTAAAGACGGAATGTTGTTTTGAGACAATTTTGTGCAAATCCTGAGCTTGTTAACTTCAAAAAAGGAGGGATGCCTTTTCATTTCAGGAGACTTGAGCTCTTATCCTGACAACTTCCAAATTACGTACAAAGGCAAAGGGAGTCATGCTGTATTTTCTTTCTTTTGCTTTTGTAGCTTAGCCCCATTAGTTTGATCCCATTAATGACTGTCAGAAAAGAAGTGGCCTTGGAGGAAAGGGGTTAAAGAGAACTCTTTAAATCTCCCAGCCAGGACCAGAAAGCTTTTTGTGAATGGTTTCTAAAGTTTAGGCTTGTTTGCAAATAGCCCTGTATCTCTCTACAGAAGCCTGTTCTTAATTGACAGTAGGGGATACCTCAACTATTCATTTTATTTCATTAATTTAGTCAGTCATTCAAGAAGTATTGAAAACTTCTTTGTGTAAGGCACCATTCTAGGTACTAGCAATACTGAGATCACCATCCCTATACTCAAAAAGCCCATAGTAAAGACTCAGATAAGAAAATAGTCAGAAGACTATAGAACTGCTTTAATAGAGGTATGTACTGAACCTGTGAGATTCTTCTGAGGGGGTGAAAAAAGAGAGGTGCTTACTTAAGACTGCAAACTCAAAGCTTCCAGGACCAAGCAAAGGAATCAAACAGGTGGATGCAGGGAGTGGTGGAGTTTGTACTAAACTAGAGGGCATTGTAATTTAAAAATATATATATAAATACCATGTGGTCCTAATAAAACATAGCCTACAAGCTGCCCATTTGTGACCCTAGTTTACACAAAGGAAGTAGTGTTTGTGCTATGATTTAAATGACAACAGCAAACACTTACACAGAGGTTACTGTGTACCAGTTATGCTTATAAACAATTTAAATATATAACTCATTTAATCTCCATAACATCCTATTAGGTAGGTACTTTTATTAGCCCTATTTTATATATGGGGAAGTAGAAATCCAGAGAAGGTAGATAATTTGTCTGAGGTCACATAGCTAACAACCAGAGCTGGAATTTAAAATCAGGCAGCCTGGTTTCAGAGCCCACGCTCCAAACTACATATATGTATACATGCATATATCCTCAACTTTTGCTAAAGTATGATTGTTTGAAAGGTGGTAAGAAAGCATGCCATGCAGAGGAAGTAGCATGTGTGAAGATGGAGGCCTGGAGAGTTTGAGGGATTCCAGAGTCTATAAACAGTGTAGTATTTCTGGAACAGCAAATGTATGTTTTGGGGTGGTGGTGTGGGAAATAGGTGGAGCAAGGTAAGGAGATGAATAGGAATTAGGCTAGACAGAAAAAATCAACAAAATACTTGTAGCCATGCAATTATCATATTCATCCCTTGGATATACATTTATTAAGCACTTGTATGCCAAAACACAAGGCATTGTGCTAGGCAAAAAGTGTTTGAGGACAGTGGGTTCAGAGAAGGGACATTAAATTCAGCACAAGGAAATCTGGGAGCATTTCCCAGAAAAATTGTTAGTTTGACCTAAGTCTTGAAGGAAAAGTAGGGGTTGACTAGACAAAGGATACAGGAGAGGGCATTGTAAAGAGAGGGAACAGGATATACAAAAGTATTTCTGAACTCATGGTAAAAATGACCTTTCTTCTTATCTCAAGTTTTTCTTTTCCCTTCTATCCTCTCACCTATTCACATGTCACAATGGGAAATAGAAAGTCAGAGGACAATTGAACTGGGAGTTGCTCCACAGGATTTCCACATTTTGGCATACCTATCAAAGGCAAGGGGAATAAATTTGGGGTTAGAATAACTGAATCTGGGCTCAGACACTTTATTCACATTAATTCCAATTAGCTCAAATCATTGATCAACCCTGCAAGCTTTTCCTTTTAATCCTTCACCCCTATTTTATAGATGAGGAAATGGAGGCTCAGAGAAGTGATGCCACCTGTTCAAAGTACTCTGCTAGTAACTGGTACAATTTGGGGCTTGAGCCCAGGACTGTCTGGCTTCAAAGCCTGTGTTCTCAGCTTCTCAACCTCTGAGAGTCTTCTTTCAACCAAAAGCAATTCTGTCTCTTAGTAACAATAGCTAAAAATGATTTATTGCAAGCTTAGTCTATAATTCCAAACTGCTTCCTTCAACATGTCATTCCTCTTGGCTTACTCAGCTGTAAAATGAGGCTGTGATGGAAATTACTACTGTTCATCACTAATCAGTTCCTTTCTACTTTCAGTAATACAGGATATTATACTTCTTTGCCATCTTAAAGGGTTTTTTTTTTTTGTTTTTGTTTTTAATTTAAATCCAAGTTAGTTAACATATAGTGTAATAATGGTTCCAGGAGTAGAATTTAGTGATTAATCATGACATATGACACCCAGTGCTCATCCCAATAAGTGCCCTCCTTAATGCTCATCAACCATTTAGCCCATCTCCCCAACCACCTTCCCTCCAGCAACCCTCAGTTTATTCTCTGTATTTAAGTCTCTTATGGTTTGCCTCCCTCGCTGTTTTTATCTTATTTTTCTTTCCCCTCCCCTATGGTCATCTGTTTTATCTCTTAAATTACACATATGAATGAAATCATATATTTGTCTCTGACTTATTTCACTTAGCATAATATATTCTAATTACATGCACATGGTTACAAATGGCAAGATTTCATTCTTTTTAATCACTGAGTAGTATTCCATTGTATATATACCACATCTTCTTTATCCATTCATCAGTCAATAGTTTGCCATCTTAAAGTTAAATGTGGCCCATTGACTTGCTCTGACCCACGGGATATGAGCAAAAGTGATGTGTCACTTTAGGGTGGGAGCATTTAAGAGATCACGTGATTCTTTGGCCTCTCTTGTCCCTGCTACTGGACATTTCAAATGGTAGTGCTTCCATTAACTTGGGTTTCTGTGTGAAGATGACATGGACCAGAGTCCTCTACTGACCAGTAAATAAATACATAGAATGAGTAAAAATACATACTTTCATTGGTTTAAAGCCACTGAAATTCTGGGATCATTTGTTCCCTCAGCATAGCCTAGTATATTCTGAGGAATGCACAGGAAAATGCTTTCTAGCTCATAGATTTATTGTAAAAATCAATGAAATAATGGGAGTGGAAGTGCTTTATAACCTCTGAAGCTGTGTGCTTATGCCATGTATTATTACTTGCCAAGTGGTATATCTGAATGCAGGTCCTATTGAGTTGTGTTCTAATAGATTTTCACAAATAGAACTTTTAGACACTTACACTGTATTTTTTTACATTATAGGCAGATATTTAATTGTTTGCATAATGCTTTTATGTGGGAATTTTCTCTTCTGATAGGGCGGGAACCAACTCTGAGATCTGAAGATTTCTCAAAGACTATGAGTAGCTGATAACCAGTCCCTCCGAGCACAACAGTTACTACTAGTTCCATTTTCTTTCTATCTAGGCTCAAAGAAACAATTGGGGTGGAAAGAAACCCCACTTCTCCCGAAAAGTAACTCTGGATTATACCTGTTCTAGAGCAGAGGAAAGGCTGTTTATCCTGGGCCTGATAGTTCTAAGTCAGTAACTCCACCAGATAATGACTTGCAAACATTAGCCTAAAAGGGCTAATCATGACACTTGTCATGTAGTGTGGCTTGGATCATTTATGAACACGGGAAGAAATCAACCCTTCCCCCAGGGCTTCCTTCACTCAAGCCCAAAAAGGTTGCCATGGAAAAGCTGAGCACTAGAGAGTTTGTAGGCCAGAGACTTACCCAGACCTAAACAACATCTGCCACCAGTTTCTCCCTTGTCCAAGAGACTCTAACAACAATAACTATCTTTTTTCTTTGAACAAAGAAGTTATTCCTAAGAATATTTATGCTTCCTGTTCCCTCTGACTAGAATTCTCTTCTCACAGGTCTTCCCCTGTCTGCCTCTTCTCATCATTCAGATTATAATTCAAAGGTAACTCTTTAGAGAAATCTTTGCCCCTTTTGGTGTTATCCCCACCCCAATTGCTCCCTATGTCCTTACCCTAATTTATTTTACTTTAGATCATCTGTATCAATCTGATGTTATATTTTATATTTATTATTTATTTTGTACAGTTATTTGTTTCTTATACATTTATTTTATGCTTTGTTTTTTGCTTTCTTTTTTAATTAATTAATTAATTATTTTTTAAATGAAATTTATTGTCAAATTGGTTTCCATAAAACACCCAGTGCTCATCCCAACAGGTGCCCTCCTCAATGCCAATCACCCACTTTCCTCTCTCCCCCACCCCCCATCAACCCTCAGTTTGTTCTCAGTATTTAAGAGTCTCTTATGGTTTGCCTCCTTCCCTCTAACTTTTTTTCCCCCTTCTCCTCCCCCCTGGTCTTAATTTTTTTTTAATGTTTATTTTTGAGAGAGAGAGAGAGAGAGAGAAAGAGAGAGAGAAGGGGAGGGGCAGAGAGAGGGAGTCACAGAATCCGAAGTAGGCTCCAAGATGTCAGCACAGAGCCCAATGTGAGGCTCGAACTCACAAACCACGAGATCATGACCTGAGCTGAAGTCGGACCCTTAACCAACTGAGCCACCCAGGTGCCCCAAGTTTGATAAATTCTTTACAGATTTTGGATACTAACCCTTTGTCTAATATGTCATTTGGAAATATCTTCTCCCATTTTGTAGATTGCATTTTAGTTTTGTTGATTGTTTCCTTTGCTGTGCAGAAGCTTTTTAACTTGATTATGTCCCAATGGTTCATTTTTGCTTTTGTTTCCCTTGCCTCTGGAGATGTATCTAGTAAGAAGTTGGTATGGCCTGAGGTCAAAGAGATTGCTGCCTGTGTTATTATAGTTTCCTGTCTCACATTTAGGTCTTACATCCATTTTGAATTTATTTCTGTGTATGGTGTAAGAAATTGGTCTAGTTTCATTCTTATGCATGTTGCTATCCAGTTTTTCCATCACCATTTGTTGAAGAGACCTTCTTTTTTCCACTGGATGTTCTTTTCTGCTATGTTGATGATTAGTTGACCATATTGTTGTGGGACCATTTCTGGATGATGAATGGATAAAGAAGATGTGGTGTATATGTATATATGTGTGTATATACACACATACATACACACACACAATGGAATACTACTCAGCCATAAAAAAGAATGAAATGTTGCCATTTGAAATGATGTGGATAGAGCTAGAGCATATTATTCTAAGTGAAATAAGTCAGTCAGAGAAATATATATATCATATTTTTTCACTCATATGTGGATCTTGAGAAACTTAACAGAAGACCATGGGGGAAAGGAAGGGGAAAAAGTAGTTACAAACAGAGAGGGAGGGAGACAAACCACAAGAGACTCTTAAATACAGAGAATAATTTGAGAGTGGACAGGAGGGTGGGGTAGAGGGAAATGGGTGATGGGCATTGAGGAGAGCACTGGTTGGGATGAGCACTGGGTGTTGTATGTAAGCCAATCTGACAATAAATTATATTTAAAAAATAAAAAAACAAAAAAATTAAATAAAAATAAAAACTCGAAACATTAAAAAATAAAAATAAAAGTTAAAAATATACAGTTCAGTATGTGTTTAAAATCTTCTATATAGTGAAAAAGCACTAAACTAGAAATTAAGGAAGAAACAGGGAAAATATGTGCATTAAATACGATAGGAAAAGATTAATACCTACATGTGTGGGGTATCAAATATACACTAGATAGAAAATAATTCACAGAAGAAATATAAACAGTAAATAAACATATGGGGAAAAGTTAAAGGTTACTAATAACAAAGGAAATGTAAAGTGAATTAGTAAGTAAATAGGAAGCACCTATTAAATTAGTTTAAAATAGTTTGGTCCTTTTGCAAAGCAATTTGGCAATATGGGGAAGCAGTGATCAAAATACTTATATTCTTTTTTAAAAATCAGTTTGTACCTTTTAATCCCCTTTATTTCACCCATCTCCCTGGCCTACTTCCCTTCTGACAACTCTCAGTTTGTTCTCTGTATTTAGAGTCTCGGTTTTTTGTTTGTCTCTTTTTTTCTTTGGTTGCTCATTTGTTTTGCTTTTTAAATTCCACATATCACTGAAATCATATGGTATTTGTCTTTATCTGACTTATTTCACTTAGCATTAAAACCTCGAGGCCCATCCATGTTGCTGCAAATGGCAAGATCTCATTCTTTTCTATGGCTGAGTAATAGTTTATTGTATATGTATATATACAATATATATGTGTATACACACACACACACACACACATATATATGTAATTTCTCTTTTTGCTACTATATATATATATATATATATATCTCACATCTATTCATGTATAAATGGATACTTTGGCTACTTCTATATCTTAGCTATTGTAAATAATGTTGCAATAAATGTAGGAGTGAACATATATTTTCAACTTAGCGTTTTCATTTCTTGAGTAAATACCCAGTAGTGAAATTATTGGATCAAGTGATATTTTTATTTTTAATTTTTTGAGGAAACTCCATATTTTTTCCATAGTGGCTACAAATTTGCATTCCCACCAATAGTAATAGGCATGATGGTTCCTTTTTCTCCACATCCTTGCCAACACTTATCTCTTTTTTATTCTAGCCATTCTAACAGGCATAAGGTGATATCTTACTGTGCCTTTGATTTTCATGTCCCTAATGATTAGTGATGTTGAGCATCTTTCAATCTGTCTTTAGGAAAATGTCTATTCAGGTCTTCTGCTCATTTTTATTTATTTATTTTTGTAATATTTATTTATTTTGGGGAAGAACGCAAGTGGGGGAAGGGGCAGAGAGAGGGGCACGGAGGAGCTAAAGTGGGCTCTGTGCTGACAGGATGACAGCAGTGAGCCCAGTGTGGGGCTTGAACTGATGAACTGCGAGATCATGACCTGAGCCGAAATCAGTTGCTCAACCGACTGAGCCATCCATGTGCCCCTCTTCTGCCCATTTTTAAATGAGATTATTTGTTTTTTTGGTGTTAGGGTATATACATTATTTATATTTTTTGGATATTAACCCTTTACTGGATATATCATTTGCAAATATCTGCTGCCATTCAGTAGGTTACCTTTTCATTTTGTTGATGGTTTCCTTCACTGTGCAGAAGCCTTTTATTTTGATAGTCCCAGTAGTTTATTTTTGCTTTTGTTTTCCTTGCCTGAGAAGGCATATCTAGAAAAATGTTTCCATGGCTGATGTCAAAAAGATTACTGCCTACATTTTCTTCTAATGTTATGGTTTTAGGTATCACATTTAGTTTTTTAATCCATCTTGAGTTTATTTTTGTGTATGATACAACATTCCTTTGCATGTTGCTATCCAGTTTTCTCAGCATCATTTGTTGAAGAGACTGTGTTTTCCCCATTTTATATTCTTGCCTCTTTTTTTTTATAGATTAATTGAGCATATAAGCATTGGTTTACTTCTGTTTGTTCTGTTGATTTTTTTTTTATTTTCTATTTTTGTGTGGGTACCTTATTGTTTTGATCACTACAGCTTTGTAGTATGTTTTGAAATCTGGAATTGTGATACCTCCATCTTTGTCTTCTTTTCTAGATTGCTTTGGCTATTTGGGGCCTTTTGTGGTTACATACAAATTTTAGTATTATTCTATTTCTGCGGAAAATGCTGTTGGTATTTTGACAGGGATTGCATTAAATCTGTAGGTCGCTTTGGGTTGTATGGACATTTAACAATATTTGTTCTTCCAATTCATGAGCATTGAATATATTTCCATTTGTGTCATCTTCAATTTCTTTTGTAGATGTTTTATAATTTTTGGAGTATAGGTCTTTCATCTCCTTGGTTAAGTTTATTCCTAGATATTTTATTATTTTGGTGCAATTATAAATGAAATTGTCTTCCTAATTTCTCTTTTTGCTACCTATTATTTTATAGAAATGCAACAGATTTCTGTATATTAATTTTGTATTCCGTGATTTTACTGAATTCATTTATCAGTACTGATAGTTTTTTGGTGGAATCTTTGGCTTTTCTATATGTAATATCATGTCATTTGCAAATAGTGAGTTTTACTTCGTCCTTACTGATTTGAATGCCTAAAATAGTTACATTCCTTGACCTAGTAATCCCACTCCTGAGAGTCAATCCCAAGAGAACAATTCAATAGAAAAAAAAAGCTATATGTATGAATATTTTTATAAGAGTAAGAATACAGAAATGCCTAAAGCATAACAACAAGGTAAAGACTTTGAAATTTAAAGCTATTATTATTCAAACTATTCAGAAGCATTAAACTATATGTCAGAAGTGAGGAAACTAAGGCATATGAAAGTGAAGTCAGTTATCTAAGTTCACCCAGTCAGTAAGTGGTAAAGCTGGAACTTGAACTCAAGCAATGGAGCAATCAGAGTCTGGGGGTGTCTTAGTCTTCTCAGTCTGCAATGACAAAATACCATAGACAGGGTGGCTTAAGCAACATAAATTTATTTTCTCACAGTTCTGGAGGCTGGAAATGCAAAAATCAAAGTTCTGGCAGAGTTCAGTTTCTGGTGAGAGCTCTCCTCCTGACTTCAGAGAGCTGCTTTCTTGCTGTGCTCTCATGTAGTGGAGAAAGAGAGAGATCTCTGGTGATTCTTTCTCTTTTTTAAGGACACCAGTTCTGTAAGATCAAGGCTCCACCCTTATGGCCTCATTTAGCCTTAATCACCTCCTTAAAGATCCTATCTCCAATACAGTCATCACATGGGGGACTAGGACTTCTACCTATGAATTTTAGACACAATTCAGTCCATAGCATTTTGCTCCTGACCCCCAAAAATTCATTCCATCCTAACAGTCCTCATTTCAGCATTACTCTAAAGTCTAGGTCCAAAATCTATTATCATCTAAATCAGGTATGGATAAGTCTCAAAGAGTGATTCATCCTGAAGCAAAATCCTCCCCAGTTGAGAACCTGTAAAACCAGACCAAGTTATGTGCTTCTAAAATGCAATCGTAGGATAGGCATAAGATAGGCATTCCCAATTGAAAAGAGAGAAATAGGAAAGAAGAAAGAGTGAAGGGTCCCAAACAAGTTCAAGACCTATCAAGGCAAATTCCATTAGATGTTAAAGCTTGATGGGTTTTTTGTTTCTTTTTTATTTGAATATAAATACAACACATGATGTTACATTAGTTTCAAATGTACAACATAGTGATTCAACAACTCTATACCTTAAGCTATGCTTGCCACAAATGTAGTTACCATCTGTCACCATACAACGCTATTACAATATCATTGACTGTATTTTCCATTCTGCACCTTTGACTTATTCATTCCATAATCATAACCCTGTATCTTCCACTCTTCCTTACCCATTTTTCCCATTCCCCCAAACCTCCTCTCCTCTGGTAAACATCAGTTTGTCCTCTGTATTTATAGGGTCTAATTCTACTTATAATTCTTTTTGGCTCAATGACCCACCTTCTGGATACACAAGGGTGATAGTCCCTCCCCCTTGGCTCCAGGCAGCCCTGTCCACACAGCTCTAGTCAAAGGCCATCTGGCTTGTTAAAACTGAGGGGACAGCCCCAGCCTTTGAAAACAAGGAAACAGCCCTGATGTTGCTTTAAGGGTCATTCTTTCCTTCTCTTGAAGAATAGTGTATGTTCACAGTCAAAGAGCTCTAACGTTCAGTCCTGTGGGATCTAACCTTCCTTCATTTTGTCCATTTTTTTTCTGTCTTCTTTAATCCCAGATGTCAGTGTTTCTGTTGGTGTTAACCCATCTCTATTTCTAGCTTCTTATGCGATGGCTAATCAATCAGTTTATAAGTCACACCCATGAACTCTTTATCAAATGCTTATTCAGCCACACCTTTAGTGTTCTCTTCAGGACAAGCTTCCTCATTTTTTAAAAATAAGATACAATATATTGAGAATATAGAATACTGGGAATAGGATAGATTGAAAATTGTCCAAATCTCCAAGTTCTGGTTCCTTTTGGCCTAATAATTTCTTCTTAAATTCATCTTTCTTCTCACATTTTACTATAAAAAGTAAGGATGACCAAAGCTGCATCTTCAATACTTTGCTTATAAATCTCATTTGCTAATATCCAATTTTATCACTCTCAAGTTCTACCTTCCACAAAACACTGGAACACAATTCACCCAAGTTCACTGCCACTATAACAAAGATCACCTTTCCTCCTCTTTCCAATAATAATCTGTTCCTCATTTCTGTCTTAGATCTCACCATACTTGTCCTCAATGTGCATATTTCTACATGCACATCGAAACTCTTACAGTTTCTACCCATTACTTAAGTCCAAAGCCACCTCCACATTTTCAGGTATTTTTTGCATTAGCACCCTACTTCTATGTACCAAAATCTGTATTAATCAGGGGGTTCTCCAGAGAAACAGAACCAACAGAAAGCATATGTGTGTGTGTGTGTGTGTGTGTGTGTGTATACACACACATATGTATATGACATAAGAATTAGTTTATGTAATTATGAAGGGTAACAAGTCCCAAGATCTGCAGTAGGCAAGCTGGAGACCTAGGAGAGCTGATGATGTAGTTCTAATCCTACTCTTAAGGCCTGAGAAACAGGATAGATAATGGTGTAAGTTCCAGTCACAGCCAGAATGCTCAAGACCCCAAAAGAGTTGATTTTTCAGTTCAAGTCCAAAGGCATGAAAAGACATATGTCAGGCAGGAGGAGTTCCTTCTTTTTCACAGCAGAGTCAATATTTTCTTCTATTCAGGTCTTCAATGAATTGTATAGGGCCCACCCACATTAGGGAGAGCAATCTGCTTTACTCAATCTACCAATTCAAATCTTAATCTTATCTAGAACTATCCTCCTAAACACACCCAGAAAAATGTTTGACCAAATGTCTGGACAACCCATGGACCAGTCAAGTTTACACAAAACTGTCACAGTGTGTTTAACCATGGGGTCATTTTAATAGTGCCTGCCTTCCTTGACACTTACTAATTGGCCTTTTGTACCATTTTCTTAATTGTTTTGCTATTTACCTTCCCAAGTGTGTTTCTGTATTCTAAAATTTATTATTAGGATTTGCATTGGAATTGCCTTGTTTAATTCAGCCTCTATGCTACTGCCAAGACAAACTTCTTCAAGTACAAATCAGATAGTGTTCCTTTCTTGATTAAAATATTTTTGGGGTACCTGGGTGGCTCAGTCAAACATTTAACTCTTGAATTGGGCTCAGGTCATGATTTTATGGTTTGTGAGTTTGAGACCCGTGTTGGGTTCTGTGCTGACAGCACAGAGCCTGCTTGAGATTCTTTCTGTCTCTCTCTCCCTCAAAATAAATACATAAATATTAAAAAAATATTTTTATAGTTTCCCAAGCTCTCTAAACTCCTCAGAAGGATACTAGACCTCTCATAATCTGACCCCTGTCAATTAATGTAGCCTCCTGCCCAACCTCTCTTGCTACGCTCTAGTCATCTTTCAAAATTTGCATTTCCCAAAAGTGCACTCTCTCTTTCTCCCCTGCTTTTGCTCATGCTTATCCCTCTGCTTGGAATATTTTACTAATTCTCCTGTACTAGATAAACTCCTATACTTATAAGTTTGTGTTTTCTGTGAAGCTTTTCCTTAACCCTACAATATTAGGGGCTATCCTTCTGTGTCCCATGGTTTTCTGTATTTACATCCACTTTGACACTTATCTCTGTAAGGCTATTTCCTTTTTAGTTGTCTGTTTTTCCTACTGGACTGCATGCTTCTTGAGATTAGATACACTGTTGCATACCCAGCGCACAGCATGCTGTTAGTTTGCTGTATATATGTTTGTTGAAAAAATGAGCTATTGTAGCAATAATGAAATGTATAAAGAGGTTGTTATAATTGTTCAGCAGAGAGGTAATGAGAAACGGACTTAGTGTGACAGCAATGGGAATAGCAAAGAGAAAACATATTTAAGATACTTAAAATCTCACCAAACTCCACACCCAAAAAACAAATAATCCAGTGAAGAAATGGGCAGAAAACATGAATAGACACTTCTCTAAAGAAGACATCCAGATGGCCAACAGGCACTGAAGAGATGCTCAACATTGCTCTTCATCAGGGAAATACAAATCAAAACCACACTCAGATATCACCTCATGCCAGTCAGAGTGGCCAAAATGAACAAATCAGGAGACTATAGATGCTGGAGAGGATGTGGAGAAATGGGAACCCTCTTACACTGTTGGTGGGAATGCAAATTGGTACAGCCACTCTGGAAAACAGTGTGGAGGTTCCTCAAAAAATTAAAAATAGACCTACCCTATGACCCAGCAATAGCACTGCTAGGAATTTACCCAAGGGATACAGGAGTACTGATCCATAGGGGCACTTATATCCCAATGTTTATAGCAGCACTCAACAATAGCCAAATTATGGAAAGAGTCTAAGTGTGCATCAACTGATGAATGGATAAAGAAATTGTGGTTTATGTACACAATGGAATACTACGTGGCAATGAGAAAGGATGAAATATGGCCTTTTGTAGCAATATGGATGGAACTGGAGAGTGTTGTGCTAAGTGAAATAAGCCATACAGAGAAAGACAGATACCATATGTTTTCACTCCTATATGGATCCTGAGAAACTTAACAGAAGACCATGGGGGAAGGGAAGGAAAAGAAAAAGGTTAGAGAGGGAGGTAGCCAAAACATAAGAGACTCTTAAAAACTGAGAACAAACTGAGGGGTGATGGGGGGTGGGAGGAGGGGAGGGTGGGTGATGAATATTGAGGAGGGCACCTGTTGGGATGAGCACTAGGTGTTTTATGGAAACCAATTGGACAATAAATTTCATATTTAAAAAAAATGGGAAATGAAAAAAAGATACTTTTGAGGGGTGGAAGGCTGAAGGAGAGAAAGAAGTCAAAGATGACTAGGTTTCTTGGCAGAGAAAGTGGTAGTGGCAATAATAAAAGGGAATAGATGATGAAGAACTGGCTTGGAAAAGTAGATACGTGTTGTTAGGATAAGTGTAGCAGGTGACAGTACAAAATCCAGGTAGAGATGTCCAGACAGCAGCTAGAAATACTAACTAGAGACTGAGATTGAGATGAGACCAAAATCACCCAGAAAGGATACCTGATATTGTGGGAATATGGTGGCAAAGAAAGAATGTGCAGAAAAGAAAAAAAGAGAATCATGAGGAAAACCTGCTCTGAGTGAGCCAGAGGAAAAATGGAGCCTTGAAAGGCAAAGAAAGACCTGTCAGAAAGGTAATAACAGAACCTGGCATGTGCTGGCTCATGGAAGCCTGGGATGGGGGGAGAGTTTCAAAAAGGAAGAAATCAGCAATGTTAGAAAAATCATAAAAGAGAAGGAAAGAGATTTAGACTATATGGAGGCTGTTGAAACATCTGAGATAATACTATAGGTTGAATGGCAGGAACAGAAGTTAGTGTACAATTATGAATTATGAAACCAGTTTAATGGTAAAAAGATGAAAGAGATAGAACTATATGTCCAGGGAGTAGAAAGATTGAGAGAAACATATTTAATATGGCTACTTGTAGAGTTCCTTACATAAATGATTAAGTAATTAAAAAGTCAACAAGATGATTGCATGGCAAATACTATTTTCTAGTCCTCCCCAGCTATACTCACACCACAAAACCCATATCAATCCTGTAAAAATGCCCATGTCATGCAATATAAACTCATGTTTTCTACCTCAACCCATTTCCACTCTTGAAAAGGAGATAGTTATAAATTATGGTCTCAAATTCCACAAGTTAAATGCAAACCATACCCCTTCCTGTGCAAAACATCTTTCCAGAATACCTCTCTAGACCTCCTTCTTTTGCTGATAATGACACCCTGTCTGCCCCCACAACCTCTGTCTCAATTTTTACCCTCCTTTCCTTTTTTTCACAGGGCATCCAGAGCTTCATAGTTTGTAAATAGTAATTACTCTGTATTACATCTTGATTTCATGGTAGGGATGGAGGCAGGAAAGAAGAGAAAGTGATTAGAACTAGGAAAACAGAATGGTTTATGCAAGACAACACAGGTGCAACGCTGAGCCAGATGGTAAAAAGTCCAGATTTTATGGTATCACAATCCCTGTTACTTACCCCCATACTGAGCTTACTCATATAGAAAGTACTCAGATAATAATTCCCAACTACAGTTGTACTTCATCCATCCAATGACCCTCCCCTCTACATACCCCATCTATAAGATCTAAGCACTTAGCTAATCTCTTTCTGCTCAACCCAGACCTCAGGATTGCAAAATCCTTGTCTCTCAGGAAAAATGTCCCTATAAAATTCCAGGATTTTCATAGTCCTTGTGAATGGATAGGAGAGGTCTGGCTCACAGGTATCGCAAACCTGGTGAAGAGGTCAATAGAAGGAAACTCATAATAGAAGGAACACGAGGCTGGGACTCACTTTGTTGAAACTCCACCCTTGCCAACTTATCAGATACATGACTTTGGAAAAGTCCCTTACTGAGCATCAATTTCCCCACCTGTACCACCTGTAAAGTGAATTAGTAGTGCCAACTTCACCTATATAAGGATTAGATGTCTAGAACCTAAAGATAGTCAATAAATGCTAATTAATTTTCCACCTATTTGTGGGAAACACCTGAATGGTAGGTGATCTATCACTGGAAATGACCTGAAACTCTGCTGCACTCCACTGAGTTCTCTACCTTGAGCATCTGGGATAGGTAGTATAAATGATTTTGATAGACCTTTTATTTCAACAAGATGACTAAAATTGCCCATGGTACGTTTTAGGTTCTAAATCAGTTTTTCTCTGCACTTGGTTATATTTCAGATTGGCTTGTTTCTGCCTCAAGGCCATCACAACATCACTTCTGGGCAAAGTGGTACTGTTATCTGTTTCCCAAAGGCTGCCTCCCACTTCCAACTTCTCTGCCTGGCCCCCTCTTCCCTTTTTAGCACTCCTCCCTCCTTCAGAGACTTCAAGTAACACCCAGCCCTTGCTCAAGGAAATAAAACTCTCATGGAATAAAGTCTAATGATAGGCTAACCGGAGTGATGGTTTAATGAAGTGATGATCTCAATGATTTCCTAAAATCCTATCACATAAGTATCTTCCAACTGCCCCAAATAAATGCCCCATTCATTATCATGTACAGCCATGTAGACCATCTCAAAAATGACCAATGAAACTGAGGTAAATGCATGTATGCATTTGTTCATCCATACACTTATCCATTTATTTAATATTTTTTGTTGAACTCCTTAGCTAAAAGCATTCTTTCTAGCTAGGCAAGGTGAACAGCATGAGAAAAGGCAGAGAAGATTAAGGGAGAGATTGGCTGGTTCAAAGAACTCTTAGTACTTGGATTTAAATGGAGTGAAGGATGCATATGTGCATGTGAATATAGATCAGACCTGAGAAATAGTTGCAGGTCAAATCAGAAGAGGCCTTGCTTCTTCCAGTTATGGAATAAATGAGTCATAGGAATGAAAGACACAGCATAGGGAATCTAGTCAATAATATTGTAATAGCATTGTATGGTGACAGAGGGTAGCTACACTCATGGTGAATATAGCATAATGCATAAACTTGCTGAATCCCTATGTTGTACACCTGAAACTAATGTAATATCATGTGTCAACTATACTCAATTGGGAAAAAAAAAAAAGAAAAAGAGAAAGCCTTGCTTGTCATTCTGAGTAGTCTGGGACTTTATCTTGAAGGTCATGGAGAACAGATGAAATATGTTAAGCAGGACAATGACATGATCAGATGTGTTTTAACAAGGTTACTTAAGTAGTCAGAGTGTGAACAATGCTGAGCAAACTAAACACAGCTTCAAGATATCATGCAAGTGGGGGCGCCTGGCTGGCTCAGTCAGTTAAGCATCCAACTTTGGCTCAGGTCATGATTTCTCAGTCCAAGGGTTTGAGCCCCATGTGGGACTCTGTGCTGACAGCTCCGAGCTTGGAGCCTGTTTTGGATTCTGTGTCTCCCTCTCTCTCTCTCTCTCTCTCTCTCTGCCCCTCCCCCACTTCACTTGTTCTCTCTCTCCCTCTCTCTCTCAAAAATAAATAAACTTAAAAAGATATCATGCAAGTGAAAAACAGGGCCTCAGCCCATAAAAACCCCTCTTCCTTTAGGGGCCATCATAGAAACTAAAGTACAGCTTATTTAAAGGCAATGTAGTTGGGTTTGATCAGGATACCCCAAGAGAATCAGCTTTTGTTGGCAGTGAGCCCAAACTCTCTATCTATGGCCTGACCTTGACTAATTTCTGATCCTTGAATCCTGAAAAATGGAGCTGATATATGATACTTTCCCATCAGCAGTCATAAATTTCTTCCATTTAAAAAATTTCCCGGATCCCACACATTCCTCTAGCTACTACTGAATCTATTTTCTCTTCTTTACAACCACACTTCTGAAAGGATTCTCTAGTCTCACTTTTTCCATTGTTTCACCTCCTATTCATTCTTAAATTTTTTTTCAATGTTTTTGTTTTATTTTTGAGAGAGAGACAGAGCATGAGTGGGGGAGGGGCAGAGAGAGAGGGAGACACAGAATGTGAAGCAGGCTCCAGGCTCTGAGCTGTTAGTACGGAGGCAATGTGGGGCTTGAACGCGTGAACCATGAGATCATGACCTGAGCTGAAGTTGGATGTTTAACTGACTGGGCCAGCCAGGTGTCCTTCACCTCCTATTCACTCTTAAACTCAATACAATCAGATTAGTGCTACCATTTCTTCACCAAACACAAGTCTCACTAAGGTTATCAATGACCTTGATACTAAGTGCAAGGGCCACTTATGGTTCTCATATTCTTTATTTCCATCATAATTCTATACAGTTTATTATTTCCTTCTTAAAACATGATCTTTCTTTAGCTTCTGGGCTCAGCATTCTCCTAGCTCCTCTCCTCCTGCCTCTTTGGCCTTCTCACCTCTACTTAAAATGTTGTACTCATCTAAGTTTTACCCTAAGCCCTCCAGATGAACTCAACTATCCCTATGTCTTCAATAATCATGTATATGCCAACAACTCTAGCTCTGTATTTCTAGATTTCTCTTCTGAACTTTAAAATAATATATCAGTCACCTACTTGACATGCATTTAAAATCATAACATTAAAAATAAAACTCATTATCTCTCCTCCTTTGCAGACTTACTCTTCTACCAGTACTCTGCAATTCAGTAACAAAGGCAATCAGTGGAGCATACCAGAATTCAAATATTCTTGAGATTTTCCTCTCCCAAATAAAAAATCATTGATATAGTCTAAATGTCCACGGCATGGTCTGACCCCTGCCAAATTCTTCAGCCTCATCTTATGTTCTCCATTCATGCCAAATTTGCCTTCTTCCAACTTTGAGAATATTTAGGTCTTTTGTGTTTTGTTTTGTTTTGTTTTGTTTTGTTTTGTTTTTGCCTCGGAGTATTGATATTGGTATATCCTCTTCCTGGGATGTTCTTTTCCCAAATCTTCACCTGGTGAACAACTACTCAATTTTTATATCTCAACTTAAATGAAACTTCCTTGGATGTACCTTCCTGGACCCATCTGATTAAATTGGGTCCTCCAACCTACCTTTGTCTCCTACTGGATTGTGCTCCCAGTGTGGACCATAATTTTCTTTCATAGCATTACATTATAATTTTAAGTATGTATTCATTTTTGAGGTTGTCTACATAATGACTGTCTCCCCCATTTGATTGTAAACTTCACAAAGACAGGAACACTATTATCATTGTTCTCTTTGGTGTCCTCTACATTGAGAACTGACACACAGAAGATAGTTAATGTATATTCACTCAGTGAATATATGAATGACTGAATGAATACAAGTTTTTTTCAAAGAGCATATATTTCTCGATTAAAGAGGAAGTACCTTCTGAATTTGGGGAACTACTTCATGGTCTTCATGAGTGGATAGTCTGAAAGATTGAGAATTGTCTTTGAAAATTCAATGAAGTTTTCAACAAACTTCCCAAACAGTTTTACAATTATTTCCCAAGTTGGAGCTGACTGTTATACTCCCTCATTCTCTTTTTGCCCCAAGGCGTCTCCCTGGGGTTTCCATCAGCTTTTCTTTAACCTGAGAAAAGACAAAAAGAACAACACCATAAAAATTTTCACTAGATTTTCCTGAGAATCCAGAAAACTTGAGGTCTTATTAGCGATTTGGCTGAAATTTGGGATTGTCTTCAAGTTTATGCCAATTTATCAGGGACTAATTCAGGCTTTCACAAGTTTACTTACTTCTTCAGCTTTTAGTTTCAGCATGAGAGATGGAATTGGACTGTCCTCATGGTTCAAGTGAAGCAGTAAAACTCAGGGCCGAAGGCGGAAAGACTGAGACAAGAAATCTGTACTTCCAAACTTTATGACCCACAGTGGTTGTGTCCCAGGTCCATGGGGGTTTATGCAATGGTTTCTCTTAGAAGTCTTACCATAGTAGTAGGGGAAGGGAACACTTGTTATGGACAATGAAGGAGAACATCAACCTGTGCATTTTCCTCCCAATATCAGAAGTGAAATGTAAGACAAAGGCATTTCTAGCCTTGTCTTGCTCAGTAGAACAGTGTCAAGGATTTGTTTAGAGTGAAAGTGACTATTCTAAAAAAACAAACTTCATACATCACACTGTTGGTCTTAAGTGCTCGGCTTAGGTCCAAGTTGTACATCTTCCTTTCTAAGACCAATTTTTACACTGGCTTTTGAGATGAGGGCAGGACTCATTGACCTGTAAAGAAGGAGAATAGCTGCTGAGTCTTTGAAGAGGCTACTTTTAATTTCTTTCTTCTCTGTACCAAGAATCCAGAATGTCTTCCTTATACTGAGTTGTCCTGGCCTAGGATCCATTGATATTTACCTATGCCCAACTACTGGGAACCTGACATCCATGGAAACTGGAATAATACTTATGCAACCAGTTGTTGTAGGACTTTTGGGGGAAGAACTATCTCCCAATAACTAATGTGAGAAGTCAATTACATACTTATTTGCTTTAGTATCATTTTTTTGAAGTTTTTTAATTTAAATTTAAGTTAACATATAGTGTAATATTAGTTTTGGCTGTGTGACTCAACAATTCCATGTAACACCCACTGCTCATCACAAGTGTGCTCCTTAAGCCCCATCACCTACATAACTCATTCTCTCACCCACCTCCCATCTGGTAACCATCTTTTTGTTCTCTATAGTTAACAGTCTATTTCTTGGTTTCTCTAGCTCTCTTTTTTTCCCCCTTGCTCATTTGTTTTGTTTCTTAAATTCCACATATGAGTAAAATCATATGGTATTTGTCTTTCTCTGTTTGACCTATTTCACTTAGCATAATACCTTCTTACCTCCATCCATGTTGCTGCAAATGGCAAGGTTTTATTCTTTTTCATGGCTGAGTAATATTCCATTGTATGTATATACCACATCTTCTTTATCCATCCATCAGTCAATGGACACTTGGGCTGTTTCCATAATTTAGCTATTGTGGACAAAGAAGGAACGAATATCCAATGGGAAAAAGAGAGCCTCTTCAACAATTCTGTGGGGAAAACTGGACAGCAACACACAACAGAATGAAACTGGACCACTTCCTTATACCATACACAAAAATAAATTCAAAATGGATGAAAGACCTAAATGTGAGACATGAAACCATAAAAATCCTACAGGAGAACATAGGCAGTAAGCTCTTTGACATCAGTCATAGGAACATTTTTCTAGATATGTCTCCTGAGGCATGGGAAACAAAAGCAAAAATAAACTATTGGTACTACATCAAAATAAAAATGCTCTGCCTGTTTCCGATTCTGTGTCTCCCTCTCTCTCTGCCCCTCCCCCGTTCATGCTCTGTCTCTCTCTGCCCCAAAAATAAATAAAAACGTTGAAAAAAAAATTAAAAAAAAAAATAAAAATAAAAATGCTCTGCACAACAAAGGAAACAATCAACAAAAATTAAAAGGCAACTTATGGAATTGGAGAAGATATTTGAAAATAACAGATAAAGGTTAGTATCCAAAATCTGTAAAGAACTTATCAAACTCAACACCCAAAAACCAAATAATCCAATTAAAAAATGGTCAGAAGACATGAATAGACATTTCTCCAAAGAATTCATAGAGATACCCAATATACACATGAAAAGATGCCAACATCAGTCATCATCAGGGAAATACAATCAAAACTACACTGAGATATCACCTCACACCTGTCAGAATGGCTAAAATCAACAACACAAAAAACAACAGGTGTTGGCAAGGATGTGGAGAAAAGGAAACACTCTTGCACTGTTGCTGGGAATGAAAACTAGTGCATCCACTCTGGAAAATAGTATGGAGGTTCCTCAAAAAGTTAAAAAGAGATAAATGGATAAAGAAGATGTGGTATGTACAATGAAATATTACTCGGTGATCAAAAAGAATGAGATCTTGTCATTTGTAACAACATGAATAGAACTAGAGTGTATTATGCTAAATGAAGAAGTTAGAGAAAGACAAAATATCACATGATTTCACTTCTATGTGGAATTTAAGAAACAAACCAGATGAACATAGGGGAAAGGAAGGACAAATAAGATAAATATAGAAAAGGAAGAAAACCATAACAGACTCTTAAATACAGAGAACAAACTGAGGTTTGCTGGAGGGGAGGTGGGTGGGGGATGGGCTAAATGGGTGATAGGCATTAAGGAAGACACTTGTTGGGATGACCACTGGGTGTTATATGAAACTTATATGTCACTGGGTTCTACTCCTGAAACCAATACTATACTGTATGTTAACTAATTTGAATTTAAATAAAATAAAAGAACTACCATGATCCAGAAATTGCACTACTAGACATTTACGCAAAGAATACAAAAATGCTGATTCAAGGGATACATGCACCCAATGTTTATAGCAGCATTATCTGTAATTGATTTAATATCAAATTTTGAAAGCACAAGTGATTACTAGGACCAGAGGGAGGGAAGCCAGAGAATGGGAACATGGTCAATTGTTTATCGATGACTTGATCCATAAATTACTGAAAACTCCAAAGGCTACACCAGCTAATGCCAAAGGGATCTTCAGAGTATATTATGCTTAGCTCTTGCTTGCTTACTTGACTAAAAGAAAACATAATATTCTGATTGCCTAGGACTGATATGGTCGATAACCAATGATAAGAGTTAAAATTTTGCACACTTATGCTAAGGTTTACAAGGTTATATTTCAGATCCCTGTCCCCAGAGATTCTATCTTGAACATTCCTTCCAGACCAAGGATCCCAGAAGCACCATTAGGAGCTCTTGTAGAGACCATTTGGATAGAAGCTTCTCTACCCCTACACTAAAAGCCAAGTTCTAGAGACCTAGAATGGGAAGCCAAGCCTTTAGTATGGTAGATAAGTACAGACTCTTTTAAGGTATGATAAAAGCTCTGGACCTGGAGTCAGGAGATCTAACTGAAAATCTGCCTGGATCCTATGTGATCCAGGATAAGTCATTTAACTGCTCTGAACTTCAGTTTCTCTTTCTGTAAATCAGAAACCTGTAATTAATGAAATAACACATGCACAAAGGATCCAGTATATACTCGGTATGTGTGACTTGTATCTGAATTTGTTCCTTACAGCTACTTCCCAACTCTTCCTAAGTATCCCGTGGTAGGGAGGACACCATTCTTCAGGTCCTGCTTTAAGGGACCTTTCAAGGTGCCTTCAACCCATCCTTCTTACTATTTTCAAGGCAATATTTGAAAAATTCTGAACTGATCCTGGAATGGTATATCTTCTTTTCTCTCCCTATTAAAATCCTACTCATAACTGAGGACCTAATTGAAATCATTCTTATTGTAAATCTTCTTTAAATACTCCTTAGATCTAATCTAGAGACTCAGGGAAAGCTTTCTCAAGGAAGTGATGTTTGGGTTGAGATATGAAGGTTCAGTGGGGGTACCCTAGCGAAGGAGAGGGTAGAAAGCATTCTGAGCACCCAGATGATATTGAAACTATACCCCACCTACCTAAACTGGTTAATGCTGTCAAGGAAGTCCCATTTGGGCTACTCCAAGGAACATATCAAAGCACATCTGGTGGAGGGTCCAAAGTATTACCACAAGTAGGGTAACAAAATAACCAAAGTCACAACAACGGAGAGCAAGTAACAACCCCTGAAAAAACATCTACTGAAGGGCCAGGCCCTGGACAGTGTATGACCCTCCTTTAATACAGCAGAACTCACAGGTACAGAGCATACAACAAGATTTTAAAATGCATAAGGGACAGAAAACTAGCCAAAATGATGAAATTGAAGAATTCTCTTCAAAAGAAATTCCAGGAATTAGCGACAGCTAATGAATTGATCAAAACCAATTTAAGCAATATAATAGAACAAGAATTTAGAATAGTCATAAAATTAGTTGATGGGCTTGAAAAAAGCATAGAGGACAGCAGAGAATCTATTGCTACAGAGATCAAGGGACTAAAAAATAGTCATGATGAATTAAAAATGCTATAAATGAGGTGCAAAGTAAAATGGAGGTGGCTATGGCATGGAATGAAGAGGCAGAAGAGAGAATAGGTGAATTAGAAGATAAAATTATGGAAAAAGAGGAACCTGAGAAAAAGGGAGATTAAAAACATCCAGGAGTATGAGGAGAGAATTAGAGAACTAAGTGATACAATCAAACAAAACAATATCCATACCTTAGGAATTCCAAAAGAAGAAGAGAGGAAAAGGGGCTGAAGGTGCACTTGAACAAATCATAGCTGAGAACTTCCCTGATCTGGGGAAGGAAACAGGCATTGAAATCTAAGAGGCACAGAGAACTCCCTTCAGACGTAATTTGAAGTGATCTTCTGCACAACATAGCATAGTGAAACTGGCAAAATGCGAGGATAAAGAGAGAATTCTGAAAGCATCTAGGGATAAACAGGCCTTAACATACAAAGGTAGATACATAAGGGTAGTAGCAGACCTATCACCAGAAACTTGGCAGGCCAGAAAGGAATGGCAGGAAATCTTCAATGTGGTGAACAGAAAAAAATATGCAGTCAAGAATTCTTTATCCAGCAAGTCTGTCATTTAGAATAGAAGGAGAGATAAAAGTTTAAATATAAACAAACAAAAAATGAAGGAATTTATCACCACTAAACCAGCCCTACAAGAGATCCTAAGGGGGACTCTTGAGAGAAATGTTGCAAGGACCACAAAGTACCAAAGACACCACTACAAGCATGAAACCTACAGATATCACAATGACTCCAAAACCATATCTTTCAATAATAACACTGAATGTAAATGGACTAAATGCACCAACCAAAAGACATAGGGTATCAGAGTGGATAAAAAAAAAAAAGACCCATCTATTTTCTGTCTACAAGAGACTCATTTTAGACCGGAGAACACCTTCAGATTGAAAGTGAGGGAATGGACAATTATCTATCATGCTACTGGAAGTTAAAAGAAAGCTGGAGTAGCCATACTTATATCAGACAAACTAGACTTTAAATTAAAGGCTGTAAAAAGAGTTGAAGAAGGACATTATATAATAATTACAGGGTCTATCCATCATGAAGAGCTAACAATTATAAATGTCTATGCGCTGAATATGGGAGCCCTCAAATATATAACACAATTAATCACAATCATAAGCAACATTATTGATAAGAATGTGGTAATTGCAGGGGAATTTAATACTCCACTTACAACAATGGATAGAACATCTAGACACAGAATAAATAAAGACACAAGGGCCCTGAATGATACATTGGATCACATGGACTTGACAGGTATATTTAGAACTCTGCATCCCAAAGTGACAGAATATATTTTCTACTCAAGTGCACATGGAACATTCTCCAAGTTAGATCACATACTGGGTCACAAAATAGCCCTTCATAAGTATAAAATAATTGAGATTATACCATGCACACTTTCAGACAAAAATGCTATGAAACTTGAAATCAACCACAGGAAAAAGTCTGGAAAACCTCCAAAAGCATGGAGTTTAAAGAATATCCTACTAAAGAATGAATGGGTCAACCAGGATATTAGAGAAGAAATTGAAAAATATATGGAAACAAATGAAGATGAAAAGACAACAATCCAAACACTTTGGGATGCAGCGAAGGCAGTCCTGAGAGGAAAATACATTGCAATCCAGGCCTATCTCAACAAAGAAGAAAAATCCCCAATACAAAATCTAACAGCACACCTAAAGGAAATAGAAGCAGAACAGCAAGTATACCCCAAACCAGGCGGAGTAAGAGAAATAATAAAGATCAAAGAAGAAATAAACAACATAGAATCTAAAAAAACAGTAGAGTAGATCAATAAAACCAAGATTTGTTTTTTTTTTCTTAATAAACAAAATTGATAAACCTGTAGCCAGGCTTCTCAAAAAGGGGTATGACCCAAATAGATAAAATCATGAATTAAAATGGAATTATTATAACCAATCACTCACAAATACAAGCAATTATCAGGGGAAACTAGGAAAAATTATATGCCAACAAACTGGACAACCTGGAAGAAATGGACAAATTCCTAAGCACCCACACACTTCCAACACCACACACTGGTTATGGGGAACCGACCCATAACCAGTGAAGAAATTGAATCAGTTATCAAAAATCTCCCAACAAATGGAAGTCCAGAACCAGATGACTTACCAGGGGAGTTCTACCAGACATTTAAAGCAGAGATAACACCTATCCTTCTCAAGCTGTTCCAAAAAAGAAAGGGAAGGAAAATTTCCAGACTCAATCTATGAAGCCAGCATTACTTTGATTCCCAAACCAGACAGAGACTCAGCAAAAAAAGAGAACTACAGGCCAATATCGCTCATGAATATGAATGTAAAAATTCTCAACAAGATGCTAGCAAATAGAATTCAACAGCATATAAAAATAATTATTCACCATGATGAAGTGGAATTCATTCCTAGGCTGCAGGGCTGGTTCAATATTCACAAATCAATCAGTGTGATACATCACGTCAATAAAAGAAAACATAAGAACCATATGATCTTGTCAATCATTGCAGAAAAAGCACTTGACAAAATTCAGCATCCTTTCTTAATAACCCTCAAGAAAGTCGGGATAGAAGGAATATTCTTAAACAACCCAAAAGCCATTTATGAAAAGTCCACAGCTAACATCATCCTCAATGGAGAAAAACTGAGAGCTTTTTCCCTGAGATCAGGAACACGATAGGGATGTCCACTCTCATTGCTGTTGTTTAACATAGTGTTGGAAGTGCTATCATCAGCAATCAGACAACAAAAGGAAATCAAAGGCATCAAAATCGGCAAAGATGAAGTCAAGTTTTCACTTTTTTCAGATGACATAATATTACATGGAAAACCCGACAGACTTCACCAAAAGTCTGCTAGAACTGATACATGAATTCAGCACAGTCGCAGGATACAAAATCAACGTACAGAAATCAGTTGCATTCTTTTTTTTAATATATGAAATTTATTGTCAAATTGGTTTCCATACAACACCCAGTGCTCATCCCAAAAGGTGCCCTCCTCAATACCCATCACCCACCCTCCCCTCCCCCCAACCCCCATCAGCCCTCAGTTTGTTCTCAGTTTTTAAGAGTCTCTTATGCTTTGGCTCTCTCCCACTCTAACCTCTTTTTTTTTTTCCTTACCCTCCCCCATGGGTTTCTGTTAAGTTTCTCAGCTCCACATAAGAGTAAACACATATGGTATCTGTCTTTCTCTGTATGGCTTATTTCACTTAGCATCACACTCTCCAGTTCCATCCATGTTTGTGAGTAATTGTTTGATATATTTGGGGGCTCCTGTATTCGGCACATAGACATTTATAATTGTTAGCTCTTCCTGATGGATAGACCCTGTGATTATTATATAATGCCCTTCTTAATTTCTTGTTACAGCTTTTAATTTAAAGTCTAGTTTGTCTGATAGAAGTATGGCTACTCCAGCTCTCTTTTGACTTCCAGTAGCATGATAAATAGTTCTCCATCCCCTCACTTTCAATCTGAAGGTGTCCTCAGGTCTAAAATGAGTCTCTTGTAGACAGAAAATAGATGGTTTGTTTTTTGATCCATTCTGATACCCTATGTCTTTTGGTTGGCATATTTAGTCCATTTACATTCAGTGTTATTATAGAAAGATATGAGTTTAGAGTCATTGTGATGTCTGTAGGTTTCATGCTTGTAGTGATGTCTCTGGTACCTTGTCTCACAGGATCCCCATTAGGATCTCTTGTAGGGCTGGTTTAGTGGTGATGAATTCCTTCAGTTTTTGTTTGTTTGGGAAGACCTTTATCTCTCCTTCTATTCTAAATGACAGATTTGCTGGATAAAGGATTCTTGGCTGCATATTTTTTCTCTTTATCACATTGAAGATTTCCTGCGGTTCCTTTCTGACCTACCAAGTTTCAGTAGATAGATCTGCCACCAGTCTTATGGGTCTCCCCTTATAAGTTAGAGCACGTTTATCTGTAGCTGCTTTCAGAATTTTCTCTTTATCCTTGTATTTTGCCAGTTTCCCTATGATATGTCATACAGAATATCGATTCAAGTTATGTCTGAAGGGAGTTCTCTGTGCCTCTTGGATTCAATGCCTTTTTCCTTCCCCCGATCCGGGAAGTTCTCAGCTATTATTTCTTCAAGTACACCTTCAGCACCTTTCCCTCTCTTCCTCCTCTGGAATACCAATTATGCGTAGATTATTTCTCTTTAGTGCATCACTTAGTTCTCTAATTTTCCCCATATACTCCTGGATTTTTTTATCTCTCTTTTTCTCAGCTTCCTTTTTCCATAATTTTATCTTTCAGTTCACCTATTCTCTCCTCTGCCTCTTCGATCTGAGCTGTGGTTGTCTCCATTTTATTTTGCAGCTCATTTATAGCATTTTTTAGCTCCTCCTAGCTGTTCCTTAGTCCCTTGATCTCTGGAGCAATAGATTTTCTGCTATCCTTTATACTGTTTTCAAGCCCAGTGATTAATTTTATGACTATTATACTAAATTCACTTTCCGATTTATTGTTTAAATCCTTTTTTATCAGTTCATTAGCTGTCGCTAACTCCTGGAGTTTCTTTTGAGGAGAATTCTTCTGTTTCGTCATTTTGGATAGTCCCTGGTGTGGTGAGGAACTGCGGGGCACTTCCTCTGTGCTGTCTTGAATAACTTGCGCTAGTGGGCGAGGCCACAGTCAGACCTGATGTCTGCCCCCAGCCCACCACTGGGGCCACAGTCAGACTGGTGTGTACTTTCTCTTCCCCTCTCCTAGGGGCGGGATTCACTGTGGGGTGGCGTGGCCCGTCTGGGCTACTTGCACACTGCCAGGCTTGTGGTGCTGGGGATCTGGCCTATTAGCTGGGTTGGATTGGCAAGGTGCACAGGGGCGGGAGGGGTAGGCTCAGCTCACTTTTCCTTCAGTGATTCGCTTCAGGAGGGGCCCTGCGGCACCGGGGGTGAGTCAGACCCACCGCCGGAGGGAAGTATCCGCAGAAGCACAGCCTTGGGTGTTTGCGCTGTGCAAGCCAGTTCCCTGACAGGAACTGGTTCCCTTTGGGATTTTGGCTGGGGGATGGGCGAGGGAGATGGCGCTGGCAAGTGCCTTTGTTCCCCACCAATCTGAGCTCTGTTGTCTGGGGTCAACAACTCTCCCTCTCATTGTCCTACAGCCCTCCCACTCTCGAGCAGAGCTGTTAGCTTATAACCTTCCAGATGTTAAGTCCTGCTTGCTGTCCAAACACACTCCATCCGGCCCCTCCACTTTTGCAAGCCAGACTCGGGGGCTCTGCTTGGCTGGCAGGCCACCCCTCTGCCCCGGCTCCCTCCCGCCAGTCCGTGGAGCGCGCACCGCCTCACCACCCTTCCTACCCTCTTCCGAGGGCCTCTCATCTGCGCTTGGCTCCAGAGAGTCCATTCTGCTAGTCTTCTGGTGCTTTTCTGGGTTATTTAGGCAGGTGTGGGTGGAATCTAAGTGATTCGCAGGACGCAGTGAGCCCAGTGTCCTCCTACGCCACCATCTTCATGAAAGCCTCTCAGTTGCATTCTTATACACTAATAATGAAGCAACAGAAAGACAAATAAAGAAACTGATCCCATTCACAATTGCACTAAGAAGCATAAAATACCTAGGAATAAACCTAACCAAAGATGTAAAAGATCTGTATGGTGAAAACTATAGAAAGCTTATGAAGGAAATTGAAAAAGATATAAAGAAATGGAAAAACATTCCATGCTCATGGATTGGAAGAATAAATATTGTTAAAATGTTAATACTACCCAAAGCAATCTACACATTCAATGTAATCCCAATCAATACTGGACCAGCATTCTTCTCGAAGCTAGAACATGCCATCCTAAAATTTGTATTGAACCACAAAAGATCCTAAATAGCCTAAGTAATATTGAAGAAGAAGACCCCAGCAGGAGGCATCACAATCCCAGACTTTAGCTTCTACTGTAAAGCTGTAATCAAGTAGCATGGTATTGGCAAAAAGCAGACATATAGAGCAATGGAATAGAATAGAGACTCTAGAATTGGACCCACAAATGTATGGCTAACTAATCTTTGACAAAGCAGGAACGAGTATCTGATGGAAAAAAGACAGTGTCTTTAACAAATGGTGTTGGGAGAACTGGACAGCAACATGCAGAAGAATGAAACTAGACCACGTTATTACACCAATCACAAAAACAAACTCAAAATGTATAAAGTACTGAATGTGAGACAGGTAGCCATCAAAACCCTAGAAGAGAAAGCAGGAAAAAACCTATGTGACTTCAGCCACAGCAATTTCTTACTTGACACATCCCCAAAGGCAAGGGAATTAAAAGCAAAAATGAACTATTGGGACCTCATGAAGATAAACAGCTTCTGCACTGCAAAGGAAACAATCGACCAAAACTAAAAGGCAGCCAACGGAATGGGAAAAGATATTTGCAAATGACATATTGGACAAAGGCTAGTATCCAAAATCTATAAAGAGCTCACCAAACTCCACACCCGGAAAACAAATAATCCAGTGAAGAAATGGGCAGAAAACATGAATAGACACTTCTCTAAAGAAGACATCCAGATGGCCAACACTTACATGAAAAGATGCTCAGTGTCATTTCTCATCAGGGAAATACAAGTCAAAACCACACTGAGATACCACCTCACGCCGGTCAGAGTGGCTAAAATGAACAAAGCATGAGACTGTAGATGCTGGCGGGGATGTGGAGAAATGGGAACCCTCTTGCACTGTTGGTGGGAATGCAGAATGGTGCAGCCACTCTGGAATACAGCGTGGAGGTTCCTCAAAAAATTAAAAATAGATCTTACTCTATGACCCAGCAATAGCACTGCTAGGAATTTACCCAAGGGATACAGGAGTACTGATGCATAGGGGCACTTGTACGCCAATGTTTATAGCAGCACTCTCAACAATACCCAAATTATGGAAAGAGCCTAAATGTGCATCAACTGATGAATGAATAAAGAGGATGTGGTTTATATACACAATGGGATACTATGTGGCAATGAGAAAGAATGAACTATGGCCTTTTGTAGCAACGTGGATGGAACTGGAGAGTGTTATGCTAAGTGAAATAAGTCATACAGAGAAAGACAGATACCATATTTTCATTCTTATGTGGATCCTGAGAAACTTAACAGAAGACCATGGGGGAGGTGAAGGAAAAAAAAGTTAGACAGAGAGGGAGCCAAACCATAAGAGACTCTCAAAAAGTGAGAACAAACTGAGGGTTGATGAGGGTGGGAGGGAGGGGAAAGTGGGTGATGGGCATTGAGGAGGGCACCTGTTGGGATGAGTACTAGATGTTGTATGGAAACCAATTTGACAATTAATTTCATTTAAAAAAATTCATTCATTCATTCATTCATTCCAAAAAAGAAAGCCTTCTGAGCAGAGGAGACAGTATATACAAATGTGTTGAGGCAAAAATAGTGTGGTTTGTTGGAAAAATTGAAAGATACCCATAAAGCCAATATGGCTAAAGCACTGAGAAAGCCAAAAGCCTTACAAAAAAGGCTGCCCCAAAGAGTTGTGTAGTTAGTGTACTACACAAATTGCCGTGTCAAAGGGGCTGAAATCCAGCCTGTGTTCTGCATGTTAGAGTTATTTCCATCCAGAAAGAATATCTTTTTCTAACTTGTGCATTCTTGTTTTAAATTTCTGAAAGATGCAGAAAATCTAGCAGCAGTCCTTACAAGGCCGTGAATGTTTTGGCTCCTACCCATTATACCATCCTTTCCTGGAATTCTTTCCCTCAGTCTCTGTGTTCTGGCTACACAGGTATTTTGCACCTTCAGGACCTTTGCACATGTGTTCCTTGTTATACTGGGTTCCATTATCATACACTCCAAACAATGCTTGGTAACACTGTTGAAGTTTGTTAAGTATTTTTTACTGCAGAGACCATGACCCAAGGCTGATTTGGCTACATTTGAGTATGAATCTGAATGAATTACAATTGAGTTAGAATTTCCGTAGTTTTCAGGATAGGAAGGGTGGTGCAATGCCCATTTCCAAGTGCTCTGAGCACTGACTCTTGTTACCCATTCATGGCAAAGGGAATCCTTTCTTTTCCTGGGGCCTCTGGCATCTTTAGGGATGGAGAAAGCACAAGAACTTCTTAGCACGGGTAATAATGATTTTTTTTTTCCAAAAAGAGTTGGAAGCACAGGGGAAAGTTGTTTCAGACTTTGTTCTACCTCAAAACTCAGGATAGCCTTCTCTGAGGACACATTACAACATCCCACCAGAATATGCCCATCAGCCTAGATTTCTGAAAGAATGATAGGCTCCTATTATACAATGATTTGTTCTACAGATATTGATTGAGCACCTATAACAGTGAATAAGAAAGGCATGATCCTTTACTTCACAGAGCTTATATTTTGGCATCTTGTTCAGGAACATCTGTAGGATTACTTTATAGGAGAACTGAGTCTTCTTAAGGGGATAATGTTCATTGGCAGCTTGTATAACAAACTTACAGGATATGGAAAGGGGCTCTGAGGTCAGCCTGACTTGGGTCCAAATACTAATAGATTTCACCATCTGAGAGCTGTTTAATCTTGGATAAGTTTCCTTTTATGATCTTCAATTTCTTTACCTGTAAATGGGAATAATAATAATACTTAACTCATGGAGTTAATATGAAGACAAAATTATATATAATATGTAAAAGGATATATTCTAGTGTCAAATTAATAAGTATTTATATATAATACATCATATTTCCTGTTTCATGGAAAATGATCTTTTTAAACAAAACACATCTAGAGAAAAGATCCAGTTTTCAAAGACTCAGAATAGTAATCAGAGGAAATGTCATAGTTATAGGAAATATTTCCTATCTTTTATGTCCCTATCAAGGTTGTTATCTACTTCATATTGAAACTATCTGTTTTATTTTGCCATCTCCCAACCTATCTCAGTGACTGGGAGTGCTAAGGATAGAAGACTCCTCTTATTCATTTCTGTACTCCCAGGGTCTAGTATAGTGTCTAGAACATCGTATGCTTATTATATGCATTAAGTCACTTAATCCTCACAACACTCCTCTGAAGTAGTGCTCTTATTATCCTTATTATTAAATGAGGAAACTGAGGCATAGAGAGATTAAGTCAATTGCCCAAAATTACCAAGCTAGTTAAGTGGTAGAGCTAGAATTTGAACCCAAGCAGTCTGGCTATAGGCCTGCACCCTTAACACCTAACACAACCACATAGAAGATGCCTATTAGGTATTTCCCAAATGAATAAAATTGCAAGAAAATGTGAATTATAATCATGTAAAACAAGGAGTGCATTACACATGTATATTTTATGGAACAGCCATGCTCCCCAAAGATGGATAAGAATCTATTCTTTTGTAAACATCATGCATTTTACCAGTGTACCATCACATTATTGTTTGAAAAGTTAACCCTCACTGTACATTAAGAGGGGTTTCTGCTGCTTAAAGCAACTTGTGGTGGCTCATTTTGCTATGTCAAGAACCTCTTTTGTCATGTCAGTAATAACTTCCTAAACTCTCCAATCTATAACAAAAATCATGTTTTCACATACTGGCTTCCTGCTAAAACAGAAGGGGCTGGTAAATATGTTTAGAAGATTCTGTTCCAATCACCTATAATCTGCCCTTTCACCCCATCCTACTTCTCCAATCATAAGGCTGGAAAGACAGTGGGTGCCCTCTTCTGGGGTTTTGGGGAAGTAGCATACATTGGGCCCAGCAGGGGGGTATTTCTAGAAAATAATCACATCAACTTCTTTCAATTTTGGTGGTAAGAATGGAGTTGATTTTTGGATATTTTTCTGAAATAAGAAATTGAATCTGTTTCTGAAAATGGGAAAGCTGACCTGTTCAATCAGGTGAGTCTCCTGAGGCCCTGGTAGAGAGAGGAATGGAATAAAAATTCAGCTGAACTTTAGAAGGATGCTGACCAGATATTTCCTTTGGTCAAGTATGCTTTACATATACTTCAAAAATCACAGGCTATTAATGATAAAATTTACCATTTATTTAGGATTATATATGTGCTAGATACTTAATATATACTGTCTCATTTAAATTGCACCACAACTCCAGAAGGTTAAAGAATATCTCCAATTTATAGTTAAGAAAGCTGAGATATAGAGAAGGTTAAGCAATGGCCAAAAAATAGCAGAACCAGAAATTCAAACCCAAATAATGCTCTTCTCTGTGTAATATGTTGTCTCTTTTTATTTCTTTTGGTCCTGTATCAATATTTCACTAAGAGATGTCAGAAAAATGTTCTTGACGGATGTAATCCCAATGCAATACCACTGAAACATCAAAGAAAACTGTGCCCCAAACCCTTAGATAGACCCTTTGCTAGTTGTCCTGACAACTTGTTTTATTTAGTTATGTTGGATAGAAAGATAGGAAGTTTAAAGTGGTAGCAAACAGAGGTCAAGGGCCAAAGAGAATGCTGGGGAGGCAGAGAAGGGCATAAGAGAGCAAGAAGAAGTAGTTAGGACATGGAGGGCAGGGAGGCTTTATAAAGCCAGAGCTCCATAGCTCATAAAGCCAGAACTAGGCCATCAGGGTGAGCCCCGCTTTCTGGAGAGCACAAATTGCATCAAATGTAATAATTAATCTGTGTCTAATACTTTGTGCCAGGCACTGTTTTAAGTGCCTTACATGTGTTAACTCATTTAATCCTCAAAAAAAAAAAAATCTTGTGAGGCAAGTATTTTTATTACTCCCATTTTATATATTAGAAAATTGAAACAATGGAGGGGCTATTGTTTCCAATTAGCACATGAGGAAACTGAGACACAGAATTGAGTAACTTGCCCAAGGTTAGACTAGTAAGTAGTGGAGGTGGATTTTAAACTTAGGATTCTGGCTCCAGAGCCATATTCTTACCCATCATGATATACTACCCTTCCCACTATGTTGTAAGGATACGTATTGTTTCAGGAAATGTTTACAGCAGGTATATGTGAGTGTGTGTGCTTATGTTTGTATTGGGTTGCAATATAAGATGTAATTATTCCTGTGAGTCACAGACAAAAATGTCTAAAAGCTACTGCTCTATCAATAGTATTGCTGAATTATACATCTTCAACCTTACTAGAGATAATGCCAAATTACTCTCTAAAATGATTGTACCAAGTCACATCCCAGCCAGCAGTGTAAGAGAGTTAACAGTGTTCTATATTCTCACCTGAACTTAACAGCATCAGTCTTTTAATACGCTGCCAATCCAAAGGGTGTGAAATCATATCTTACGTGGTTTTAAATTGCATTTTTCTGATTTGCATTACATATTTTCATATATTTTGACTATTCATGTTTTGCCTACTGTGAATCATCTGTTTATATCTTTTACTTATATATTATTGCATACAATACAAATGTACACAGTACAACACACAACACCAACTCTTTGAGGGAGCCAGCAGTACAGATGAAGAAACTCAGGCTGGGAGAAACCTTGCTTAAATTCACTCACCTAATGGGTTGTTGAGTTGGGATTTGACTCCAGACCCAAAGTACCCATTATCCCGCTTTTTGTTTTATAGTACATGCCAGGGACCAAGGCCATGTTAGTAAAAACAGAAGAAGGGAGCAAATAATTTCAAGCATGTAACGATATATCATGTATCTAGGTTTTATGTAATTAACATAAATTATTTCCTGTATCCTCACAACAACTTGTGAGATAAAACATATTATCCTTATTTTACAGGTAAGGAGACTGAGTCTCAGGGAAATGAAAGATTTGCCTTGGAAAGGTTAACTTACAGCTGAGAAGAGGCAGAATCACAATTCAAATACAGGTCTACGTGATTACAAAGTCTATACCTGTTACACAATAGTGCTACCTACCCATAGATATTCTTGGTATGAAGTAAAGGTCTCCCATAAACCAGGTCAGCTTCATCATCTCCTAGATTCATGTTTTGACCTCCTGCCCAACCTTCTTAGAGCCCCCAATAAACTGCTTCTACTTGGAGATGGCCAGGACTACACCTACCATTGTTTGTAGAATCCTGGTCTGGGGCAGCCTTAACTAACAGGTCCAGCCTACTGCTTCCATTAACTAGTAAAGTGAGATGAGCTCCCAGCCACCTTCCACAGACTCATCTTCCACTGCCCCCAGGCTTCTCTGATGTAGCACACTTAGGATCTCAATACCTTCCATGGTAAACCAGAAATTCTAAATCAGAGTTGTCAAACTTGGCTGCACATTAGAATCACCTGCAGAAGTCTAAAAAAATCCTGATGCCCTACTAACAGCCCAGACCCACTATATCAGAATCACCGAGGATGGTACCCAGGCATCTGTAATAGTTAAAGCTCCCCAGATGATCCCAATGTATAGCTAAGATTGAAAACCACTGTTGAGGCATCTTCAAGTTTCAGGAGCCACACTCACAGTGGTTTCCACATTTTAGTGTTCATAGAAACTTCTTGGAGCATTTGTTAAGATTCAGATTTTTGGACCTCAGCTCCAGAGAGTCCATGTTTTGGTCTGGACCCAGGAGTCTGCATTCTTAACAATAACCCCAGATAGTTTCACTGTAAGTCAATAGCAGACCACATTTTGGGAAACAATGCATTAGAGGAAGCGCTACATGAAAGTGGGATGGGAAAGTGAAAGTGGGATGGGAGCAAGAGGTCTCTGGCCCTTTAAGGACTAATTAAGAAACTACCTTTAAAGCTGTGGAGCACAGCAAGCAAGGGTTGTGTTTTTTTTTTTTTTTTCCATCCTGGTGGATAAGGTAAGGGAGCAGGTCCTGGAATGGACCTCTTCTTTAAGGTTACCTCAGCATCCGAGTAAGTGCTATCTTGTTCCCAGCCCTGAAGAGCAGGAAGGATATGCTGCATTGTCCCACCTGTTGTTTCTGTTTGTTTTGATGCAAAGAGGCCAAGTTAAGAGACCTCCTTCTGTCCAGAAATCCTCCCAGAGGAATCAACATAGGGCCTATCTGCTTGCCTTTCATTTTTTTCTCTCCCTATCTTTTGTGGTTTGGAGCCAGATGCGCTTACCTATGTGAAAGGAAAGACTCAGAGCGACATCCTTTGGGCTTGGGATACAGCGTGTTGCTGAACAGCACACCTTTTGAGATGGCCTGTCTCAGCATCGTTGGAATCCTTCTTTGGGGACTGGTGCTTTTTATGGAACATGGGGTCCAAATGGCAAAGATAGGGCAGCCCTCTAATGCCCTCATGGCTGATGCCCCTTCCTTGCCCCTGATTCGGGAGCTGCTGGAAGGAGCTCCTGGCAAGCAGCAGAGGAAGCCACCTGTCCTAGGGCATCCTTTGCGGTACATGCTGGAGTTGTACCAGCGTTCAGCTGATGCACGTGGGCGCCCTAGAGAGAACCGCACCATTGGGGCCACCATGGTGAGGCTGGTGAGACCCTTGGCTGATGTAGCGAGGCCTCTCAGAGGTGAGTTATTATACCATACTGTCCTGGAGGGAAGAGAAATGGGGGAAAAGAGTGTAGGGAAAGGGGATCTGTGAGTTTACGATCAGGCTTCATTGCCTGGTGGGTGATTTGTTTCTCAGGCTTAGATTTCAAAGGATGGAAAAGTTGGGAGAAGCTAGCTCCAAACCTGCTTCCCTTTAGGGCCCCGGTTTAAGAACAGATTGCCTTGGGCCCTACCTGAGGAATCTCTCTCAGACCCCAGGACAACTGAATGATATGTCAGCTCCTATCTTTCAAAGAAAGTCTTATTGTTTATGTCACTGAAAACTATAATTGAGAAATACTACTATGTATTCTTGTAGAGGGCTGTTTATGTGTGGTTTTATTCTTAGAAGAGCAAAGAGTACAGGATGCTGAGTTGGGGAAATTTGTAAGAATGGACAGAACCAAATTAACATCCAAAGATCTGTATACCTAGTTAGGTGAACATCTGCTGTTGTATATAATCCTTAAGAACGACTATTACCATTAGCTGTCATGGAGCAATTAGCCTAATTTTTAAAGATAAAAACTAAAGCACAGAGAGGCCAAATAACTTGCAAAGTTCACATAGACAGTGGGTGACAGAGGTAGGATTTGAGGTCAAGTCTGCCTGATTCTAAAGTCTACTCATAACTTCTCAAGTGTTTAGATATCCTTGAATACCAAGCAGTTTTTCTATTAAGGCCATGTTGCTACTTGGGTTTTCGGTACCAAAGGTATTTTGGAATTTTCTTTGTTCCCATCATGCTTGATTTAAAAAATATCTTTGTTAGATACTGTTCCAGGAAACCAGTGAGCTTCTGAAGTGCAGGGCTCTCTAGGGAATGCAGAAAGCATCGACTTCAAGGAAATCTTGAGAACCTGGTGAGATCAATTTTGGGCTTTCGGTAGTTTACACTCCCTCCTTTAAGTGAAACAACCAATATTCCCCTAGCTAATCTTTACTGTGAGCTTGCTATGTTCCAGGCATTGGGCAAAGTACTTTACAAACATTATCTTCATTAATCCTCTGCACCATCATATAAGGTAGGTATTATTAACATAATAATTTTATAGGAAAAGAAACTGAGATTCAGAGTAACTTACTCAATATAACACAGCTAGTAATTGGTAGAGCTGAGTGTCAAATCCAGGATTTTGGGCTCTAGAGTTTGTGCTTTTAAACATCCTGCTGTGCTGACTCAACAGATTTTAATTGAGTGCCAGGCACTCTTTGGGTTGGGTCTAAAGAGGCAAATAACTGTTTCCCTGACCTCTGAGAGCTCCCATCAAGTTGGTATAGATAAATAATCACATCATAGTGTTAAAGCATAACAAATGCTTTGACAAGGATAAGCAGTAGGTCTCCCAGGACAAGAAAGAAGAAATAGGTCACTGCTTAAAGCCAGGAAGGGGAAGCAGCAAGACAGTGAAAGACTTCACTGAAGAGCTAATATTTGAGATGGACCTTGAGGAAGGAGGAAGGAGACTGTGCATAGAGGCAGAGATATGCATTCTGATTAAGGAAAGAGAAAATAGCTTGGCGTGGGTGGAGATTCACTCAATAAATACTTAACACCTACAGAGGGATAGGCACAGTTTTACATGCTGACATACAGATATGATCAAGACAGGTACAGTTTTCATGGGTGAGACAGATAAGTAAACACTGGTAATTGCAAATCATGGTTAAGTGTTCTCAAATAATGAAATAATTTGTTTTGCTAGAAAATAATAAATCCTTCCTTTACATGGGATTGTCATGGAATGCATCTTTGAAGAGGTGACATTTGAGCTGAGGTCTGTAAAATAAGCTAGGCATGGGAAGGGCAGAGAGAAGTCTGATTTAGGCAGAGGAAACCATGTATGCAAAGGCCTAGGAGGTGGAAACAAGCTTGTCTGACTTGAAGATCAGAAGGAAGATCAGTATGACTGGAACTTAGCATTGTGTGAGAGTGGCAGGAAAGGAGGCTGAGGAGAGGCAGGGACTTGTAGGCTATTATAAGGAATCTGGAATTCATTCTGAGTGCAGCAGAAAGCTGCACAAATCAAGTTTGTACAGATTATATGGGGCTAGATGAGGATGCCTAGAATTAGGCCACTATCCTGGTCTCACCGTGGGATGTACTGGCATCTAGGGAATCTGGAAAGGATCCAGAAATAGAGGACAAGAACATCCAGTCACAAGTCTCCATTAGGAGATGACCCAGCTGAATTGAGCTTGTCTGCAGAAATATGCCAGGTTCAATCACACAGGATGTGTAAGTCAGTCATTTCCCTGAAAAGGTCTGAGCAGACCCTTCCTAGCTCTGATTCCTAACTACTCCACCATGCTTCAGGAAATGTGATTTCAAGGCCTGAAAGTAAAGGGCAGTTCCTCACCAGACAGCCTGCTAGAGGTTGGGTTGGGCACCTTTTTAGGCAGGGTGGGGCAGGTGTATTGGTGGGCCTCTTGGAAAGATGATTATAGGATGGGAGTGTAGAATAACTTGAGAAAGCAAATAGAAGCCTGGCTTGGGAATTGTGTGAATGATGTCCAGTGCCCCAAACTTAAGGGTGTATTAAGCATGAGTTGAATCTGAACTTTGAAAAATTATCCTGATGTTTCAAGACCTTGAAAACACTTCTACGTTGACCATTCCAGGCCTACTGAAGAATCCAAGCTTGTGGATTCAGTGAAGAAGGAAGCTTAGGTAAATAATATGAAAATTAACATGCAAATGTTTAGCGATAAGGTGTTTGAAGATAAAAGGAGGCTTTTTCCTGCAATGCCTGGTTTTTGTAATCTTTGCTCTTGATCTTTTCCAGAAGATACAGAAATTCAGAGCATTTCAGCCCCAGACCAACCCTTGGCCACTAGGTGTCAGCATTACAGTTTGGATTAAAACTTAATCGCCAAAAGGCTTTCAGTTTCTAGTAGAATTCTTAGGAAACAAAACATTTATAGGACAAGACCTTGTTGAAAATGGTATTTGGGGAACTGCAGTACAATTAATGTGGTACATGAAGAATAATTTCCAGTAAGTAATGAACAAGGGAGAGACTGAGGGTTAAGGGGGAAATGGTTTAAGAAGGAACAGCTGCTCAGGAAACAATTCTTAACATAGAAGATAGAAATGGCAAAACAGCTGCCCTCACTAGGGGTAAGTAGACAAAATTACTTTTTGGCATCTTGGCCCCACGTTCGAATTGATGGCAGGCCATAGATAGCCCCCAATATTGGATTGTTACCTCAAAGTTACATTTGTATAATATGACAGGAGAACTAATTCTTAATTCATGCATGTCTAAAGGATATGGGAATAATTACTATCTCATAAGGCTGTTGCAGATTAAAGAGGTAATGTATTAAACATCTAATAGTAAATGCTCAACAAATGATGGTGATTATCATGATCTTGCTTTATTTTTAGGGCTGCTTGCAGCTGTCAGTTTGCAATGAGCAGGTTTGTGAAGGAGATTCAGGCTAGGAGATAAGAAGTTAAACTTCTACTCTTGTTCTCTCTTGCTGTTGAAGGCCCCTGGAATATACAGACCCTGGACTTTCCTCTGAGACCGAACCGGGTAGCATACCAACTGGTCCAAGCCACTGTGGTTTATCGCCATCAGCTCCACCTAGCTCGTTTCCATCTCTCCTGCCATGTGGAGCCCTGGGTCCAGAAAGGCCCAACCAACCATTTTCCTTCTTCAGGAGGATATTCCTCAAAGCCTTCCATGCTGTCTAAAGCTTGGACAGAGATGGATATCACACAACATGTTCAAAGGCTCTGGAATAAGAAGGGGCGCAGGGTTCTACGACTCTACTTCATGTGCCAACAACAAAAAGGTAGTGACATTCTTGAGCTTCAGTGGCATGGAACTTCATCCTTGGACACTGCATTTTTGTTACTCTACTTCAATGATACTCATGAAAGTGTTCAGAAGGCCAAACTTCTCCCCAGAGGCCTGGAGGAATTCATGGACGATGACTCTTCTCTCCTCTTGCGGAGGGCCCGGCAAACAGACAGTATCACATCTGGGGTCTCTGGTCCCTTCAGGGAACATGATGGGCTTAAAAGTAACCAGTGTTCCCTCCACCCTTTCCAAGTCAGCTTCCATCAGCTGGGCTGGGATCACTGGATTATTGCTCCCCATCTATATACTCCAAACTACTGTAAGGGAATCTGCCCTCGGGTACTACACTATGGTCTTAATTCCCCTAATCATGCCATTATCCAGAACCTTGTCAATGAGCTGGTAGACCAGAGCATCCCTCAGCCCTCCTGTGTTCCATACAAGTATGTTCCCATTAGCATCCTTCTGGTTGAAGCAAATGGGAGTATCTTGTATAAGGAGTATGAAGATATGATTGCCCAGTCCTGCACATGCAGGTGACAGCAAAGGGTAAAGCTAGCTCAGGTTTCCTGAGGAATTGGAAAAGAGTTTAACATAACAAAACAAATATCAATGTTAAGGCTGCAAGTGGTGTTCTATCTGTGATCTTCTACCTATTGTGGGTTCCATTCCTTACGGTGTTGTTAAGTCTCTTCCCCCATGTATGAGGTCCTCACTTTATACAAACAGTTCTGAGTCCAAGCATTTGTACATTTTCACCATTAGAGCCCTTAAAGATGTTCATTTGGAGATACCCATCTTTTTTTATTGTGACCTTGTCAAAAGTCACCAGTCCATGACAGTAGAACTTTTGGAATGGTCCTACCAAGGCCTGCAAAGGTGAAACCTTCCTAGTATCCATCTTTTGAGGCTTTCTAGAAGATTTTGGGCTAAGAAAGCCACTTGAGATTTTATACTCCTCTGTCTTGCCTCCTGTACCCTCAAAACTAGTACCTAATCTGAAAGAGTGCCTGTTTCTGTTTGCATTGCCTTCTGGATCTAAAACTAACTTTCCTCAGATGGATTAAAAAAATGTTTAAGCAATAATCTCCATTAAAATCTTTGGAGGGAAGCAGAAGGAATTTTTTTTTTTTCCAAGATATCAGGGATTTTCCTCTCAGCCTCTGAACCTGGGGAAAGTACCTGGGCTCTCTTCCTATCCTCTGGTGAGAACAGCCCTTAATAAGGCCAAAGGGAAAACTTGAGTATGGAGCTGAGAGGATAGTCTTTTCAAAACCATCTGCAGCTATGGTGAAGAGAGGGAGAGCCGTCATTGCTGATTAGGATTATGTATGGGAGAGTTATTTTAAACTTTCTAGGGAACAATGGATTTCACAGGACGTTATTTTATATAACACTTAAATTCTTGTTAATTATCCCACAAAGAAAGCTCCCTGGTAGCTCTGAGGCTATGCCTTGCCCTGGTTGGGGGTGGAGGGGTAGAAGGCTGCAGCCAGGAAGCTTAAAGGGCTGTGGGGAAAGGGTGAGATGTGCTGAGGCCTGGGGCCAACTTCATTCTGGGCTTGCCTATTTGTGTGTTCAGTTTGGCTCTGGGCTGGATATCTGGGGGGAGACGGGCTTGCTGTTTGGGGAGACATGAAGTTCCGCCTTGGACTAAATGATGCAGTGTGACTTTTCTACTCCTATGCTGTGCTGAAGTGATGGAGAATGGGGTGTGTTACAAATAAATCATTTTTTGTTGTTAAAGAGAAACTTGAATGTTTGGGGGATTGGGAGAGAGTGGATGGAAGGAATTTATTTCCTTTGTTCCCGTTAGCTATGGTCAGGAGCTCAACCTTAATCTCCAAGGGCAGAGCTGCAGGCTACTATGAAGTTCTCTTTTAAGGCAACCCTGCTAGTGATCAACCTTCCCCAAGGGGCCCCTTTGAGGAAGCCCAGTAAGGCATTTACCCTGCCCAACTTTTCCTTGACTAGTTTTATGGCCATTCCAGTGTGATGGGACTGATTTAGGGTGGGTGCACATATTTTCTAAATGTAATCCGCCCATTTTTCTTACCTATCCATCAAAATAACTCCCTTCTCAAATAATTGGTTCCAGCTAGACCAAGTATCTTACACATCTATAAATGCACAAATTTTATTCTTCCTGAGGAGCTGTTCCTTAACATTCTTTGGTCTATCTACCTTTTTTTTATTATATCTTTAGGAATCAGCTCAGGTATTTTTTTTTTTTTATCTCTTCAATGTCCCCATTACACCCCAGACTCAAGTAGATTCCCTGCCTCTGTGCTCATTTAGCACTATTTGCTTTCCTTTAACACATTCTAGTGTAACTGTCTTTGTTACCAAAAGATAGAACTCCCTTTGGGATTTTCAACTATGTTTTACCCATTTCCAAATTACTGGCACCTGGCATGTAGTAGGTTCTCCATGGATACAACCATAAAACAGTGATACTGTGTGTGTAGGGGAGAACACATTCTTGCTAGCATAGAATATTCTAGTGTTCACATTTAATTAATTTCCCATTGGAATAAATGCAATATATGATATAACTTGTATAGAAACTAACATTATCTTTGTGCCCCATTATTTCAAAACCATGATTCAAATTATACTAGAATGTGACAGTTATGTTCTTGAATGAGGAAGTTTTGAAATCACTGTAATATGCTGCAAGTCAACATAGGAAAATAAATGTGGGCTTCCAGTAAAGCTATTTACCCAGCCTGCCTGGGGTAGGCACAAATACCTAACAGGCCTGAAGACAGACTTTGCTCACAGGACCAGATTCTGAGTTCAGTATTTCAGTGTTGTTCAGAATTTTCAGAAAATCATGGTGTCCTAGCCTGATGAGTCCTGAATAGATATGAAACTTAATCTTTTTATGGAGGGCTCAGGGTTAATTTGCCACATTATCCATTAAGCCTTGAGTTAGAATACCCAAGGAAAACACTGGCTGGATGAGGTCATTTGTGGATTCTCTCTTCTTTTAAAATACTGCTTTCAGCTCAGCATTTTTTCTCAAGTCTGAAGTAAGAGATATATACCTCAAACATTCTTCTGGGAGGAAAGCAATAACTTGCTAGTGGAGGAGGCTATGAGTGAGTCTATCTCCACAGTTGGGTGGGGAGGAATGGTTACTTAGTCCAGAAAGGGAAAGCAGGAAGCAAAGTCTACTTTGCTTGTTTCAGTTCTCCCTGTGAATAGACCAGAACTTCATTCAATGTATGGGTGCAAAAGGAGCAGGCATTTAAGCTTGATTCTGACCCTGGAGCTCTGTGGAATTTACCTGAAATATATAATGGATATATTATATCCATTCTGGACCAAGCTGGAAAGCAGGTGAAATTTATTGTCAGTTCCACCAAATATTTGGGTGACTAATTTTGTTAATGTTAGTTTTTTTTTTTTTTAACGTTTATTCTTGAAAGAGAAGGAGAAACAAAGTACGAGCAGGGCAGGAGCAGAGAGAGAGGGAGACACAGAATCCTAAACAGGTTCTAGGCTCTGAGCTGTCAGCACAGAGCCCAACGGAGGGCTCGTACCCATGAACCATGAGATCATGACCTTAGCTGAAGGCGGCGCTTAACCGACTAAGCTACCCAGGCACCCCTGGGTGCCTAATTTTGTAAAAGAAGGCTTCACACCTTCATTTAGTTCTAATAGTACTATGAAAAGGAGGCATTAGCTCCATTTCTTAAAAGTAACCATTTTATTGAGATATACTTCACATACCATAAAAGCCACAATATTAGGTGTCAATTCAGTGGGTTTTAGAATATGCAGAGTTGCACAAAATTCGCAACAATTTTACCACAAAAAGAAACCCTTACCCAATAGCCATTAATCTCTATCCCTCTACCCCAACCCTAGCCTCTGGTAACCACTAATCCAACTTTCTTTTTCTATGGATTGTAGATGTTTATATGTCAGGTCATATAATATTTGGCTTTTTGTGACTGTAGTATTTTTTTTTATTTTATTTATTTTTGAGAGGGAGACAGAGCACAAATGGGGGAGGGGCAGAGAGAGACGGAGGTACAGAATTTGAAGCAGGCTCCAGGCTCTGAGCTGTTAGCACAGAGCCTGACTCAGGGCTCAAACTCACAAACCATGAGATCATGACCTGAGCCGAAGTCAGACGCTTAACCAACTGAGCCACCCAGACGCCCCTGTGACTGTCTTCTTCAACTTCGCATAGTGCTTTCAACATTCATTTGTGTTGTTAATTTCTTTTTATTGCTGAGTAAAATTGCATTGTAAAATATACCACATCTTGTTTATCCATCATTTGTTAGGTATTTGAGTTGTTTCTACTCTGTGGCTATTATGAATAATGCTGCCATCTTGTGATGAGCACCATGTGTTGTAAGTTTTGAATCGCTGAATTTTACACCTGAAATTAATATTATACTGTATGTTAACTAACTGGAATTTAAATAAAAACTTGGAAGAAAAGCAAAAAAAATAATTCTGCCATGAATGTTAATATGCAAATTTTTGTGTGGACCTATATTTTCAATCCTCTAGGAGTAGTAATATTGAATCACTTGTAACTCTGTTTAACATTTTGAGTAATGCTAAACTGTTTTCCAAATTTGCTGTACCATCTTACAATCCAGCAATGTATGAAGGTTTCAATTTCTGTACATCCTCACCAACACTTCTTATTGTCTTTTTTTTATTTTAGCCATGTTAGTGGGGATGAAGTGGTATTTCACTGGGGTTTTGACTGATTGCATTTCCCTAATGACTAATGATGTTGAGCATCTTTTAATGTGTTTATTTGCAACTTGCATTTCTTCTTTAGATAAATGTCCATTCAAGTCATTGGCCCAGTTTTTAATTATCTCTTATTATTGAGTTGTAAAAGGTTTTTTTTTTAAATATTCTGCATGTTAGTCCCTCATCAGATATATGATTTGCAAATATTTTCTCTAATTCTGTGTGTTTTCTTTTAACTTTCTGGATGGTGTCCTTTGAAACACACAAATTTTTAATTTGGAAAAAATCAACATAATCTATTTTCATCTTTTGTTGCTTGTGCTTTTGGTGTCATGTAAAAATATTGAATAATCCAAGTTCATAAAGATTAACACCTATGTCTTTTTCTAAGCATGTGATAATTTTAGCTGTAACATTTAATCCATTTTAGTTAATTATGCATATGGTATGAGGTAAAAATCTAACTTCATTCATTTGCATGTTGATATCCAGTTGCTGGAAAGACTAGTCTTTCCCCCATTGAACCATCTTGGCACCCTTGTTGAAAATGGACCATAAATATAGGGGTTTATTTCTAGACTCTCAATTTTGTTTCCTTGATCCATATGTCTATTCTTACAACAGGATAACACTGTCTTGATGACTGCAGCTTTGTGTAAGTTTTGAAATTGGTAAATGTAATTCCTCCAAATATTTTCTTCTTTACCAAAGTTGTATAGGTTATCCTGGGTCATTTGTATTTCCATGTGAATTTTAGGCTCAGCCTTTCAATTTCAGAAAAAAATATACCAGCTGTTTTTTTTAATTGGGACTGCATTGAATTTGTAGATAAGTTTGGGTAGTATTGCCATCTAGCATTATTAAGTCTTCTGATCTATACACATGGAATATATTTCTACTTATTAGGACTTAATTTTTTCAATAGTAAATTCTTCTTTAATTTTTTCAATTTTTTGTCATTTTCAGTATATGTCTTACACTTTAAATTTATTCCTAAGTTTTTTTATTCTTTGATGCTATTATAACAAGATTTTTTTTCTAAACTTCATTATCAGACCATTAATTGTTAGTATATAGAATTACAATAGATTTTTGTTCATCAAACTTGTACCCTGCAACCTTGCTGAACTCATTTATTAGCTTCAATAGTGTGGATTTTTTAGGATTTTCTATATACAAGTTCATGTTGTCTGTTGAATATAGATAGTTTTACTTCTTTCTTTCAATTAGGATGCATTCTTTTTTTCTTGTGCTTACCTTTGCTAGAACCTCCAATACACTGTTAATAGAAGTAGTGACAGCAGACATTCCTGTTTCCAATCTTAGGAGGAAAGCATTCATTCTTTTAGCAATAAGTCTGATGGTAGCTGTGAAATTTTTATAGATGCTGAGCTTCAGTATTGCTTTAAAGCTACAATAATAGATTTTAAGAAGGGAGAGAAGATGGTGTGGTAGGAGGATGCTGGGCTCACCGCGTCCTGCTGATCACTTAGATTCCACCCACATCTGCCTAAATAACCCAGAAAACTGCAAGAAGACTAGCAGAATGGACTCTCTGGAGCCAAGCATAGACAGGAGGCCCAAGGAGGAGGGTAGGAAGGGCAGAGAGGCGATGCACGCTATGTGGACTACCAGGAGGGAGCCGGGGGGTGAAGGGGCAGTCCGCCAGGCAAGGCAGAGCCCCTGAAGTCTGGCTTGCAAAAGCAGAGGGGCCGGATGGAGTGAGTTCTGCTTGGAGAGCGGGAGACCGAGATGACACTGGGAGGGAGAGGGGTTGTGCCCTGGAAGACAGAGCTCAGCTCAGCGGGGAACAAAGGCACTAGCCAGCACCATCTACCTCTCCTATCCCCCAGCCGAAATCCCAAAGGGAACCAGTTCCCTTCACTGAGCTTGCTTGCACCGTGCAAACACCCAACGCTGTGTTTCTGTGGATCCATCCCTCCAAGAGGCTCTGCCTGCCTCCCTCCTGGTGCTGCAGGGACCCTCCTTCAGGGGACCACCAACAGCAAAGTGAGCTAAGCCTGCCCCTCCTGCCCATGTGCAACTTGTGGATCCACAGGGGCTAATATACCAGATCCCATCAAAGCAGCACCACAAGCCTGGCAGTGTGCAAGTAGCCCAGACAGAGGTCACACCACTCCACAGCATCCTGCCCCTGGGAGAGGGGAAGATAAGGTACACACCAGTCTGACTGTGGCCCCAGTGGTGGGTTGGAGCAGACATCAGGTCTGACTGAGGCCCTGCCCACCAATGCAAGTTACTCCAGACAGCACAGGGGAAGAGCTATGCAGTTACGCACCACTCCAGGGACTACCCAAAATGACAAAACGGAAGAATTCTCCTCAAAAGAAACTCCAGGAAGTAGCGACAGCTAACGAATTGATAAAAAAATGATTTAAGCAATATAACGGAACAAGAATTTAGAATAATAGTCATAAAATTAATCGCTGGGCTTGAAAAAACTATAGAGGACAGCAGAGAATCTGTTGCTACACAGATCAAGGGAATAAGAAATCCTCACGAGGAGCTAAAAAATGCTATAAATGAGGTGCAAAATAAAATGGAGGCGACCACAGCTCGGAATGAAGAGGCAGAGGAAAGAATAGGTGAATTAGAAGACAAAATTATGGAAAAAGAGGAAGCTGAGAAAAAGAGAGATAAAACAAATCCTGGAGCATGAGGGGAGAATTAGAGAACTAAGTGATGCAATGAAATGCAACAATATCCATATAATAGAGATTCCAGAAGAGGAAGAGAAAGAGAAAGGGGCTGAAGGTGTACTTGAACAAATCATAGCTGAGAACTTCCCTGATCTGGGGAAGGAAAAAGGTATTGAAATACAAGAGGCACAGAGAACTCCCTTCAGACTTAACTTCAATCCATCTTCTCAACAATATATCATAGTGAAACGGGCAAAATACAAGGATAAAGAGAAAATTCTGAAAGCAGCTACAGATAAACATGCCCTAACTTATAAGGGGAGACCCATAATAATAGTGGCAGATCTATCTACTGAAACTTGGCAGGCCAGAAAGGAACCACAGGAAATCTTCAATGTGGTGAACAGAAAAAATATGCAGCCAAGAATCCTTTATCCAGCAAGTCTGTCATTCAGAATCGAAGGAGAGATTAAGGTCTTCCCAAAGAAACAAAAAATGAAGGAATTCATCACCACTAAACCAGCCCTACAAGAGGTCCTATGGGGGATTCTGTGAGTGAAATGTTGCAAGGACCACAAAGTACCAGAGACATCATTACAAGCATGAAACCTATAGACATCACAATGACTCTAAACCCATATCTTTCTATAATAACACTGACTGTAAATGGACTAAATGCTCCAACAGAAAGACATAGGGTATCAGAATGGATACAAAAACAAGACCCATCTATTTGCTGTCTACAAGAGACTATTTTACACCTGAGAACAACTTCAGATTGAAAGTGAGGGGATGGAGACCTGTCTATCATGCTACTGGAAGTCAAAAGAAAGCTGGAGTAGCCATACGTATAACAGACAAACTAGACTTTCAATTAAAGGCTGTAACAAGAGATGAAGAAGGGCATTATAGAATAATTACAGGGTCTATCCATCAGGAAAAGCTAAACAATTATAAATGTCTATGTGCCGAATACAGGAGCCCCCAAATATATAAAATAATTCATCACAAACATAAGCAACCTTATTGATAAGAATGTGGTAATTGCAGGGGACTTTAACACTTCACTTACAGAAATGGATAGATAACCTAGACACAGGATAAATAAAAAAACAAGGGCCCTGAATGATACATTGGATCAGATGGACTTGACAGATATTTTTAGAACTCTGCATCTCAAAGCAACAGAATATACTTTCTTCTCGAGTGCACATGGAACATTCTCCAAGATAGATCACATACTGGGTCACAAAACAGCCCTTCATAAGTATACAAGAATTGAGATCATACCATGCACACTTTCAGACCACAATGCTATGAAGCTTGTAATCAACCACAGGAAAAAGTCTGGAAAACTTCGAAAAGCATGGAGGTTAAAAAACATCCTACTAACGAATGAATGGGTCAACAAGGCAATTAGAGAAGAAATTTAAAAATATATGGAAACAACTGAAGATGAAAAGACAACATTCCAAACGCTTTGGGATTCAGCGAAGGCAGTCCTGAGAGGAAAATACATTGCAATCCAGGCCTATCTCCAGAAACAAGAAAAATCCCAAATACAAAATCTAACAGCACACCTAAATGAAATAGTAGCAGAACAGCAAAGACACACCAAACCCAGCAGAAGAAGAGAAATAATAAAGATCAGAGCAGAAATAAACAATAGAGAATCTAAAAAAAATCTGTAGAGCAGATCAATGAATCCAAGAGTTGGTTTTTTGAAAAAAATAAACAACATTGATAAACCTGTAGCCAGGCTTCTCGAAAAGAAAAGGGAGATGAACCAAATAGAAAAAAAATCATGAATGAAAATGGAATTATTACAACCAACCGCTCAGAAATACAAGCAATTATCAGGAAATACTCTGAAAAATTATATGCCAACAAATTGGACAACTTGGAAGAAATGGACAAATTCCTAAGCACCCACAAAATTCCAACACTCAAACAGGAAGAAACAGAAAACTTCACCAGACCCATAAACAGTAAGGAAATTGAATCAGTTATCAAATATCTCGCAACAAATAAGAGTCCCGGACCAGATGGCATCCCAGTGGAACTCTACCAGACATATTAAGAAGAGCTAATACCTATCTTTCTCAGGCTGTTCCAAATAATAAAAAGGGAAGGAAAATTTCCAGACTCATTCTCTGAGGCCAGCATTTTTGATTCCTAAACCAGACAGAGACCCAGCAAATAAGGGAACTACAGGCCAATATCCCTGATGAATATGGATGCAAAAATTCTCAATAAGATACTAGCAAATCAAATTCAACAGTAAATACAAATAATTATTCACCATGATGAAGTGGGATTCATTCCGGGGATGCAGGGCTGGTTCAACATTAGCAAATCAATCACTGTGATACATCACTTTAATAAAAGAAACGATAAGAACCATATGATCCTGCCAATCATTGCAGAAAAAGCATTTGACAAAATTCAGCATCCTTTCTTAATAAAAACCCTCATGAACTATGGGATAGAAGGAACATACTTAAACATCATCAAAGCCATTTATGAAAAGCCCACAGCTAATATCATCCTAAATGGAGAAAAACTGAGAGCTTTCTCCCTGAGACAAGGAACACGACATGGATGACCACTCTCAACGCTGTTGTTTAACATAGTGTTGGAAGTTCTAGCATCAGCTATCAGACATCAAAATCAAATCAAAGGCATCAAAATTGGCAAAGATGAAGTCAGGCTTTCACTTTTTGCAGATGACATGATATTATACATGGAAAACCTGACAGACTCCACCAAAAGTCTGCTAGAACTGATACATGAATTCAGCAGGTCACAGGGTACAAAATCAATGTATAGAAATCAGTTGCATTCTTATACACTAATAATGAAGCAACAGAAAGACAAATAAAGAAATTGATCCTATTCACAATTGCACCAAGAAGCATAAAATACCTAGGAATAAACCTAACCAAAGATGTAAAAGATCTGTATGCTGAAAACTATAGAAATTTTATGAAGGAAATTGAAGAAGATATAAAGAAATGGGAAAACATTCCGTGCTCATGGATTGGAAGAATATTGTTAAAATGTGAATACTACCCAAAGCTATCTACACATTCAATGCAATCCCAGTCAAAATTGCACCAGCATTCTTCTTTATGCTAGAAAAAGCAATCCTAAAATTTCTGTGGAACCACAAAAGATCCTGAATAGCCAAAGTAATTTTGAAGAAGAAGACCAAAGCATCACAACCCCAGACTTTAGCCTCTACTATAAAGTTGTAATCATCAAGACAGCATGGTACTGGCACAAAAACAGGGACATAGACCAAAGGAATAGAATAGAAACCCGAGATTTAGACCCAAAAAAGTATGGCCAACTAATCTTTGACAAAGCAGGAAAGAATATCCAATGGAAAAAAGACAGTCTCTTTAACAAATGGTGCTAGGAGAACTGGACAGCAACATGCAGAAGAATGAAACTAGACCACTTTCTTACACATTCACGAAAATAAACTCAAAATGGATAAAGGACCTGAATGTGAGAGAGGAAACCATCAAAACCCTAGAGGAGAAAGCAGGAAAAAACCTCTCTGACCATAGCCACAGCAATTTCTTACTTGACACATCCCCAAAGGCAAGGGAATTGAAAGCAAAGATGAACTATTGGGGCCTCATGAAGGTAAAAACCTTCTACACTGCAAAGGAAACAATCAACAAAACTAATAGGCAACCAACGGAATGGGAAAAGATATTTGCAAATAACAATCGGACAAAGGTCTAGTATCCAAATCTATAAACAACTCACCAAACTCCACACCCGAAAAACAAATAATCCAGTGAAGAAATGGGCAGAAAACTTGAATAGACACTTGTCTAAAGAAGACATCCAGATGGCCAACAGGCACATGTAAAGATGCTCAATGTCACTCTTCATCAGGGAAATACAAATCAAACCCACACTGAGATACCACCTCATGCCAGTCAGAGTGGCTAAAATGAACAAATCAGGAGACTATCGATTATGGTGAGGATGTGGAGAAACGGGAACCCTATTGCACTGTTGGTGGGAATGCAAACTGGTGTAGCTGCTCTGGAAAACAGTGTGGAGGTTCCTCAAAAAATTAACAATAGACCTACCCTATGAACCAGCAATAGCACTGGTAGGAATTTACCCAAGGGATACAGGAGTGCTGATACATAGAGGCACTTGTGTCCCAATGTTTTTTGTTTGTTGTTTGTTTGTTTGTTTGTTTTTTTCAATATATGAAGTTTATTGTCAAATTGGTTTCCATACAACACCCAGTGCTCGTCCCAAAAGGTGCCCTCCTCAGTACCCATCACCCACCCTCCCCTCCCTCCCACCCCCATCAACCCTCAGTTTGTTCTCAGTTTTTAACAGTCTCTTATGCTTTGGCTCCCTCCCACTCTAACTTCTCTTTTTTTTTCCTTCCCCTCCCCCATGGGTTTCTGTTAAGTTTCTCAGGATCCACATAAGAGTGAATACATATGGTATCTGTCTTTCTCTGTATGGCTTATTTCACTTAGCATCACACTCTCCAGTTCCATCCACGTTGCTACAAAGGGCCATATTTCATTCTTTCTCATTGCCACGTAATACTCCATTGCATATTTAAACCACAATTTCTTTATCCATTCATCAGTTGATGGACATTTAGGCTCTTTCTATAATTTAGCTATTGTTGAGAGTGCTGCTATAAACATTGGGTTACAAGTGTCCCTATGCATCACTACTCCTGTATCCCTTGGATAAATTCCTAGCAGTGCTATTGCTGGGTCATAGGGTAGGTCTATTTTTAATTTTCTGAGGAACCTCCACACTGTTTTCCAGAGTGGCTGCATCAATTTGCATTCCCACCAACAGTGCAAGAGGGTTCCCGTGTCTCCACATCCTCTCGAGCATCTATAGTCTCCTGATTTGTTCATTTTAGCCACTCTGACTGGCATGAGGTGATATCTGAGTGTGGTTTTGATTTGTATTTCCCTGATTTCCCTGAGGAGCGACGTTGAGCAACTTTTCACGTGCCTGTTGGCCATCCGGATGTCTTCTTTAGAGAAGTGTCTATTCATGTTTTTTGCTCAATTCTTCACTGGGTTATTTGTTTTTTGGGTGTGGAGTTTGGTGAGCTCTTTATACATTTTGGATACTAGCCCTTTGTCTGATATGTCATTTGCAAATATCTTTTCCCATTCCGTTGGTTGCCTTTTAGTTTTGTTGGTTGTTTCCTTTGCTGTGCAGAAGTTTTTTATCTTCATAAGTTCCCAGTAGTTCAGTTTTGCTTTTAATTCCCTTGCCTTTGGGGATGTGTCGAGTAAGAGTTTGCTACGGCTGAGGTCAGAGAGGTCTTTTCCTGCTTTCTCCTCTAGGGTTTTGATGGTTTCCTGTCTCACATTCAGGTCCTTTATCCATTTTGACTTTATTTTTGTGAATGGTGTGAGAAAGTGGCCTAGTTTCAACCTTCTGCATGTTGCTATCCAGTTCTCCCAGCACCATTTGTTAAAGAGACTGTCTTTTTTCCATTGGATGTTCTTTCCTGCTTTGTCAAAGATGAGTTGGCCATACGTTTGTGGGTGTAGTTCTGGGGTTTCTATTCTATTCCATTGGTCTATGTGTCTGTTTTTGTGCCAATACCATGCTGTCTTGATGATGACAGCTTTGTAGTAGAGGCTAAAGTCTGGGATTGTGATGCCTCCTGCTTTGGTCTTCTTCTTCAAAATTACTTTGGCTCTTTGGGGCCTTTTGTGGTTCCATATGAATTCTAGGATTGCTTGTTCTAGTTTTGAGAAGAATGCTGGTGCAATTTTGATTGGGATTGCATTGAATGTGTATATAGCATTGGGTAGTATTGACATTTTGAAAATATTTATTCTTTCAATCCATGAGCACGGAATGTTTTTCCATTTCTTTATATCTTATTCAATTTCCTTCATAAGCTTTCTATAGTTTTCAGCATACAGATCTTTTACATCTTTGGTTAGATTTATTCCTAGGTATTTTATGCTTCTGGGTGCAATTGTGAATGGGGTCAGTTTCTTTATTTGTCTTTCTGTTGCTTCATTATTAGTGTATAAGAATGCAACTGATTTCTGTACATTGATTTTGTATCCTGCAACTTGGCTAAATTCATGTATCAGTTCTAGAAGGCTTCTGGTAGAGTCTACCGGATTTTCCATGTATAATATCATGTCATCTGCAAAAAGTGAAAGCTTGACTTCATCTTTGCCAATTTTGATGCCTTTGATTTGATTTTGATGTCTGATAGCTGATGCTTGAACTTCCAACACTATGTTAAACAACAGCAGTGAGAGTGGACATCCCTGTCGTGTTCCTGATCTCAGGGAAAACGCTCTCAGTTTTTCCCCGTTGAGGATGATGTTAGCTGTGGGCTTTTCATAAATGGCTTTTATGATCTTTAAGTATGTTCCTTCTATCCCGACTTTCTCAAGGGTTTTTATTAAGAAAGGGTGCTGAATTTTGTCAAAGGCCTTTTCTGAATCGATTGACAGGATCATATGGTTCTTCTCTTTCCTTTTATTAAAGTGATGTATCACATTGATTGATTTGCAAATGTTGAACCAGCCCTGCATCCCAGGAATGAATCCCACTTGATCATGGTGAATAATTCTTTTTATATGCTGTTTAATTCAATTTGCTAGTATCTTATTGAGAATTTTTGCATCCATATTCATCAGGGATATTGGCCTGTAGCTCTCTTTTTTTACTGGGTCTCTGTATGGTTTAGGAATCAAAGTAATGCTGGCTTCATAGAATGATCCTGAAAGTTTTCCTTCCCTTTCTATTTTTTGGAATAGCTTGAGAAGGATAGGGATTATCTCTGCTTTAAACATCTGGTAGAACTCCCCTGGAAAGCCATCTGGTCCTGGACTCTTATTTGTTAGGAGATTTTTGATGACTGCTTCAATTTCTTCGCTGGTTATGGGTTTGTTCAAGCTTTCTATTTCCTTCTGATTGAGTTTTGGAAGCGTGTGGGTGTTTAAGAATTTGTCTATTTCTTCCAGGTTGTCCAGTTTGTTGGCATATGGTTTTTCATAATATTCCCTGATAATTGCTTGTATTTCTGAGGGATTGATTGTAATAAGTCCATTTTCATTCATGATTTCATATATTTGGTCCTCTCCCTTTTCTTTTTGAGAAGCATGGCTAGAGGCTTATCAATTTTGTTTATTTTTTTCAAAAAACCAGCTCTTGGTTTCGTTGATCTGCTCTACAGTTGTTTAGATTCTCTATTGTTTATTTCTGCTCTGATCTTTATTATTTCTCTTCTTCTGCTGGGTTAGGCTGTCTTTGCTGTTCTGCTTCTATTTCCTTTAGGTGTTCTGTTAGATTTTGTATTTGGGATTTTTCTTCTTTCTTGGGATAGGCCTGGATTGCGATGTATTTTCCTCTCAGGACTGCCTTCACTGCATCCCAAAGCGTTTGGATTGTTGTCTTTTCATTTTCGCTTGTTTCCATATATTTTTTTAATTTCTTCTCTAATTGCCTGGTTGACCCATTCATTCTTTAGTAGGGGGTTCTTTAATGTCCATGCTTTTGGAGGTTTTCCAGACTTTTTCCTGTGGTTGATTTCAAGCTTCATAGCATTGTGGTCTGAAAGTATGTATGGTATGATTTCAATTATTGTATATTTATGAAGGGCTGTTTTGTGAACCAGTATGTGATCTATCTTGGGGAATGTTCCATGTGCACTTGAGAAGAAAGTATATTCTGTTGCTTTGGGATGCAGAGTTCTAAATATACCTGTCAAGTCCATCTGATCCAATGTATCATTCAAGGGCCTTGTTTCTTTATTGACCGTGTGTCTAGCTGATCTATCCATTTATGTAAGTGAAGTGTTAAAGTCCCCTGCAATTACCACATTCTTATCAATAAGGTTGCTTATGTTTTTGAGTTATTGTTTTATGTATTTGGGGGCTGCGGTATTTGATGCATAGACATTTATAATTGTTAGCCTTTCCTGATGGATAGACCCTGTGATTATTATGTAATGCCCTTCTTCATCTCTTGTTACAGACTTTAATTTAAAGTCTAGTTTGTCTGACATAAGTATGGCTACGCCAGCTTTCTTTTGATTTCCAGTGGCATGATACATTGTTCTCCATCCCTCACTCTCAATCTGAAGTTTTCCTCAGGTCTAAAATGAGTCTCTTGTAGACAACAAATAGATGGGTATTGTGTTTTTATCCATTCTGATACCCTATGCCTTTTGGTTGGCACATTTAATCCATTTACATTCAGTGTTATTATAGAAAGATATCGTTTTAGAGTCATTGTGATGTCCGTAGGTTTCATGCTTGTAGCAATGTCTCTGGTACTTTGTCTCACAGGATCCCCTTTAGGATCTCTTGTAGGGCTGGTTTAGTGATGATTAATTCCTTCAGTTTTTGTTTGTTTGGGAAGACCTTTATCTCTCCTTCTATTCTAAATGACAGACTTGCTGGTTAAAGGATTTTCAGCTGCATATTTTTTCTGTTCACCACATTGAAGATTTCCTTCCATTCCTTTCTGGTCTGCCAAGTTTCAGTAGAGAGATCGGTCATGAATCTTATAGGCTTCCCTTTATAAGTTAGAGCACGTTTATCTGTAGCTGCTTTCAGAATTTTCTCTTTATCCTTGTATTTTGCCAGTTTCACTATGATATGTCGTGCAGGAGATCGATTCAAGTTATGTCTGAAAGGAGTTCTCTGTGCCTCTTGGATTTCAATGCCTTTTTCCTTCCCCAGCTCAGGGAAGTTCTCAGCTATTATTTCTTCAAGTACCCCTTCAGCACCTTTCCCTCTCTCTTCCTCCTCTGGAATACTAATTATGCGTAGATTATTTCTCTTTAGTGCATTACTTAGTTCTCTAATGTTCCCCTCATACTCCTGGATTTTTTTTGTCTCTCTTTTTCTCAACTTCTTCTTTTTCCATAATTTTATCTTCTAGTTCACCTATTCTCTCCTCTGCCTCTTCAATCTGAGCCGTGGTTGTCTCCATTTTATTTTGCAGCTCATTGATAGCATTTTTTAGCTCCTCCTGGTTGTTCCTTAGTCCCTTGATCTCTGGAGCAATAGATTCTCTGCTGTCCTTTATACTGTTTTCAAGCCCAGCGATTAATTTTATGACTATTATTCTAAATTCACTTTCTGTTATATTATTTAAATCCTTTTTGATCAGTTCATTAGCTGTTGTTGTTTCCTGGACGTTTTTCTGAGGGGAATTCTTCTGTTTCATCATTTTGGATAGTCCCTGGAGTGGTGGGGAACTTCCGGGCACTTTCCCTGTGCTGTCTTGAATAACTTGTGTTCGTGGGTGAGGCCACAGTTCAGACCTGATGTCTGCCCCCAGCCCACCACTGGGGCCACAGTCAGACTGGTGTGTACTTTCTCTTCCCCTCTCCTAGGGGTGGGATTCACTGTGGGGTGGCGTGGCCCGTCTGGGCTACTTGCACACTGCCAGGCTTATGGTGCTTGGGATCTGGCGTATTAGCTGGGGTGGATCGGCAAGGGCTACGGGGGTGGAAGGGGCAGGCTCAGCTCGCTTTTCCTTCGGAGATCCACTTCAGGAGGGTCCCTGCGGCACTGGGAGGGAGTCAGACCCGCCGGAGGGATGGATCCGCAGAAACACAGCCTTGGGTGTTTGTGCAGTGCAAGCAAGTTCCCTGGCAGGAACTGGTTCCCTTTGGGATTTTGGCTGGGGGATGGGTGAAGGAGATGGCGCTGGTGAGCGCCTTTGTTCCCCACCAAGCTGAGCTCTGTCATCTGGGGCTCAACAACTCTCCCTCCCATTGTCCTCCAGCCCTCCTGCTCTCTAAGCAGAGCTGTTAACTTATAACCTTCCAGATGTCAAGTCCCGCTTGCTGTCAGAACACACTCCATCCGGCCCCTCTGCTTTTGCCAGCCAGACTCTGGAGCTCTGCTTGGCCGGCGGGCCGCCCCTCCACCCCGGCTCCCTCCCGCCAGTCCGTGGAGTGCACACCGCCTCTCTGCCCTTGCTACCCTCTTCCGTGGGCCTCTCGGCTGTGCTTAGCTCCGGAGACTCCATTCTGCTAGTCTTCTGGTGGTTTTCTGGGTTATTTAGGCAGGTGTAGGTGGAATCTAAGTGATCAGCAGGACCCACGGTGAGCCCAGCATCCTCCACGCCGCCATCTTCCCAGTGTCCGTCTGTACCCCAATGTTTATAGCAGCACTTATAATAATAGCAAAATTATGGAAAGAGCCTAAATGTCCATCAACTCATGAATCGACAAAGAAATTGTGGTTTATATACACAATGGAGTACTACGTGGCAATGAGAAAGAATGAAATATGGCCCTTTGTAGCAACATGGATGGAACTGGAGCGTGTTATGCTAAGTGAAATAAGTCACACAGAGAAAGACAGATACCATGTGTTTTCAGTCTTATGTGGATCCTGAGAAACTTAAAAGAAGACCATGGGGGAAGGGAAGGAGAAAAAAAAAAGAGGTTAGAGAGGGCGGGAGCCAAAACATAAGTGTCTCTTAAAAACTGAGAACAACCTGAGGGTTGATGGAAGGTGGGAGTTAGGGTAGGGTGGTTGAGGGGTATTGAGGAGGGCACCTTTTTGGATGAGCACTGGGTGTTGTATGGAAACCAATTTGATAAAAATTTCATATTATAAAAAATAAAAAAATAAACCTATAATAATAAACACAATGTGATATTGGTAAAAGAATAAACAAGAGATCAATGGAATACAACATAGAACCCCAAAATATACCCACACAAATATAGTCAACTGATCTTTCACTAAGATGCAAAGGCAATTAAATGGATAAAGGATACTCTTTTCAGTAAATGATGCTGGAATAACTGAACAGCCACATGCAAAAAAAAAAAAAAAAATGAATCTAGACAAAGACCTTATTCCTGTCACAAAAGTTAATTGAAAATTGATCACAGATATAAAAGTCAAACACAAACTATAAAACAGCTGGAAGATAATGTAGAGAATCTAGGTAACCTTTGCTTTGGTGATGAGTTTTCCCCCCATATATTTTGTTTTATTTTTAGAGATTTTCATACATTATTTCATCTTGGATTGAACAAGTATTTTATTTTACCTTTGTGAAAACAAAAGTTTCTGGACTTACCTGAGGTCACAAAGCATAGCTAGTAAGTGGGTAGTCAGATCCTAAACCAAATCTGTCTGATGCCCTGGTGATTACTTCTTAGATATAACACCAAATCATGGTCTAAGAAAGAAAAAATTGCTAAGTTGGACTTCATTAAAATTAAAACTTCTGTTCTGCAAAAGATTCTCTTAAGAGAATGTAAAGACAAGCCACAAACTGGAAGGAAATATTTCAAAAATACATATTAGATAAATGACTTGTATCCAAAGCACACAAAGAACAATTAAGATTCAACAACAAAAACAAAACAATTAAAAATGGGCAAAATATATGAACAGAGGTACACATGCACATCTGACCTGGCCCTGGTTGTCTGAGTTTTTCCCACTACAGCCTTCCTCCTCCTAGCTCCTACTGCCAGAATCCCACTTTATGGCTGTTGGCATGCCCCCCCTCCCACTCCCCACCCCTCCCTGCTTTTCTCTATTCCCCACTGTTTCCCCTTCTCCTGTCCCTCCTGCTCCTCTCTGCTCTGCATGAAGACATCAGCCTGCACACCAAGGGTGCCCTTCCCCTTGATACAGTCACTTTCTACAAGGTCATTCCCAAAAGTAAGTTCATCTTAGTGAACACCCAGTATCCCTATAGTGAGCAGCAGGACAAGTTCAAGAGTTTGGCTGAAAACTCAGCCTCCAGTGTTGATCTCTTGGTGACAGAGGTAGGGATCTCAGGTAATGGTGATAAGCTGAATCTGGATCTGAGTGAGAAATACAATCTGGCAAAGTGAACTACCAAGTCTTCTACCTCTTCCAGGATGGGGACTTTGAGAAACCATCACCCTCACCATGGTGAGGCAGTTAAGGTTGGAACATCTAATGCTGGCTAAAAGGGCAAGGAGTCTGCCTAGGTATGCCTGGTTGTCTACCTGCATATGGCACCCTTGCTGGGGAGTTTATCAGGGCCTCAGGCATGGAGGCCCAACCTTCCCTCTTTAAGCAGGGGCACGACAAACTCACAAGTGTGAAGGAGATTGAGAAGTGGGCAAATACCCAAAGATCGTGGGGAAAGGCCTTAGACCAAGGTGAGGACTTCCCAGCAGTAGAAATGACCCAGATCACCAAGCTGATTGAGAAGAACAAGATGAGTGATGAGAAGAAGAAAAAGGTTCAAAAGAGCTTTAAACGTCTTGATTGCCTTCCAGAAGAAGGGGGCCAAGAAGGAAGGGCTGTAAAAAGGCACTTCAGGCTTACCAGGGTTTGGTGGGCATGGGGAGGGGAGTGTTACCCGCTGTGAGACCCTTCTGGAATATAAGAGAGTGGTGGGAAAAGTAACACTAATCCAGAAATCTGAGCATGATTTGACATTGATACTGATGTGACCATGCTTGGGACATTACTATAGCCAATAGGTGTGCAGTGGTATCTCATTATTTTAATGACATATGATGTGGAACATCTTTCAATGCTTATGTATATGTATATGTCTTCTTTGGTGAGGTGTCTGTTCATATATATTTTTTTCCCACTAAACCTAAAGTCTAAGTTTCTTACAAGCTAAATATACTTTTACCATACAATTCAGCAATCACACTCCTTATTTATTTAAATGAGTTGGAAAGTTATAGCCACACAAAACCCTGCACATTAATGTTTATAGAAACTTTATTCATCATTGCCCAAACTTGAAAGCAACCAAGATATCATTTAATAGATAAATGGATAGCTCTGCTACATGTGTACAATGGAGTATTATTCAGCACTAAAAAGAAATGAGATCAATCATGAAAAGACATGGATGAAACTTAAATGGAAGTGGAAGAAGCTAATCTGAAAGGCTACATACCATAGGATTCCATGCATATGACATTCAGGAAAAGGCAAAACTGCACAGACAGTAAAAAGTGCAATGATTGCCATCAGTTCAGAAAAAGGGAGGGGGGATTAATATATCAAGCTCAAGAGAGTTTTAAAACAATGAAATTCTTCTGTATGATACTGCAGTGGTAGATACATGACATTATGTATTTTTCTTTATTTTAATGTTTATTTATTTTGAGAGAGAGAGAGAGAACATGAGCAAGGGAGGGGGAGAGAGAGAGGGAGAGAGAATCCCAAGCCGGCTCTGTGCTGTCAGTGCAGAGCCCAATTTAGGCTCAGTCCCATGAACCATGAGTTCATGACCTGAGCTGAAATCAAGAGTCAGACGAACTGACTGAGCCATCCAGGTGCCCCTTATTTTTCAAAACCCATAGAATGTTCAACTGAAAGAATGAACCCTTATGTAAACTATGGACTTTAGTTAATAGTGACATATCAATATTGTTTCTCAATTGTAAAATCTGCACCACTAATACAAGATGTTACTAATAGAGGAAAACTGTGGCGTAGGGAGAGGAAAGAATGGCAGTATATGGCAATTCACTGTACTTAACTCCAATTTTTCTTTAAATCCAAAAACTTCTCTTAAAAGTAAGGTCTGTCAAAACAAAAAGAACTTTTTGCATAGGGTGAGATCTGAGTCATGTTAAATAAGGTCATGTGAGTGGTTGTTTCCAAGAACTGCCAGAAAGGTCAAATTGTGACACTTCTCTAGGAATGGAGCTTTTTGGGAACCTCAAACTCAGTCTGCCCCCCTTCACGGGCTGCTAGACTACCAATGTGCAAAACTACTAGAGTTGTGAGGCTGTTATTTTTCAAGGCTACTGTGGATCTGAAGAGAGGGGGATTGGAATAGGACAAGTTAAAATGCCCCAAAGCTCACTGTTCTCATAGAGGTTCATCCATTTTTCTTGAATAAATCCTCCTTGGATTGTTGAAAACTTCTGGTTAATTACAGAGTTCTGAAAAAGTTCATATATGTATTTTTTGCCACCATCCTCATAGATTTTTTGAGGAGTGATTTTTGGAGGTCCTTGCTCCAACATTCTTGAAGTGCTCCTCTATTAACCCTATTTTACTGTGACTTTCCCCAGAGATCCATATCTCCATGTCTTCTCCTTTTGCTCATTTGTTCAACAGATATAAATGGAGTTCCACAGATAATAGATTATTTCTCATCACCCTATAAAGTTTTAAACAGACTTAGAAACCAAAGTGTTTATATACTTCTATATGTATCTGCATACATACGCATACACCCCACCCTCAATTGCATATACCTCTCAATCTATCCATCCATTTTTCATTTGCAAGTAGAGCTTTTTGCCACTAGAGTTAATGTGGAGGGAAAAGATGGTGTCCCTACACAATGAGTTGTTGCCTAATTAAACACTTTTTATCACTTTCTCATCTTTGTGTATTTGAGTGCTTTTATGTTCAGTAAGCAGAAAACTGACCTTGAACCTAGTGCTTTTATCTCGCCCTGGGAGTGTGACAGAAAAAGTATCAGAGAAAGCAAGATGGGAGGGGGGTTGGGTCAGATAAGAAGATGCAAATGGATTCCTACACACCATAAATGTATCAAATTCTTAAATAATGTCTATTAGAAGGAATAATCTAAAGAATGAGTGGAGGATGGGCTACAGACTATAAGGAAGATTATTACTTGCACTACTTTTTACCAAAATAACAGTTCAGCTGGTATCTGCCAGGATTCTTTTCTGGCACTATCTAAATATTGTGCCTTACTGTAATCATGCCTTGTTTTGCTGATGCTACTGCTGCTGGCACCTCAGCTGGTAAGTCTGATAGAGCTTTATTGTGCTAAGGTGGGTAAGTGAGATGGGAAATGAGCATTAGATTGAGTCTAATTTCTTTTTTTCCTTTTTTTAGACCCTGACATACCCAACTGAAGATACTGCTGTTTTTGAAGCTGTCAGTGAGGCTGTGGCAAAATCATTAGATGGCATGGGTCTGCCAGTCATCTCCAGGTGACTAGAATGACTTCATTTTAGAGAATCCTTCATGAAAAACCTGTTGGGATTACATGCACGTGGAATGTGTAACCAAATACTTCAGGTGAGAGCTTTGTCTCAGTCTATGCCTATTCACAGCAAAAGTGACTAACTCCAAGATTCCCAGGGTCCAGATGGCCCTCTGTTTTGTCTTTTCAGGAATGGATACTGTGTAGTCACAAACTTTGGGATTGACACTCTGGAGAAAGTAGACATAAAAGCATGAAGAGAGATACAGCCACTTGTGCTGAGCAATTCATTTGGTGTCCTTTGTTTCTGCATCAATGGACCTAAATAATTCCCGACATTATTGATTTTTTTTATTACAGCATATTTTATTGTATCTTACTGGAATGATATATGCTTTATATAAGGTTGGGTATGCCTAGGAATTCTATGGGCTAAGAGGAAAGATCAAACCACTAGTCCCTATTAGTCTGCCATTGTGCCCCAGGACCATCCTGATTGTGTTTTTGTAGCAGTAGGATTATATCAAAACAACATTGCAATGAACAGGAGATGGTTCTAAATGTGGATGGTTTGGTGTAACAAGGTGGAAGAAAATTTTTCCTCTATCCACCTCTCTACCCAATACACACACATGTGAATTATATATATTATATATTGCTGGGCAGTGCAAGGAGGAAGAAGGGCTGTGGTTCCTATGGAAATTCTCCAGACCCATACACTTAACATTAGCCCACAAATTTCCTCATTCCACAGGAATGCAGAGACCCTCCATCATACTCCATCTCTCTCTGCTTTACAGGTTTTATATATCCCAATGAGATGAATGTGTTTTTCTCTCCTTGAGTACACACACACTGCTGTCTTCTCATTCTCCACAGCCCCTTGTAAGCCAGGAATGGGCAAATTATTAGGAAGAAACCCTGCATGTGACTTCTCTTGCCCTTAATATGTACTTCTAGTCTAGTAGTCCAAAACTCTCTGTGGAATACAGCTGAATGTGATTGGCAGATGGAGAAAGAGTCTCATGAACCACTCTAGCTCTTTGTCCCTTTCCCCCAGAGCCCTCAGAAGGAACTAACACTGCTGACACCAGATTTCAGACTTCCAGCCACCAGGACTGTGAAAGAATACATTTCTATTGTTTTAAGCCACACAGTCTGTTGTAATTTGTTATGGCAGCCCTAAGAATCTAATACAGTAGGTAAATATAAAAGCTAGTATTGCTGTATTATTGGTTTGTAACTCTTATTTTTTCTATATTTTTCAAAAGATTAATATATAAAATGATAACTGTAAATTTGTTGATGGGAATACAATGTACAAAGATGTAATGTGTGACAATAACAACATAAAGGGGAAACAACAGAGCTATATAGGAACAGAGCTCTTATGTAATACTGAAGCTAAGTTGGTATTAATTCAAACTAGATTGTTATAAATTTAAGATGTTAATTGTAATCTCCAGGCTAATCAAGAAAATAACTTTTAAATATGTATAAAAAGAAGTGAGAAAGGGACAAAGCAGTATTATATTAAAAAATCAATTAGACACAAAAGAAGGCAGAAATGGAGGAAAGGATGAACAAAAAGTATAAGATATACAGAAAACAAATAGCAAAATGGTAGAACTTCATTACCAGTAATTACTTTAAAAGTAAAATGCATTACACTCTTGAATTAAAGGCAGAGATGGACAGAATGGATACAAGAAACATAATCCAACTATGTATTGTCTATAAGAGATATACTTTAAATCCAAAAGAAAGAATAGATTAAAAGCAAAAAGGTTTAAATTGCTATTCCACATAAATAGTAATAAAAAGAGAGTTGGCTATAATAATATCAGATAAAATGGACTAAGTCAAAAATTGCGACAAGAAACATAGAAAGATATTATATATTGATAAAAGGGTTAATCTACCAAAAGTTATTAAAATTATATACTCAAAAATAGTCCTAGAATAATAGCTGGAGACTTCAATACTACACTTTTAATTATGGATGGAACAATGATAAAGAAGGTCAAGAAAGAAACAGAGAATTTGAACAATATTATAAATGAACTAGACCTAACAGAGATATAGTTGACACTCGAAGAACGCAGTGTTAGGATGCTGATCCCTCACACGGTTGAAAACCCACTTATAACTTTTGAATTCCCCAAAACTTATCTACTAATAGCCTACTATTGATTGGAAGCCTTACCAATAACATAGACAGCTGATTAACTTTGTATGTTATATGTGTAATATACTATACTATTACAATAGAGAAAAGAAAATGTTTTTAAGAAAATCATAAGGAAAATATATTTTCAGTACTGTACTTCATTTATTTTAAAAAATCTATATGTAAGAGAATCCATGTAGTGTCCAGAATATTCTACCTAACAACAGTCAAATGCTTATTCTTTTCAAGTACATGGAACATTTTCCAGGACAGACCATATTTTAGTCTACAAAACAAGTGTCAATAAATTTTCAAAGATTGAAATCACACAAAGTATCTTCTTCAACTACAATAGAATGAAAGTAGAAATCATCAATAGGAGAAAAATGGAAAGTTGACAAATATGTTGCAATTAACCAATGCACACCTAAACAACTAATGGATGAAAGAAGAGATCACAAGAGAAATTGGATAAAAGGAAATAAATGGAAAGGAAAATACAACATATGAAAATCTATCAGACACTGCAAAGGCAGTTCTAATCAGGAAATTTATAGTTGTAAATGCTCACCAAAAAAAGAAGAAATACCTCAAATCCATAACCTAACTTGACACCTTGAGGAACTAAAAACAAGCAAGCCATAGCTAGTAGTACAAAGGAAATAGTAAAGATTAGAGTAGAAATAGATGAAATAATAGAAAAATGAGAGAGGGAATCAATGAAGTCAAGAGTTGTTTTTTTGAAGTAATCAACAAAATTGACAAACCTTTAGCTAGAGTGACCAAGTAAAAAACAGAGAAAAGATGCAAATAACTAAAATCAGAAATGAAAGCAAGGCATTACTACTGACCTTACAGAAATAAAAAAGATTATAAGAAAATCCTATGAAGAAATGCATGCCAGACAGACAACCTAGGTGAAATATACATATCCCTAGAAACAAGCTACCAAAACTAACTTGAGAAATAGAAAATCTGAACAGACCTACAACAAGCAAAGAGATGTAATTACTAATCAAAAACTTCCCCAAAGGTAAAAGCACAGGACCAGATGACTTGACTGGTGAATTCTACCAAACCTTTAAAATATTAACACGAAGAGGAACTTGGGAAGATGGCAGAGTAGGAGGACCCTGAGCTCATCCCATCCCACATTTTCAACTAGATATCATCCACATCTAAGTCAATAAACTGGAAAGTGATCCGAAGACTGGCAGAACAAACTCCACAAAAAAATACAGAGAAGCAGCTACATCTGAAAGGTTAGGGAGGTCAGAAAGGTGGAGCAAGCCTGCCCATAGGAGGGAGGGAGCTGCATGCAAGGAGAGGGCAGAGAAATGGGCACTCGCACCAGACAAGACACGCAAGGAAGACTAATCCCTGTAGCCTTTGGCTTTAAGAACGAGAAGGGCTGAATTCCATGAGTTTGTAAACACCAGTGAGACTTGGAACTGGGAGCATTGGAGGTCAGCTGACTCAGCACTGTGAACCCAGAGGGCAAATGATAGCTGTGTCAGGAGCCTTAAAGAGACAGCATCCTACAGAGGCATACAACAGAAGTTTACATAACCCCTGCAAGACAAAGGGGAAACAGACCTGTTCAAACTGATTCCAGAGCCTGTTGGGGTCTTCCCCAAAAATGAGGGAAGTGGTAGGTGCCATTTTCCTCCCACACCCCCCCCCCCCAGCATAAGCAAAAGGACACCTGCAGAAGGCAGGGTTACACACATCCTTGCTACCTAACCCCTTAACAGAATGCCCCCCAGGAGTTCTCCTGAGGACTCATCCACTCCAAGCCTGCAGGCCTTGGCCTTGGGCTCAGGGCAAATTTGGTTAAAGCCTAGCAAGCACCCCTAGCAGCCACCATGTGCATAGCTGCCACTCAGTGCCACACACATCCAACATACCTCACTTAGATGTGCACCCTGAGATACCCTTGTGTGTCTTGCCCAGCCATGCACCCCTGGTCGCCATCATACACCATGACAGCCAGGCGCTCCCAGGGGCCCTTGCATAACTCACCAAATCACGCACCCCTGCCCACAGTTCCATGAGGGGCCCAGCTATCACATTGGGTTAAACCACCACACCATGCCCCCAGCCACAGTCATGTAACACCCACAGCCACAAATACCTGGCCACCCCAGCATGAAGCCCCCAGCCATTGCAGCACTTGAAGGGATCTGGCATAGGTCTAGTGGCCTAGCACACATTTTGCTAACACTTCCATCCTGCTCCCAAGTTTCATGCTGAGTACAACCTCCCCAGAGCTTGCCTGCCTGTATCTCACTACCACCTCAAAGAGAAAGCACAGTCCACAACAGGCACAGAGTCAGTGCAGACAACTGCACTGAAGGGAAAAGTGACTCAGACACAATAACAGGGCATAAGCAACACACATAGGATACTCTCTTGAAGTACCAGGTTCTGGTGGACAAGGGACACTGCACTGCAAGATTTTAGGTGTTTGTTTTTTTTAAATCTCTGTAGAAAGGGATACTCTTGTGCCTTCTATGCTTTTTTCATGCCCACCTAGTATCTGTATAATTCTTGTTTTAAATTCTAGTTCAGACATCTTACTTATATCTGTATTGATTAAATCCCTGGCCATGAGTTCCACCTCCTGTTCTTTCTTTCAGATGAATTTCTCCATCTAATCATTTTGTCCAGAAAAGAAAAGAAGAAAGAGAAGAAAGAGAAAAACAAACAAACAAACAAAAAATAAGAAAACTAGATGCTGAGTGTGTTTTGGTCTGCTAGTTAAAAGAATCCAGGTCTAAAAATAAATAAATGCCATTTACAAGTGCACCCAAAGTAATAAGATACCAAGGAATAAACTTAACCAGAGAGGTAAAAGGCCTATACTCTGAAAACAATAAATCACTGCTGAAAGAAATTGAAGACATCACAAGGAAAGGGAAAGACATTCCATGCTCATGGATTGGAAGGACAAATATTGATAAAATGTCTATACTACCCAAAACAATCTACACATTTAATGCAATTCCTATCAAAATACAAACAGCATTTTCCACATAACTAGAACAAAAAATCCTAAAATTTGTATGGAACCACAAAACACTCTGAATAGCCAAAAGCAATCATTAAAAAAATTGTTTTGAGTGAGAGAGAGAGAAAAAGACAGTGCTGGGGAGGGGTGGAAGGAGAGGGGAGGAGAGAATCTCAAGCAGCCTTCATGCCCAGCGTGGGGACATGGTGTGTGGCTTGATCTCACAACTGTGAAACCATGACACGAGCTGAAATCAAGAGTCAGACACCTGAGCGGCGCCTGGGTGGCTCAGTTGGTTAAGTATCCAACTTCAGCTCAGGTCATGATCTCACCGTTCATGAGTTTGAGCCCCATATCAGGCTCTGTGCTGACAGCTCAGAGCCTGCAGCCTACTTCGGATTCTGTATCTCCCTCTCTCTCACTCTGTCTTCCTCCACTGATCCAATCTCTCTCTCTCTCTCTCTCTCTCTCTCTCTCTCTCAGAAATAAACATTTTAAAAAATCTTTAAAAAGGGTCAGACACTTGAGCCAACAGGCACCCCAGCAATCTTGAGAAAGAATAACAAAGCTGGAGGCATCACAATTCTAGAATTAGAAAGCTGTAGTAATCAAACCGTATGGTATTGGCACAAAAATAGACACAGAGATCAATGGAACAGAATAGAAAACACAGAAATGAATTCACATCTAGATTGTCAATTAATCTTTGAAAATGCAGGAAAGAATATCCAATGGAAAAGAACAGTCTCTTCAACAAATGGTGCTGGGAAACTGGACAACAGGATGCAATGGAATGAAATTGGATGAGTTTCTTACACCATACACAAAAATAAATTCTAAATGGATTAAAAATCTAAATATGAGACCTGAAACCATAAAAATGCTTGAAAAGAGCACAGGCAGTAAGGTTTCTGACATTGGCCACAGCAACATTTTTCTAGATATGTCTCCTGAGGCAAGGGAAACAAAAGCAGAAATAAACTATTGGGACTACATCAAAATAAAAAGCTTCTTCACAGGAAAGGAAATAATAAAACTAAAAGGCAACTTATTGAATGGGAGAATATATTTGCAAATGACTTATCCAGTGAAGGGTTAGGATACAAAATATATAAAGAGCTTAACAAAACTCAAGAGTCAAAAAATAATCCAATTAAAATCAGCAGAAGATATGAACAGACATTTCTCCAAAGAAGACATACCGATGGCCAATAGACACATGAAAAGATGCTCAACATCACGGAGCATCAGGGAAATGCAAATTGAAACTCCAATCATCTCATGCCTGTCAGAATGGCTAAAATCAACAAAACAGGAAACAACAGGTGTTGGTGAGGATGTGAAGAAAAAGGAACCCCCTTGAACTGTTGGTGGGAAAGCAAACTGGTGGAACCACTATGGAAAACAGTATGGAGGTTCCTCAAAAAGTTGAAAATAGAACTACCTTATGATCTAGCAATCATACTACAGGGTATTTACTCAAATAATACAAAAACACTAATTCAAAGGGACATATGCACCCTTATGTTTACAGCAGCATCTTTTATTTATTTTATTTATTTTTTAGCAGCACCTTTTATGATAGCAAAGCTATAGAAGTATCCATTCACTGATTATTGGATAAAGAATGTATGTTATATATCAATAACATTATTATTCAGCCATAAAAGAGATGCAAGGATATGAATGGAGCTAGAGAGTATAATGCTAAGCGAAATAAGTCAGAGAAAGACAAATACCATATGATTTCACTCATGTGGAATTTAAGAAACAAAACAAGAAAAAAAATGAGAGTCAAAGAAATAAACAGACTTTTAATTATAGAGAACAGTCTGATGGTTATCAGAGGGGAGGTTGAGGATAATGGATTAAATAGTTGTGGAAATTATGGAGTGCACTTGTGATTAGCACAGGGTGATCTATGAAACTGTTGAATTAGGTGTATTGTACACCTGAAACTAATATAACACTGTATGTTAATTAACTGGAATTAAAATAAAATATCAAAAGTATAATAAAAAATTTTAATTGAAAATAAATAAATAAATTATCCCACACACACAAAAAAAAACATTAATACAATTATTTCTCGAACTCTTCGAAAAAACAGAAAATACTTCTTAACTCATTCTGTGAGGTCAGCATTACCCTGAAAATGAAACCAATATCCTATAAGAAAACTACAGACTAATATCCCAAATTAATATCACTGAAAAACTCCTCAACAAAAAACCAGCAAACCAAATCCAGCAGCATATTTAAACCACTATACAGTATGATCAAGAAGGATATATTTCCGAATGCAGGAGTGATGTCATGTATGATAACCAGTATAACCACATTAATATAATAAAAGGGGAAAAGCATATGATCATCTCAATCGACGCAGAGTATGCATTTAACAAAAACTAGCACCCTTTTACGATTTAAAAAACACTCAAAAATGAATAATAGAAGGGAACCTCCTCAACATTATATAGAGCATTTAGGAAAAATCTATAGCTGGGAGGCCTGGGTGGCAAGACCCCAAACCATGAAAGTATTAGAAGAATATGTAGAAATAAATCTTCATGACTTTGTATTTGGCAATGTTTTTTTTAGATATTTCACCAGAAATATAAGTAACAAAAGAAAAAATAGATACATTGGATTTCGTCAAAATTAAAAACTTTTGTGCATTAAGAGACACTATCAAGATAATGAAAAGATAACTCCTAGAATGGGAAAGAATCTTTGGAAATCATATATCTGATACAGGTCTAGCATCCAGAATATATAAAAAGTCTTACAACTGAACAGCAAAAGATAATCCAATTAAACATCAGGCAAAGAACTCAATAGACATTTCTCCAAGGTAGACGTATAAATGGCTAATAAGTCCATGAAAAGATGTTCAACATAACTGCTATAAACTGAATGTTTATATCCACCCCCTCCCCAAATTCATATGTTCAAACCTAACCCCCAATGTAATGGTGCTTAGAGGTGGGGCCTGTAAACCTTCATGAATGTAATTATTGCCCTTATAATAGAGGCCCCAGAGATTTCCTTCACCCCTTCCTCCATGTAAGGTTACAGCAAGAAATTGGCCATTTATGAAGGAGGAAGCAAGCCCTCACCAGGCATTGAATCTGTCAGCACCTTGATTTTAGACTTTCTAGCCTCTAAAACTGTGAGAAATAAATTTGTTTTTTATAAGCTGCTCAGTCTATGGTATTCTGTTATAGCAGCTTAAATGGACCAAGACAATCATTAATCATTAGGGAAATATAAATCAAACCATAATGAGAGATCACTTCACACCTATGAGAATGGCTATAATATTAAAAATGAAAAATACCAAGTTTGAAAAGGATATGGGGAAATTGGAATACTCATACATCGCTGCTGGGAATGTAAAATGGTTCAGCTATTTTGGAAAACAGTTTGGAGTTTCCTCAAGAAGTTCAACATAGAATTATCATATAATCCAGCAATTCTATTCCTGGTTTTATATCCAAAATAATTGAAAATAGGCATTCAAGGGAAAATCTGTACGCAAATGTTCATATCAGCCCTATGCACAATGGGCAATCAACTGATGAATGGATAAACAATAGGATATTATCCAATCACAAAAATGAAGTACAGATACATTCTACAGCATGAATAATCCTTGAAAACATTATGCTAATTGAAAGAAGCAGACACAGAAGGCCACATAATGTATGACTTCATTTGTATGCAATATCCAGAATAGACATATCCATAGAGACAGAAGGTATATTAGTGGTTGCCAGGGACTAGGGAGGAAAGAAAATGAGGAATACCTGCTTAATGGGTATGGAGTTTCTTTTTGGGGTGATGAAAATATTCTGGAAAAAAATAGAAGTGATGGTTGTACAACCTTGTGAATGTATTAAATGCCACTGACTTGTATACTTTATAATAGTTAAAATGGTAACTTTTATGTTGTTTGCATTTTACCACAAAAGAAAAATCAATGGATTGTTTTGGTCTACAGTCCCAAATTTGATGACCCTTGCTGTAGGGAATTAAAAACATACTTGGGGTGCCTGGGTTGCTCAGTTGATTAAGCGTCTGACTCTTGGTTTTGGCTCAGGTTATGGTCTCACAGTTTGTGAGTTTGAGGTATGTGTCAGGCTCTGCACTGACAGTGTGGAGCCTGCTTGGGATTCTCTCTCTCCCTCTCTCTCTCTGCCCCTCCTCTGCTTGCACTGTCATTCTCTCTCAAAATTAATAAATAAGCTTAAAAAAACATACTTAACTTTCATAATCTACATAAAAGTAATATTTTACCACTCTACTTGGAATGTTGAAACTATTACTTAAAAGGTACCTTTACCTTGCCTTCTTTATGCTAGAATTGTTTTATATATTACATATTGAAAATCCATTAAACACTTTTATAATTTTTGCTGCCAAGTAAAATTTTTAAAAACTCAAGAGGACAAAAATAGTCTATTATATTTACTCAGATGTTTACTTTTGCTTTTGCACTTCCTTCATTTCTGCTGTTCCACATTTCCTTTTGGCTAAATTTTCTCCCTGTCAGAAAAGCCCCTTTTTACTATTCTTTTAAGGCATATCTGCTGGCTACAAATACTCATGGATTTATGTTATCTGGGAATGTCTTTATTTTACTTTTTTTCCCGGAACAGTATTTTCACTGGATACAGAATTTGGAATTGACAGATCTTTTTTTCTGTACTTGAAAAATGGTGTGCCACTTCTTTCTGCCCCTCCATGGTTTCTAGTGAGAAATCTAATGTCATTTGAATCATTTTACCCATATATATAATGGGTCACTTTTCTATGGCTAGTTTCAATATTTTTTCTTTGTCTTTTGTTTTTGGCAATTTGATTAGGATACTTCTGGGCATTAATTTCTTTTGGTTTATCTTATTTTGGGTTCACTCAACTTCTTAAATTGGTAGGTTTGTATCTCTGCCAAGCTTGGGAAATTCTGTGCCACTATTTCTTCAAATAATCTTTTTAACAACACATTCGTTTACTTCTCTTTCTTGGCTTTGATGATGCAAATATTGTTGTTGTTGTTGTTTTGAGAGAGAGAGAATGCAAATAAGAGAGGGTCAGGGGAGAGGGGGAGACAGAGAAGTTTAAGCAGGCTCCATGCCCAGCGTGGAGCCCAATGTTGGGCTAGATCTCACGACCATGAGATCATGACCTGAGCTGAAATCAAGAGTGGGACACTTAACTGACTTAGCCACCCAGGTGCCCCTGATGATGCAAATATTTGAATGTTTGTTATTGACCAACAAGCCCCTAAAACTATGTTAGTTATTTTTCAATTTTTTTCTTTGTTTTTCAGAATGGATAATTTCTACTGATTGATCTTAAAGTTCACTGGCTCTCCCCCCTGTCATCTCTACCCTGCTACTGCGTCCATCCAGTTAGGTTTTCTTAAAATTTCAGTTATTGTGAATTTTAGTTCTAAAATTTCTATTTGAGTGGTTTTTTTTAACAGCTGCTATGACTTTGTGGAGTATATTAGTTATTGCTATGTAACAAATTGCCACAAACTTAGTGACTTAAAAGAACACAAACTTACTATCTTACATATTTTGTCAACCAGAACTTGGCACAGCTTAGCCAGATCCTTGACTTGGCTTTAATCAAGGTATTGGCCAGGGATCTATTCTTATTTTGAGCTTGACTGGTGATGGATTTGCTTCTAAGCTCACTCAGGTTATCAGAATGTGCTTCCTTCTGTCTGTAAGACTGAGAGCCTTTGATTCTTACTGATTGTCATTTGGAAGACATGTTGATCTCCTGGAGGCTGCCTGATGTTCCTTACTACATGGTTCTCTTACAAAATGGAAACATGTTTCTTCAAAGCCAGCAAGGGAGAAAGAGAGTAAGTTGGCCAACAAGATGCACTCTTGTATAATAGAGCCTAATCACAAGCAGTAACCACCTTAAAGTCTTAAAATACATTGATAACACCTTAAAATACATTGAGAATTTGTATTTTACCATTTGTTGCAAGAATGTTCAAGATTGCTTATTTAAGCATTTTTATAATAGCTGTATTTGTATGATTATTCCAACATTTGTATCATCTCTGTTTTCATGTCTGTTTATTTCCCATGCAACTTGAAATTGTAATGGTTTTTTATACGCCTAATTTTGGATTACATATTGTCATTTTAAATATTTTGCTATGAGACTATGGGCCTCTTCTAAATTCTATGAAGAATGTTGACATTTTGTTTTAGCAAGCAATCGACTAAATTAAGTTCTGGCCCCAAGTTCCAACTCACTTTCTGATGGTTGTGTTTCCAATATTAGTTAAGCTTTCATAGGCTTTGTAGTGTTATTTGAATTTATCCTGTGAATGTATCACTCAATGGCCAGTCTGGGTCCTAGGCAGTAGTCTGTCAGTTACTTCAGGTTTCAAACTCTTTGGTAGGCCAATTAGAATAAGATCTGCACATGCACTGCTCGAGTGTGAGCCCTGGGTTCATAAACTAGTTTATATAGGATGCTTTCCCAAGCTCCTCCCTCTCTGAAACCTTCCCAAGACTTCTGTTTCCCTGTGTCTCTTCTTTTTGGTCCTCTAGCCAGAAACTTGGTAGTTACCTTGATTTGCCATTCTCTGTCATGCACTTTTGTAATTGGGTCCATCTCCTGGCCCAGGAAGTGGAGGGCAGAGAGAGAAAAAGATGAACTCAGGTTCATCTTACCCTTTTGGAACTACAGCTCCATCACGTGTGTAAGATGAGTTCCCTTCCCTCCAAGTTTTGGCTCTTGAGGTTCTGCCATTTACACCACAGATTTCCTGGGTTCTGGGGTATGAGAACCAAAAAAGGCAGATAAAAGGAGGGAAGGAGTTCTGTACTCCCTCTGAGAGCTAGAAGTTACTTTTTCTGATCCCTGAGACAGTACTAGAGGAGTTCTGGAGCTATGTGTTTTGGGCTATGTTGAGTTCAAACTAGGAGATACCAAGGAAAAAGAACAGCTTAAAAAATGGTAAAGTCACTGCTGATAAGATGGTGATTCTATTTCTGTTATTCTTCCCTGCTGCTGTTTACTTTTCAGAAACCTCAAATACCCACCCCTGTATTCTGTCTGGTTCTACAGTTGTATTTAGTGAGACAGGGTAAAGCATGCTCACTCCATGTCACACAGGCCCAGAACTCCTGATACAGATACTTTACTGCTCTCCCTACTTCTTTTCTAGCCATTCTTACAAACCATTCTCTATACATCAACTGGAATGGTCCTTAAAATCCTCAATAAGATATCACTCCCTTGCTTAAACCCCCTGACTTAGTTGGCTTCCCATTTTTCTTAAAATAAAACAAATTTTTTATGATGACCTACAAAATGACCCCTGTATCTTTCTCTGAGCTAATATCATACTCCTCACTCACACTATCCCAGTCCCATGCATTTTCTTTCAGCAATTAGTTCACGGCAAACTCAGTTCCTCTCCAGATATTTGCATTTGTTCTGCCATTCAAGGATGTTTTTTCCTCAAGATTTTTGCATGACTGACCACTTTCATCTTATTTAGGTCTCAGCTCAAAAGTTCAGATATTCCTTTTAAGACCACTTAATCTAAAGTAATCTAACCCTTTGCATTACTTCTGTTACTTTCAGAATGCTACAGCTTCTTGGAAGCATCTAATCCATGTATTTGTTCACTTGTTGATTTTCCTTTTCCCACTGAAATTGCAGCTCTTTGAGGGCAGAACATTCTCTGAGTCTTTCTTGTTTACTGCTGTATTCTCAGTGTGCCTAGAATGGCATTTTACACACAGTAGATTCTAAAAACCTATTTGTTTAGTGAATGAGTATCTTTCCAATCATATTTGTATGCACACATTTTAAAACCATAAACTTTTTTTTTTTAAATAAATCTATGTTTAGTAGCGCTTAATATTCTGTTTCATTAAATGTATTTCAACAACATCACCTCAAGAGCTTCTTCACTGCACTGGGTGCTTTGGTGTGAAGTAGTACAACAGATTGTGTTCAGCTCTTCCTCTAATATCTGATTTGCTCTGTGCTAGAATTATAATTTTGCCTTTTTTCATCTTGTCATTTTCTCATCCCTTTATTGAAGATTTTAGATGTATTTTCAGTAAACATTTCTTCACTGAAACAATCTTGTTTGTTAGATTAATTGATTATTTTCATTCCAACCCTTCAACAGTATAAGCTTCAAAACTGCTGTATTGTTCATTGTTGTATCCCTATTTTCCAGAACATCCACTGTGTGTTTGTTGAAGAAATACATATTTAATTTCTTCAATTGTCTCATTTGTAAAACAGGGATGGTAATACCTATGTCATTGAATATTGGAGAGAACAGTAGAGCTGTATTATGATGTGGATGCAGGAGGGCATATAAAATGCCGTCACTAGTCTGAGTATTGTATGCCAGCTTCCACAGCAATGTTTTTTCAAGTCTGCACCCCAGCAAAATTTCAAACTCTAGGGGCACCTGGGTGGCTCAGTTAAGTGTCCAACTTCGGCTCAAGTCATGATCTCACAGTTCGTGAGTTCAAGCCCTGTTTCGGGTTCTGTGCTCAAAGCTTGAAGCCTGGAGCCTGTTTTGGATCCTGTGTCTTCCTCTTTCTCTGCCCCTCCCCCGCTCACACTCTGTCTCTCTTTCTCTCTCTCTCTCTCTCCCTCTCTCTCAAAAGTAAATAAATATTAAAACATTTTTAAAAATTTGCAAACTCTAACTTGAACCTGAACATTGGCATTGCACTTATATAGTTAAAACTGCAAATGTTAAGTTTCAACTCCATAGGAACATAAGGAATTCCCTAAAGGAATTTTATTTGATGGGAAATAGAAGTGAAATAGATTATGAAACACCTCATTTCTAAAGTCAAAGAATTGCAGAACTTAGACATGATGTAGTGGGCAGAGGGAACAATTTAAAATTTCTGAGCAGGGGACTGTGTTATAAAAATGGTGTTTGCATGTGAATATATATATTTCATGGCAAAAGGATACTCCAGCTGTTCAACACTGTCGTTTTTGGTGGTGCTTTTTGTCTGGTAAATAGGAAGAATAGGTAGGTTCTTTGTGGGGCCTCCAGTATTGGCAAAAGCTTCCCAGCAGCAGTGTTTGAAGTGGATGGAAAAGAGTAGCTGTGAGAGACATTTTTGTCGCTTTTTGTTTGCAAATTTAGAATATTTTGCTATGTTTCTTGATCTACAAAATGGCAACAATTTAAAAGTAGTATTTGTTCTAAGTTTTTGTATTGTAGTATTTGTTCCCCTTCACAAATATACCTTGAGGCTATCTCTGCTTGTGGAGCTCTTTGGTTTTCACTCATAATTACCTTTCTCAGTATGCTGCAGAGCGCTTGGAAAGTACTGATGTCTCATTCACTGATTCATCCTATTTATTGCCTAATTTAGAATGACAGTGAAAGCACTCGTAATTACTCTGATTTTCCATATTGACAGCTTAGCTAAGATATGGCAAGTCCCAAAGCAATTCAGAGTACTTTCAAGTTCTTTGCAGCCTTGCAGAGTGCGTGCTTAGAAGGAGAGAACATTACAGGGATCTGACCTTAATACTAGACCATCCAACAGTCTCTGCTGTCATTCTTGTCCCAAGATAAATGCTATAAAGAGACTTCCTTTATTATCTTCTCCCTCCACCAGAGTTGGCTTGTCAGTAAGATGACCACTTTAAGTCTAAGGTCTAGACTATACACAATTATATGCTTTGGGGGCATCCCTGATAGACCTCCTGCCTCTAAATCTCTCTCTCAGTGTCTTGCCATGCTGCCTAAACATTCCAATTTTGATTGGGGGAAAAGATGGCAGTGTAGGAGGATGCTGGGCTCACCTCGTCCTGCTGATCACTTAGATTCTACCCACATCAGCCTAAATAACCCAGAAAACCACCAGAAGACTAGCAGAAGGGACTTTCCAGAGCAAAACATAGACAAGAGGCCCAAGGAAGAGGGTAGGAAGGGTGGAGAGGCAGTGCATGCTACACGGACTGGCGGGAGGGAGCCAGGGCAGTGGAGGGGCAGCCCAATGGGCAAGGCAGAGCCCAGAAGTCTGGCTTACAAAAGCGGAGGGGCCAGACTCCATGAGTTCTGACAGCCGGTGGGACTTAACATCTGGAATGTTAAGTCAACAGCTTTGCCCTTGGAGAGCCAGGAGGGTAAGAGGACACTAGGAGGGAGAGTTGTTGAGCCCCGGAAGGACAGAGCTCAGCTCAGCAGGGGAAAAAGCTGCTGGCAAGTGTCATTTCCCTCTCCTATCACCCAGCAAAAATTCCAAAAGGAGCCAGTTCCCATCACCGAACTTGCTTGCACCATGCAAATGCCCAACGCTGTGCTTCTGTGGATCTATCCCTCTGACAGGCCTGCCTCCCTCCTGGTGCTGCAGGGCCTGTCCCACAGGGGACCACCGGTGGCAAAGCTAGCTAAGCCTGCCCCTCCCGCCCCTGTGCACCTTGCAGATCCACCCCATCTAATATGCCCTTGGCCAGATCTCATCAAAGCAGCACCACAAGCCTGCCAGTGTGCAAGCAGCCCAGACAGGGGCCACACCACTCCACAGTGAGTCATGCCCTTGGGAGAGGGGAAGATAAGGTACACACCAGTCTGACTGTGGCCCCAGTGGTGGGCTGGGGACAGACATCAGGTCTGACTGCGGCCCCGCCCACCAACACAAGTTTCTCCAGACAGCATAGGGGAAGTGCCCTGCAGTTTGGAGCTACTGCAGGGACTACCCAAAATGGCGAAGTGGAAGAATTCTCCTCAAAAGAAACTCCAGGAAGTTGCGACAGCTAATTGATCAAAATCGATTTAAGCAATATAACGGACGATGAATTTAGAATAATAGTTGTAAAATTAATCGATGGACTTGAGAAAAGCATAGAGGACAGCAGAGAATCCATTTCTACAGAGATCAATGGACTGAAAAATATTCATGATGAATTAAAAAATGCTATAGGGGCGCCTGGGTGGCTTGGTTGGTTGAGCATCCGACTTCGGCTCAGGTCATGATCTCACAGTCCGTGAGTTCGAGCCCCGCGTCGGGCTCTGTGCTGACAGCTCAGAGCCTGGAGCCTGTTTCAGATTCTGTGTCTCCCTCTCTCTTTGCTCCTCCCCTGTTCATGCTCTGTCTCTGTCTCAAAAATAAATAAACGTTTAAAAAAAATAAAGTAAAAAATGCTATAAATGAGGTGCAAAATAAAATGGAGGTGACCACAGCTCGGATTGAAGAGGCAGAGGAGAGAGTAGGTGAATTAGAAGATAAAATTATGGGAAAAGAGGAAGCTGAGAAAAAGAGAGATAAAAAAAATCCTGGAGTATGAGAGGAGAATTAGAGAACTAAGTAATGCAATGAAACACAACAATATCTGTATAATAGGGATTCCAGAAGAGGAAGAGAGAGAGAAAGGGGCTGAAGGTGTACTTGAACAAATCATAGCTGAGAACTTCCCTGATCTGGGGAAGGAAAAAGGCATTGAAATCCAAGAGGCACAGAGAACTCCCTTCAGATGCAACTTGAATCAATCTTCTGCATGACATATCATAGTGAAACTGGCAAAATACAAGGATAAAGAGAGTATTCTGAAAGCAGCTACAGATAAATAGGCCCTAACATGCAAAGGTAGACACATAAGGGTAGTAGCAGACCTATCTACTGAAACTTGGCAGGCCAGAAAGGAATGGCAGGAAATCTTCAATGTGGTGAACAGAAATAATATGCAGCCAAGAATCCTTTATCCAGCAAGTCTGCCACTCAGAATCGAAGGAGAGATAAAGGTCTTCCCAAAGAAACAAAAACTGAAGGAATTCATCACCACTACACCAGCCCTACAAGAGATTCTAAGGGGGACTCTGTGAGTGAAATGTTGGAAGGACCATAAAGTACCAGAGACATCACTACAAGCATGAAACCTACAGACATCACAATGACTCTAAACCCATATCTTTCAATAATAACACTGAATGTAAATGGATTAAATGTGCCAACTGAAAGACATAGGGTATCAGAATGGATAAAAAAAACAAGACCCATCTATCTGCCTCAGCCGCAGCAATTTCTCACTCGACACATCTCCAAATGCAAGGGAATTAAAAGCAAAAATGAACTATTGGGACCTCATCAAGATAAAAAGCTTCTGCACTGCAAAAGAAACAATCAACAAAACTAAAAGGCAACCAACGGAATGGGAAAATATATTTGCAAATGATATATCGGATAAAGGGCTAGTATCTAAAATCTATAAAGAACTCACAAAATTCCACACCTGTAAAACAAATAATCCAGTGAAGAATTGGGCAGAAGACATGAATAGTCACTTTTCCAAAGAAGACACCCAGATGGCCAAGGGACACATGAAAAGATGCTCAACGTGATTCATCATCAGTGGAATACAAATCAAAAGTACAATGAGATATCACCTCATGCCAGTTAGAGTGGCTAAAATGAACAAATCAAGAAACTATAGATGCTAACAAGGATGTGGAGAAACGGGAACCCTCTTGCACTGTTGGTGGGAATGCAAACTGGTGCAGCCGCTCTGGAAAACACTGTGGAGATTCCTCAAAAAATTAAAAATAGAACTACCCTATGACCCAGCAATAGCACTGCTAGGAATCTACCCAAAGGATACAGGAATGCTGATGCATAGGGGCACATGTACCCCAATGTTTATAGCAGCACTTTCAACAATAGCCAACGTATGGAAAGAGCCTAAATGTTCATCAACTGATGAATGGGTAAAGAAGGTCTGGCTTATATATACAATGGAATACTACTTGGCAATGAGAAAGAATGAAATCCTGCCATCTGCAGCAACGTGGATGGAACTGGAGGGTATTATGCTTAATGAGATATGTCAGGCAGAGAAAGATACCGTATGTTTTCACTCATATGTGGATCTTGAGAAACTTAACAGAAGACCATGGGGGAGGGGAAGGGGAAAAAAGTTACAGAGAGGGAGGGAGGCAAACCATAAGAGACTCTTAAGGACTGAGAACAAACTAAGGGTAGATGGGGGGTGGGGGAGAGGGGAAAGTGGGTGATGGGCAGGAAGGAAGGCACTTGTTGGGATGAGCACTGGGTGTTGTATGGAAACCAATTTGACAATAAATTATTAATTTTTTAAATTAAAAATAATAATAAAAAATAAATAAAATAAAATAAATAACCTGGGAGGACTCAGTTGGGGAGATTACAGTTGACTTCAGATAATAATAGTGGGAGGTACTTATTTTGTTTAATTTGGGTTTTGATTTTTGATCATTCTTGGGGAGTAAAAGACAAAGAATACTTTCTGGTGACAATAACACACCTTTAAAAAATTTGGATAACCAGTAAAATTCCTGAAAGTATCTTCCCATATCTTTAAGTCATGTAACTTTCCAGAGAGGTGTGTGAGAAGAGGGATATTCTCTCACAGTTCCTTATTCAGGATATTCTTGTCCTTCCTTACACTTTGATTCATCCTTCTTACCCCATCCCAAATTTCTGGTCCACTTCGTCTCCTGGTGGGTGAAGGCAGTGCCAAGCAAGGTAATTACAACTTTCAAGTGGCAAGCCCAGACAGTAAATGACAGATATATTGGAGGGGTTCAGATTATTATGAGCTTCACATTTACATTTTGAAACTAAACAACCTGGTGACCAATCTTATCAGGAAAGAGGAAAGGATCTTGACTGGGATCTAGGTTCATCAGGCAGCTTTTAGAGACCTATGGAGACCCTTCTCTGGGGCCTGATCTCCTGCCCAACCTATTATCATAGAGACCTATGCCTCCAGTACTCAGATTGGATCTATATTTTCAAAAGAGGGCTCCTGTGGTAACTGCATTTTAAATAAAGCTAACTTTAGCTAACGTCAGCTGCCTGGAAAAGAACACCAGCCTCCCATTAAATGAGCCACCTTTGTCGCCTGGCATGCTGCCTTGTCAAGTTCTAAATGCCACAGCCTAAGATAACTCTAGACAGCTACAAATCACATCGGTGCCAAGAGCAATGGGCTGTATTACTTTAGCAATTCGGGATCTAGATTACAAAAGACTGGAAAAGCAAAGACTCAGAACAATGCTTAATGTGAACTAAAGCAAAGTAAATAAAAATTTAGATTTATCATAATCTGTGATTTTTATTGTTTACTTCTGCTAATTCATATTTTCAATTATTAATAATGCGCATGTGGTTTAATCACTTCTCAGCCTTTTGGCTAAGATCAAGTGTAATAATGCACATGTGGTTTAAAAATGATAATAACAATAATACATTTTATTTCAAACAACGTTAAACAAATTACTTTTTCCAAGTTTTCATTCAAATTATAGTTAGTTAACATATATGGTAATATTGGTTTTAGGTATAGAATTTAGTGATTCCTCACTTACATACAACATCCAGTGCTCATCACAACAAGCACCCTCCTTACTAACCATCACCCATTTAGCCCATCCTAAACAAATTATTCTTTAAACTTAAAATTATTTTGCCCTTATGTTACTATGTTATCAAGCATTTCATTAAAGTCATGATTCTGAATCCAGAAGTCACCAACAGTTAGAAAAAGGACCAGACAGAGAGAAGGTGGGAAATCTGCAATGAGAGTCTATGAAAAGTTACCTGGGTAGACTTAAGTCATCTCAGACACATCAGTACCTACAAGCTGCTGCAAAGCAAGTGAGGCACCTGTTGGATGAAAAAACAGAGGAAAGCTAGACATCTTATGCTTTCTTAGAACCCCCTTAACCTGGAACCCAACATCACATAGTAACTGCCCCTCTTGGATTTTGGAAAAGATGTCTACATCTTTTGTTTCCTCTGGAGTGCCAGTATGCCAGTATGGGAGCTATTTCACTGCTCGCAGGAGCCTGCTATTTCATCCCTTGACTACATTGGATTTACCTCCTCTGGGGTGGGGAATACGTGGCGGAGTGGCGTGGTGAGTAATGACAGACAGTCAAAAAGGGCCAGGGGTGGCAAGGAGCAGTGAAAGAAAGAGCACAGCTGCATGGAGAGGGTAATTAGAAAGGGAATACTATGTCATCGAACCTCAGTGACTGCACATAAAATGTTGGGAGATGTGTATGTCTTAAGATATGATTCAGACCATATCTCAAACTTATTCTGGTTTCCATGGTTCTCATGTTCCTGTTGAAGTGGGCTTCATGCCCACTATACTTTGGTATAGTACAGGGTATTCAGGAGATGGTTTTAAGTGTTCCACAGAACTTACTGATACAGAGTGATTGCCAGAGAGCAAGCTGGTACAGGGTGGCCACCATAACTACTATGGAATTGTCTGTTCTGGTGGAAAAGAGCAATACTTTATGACCAAGGCATTCTGTAGAAGTCACCTAATTGGTACATCATGCTTGATATAGGAAGTTTGGCAGTCAATATTTGCTTCTAAGATCTGAGTGCCAATTCCTAACAGGCTGTCAGACAATTATTAATGTGTAGAGGTCAGTAGAATAGGGACACAGCAAACTGGGAATGGTGTTGTTATACAGATACAGACCTAAGATAAGAACTGAGAGCCCTAGTCAGAACCTATGTTCTGGGGTAACTGATAAGGCTAGGGAAAATTAAGGCTCTGACACTAGAGCCAGTTCAAAGACATTCCAGATAAGGCTGTAGTGAATGTTTGCCACTAATTCCGCAGGCAGCAAGTGAAAGAAGTCAGTGAGTAGGTTGTCGCAGAGGGAGAGATATCCTGCATTCTGGACAGGACTTGGCAGTGGTGTCTTAGACGGTGAAATGAAGAAGGGCGTTCCTGGAGATGAAGAGACTGGTCAGGGGGCCACTATAATAAACCAAGCAAAGGAGAATGAGAAACAACACCAAATAAATGAACCAGGGTGAACTTCCATGGCCCTGGACTCAAACTGTAGTAGAGATGGATGAAGGAGGGGGCATAGAGGTAAAGGATTATAGATTTAGTAATGAACCAGCGTTGGACACCAGGTGGAAGGGAGAAGAATGAGTATAAAATGATCCCCAGGTTTCTGGCTTGGGAGACTGGTTGGATGATGTTATCATTAATGAAATTTTAGGCACAAGAGAAAAAGAAAGAAATTTGGAGTGGGATGTGATGCAAGAGAGGAGTTAGAGAAAGATTTCAGTAGTCTGAGAAATTCTATTGGTCTCCCAAGTGGAGATTTCTAGGGGGCAGTCAAATATTTAGACCCGGAGATCTGGTGATGGGGGTGGCTGGGCAAGGACCAGGTAGAAGGATAATTCATAGTGGTAGCTTAAAGTCATTGCGCATGGTTGAGTTCACAGTAAAAAAGTACAAGACTAAGGAAAAGGGAAGATTTATTGGGAGATTAGTGAAGTACAGAAGAAGTGTAGCAGGGAAAAAAAAGAGAGTGGGTGATGAGAATGGCACCTTGAGTAGCATCATTATGGATGTATCAGAACCAGCTAGTTAAAACATACCACTTGATGTGGTTTATGTACCAGACATAATCCATACACTATGATTATGTACCATAGCCTGTAGTAGATCATGACAACTGTGGTGCCCAAAACAGCAGCATAGAATTTAGTGCTTCAGAAAACAAATTTTACAATTAAACAAACTGTTACAAAATGTTTGCCAGCAATTCTGAGTATAGAAATATTATCAAGGAAAATACAGGGTGTTATGAGAGCATATAACAGTAGGGACCTGCCAAATCTGGGGGGGGGTACAAAATCCTCCCCTGAGAAAGTGGCATTTAGGTTGCAAAGTGAAGGATAAATAGATGTTAAGAAAGAAAAGGATAGGGAGAGAATCTTTTGCAGGAGAAAGAAATGGAGCCAGTGAAGGCAACTCAGAAGGAGTGGCCGGAAAAGTAGGAGGAGAACATGGTAAGGAAATGTTAGGAAAGCAAAATGGGGAGAGAGACACTGTCAGCTCCAAATCCACAGATAATCACGTGCCCTTACCCCTTTCTATAACACCAAATAAGATCACCTCCTTCCATATGAATGTTGGTTTCAGCAGGACAACTTCTTGGTCAAGGACTTCTCTTCTGAGAAGTTTGCCAAGAATTGGGGCGTAATGGGAAAGAATTTGTCTATAGAGAGGCATGAGAAATTTGGGTGATAATGGACCTGTTGTATTTCTTGATTGTGGAGGTAGGTATACTATTGTATACATTTGCCAACTCCTAGAATGAGTTGTACACAAAAAGTGAATTTTACTGATTTAAAATTATAACTCAACTAATATAACCAATAAAATAATATATTCTCAACTTAAAATATGTACCTATTTGCAAAATTAATAAAATATATGCCACTTTTGAAGAAAAATAATAATAAAATGTTACTGTGAGTAAAAAAAAAATGGGACAAATAAATGGAAAAATATTACATGTTACTGAACTGGAAAATCCAATATTTTAAACACACCTATCATCCCCAAAATTGGTCTATATATTCAATTCAATCCAATGAAATACTCTACATATTTTCTTCTTGTGGAAATTGATAAACCAGTTCTAAAATTTATGTAAAATTAAAATGCCCAAGAAAATGAAGATTAATTTTGATAAAGAATAAGGTGTGAAATCAGTATGGTAACAACAAAGACCCATCTGTATATTAAATCCTTGATTGGGGCACCTGTGTGGCTCAGTTGGTTAAGCATACAACTCTTGGTTTCAGCTCAGGCCATGATCTCACAGTTTGTGAGATCAAGCCCCATGTTGGGCTCTCTGCTAGCATAGAGCCTGCTTGGGATACTCTCTTCCTCTCTCTCTCTCTCTCTCTCTCTCTACCCCTCCCCTGCTTATGCTCTCTCTCTCTCTCTCTCTCTCTCTCTCTCTTTCTCTCTCTCTCTAAGTAAATAAAAATCATAAAAAAATTTAAAAAAGAAACCCTTGATTAATGAGAATTGCAGCATTGCAGACCATGGAAAATCTTTTTCATAGTTACTCCTGCAAAAACTGGGCCTCTCCCTTACATCTTAAATAAAAATTCACTCTGGGTGGACTTAAATTTGAAAGGAAAATCATACATCTTTTGAAATATAACATAGGATTACATATTAAATAAATATTTCTCAGAAAAAGGCACAAAAAACAATATCCAGAGAGTAACTATTGATGTTTCACTATATTCAAACAAGGCATTTATTTTTGGCAAGAGACAGCATATACAGAATTAAGAGAAATATGAGAAAAGATACTTGAAATGCACATAACTAACAAATAATTCCTACCCAGGATATATGAAATACATCTACATAAGAAATAAAAAGGAGAGGCGACCCAGTACAAAATGGGACAAAGACTTGAGCAGGCTCTTCACAAAAGAAGATATCAAATGGCCAATGCTAATAAATATATATTAGAGAGTTTTCAACCTCATTAGTAATTAGGGAAATGCAAATGTAAACCACAAGAAGAAAACTTCCTATCTGTTCAAAATGAAAATATCTGACAATACTAAATGTTGTCACCAATGTGGAGAACCAAGAAATCTTGCCCGTCCCCCTTTTTAAATTGAGGTATAAAGAACATGCAGTGTTATATTCGTTTCAGGTGTATGATATAATGATTTGACAATTCCATACATTTCTCAGTGCTCATCAAGATAATAACTCTTATATGTTGCTGTCAGGAGCGTAAAAGCATACATTTTGAAAAATGTTTTGGCATTCTCTAGTAAAGTTGAGGCTATGTATATTCTGTGACTCACTAATTTCACTTCTGGGTATGTACTCGACAGAAAAGTATGCATGTGTGCAGTAGCATACATAGACATGAAAATTAATAGAAGCATTTTTCATGATAGCCAAAAAATTGCAAACAACTCAGATTTTAATTGAAGCATAATTTACATACAATGTTATATTAGTTTTACATGTACAATGCAATGATTCAACAATTCTATATATTTCTCAGTGCTCATCAAGACAAATTCACTCTTAATCTCCTTCACCTATCTCACTCGTCCCCTCACCCATCTCCCCTCTGGAAACCACCAGTTTGTTCTCTGTATTTGAGTCTGTTTTCTATTTCTTTTATACAAAATCTAAGAAACACAGAAAAGGAAAATATTGTTTCAGAGATGTATACATAGGAACATTAGAAAACAAAGAAAAGAATTAATTATTTAGAAAGAACAATGAAGGGGCACCTCGGTGGCTCTGTCAGTTAAGCAGTTGACTTTGGCTTAGGTCATGATCTCATGATTCGTGAGTTCAAGCCCTGCATTGGGTTCTGTGCTAACAGCTCAGAGCCTGGAGCCTTCTTTGGATTCTGTGTCTCCCTCTCTGTCTACCACTCCCCCATTCGCACTCTCTCTCTGTCTCTCTCTCTTTCTCTCTCTTAAAAATAAATAAACATTAAAAAATTAAAAAAAAAATAAAAAGAACAGTGGATTACTCAAGGAGTGAGGGTGAAGGGTGTGGCAAGGAAGGGGCTCATGGGGACTTCAAGAATGCTGGAAACATTTTATCTCTTGACTTTGGGGGGCGCCTGGGTGGCTCAGTCGGTTAAGCGGCCGACTTCGGCTCAGGTCACGATCTCGTGGTCCGTGAGTTGGAGCCCCGTGTCGGGCTCTGTGCTGACAGCTCAGAGCCTGGAGCCTGTTTCCGATTCTGTGTCTCCCTCTCTCTCTGACCCTCCCCCATTCATGCTCTGTCTCTCTCTGTCTCAAAAATAAATAAACGTTGAAAAAAATTTATCTCTTGACTTTGGTAGTAATTGACATATGTACATCATTTTTATTTGAGAGAGAGAGAGAGAGAGAGAGAAAGAGAGAGAGGAAGAGGGGCAGAGAGAGGTAATCTTAAGCAAGCTCTATGCTCAGCATGGAGCCTGACATGGGGTTCAATCCCACAACCCTGGGATCATGACCTGAGCCGAAACCAAGAGTCAGATGCTCAACCAACTGAACCACCCACTTGCCCCCAGATGTACATTTTTAATGCATATTTATATTTCATTAACATTTTGTATATGTGTGATATATTACAATGATAGCTTAAAGAAAAATGATGAGAAAACACAAATTTTGATGACAACATATTTGAAAATTTAAATGAATGAATACTTGGAAAATATAACTTAACAAACTTGATTCAAGAAGATATAGAAATTGTGAATAGACCTACAACCATTAAAATAAATGAATGAGTAATTAAAAAATGTCTTCCCCAAAGAATTAAAAGCAAAATAAAATACTCTAGCCCAGCAAATATTAAAAGAGAAAATAATCCCAATCTTATATAAAGTCTTCTAAAAAACACATGAAAGAAGAAACATTTGCCAATTAATGTCATGTTGTAAGAATAACTTTGATAGTAAATATGAAAATGGATGTATTGTAAATAACTAAAGGAGAGTAAGAGATTAATCACATTCATTAATATCATCAAGAAAATATTAGGAAACTAAATTCAACAATGTATAAACAAAGTAATGCATCAAGACCATGATTGGTCTATAAGTAGGAAATAAATTAGTGTAATTCACTATATTAACAGAATAAAACATGGAAATCATATGATGATCTCAATGCATGCAGTAAAAAATGTATTTGGTAAAAGTCAACCTGCATTCATGACAAAATTATTCAGATATTTAAGAATAGAAAGGAACTTTTTTAACCCAATAAAGGATATCTAAAAACTCCCAACAATAAACATCCTACTAAATGGTGAAATATGGAAAGCTTTTCTGTTGAGATTGAGAAATAGTTCCTCTGGGTATAGAAGAGGGGAGATGGTGGCAGACTAGGAGGACTCTAAGCTCACCTCATCCTGTGAATACAACCAGATAACTATCAAATCATCCTAAATACTTCAGAAATTGACCTGAAGACTTGTAGAATAAACTCCACTAGGTAGAGAAGGTAGAGAAGAGGCCACATAGAAGAAGGTAGGAAATGTGGAGACTTGGTTTGGGAGAGAAAGAGATCATGGCCACCATAGTGGGGAAGGAGCCACAGTCACAGAGAAGGGCAAGAGACATATTTGCACACAGGGAAGCTCATGGGGAAAATAAATCCCCATAACAATTGGCTTGTAGAGCAAGAGGGACTAATTTTGTGAGTTCTCGCAACCAGCAGGGCTTAAAGCCTGGAGTTTTAAAGGTCAGAGGGTATGGAGGCACCTGAGTGGTTCAGTCGGTTAAGCCTCCAACTTTGGCTTAGGTCATGATCTCACAGTTCATGATTTTGAGTCCCACTTCAAGCTCTGTGTTGACAACTCAGAGCCTAGATCCTTCTTTGGATTCTATGTCTCCCTCTTTCTCTGCCCCCCCCCCACTCGAGCTCTCTCTCTCTCTCTCTCTCTCTCACACACACACACACACACAAACACACACACACACACACACACACACACATAAATAAACATTAAAGGTCAGAGGGCATGGCTGTGATAGAGCATGAAAGCATTGTGCTGCTCTTGGAGAGAAGGCAGGCAAACAACCCATGGGCATACAGCATGGAAACAGCAATCTGAAGAGCACCTTAGGCACACAGTGGGGAAGTTATTTGATCATTTGGAGCTTATCCCAGAGATACAGCATTAATGGATAGCCAGCAAGGCTACCATTCAGAATAGAAGGAGAGATAAAGAATTTTCCAAAAAAAACAAAAACTAAAGGAGTTCATGACCACTAAACCAGTTCTGCAAGAACTATTAAGAGGAACTGTTTGAGTGGAAAGGACAGACCAAAAGTGACAGTATAGAGGTAGGAAACACAAAAGCAGTAAAAATGAATGTTTCTATAAAAAAAACCGGTCAAGGAACTCACAATATAAAATCATGTAAAATATGACAACACGGACCTAAACCATGGGGAGGAGAGGAGTAAAAGGGGTTCAACCATAAATGACCATCAACTCAACATAGGCCACTATATATAGAAGATGTTATATACAAAGCTAATGGTAACCATCTATCAAAAACCACTATAATTTCTTCAAAGTATAAAGAGAAAGAAATTCACATATATCACTAAAGAAAATCAGCTAACCATGAAATACATAAAGGATCAGAGAAAACCTTCAGAAATAATCAGAAAACAAGTAATAAAATGGCAATAGATATGTATTTATCAATCATTACTTTGAATGTAAATGGACTAAATACTCCAAACAAAAGACATAGGGTAACAGAATGGATTAATAAAACAAGACCCATCTTTAAGCTGCCTACAGGAGGCTATTTTTGGACCTAAAGACACCTGCAGATTCAAAGCGAGGGGATGGAGACACATCTATCATGCAATTTGATGTCATAAGGAAGCTGGAGTAGCAGTACTTATATTGGACAAAGTAGACTTTAAACCAAAGACTGTAACAAGAGAAAAAGACACTATATAATAACGGGGACAATCCAACAAGAAGATATAATAATTGTAAATATTTATGAACCCAACATTACAGCACCCAAATACATAAAACAGTTAATACCAAACATAAAGGAACTAGTCAGTAATAATACAATAATAGTAGGGGATGTTAACACCCCACTTACATCAATGAACAGATCACCTAAACGAAAAATCAACAAACAAACAATGGCTTTGTATGGCACACTGGAACAGATGGACTTAATGCTATCTTCAGAACATTCCATCCTAAAAGAGAAGAATATATATTCATTTCAAGTGCACATGGAACATTCTCCAGAATAGATCACATATTAGCCCACAAAGCAAGCCTCAACAAATTCAAGAAGATCATACAATGCATCTTTTCTGACCACAATGCTATGAAGCTAGAAATTAACCACAAGAAAAAATCTGGAAAGACCAAAATACATACAGGTTAGATAACATGTTACTAAACAATGAATGGGTCAACCAGGAAATCAAATAGTCAAAAAGTACATGTAAACAAATGAAAATGAAAACACAATGGCCAAAACCTTTGGATGCGGCAAAAGTGGTTCTAAGAGGGAAATTTATAGCAATATCGGTCTACCTCAAGAAGTGAGAAAAATCTCAAATAAACAACCTAACCTTACACCTAAAGGATCTGGAAAAAGTACAACAAACAAAACCTAAAAACAGCAGAATGAAGGAAATAATAAAGATTAGTGCAGAAATAAATGATATAGGAACTAAAAACAAAAACACAATAGAACAGATCAATGAAAGCAGGAGCTGGTTGTTTGAAAAAAAAAATAAAATTGATAAATCTGTAGCAGACATATCAAGAAAAAAAGAAAGAGGACTCAAATGAATCAAATCACAAATGAGATAGGAGAAAAACAACACAATAGAAATACAATCATAAGAGAATATTATGAAAAAATGATATGCCAACAAATTGGACAACATAGAAGATTCCTTGAAACACAAACTACCAACACTGAAACATGAAGAAATATAAAATTTGATTAGACTGATTGCCAGCAAGGAGATTGAATGAGTAATAAAAAAACTCCCAACAAACAAAAGTCCAGGACCAGGTGGCTTCACAGGCTAATTCTACCAAACATTTAAAAAGAGTTAATACCTATTATCAAACTACTCCAAAAAATACGAAAGGAAGGAAAACTTCCAAATTCATTCTATGTGGCTAGCGTTACCCTGATATCAAAACCGGATAAAGACTCCACTAAAAAAAGAGAACTATAGGCCAATATGCCTGATGAACATAGATACAAAAATCTTTACCAAGATAGTAGCAAACCAAATCCAACAGCACATTAAAAAAACTACAAAATACCCCCAAGTAGCCAAAGTAATCCTGACAAAGATAAGAAAAACTAGAGGCATCATAATTCTGAACTTTGAGTTATATTACAAAGTTGTAATCATCAAAACAGTATGGTACCCACACAAAAACAGACACATAGATCAATGGAATAGAATGCAAAACCCAGAAATCAACCCACAACTTAATGGTCAATTAATTTTTGACAAAGCAGGAAAGAATATCCAGTGGGAAAAGGACAATATCTTTAACAAATGGTGTTGGGGAAATCAAACAGCTACATGCAAAAGAATGAAATTAGACCACTTTCTTGCACCATACAAAAAAAATTCAAACTGGATTCAAGACCTAAACGTGAGACCTGAAACCATAAAAATCCTAAAGGATAACACAGACAGTAACCTATTTGACATTGGCCATAGAAAGTTTTTTCTAGATATGGCTGTTGAGGCAAGGTAAACAAAAGCAAAAGTAAACTATTGGTATTACATCAAAACAAAAAGCTTCTGTACAGTCAAAGAAACAATCAACAAAGGCAAAATGCAACCTATGGAATTGGAGAAGACACTTGCAAACGATATATCCAGTAAAGAATTAGTATACAAAATCTATAAAGAACTTACACAACTCAACACCCAGAAAACAAATAATCCAATTAAAAACTAGGCAGAAGATGTGAACAGACATTTCTCCAAAGAAGACGTATATATGGCCAACAGACACACGAAAAGATGCTAATCATCACTCATCATCAGAAAAATGCAAATCAAAGCCTCACACTTGTCATAAGGGCTAAAATCAACACACAAGAAACAACAGGTGTTGGTGAGGATGTGGAGAAAAAGGAACATTCATGCATTGTTGGTAGAAATGCAAACTGGTGAGTCCACTGTAGAAAATAGTATGGAGGTTCTTAAAAGAGTTAAAATAGAAGTACCTTATGAACTAGCAATCCAAAAAATAGAAAAACACTAATTCAAAGGCATACATGCAGCCCTATGTTTATAAGCATTGTTTATAATAGCTACGATGTGGAAGCAGCCCAAGTGTCCACTGATTGATGAATAGGTAAAGAAGATGTGGTATATATACACAATGGAGTATTAATCATCCATGAAGAAGAATTAAATCTTGCCATTTGCAATAACACAGATGGAGCTAGAGTATAATGCTAAGTGAAATAAGTCAGAGAAAGACAAATACTATATGATTTCATTCATACGCAGAATTTAAGAAACAAATGAATGAAGGGAAAAAGAGATAGTGACAAATCAAGAAACAAGACTGTTAATTATTGAGAACAATCTGATTGCTACCAAAGGAGAGGGTAGTGGGGGGTGGATGAAATAGGTTAAGGGTATCAAGAGTACACTTAATTGATGAGCACTGAGTAATGCATGGAATTTTTGAATCACTACATTGTACACCTGAAACTAATGTAACACTGTATGTTAACTGGAATTAAAAACTTAAAAAGCAAAAAAAAAAAAACAATAAAAAGAAAATGCTTCTTGACAATTCTATTGGAGATCTTCAGTCAGTAAGGCAAGAATAATAAAAGTATAAGGATTATAAATTCAGAAACAAAACCGCCATTACTCATAGGTGACATGATTATGTACTAGAAAACTCAAATTAACCTATATATAAATTATTGTACAATTACTACTGTAATATATATAATTTGCAGCTCCATACACCTGCAAAAGTGTAATAGAGAATTAATAAAATTAAAATATACTAACAATAATTTCATCAGAAATATAATATACTGTATTAGCATGGGTCTAATCAAGAACTAGATACCACATAGCAGGTTACACAGAGTAAATTTAATATAAGTAATTATTAAACTATGATAACAGAGTAACTATAAAGACATAAGGAAACTATATGATATCCTATGGCTGAGAGAGAGTATCCAAGGAAGGAAACACTTGGAGTGGTTCGGTCTTCCTCATGGGATAAGGTACAGTTCAGTCTTGCGGATAGCAGAGAAACAGGCTGATTTAGTCAGGCTGTAGCTGGTCTACAGTTCCTGGACAAGTAGTGCAACACTCAGGAGGGCAGGCAGGGAGAAAGTAATCAGTAACTGGTAACTTGGATGTATAGTGGGTGAGCAGAGAGAGTGGGAATCCTCCAGGCAGCAAGCAGTAGGCAGGTAGGATATGCAGAGGGCTTGGAGAGGGAGCAGCAGGTCAGTGTGGACCCTCCAGGCCACAGACTAGCTTGTGCTGGTCACGTGAGAGGCCTTCGGGTACATATACATAGAAGGAATGCTTTGGGGCTAGTGAGAGGCAATTTCATGCAGGTGCAGGTTTTGGGTTTCCATGTTGAGAGGGCCACAGACATATTGCCAGAGGGAGGCTGCAAGATTGAAAGGACCCTGAGTTCTAGGCCTGTAGCTGGGGCAGAGGTTCACCAGATGGCCTCAGACCTATACTATGTACTCAGGGTGCTTACAGCTAAAAATTGAAGTCCTCTTCCTCCTTTAGTGCCCCTCTACCGCCATCTACTGACAAAGTTTAACAGTGCACTTACTTGACATGCTTAACAGAAACATATTTTTAAATCACAGAGTATATACTAAAGGATACATTTTGAGCTGAGAGGCAATAAATTGATAACTGACACAAATACCCCAAAATAAATCTATAAAAGTAAATACTTACATGGGAAATTTATAAAACTTTATTCAGAGATACTGTTTATAAGCTGAATTGTGCCCCTGTCCCCCAATTCATATGTTGAAATCTTAGCCCCCAATACATCAGAATGTGAACTTATTTGGAAATGGGATCAGTGCAGTTGTAGTTAGTTAATATGAGGTCTTTCGGATGGACCCTTATTCAATATGACTGGAGTCCTTCTAAAAAAGGGGAAATTTGAAAAAAAGAGACAGATATATAGAAAGGAAAGATGATAGGAAGACACATAGCCAAGGAGAGAGGCCTGGAACAAATTATTCTCTTATGGCCCTCAGAAGGAACCAACCCAGCCAAAACCCTCTTTCAGACTTCCAGCATACAGAATGGTGAGACAATAAATTTGTATAGTTTACAGTAGCCCTAGAAAACTAACATAGATTTTGATACCAAGAAGTAGGGTGCTGCTGTAACAAATACCTAAAAATATGGAAGTGGCTTTGGAACTGGATAATACTAAAGTAGGGTGAGCCCCTAATCCAATATAACTGGTGTCCTTGTGAAAAAAGGGAACATTCCTATATGGGCAGGTGTGCATACAAGGGGGATGCCATGTGAATTCCACAAGCCAAGGAAATACTAGAAGCTAGGAGAGAAGCAAGGAAAAGATTCTCTGTCACAGCCCTCAGAAGGAGCCAACTTTGCTGACACTTTGATCTTGGACTTTTAACCTCAAGAACTGTGAGACAAGAAATTCCTGTTATTTAAACAACACAGTTTGTGGTACTTTGTTACTGCAGCCATAGGAAACTAATACAGAAACTAGTGATAACTTCAATAAATAGAGAAATAGACTATATCCACTGAGAAACTTAAGACTGTAAAAATGTCAGTTCTCTATGAATTATTTAAAAAAGATTTTTAATGTTTATTTATTTTTAAGAGAGAGAGCAGGGGAGGGGCAGAGAGAGAGGGAGACACAGAACTCGAAGCAGGCTCCAGGCTCTGCACTGTCAGCACAGGGCCTGACAAGGGGCTCTAACTCATGAACTGCGAGATCATGACCTGAGCTGAAGGTGGACGTTTAACTGGCTGAGCCAACCAGGTGCCCCTCTCTGAATTATTTTAAAGATTAAATGTAATCACAAATAAATTTCCAATAATCATTTGCATGATATTTGATAAGATGTTTTTAAATACTCTACAGTAATGCAGTAGGTCAAGAATGCCAAAATAGAAGAAAAATTAGAAGACTTTTGATTAATACAGGCAGTCCTTGAATTGCACAGTAGTTGAGAGCTACGAACCTGGAAGCATACAAAGCAATTTTAATAATCAATAGGAAAAATCTTCATGGTTCTGTGAACATTCAATATGTTTGTAAAAAGTTAAGAACTCTCTTATTTTTGGTTATCTGTGTGTCAGAAGATTTAGAAAATAGCATATCTGTCATCGAAAACATTAGAAATATTGAGAATTAAAGTGTCAAGTATTTGAGAGCTCCTCTCATATGAAGGTTTTTTTTCTATTCATAGCATCATTATTCATAATATTCCCAAACTGGAAATAGCACAGATGCTTCTCATTATAAGAATTGGTGAATATATTCTGGATTGTTCATAGAATGGAATTTATGTGGCAATTAAAAATGAAGAAATTTACAGCTACTAGCATCAAGATAAATGAGTTTCATTAGAGTGAGCAAAATTATCAAGTCAAAAATTAGCAAGTATAATTGCTATTTAAAAAGTTTAAGAACAGGAAAACTATAGTATTTAAAAGTACAAGAGAAGGTGGTAAAAGTGTCAATAAGAACAAGGAAAGATTATCATAAAAGTCAGGAAAGGAGTTACTTTAGGTTTGATGGAATGGGGGAAGTATTTAAGAAGGGGCATACTAAAGATTCATAAATTACATGAAGTGTTCTGTAAGTTAGGTAGTGGTTACAGAAGTGTATGTTTTATAATTACTATTTAAAGTGCACACATACATTTTATATCATATATTGCATTTTATTCATACATATTTAATATTATCCTTAAATTAGAAATGAAGACAGACTTAGTGGAAGAGGAACACAAAAAGCATCTGGGAGGCTATAATGTTCTATTCCTTGACACAAACACACATGCATATATATATGTATATATAGTATAATATTTTTCACAATAAAAATCATCTGATATCCATATGTGTTTTTGTTGTATATTTTCCTCTACAAACCATAATAGGCTGCTAAATGTTTGAAAAACAATGCAGGATTTAGTCCAGTTAAATGTATTGGAAAATTTTCCAATATCATTTCTTCAGTTTGGGACTTTGTTGTTGTTGCTGTTCTGCTCAACAAGCTGAAATATGGCTTTGAGTCTGGAACTTTCAGACAAGACTAGGAGGTTCAGCAAAAAGAAAACCTAGAGGAAGAAAGATGGGGATGAGATCCGGAAAGCAGAAACACAGGCAGGCATTGCCACTCACCGGGAATATATCAGCTTTTGATTAAGATCCTCTATGAAGCCTGGGGTGGGAGAGCAAAGGCGGATTTAGAAAGACATGGACTGCTTTGTTCTCTGTGTAGTGAGAAACTCAGTGGGTGACTGTCAGGGATTCTAGAACTTACTTGTTCATCACATTTTCCTGAAGCATGATGCACAACTCCATGGTGATATTACTACTGCCTTCCCATACAGTAAGTCTGATTTCCTAGACACTCCCAATGAGAGCTTAGTAGAAGGAATCTGTTTTTTTTTCTTTTCTGTAAGATAAAGGATCTCACCTAATTACCATAATTTTTCAGTTGGTGTTGTGGGATTCCTGGAGAATTTGCCATTTAAGGGAGCAGACAATATGTTTAAAAGAGCTGAGAGTGCTGAGCCTGGCACTAAGAGGCCCACCAAAGGTTGGGAGACACTGCCAAGCCTCTGGTCATGGCCACACATCAGGAAAGACACAAAACTGATAGACATGCTGCTAGGCCATGACATTAATGCCATGGTCCCTCTTATATAATATAGGCACCTGTTAAAAATTTATATTGCAAAATGTGTGTAAAATGAGGAGTATCTCCCTCATTTTCTCCTGACCCCCAATACCACTGCAACCAGTGACTACTATTAAAATTCCAGTCTATGTTCCCTACAGCGCTAAATATTTACATGTGTAAGTATAGACACATACAAACATGCTCTTGTCATTTTCCTTATGTAGAGTTATGCTCTACCCTACACCTGAAAGAAGATCTGTGTTAGGGCCCTACCATATTAGGAACATTCAATAGTATCTCTGCAAACAAAGAGACCCTACCTATCCAAAACAGAGGCCTTCTGTGTGGCCTCTGCTCAGTTGTGGCCAGGAATGGTCTTGACTATATTGCAGATCTCAATTCATCGCTGCACAGTGCTGAACTTGGAACTTGAAGGTAATCTCTACTCTCAACCCTAAAAAGCTCCTAATAGAACATAGTAGACTCTCCTCTTCCTCCACAGAAGATAGTCAAATCAATCACTTCACCAGTCATTGAAAAAAACATGAAAGACTTGCTTCATTCCCCACAGACCTGATATATACTGCTCTCTTATGGGAAAGCAGGAATCATTTTGGCCTGGAAGACTAACTCCTGGAAACGCTAACACCTAACCATGAAAAGACCAGGAGACATATGGGTTTGTTTTTTTCTCCCTCTGGACAGGCCTGAGAGTAGCCAAGAGAGGAAATTTATTGGCCTTGTAACCAGGTACATGATACCTGATACTAGTTCTCCTATTCTCCAAAGGCCTGTGAATAACCTGAGCTTTTCTGGGGTTTCTTGTTTCCATAGGACTCTGCTGGAAATGATCCTCTCTTGAAAATGGCTTGGAAAATTCAAGCCCTGAAATCTGCTGCAGTCTCAGTACTCCATCTTGGGCACCTGGGATGAAGCGACATTCAGACTCCAGCTAAGCTTCAATCACAAAAATGGATTTTACCATTTCCAAGATTATGAAAGTAAGGGGAGCAATTGAATAATCCTAAGCAAGGGAGTAACAGAGTGGGATAACATATACTGTAGTTGCAAGGCTACTGTGTGGTTGCAGAATTCGTACCCCCACCACCCAACACAAATCCATAATGAAGATCCAGGCCTCTCTACTCTGGTATATGTTAGTTCTTTATGAAATAGATTTTTTTCTCTTATTATAATTAGTACATGTGAATTTTCAAAATCGAACAAGAATGCATGTGAAAAAAAACTAAAAATAATTGGGAATTTCTCTACTTTGAGGTGATTGTAATTAGTACTTTGTTGACTGTAACAGCAGCATTTTGGTCCCTGTCATCTTCACTCCTTGGTGTTATTTACTCTCAAGAATATGTTACATTATCTGACAAAAAAAAAAAAAAAAACCTTTGTAGATTTAATTAAAGTTACTAATCAGTTGACCTTAAGAAGAACTGATTGTTCTGGACTTTGCTGGTAGACCTAATATAATCACATGAATCCTTAAAAGCAGAGTGGGAACAGAAAAGAAGTCAGAGACATTGGAAGCATGAGGACTCAGCAGTTCAGCGATGCTTTGAAGATGGAGATGCCATGTGAGAAGAAAAGCAGGCACTCTGAAGTTCCTGGGAGAATGACCCTGGCTGACAACTAGTAAGAAATGGGAACCTCAGTCCTGCAACCACAAGAAATTAGATTCTGCCAACAACCTGAATTAGCTTGGGAGCCAATTCTTCCTCAGAGCCTCCCAAAAGGAATGAAACTCTGCCTGCACTTTAATCTCAGGTTTGTGAGACCCTAAGCATTTAAGCCATGCTGTTCCTAGACTTCTGACCATGAAAACTGGGACAATAAATGGGTTTCATTTTTTCTTTTACTTTGATTTTGTTAACTTTAATTCCAATATGGTTAACATACAGTGTTGTATTAGTTTCAGGTGTGTGATACAATGATTCAGCAGTTCTATATGTCACCCAGAGCTCATCACAACTGCACACCTTAATTCCCATCACATATTTTACTCATCCCTCATTCCCTTCCCTCTGGTAACATTAGTTTGTTCTCAATAGTTAACAGTCTGTTTCATGGCTAGTCTCTCTCTCTCTCTCTCGTTCATTTTTTTGTTTCTTAAATTCCACAAAGGAGTGAAATTGTATGGTATTTGTCTTTCTCTGAATGACTTATTTCACTTAGCATAATACTCTCTAGCTCTATCCATGTCATTCAAGTGGTAGGATTTCATTCTTTTTCATGGCTGAGTAATATTCCATTGTATATATATCACTTCTATATTCATACACACACACTATACATATATATATATATATATATATATATATATATATATATATATATGTCACTTATTCTTTATTCATTAATCAGTTGTTGGACACTTGGGCTGTTTCTGTAATGCTGCTATAAACAGGGAAACATATGTCCCTTTGAATCAGTGTTTTTGTGTTTGGAGGGTAATTTTTAGTAGTGCAATTGTTGGATTACAGGGTAGTTCTATTGTAACTTTTTTTTTTTTTTTGCAGTTTATTTTTTTTTTTTTATTTTATTTTATTTTATTTTTTAATATATGAAATTTACTGTCAAATTGGTTTCCATACAACACCCAGTGCTCATCCCAAAAGGTGCCCTCCTCAATACCCATCACCCACCCTGCCCTCCCTCCCACCCTGCCCTCCCTCCCACCCCCCATCAACCCTCAGTTTGTTCTCAGTTTTTAACAGTCTCTAATGCTTTGGCTCTCTCCCACTCTAACCTCTTTTTTTTTTTTTTTTTTTTCCTTCCCCTCCCCCATGGGTTTCTGTTATGTTTCTCAGGATCCACATAAGAGTGAAACCATATGGTATCTGTCTTTCTCTGTATGGCTTATTTCACTTAGCATCACACTCTCCAGTTCCATCCATGTTGCTACAAAAGGCCATATTTCATTTTTTCTCATTGCCACGTAGTATTCCATTGTGTATATAAACCACAATTTCTTTATCCATTCATCAGTTGATGGACATTTAGGCTCTTTCCATAATTTGGCTATTGTTGAGAGTGCCGCTATAAACATTGGGGTACAGGTGCCCCTATGCATCAGTACTCCTGTATCCCTTGGATAAATTCCTAGCAGTGCTATTGCTGGGTCATAGGGTAGGTCTATTTTTAATTTTCTGAGGAACCTCCACACTGCTTTCCAGAGCGGCTGCACCAATTTGCATTCCCACCAACAGTGCAAGAGGGTTCCTGTTTCTCCACATCCTCTCCAGCATCTAGAGTCTCCTGATTTCTTCATTTTGGCCACTCTGACTGGCGTGAGGTGGTATCTGAGTGTGGTTTTGATTTGTATTTCCCTGATAAGGAGCGACGTTGAGCATCTTTCCATGTGCCTGTTGGCCATCCGGATGTCTTCTTTAGAGAAGTGTCTATTCATGTTTTCTGCCCATTTCTTCACTGGGTTATTTGTTTTTCGGGTGTGGAGTTTGATGAGCTCTTTATAGATTTTGGATACTAGCCCTTTGTCCGATGTGTCATTTGCAAATATCTTTTCCCATTCCGTTGGTTGCCTTTTAGTTTTGTTGGTTGTTTCCTTTGCTGTGCAGAAGCTTTTTATCTTCATAAGGTCCCAGTAATTCACTTTTGCTTTTAATTCCCTTGCCTTTGGGGATGTGCCGAGTAAGAGATTGCTACGGCTGAGGTCAGAGAGGTCTTTTCCTGCTTTCTCCTCTAAGGTTTTGATGGTTTCCTGTCTCACATTCAGGTCCTTTATCCATTTTGAGTTTATTTTTGTGAATGGTGTGAGAAAGTGGTCTAGTTTCAACCTTCTGCATGTTGCTGTCCAGTTCTCCCAGCACCATTTGTTAAAGAGACTGTCTTTTTTCCATTGGATGTTCTTTCCTGCTTTGTCAAAGATGAGTTGGCCATACGTTTGTGGGTCTAGTTCTGGGGTTTCTATTCTATTCCATTGGTCTATGTGTCTGTTTTTATGCCAATACCATGCTGTCTTGATGATGACAGCTTTGTAGTAGAGGCTAAAGTCTGGGATTGTGATGCCTCCTGCTTTGGTCTTCTTCTTCAAAATTACTTTGGCTATTCGGGGCCTTTTGTGGTTCCATATGAATTTTAGGATTGCTTGTTCTAGTTTCGAGAAGAATGCTGGTGCAATTTTGATAGGGATTGCATTGAATGTGTAGATAGCTTTGGGTAGTATTGACATTTTGACAATATTTATTCTTCCAATCCATGAGCAGGGAATGTCTTTCCATTTCTTTATATCTTCTTCAATTACCTGCATAAGCTTTCTATAGTTTTCAGCATACAGATCTTTTACATCTTTGGTTAGATTTATTCCTAGGTATTTTATGCTTCTTGGTGCAATTGTGAATGGGATCAGTTTCTTCATTTGTCTTTCTGTTGCTTCATTGTTAGTGTATAAGAATGCAACTGATTTCTGCACATTGATTTTGTATCCTGCAACTTTGCTGAATTCATGTATCAGTTCTAGCAGACTTTTGGTGGAGTCTATCGGATTTTCCATGTATAATATCATGTCATCTGCAAAAAGCGAAAGCTTGACTTCATCTTTGCCAATTTTGATGCCTTTGATTTCCTTTTGTTGTCTGATTGCTGATGCTAGAACTTCCAGCACTATATTAAACAGCAGCGGTGACAGTGGGCATCCCTGTCGTGTTCCTGATCTCAGGGAAAAAGCTCTCAGTTTTTCCCCGTTGAGGATGATGTTAGCTGTGGGCTTTTCATAAATGGCCTTTATGATCTTTAAGTATGTTCCTTCTATCCCGACTTTCTCAAGGGTTTTTATTAAGAAAGGGTGCTGGATTTTGTCAAAGGCCTTTTCTGCATCGATTGACAGGATCATATGGTTCTTCTCTTTTTTTTTGTTAATGTGATGTATCACGTTGATCGATTTGCGAATGTTGAACCAGCCCTGCATCCCAGGAATGAATCCCACTTGATCATGGTGAATAATTCTTTTTATATGCTGTTGAATTCGATTTGCTAGTATCTTATTAAGAATTTTTGCATCCATATTCATCAGGGATATTGGCCTGTAGTTCTCTTTTTTTACTGGGTCTCTGTCTGGTTTAGGAATCTAATACTGGCTTCATAGAATGAGTCTGGAAGTTTTCCTTCCCTTTCTATTTCTTGGAATAGCTTGAGAAGGATAGGTATTATCTCTGCTTTAAACGTCTGGTAGAACTCCCCTGGGAAGCCATCTGGTCCTGGACTCTTATTTGTTGGGAGATTTTTGATAACCGATTCAATTTCTTCGCTGGTTATGGGTCTGTTCAAGCTTTCTATTTCCTCCTGATTGAGTTTTGGAAGAGTGTGGGTGTTTAGGAATTTGTCCATTTCTTCCAGGTTGTCCAATTTGCTGGCATATAATTTTTCATAGTATTCCCTGATAATTGTTTGTATCTCTGAGGGATTGGTTGTAATCATTCCATTTTCATTCATGATTTTATCTATTTGGGTCATCTCCCTTTTCTTTTTGAGAAGCCTGGCTAGAGGTTTGTCAATTTTGTTTATTTTTTCAAAAAACCAACTCTTGGTTTCGTTGATCTGCTCTACAGTTTTTTTAGATTCTATATTGTTTATTTCTGCTCTGATCTTTATTATTTCTCTTCTTCTGCTGGGTTTAGGCTGCCTTTGCTGTTCTGCTTCGATTTCCTTTAGGTGTGCTGTTAGATTTTGTATTTGGGATTTTTCTTGTTTCTTGAGATAGGCCTGGATTGCAATGTACTTTCCTCTCAGGACTGCCTTCGCTGCATCCCAGAGCGTTTGGATTGTTGTATTTTCATTTTCGTTTGTTTCCATATATGTTTTAATTTCTTCTCTAATTGCCTGGTTGACCCAGTCATTCGTTAGTAGGGTGTTCTTTAACCTCCATCATGCTTTTGGAGGTTTTCCAGACTTTTTCCTGTGGTTGATTTCAAGCTTCATAGCATTGTGGTCTGAAAGTATGCATGGTATAATTTCAATTCTTGTAAACTTATGAAGGGCTGTTTTGTGACCCAGTATATGATCTATCTTGGAGAATGTTCCATGTGCACTCGAGAAGAAAGTATATTCTGTTGCTTTGGGATGCAGAGTTCTAAATATATCTGTCAAGCCCATCTGATCCAATGTATCATTCAGGGCCCTTGTTTCTTTATTGACTGTGTGTCTAGATGATCTATCCATTTCTGTAAGTGGGGTGTTAAAGTCCCCTGCAATGACCACATTCTTATCAATAAGGTTGCTTATGTTTATGAGTAATTGTTTTATATATCTGGGGGCTCGGGTATTTGGCGCATAGACATTTATAATAGTTAGCTCTTCCTGGTGGATAGACCCTGTGATTATTATATAATGCCCTTCTTCATCTCTTGTTACAGCCTTTAATTTAAAGTCTAGTTTGTCTGATATAAGTATGGCTACTCCAGCTTTCTTTTGGCTTCCAGGAGCATGATAAATAGTTCTCCATCCCCTCACTCTCAATCTAAAGGTGTCCTCAGATCTAAAATGAGTCTCTTGTAGACAGCAAATAGATGGGTCTTGTTTTTTTATCCATTCTGATACCCTATGTCTTTTAGTTGGCGCATTTAATCCATTTACATTCAGTGTTATTATAGAAAGATATGGGTTTAGAGTCATTGTGATGTCTGTATGTTTTATGCTTGTAGTGATGTCTCTGGTACTTTGTCTCACAGGATCCCCCTTAGGATCTCTTGTAGGGCTGGTTTCGTGGTGACAAATTCCTTCAGTTTTTGTTTGTTTGGGAAGACCTTTATCTCTCCTTCTATTCTAAATGACAGACTTGCTGGATAAAGGATTCTCGGCTGCATATTTTTTCTGTTTAGCACACTGTAGATATCGTGCCAAGCCTTTCTGGCCTGCCAAGTTTCAAAGGAGAGATCAGTCACGAGTCTTATAGGTCTCCCTTTATATGTGAGGGCACGTTTATCCCTTGCTGCTTTCAGAATTTTCTCTTTATCCTTGTATTTTGCCAGTTTCACTATGATATGTCGTGCAGAAGATCGATTCAAGTTACGTCTGAAGGGAGTTCTCTTTGCCTCTTGGATTTCAATGCCTTTTTCCTTCCCCAGTTCAGGGAAGTTCTCAGCTATAATTTGTTCAAGTACCCCTTCAGCACCTTTCCCTCTCTCTTCCTCCTCTGGGATACCAATTATGCGTATATTATTTTTTTTTAGTGTATCACTTAGTTCTCTAATTTTCCCCTCATACTCCTGGATTTTTTTATCTCTCTTTCTTTCAGCTTCCTCTTTCTCCATAACTTTATCTTCTAGTTCACCTATTCTCTCCTCTGCCTCTTCAAGCCGAGCCATCGTGGATTCCATTTTGTTTTGCAATTCGTTTAAAGCGTTTTTCAACTCCTCGTGACTGTTCCTTAGTCCCTCGATCTTTGTGGCAAGAGATTCTCTGCTGTCCTGTATACTGTTTTCAAGCCCAGCGATTAATTTTATGACTATTATTCTAAATTCACTTTCTGTTATATTATTTAAATCCTTTTTGATCAGTTCATTAGCTGTTGTTATTTCCTGGAGATTCTTCTGAGGGGAATTCTTCCGTTTGGTCATTTTGGAGAGTCCCTGGCGTGGTGAGGACCTGCAGGGCACTTCCCCTGTGCTGTGGTGTATAACTGGAGTTAGTGGGCGGGGCCGCAGTTCGACCCGATGTCTGCCCCCAGCCCACTGCTGGGGCCACAGTCAGACTGGTGTGTGCCTTCTCTTCCCCTCTCCTAGGGGCGGGATTCACTGTGGGGTGGCGTGTCCCGTCTGGGCTACTTGCACACTGCCAGGCTTGTGTTGCTGGGGATCTGGCGTATTAGCTGGGGTGGGTAGGCAAGGTGCACGGGGGCTGGAGGGGCAGGCTTAGCTCGCTTCTCCTTAGGTGATCCACTTCAGGAGGAGCCCTGTGGCAGCGGGAGGGAGTCAGATCCGCTGCTGGAGGTTTGGCTCCGCAGAAGCACAGAGTTGGGTGTTTGCGGGGAGCGAGCAAGTTCCCTGGCAGGAACTGGTTCCCTTTGGGAATTTTGGCTGGGGGATGGGCGGGGGAGATGGCGCTGGCGCCTTTGTTCCCCGCCAAGCTGAGCTCTGCCGTCCGGGGGCTCAGCAGCTCTCCCTCCCTTTGTCCTCCAGCCTTCCCGCTTTCCGCGCAGAGCTGTTAACTTATGACCTCCCAGACGCTAAGTCGCGCTTGCTGTGGGAACACAGTCTGTCCGGCCCCTCTGCTTTTGCCAGCCAGACTCGGGGGCTCTGCTTGGCCGGCGAGCCGCCCCTCCGCCCCGGCTCCCTCCCGCCAATCCGTGGAGCGCGCACCGCCTCGCCGCCCTTCCTACCCTCTTCCGTGGGCCTCTAGTCTGCGCTTGACTCCGGAGACTCCCTTCTGCTAATCCTCTGGCGGTTTTCTGGGTTCTTTAGGCAGGTGTAGGTGGAATCTAAGTGATCAGCAGGACGCGCTGTGAGCCCCGCATCCTCCTACGCCGCCATCTTCCGGCACTCCCTCTCTATTGTAACTTTTGAGGAACCTCTAAACTGTTTTCCACAGTGGCTGAACCATTTTGCATTCCCACCAACAGTGCAAGAGGGTTCCTTTTGCTCCACATCCTTGTCAACACTTGTTTCTTGTGTTTTTGATTTTAGCCATTCTGACAGGTATAAGGTGATATCTCACTGTGGTTTTGATTTACATTTCCCTGATGATAAGTGATGTTGAGTATCTTCTCACGTGTCTGTTGGCCATCTAGGTGCTTTCTTTGTTGAAATGTCTGTTCATATCTTCTGCCCATTTTAAATTGGATCATTTTTTTTTTTTTGATGTTGAATTGTATAATTTCTTTATATATTTTGAATATTGACCCTTTATCAGATATGTCATTTGCAAATATCTTCTCACATTCAGTATGTTGCTTGTAGTTTTATTGATCGATAACTTCACTGTGCAAAAGCTTTTTATCTTGATGTAGTCCCAATAATTGATTTTTGCTTTTTTCCCCTTGCCTCAGAAAACATATACAGAAAAATGTTTCTCTGCCCAATGTCACAGAAATTACTGCCTGTGCTCTCTTCTAGGACTTTTATAGTTCATGTTTCACATTTAAATTTATATATATATATATATATATATATATATATATATATAGTATAAGAAAATGTTCCATTTTCCTTCTTTTGCATGAAGCTCACCAGTTTTCCCAAGACCATCTGTTCAATAGACTGTCTTTTTCCTATTGGATACTCTTTTGGGCTTTGTCAAAGATTCATTGACCACATAATTTTGGGTTTATTTCTGGTTTCTCTATCCTGTTCTATTGATCTTTGTGTCTATTCGTGTGCCAGGACCATAGTGTTTGGATCACTACAGCCTTGTAATATAACTTGAAGTCCAGAATTGTGATGCCGCCAGCTTTCTTTTTCTTTTTCAAGATTACTTTGACAATTTGGAGTCATTTGTGGTCCCATATAAATTGTAGGGTTTTCTGGTCATACTTCTGTGAAAAATGCTGTTGGTATTTTGATAGGGATTGCATTAAATATGTAGATTGCTAAAAAATATGTAGATTGCTTTGGGTAGTATAGACATTTTAACAATATTTGTCATTCCAATCCACGAACATGGAATGTCTTTCCATTTCTTTGTGTCTTCTTCAATTTCTTTCATCAATGTTTTATAGTTTTCAGAGTCTTTTACTGTTTTGGTTGTTTATTATTAGATATCTTACTATTTTTGGTGCAATTGTAAATGGGATTTTTTTCTTAATTTCTCTTTCTGTTGCTTCATTATTAGTGTATACAAATGCAACAGATTTCTACACATTGATTTTGTATCTTGCAATATTACTCAATTCATTTATTAGGTATAGTAGTTTTTTGATGAAGTCTTTTTGGGTTTTCTATATAGAATATTGTGTCATCTGCAGATAGTGAAAGTTTTACTTTTTAATTACCAATTTGGATATCATTTATTTTTGTTGTTGTCTGTTGCTGTGGCTAGGACTTCCTGTACTATGTTGAAAAGAAGTGGTGAGAGTGGACATTCCTAATTTTTTCCTGATGTTAGGTGAAGAATATTTCAGTTTTTCCCAACTGAGTCTAATGTTCACTATGGGATTTTCATATATGGCCTTTGCTATGTTGGAGTATGCTCCCCAGGTGTCTCTCGCACCCCTCGTTCTCTCCCCTCCACAGCACCTGTGATCTATTTCCCCACTAAACCACATCTCTGCACTTCCTACATTCTTCAATGTGGCCTCTTCTCTCCCTTTAGTTGTGGAGTTTATTCTGTCAGGCTTCAGGTCAACTTCTGGAATATTCAGGATGATTTGATAGTTACATACTTGTGTTCATAGGACAAGAGGAGCCTAGGATCCTCCTGCTCTGGGGACATCTTCTTCCTCCCAGTACTTTTATATAAAAATGGTAAATGGTTGTTTCCAAAGTTTTTATTAGTGTAATCCTTGTATACACCTGAATAATTTTCCCTAAATAAGGTAGTAATAATTCTACTGTGCATCATCCCCAATTCATGAAAACAAGGATAGCAGAACAGCTATAACTGAAGTGGGGGCCATGAGCCTATGCTGTTGCTTACTCAGTTCTTCTTTCTTCTCAGTGTAATGAGTCTTGATCTCACCCAAAGAATCCTGAGGTTCTCTTATGAACTCTTGGGAAAGCTCTGTGTGGCAGAGACTTTCTCAGATACAGGCCTCCCCATTACATTTCTGCACAGGCATCTTCTGCATTAGGACTCTAATTTTGTGCTTAGCTTTTAAGCACTGCCAACAACACATGTGTTCCTGCATCCCTGGCATATTTCACAATACTTTTTATTCTTTCAACATCTTACCTATACCTAGCCCTCACTTCCCATATACAGGTACATAATCTGTTCTAGGCTTACTCCTCTCTGCTGCTACTGTCTTTTGTGGGATTTGTACCCCATACCACTCCTTTTAACTCCCCATTACTCTCAGAATTTTTAACAGTCCCTGGATTCTTACTCTCCCCTATTCTATGTTTCTCCTTTCCTTCCTGGTCTAGCTCCAAACTCTCCTCTGAGAAAGAGAACTCTGATACTCATTTTACTTTTTTTTTCTCAACACCTCAGAACATAGTGAATTCTATGTCTCATATGTGCTTTCTTTTCTTTTTCTTTTTTTTCTTTTTTTTTTTTTTGAGTGTTCTTGGTTTAAGGTCTTCCCCATGGGTGGATTTATTCCTTCAGCAATCAGACTATTCACTTGGACAGGGGCTTGCTACCTCTTTCATTTTTGCTTTCCTGACCTAATATACAGTCTCCAGGAGTTATTTTTACTATTGTCTACTTTGGATTAAACCCAGAGAATGACAAGGCAGAAGGACCTGGGAAATTTTTTTCATAAATCAGAATGAAGCCTAGTGACAGGACCTTCTAAAGATATAGCTCAATTATCCTTCAGTATGCAAGCTGAAGTGGAAATGATTAGCGCTCCTGCTTAAATGGCCAGAGAAGAACGATGTGTGACCACTGTTCACAGCACTCCTTCTGTTCCCACAGTAATTACCCTGTAAGTTATGGTTGGTTTCTTAAATACTGGGTAGATGCTGGCTCTTCCAGTCACACCCCAACCACTTATGCAGTGTCCCAGGCACTGTGCAAGGACATCAGGTACAAATAAAACTCATAGAAAACTCATGTCCCTTCCTTTCCTAGGCAGCTCACACACACGCACACACACACACACACACACACACACACACACACATTCTTTCTGTCTACGTGGGATAAAGGCCAGTGGGTATTAGCTGCTGAAGAAGGTTACAAGGTGGCAACAGTGAGATAAAAAGAAAAAGAAATAGGACATGTGTTTTTCTGTAGTTCTCAGAAAATGAGGACACACAGGCTGTGTTGTTATGCAGACGCCAGGCTCAGTGCTCAGGAGCACCCACAAGCCCTCTGTGCTCTAAATTAGTCTGGAGCTTCTGAAGTCTATGATGAGAATTAAGGCAGTGGTATCTTCCCCCACAAGGATACCATGTTTGGAATGATATTTCATAGAGGAGGCTGTGTGTAATATCTTCTACTTGGCTCTCATCTGTACTCAATAGAGGCTAGGTACCCATACGTCTGGACAGGGAAGGTTTAGAACATGTGCGTGGTTGAGGTGAAGACTTTGTTCTAGGAAAAACTTTCTGATGTGAGAGCTCCAAAAGGCCCAGTTTGGAGCAAGGGGCTACTTTTCTGGTGACATAACTTCAGAGTTCTTGTGCACAGCCACATAAGGCCCTTTTTCTTGACAAAGGTTAACCCTTTTGCAAGCTAATTACCAAACTATAGCCTTTGAGACCAGGTGTCCATACACTATATACTGATAATTCCATGACCTCAGATGATAAGGATAATTCTCTCTCACTAAGGCAATTTGAAAGTCCTACCTTCTACTGCTACACTATCTGTTTTTGTGGGTTCTAATATGACAGACTCTTCTTCACTTCTCCATCTCCCTCCTAGATTGAAATTGCTGAGTCATGGATAATACACATATTCAGCTTAGCCCAACAAGTTTTTAAAGTGGTTTTTACAAATTTAGCCTCCCACCAGCAATGTATCTTCAGGTTACCTCACATTCTCCCTAACAGATATTGTGTGTGTTTCATCATTCTGGTGGTATGAGTGGTGGTTTTAATTTGCATTTCCCTGAAGATTAATGAAGTTGAGTACCTCTTCATACTAATACCACACTGTCTCAATTACAATAGCCCTGGAAAAGTCCATGACATTTGGTAGTTTGAGTTCTCCGACTTTATTCATCTTCTTCAATATTGCTTTGCCTAATCTTTATATTTTGAACTTTCATATTGATTTTAGAAACAGATGTTAATTCCACAAAAAGTCTTAGATTTTGAATACGATTGTGTTCAATCTGTAAATGTAGGGAGAATTTCTATTTTTGCAATAATGACACTTGTAATCCATGAGTATAGTATGTATCTTTGTTTGGAATACTTGATAACTGCTGGTAATTAAACTAATCTTAATTGGTACAGAATATTCCTACAATACAAAAACAATAGCAGTATCACTGACATTTAGATGAATCATAGCCTTTGTGCAGTTTTTCACTGTCTTGGGATTTGGTATTCATTTTTTAAGCACTAGTTCTAACACTTTTTATGCATCAAATTGTATGTATATGTAGATGGCTTATTAAAACACAGATATCTAAGGGTGTCTGGGTGGCTCAGTCAGTTAAGCATCCAACTTAGGCTAAGGTTATGATCTCATCGTTTGTGGGTTCTAGGCCGGCATTGGGCTCAGTGCTGACAGTGCAGATCCTGTAGCCTGTTTCAGATTCTGTGTCTCCCTCTCTCTCTGCCCCTTCTCTCGTTTTCTCCCTCTTTCTCTCTCTCTCTCTCTCTCTCTCTCTCTCTGTCACGCGCGCACACACACACACACACACACACAAATAAACATTAAAAAATTTTTAATAAAAAAATAAAACACAGATGTCTAGACCCATACTCTAGAGTTTCTGATGCAGTAAGTCAGGACTGGGCCAGAGAATCTGCATTTCTAACAGGTCCTGAGGCAATGCCAGTTTTACTGATTTGGGGCCCACACTTTAAGAATCTCTGCCTTAGAGGATGTGGAGAAATGGGAACTCTCTTGCACTGTTGGTGGGAATGCAAACTGGTGCAGCTGCTCTGGAAAATAGTGTGGAGGTTCCTCAAAAAATTAAAAATAGAACTACCCTATGACCCAGCAATAGCACTGCTAGGGATTTACCCAAGGGATACAGGAGTACTGATGCATAGGGGCACTTGTACCCCAATGTTTATAACAGTGCTTTCAACAATAGCCAAATTATGGAAAGAGCCTAAATGTGCATCAACTGATGAATGGATAAAGAAATTGTGGTTTATATATACAGTGGAATACTACGTGGCAATGAGAAAGAATGAAATATGGCCTTTTGTAGCAATGTGGATGGAACTGGAGAGTGTTATGTTAAGTGAAATAAGTCAGTCAGAGAAGGACAGATACCATATATTTTCACTCATATGTGGATCTTGAGAAACTTAACAGAAGACCATGAGGGAAGGGAAGGGGGAAAAATAATTACAGAGAGGCAGGGAGGCAAACCACAAGAGACTCTTAAATACAGAAAACAAACTAAGGGTGGTTGGGGGCTGCGTGGGGAAGAGGGAAAACGGGTGATGGGCACTGGGTGTTGTGTGTAAGCCAATTTGATAATAAATTATATTTAAAAAAAAAAGAATATGTGCCTTAAAGAAAGGCAAAGGAAATACAGTGGTCCAGACCATACTGTAAGTGATGAGGGTGCAGAAAGATGTAATCATGATCTCTTTACACTAGAGTCTCTCAGGAAGGCAGGCCCACAATCAGAGAATTATAATGCATCATAGAAGTGTGCTTTGAGTAATTTTTACCTGTTAACCTGGGAGCTTGGTGGGGGTCGAGGGGGAGGAGCTGTTTTTTTCTTTGGCAAATAAAAACCAAAAAAGTAATGTTTAACTAGATTAGGAATACCTGTTGAGTAAATTTCAGGAAATTTTTAATGTGTGGCTGTGTTTATGTTGGGGACAGATGAATATTTGAGCATGAATATAAAGTGAAAAACTGTTGTGAAATATGCTTTTGTCTTCCTTTTTCATCTGCTCCTTCATGGGAATCTAAACAATTCAAAAGCATAGGAGAGTGTCAGTGATTTTTCATGACTGCCATATTTATATTGGCATTGTAAAGAAACATCATGGCTGTTTCAATACAAAATGCTATTAAAAACTGGGTCTTCATTAAGATGGAGGATAGATAGCTAAATGTTGGAGATAGTATTGTAAATTTGCGCATGTATGTGCTTTGCAGAAAAATGGCCACTTTCACTTTGATGTGGTCATTGGAGATGATGGAACACCTGAAATTTTATTTTATACCATTTTAAAGCATTTCAGCTTTATTAGGCAATCCTTCCGCTTCTTTTTCACAATCAACAAAAATTTTCCTGTCCCCTGCAACACTTCAGGATGAGGGAGGGGATGCTTTGTGACTCACCATTAATCCTGCTTCCTTCATGAATGGACAGATAGATATAGGCTGGAGGTTTGCTGGACCCAGACTTGGCTGAAGACCAACATAACTATCTTATCTTCTGGTATTTACAAATATTAAGGAGCTAATTTCTCATGGAAATGTCTTAGTTTCCAGGATTTTTCAGAAGAGAGAAAAGCTATGAGCAGCTATGGAGCGCTGCAAAATTACCACAGTGAGGAAATTGTTCAATTAAAGTGAGACTAAACCTGCATTTAAGTGCTTTTGTTAATTTTGTTAGTTTGTCATTGAATATTATTATCACAGAAAATTTTATGCATTTTCTGGTGAGTTGTGGATACAAACATCACACAATATAAAATCAGGCAGTTGGAAAAATGATGTTTTCTACATTTGGGTATTAGTAGTACTTTTGGAGAAATAATAACAGAATGGTTGTAGATAAGTCTGTTTCCTATTGTTGCTTTAGTTGGAAAAGATATTGAGAATTAATTTGCATAGAGTCAGAGCAAGGTGAGAGTGTGCTATTTTGGTCATTGTTCTGTTAAGTGGATGAAATTTTCAGTTTGGATGTTAAATAACTATTGGTGGTCTCTTTTATAATAATAATAACAATAACAATTATTTATATAATAATTTATATATTATTTTTATAATAATAACAATTATTACTATTATTATTATTATTTTGATTTTTATTTAGGGAATCATAGACCAGCATAGGGGAAGACCTGGATTAAACTACATAAGGATGAGAACCAAGATTAAAGATCCAAAGGAAAATGCTAAGAAGCTCTATGTGAAGAAATGAGGCAAATATAGTAAAAGGATGCTTGTAAACACAGAAATAAAAAAGGCAGAGTCTTTGCTCTCATTGAGTTTTTAGTGTATCTGTGAAAGCAGACATTAAACCAGTCATAGTGACTGGTTAAAATTGAGATTAGCATATATGGTGAAAGTACAGGGAGCTATGAGAGAATATCACAAGGTCTTGACCTAGTGTAGGAGAGCTTGTTTGAGTCAGTGGCAATTAAATTGAAAATGAAAGAGTGAATGTGGATTAGCCAAAGGAGAATGGGAACAGAAGTTGGCAGCTGTCGTTAAGGCTGAAACATGGATCTTTGGAGCCTTTGGGTCAAGAAGGAGCTGCGCCTATTGAAGCTGGAACAAAAAATTATTTCCAGTGTGATTAGAGCATAGAGGACACTAGAGAGAATGGTGATAGACAACATGAGAGAAAGCCTAGGCATGATAATTCAAAACCATATTGTACATGTTAATGGTTTGAGACTTCATCCTGAGATCAATGGGTAGGCACGAAAATACCATTGTTAGGTTTATATTGTCGGAAGATCACTCCAGCTCCTGTGTGAAGTATGGATTGGTGGAACGCAACACTGGATTCAAGAAGACCAGTTAGAATGTTATTATAATCATTCAGGAGACAGATGATGGTGACTTGGGCAAGGGTAGTGACTGAGGAGGTGTAGAGAAGTGGACAGGGGCAAGAAATCTTTAGGAGAAATGTCTGATAAGAATTGATGTAGTAGACATATACATGTGTGTCCCAGATTCCCTTTTGAGGAAGGACTTAATGTCCAGCTGTGGGGAATATTGTCAGTAGACAGTCTCTACATATCTGCTCCTTCAGAGTCTGGATCAGCTGCAGAAAGACACCATTCCCAAGTTCACACCCTTCCCCTGGTAGCTTATATCTGATGACTGAGCAAGGCAGAGGTATAAAGGTCTGGTTATTTGGACCCAACAGGGGGAACTATGATGAGCAATATTTGTTCCAGAGCTCCCTGATGGGTTGGCCAAGGCTATGTGGAACTACACCACAGCTAAACATCCCTCTGCCCAATCCCACTTCTTTGCCCTTTTCTTTGTAGGGAATGATGCATGGTAAACATCTTGTATCTTCAACTTAATCTCACCTCTGCTTCCAATTAACCCAATCTGTGACTGTTGGAACTAGAAGTGGAGTGCTCTGATAAATAAAATGATAAGATAGGCATTTGGAGCTGGATCACTCACCACTCAGCTTACAAGAATTTCATCACTGATGTACGTGGAACACAGACAGCTTCTGGAACAAGGTGGTGGTCCAGTTATCAAAACTTCCATTGGTGATTAATTAGGAGTGTATACCAATAAGGGAATGCAGCAGTAGACATATCAGTTGTTGGGGATTTATGGATAAAATAGTAATTTTAACAATAAAAGGATTAGATAGCTATTGGTAATCACCATCAATAATCACTAGTAAGATAATGAACAATTGAGAGTGAATAACAGGCAACTTAAAGCCAAATGTGAAAACAAGAAGGCATCTTTGAAAGAAACCTCCATCTGTTATAGTGACAGGGCAAAGAAAGCCAAGTATAACAAGCCCAGGATTTAGAGTGGCTAAACCTTAAAGACAGTTAAGTTCCAACTAAGGCATAACTGAGACCCACAGGCATAACTGAGACCCACAAGACAGGCCACCTCCTCTCCTGATCACTAGACTTATAACTAGAGTTAAGTCATAGCATAACCCATTTGGGGCATAATTTAACTTAGTTGGAAGGAAAGAGAATATATCCCAAAGAAACTGCAAAACCTAGTCTGTATATCTGAAAGGAGTTGGGGGTGTATGAATAGGACCATATCATAAGGGTGCCTGATCAGGGAGCAATAGCTTAAAATTATATAAGCAAGAGTTGACTTGGAAGTGCTCTTCTAAGATACAAAACTTAATACACTGGTAATGACAAGAGTAGATAGTGCAAACTCATTAGTAGGGTGGCTCCAAGAAACACTGGAAACATAACAGCTCATGCTAAGTAAAACTGAAATGTCATAATTGTGAAATATGATGAAGGAAAGGATTAAAGTATTTGGGGATGTGGACATGCCAGACCAGATATACTACATTTTACATTCCATGCAAAAGACCTGAGGACACACCATTTACCAAGGCCATAAAGAATACACTGTTGAGGGAAGTACTGGAATTACTAATAAGTTCAGTAGTAATTCTTCTATTGGCCATAGATAGCTGTAGGAGATTCTGTTTAAGATCTTGGTCTGTTGATAATATTCGGAATATAGGACCCTGAAACAACAGAGGCAGGGTGGCAGCTCTTAACCACCAGAATCCAAGGGTTCACATTACCATATTCCATTATAACCATAATGATAGTCAAGGTCACAAATGCATCCAGGGAGGTTTAACATATAAAGAATTATGGAGATAATTAATAGAACACGATGTCCCAATGGGAAAATAGATGAACAGCTGACAAAGATACTACTCAGCTTGTGCCAGCAGAAAAAAAATCAACTATGGATAACCCAGAGGCCGAGGGCAATCACTCAAATAAGAAAGGCACAAACCTTTGTCTCATTTCAAGATCTAGGCTAGTTTTTAGATCCTTAAACCCACTGAGTAAAGAGGAGAACAAGTCTCTACATCAACATCATAAGTATGTACAGTAATGACTTTTTCAGTTCTTCTTCAAGGGACCTATGGTCATTTATTCAGATACCTGACAACCGAGGAAAGAGAAATACTCAGACATTTTAAGAACTGATGGACACAGAGTATGTGTTGACATCAATACCTGGAGATCTTCAGTGTCATTGTGGCCCCACTGTTAGAGAGTACTATCCCTCCCCACTGCTGTTCACAGTGTTGGGATGGGAGTTCCCTTTGTTACCATGTCTTGTTCTCTCTTGCTGTTCTCTTGCCATTCTCTATCTTTGGTTGTTCAGTAGCTGTTCAGTCAGTCCTCAGTTCTTCTTCAAGATGAATTGTTCTATTAATAGGTGTAACTTGATGTGTTCCTTGTAGGGAATTAGTTCAGTCCTTCTACATGGTCATCATGGATGGGAACCTCTAATTAATTGCTTTGACTATTTTTGTTTAATTCCTTTATTCCTTCTTCCTCTCTTATTATCTTCCTTTGTCATTTATTTTCAGTTGTATGCTTTAATTCCTTTCTCTTTATATTTTATGTAACCAATATAGTTTTTTTCTCATAGTGGTTACCATGAGGCTTACATGAAACATATTCATAAAGTCTATTTTAAGCTGATAACAACTTACCTTCAATTGCATACAAAAACTATACTTTTCCTTCTCCTCTACCTACATTTTAAGTCATTGATGTCAAACTTTACATCTTTTTATATTTTGCATCCATTAACAAATTATTGTGCTATAGTTATTTTTAATATCGTTTTTTTAACTTTTATACTAGAGATAGAAGTGATTTACACAACACCCTTAGTATTATTCTAAATTTGACTATATATTGACCATTACTGATGAATTTTATACTTTTACATATTTTCATGTTGTTACTTGGTGTCTTTTAATTTTGACTTGAAGAACTCCCTTTACCATTTTTTTGTAAGACAGATCTAGTTGTGATTATCTACCTTAGCTTTTGTTTGTCTTGGAATGTCTTTTTCTCTCAGTCTTTTCTGAAGGACAATTTATTACACTCCCTCCTGGCCTGAAAAGTTTCTTCAGAGAAATCATCTAATAGTCTTATAGGGTTTCCTTAGTATATGATGATACTTGCTGCTTTCAAAATTCCTCCTCTTTGACTTTTAACATTTTGATTATAATGTGTCTCAGAGTAATCTTTGAGGTGATCTTGCTTGAGTTCTTTGAGCTTCCTGCGCCTGAATGTATGTATCTCTCCCAAGATTTAGGAAGTTTTCAGTTATTATTTCTTTAAATCGTTCTTCCCCTTTCTCTCTCTTCTCCTCCTTCTAGGTCTTCCAGAGGCAAATGATCATTTTCTTGATGGTGTTCCATAATTCACGTAGGCTTTCTTCACTGTTCTTTTTGTTGTTGTTGTTTTGTTATTGTTCCTCTCACTGGCTAATTTTAAACAATCTATCTTCAAGTTTATTGATTTTTCTGCATCACTGTTTGTTGTTGAAGCTCTCTTCCTTCTGCATAATCAAGTCTTATCGAAGTTCTCTATTGATTTTTTTTTTTTCAGTTCTGTCATTGTATTCTTCAGCTCCCAGGTTTCTTTTTGGTTGTTTATTTTTATGGTTCTATTTCTTTATCAAACTTCTCATTTTGTTCATGCATAGTTTTCCTAATATCCTCTTGTTGTCTCTCTGTGCTCTCTTGAATTTCATTCAGTTTTGCAATATGATTATTTGAATTTTTCTTCAGGCAAATTGCAGATATCCATTTCTTTGGAATCAGTTACTGAGATTTTAGTAGTTTCCTTTGGTTGTGTCATAGTTATCTGAATTTTCATTATACTTTTAGCCCTGCATTGGTGCGTGAAGTCTTTACAAACTGGTTTCAGTAGGTATAAACATTTTCCTTTCTTTTTCCTGGGCTATGGGTTACCTCTGAAATGACAGTTGTGCTGGATTGGGGCCAGTTTTGAGGCTGTTTCTGGGTCTGCAGTGGCATCCATAGTTAGTGGATTTGTGACCATTGGCTTGGGTGGGTGTGGATCTAGTCTGGTCCCTTGGTGAACAAGACTGCCTCCAGTACCTTATTCAGTAAGGTGGTTCTGGAATAAATGTTCACTCCAGGGTCCACAATTGAGTCCTCATACAGTGGGCCTGTTACCAGGTGCATGACAGGTATTGCGCCCTCCAGGTCCCTGGGAGGGCTCCTTACTAGTTACTAAATAGTTTTCTGGTAGGAAGGATTGGCTGTGGTTTGAACCAAATCCCAAGGCTGTTGTAGGTTACACATCCAAGTTTAAAGTATGTAGACCTGGCTTTTGGAGGCACAAATGGGCTTGTCTCCCACCAGATACCTTTGTGGACTAGACTGGTCCCTGGCCATGGTTTCAGGGGCTGAAGCTGAGGATAGGGCCCTTCCAGGATCTCCTGCGGTGCAAATATATGTGTCTCCTGCATGGTGTCTGGGGCAGCAGTATTGCTCAGGGACTGTGGCTGAAAAAGTTTGGAACCAAGTATACAGCCCTTTTAGGATCTCTGTGGGCACAGAAAGGAGTGTTTTCTGCTGGAACCCTGGGACATCAGGCCTGTTGGAAGACTGGTAGACTATTGCTATGGATAAGCCAGAATAAATTAATGGGTCCTTTCAGGATCTCAGGAAGTGCAGACTGGAATGTCTCCTGTCTGTGCCAGTTAGACTGTTCACAGACTATGGACAGGATGATCTGGAGCTCAGTTACAGGGCACTTTCAGAATCTATAGTCTGACAAAATTTGGCAAGCTTACATCCAGGGGCTCCCAGACTATGGCTAAGAGGGCCTGGAGCCAGGTCATGAGGCACTTTAGGGTCCACAGGCAAGACTAAAGTCAGTATGTCTATTACCCAACGTATGGGTGGGCATGATTCTTCCTGGAGCCTTTGGTGTATGGTTCTGGTGATAGACTCAAAGGCATACAGGGCTATCACTGAGTTCTCAGTGTAATGGAACTATTTTCATTTCTGTAACTAGGACCACAGTCATTAAGTCAGCCAACTGGTTATGAGTCTGCCTTCTCAAAACATATCTTCTTGGGCTTGGACAGCACTGGTATCTCACACCTATTTGGATCCCAAAGTTCTCATAAAGTCACTCTTATCTGTTAGATGGATGTCAAATTATTGTTGAGGTGAGGGGATATGCACAAGGGATGACTTATTTAGCCATTTTTCTAACATTACTCCTGTAAGTTTCTTTTCCTGTGATGTCTTTGGTTTTTCTATCATGGTAATATTAGCGTCTTAAAATGAGTTGAGAACTATTTCTTTCTCTTACATTTTCTAAAATTTTGTGGATTATTGGCAATGTTTCCTCTTTAAATGTTTGATGTAATTTATCAGTGAAACAATTTGGGCTTGAGCTTTTCCATTCAGGGAGATTTTTAATTACTCATTTAACTTATTTATGTAAATGTGGATTTTTAAATTTATTCTTGACTCAGTGTCAGTAATTTGCATATTTCTAGAAATTTGTCAACTTCTTCTAAGTGATCTAATTTTTAGCGTAAGTTTTTAATGGTCTTACCTTATAATCCTTTCTTATTTCTGTGATTTTCATCCTTGATTTTAGAAATGTGAATCTTCTTTTTTATTCCTTGGTCTGTCTAGCTTAATATTTGTCAATATTTTTTTATATTTTGCAAAAAATCAACTTTTGTCTTTTTGTTCTTTACCTTATTTGTTTTCAATCTAAACTTTATTATTCTATTAATTCTGCTTTCTTTCAATTTAGTTTGTTCTTTTTGCTTGTTTGTTTTGGTTTCTTAAAGTGGACTATCAGGTTATTGATTTGAGATCTTTACTCTCTTTTTTTTGAGACAGAGTGTGTGTGTGTGTGTGTGTGTGTGTGCATGTGCACGTGTGTTTGAGCATGGGGGAGGTGCAGAGGGACAGGGGAAGAGAGAAAATCTTAAGCAGGCTCCATGCCCAGCACAGAGCCCAACCCATGTTCTATCTCACAACCATGAGATCATAGACTGTGCTGAGATCAAGAGTCAGACGCTTAACTGACTGAGCCGCCCAGACACCTCTACTCTTTTTCAATATAGATATTTACAGCCAACAATACTCCTCTAAACACTGCTTCTCATAAATTTAGTATGTTGTATTTTCATTTTCACTCATTTCAAACTATTTTTGAATTTCTTTTGTGATTTCCCTTTGACATATGGATTATGTAGAAATGTGTCTTTTAATTTCCAACTATTTATGAGTTTCTAAAATTTCCATCTTTGCTATTTTCAACTTAATTGCTTTGTGGTCAGAGAACACAATCTGTATGATTTCAATCATTTTATATTTATTAAGACTTGTTTTATGGTCTCTTTTGGATAATGGTTAATGTACATTTAAGAATAACGTGTAGCCTGCTATGTTGGGTTGAACCTCTTATAGATGTCAGGTCAAGTTGGATAATAGTGTTGTTCAAGTTTTTCATAACTCTGATTTTCTGTCTAGTTTTCCTGTTCGTTATTGAGAGTAAGATATTGAAGACTGAATATTATTGGTAAATAGTCTATTTCTCCCTTTAATTCTACCTATATTCTGCTTCCTGTATTTTACCCTTTGCTGTTAGATGTGTATATGTTAAAAACTTTTGTCTTCTTGATGAATTGGCCCTCTTATCATTATAAAATGCACCTTTTGTGTCTGGTTATATTTTTGTCTTTAAGTATATTTTCTGTATTTATATAGTCATTCCAGTTCTCTTTTGCTTACTGTTTTCCTGGTATATCTTTGTCCATCGTTTTTCTTTTGACCTTTTAATGTCTTTGAATCTAAAATGATTTTTGTTGGCTGCATATAGTTGGATCATGTATTATTATTTTTGATACTTTTTTTTAAGTTTATTTATTTTTGAGAGAGAGAGAGATAGGAAGAGAGAAAGAGGGAGAGAGAGAGAGATTGATTTAGAGTGTGAACAGGGGAGTAGCAGAGAGAGAATCCCAATCAGGCTCTGTGCTGTCAGTGCAGAGCCCGACACAGGGCTGGAACCCATGAACCATGAGATCATGACCTTAGCTGAAATCAAGAGTTAGACAATCCACTGAGCCACCCAGGTGCCCCAGATCATGTTTTATTTTAATCCACTTTAATTATCTCTATTTTTTATTAGTGTGATTAATCCATTGGAATTTAATGCAATTACTTATATGGGTGGATTGATTTCTTTGTTTAGCTATTTGTTTCTGTCTCGTTTATTTTTTGTTCTTTGTTCCTCTTATACAGTGTTAATTTGTATTAAAAATGTATTTTTTAGAGTACCATTTTAATTTCTGTGTTGAGTTTTTTAAAAATTTTAGAGCTTTTTAGTGGTTGCTCTGGATAATTATAATATGCATTTGAACTTACAAAAGTCTATTTCAGATTAATACTAATTTAATTCTGGTTTTAGAAGAAATTTTTCTACAATAAACTTCCTTCTCACCTTTCATAGAAGTATTATCATATAAAATATATTATTATACAGTACAAGACCAACAATACAGTTTTATACATATTGTTTTATGCTGATGTCTTTCAAATCAGTTAATAGAAGAAAAGAGTAAACGTATAAAAATGGGCCATGCTTCTCTGTTTCTTCATATGCATTATAAAATTTTTTATTGTTGGAAACTGAACAATTTGAATCATATATTGTAGCAACTCTAGATTTTTATTTCCCCAGGGATAAAGTGATTTGTCTGGACTAATTATGTAGAATCTGTCTTCCCATCATGTGTGGCCACTGCAGTCTCTGCACAGGTTTAAAAAAAAATATTTCAGTTTTAAACCTTGCTTCTCTGGGGTTGCACTTGGGTCAGCAATATATTTGTGGTCAACCAATAATTAGTCAGAGTTTTCCTTAAAAACAGTGAACCAATATAGCTTACACATTTTGCTCAGGGGAATCTGTGTGCTAATTGCAGCATGCATTCAAAGTTCATGCAGTTCACGAGTCTACCCTGGCTTTTACTTCCTGATTGTGCTGTGCTTCATGGTCAGTTAGGTGTAAGTAGGCAATGAGGGCTCTCTCTTGTCTTTCCTGAATGTGGGCACAGACCTGCATATGCGTGCTATTTTTCACATGCCCAAGAGTATGTTAGATCTCTTCAAAGCCCATTCTGTTTCATTCTCCACATCTTAGACAGATGCAATGTTGGTCCTTCACTGGTTGTCACTTATCACTGTTTTCTATAAGACCCTGGGTATGAACCTGTTCTGAGGAGCTCAAAATCAAGTCATCTCCCTTTTGTGACAGGGAAGTTGCCTGTTGGTTCTCAGGCTACCACAACCTCTGGGCTGGGACATGGGGAGTTTAGAGCTGTCCCAAGTTAAAATTCCACAGGCCCCACTAATTTTTGCAAAGCTTTGCAGTTTTCTTTGAATATTTTTTTTAATTTTTATTTTTTGTTTTTTTTAATTTTTGTTTTTGTTTTCTGAGCACGTAGTTTATTGTTAGGGGCCTTTTTAAGTGCTTTACATGTTAAGTCTTATTTAATTGTCACAAAAACCCTCTGAGGTAGGTTGCTATTACCCCCTTTTAAAGATGGGGATATTGAATACCTTTAAGTATTTTGTTCAAGGTCTTTAGACATTTCCCCTTTTTTAATTCTTATTTTTTAAATTTACATCCAAGTTAGTTAGCATATAGTGCAACAGTGATTTCAGGAGTAGATTCCGTAATGTCCCTTACCCATTTAGTTCATCCCCCCCTCGCCTCTAGTAACCCTGTTTGTTCTCCATATTTAAGAGTCTCTTATATTTTTTCCCCTTCCTTGTTTTTATATTCATTTGCTTCCCTTCCCTTGTGTTCATCTGTTCTGTGTCTTAAAGTCCCCATATGAGTGAAGTCATTGATATTTGTCTTTCATTGGGTGCATTTCATTGAAGTCATTGATATTTGATTGCCGAGTAATACTCCATTGTATATAATTACACCACATCTTCTTTACCCAATCATCCATCGATGGACATTTGGGATCTTTCCATAATATGGCTATTGTTGATAGTGCTGCTATAAACATTGGGGTGCATGTGTCCCTTCGAAACAGCATACCTGTATCCCTTAGATAAATACCTACTAGTGTAATTGCTGGGTCATAGGGTAGTTCTATTTTTAATTTTTTGAGGAACCTCCACACTGTTTTCCAGAGTGGCTGCACTAGCTTGCATTCCCACCAGCAGTGCAAAAGAGATCCTTTTTCTCCGCATCCTTGCCAACATCTGTTGTTGCCAGAGTTAATGTTAGCCATTCTGACAGGTGTGAGGTGGTATCTCATTGTGGTTTTGATTTGTATTTCCCTGATGATGAGTGATGTTGAGCATTTTTCCATGTGTCAGTTGTCTTTTGCCCATTTCTTCGCTGGATTATTTGTTTTTTGGGTGTTTGATAAGTTCTTTGTAGATTTTGTATATTAACCCTTTATCTGATATGTCATTTGCAAATATCTTCTCTCATTCTGTCAGTTGCCTTTTAGTTTTGCTGATTGTTTCATTCACTGTGCATAAGCTTTTTATTTTGATGAGGTCCCAATAGTTTATTTTTGCTTTTTTTCCCTTGCCTCCACAGACGTGTTTAGTAAGAAGTTGCTGTGGCCAAGCCAAACATCACAACTCAAACCTCTTTGAGTTGCTGCAGCTCAAAGAGATTTTTTCCTACTTTCTCCTTGAGGATTTTGATGGCTTCCTGTCTTACATTGAGGTCTTTCATCCATTTTGACTTCATTTTTGTGTATGGTGTAAGAAAGTGGTCCGGGTTCATTTTTTTGCATGTTGCTGTCCAGTTTTCCCATCACCACTTGCTGAAGAGACTGTCTTTATTCCATTGGATACTCTTTCCTTCATTGTCAAAGATTAGTTGGCCATATGTTTGTGGGTCCATTTCAGGGTTTTCTATTCTGTTCCATTGATCTGAGTGTCTGTTCTTGTGCCAGTAACACTGTTTTCATGATTACAGCTTTGTAATATAGCTTGAAGTCTGGGATTGTGATGCTTCCTGCTTTGCTTTTCTTCTTCAAGATTGCTGTGGCTATTCAGGATCTTTTCTGGTTCCATACAAATTTTAGGATTATTTGTTCTAGCTCTGTGAAGAATGCTGGTGTTACTTTGATAGGGATTGCATTGAATATGTAGATTGCTATGGGTAGTATTGACATTTTAACAATATGTGTTCTTCCTATCCAGGAGCATGGAATATTTTTCCATTTTGTGTGTGTCTTCTTCAATTTCTTTCATAAGCTTTCTATAGTTTTCAGTGTATAGATTTTTCACCTCTTTGGTTAGATTTATTCCTAGGTATTTTATGGCTTTTGGTGCAATTGTAAATTGGATCCATTCCTTGATTTCTCTTTCTGCTGCCTCATTGTTGGTGTATAGGAATGCACCCAATTTCTGTGCATTGATTTTATATCCTGAATTTGTTAAATTCATGAATAAGTTCTACCCGTTTTTTGGTGGAACCTTTTGGGTTTTCCATATAGAGTATCATGTCATCTGCGAAGAGTGAAAGTTTGACTTCCTCCTGGCCGATTTGGATGCTTTTTATTTCTTTGTGTTGTCTGATGGCTGAGGCTAAGACTTCCAATACTATGTTGAATAACAGTGTCAAGAGTGGTCTTGTTCCTGACCTTAGGGGGAAAGCTCTCAGTTTTTCCCATGGAAGATGATATTAGCAGTGGGTCGTTAATATATGGCTTTGATGATCTTGAGGTATGATCCTTCTATCCCTACTTTATTGAGGGTTTTTATTAAGAAATGATGCTTTATTTTGTCAAATGCTTTCTCTGCATCTATTGAGAACATCATGTGGTTCTCCTTTCTTTTATTGATGTGATGAATCAAATTGGTTGTTTTGTGGATATTGAACCAGCCCTGCATCATCCCAGGTATAAATCCCACTTGGTCGTGGTAAATAATTTTTTTCATGTATTGTTGGATCTGGTTGGCTAATGTTGAGGATTTTTGCATCCATGTTCATCAGGGAAATTGGTCTATAGTTCTCCTTTTTAGTGGGGACTTTGTCTGGTTTTGGAATCAAGGTAATGCTGGCTTCATAGAATGAGTTTGGCAGTTTTCTTTCCATTCCTACTTTTTTTTTTTTTGAACACCTTCAAGAGAATAGGTGTTAACTCTTCCTTAAATGTTTGGTAGAATTCCCCTGGAAAGCCATCTGGCCCTGGATTCTTGTTTTTTTTGGAAGATGTTTGATTACTAATTCGATTTCTTTACTGGCTATCAATCTGTGCCAATTTTTTATTTCTTCTTGTTTCAGTTTTGGTGATGTATATGTTTCTAGAAATTGGTCCATTTCTTCCAGATTGCCCATTTTATTGGCATATAATTGCTCATAATATTCTCTTATTATTGTTTTTATTTCTGCTGTGTTGGTTGTGATCTCCCCTCTTTCATTCTTGATTTTATTTATTTGGGTCCTTTCCTCTTTCTTTTTGATCAAACTGGCTAGTGGTTTATCAATTTTATTAATTCTTTCAAAGAACCAGCTTCTGGTTTCATTGATCTGTTCTACTGTTTTTTTCCTTTTCTTTTCTTTTCTTTTCTTTTCTTTTCTTTTCTTTTCTTTTCTTTCATTCTTTTTTTTTGTTTCGATAGCATTGATTTCTGCTCTAATCTTTATTATTTCCTGTCTTCTGCTGTTTTTGGGTTTTATTTGCTGTTTTCTAGCTTCTTAAGGCGTAAGGTTAGGTTGTGTATCTGAGACCTTGCTTCCTTCTTTAGGATAGCCTGGATTACTATATACTTCCCTCTTATGACTGCATTTGTTGCATCCCAGAGGTTTTGGGCTGTGGTGTTATCATTTTCATTGGCTTCCTTGTACTTTTTAATCTCCTCTTTACCTTCTTGGTTAGCCCACTCATTCTTTAGTAGGATGTTCTTCAATCTCCAAGTATTTGTTACCTTTCCAAATTTTTTCTTGTGGTTGATTTTGAGTTTCATTCAGTTTGTGGTCTGAAAATATGCATGATATGATCTCAATCTTTTTGTACTTGTTGAAGGCTGATTTGTGTCCCAGTATGTGGTCTATTCTGGAGAACGTTCCATGTGCACTGGAGAATAATGTATATTCTGCTGCTTTAGGATGAAATGTTCTGAATATATCTGTTATGTCCATCTGGTCCAGTGTGTCATTCAAAGCCATTGTTTCCTTGTTGATTTTCTCATTAGATGACCTGTCCATTGCTGTGAGTGGGGTGTTGAAGTCCCCTACTATTGTGGTATTATCAATGAGTTTCTTTCTGTTTGTGATTAATTGATTTATATATTTGGGTTTTCCTACATTTGGAGCATAAATGCTTACAATTGTTAGGTCTTAGTGGATAGACCTCTTAATTTGATATAATGTCCTTCTTTATCTCTTTTTACACTCTTTATTTTAAAGTCTATATTGTCTGATATAAGTATGGCTACGCTGGCTTTCTTTTTTCAACTATTAGCATGATAGATGGTTCTCCATCCCTTACTTTCAATCTGAAGGTGTCTTTAGGTCTGAAGTGGGTCTCTTGTAAACAGCATATAGATGGATCTTGTTTTCTTATCCATTCTATTATCCTATGTCTTTTGATTGGAGCTTTAGTTCATTGACTTTAGAATGAACACTGAAAGATATGAATTTATTGCCATTATGTTGCTTATAGAGTTAGAGTTTCTGGTGGTGTTTTGTAGTCCTTTCTAGTCTTTGTTGCTTTTGGTATTAATTAATTAATTAATTAATTCATCTTTTCTCCCCTCACAGAATCCCCCTTAAAATTTCTTGCAGAGCTGTTTATTGGTCATGAACTCCTTTATTTATTTATTTTTTTTGGTCTGGAAAACTTTTAATCTCTCCTTCTATTGTGAATGACAGCCTTGCTGGATAAAGAATTCTTGGCTGCATATTTTTCTTTGATTCAGCACATTGAATATATCCTGCCACTCCTTTCTGGCCTGCCACGTTTCTGTGGATAGGTCTGCTGCAAACCTGATCTGTCTTCTCTTGTAGGTTAAGGACTTTTTTTTCCCTTGCTGCTTTCATGATTCTCTCCTTGCCTGAGTATTTTGTGAATTTGACTATGATATGATTTGTTGATGGTTGGCTTTTCTTGAATCTAATGGGAGTCCTCTGTGCTTCCTGGATTTTGATGTCTGTGTCTTTCCCCAGGTTAGGAAAGTTTTCCACTGTGATTTGCTCACATAACCCTTCAACCCCTTTTTCTCTCTCTCTTCTTCTGGGACCCCTATGATTCTGATGTTGTTCCTTTTTAATGAGTCTCTGATATCTCTAATTCTTAAATCGTGCTCTTTTGCTTTAGTCTCCTTCTTTTTTCTGCTTCCTTATTCTCCATAAGTTTGTCCCCTATATCGCTGATTCGCTTCTCTGCTTCATCCATCCTTGTCGTGATGGCATCCATTTGAGTTTGCAGCTCAGTTATAGCATTTTTATTTCTTCCTGACTAGCTTTACTTCTTTTGTCTCCACAGAAAGGGATTCTAATCTATTTTTGACTCCAGCTAGTATTCTTATTATTGTGATTCGAATTTCTGGTTCAGACATTTGCTTGTATCTGTGTTGGTTATGTCCCTGGCTGTCATTTCTTCCTGCTCTTTCTTTTGGGTTGAATTTTTCATTTTGTCATTTTGAAGGGGGAAAAGGAATTAATGAGGTAAAAAAATAAAATTAAAAAAATTAAAATTAATATTTAAAAACAACACACACAGAAAAAATATATCAAATAAATGATGCTAGAACCTAGGTGTGTTTTGGTCCAGGTGTTGAAAGGGGTTTGATAGATTAGAGAAAAAGGGGGAAAGGAAAAAAAAGGAAATTGTTTGAAAATTTGGAAAAATGAATACACTGAAATAGGATAAAATGAAATGATGGAAGTAAATTAGAATTTGAAAGAATTTGCCCAAATGTAAAAAATATAGTAGAAAAAATTAAAGAAAAATATTTTTAATAAAAATTGAAAATAGAAATAAATTTTTTCTCTCTGTATTCAAGAAAAAAAAAAGAAACGAAAGAGGGGGAAAAAAAGAAAATTGAATAAATGGACCAGTGAACAGACAGAAATACGATAGAAATTAGTTCGTTTTCCCCTAGCAGTGAAACTATGAAGTGCTTTACAGTCCTTAAACTAAGCAGGCAGAGAGATTTGTGCTCCTGAAGAGCGAGGTTGGCCCAGTTGGGCGGGGCTTAGTGCAATGGCTCCATTCTCCACTAGATGGCTCTGCTTAGCTTACTGGGGTGGATTGTGGTGCTTATAAGTGTTTATGCACATGCATGGGAAGGGTGAAAATGGCGTTACCCAGCTACCCAGTCTCTAATATCAGAACTCTGTTCTCCCCAGTCAGCAATTGTGCACCCGTCCTTTGTCTTCAGCTTCTATTCACTCCCTGCTTTCACAGTGTCCGTGACCAAGCCACAGACAGCACCTCCTTCCTGAGTTTTATCTCAGATGTGGCTGTGTTTCCAAACCCCTTTATTTCTGAGGAATGTGGCTTTGACCCTTTCTGCCCCTCTGCAGGAGGGTCTCACCAAACAATGGCAGGGTGCTGGCCACACCCAGGAACGTTCGTGGGACTGTGCTGCTGCCGATGCCCAGAGATTGTGGCTGGGTGCCAGCCCGCCCCAGAGAAAGTCCAAGTGATCATGTAGCAGTGGTGTTTCAAAGATTATGGAAAATCACAACACACATCTGGCACCAGGCTTCACCCCCAATGATCTTGATCCAGCACCAGCGAATGTGGTTGTTCTCCCCAGTCCACTGGGGTCTTTGCCTGTGGGGGTGTCACACAGCCTCTACCAGATGTCCTCCCAGCAGGGGAACCGCCTCTCCCCTTGTAGACTGAAGACCCCTGGACTTCACTCTCCTCCTGGGGGTTCACCCTTCTCACCAGAAGAGCAACAGTAATCAACTCAATTTGATACTGGCCAAAAGATAGACCCATATATGAATGGAACAGTATAGTGAACATGTAAATAGTTCCATATAGATATACCAAATTAATTCTTGACAAAGGGACAAAATCCACTGGAGGAGGGATTGCCTTTTTAAATCATTAATTAATTAATTAATTGTAAAATATTTATTTATTTATTGGGAGAGTGCAAGTGGGGGAAGGGCAGAGGATCTGAAGTGGACTCTGCACTGATACCTGACAGCAGGAAGCTCAATGTGGAGCTCAAACTCACAAACAATGAGATCATGACCTGAGTTGAAGTCAGACACTCAACCAACTGAGCGACCCAGGTGTCCTATTTAATTAATTTATTATATTCAAGTTAGTTAATATACCATGTAGTATTTGCTTCAGGAGTAGAACCCAGTGATTCATCACTTATGCACAATACTCATCACAAGTGCCGTCCTTAATGCCCATGATGATGCTGGAGAAATTGTGCATCCATAGGGGAAAAAAAGATCCCCAAACTAAACTTTACACCTAGACAAAAGGCATCTCAAAATAAATCATAGATTTAAGTGTAAAAAAGGAAACAAAACACTTCTTAAAAAAAGTAGGAGAAAATTGTTAGGACCTAGGACTGGGTGACATGTTTTTAGACTTCACGCTAACAACATGATATATAAAGAAAAAAAAAAAACAGATAAACTGGATTTCCTCAAATTTCAAACTTGTTCCTTGTAAAAGATCCCTTTAAGAAGGATGAAATGACAAATTACCAACTGAGAGAAAAAATTTGCAAACAACAATCTGACAACGGATTTGTGTCTTAAATATGTAAATAACTCAAAATTCAACACTAAAAACAAATGATTGAAATTGGGAACGTGAAAATGACATGCACAGACATTTCACCAAAGACCATAATACAGATGGCAAATAATGATGTGAAAAATGATCAACATCATTAAACATTACAGATATGGAAATTAAACCACAATGATATATCGTTATACTCAGCAGAATGAGTAAAATAAAAGAAAAAAAGTGATATCATGAAATGCTAGCAAGGATTTGGAAAAACTTGATCATCCATATATTGCTTATTGGGATTTAAATGGCAGGAAAGTAGTCTGACAATTTCTTTTAAAACCCTTAAAGGACTTTACATATGAACTGTCAATTACATTTTTAGGCATATATCCCAGATATGGAGAAGCCAATAGCCTCAATCACTCCTTCCCAAGCCAGCCTCCATCTGAGACCTGAGGGTGGAATTGAAATCTGAATTTCTGCAATGTATGAAGTCCTTGTGATGTCACTTCCACAATCTTGTATACTCATTTGTCTTTGGGTAACATGTGTCAAAGTCACCATCCCCTGGGTGAGATCTGTGCTGATGTCAATCCTAAAAAATGTTGGAGTCTGGTTATTTCAAGAGTCTGTTAGTGAAATAAAGTAGAACCACTTCTGGGAAAGGAAATGGAACCATTGTCTTGAAGAGATATTTGCACTCCCATGTTTACTGCAGCATTATTCATAATAGCCAAGGTATGAAAAGAATCTAAATGTCTGTCAGTGGATAAATGGATAAACAAGATGTGGTGTATATGTATACACAATGGAATATGGAATAATATTTCAACCATAAAAATGAAAGGAATTCTCATTTGTAATAACATAGATGAACCTGGAGGTCATTATGCTAAGTGAAATAAGCCAGGGAGAGAAAGACAAATACTGCATGATATCATTTATATGTGGATTATTCAAAAGAAGGAGGAGGAGGAGGAGGAGGAGGAGAAGGAAAAGGAGAAAGAAAGAAAAAAATAGAACTTGTAAAAACTGAGAGTAGAAAAATGGTTGCTAAAGGCTTGTGGAGGAGAAGGGAAATAAGGAGAGATTGGTAAAAGGGTAAAAATTTTCAGTTGTAAGATGAAAAAGATCTGAGGATCTAAAGTATAACATGGTGGCTATAGTTGATAACATCACACTCTATAACTGAAATTTGCTAATAAAGTAGAACTTAAATACTATTCCCCCAAGAAGGGAGAGAATAAATATGTAAGGTTGTAGATGTGTTAAATAACTCATTGAGGGGTATCCTTTCACAATGTATACATGTATCAAATCATTACATTGTATACTTTATTTTTTTTTATTTTTTAACAGTTATTTATTTTTGAGAGACAGAGAGAGACAGCACGAGTAGGGGAGTGACAGAGAAAGAAGGAGACACAGAATCTGAAGCAGGCTCCAGACTCTGAGCTGTCAGCACAGAGCCCGACATGGGGCTCAAACCCACGAAATGCGAGATCATGACCTGAGCCAAAGTCAGCTGCTTAACTGTCTGAGCCACCCAGGCGCCCCTACATTGTACACTTTAAATACCTTACAATTTTGACATTTTCACCTCAATAAAGGTGGAAAAAGATCAGACAATGTAGGACTTGGCAGCAAAAATTTACGAGAAATAAAGAGGCAAAGACAAAGAAGGCCATTACATAATGATAAGAGGGCCAATTCAAGAAGCAAACAAAATACTATTAAATACATATGCACTGTACAACAGACCTGAAAAACACATGAAGGAAAAAAAATAGAACTAAAAGGAGAAATAGACAAAGTTCCAGCAAGGAGGTAGAATTTAATAATATCATCTACTCATACAATCTACAGAACACATTAAAAAACAACAAAAGCAAACAGAATATTTTCAAACTCACATGGAGTACTTACTTAAGTACTTACTTAAGTATATATTGGATCATAAAACAAATCTTTAAAAATATTTGAATTCATTCAAAGTATGATTTCTGACCATAATGGAAATAAATTAGATGTCAAAAACAGATAACAGAAAAATATCTAAACACGTGAAATTAAACAATATACTTCTGAATAATTCATGGGTCAAAGAGGAAGTCAATATGAAAAAAAATAAAAATGAAATGTTTATGGAAGTAAAAATTAAAATACAGCATATAAAAGTCTGATTTTGGAGCTGAATACTTAGAATGAAATTTGTAGCACCAATTCCATATATTAGGAAAAGAAAAATGGTCTCAAATTTATAAGGAGGGGTTTATCACACCACAAGAAGCTAGGAAGAGAGGGGCACCTGGGTGGCACAGTAGGTTAAGCATCTAACTCTTGATTTTGGCTCAGGTCATGATCTCACAGTTTGTGAGATTGAGCCTCCCATGGGGCTCTGGCAGTGCAGAGCCTGCTTGGGATTCTCTCTTTCCCTCTCTCTCTCTATGCCCCTCCCCCCCATCTTTCTTGCTCTCTCTCTCAAAATACACATTTTTAAAACAGAAGTTAGGAAGAGAAAAATATATACATAAAAAAGCAGATGGAAGGAAATAATAAAAAGCTGAAATTCAGGAAATTGAAAAGAGAAAAATCAAAGAGAAAATCCTTCATGATAAAAGTTATTCTTTTAAAGATCTATAAAATTCATAAACTTTAAGTGACAAAGTTGGAAAAAAACCACTTCACTGATGAGGATATATAGATGCCAAAATAAACACATCAAAATATATTCAACATAATCAAATATTAGGGAAATACAAGTTAGTGCTATGATGAGATACTACAACACAACTATTAATATTGCTAAAAATATATATGTGGAAAATAGGAAGTGCTGACAAAGATGCAAAGAAACTTAATCTCTCATTCATTGCTCTTTGGAATGTCAAATTGTTCAATTGCTCTGGAAAGCAGTTTGGCAGGTTCTTTTTGTGTTAAATTTATGCACATTATGTGATCCCTCTATCGCATTCCTGGGTATTTATTCTAGATAAATGAAAACTTCTGCTGACACAAACATCTGTTCCCAAATGTTCATAGCTGTTTTATTTGTAATAGTCCTGACTGGGAACAACCCAAATGCTTTTCAAAGGGATTATGGATAAACAAACTGTGGTGCATCCATATAATGGAATACTACTACACAACAGAAATTGTATTACTGCTGATACATGCAATACTTGGATCAATATCAAAAGCATATGCTAAGTGAAAGAAACCCATCTCAAAAGGTTACATGCAATGTTATTCCATTTATATAATATTCTTATATGACAAAATTATAAAGATTGAAAAGATATCAGTTATTTCCTAATGTTAGAATTGTGAGGATAGTTTGACCATAGGGAGGTGGCAACAGGGAATTTCTTGTAGTGATAAAACAGTTTTGTATCATGATTGTGATGATGCATATACAAATCTATATGTGATAATATTTCATGGATATATACACAATAAAAAGTTCATATAAAAACTGGTGAAATCAGAATAAGGTCTGTAATTGGACTTGATAATATGATACCATTGTGGATTTTCTGGTTTTGATATTATTTCTTACTTATGTTATATTTGGGGGAATCCAGGTGAAGGGTGTATGTAAATTCTCTATACTAGTTTTATAACTTTTATGTCTTAAATTATTTAAGAACAGTTCATATATAAAAATAAGAAAGGAGGCACAATTACAAATACTTAGTAAAATAAAATTTTATGATGTGATTCAGCAAAGAGCAGATGATGTTTTTGTTATAAATACCAGCAACATTTTGGACCAATAGGGACCTACATAAATTATTCAGTGCTGGTAATTGTGGGTTATGAAGCTCTAATTATGTTGACTCTGTTGTATGTAAAATAATTTGTGGAATGTATTATGCCACCTAATGGAGAGAATGAGATAGAAATTCTGGCCTAGCCTAACAAAATTTCTTTTTGAATTTCAAATGAAAAACTATTAGCATAAATTCAGAGTGCATCTAGTTTTGCATTCTGGTTACAGGAGATGACTATCAACAAAAAGCCACAGTAAGAAATTTAGAAAATGACAGCAACATCAGAAGCCCCTTTGAGGCCAGATGAATGCCTTACCCAGTGTGAATGAGCTCAGTATAATGGAAAGATCATGAGGTATTGAGTCAGACAAACTTAGGTTGGAAAGAAGCTCAAAGTTTTATTCTCCTGCATAGGCAAGACCCATAGTCAATCTTGTGATTGTTGGTGTCTATCTACTTGTATTTTAAGGTCCATGGGAACACCCTGTCATCTAGTTTTGTGGTAAATATTATCAATGGGTTTTTGTAGGGACTCAGAGGTATCAAAAATCTCTATAACTACACTACCATAGTCCCAGAATCAGCATCACCTAGATTTTAGTCTTGCTAATTTAATCATATTTACTTTATCTATTGTTTATTACTTAAGTATTTTAGTGTAAATTATAGATATTCTTCTACTTTGCCCTTAAGAATTTCATATTCATTTTTTAATAAGAGGAAATTATCCTCAAAAAAAAAAAACAACACTGCATGGAGAAAATTAACAACAAATACCCTAAAAACATTATCTCTCACCTAGCCCATATCCAGAATTGCTGCATTGTCCCAAAATGGGTTTTACCAGAGTTATTTTCCAAACCAGTGTTTACGTGTTGTATAAAGGTCTTTTTTTAAAATATGAAATTAATTGTCAAATTGGTTTCGATACTACACCCAGTGTTCAGCCAACAGGTGCCTTCCTCAATACCCCTCACCCACCCTCCCCTCACTCCCACCCCCATCAACCCTCAGTTTGTTCTCCGTTTTTATTTTTTTTATTTATTTATTTATTTTTTTTTTATTTTTTAATATATGAAATTTACTGTCAAATTGGTTTCCATACAACACCCAGTGCTCATCCCAAAAGGTGCCCTCCTCAATACCCATCACCCACCCTGCCCTCCCTCCCACCCCCCATCAACCCTCAGTTTGTTCTCAGTTTTTAACAGTCTCTTATGCTTTGGCTCTCTCCCACTCTAACCTCTTTTTTTTTTTTTTTCTTCCCCTCCCCCATGGGTTTCTGTTATGTTTCTCAGGATCCACATAAGAGTGAAACCATATGGTATCTGTCTTTCTCTGTATGGCTTATTTCACTTAGCATCACACTCTCCAGTTCCATCCATGTTGCTACAAAAGGCCATATTTCATTTTTTCTCATTGCCACGTAGTATTCCATTGTGTATATAAACCACAATTTCTTTATCCATTCATCAGTTGATGGACATTTAGGCTCTTTCCATAATTTGGCTATTGTTGAGAGTGCCGCTATAAACATTGGGGTACAGGTGCCCCTATGCATCAGTACTCCTGTATCCCTTGGATAAATTCCTAGCAGTGCTATTGCTGGGTCATAGGGTAGGTCTATTTTTAATTTTCTGAGGAACCTCCACACTGCTTTCCAGAGCGGCTGCACCAATTTGCATTCCCACCAACAGTGCAAGAGGGTTCCTGTTTCTCCACATCCTCTCCAGCATCTAGAGTCTCCTGATTTCTTCATTTTGGCCACTCTGACTGGCGTGAGGTGGTATCTGAGTGTGGTTTTGATTTGTATTTCCCTGATAAGGAGCGACGTTGAACATCTTTTCATGTGCCTGTTGGCCATCCAGATGTCTTCTTTAGAGAAGTGTCTATTCATGTTTTCTGCCCATTTCTTCACTGGGTTATTTGTTTTTCGGGTGTGGAGTTTGATGAGCTCTTTATAGATTTTGGATACTAGCCCTTTGTCCGATGTGTCATTTGCAAATATCTTTTCCCATTCCGTTGGTTGCCTTTTAGTTTTGTTGGTTGTTTCCTTTGCTGTGCAGAAGCTTTTTATCTTCATAAGGTCCCAGTAATTCACTTTTGCTTTTAATTCCCTTGCCTTTGGGGATGTGCCGAGTAAGAGATTGCTACGGCTGAGGTCAGAGAGGTCTTTTCCTGCTTTCTCCTCTAAGGTTTTGATGGTTTCCTGTCTCACATTCAGGTCCTTTATCCATTTTGACTTTATTTTTGTGAATAGTGTGAGAAAGTGGTCTAGTTTCATTCTTCTGCATGTTGCTGTCCAGTTCTCCCAGCACCATTTGTTAAAGAGACTGTCTTTTTTCCATTGGATGTTCTTTCCTGCTTTGTCAAAGATGAGTTGGCCATACGTTTGTGGGTCTAGTTCTGGGGTTTCTATTCTATTCCATTGGTCTATGTGTCTGTTTTTATGCCAATACCATGCTGTCTTGATGATGACAGCTTTGTAGTAGAGGCTAAAGTCTGGGATTGTGATGCCTCCTGCTTTGGAATTCTTCTTCAAAATTACTTTGGCTATTCGGGGCCTTTTGTGGTTCCATATGAATTTTAGGATTGCTTGTTCTAGTTTCGAGAAGAATGCTGGTGCAATTTTGATTGGGATTGCATTGAATGTGTAGATAGCTTTGGGTAGTATTGACATTTTGGCAATATTTATTCTTCCAATCCTTGAGCAGGGAATGTCTTTCCATTTCTTTATATCTTCTTCCATTACCTGCATAAGCTTTCTATAGTTTTCAGCATACAGATCTTTTACATCTTTGGTTAGATTTATTCCTAGGTATTTTATGCTTCTTGGTGCAATTGTGAATGGGATCAGTTTCTTCATTTGTCTTTCTGTTGCTTCATTGTTAGTGTATAAGAATGCAACTGATTTCTGTACATTGATTTTGTACCCTGAGACTTTGCTGAATTCATGTATCAGTTCTAGCAGACTTTTGGTGGAGTCTATCGGATTTTCCATGTATAATATCATGTCATCTGCAAAAAGCGAAAGCTTGACTTCATCTTTGCCAATTTTGATGCCTTTGATTTCCTTTTGTTGTCTGATTGCTGATGCTAGAACTTCCAGCACTATATTAAACAGCAGCGGTGACAGTGGGCATCCCTGTCGTGTTCCTGATCTCAGGGAAAAAGCTCTCAGTTTTTCCCCGTTGAGGATGATGTTAGCTGTGGGCTTTTCATAAATGGCCTTTATGATCTTTAAGTATGTTCCTTCTATCCCGACTTTCTCAAGGGTTTTTATTAAGAAAGGGTGCTGGATTTTGTCAAAGGCCTTTTCTGCATCGATTGACAGGATCATATGGTTCTTCTCTTTTTTTTTGTTAATGTGATGTATCACGTTGATCGATTTGCGAATGTTGAACCAGCCCTGCATCCCAGGAATGAATCCCACTTGATCATGGTGAATAATTCTTTTTATATGCTGTTGAATTCGATTTGCTAGTATCTTATTAAGAATTTTTGCATCCATATTCATCAGGGATATTGGCCTGTAGTTCTCTTTTTTTACTGGGTCTCTGTCTGGTTTAGGAATCAAAGTAATACTGGCTTCATAGAATGAGTCTGGAAGTTTTCCTTCCCTTTCTATTTCTTGGAATAGCTTGAGAAGGATAGGTATTATCTCTGCTTTAAACGTCTGGTAGAACTCCCCTGGGAAGCCATCTGGTCCTGGACTCTTATTTGTTGGGAGATTTTTGATAACCGATTCAATTTCTTCGCTGGTTATGGGTCTGTTCAAGCTTTCTATTTCCTCCTGATTGAGTTTTGGAAGAGTGTGGGTGTTTAGAAATTTGTCCATTTCTTCCAGGTTGTCCAATTTGCTGGCATATAATTTTTCATAGTATTCCCTGATAATTGTTTGTATCTCTGAGGGATTGGTTGTAATCATTCCATTTTCATTCATGATTTTATCTATTTGGGTCATCTCCCTTTTCTTTTTGAGAAGCCTGGCTAGAGGTTTGTCAATTTTGTTTATTTTTTCAAAAAACCAACTCTTGGTTTCGTTGATCTGCTCTACAGTTTTTTTAGATTCTATATTGTTTATTTCTGCTCTGATCTTTATTATTTCTCTTCTTCTGCTGGGTTTAGGCTGCCTTTGCTGTTCTGCTTCTATTTCCTTTAGGTGTGCTGTTAGATTTTGTATTTGGGATTTTTCTTGTTTCTTGAGATAGGCCTGGATTGCAATGTATTTTCCTCTCAGGACTGCCTTCGCTGCATCCCAAAGCGTTTGGATTGTTGTATTTTCATTTTCGTTTGTTTCCATATATGTTTTAATTTCTTCTCTAATTGCCTGGTTGACCCAGTCATTCGTTAGTAGGGTGTTCTTTAACCTCCATGCTTTTGGAGGTTTTCCAGACTTTTTCCTGTGGTTGATTTCAAGCTTCATAGCATTGTGGTCTGAAAGTATGCATGGTATAATTTCAATTCTTGTAAACTTATGAAGGGCTGTTTTGTGACCCAGTATATGATCTATCTTGGAGAATGTTCCATGTGCACTCGAGAAGAAAGTATATTCTGTTGCTTTGGGATGCAGAGTTCTAAATATATCTGTCAAGCCCATCTGATCCAATGTATCATTCAGGGCCCTTGTTTCTTTATTGACTGTGTGTCTAGATGATCTATCCATTTCTGTAAGTGGGGTGTTAAAGTCCCCTGCAATGACCACATTCTTATCAATAAGGTTGCTTATGTTTATGAGTAATTGTTTTATATATCTGGGGGCTCGGGTATTTGGCGCATAGACATTTATAATAGTTAGCTCTTCCTGGTGGATAGACCCTGTGATTATTATATAATGCCCTTCTTCATCTCTTGTTACAGCCTTTAATTTAAAGTCTAGTTTGTCTGATATAAGTATGGCTACTCCAGCTTTCTTTTGGCTTCCAGGAGCATGATAAATAGTTCTCCATCCCCTCACTCTCAATCTAAAGGTGTCCTCAGATCTAAAATGAGTCTCTTGTAGACAGCAAATAGATGGGTCTTGTTTTTTTATCCATTCTGATACCCTATGTCTTTTAGTTGGCGCATTTAATCCATTTACATTCAGTGTTATTATAGAAAGATATGGGTTTAGAGTCATTGTGATGTCTGTATGTTTTATGCTTATAGTGATGTCTCTGGTACTTTGTCTCACAGGATCCCCCTTAGGATCTCTTGTAGGGCTGGTTTCGTGGTGACAAATTCCTTCAGTTTTTGTTTGTTTGGGAAGACCTTTATCTCTCCTTCTATTCTAAATGACAGACTTGCTGGATAAAGGATTCTCGGCTGCATATTTTTTCTGTTTAGCACACTGTAGATATCGTGCCAAGCCTTTCTGGCCTGCCAAGTTTCAAAGGAGAGATCAGTCACGAGTCTTATAGGTCTCCCTTTATATGTGAGGGCACGTTTATCCCTTGCTGCTTTCAGAATTTTCTCTTTATCCTTGTATTTTGCCAGTTTCACTATGATATGTCGTGCAGAAGATCGATTCAAGTTACGTCTGAAGGGAGTTCTCTTTGCCTCTTGGATTTCAATGCCTTTTTCCTTCCCCAGTTCAGGGAAGTTCTCAGCTATAATTTGTTCAAGTACCCCTTCAGCACCTTTCCCTCTCTCTTCCTCCTCTGGGATACCAATTATGCATATATTATTTTTTTTTAGTGTATCACTTAGTTCTCTAATTTTCCCCTCATACTCCTGGATTTTTTTATCTCTCTTTCTTTCAGCTTCCTCTTTCTCCATAACTTTATCTTCTAGTTCACCTATTCTCTCCTCTGCCTCTTCAAGCCGAGCCATCGTGGTTTCCATTTTGTTTTGCATTTCGTTTAAAGCGTTTTTCAACTCCTCGTGACTGTTCCTTAGTCCCTCGATCTTTGTGGCAAGAGATTCTCTGCTGTCCTGTATACTGTTTTCAAGCCCAGCGATTAATTTTATGACTATTATTCTAAATTCACTTTCTGTTATATTATTTAAATCCTTTTTGATCAGTTCATTAGCTGTTGTTATTTCCTGGAGATTCTTCTGAGGGGAATTCTTCCGTTTGGTCATTTTGGAGAGTCCCTGGCGTGGTGAGGACCTGCAGGGCACTTCCCCTGTGCTGTGGTGTATAACTGGAGTTAGTGGGCGGGGCCGCAGTCCGACCCGATGTCTGCCCCCAGCCCACTGCTGGGGCCACAGTCAGACTGGTGTGTGCCTTCTCTTCCCCTCTCCTAGGGGCGGGATTCACTGTGGGGTGGCGTGTCCCGTCTGGGCTACTTGCACACTGCCAGGCTTGTGTTGCTGGGGATCTGGCGTATTAGCTGGGGTGGGTAGGCAAGGTGCACGGGGGCTGGAGGGGCAGGCTTAGCTCGCTTCTCCTTAGGTGATCCACTTCAGGAGGAGCCCTGTGGCAGCGGGAGGGAGTCAGATCCGCTGCCGGAGGTTTGGCTCCGCAGAAGCACAGAGTTGGGTGTTTGCGCGGAGCGAGCAAGTTCCCTGGCAGGAACTGGTTCCCTTTGGGATTTTGGCTGGGGGATGGGTGGGGGAGATGGCGCTGGCGCCTTTGTTCCCCGCCAAGCTGAGCTCTGCCGTCCGGGGGCTCAGCAGCTCTCCCTCCCTTTGTCCTCCAGCCTTCCCGCTTTCCGAGCAGAGCTGTTCACTTATGACCTCCCAGACGCTAAGTCGCGCTTGCTGTGGGAACACAGTCCGTCCGGCCCCTCCGCTTTTGCCAGCCAGACTCGGGGGCTCTGCTTGGCCGGCGAGCCGCCCCTCCGCCCCGGCTCCCTCCCGCCAGTCCGTGGAGCGCGCACTGCCTCGCCGCCCTTCCTACCCTCTTCCGTGGGCCTCTAGTCTGCGCTTGACTCCGGAGACTCCCTTCTGCTAATCCTCTGGCGGTTTTCTGGGTTCTTTAGGCAGGTGTAGGTGGAATCTAAGTGATCGGCAGGACGCGCTGTGAGCCCCGCGTCCTCCTACGCTGCCATCTTCCCTATATTCTGTTCTCCGTTTTTAAAAGTCTCTTATGTTTTGGCTCCCTCCCTCTCTAACCTCTTTTATGTTTCCTTTCCCTCCCCCATGGTCTTCTGTAAAGTTTCTCAGGATCCACATAAGAGTGAAAACATATGGTATCTGTCTTTCTCTGTATGGCTTATTTCACTTAGCATCACACTCTCCAGTTCCATCCACGTTGCTACAAAAGGCCATATTTCATTCTTTCTCATTGCCACATAGTACTCCATTGTGTATATAAACCACAATTTATCCATTCATCTGTTGATAGACATGTAACCTCTTTCCATAATTTGGCTATTGTTGAAAGTGCTGCTATAAACATTGGGGTACAAGTGCCCCAATGCATCGGCACTCCTGTATCCCTTGGGCAAATTTCTAGCAGTGCTATTGCTGGGTCATAGGCTGGATCTATTTTTAATTTCTTGAGGAACTTCCACACTGTTTTCCAGAGCGGCTGAACCAATTTACATTCCCACCAACAGTTCAAGAGGGTTCCCGTTTTTCCACATCCTCGCCAGCATCTATAGTCTCCTGATTTGTTCATTTTTAGCCACTCTGACTGGCGTGAGGTGGTATCTGAGTGTGGTTTTGATTTGTATTTCCCTGATGATGAGTGATGTTGAGCATCTTTTCATGTGCCTGTTGGCCATCTGGATGTCTTCTTTAGAGAAGTGTCTATTCAAGTTTTCTGCCCATTTCTTCACTGGGTTATTTGTTTTTCGGGTGTGGAGTTTGGTGAGCTCTTTATAGATTTTGGAGACTAGCCCTTTGTCTGATATGTCCTTTCCAAATATCTTTTCCCATTCCGTTGGTTGCCTTTTAGTTTTGTTGATTGTTTCCTTTACAGTGCAGAAGCTTTTTATCTTCATGAGGTCCCAATAGTTCACTTCTGCTTTTAATTTACTTGCCTTTGGAGATGTGTCAAGTAAGAAATTGCTGCAGCTGAGGTCAGAGAGGTTTTTTCCTGCTTTCTTCTCTAGGGTTTTGATGGTTTCCTGTCTCACATTCTGGTCCTTTATCCATTTTGAGTTTATTTTTGTGAATGGTGTGAGAAAGTGGTCTAGTTTCATTCTTCTGCATGTTGCTGTCCAGTTCTCCCAGCACCATTTGTTAAAGACACTGTCTTTATTCTATTGGATATTCTTTCCTGCTTTGCCAAAGATTAGTTGGCCATACTTTTGTGGGTCTAGTTCTGGAATTTCTATTCTATTCCTTTGGTATATGTGTCTGTTTTTGTGCCAATACCATGCTGTCTTGATGATGACAGCTTTGTAGTAGAGGCTAAAGTCTGGGATTGTGATGCCTCCCGCTTTGGTCTTCTTCTTCAAAATTGGCTATTCGGGGTCTTTTGTGGTTCCATACAAATTTTAGGATTCCTTGTTCTAGCTTTGAGAAGAATGCTGGTGCAATTTTGATTGGGATTGCATTGAATGTGTAGATAGCTTTGGGTAGTATTGACATTTTAACAATATTTATTCTTCCAATCCATGAGCACGGAATGTTTTTCCATTTCTTTGTATCTTCTTCAATTTCCTTCATAAGCTTTCTATAGTTTTCAGCATACAGATCTTTTACATCTTTGGTTAGGTTTATTCCTAGGTATTTTATGCTTCTTGGTGCAATTGTGAATGGGATCAGTTTCTTTATTTGTCTTTCTGTTGCTTCATTATTAGTGTATAAGAATGCAACTGATTTCTGTACATTGATTTTGTACCCTGAGACTTTGCTGAATTCATGTATCAGTTCTAGCAGACTTTTGGTGGAGTCTGTCAGGTTTTCCATGTAAAATATCATGTCATCTACAAAAAGTGAGAGCTTGACTTCATCTTTGCCAATTTTGATGCCTTTGATTTCCTTTTGTTGTCTGATTGCTGATGCTAGCCCTTCCAACACTATGTGAAACAACAGCGGTGAGAGTGGACATCCCTGTCGTGTTCCTGATCTCAGGGAGAATGTTCTCAGTTTTTCCCCATTGAAGATGATATTAGCTGTGTGCTTTTCATAAATGGATTTGCTGATGTTTAAGTATGTTCCTTCTATCCTGACTTTCTCAAGGGTTTTTATTGAGAAAGGATGCTGAATTTTGTCAAATGCTTTTTCTGAATCGATTGACAGGATCATATGGTTCTTTTCTTTTATTTTATTAATGTGATGTATCACACTAATTGATTTGTGAATGTTGAACCAGCCCTGAAGCCCAGGAATGAATCCCACTTGATCATGGTGTATAATTCTTTTTATATGCTGTTGAATTTGATTTGCGAGTATCTTATTGAGAATTTTCGCATCCATATTCCTCAGGGATATTGGCCTGTAATTCCCTTTTTTTGCTGGGTCTCTGGATTAGGAATCAAAGTAATTCTGGCTTCATAGAATGAGTCTGGAAGTTTTCCTTCCCTTTCTATGTTTTGGAACAGCTTGAGAAGGAGAGCCATTATCTCAGCTCTCAATGTCTGGTAGAATACCCAAGGGAAGCCATCTGGTCCTGGACTCTTATTTGTTGGGAGATTTTTGATAATTGATTCGATTTCTTCGCTGGTTATGGGTATGTTCAAGTTTTCTATTTCTTCCTGTTTGAGTTTTGGAAGTGTGTGGGTGCTTAAGAATTTGTCCATTTCTTCCAGGCTGTCCAGTTTGTTGGCATATAATTTTTCATAGTATTCCTTGATAACTGCTTGTGTTTCTGAGGGATTGGTTGTAATAATTCCATTTTCATTCATGATTTTATCTATTTGGGACATCTCCCTTTTCTCTTTGAGAAGCCTGGCTAGAGGTTTATCAATTTTGTTAGTTTTTTCAAAAAACCAACTCTTGGTTTCATTGATCTGCTCTACAGATTTTTTAGATTCTATATGGTTTATTTCTGCTCTGATCTTTATTATTTCTCTTCCTCTGCTGGGTTTGGGGTGTCTTTGCTGTTCTACTTCTAGTTCCTTTAGGTGTGCTGTTAGATTTTGTATTTGGGATTTTTCTTGTTTCTGGAGATAGGCCTGGATTGCAATGTATTTTCCTCTCAGGACTGCCTTTGCTGCACCCAAAATGTTTGGATTGTTGTATTTTCATCTTCATTTGTTTCCATATATTTTTTTAAATTACTTCTCTAATTGCCTGGTTCACCCATTCATTCTTTAGCAGGGTGTTCTTTAACCTCCATGCTTTTGGAGGTTTTCCAGGGTTTTTCCTGTGGTTGATTTCAAGCTGCATAGCATTGTAGTCTGAAAGTATGCATGGCATGATCTCAATTGTTTTACACTTATGAAGGGCTGTTTTGTGACCCAGTATGTGATCTATCTTGGAGAATGTTCCATGTGCACTCAAGAAGAATGTATATTATGTTGCTTTGGGATTCAGAGTTCTAAATATATCTGTCAAATCCATCTGATCCAATGTATCATTCAGGGCCCTTGTTTCTTTATTGACCGTGTGTCTAGATTATCTATCCATTTTTGTAATTGTAGTATTAAAGCTCCCTGCAAGTACCACATTCTTATCAATAAGGTTGCTTATGTTTGTGGCTGTTTTATATATTTGGGGATCCCGTATTTGGCTCATAGATATTTATAATTATTAGCTCTTCCTGATGGATAGACCTTGTAATGATTATATAATGTCCTTCTTCATCTCTTGTTACAATCTTTAATTTAAAGTCTAGTTTGTCTGATGTAAGTATGGTTACTCCAGCTTTCTATTGACTTCCAGTACCATGATAGATAGTTCTCCATCCACTCACTTTCAATCTGAAGGTGTCCTCAGGTCTAAAATGAGTCTCATGTAGACAGCAAATAGATGGGTCTTGTTTTTTTTTTATCCATTCTGATACCCTATGTCTTTTGGTTGGAGCATTTAGTCCATTTACATTGTGTGTTATTACTGAAAGATATGGATTTAGAGTCATTGTGATATCTGCAGGTTTTATGCTTGTAGTGGTGTCTCTGGTACTTTATGGTCCTTGCAACATTTCACTCACAGAGTTCCCCTTAGGATCTCTGGTAGGGCTGGTTTAGTGGTGATGAATTCCTTCAGTTTTTGTTTGTTTGGGAAGACCTTTATCTCTCCTTCTATTCTGAGTGACAGACTTGCTGGATAAAGGATACTTGGCTGCATATTTTTTCTGTTCCTCACATTGAAGATTTCCTGGCCTGCCAAGTTTCAGTAGATAGATCTGCCACTATTCTTATGGGTCTCCCTTTATAAGTTAGAGAGTGTTTATCCCTAGCTGCTTTCAGAATTCTCTTTTATCCTTTTATTTTGCCATTTTCACTAACATATGTTGTGCAGATCGATTCAAGTTATGCCTGAAGGGAGTTCTCTGTGCTTCTTGGATTTCAATGCCTTTTTTCTTCCCCAGATCAGGGAAGTTCTCAGCTATGAGTTGTTCAAGTACACCTTCAGCCCCTTTCTCTCTCTTTTCATCTTCTGGAATCCCTGTTATGTGGATATTGTTGCATTTCATTGCATCATTTAGTTCTCTAATTCTCTCCTCATACTCCTTGATTTTTTTATCTCTATTTTTCTCAGCTTCCTCTCTTCCCATAATTTTATATTCTAATTCACATATTCTGTCCTCTGCCTCTTCAATCTGAGCTATGGTCGCTTCCATTTTATTTTGCACCTCATTTATAGCATTTTTTAGCTCCTCATGACCATTTCTTAGTTCCTTGATCTCTGTAGCAATAGATTCTCTGCTGTCCTCTATGATTTTTTCAAACCCAGCAATTAATTTTATGACTACTATTCTAAATTTTTGTTCCGTTATATTGCTCAAATTGTTTTTGATCTATTCATTAGCTGTTGCTCCTTCCTGGAGTTTCTTTTGAGGAAAGTTCTTCCTTTTTGTCATTTTGTATAGTCCCTGGAGTGGCGCAGAACTGCAGGGCACTTCACCTGTGCTGCCTGGAGTAACTTGTTTTGGTGGGCAGGGCTGCAGTCAGACCTGATGTCTGTCCTCAACCCACCGCTGGAGCCATAGTCAGACTGGTGTGTACCTTATCTTCCCCTCTCCCAAGGGCATGACTCACTGTGGAGTGGTGTGGTCCCTGTCTAGGCTACTTGCACACTGCCAGGCTTGTGGTACTGCTTTGATGGGATCTCGCGTATTAGCCGGGTTGGATCCACAAGGTGCACAGGGGCGGGAGGGGCAGGCTTAGCTTGCTTTGCCATTGGTGGTCCCCTGTGGGAGGGCCCTGCAACACTGAGAGGGAGACAGGCCGACCCATCAGAGGGATGAATCCACAGAAGCACAGTGTTGGGTGTTTGCGCAGTGCAAGCAAGTTCGGTTATGGGAACTGGTTCCCTTTGGATTTTGGCTGGGGGGTGGGAGAGGGAGATGATGCTGGCCAGTGCCTATGTTCCCCGCTGAGCTGAGTTCTGTCTTCCAGGGCTCAACACCTCTCTCTCCTGGTGTCCTCTCACCCTCCCACTCTCTGAGAAGAGCTGTTGACTTTTAACATTCCAGATGTTAAGTCCTGCTGGCTGTCAGAACTCACGGAGTCCGGTCCCTCTGCTTTTGCAAGCCACACTTGGAGGCTCTGCCTTGCTGGGCGGGCTGCCCCTCCACTGCCCTGGTTCCCCCCCCCCATCTGTGTAGCACTCATCGCCTCTCCACCCTTCCTACCCTCTTCCCTGGGCCTCTTGTCTATGCTTGGATCTAAAGATTCCATTCTGCTAGTCTTGTGGCAGTTTTCTGGGTTCTTTAGGCAGGTGTGGGTGGAATCTAAATGATCAGCCAGACACAGTGAGCCCAGTGTCCTCCTATGCCACCATCTTCTCCCAAGTCTGTATATGTGGGTCTTTTAAATCTCTCTTAATGGAGACTCTTATCCCCCAGACATAATTTGGTAGCATATTTTCACCACAGAGAAGTTAAAAAATTAGAATCCAGAAAAGAAAATTGAAAATCTTTCCTATAGCTGCATTCCATCCCTTGGAGGATATGCTGCTTTGATTTTATTTTTTATGTGATATATAAGGTAAAATATCAGGCCTCAATAATTACAAGAAGATTGAAATCACATCATGCACCTTTTCTGACCACAACACTATGAAACTAGTATTCAACCACATGAAAAAAATTGGAAAGACCATAAATACACAAATAGATGGAGGTTGAACAACATGCTACTAAACAATGAGTGGCTTAACCAGGAAATCAAAGAAGAAATCAAAAAGTATATGGAAATCAAATGAAAATGAAAACACATGGCCCAAAACCTTTCGGATGAAACAAAAGTGGTCCTAAGAGGGAAGTATATAGCAGTACAGGTCTATATCAAGAAGCAAGAAAAATCTCAAATAAACAACCTAACCTTACATCCAAAGGAGCTACAAAACGAAAAGCAAAATCAGCCTAAAGCCAGCAGAATGAAGGAAATTATAAAGATTAAAGCAGAACTACATGATATAGAAACTAAAAAGACAATAGAACAGATCAATGAAACCAGAAGCTGGTTCTTAAGAAAAAAAAACACAGACACAGAGAAACAAACAAAACAGGGGTGCCTGAGTGTCTAAGTCGGTTAAGCATCTGACTCTTGATTTTGGCTCAGGTCGTGATCTCACGGTTTGTGAGATAAAGTACTCCATTTCTTGGGATTCTCTCTCTCCCTCTCTCTCTGCCCCTCCCCTGAGCATGCTCTTTCCTCTCTCTGTCTCATAAATAAACATTTAAAAAATAAATAACATTGATAAATCTCTAGCCATACTTATCAAAAAGAAAAGAGAAAGGACCCAAATAAATAAAATCACAAATGAGAGAGGAGAAATAAAAACCAACACCAGCAAAATACAATTTTAAGATAATACAAAAAATATATGCCAAAAATTGGACAACCTGAAAGAAATAGATTAATTTGTAGAAACATATAAACTACCAAAACTGAAACAGGCAGAAATAGAAAACTTGAACAGACTGGTAACCAGCAAAGAAATTGAATTCAGTAATCAAAAAACTCTTCCGTATGAGACACCACCTCACACCTGTCAGAATGGCTAAAATTAGCAACAGAAGAAACAACAGGTGTTGGTGAGGATGTGGAGAAAGGGGGAGCTCTCTTGCACTGTTAATGAGAATGAAAATTGCTGCAGCCACACTGGAGAATAGTATGGAGGTTCCTCAAAAAGTTAAAAATGGAACTAACCACAATCCAGTAATTACATTACTAGGTATTTACCCAAAGTATACAAAAATACAAAGTCTAAAGGGTACATGCATCCTGATGTTTATAGCAGCATTACCTACAATAGCCAAACTATGGAGAGATCCCAAATGTCCATGAACTGATGAATGGAATAATACTCAGCCATCAAAATTAATGAAATCTTGCTTTTACAACACCATGGACAGAACTAGAGTGTATTATTCTAAGCAAAACAAGTGAATCAGAGAAAGACAGATACCATAGGATTTCACTCATGTGGAATTTAAGAAACAAAACAGATGAATACATGGGAAGGGGGGTAAATAGAGGAGAGAGGGAATCAAACCACAAGAGACTTAATGATAGAAAACAAACTTAGGGTTGATGGAGGGAGATGGGTGAGTGATGGGCTAGATGGGTGAGGTGTATTAAGGAGGGCATTTGTTATGATGAGCACTGGGTGTTGTATTTAAGTGATGAATCACTGAATTCTTCTCCTGAAACCAGTATTGTACTGTATGTTAACTAAAATTAAATAAAAAGTAAAAAATATATATATTTCTTCTTTTTCTTTCTCTCTTTCTTCTCCTTCTAGCACTTCCATTATGCATATGTTAAGCTTTTTTAATTGTCCCATAGTTCTTGAATATTCTGTTCTTTTTCATTCTTTTTTACCTTTCCATTTCAGTTTTTGAAGTTATTATTGACATTTCTACAAGGTTGCTAGTTCTTTCCTTGAAGATTTCCTAGTCCAATGCCTATCATATTCTTCATTTCTTCTATGTCTTTGTTTTCTAGCTTTTCCTTTTCATTCTTTCTTAGTTTGTATGTCTCTGTATACACAACCTATTTTCTTCTGCATGATGTCCAATTTTTCCATTATAGCTCTTAGCATACCAGTTAAAATTGTTTTAAATTCCTGGTCTGATAATTCCAACATGTCTGTGATATCTGGGTCTGGTTTTGATGCTTGTTCTGTCCTTTCAAACATTATGTTTTGTCTTTTAATATGGCTTGTAATTTACTGAAAGCTGGACATGATATACTGAACAAAAGGAACTAAATAGTCCTTCAGTGTGAGATTTTATGTTTCTGTGATGAGTAGTTAGGCTGTATTTATTGTTTGAAATAATGTAGGTATCAGAAGCTAAATATTCTGCTGGTTTCCTTGTTTTTCTCTCTCCTATTATTTTTGGGTTTCCCTAGAAACCTCTTAAATAAGATCTATCTGAGATGTGCAGTCCTTTCCTGTTATTATATAGAAACATTATTGATGTGATGGCAAGGTGAGTGTTTGGTAGGGGAAGACCTATTATTGGTTATATTTTTAGTGAGCCTGTGTCTCTAAGTTGTGACCTTCACAAGTACTTAATTTTGTTGGCCCATGTCTTATGTGAGACAGAAAAGCTAAAGGGGTCTGGGATTGGGTACTTCCCTTCTCTAGGTCATTTAGGCTCCGGTAGAATTCTAGTCAGGCTATGTGAAATGGTTTATTCTGAGGTTAAGCCTTATTAATATATGAATTACTTTGGGTATATTTCAAAATGGCCATTTTCCACTTCCCCCGTCAAAACCACAAGGAAGTTTTCTCTGAAATTCGCTGTGAGAATGCTGTGAGAATCTGGTAGAGCTTTTGGAGGCAAAACTCACAGCACTGTGGTTTCCTCCTAGACTGGGCATCTAAACTTGTCCCCACTGAGCCTTGAGCAATGCATCAATTACAACTTAGGTTTTCCTACCCCAGTAGTGGTTCCCATGGAGATTTCTTCTCTTGAGTCTCTATTCCAGTAAATTGTAATTCTCTGTATCTGTCTGTCTTTCCAATTTTCAGGGCAGAAGTTTGCACTGTGACCTCAATTCTCTGCTGAATGTATGAAGAGTTGTTGATTTTTAATTTGTTAATCTGTTTTTTTTTATTGTGAGGATAAGAGTGACAACAACTAAGCTCCTTGCATGCTGGACCAAAGACTAGAAGTCATCATTAGTACTATTTTTAGTCAGTACATTTTTTTTTGAAATTATGTGTTGGTTCAGTTCCTTGCCATTTTAATTAAACAGATCTTTTGTATTTATGGTATTTATACTCAGCATTATTTATCACCACATGATCCTAAGGCGGTGACTCATTTCTCTTGGCATTCCCATGATAGTCCCCAGATCTATGTAGAACCTGTTTTCTTTGTTATGGCTTTAAAAATAGTTTATTTCTCTCCCTTATAATAGTCCTGAAGTAAATCATCCAGGTTGGTTAGCAGCTGTACTCCACAGAGTTATTAGGGACCCCATTGTCTTCTGCTTTAGTGGCTCAGCATCCCTTGGACATTGTCCTCATATGCATGATCTGTACTGGGTCACAGGTACCTCTGCTTACAGTTGTTTGGAGAGAAACCAGTCACATGGGCACATCACTTGCTTCAAAGGGCTAAACATCCTGAAAGCTTTCCATTCTTATTAAACATCGAAGCTTATTAATGCCAATTCTTCAAAAATGTTTCATATTAGTTTTGAGTTTTTATTTTTTATTTTTAATATAATTTATTGTTAAATTGGTTTCCATACAACACCCAGTGCCCATCCCAACAGGTGCCCTCCTCAATGCCCATCACCCACTTCCCCCTCCCTCCCATCCCCCACCAACACTCAGTTTGTTCTCAGTATTTAAGAGTCTCTTATGGTTTGCCTCTCTCTCTCTCTCTCTCTGTAACTTTTTTCTCCCCTTCCTTTCCCCCATGGTCTTCTGTTAAGTTTCTCAGGATCCACATATGAGTGAAAACATATGGTATCTGTCTTTCTCTGACTGATTTCACTTAGCATAACACTCTCCAGTTCTATCCATGTTGCTGCAAATGACCAGATTTCATTCTTTCCCATTGACAAGTAGTATTCCATTGTATATATAAACCACATCTTCTTTATCCATTCATCACTTGATGGACATTTAGGCTCTTTCCATAATTTGGCTATTGTTGAAAGTGATGCTATAAACATTGGGGTACATGTGCCCCTATGCATCAGCACTCCTGTATCTCTTGGGTAAATTCCTAGCAGTGCTATTTCTGGGTCATAGGGTAGACCTGTTTTTAATTTTTTGAGGAACCTCCACACTGTTTTCCAGAGCGGCTGCACCAGTTTGCATTCCCACCAACAGTGCAAGAGGGTTCCAATTTCTCCACATCCTCACCACATCTATATTCTCCTGCTTTATTCATTTTAGACATTCTGACTGGCGTGAGGTGGTATCTCAGTGTAGTTTTGATTTGTATTTCCCTGATGATGAGTGATGTTGAGCATCTTTTCATGTGTCTTTGGGACATTTGGATGTCTTCTTTAGAGAAGTGTCTATTCATGTCTTCTGCACATTTCTTCACTGGATTATTTGTTTTTCAGGTGTGGAGTTTGGTGAGTGCTTTATAGAATTTGGATACTAGCTTTTTATCTGATATGTCACTTGCAAATATCTTTTCCCATTCCATTGGTTGCCTTTTATTTTGTTGATGGTTTCCTTTGCAGTGCAGCTTTTTATTTTGATGAGGTCCCAATAGTTCATTTTTGCTTTTAATTCCCTTGCCTTTGAAGATATGTAGAGTAAGAAATTGCTGCTAGAACCTGTTCTCTGATATGAATTTCATGAAACAGGATCCTGTGGTAGACAAGTTGAACATAATGCCTCAGTACTTCCTGCAGGATTCCCTTCTTTCTAACTAGAACACCAGAACTCACTTTTTGATGTCTGCCTTTCACACTAATATGTCCTCATTCATTTTCTTGGTTCTGGATGGCCCTCACAAGGACACTTGTGAATGCTCTGGGTATATTTTAAAATTGCTACTTTCCCCCTTTTCTGTTCTTCCTCCTTTCTAAGGTCCAAATGGAAGAACTTTCTAGGGTGTTAGGGGAAGACATTCTCCTCTAGACAACAGGGACATATATACCCCCAGAGACATATCTTAAAATATAACTTCAAATGAATTTTTAAATGTATAAAATATGCAGAAAATGTAAAAATGGTCCAAGTGCTAAAATATGGATAAAAACTTCAAACAAAAGTGTCCTTAAACAGGAAATAGTGCTTCAATAATAACATTATTGAGAAAAAATTCCCATCAAAGAAGGAAGTAGTGACTTAAAATAGTATTTATTAATCAGTTTTCAACTAAAATGTAAAGTTTTACCTCCATGGAGAAGTATACAAGAGTCTCTAGAGGCCCTGGAAAGACTGATTCAAATAAAGGTCTATGTGATGACAAGTAGAATGCTACCTACTTGGTAGGACTGGTGCAACTCAGGAAGCCCAAGCCTTCATCTAGGATCACTTCTGTGGGAAAAGTCCCTGAGACCTTGTGGGATCCAACTAAACACATGTTCATTATAAGGGAACCTAGGGGACTGATCTGTGCCTCTTGTACCAAATCATTAGGAACTTATATTGGTTGTCCTAAAGATTTCATAGGGGAGATTGGTTTTAGGGTTTACTCATTTAAAATAGGTTTATCTCCATTAGGCATATATGTATTCTCAGATCTCCCTTTTCCTCTTCTAGATTCTTAGGTTTTCTCTTTACTCTCCAACCAAATAGTCTCTGAATCCCACTGGTTTTATTTCTCCCTCTGAGAGCTTTTCTTATATATTTCAATCTCTTATAATTTTTATTCAGACAAGTGTTTATTCCTAGCTTCTTCCTGCAGGATCATATATCCATTCCATTTTTAACACTAGATTCATGTAGGTGATAAATGATTAGGGTTAGAGATATGGCTTTGTGATCAGAAAACAAAAGAATCTCAATTCCTGGTCCTGCTTTCCCTACAAGGCAGTGGGAATAATTATAGGTAGAAGAAAACTCACCTATGAATTTAACACAAATGAGCATGTACTTTTTAAATGTTTATTTATTTATTTATTTTTGTGAAGGAGAGAGACGAGAGCAGGAAGGAACAGAGAGAGAGTGAGGCAGAGAATCCCAAGCAGGCTGCATGCTGTCAGCACAGAGCCTGATGCAGAGCTCAGACTCATGAACTGTGAGATCATGACCTGAGCTAAAATCAAGAGTTGGACACTTAACCAACTGAGCCACCCAGGTGCCCCAAGCATGTATTTTTAAGAGAGACATTGTTTGGAGTCATTTCATATGTAGTGTCCTGTCAACAAGGCCTTGACAAATGTACACCTAAGCAATTAATAGCTATAAATAAACAAGAATCACACAACATAAGACCACTGCAAAGAAACTAATGCAACATGAACTTTTGTGAAGTTGCATCACTGACTAGAATTTGGAAAATATGAGACTGATCCCAAAGAAAGTTTCGCTTCTTTCAATTCAGTACTTATTTGGTCATTAACTAGTCACCAAGACACACACACACTAAGTATGTACCTTGTTGGTAGTGACTTATAGCAAATAATGCTAACTGTAGCATTATGAAAGTAACCAGAGCAAAAGAAAAGTTAATTTTTAATAGTTGGTGATTAACACTGAATACTAAGTTCATCTCATTTCAAAAATGTAAATGAGCATGAAAAATAGCAAAACGGGAGATTCCCATTTTATATACCACTAACAAAGTTAAATTCTCAGGCAGAGTAAACACAAAATATTTGAAGAAAAATAATTTTATATATTTGAATGCAGAAGAATTAAATAACATAGACAAAGGCCAATCAGTGCAGGAATAAAAGAAGCTTGACTACATTAAAAGTATTAACCTATACTTTACAAAAGCTAATCAAAATATGATAGCTAATATCTATTAATTTTTTTCTATATAGAGCAATTTCTATGAGCTTTACTGGGATTGTGCTTTTGAATTCTTTGGGAAAAGCCAGATTGTAGGTTTTGTTATTAGTATCATTTCTTATATGTATAGAGTTAGTTATAGAGAAGGTATATAACTTTCTTAAGAACATGCTACCAATATGAGGTTGAGTAGATATATAATCTTCAGTACTCTGAGCTCAGAGTATCTATTTCTTAACTACTAAATGCCACTGCCCCCATAAGGCCAGGTGTAATTTAAGCCAAAATCCAGGAGAAGATATTTGCATATAATAAAATGACACAAGGTACTACACATATATAATGAAATACCATACATAAATTAGGCAAAAGATAATATTCTAAGTTCATAATGATAGGAAAAGGCAGCTCAAAGAAAAGAAAAACTGAATGGCCAAAGAGCATATGATAAAATGGTCAACCTTCATACTTACAAATCATGGGATTGCTAAATAAAAACACACTTGGATTCCATATTTTCTACCTACACGAAAGAAAAAATATTGAAAGTCAGATAATTCATGTGATGGTGAGCATGATGAACAAAGATAATACTTTCAGTTGATGAGAATGAAAAATAGAACAGGTACACTGGGAGGGAAGGAGTCAAGATGGTAGAGAAATAGGAGGACCTGGATTTTTCTCATCCCTCAAACAGAGCTGTATTGTGGTCAGATCACTTGGAACACCCAGGAAATCGAGCAGCAGAAAAGTCTCCACAGTTGGAGGGAGACTGCTTGGCAGAATCGAAGTGCGTATATGTGAGTTGGGGGAGATAAAATGGCAGAGCTATGGAGGAGAGGGACCCTTTTCTGTGAAGAAACAAAAGGGAGAGAAAAAAGAGAGGTTTTCAAAGTGCAGCATCAAGTTATCACAAGAGGAAAACCTCTCTGGACCACGGACTGGGGGTGAGAAGTGCTGAGAGTCCCAGTCTTTTTTGCAAATAGCTTTTGGAGTGGAAACTCTGAGGTTTTGGAAGTTCATGACTTTCTCCTGAGCAGAGCCTTGGCATGAGTTCCTTGGGAGGAGGGAGCCGGCCCCAGAGTGCATAGTGTGGTATAGTGATCTCCAGGGGGCATTGAGAGAGAACATTCCCCTTCTTGGAGTACTTTGGGAAGAGGGTTTATTGCCTTCCCAAGGACAAAAGACCCTGCTGGTGCCAGCCAAAGGCTTTTCAAGAGAGTAAGGAGAGACTTACTCTAGAGCAAGGGAGTGGAGCTGTGGTGTGCCAGGTCCTTTAAGACTTTGGGCTTTGAATCCCAGCCAAGCACCAAGGGCAAGGCTCAGGATAACTGTGGCTCAGGGCAAGCTGACTGCCCTCGCTATTCTGTGAGGGCTGCCTGAACAACATGGGTTGAGATCCCCGGTCTGGGGAGGAGAGACTGGGGTAGCACAATTTCCCCCTTCCAACACCAACACTGTGGGACTTCAGATAGCAGCACAGCAGCCTCCAGTGGACAAGGGACACACTTATACCAAACCCGCCCCTCTGTGCCTGGCAACTTCTTATTTACTGGAAGAACACTGACTGACCCAACATAACAGGCCTCTCTTCCAGACCAGCACAGCCAACATCCCCAGGCACTGACAAGTCTTTTTTTCTCTTTTTCCCCACCCTCTTCTTTTTTTCTTTTGGAATCAGGCTCATAGTTTCTTTCTTTTTTGCCATTTCTTATTATATATTTTCTTATTTTTTGATCAGGATTTTTAGTCTATTCTGTTTACTTCCCTTCTCTTTTCTTCTACTTTCTTTCTTTATCTTTTCCTTTATCTTCTCTTGGAATCAGCTTGATAGTTTTTTGATTCTCTGGTTTTCTTTTCTCCCCTTTACTTTCTCTCTTTTTAAGCTTCCCCAGACCTATTTTTTCTCATGGTTACTTCAACAAACAAAATCAAAGCACACCTAGTTAAAGGTCCAAACACCCCATCACTGCAAGCAAGGAGGAGCTCTTCAGAGTACTGACCATTGGATTAAAGCAGCCAAAATGCAACACCAGAAACACTTCCTGTAGTGCCAGGCCCTGGACAGTATATGACCCCTTTTTAATATAGCAGTACTCTCAGGCACAGGACACATAACATGCTTATAAAACGCACAAAAGACAGAAATTTAGCCAAAATGACAAGATAGAGAAATTCTCCCCAAAAGAGGTTAAGAAGAAAGTACAGCCAGAGAATTGCTCAAAACAGATATAAACAATATATCTGAACAAGAATTTAGAACAACAGTTATAAGACTAATAGCTGGTCTTGAGAAAAGCATAGAAGACACAGAGAAACCCTTGCTGCAGAGATCAAAGGCCTAAGAACTAGTCACAATGAATTAAAAAATGCTGTAACTGAGACGCTAAATAAACTAGATACAGTGACAGCGAGGACTGAGAAGCAAAGAAGAGAATAGGTGAAATAGAAGATGAAATTCTGGAAAATAATGAAGCTAAAAAAAAGAAAGAAGGTAAATTACAGTATCATGATGGGAGACTTAGAGAACTAAATGATTTCATGAAACAACACAATATCTGTATCATAGGAATCCCAGAAGAAGAAGAGCAAGACAATGGGGCAGAAGGTTTATTTGCAGAAATTATAGCTGAGAACTTCCCTATTCTTGGAAAGGAAACAAGTATCCAAGTCCAATAGGCACAGAGAACTCTCATCAAAATCAACAAAAACAGGTCAACAGCATGACATATAGTGAAACTTGCAAAATACAAAGATAAAGAGAAAATTCTAAAAGAGCTAGGGACCAAAGGCCCTTAACCTACAAGGGTAGACATATAAGGGTAGTAGAAGACCTGTCCACTGAAACTTGGCAAGCCAGAAGGGAGTGGCAGGAAGTATTCAATGTGCTGACTAGGAAAAATATGCAGCCAAGAATCCTTTATCCATCGATGTTGTCATTCAGAATAGGAGAGGTAAAGACTTTCACAGGCAAACAAAAACTAAAGCAGTTCATGACCATTAAACCAGCCCTGCAAGAAATTCTAAGGGGAACTATCTGAGTAGAAAGCAGCAAAGACTACACAGGACCAGAGAACATCACTAGAAACATGAAATCTACAGATAACACAATGGAACTAAATTCATATCTTTCAATAATCACTCTGAATGTAAATGGACAAAATGCCCCAATCAAAAGACATAGGGTATCACAATGGATAAACAAAACAAAACAAGATCCATCCTATAAGAGACGTGTTTTAATTTTTTAACATTTATTTATTTTTGAGAGACAGAGACAGAGCACAAGAAGGGGAGGGGCAAAGAGAGATGGAGACACTGAATCCGAAGCAGGCTCCAGGCTCTAAGCTGTCAGTACAGAGCTCAACACGGGCTTGAACTCATGAACCGTGAGATCATGACCTGAGCCAAAGTCAGATGCTTAATTGACTGAGCCACCCAGTCACCCCTATAAGAGACACTTTTTAGACCTGAAGACACCTCCAGATTGAAGTGAGGGGATGGAGAACCATCTATCATGCTAATGGACATCAAAACAAAGCTGGAATAGCCATACCAGACAAACTAGATTTTAAAAGAAAAATTGTAACAAGGGATGAAGAAGGGCATCATATCATAATTAATGGGTCTATCCATAAAGAAGGGCTAACAATTATAAATATTTATGCCCCCAACTTGAAACATCCAAACATATCAGTCAATTAATCATAGACATAAGCAAACTTATTGATAATAATAGCATTATTGTAAAAAGACTTTAATACTCTACTTATAACAATGGACAAATCATCTAAGCAGAAAATCAATAAGGAAACAAAGGCTCTGAATGATACACTGCATCAGATGGACTTAACAGATATATTCAGAACATTTCATTCTAAAGCAGCAGAATACATATTATTCTTGAGTGCACATGGAACATTCTCCAGAATAGATCACATACTGGGACATAAATCAGCCCTCAACAAGTACAAAAAGATTGAGATCATAGCATGCATATTTTCAGATCACAACGCTATGAAACTTGAAATCTACAAGAAAAAATTTGGAAAGCCCTCAAATACATGGAGGTTAAAGACCATACTACTAAAAAATTAATGGGTTAACCAGAAAATTAAAAATAAATTAAAAAAACCACATGGAAATGAAAATGAAAATATGACAGTCAAAACTCTTTGGAATGCAGCAAAGTTAGTGTTAAGAGGAACATACATTGTAATTCAGGCCTATCTCAAGAAGCAAGAAAGGTCCCAAATACACAACCTACCCTTACACCTCAAGTAGCTAGAAAAGGAGCAGCAAATAAAGCCCAAAGCACACAGAAGAAGGGAAATAATAAAGATTAGAGCAGAAATAAATGATACAGAATTTAAAAATAACAGAATAGATCAACGAAACTAAGAGCTAGTTTTTTAAAAAAATAAATAAAATTGATAAACACATAGACAGACTTCTCAAGAAGAAAAGAGGACCACAATAGACAAAATCACAAATGAAAGAAGAAAGATCACAACCAAGCACAACAGATATACAAACACTTATAAGAGAATACTATGAAAAATTATATGCCAACAAACTGGGCAATCTGGAAGAAATGGACAAATTCCTAGACACTCACAATTACCAAAACTCAAACAGGAAGAAATAGAAAATTTGAACAGGCCCATAACCAATAAAGAAATTGAATCCGTTTTCAAAAATCTTCCAACAAATATGAGTCTGAGCCAGATGGCTTCCCAGGGGAATTCTACCAGACATTTAAAGCAGAGTTAATACCTATTCTTCTCAAACTGTTCCAAAAAATACAAATGGAAGGAAAGTTTCCAAGATCATTCTATGAAGCCAGCTGTGCCTTGATTCCAAAACCAGACAAAGACCCCATTAAGAAGGAGAATTTCAGGCCAATATCCCTGATAAACCTGGGTGGAAAAATTCTCGACAAGATACTAGCAAATCAAATGCAACAGTACATTGAAAGAATTATTCACCACGATCAAGTGGGACTTATTCTTGGCCTGAAGAGGTCATTCACTATCTGCAAATCAATCTGTGTGATACACCATATTAATAAAAAAAGGATAAGAACCATATGATTCTCTCCATAGATGCAGAAAAAGCATTTGACAAAATACAGCATCCTTTCTTGGTGAAAACCTCAAGAAAGCAGGAACATACCACAACATCATAAAGGCCATATGTAAACTATCCACAACTAATATCACTCTTAAAGGGGAAATACTGAGCTCTTTCCCCTTAAGATCAGGAACAGAACAGGGATGTCCACTCTCACCACTGTTGTTCAATATAGTACTGGAAGTTCTAGCAACAGAAATCAGAAAATAGAATGAAATAAAAGGTATCCAAATCAGCAAAGAAGAAGTCAAACTCTCACTCTTCACAGACGACATGATACTCTACATGGAAAACCCAAAAGACTCCACCAAAAAACTGCTAGAGCTGATACATGTATTCAGCAAAGTTACAGGATATAAAATAAATGTACAGAAATCAGTTGCATTTTTATACACCAATAATGAAGCAGTAGAAAGAGATATCAAGGAATTGATCCCATTTACATTTGCACCAAAACCCGTAAGATACCTAGGAATAAACCAAACCAAACAGGTAAAAGATCTGTATTCTGAAAACTATAGAAAGCTTATGAAAGAAATTGAAGAAGACACAAAGAAATGGAAAAACATTCCATACTCATGGATTGGAAGAACAAAAGTTTTTAAAATGTCTATACTACCCAAAACAATCTACACATTCAGTGCAATCCCTATCAAAATACCACCAGCATTCTTCACAGAGCTCGAACAAAAAATCCTAAAATTTGTATGGAGCCTGAAAAGACCTTGAATAGCGAAAGTAATGTTGAAAAAGAAAACCAAAGCTTGAGGCATCACAATTCTGGCCTTCCAGCTGTATTACAAAGCTGTAACCATCAAGAGAGTATGGTGTTGGCACAAAATCAGACCATAGATTAATGGAATAGAATAGATAACAAAGAAATGGACCCACAGGTACATGGCCAACTAATCTTCAACAAAGCAGGAAAGAGTATCCAATGGAAAAAAGACAGTCTCTTTGGCAAATGGTGCTGGGAAAACTGGACAGTGTCATGAAGAAGAATGAAACTGGACCACTTTCTTATACAATACACAGAAATAAATTCAAAGGATAAAAGGCCTAAATGTGAGACAAGAAACCATCAAAATCCTTCAGGAGATAATAGGCAGCAACCTCTTTGACCTCAGCAGCAGCAACTTCTTACTTGATATGTTTCTGGAAGCAAGGTAAATAAAAGTAAAAATGAACTATTGAAACCTCATGAAGATAAAAAGCTTCTGCATAGTGAAAGAAACAATCAACAAAACTAAAATGCACCTTACAGAATGGGAGAAGATATTTGCAAATGACATATCTTATAAAGTGTTAGTATCCAAAATTTATAAAGAACTTACCAAACTCAATACCCCCCAAAAAAATAATCCAGTGAAGAAATGGGCAGAAGACATGAATAGACACTTTTCCAAGAAGACATCCAGATGGCTAACAGACATGAAAAGATGCTCAATATCAGTCATCATCAGGGAAATACAAATCAAAACCACAATGAGATACCACCTCACACCTATAAGAATGGCTAAATTAACAACTCAGGAAACAACACATGTTCGCTAGGATGCAGAGGAAAGGAAACCCTTTTGTACTGTTGGTGGGAATGCAAACTGGTGCAGCCACTCTGGAAAAAAGTGTGGCAGTTCCTCAAAAAATTAAAAAAAAAAAAAATTAAAAATAGACCTACCCTATGACCCAGCAATTAGACTACTATGTATTTATCCAAAGGACAGAAAAATGTTAATTCAAAGGGGCACATGCACCCCAATGTTTATAGCAGCCCTCTCAACAATAGCCAAATTATGGAAAGAGCCCAAATGTCCATCAACTGATGAATGGATAAAGAAGAGGTGCTGTGTGTGTGTGTGTGTGTGTGTGTGTGTGTGTGTGTATACACATATACACACATATTGGAATACTACTCCGTAATAAAAAAGAATGAAATCTTGCCATTTGCAACAACGTGGATGGAACTAAAGGGTATTATGCAAGCGAAATAAGTCAGTCAGAGAAAGATATATGATTTTACTCATAAGTGGAATTTTAGAAACTCAACAGATGAACATAGGGGAAGGGAAAAAAAAATAAAATGAAAACAGACAGGGAGTCAAACCATAAGAGATTCTTCAGTACAGAGAACAAACTGAGGGCTGCTGGAGGTGGGGTGGTTGTGGGATGGGTTAAATGTTTGATATACATTAAGGAGCACACTTTTGGGGATGAGCACTGGGTGTCCTATGTAACAGATAAATTACGGGTTCTACTCCTGAAGCCAAGACTACAATGTATGTTAACTAACTTGAATTTAAATAATAAAAAAGCTACAGATACATTGGGGATTGGCAGTATTGAGTGAAGTAAAAAATACAAGTGTAATAAAAATGAAAATGACCATTTGGTGCTGGAATTCGACTTCTGTATATATGTTTTCATTTGTCCCTCATTCTTTTTCCTCATAATTACTTCTGAAATAAACCACTTTCCTGCTACTGCTGCTACTACTACTACTACTACACACACACACACACACACACAGATATACAGACACTTGTTTCAGGCTCTGTTTTTAGTGGTAACCTAGGTTAAAATAAGTCTTCACAAGAAATATAGAAGAAGTGTAAGTATACTATTGTACACATATTTTATAAAATGAAAAATTATAAGGCAATTAAATGGTTGGACCATATCTATAAGTATTTTGTAGTTAAATCTAAAAACTATATTAATAGAAAGATCACACTTTTTTAAGGTTATATGTTTATTTTAAGAGAGAGAGAGAACGAGCATGAGCTGGGGAGGGGCAGAGATGGAGAGAAAGAGGGAGAGAATCCCAAGCAGGCTCCACACTGACAATGCTCTGCATTGAGCACCAATGTGGTGCTCAAACCCATAAATCACAAGATCATGACCTGAGCCGAAACCAAGAGTCAGATGTTTAACCAACTGAGCCACCCAGGTGCCCTGAAAAAATCACACTTTTGAATGGCTGTCTATTGTTTTAAGAAGACTAGAAAGGGAAGAGAAAGTTCAGAAACCACTCCAGAGTCACAGAGTTTTATTAATAGAAGATGATCAGGAAGATAGATAATTAAGAAAAAAATTGTGTTTAAGTATCGTGTCATTTTTGTCAAATGAGAATTTTAAAAATGAATTTGTGTTTATAAATCCTTGAAAATGCTTGAAATATCAGGGGTAGGAAGTACAAAAATAGATTAACCATAGATGCCTACAAGAAGGGATAGGTGTTGATAAGGGACTGAGTGAAAAACAAAATCTTGTATTCATTCATTATTCTTTATACAATTTGAGTTTGTCATCATGTTTATGTTGCACACATTTAAAGTGAATAATTATTGGGGAGCCTGGGTGGCTCAGTCAGTTAAGCATCCAACTTCGGCTTAGGTCATGATATCAGGGCTTGTGAGTTCAAGTCCCATGACAGGTTCTGTGCTGACAGCTCAGAGCCTGGAGGCTTCTTCGGATTCTCTGTCTCCCTCTCTCTCTATCCCTCCCTTGCTTGTGTGCTCTCTCCCTCTCTCTCTCAAAAATGAACATTAAAACTTTTTTAAATAAAGTGAATAATTATTTTTAAAATAGCAATTCTACTTTGATGCTGATTTAAAAAACTTTCTTTATTCATTCTTCTGTAGGTAAGTATGCAGAGATAGATATGGAAAAGGAAATGCAAATTATAAAATGTTATTACTGGTTTCTTCTAATTGGGGATCTTGGAGTAATTGTGTTCTTTTTTTTTTTTTTTTACTTCTCTATATTGCTTGAATTTTACATAATAAATCTCCCAAATTTTCAAAATAACAAAAATTATTATCAATAAATTATATAATCTGTAGGATTCTTGAGCCGTCACCATTCTTTTCGTTGAGGATGTAGACTGAAAATAAACAGTATCGGGGATCTGTGGGACAATAACTAAAAATCTAACATTCTTATCATTGGAATTATAGGAGAAGAGAAACAGAGTAGGACTGAAGAATATTTGAAGAAATAATGGCTGAAAACACTTTAAATTTAGTGAAAGACATAAACCTACGTATCCAAGAAGCTGAGTGAACCCCACATAGGTTAAACAAAAAAATAAATTCACACCAAGAGACATAATAATTCATTTTTGTATACTAAAGACAAAACAGTTAAAAAATAGCAATAGGTAACACTTTATCTATAAAGTAACAACAATTCAAATGATGGTGGATTTCTCATAGGAAACCATGGAGGCCAGAAGGAAGGGGCATAACATTTTCAACTATTGAGAGAAAAGAATAGTTGATACAGTTAAACTATCCTTCAGGAATGATGAGGAAATGAATAAATTCTCAAAATAAAATTAATAAATCTTTTTTCCTTACCAGACCTACCTTTGAACAATAGCTAAGGGAACCTATCCAAACAGAAAGAAAATAATTAACAAGAAGTTAGGAAAATAGAATGGGTAAAAATAGAAGTATGCATAATAAACCATCCTGTATCTCATGAATTTCTTTAATCATATTTTATGGTTGAAGCAAAAGTTATAAAACCATCTAATGTGATGCTCAATGTATGTACAGCAAATACCTAGCACAATTATATTTAAAAAGTGGTGAGGATTAAGGCAACATAATGAAGTAATGTTTCTACACTTCACTTGAAGTGGTAAAATATCAATACTAGTAGGCTGTGATAAGTTATATATGCATACAGCAATAACCTAGAGTAAACAATAAGAAAAAGATAAAAAGGAACGTACTCAAAAATATTATAAATAATATAGAGCTTTATAAAATGTACATGTAACCCATGGGAAGACAAGACAGAAAAACTGAAAAAAAAAGGAGCAAAGGGAATAAACAGAAAACAAGTAATAACATGGAACACTTAAGACTTAACATTGAATGTAAATGGAAATGGTCAAGTACAGCAAATATAAGACAGAGATTGGCAGAGTAGATAAAAAGACACCCAACTACATGTTGTTTACAAGACATTGATATCAAATGTAACAAATTAGGTCCATTATTGAAAGTTAAAAAGAGAAATATATATTTATATATATATATATATATATATATATATATATATATATATATCATAAAAGTATTAACCAAAAAGGCAATATGGTCATACTAATATCAGGCGACGTAGATTTCTCAGTGGAACTTCCACCAAAATAGACCATATTGTGAGTCTTCAAGCAAATCTCAATACATATTTTTAAAAATTGAATAATACTGAGCCTTTTTTGTGACCATAATAGAATCAAACTAGAAATCAATAACTGAAATACAACAGAAAATCTCCAAACTGTTGGAAATTTAACACATCTCCAAATACTCCATAAATCAGAGGAAATCGCAAAGAAAATAAAAACAATGTACAGGACTGAATGAACATGAAAAGATGACACATCTAAATTTGTGGAATGCAGTTAAAAGAATGCTGAGAATGAAATTTAAATCTCTACTGCTTACATTAGGAATAAACAAGAAAGATTTCAAGTCAACAATCTATTCCTATCTCAAAAAAAAAGTACAAAATAAACTGAAAGTAAGCAGATGGCAGGGAATAACAAAGATATGAGCAAATATCAATGCGATTGAAAATAGGAAAAACATAGAAAAAAGATGTTTCTTCAGAAAAACCCAACAAAATTAATAGCAAGACTGACAAAGATAAAAAGAGAGAAAACAAAACCCACCAATATCTGAAATAAATAGGCAGAATCACAACAGATCTTGCAACTATTAAAATGATAATGAGGGAAGACTATGACAGTTTTAAACTCATAAATTCAACAATAAGAAACTGACCAATACTTCAAAAATCACAAACTACCAAAATTCAGCTAAAGTGAAAGAGATAAACTGAAGAGGTCTAAACCATTAAATAAATTTAATTTGTAATTTAACATTAAAAGGTCACAAAAATATCTCCAAGCCCAAATGGTTTCACTGACGAATTTGGCAAACATTAGAAAATAACCACTTTGACAATAAATTATATTTTAAAAAAGAAAAAAGAAAAAGGAAAAGAAAATAACATCAATTTTACACAATACCTTCCAGAGTATTTTGAGGCTAGTATTGCCCAGATATTTCTCTTTGACTATTATTGTCTTATACATTTTCATTTATTTGGTATGATACACATATTTTGGACAAGGAAAACTGGAGTATGTAAATCTCTTAGAATCAGCCTTACATACAGTAATTGCTGAACAAATACTCAGTGGATGAAGACACAGAAGTAGTGGCTCTTTGCCTCCCCACCTGGCTCCTGCAGAAGAGACTCACCATAATGATTTAATACTAAAGACTTAAAACATAAATACTGAGGGGTGCCTGGGTGGCTCTGTCAGTTAAGTGTTGGACTTGGGCTCAGGTCATGATCTCCCTGTTAGTGAGTTTGAATCCAGAATCCAGCTCTGTACTGACACCTCAGAGCCTGGAGCCTGTTTCCTATTCTGTGTCTCCCTCTCTCTCTCTCTGCCTCTCCCCCACTCACACTCTGTCTCTGTCTCTCAAAAATAAACTTTAAAAATTAAAAAAAAAAAACATAAATGCTGAAACTACAAGAAGCAAACTGAAGAGAGACTAGCCTGAGCTTTGACCCTTTATCTCTGGACCTTGTTGGGAGGGAGAAGAGGAAGATTGGAGAAAACTGTGGTTGGCCCCTTTATGCTCACAAAGGGCAGCTTCTGAGGGTCCACACAAAATGTGGAAAAGGGTTCAGCCTGCCTGCAAACCATCTAAGGTGCTGTATGTCCCCAGAGAGAATCACCTTTGTCTTTGGGAAACCTTTGCTCCCACTTTCCTCCAACACGACTGCCCCGCCTCAACTGATGTTCCAGCCTCTGACAGGGGCTGTACATTTTCTCTTAGACTTCCTGCCCTCAGACCTTGCATCAGAGATCTGCCTCGTGAACTTGTTACTGGACTGAACTATTTATGGCCAGCTAGGGTTCAGCAGACAGTCGGTTGGCAAGTCTGAATGCAAAGAGCATTTTTAGGGCAGTGCCTGCTTTGGGGACTGTGGTGCTCAGACGTGAAAAAGACCATTGCACACAGCCTGCCTCCGGCAGTTTTAAAAGAGAACCTTGTGCTTAAGTTGTTCCAAACCATAGGCGTCTATGCCTGGCACTCCAGTATATCATGCCAGATATACTGCATTTGTCTAGACCACCGACTCATTGCTCTTGCTCCCAGGCTTCTGATAGTAACAATTGTCCGGAAGTACACTGCGCAGGCTCAAGCTGAAGAGCACTCCTCCCCTTGCATGGTTTTGGTCCAATCACTAGCTGAATGGAACAAGAGGCGCGAGAAGTGTGTAGGAAAGACCCCTGAATAACGGTGAGCTGGTATGTCAGGAAGGTCCAAATTGGGTTCTCCAGGAATGGACTTTACTGAGCAGGTTGGAGGTAAGGAGGTTCGATGGCCATGGAGTGCCTCCCCCCCTGGAGGAGGGAAGGAAGTTTGGGAGGGAAGCAAAGAAAAATCGACTGGATCTCAGGCAGGGCAGATAGAGGCTTGAGCATTAGGGATGTTATTAGGTCAGAAAGCTTTCTCTGGATGAAATACTACTGTAATTCTATGAATAATGGATTTTAAAATAATGATGTTAAGATTTTTATTATGAAAATTGGAGAGAATAATCAAAATAAAAACAACCACTATCTAGATTATTTTAAACTGCTTTATTGAAATATGGTTGACATACAGTAAGTTTCATTTAGTTAAAGCCTACGATTTGATAAGTTTTCACATATGTATGCACCCTAAAAACCATCAGCACAGTCAAAACAAGGAGTGCACGCACATTGTTCATTTGTTCGTTTTTGTAATCCACTATCCTGCCTCTCTTCCACCTGCAACTACTGATCAGCTTTCTATCACTATAGATTAGTTTTCAGCTTTTACTATTTGTTAATAAGTGGAACTATGTGATATGCATTTTTTGGTCTTGTTTTTCAGCAGTATGATAATTTTGAGATGCATCCACGGTCTCGTATCAATAGCACGTTTCTTTTTTACTCCCAAGTAGTAAGCCATTGTATAATATACAGTTTGTTCAGGTGTTCTTATTTGGATTATTTTCAGATTTTGCCTATTCAAATAGTGCTTCTGAGAATATTTGGCTAACAATCTTTATAGACATATAGTTTTACTTGTGGATAATTGCCTAAGATGGGAATGGTTGGGTAGCAGGCTGAGTGTACAATTAGCTTCTTAAGAATATGACAGTTTTTCAAAGTGATTGTGTCATTCTACATTTTTACATTTTACATTTCCACCAGTAGTGTGTATGTTCGATTTTTTTCCCACAACCTCGCCTACACTTAGTATAACAGACATTATTAATTTTAGCCATTTTAATAGGTGTAGTGGTATCTCCTGTTTTAAATTTGCATTTCCCTAGTGATTAATGATATTGAACATCTTTTCATGTGTTTATTTGCCGTCACTATATTTCTCATGGTAAAGTGTTTGCTCAAACTTTTTGTCTATTTTCTTTTATTTTTATTTATTTTTGAGAGAGAAACAGAGCGCGAGTGGGAGAGGGGCAGAGAGAGGGAGGCACAGAATCTGAAGCAGGCTCCAGGCTCCTAGCTGTCAGAGCTGTCAGCGCAGAGCCTGACTTGGGGCTCCAAGTCACAAACAGCAAGATCATGACCTGAGCCAAAGTTGGTCGTTCAAACTGAGCCATCCAGGTGCCCCAAACCTTTTGTCTATTTTATTTTTTTAATTTTTTTTAATATATGAAATTTATTGTCAAATTGGTTTCCATACAACACCCAGTGCTCATCCCAAAAGGTGCCCTCCTCAATACCCATCACCCACCCTCCCCTCCCTCCCACCCCCCATCAACCCTCAGTTTGTTCTCAGTTTTTAACAGTCTCTTATGCTTTGGCTCTCTCCCACTCTAACCTCTTTTTTTTTTTTTTTTTCCTTCCCCTCCCCCATGGGTTTCTGTTATGTTTCTCAGGATCCACATAAGAGTGAAACCATATGGTATCTGTCTTTCTCTGTATGGTTTATTTCACTTAGCATCACACTCTCCAGTTCCATCCACGTTGCTACAAAAGGCCATATTTCATTCTTTCTCGTTGCCACGTAGTATTCCATTGTGTATATAAACCACAATTTCTTTATCCATTCATCAGTTGATGGACATTTAGGCTCTTTCCATAATTTGGCTATCGTTGAGAGTGCTGCTATAAACATTGGGGTACAAGTGCCCCTATGCATCAGTACTCCTGTATCCCTTGGATAAATTCCTAGAGACATTCCCTGCTCATGGATTGGAAGAATAAATATTGTCAAAATGTCAATACCACCCAAAGCTATCTACACATTCAATGCAATCCCAATCAAAATTGCACCAGCATTCTTCTCGAAACTAGAACAAGCAATTCTAAAATTCATATGGAACCACAAAAGGCCCCGAATAGCCAAAGTAATTTTGAAGAAGAAGACCAAAGCAGGAGGCATCACAATCCCAGACTTTAGCCTCTACTACAAAGCTGTAATCATCAAGACAGCATGGGATTGGCACAAAAACAGACACATAGACGAATGGAATTCAATAGAAACCCCAAAACTAGACCCACAAAAGTATGGCCAACTAATCTTTGACAAAGCAGGAAAGAACATCCAATGGAAAAAGACAGTCTCTTTAACAAATGGTGCTGGGAGAACTGGACAGCAACATGCAGAAGGTTGAAACTAGACCACTTTCTCACACCATTCACAAAAATAAACTCAAAATGGATAAAGGACCTGAATGTGAGACAGGAAACCATCAAAACCCTAGAGGAGAAAGCAGGAAAAGACCTCTCTGACCTCAGCCGTAGCAATCTCTTACTCGACACATCCCCTTTTGTCTATTTTATATTGGGTTGTTTGTTTGCTTGTTATAAAGTTTTGAGAATTTGTTGTGTGTTGTGAATACAAGTCCTTTATCAGATGTTTTGCAAAGCTTTTCTCCCAGTCTGCAGTCTTTCTTCTCACTGCGTATTTTTTACAGAGCGAAATTTTAAAAATTTGAAGTACTATTTCTCAAGTTTTTCTTTTACAGATCCTGCTTCACTTTTTTATCTAAGGAATCTTTACCTAACCTAGGTTCACAAAGATTTTCTCTGTTTTGTTGGGTGTTCTATAAATTTTATAGTTTTATGTTTTAATTTTAGGTCTATGATTCACTTTGAGTTACTTTTCCTCCATGTTGTGAGTTGTGATTCCAAGTTTTTGGTTTTGTTTTGTTTGAGATTTTTAAATTGTTTTTTGGCATAAGGGTATTCAAATGTTCTAGCACCATTTGTTGAAAAGACTGTCTTTTCTCCAGGAATTGTCTTTTCATATTTGCTAAAAATAAATTTTCCATATATATGCCTATGTCTATTTTTGGATCTAGTCTGTTCCATTGATCTATTTGTACATCTTCATGCTAATACCTCACTGTCTTGGCACTGTAACTCTATAGTAAGTCTTGGAATAAGGCACTGTAAGTACTCCCAACTTTTTCTTTCAAAGTTTATTGACTATTCTAGGTCCCTTTAATTCCCATATGCCTCTTAAAACCAATTTATCAATGTCTAGAGTACCATCTGCTTAATCTTTATTGTGATAACACTGCATTTATCGATGAATTTGTGGAGTTTTGTTATCTCAGCAATATTGCATATTCTAACTCAAATAAATACGAATATGGTATTTATTCACGAGTCAGAAAATTTCTATTTATTTTAGTTTCTTTTAATTTCTCTCATTAATATTTTGTATTTTTCATAGTACATCTTTTCATTTAAAAATTGTTTTATTTTTGTAATTTGTTAATGATGCATTATATAATTCATATTAAATGTTATGCCAACCTTGTGTTACTGGGATAAACTATGCTTGATCATGATATTATTTTTCTTTTGGATTTGACTTGCTAAATGTTTATGTAGAATTTTTACATTTATGTTTGTGAGAGATATTACTCTTAGTTTTCTGTTATCTGTCTTTGATTTCAGAGTAAGTCTTTCCTTATTGAATGAACTGGGAAGTTTTCATATCTCTTCAAGTTTCTGGAAATTCTGCATGGAATTGATATTATTTTATCCTTTTTTTTTTTTTGAGATAGCGCGAATGAGCAAGGGGCAGAGAGAGAGAATCCCACAAGGGGCAGAGAGGGAGGTAGGGAGGGAGAAAGAAAGAGAGAGAGGATATTATTTTATCCTTAAATGTTTAGAATTCACAAGTGAAGCCACCTGGGCTGGTGTTTTTTATGCAGGAAGGTTTACAATTATAAATACAGTCTCTTCGATAAATACATGGCCATACAAATTACCTATTTCTTCTTGAGTGAGCTTTGGTAGTTTCTTTCAAGTCATTTGTTCATTTCTTCTAAGTTATAAGATTTATTGCAGTGAAGTTGTTAATAAAATTCCCTTCTTGTGAATTTAATGTCTGTAAAATTTATCAGTACATCCTCTTTACATTCCTGATAATGGTAATTGGTGTTGTTTTTTTTTTTTTTTTCATTTTCTCTTGATCACTCTGGCTAGTGGTTTATCTCCCTTTAAAAAAAAGAACTTTATTATATAATTGATAAAGAGTTGCACATGCTTAATGTGTACAATTTGATGAGTTTGAACTTTCATTTCTCTTCTCAAATAATGTTTTTGGCTTTATTCATTTTCTTCATTAGTTTTTTTGTTTTCCTTTCTTTCTGCTTACATTCTGATTTGGTCTTAATTTGGTTTTCTTTCTCTATTTTTTATTGTGGAAGCTATGTATTTATTTTGAGACCTTTCTTATTTTGTAATATAAATATTTAGAGCTATAATTCCCTTTTAGTTTTTACTCACTGTCTTATATGCCTCCCACAAATGTTGATAGATTGTATTTTTATTTTAATTTAGTTCAAAACACTTTTCAGTGTCCTTTTTTTTCCTTTGACAAATGGGTTGTGTAAAACTGTATTATTTAGTTTCAAATATTTTCATGTTTTCCTGATATTTTTCCCTGATTAATTTCTACTTTATTTCTGTTGTGACCTTAGAACATATTTTGTATTATTGAATACTTTTAAATTTATTTGGACTTTCTTGAAGCCCCAAATATGTGAGCACTTAAACAGAATACATATTCTGTTGTTGGGATAGAATTTTCTATAGTTTCAATTAGCTCATATTGGTTAATAGTTCTATAAGTTTCAGTTAGCTTAGTATGATCATGAATTTTCTGTCCAGTTATTTTATTGTCAGATAGTCATTGAAATCTCTAAGTATAAATTAGATTTTTTATTACTTTTTAGTTTTATCAGTTATTACATCAAATATTTTGAAACTACATTACAAAGGCATATAAAAGTTTAGGTTTGTATTTTATTATATTTTATATTATGCTTTTGTCTTTGCATGGTAGAGATGTTTTATTATAGTGTTCTATTTCATTTTTTCTCAAGTCTGATTTCAGTGATATCACATGGGCAAGTTGAAATTATTTTTTTTTCTTTGGATAGCTAAGGATGCCACAGGCTTAGGGTTTAAACTGCTCCAGTGGTCTTTACCTTGGGCCCTTGGGTTCACCCAGTATTGCAGAGGGCAAGGCCACTACCACTTTGAGCTGCTGTTCTCAAATTGGCCTGCTGTGTTTCCAGTGAATTTATGCTGACTCTTTTGTTGTTCTCCTGTCAGGTCCACAGATTCTGTGCCATTCCTTCCTCCTTTTACTGTCACACAGATGCCAACAGGTCCTGTGACTGTTAGTGGTTTGTCTCCACCCACGTGTATTTTAAGTTCTATGAGAAAATTTGTCATCATGTTTTATTATAAATGTTGTTGATGGACATATTTGATTTGGTATCCAGTTGTTCTGTTTTTAAGTGATGAAGACATATTGATAAGCTGTGTTACTGTTGTCACCATTTCCTGACTCTACATTTCCTCCATTTCAGTCTTGGTAATTTTACCATATTTGCTCCAACTATTTTTTTAGTATTTAAAAGTAAACAATCCGAGATATCCTTTCAATTTCCTCTGAAATGTTTTAGTATGTTTCTGTTTAATAAAAGAACATTTTCCTTAGCAAAAATATCATACTACTTCCACAACTGAAAAAATTAACAATTCCCCGAAATCATCTAACATTCAGCCCCTATATAGCTTCATTTTTATCCTCACGATCACTTTTAAAAGTGGTATTTTTTGTCAAACCAGTGTCCACATGTTGCAGTGAGTCTTTTACAAATCTCTTAATCAAGAATGCCCTTAGAACAAATACATTTTTCCAGTTACTTTTAGATTATGATATTTCCCCTATAGAATTAAAGCCAGCATATTTTATTTTAGAGAATTTCTGAAAATCACTATCCAGAAAAGATAAGAACACTGAAAAATTATCCTATAACTGTCTTCCATAACTATGCTCCATACCTCAGAGGATATGCCATTATAATTTTTATTAAAATATTCAAAGAGAAGTAGGGAGAATAATATAAAATAAAAGCACAATCACTGACTTACTGCCCTGCTTGTTTTCATCAATTCTACACTCCCTTTAAACTACTCTAAATCAAAATTTTGGATTACATCTTTTCTACTGTCCTAGGCAGATGGCACGTAATATTAATAACACCATTTTAGGGAAACACATGAGAATACGCCAAGCCATCCCTTGTGACCAGCACTAAAAATACAGTGGAGAGTAAAAAGAGGTGGAGGTCACATCTGTTGCCAACACTATGCTGAGAAATGGTTGCACTCACCAACTGTAGAAAGACATTTTGGGGACAATCATGTACAATTGTATAGATTTAGTTTTGGGATAATATTAAAATATTTTATTGGCTGTTATAATAGAGTTGTGGATTTCTAAGAAAATACCTTTAATTTTTAGATATGCATTCTGAAGTATTTGGATACGAACTATCAGGAAGCCTGGGCTTGTTTTTAAAAGTCCATTAGAGGTTCCATTGCTCTACTTCCAGATCAGTTTGGCCCTTTCCTCACTTTCTTCTCACTCTCAGAAGATCCTCCAATTCTAGTTTTTGCCTCCACAGGGCATTCCAACTCAAAGGAGATAGAAGAGTTTCTGGAGATGGTGGAAAATCTGCAGCAAGGTCATGTATCCCCTTGTGCCTGAGTCTGGGTTTGGGGAAATGGTTCAGAGCCCTCACAATTAAAACCTCGGGAAATTATCCCATTTTGCTTTTAATTTTAAAATTTAACTATTTGAGGGGCACCTGGGTGGCTTAGTTGGTTAGGCATCTGACTTCAGCTCAGGTCATGATCTCGTGGTTGGTGGGTTCGAACCCCATGTCTGGCTCTGTGCTGACAACTAAGAGCCTGGAGCCTGTTTCAGATTCTGTGTCTTCCTCTCTCTCTGCCCCTCCCCTGCTCTCTCTCTCTCTCTCAAAAATAAACATTAAGAAATTTAACTATTTGAGGGGCACCTGGGTGGCGCAGTCGGTTAAGCGTCCGACTTCAGCCAGGTCACGATCTCGCGGTCTGTGAGTTCGAGCCCCGCGTCAGGCTCTGGGCTGATGGCTCGGAGCCTGGAGCCTGTTTCCGATTCTGTGTCTCCCTCTCTCTCTGACCCTCCCCCGTTCATGCTCTGTCTCTCTCTGTCCCAAAAATAAATAAAAAACGTTGAAAAAAAAAAAAAAAAAAAAAAAAAGAAATTTAACTATTTGAACCAACAATACCACACCATCTTTCAGAATTAAGAAGTTAGATAGGATAGATGGCAAATGATGTCTCTAAACTATTGTATTTCATTTGCCTTCCCCACAGCAGGTAAGTAACAACTGTTATCAGAGAATTTTTGTATCCTTCCGGAGATATTTTACATATACATAGGTATAGATACATACATACTTTTCCCATTCAAAAAAAAATTAAATGTTTATTTATTTACTTTGTGGGGGGACAGAGAGAGAGAGAGAATCCCAAGTGGGCTCTGCATTGTCATCACAGAACCCAACTCTAGGTTCAGTCCCACGAACCGTGAGATCATGATCTGAACCAAAATCAAGAGTCAGATGTTTAACTGACTGAACCACCCAGGTGCCCCCACCCCATTTTTTAGTACACAAGTGGCCAAAAACCATACAGATGGCTTTGCATATTTTTGTTGTGCTGTATCATAGGATGACACGAGCCCAGAACCCACAGCAGAACTGGGGCAAAGCGGTTCTGCTGATTCCATTCTCAGTTCAAAATGCTATGGTTGGTCAAAACCAGATAAATAGGAACTTTGGCCTTCCTTCTTAAGCTGACATATCAGGCCTGCTGCTTAGGCAAAACTTATTTAAAAAAAAAACTTTTAAGGCTTACAGTGGTTTTTTTAATTTTTTACTATTTGTTTATTTTTGAGAGAGAGAGAGAGAGCGCATGAGTGGGGGAAAGGCAGAGAGAAAGAGAGAGAGAGAGAGAGAGAGAGAGAGAGAGAATCCAAAACAGGTTCCAGGCTCTGAGCTGTCAGCACAGAGCCTGGGGCTCAAACTCATGAGCTGTGAGATCATGACCTGAACCAAAGTCGGACATTTAACCAACTGAGCCCCCCAGGCGCCCCTGGCCTAGAGTATTTTTTAAATAGACTGGTATAATGTGTTTGCCTTATATTTTCATGTTTTATCTTGTTTTCCTTTTTAAATTCAATCCCAGAGGTAGAATTGTAACATCTGTGTCCCACAGGTAAAACCCTGGTTTACAGAGGAACTAGGTATCTGAGGTCCAGAAATTCTTAGAGAATTGGGGACAGGCGCAGGGACATTTGGAATATTTTTCCTCAAACTTGGTCCCCCAGCTTTGCGATGATGAATGTTGGAGCCAGAGAAGCAAAAGGAGGAATGCTTCTTAAGTCAGGTCATTGAAATTGGGAAACTTGTAAGGAAACTAAGTCAAAGAAGATTGTAGCAAAAGTTCTCCAAGAGGCAGTGTGCTCCCTTTCACTGGAGGGCTTGCAAGCTGCCACCTGGCATGTAAGGGGGCAGCATGTTTTCCTTTTGCCTAATTGGGCTAATCCCTTGGTCACAGATTTGTCATGTTTTCCCCTAACCTGTGCCATTAACCCTTGATCTTAACAGGATGAAACTACAGGGAGATCTCTATTAGCTTCTCACAGCACTCAGAGTAAAATCCAGAACCCCTTATCTTGGTTCACAAGACCTTGGTTCACAAGGTTCTATAGAACCTCCCTTACCCTTTCATTCCACCTCACATCCCGCTACTTTCTGCTTGTTTAGTGGGTATCTTCCCCGTGCCCTAGAACATGTACTCCCTGCTTCCCCAGCTCCAGGTTTTTGTATTTGCTATTCTCTCTGCCTGGAAATGTCTGCAACCCCTTCCCCTCATTCAGAACCTTAACACTTGCTCATCATCTTCCTTATTTGGGGGCCCAGGAAATTCTCCCTGTACTTAAAGAAATGGCATACACCCCTTCGCTCTCTATCTCCCTATTCCTTGTGCTATTATTCTTTTTACACGTCATGTCAAATATTATGATCTGTTTTACTGTTCACTCTCTTTTTCTGCCACTTGTAACAGAAGCCCACATGCACATCCTTGTGATGCAGCAGACACTCAATAAATTCATGTTGAATGAAAGCAGTATAGACAACGTGCCTGCACTCACCTCATCTCCACCTGCTTTCGACTGTCTCCAGCTCAATCTCACTTTTCTTCTACAGCAGAAAGCCTGGATCCACGGATTGAAGACCTGGCTAAACGAATTAAGGAGTTTAAAAAATGTGAGCTCAGGGGTCTTTGCTGGCTGGCTTAGCTCAAAGAGAAGGGCCTGGGCTTTGAAGCTTCTGTTTATTCATCTGTATAATCTGGGAATGCTTGTTGAGTCATTTGAAATGCAACATTTTAAGAAGGAGCAGAGCCTAGTACTTTGTTTACTTAACATCTTTCTTTTTTTCTCTGGCCCAGTGAAACAGAAAGCCAGTGAGGAGGTGAGAGAGGCCTGTGCCCTGTGGGAGACCAAACAGAAGGAATTAGATGCATGTAAGTGGTATGAGAAGAATACAGTGAGGTCCCATGGCATCTCTAAATCATAAATCCCCCTGTCCTCCCTAAACCCTCGGTTCCAGATACACAATTTTTCAGTGTAGTCCCCAAGAGCCACTTAGGTATCTTGTCACCTCTTTGGCTTCAACTTCTGTCTCTCACTCCCCTTCCACTTTAATGACAATGAAACACTCACAGGGCATATTCTCATCTTAAGGACTTTTCACTATCTGTTCCCTCTACCATAATGTTTTTCACACTTGATCATCTAGATGTCCTCCTATTCTAATAATTCAGCTCTCAGCTCAAACCTCAGCTCCTTATAGAGGTCTTAGCTTATCTTCCCATCTAAGAGCATCTGCCCCGACCTGATCACTCTTTACACCTTGCTTTTTTTTTCCTATATAACCCTTATCCCCCCTGGCTTGATATATTTACAACTTCATTATCATATCTCTCCAATGAGATTTAAGGTGTGTGTAAAACCATGTTCATTCTGTATCATTCTCACATGACCATTTGTAAATGCCATGGCCTTTTAGCACTCACGAAGAATACAGGCACATACAAGGGAGAAGGCTGGTTTCAGAGTGATATTCACTAGGCAAAGGAGATGGGATAGAAGGAAGACACTCAGGTATTTCCTGGGTCTGTACAAGACCTTTCATGTCACATCAAGCAAGTCCCTTCCCTGAAGTTGGAGTTGTTGGGAGGTAGGGCATGTTATAGGCGCTGGGTCTGAAAGTGTCACTCTTTTCCCCTGTGAATCTAGAACAACTGTGCCTAGAAGAGGTCTTGAAGAAAAAGCAAGGTATTTTATAGCTGTTCTTTCTCTCTCTCAATCTGTGTGTGTGTGTGTGTGTGAGTGTGTGTGTGTGTGTGTGTGTGTGTGTGTGCATGCACATGTGTGCACACTTCTGGCCAAGTCATGCCACAAAAGCTACTTTTCCCATAGTAGACAGATGAATTCTGTTGAAACATAAATCAAGTCACATCCCTCTTATAATGAAACACCTTCTTACCTACAATCTCACTCATAGTAAACAGAAATATCTTGTCAATGAGCTGCAAATTAGATGTTAGCTAACCCATCTCCATTTCAGCTTTTACCTCTTACCATTTTACCTCTCCATTTCACCTTTTACCACTTCCCTTGGCTGAGTTCACTCCAGTCATTTCAGCCTCTTCACTACCCAGACATTCACAGGGCATATTCCAAAACCTCAGAGTCGTTGAATTAGCCATTCTTTTTGCATGAAACACTCTACTCACTGATAACAATAATTTTCATTAATAATGACAGTTATTTGTATGTTAGTGAACTTAATATCTGCCCCCCTCTGTTAGTCTGTTGATTCCTTACTGGCAATTAATCACCCCTTTTTTGGTTCACTGAATTTTTACCAACCCAAGCCCAAAGTCTAATACATACTATAGGCATTGAATACATGTTTATGGAAATTAACTTGAATCAATTCCTAGCAGAATGAAGGATTATTTTTTTTTAACCCGGCTTGTCTGGAAGAAACAGCAAGAAGAAACCAAGGTAAGAGAGAGAAAATACATAGGGAGGCAGACAGGCCAAAACCATTCAGGAACATAAAAGCAGCAATATCCAATTCAGCTAACCATCCTTCCAACCATTTAATGATCTAGTCATCCTACCAGCCATCTATTCCACCCAATCTTCCATCTATCTATCTATCTATTGAAATTATCCAGTGCATCCACTCTTCCATTTCTCCACCCTTTGCAACTAACCATCCATTCATCCAACTATTTACCCATCCATCTATTCATCTAACCAACAGTTGACCCAACCATCTATTCATCTACCCATCCATTTATCCATTTCATTATCCATCCATCTATCTACCTACCATCTATCAATTTAGTCATTCACACAGCTGTTTGTCCACCCCAAACATACATATCTATAATTATCATCCAATTTTCCATCCATCTGTTCATCCATACATACATATAAAAATTCATACCATCATCCAACCAGCCATCTCCTCTTCCTTTCAACCATTCATCCATTTTTATATCCATCTATTCAGCTGTCTGCCATTCCACCTATTCATCGAACCATTTATTCGTCCATCTGTATATTCATAAATACATCCAACAACCATTTACCATTTCCAAGAGGAAATAAGAATCATCTAGAAGTAGAGGCAAAGGTCATGGGAACCCAAGACTTTACTCAGAAGCTCACCTTTGCTCTGTGTGTGTACATGTGTGTGCATGTGGTGTGTAAAACATGATGCCTTAGTCACCAGGGTAAATGATTGTGGAACAAACTGCCCATTTCTGTTAGACAATTAACGGAGTTCCTGCTCTGTGCCAGCTCATGGAAGAGAGCAACACCTACAGGTACACACAGACTGTTCTGGCACGTGATGATTCTGTTCACTTCATGCAAATATGTGGCAGTTGTATCAGGGCCATTACTATGTGTCAAGGCCAATAAGATGAATGAATAAAATACAGGTTTGTTCTCTAGGGTTCCAATCTGAGCAATAGGGCCTCTGGAGTAGGGGATACAGGGGAAGAAGACCAAAAATCCTTCAAATTAGTTTGACATCTTCCACCTAATAATATGCCCAACCTTGATTCTTTCTGTGAGCTCTCACAGGGCCTCTTTGGTTCCTCTCCCTATAGACACACTGAGGATCTTCCTGATGCAATGCAAAGGAAAGGAAAGTGAAGCCCAGAGGTAAGAAGTTTCCACCCTACCTTGCTTACTTCCACAGAGAAGCTGATACAGGTAAAGAAGGAAGACATGCAGCATCAGCTGAGCCAGCTGTTTTCCAAGAATAGCTACTCTGCACTCATCAAAAGACTCTTCTTCCACAGCACGATGGAGGGAAGCTGTAGGGAGGAGTTGTGGGATGGACTCATGACCCCCAACCCTTGTGGCTGATCCTCTAGGAAGCTGTTTGAAGAGGAGAACAGGAAGACAAAGGCATTCCTGGAGGCAGCTTCCAAGCAACACCAGCAACTGCAACACAGGCGCCAGAGGTGGGCAGGGGGCACCCTTATAAGGGGCTAACTGTTGGGGAGGCAGGGAAGAGTCAGACTTCGACTTCTCCTGGAAAGGTGTCCTTGGAGAGAATGGACTGAAGTCCTCAGACTTACAAAAATCCCCACATATTTTTCAAACCCTCTTCCTTCCCTTCTGTTTTTTCTTCTTCCTCTCTTCCTCTTTTATCCTTCTTTTCACCTGGCTATGAGCTGTTTTTCCTCCTTCCTTCTCCTTCTTCCCTTCCTCCTCTATACAAAATCCTTCCTTTCTTCTCCCCCCTATTCCATCATCTGCTCATTCTTATCTACATCCTAATGTTGCTCTTCATTCTTAATCATTCTCTATGATCTTTTCCTTACCCCATTCCCTCACTCCTCTCCCTACCTTATCCTTCAACTACCCTCCACCCCTTTTTGCCCCTTTCCCCTCCTCTTATTCTTTCCCTCCCATCTCTTCTCTCTCCCCTCCTCCTTTTCTCTCTTCTCTTCACCCCCATCTTCTCCTCTTTCTCTATTTCCTTTTCTTCTTTGTAAAACCTTCATCTCTCTCTTCATCCTCCTCTATCCAATCATGTGTACAGGATGATGGCAGAATTGAAGAAGCTGGGTATACTGTTCCTCTCAGAAACTTGTATCATCTCAGAAGAAGGGGCCAATGAAGAAGAGGTAGGGAGGCCAAGGAAGGAGGAGGAAGGCAAAGGCAGAAACAGAGAAATGGAGACAATAGGGTTTTGTGCCCCTAAGTGCATGGATCCATGTGAAGGGGAAAGAAGACAAACATGGAGCTGCTACATAGGAGCAGAGGAGCTCATGAAAGCCTATCCAAGAACTTTTTCCAGAAAGGGCATTCCTGCAAGTGAGCATAGCTGGTGCAGAGGTACTGATGTGGAACCACTGAGGCAGTGGGAACACAGAGAGGTGCTAACTGAAGGGTGTGAGTGCTGAGATTCTGGAAGACTGGCACACCCCAGAGCCTAAGACTCCCACCCCACAACCTTCGTGTTCTCTAGGTACAGTGCCTTCCACGGACCATCCAATCCAGAAGCCCCCTCCAGGACCAAAGGAGACCAACTCAGAACCGATACTAGGAAGGGTCACTTACCTTCCTAGGAAGGGAGTAAAATAACCTTGTTTAAGTGTAGTCAGGAAATTAATGGCCTTTAAGCTGACCTGTAATGTACATCTATGGCATTTTTTCATATTAATGACAATGCATTCATTAATGACCAATCTTTTACTTCCATATTTGTAAACATGCCAATTTACTTCCTCTAGAATAAAGTGTTGAAGGGACATTGTTGATTCATTGATTCTGCATATTTAATCTTTTAAAAAGTTTATTTATTTATTTATTATGTATTTACTTATTTATTTATTTATGTTGAGAGAGAGAGAGTGCGCACGAGTGGAGAAGAGGCAGAGAAAGGGGGAGAGAGAGGATCCCAAGCAGGGACTCCAGTACAGAGTCCGATATGGGGCTCGAACTCATGAACAATGAGATCATGCTGTGAGCCAAAACCAAGAGTCAGATGCTTAACTGACTGAGCCACCCTGGTGCCCTGGCATATTTAATCTTTGACATGCCTGGACTTCCATAAACATTGAATCACTTCACAGTACTATTAGAAGTTTATAAGCATGAATGTTTCACCAAATCTACATCGTTTTAAAATTTTCATATAGGTGCCATCATTAGCTCCTTTCTACAGGTGAAGAAAGTATGGCTCCCAGAGATTTGGTAGCAATTATCAGATCTCTCACTGGTTAGTGGTGGAGCCATACTTTTCACCACAGAGATATTTCTGTCCAGTATCTATGAACTTCATTGAAATCCTGGGTATCATTAATCCTTGCTACCCTGAAGACCTAGACTCGCTCTTTATTCCAACACCTCATCTCTTTTTTCATGATCTATTAAGGGAATAAAAGAGCAAGAAGAGGGGCGCCTGGGTGGCTCAGTTGGTTAAGTGTCCGACTTCGGCTCAGGTCATGATCTCGCAGTTTGTGAGTTCGAGCCCCGCATCGGGCTCTGTGCTGATGAGCCTGGAGCCTGCTTCAGATTCTGTGTCTCCCTCTCTGTCTGTCTGTCTCTTTCTCTCAAAAATAAATAAACATTAAAAAAAACTTTAAAAAAATAAAAGAGCAAAAAGAAAACATAACTAAAGGTTTAAGCAGTTTTTAGCCTTTGTGCAAGTGTTTTTTTGTACTGATAGTAATTCTCCATTTGTTAAAATGACCAAAACAAGAAAACCAAGGCCATGTTTCTGATCGGAGAGGAGTCATTTTTATAATTTGGTTTGATGAATCAGGTTTGCTAGAGGTTTGCTGCTGCTTTCCCTATTATGTGAAAAACTTCCCTGGAGTCTTTCTGTGTACTCTGGACTTCTTGCCCTTGCTGTCACATCATTCTACCTCTGCCATTTCTGACGCTCATGATGTTCTTCCACAGGGCATTTTAGTTCCAGCCTGGTGAACCTCAGCCATTAACGCTCAGGCCTTAGTGGAGAGGATCCTGCTCTCTAACCTCTACCTCTTTACCCCAGGCATGGATTTGGGACTTTCCCAGATCTCCCACTTCACAGCAGATACCAGGCTGTGATATTTAATGAGATGTTATCCACACTTCTTACACTGTGGGGGAGAACTGTAATACAAATACCAGGACTTAAGACCAACTGTTCATAGACCTCAGGTCAATCAACCTATTCAGACAGGTCCATCCTGAGGTCTCTCACTATGCCAGTTTCTTGCCTGGATGCCAGCTTGCTTCCAAATGCCAGGGGCAGTTCCGAATCCCCACTACCAAGAGTTTCTATGAGACTCTACTTGGGGATCGTGGCCAATCTTGCTACCAACCCATAAGAGAATATTGGAAAACTTCCCTCATCTCAGTATAAGAAGGGGGGAATTTATAGTACTCTCATTTTAGGCTTGAGGACCCACCTTCATTTAGAATGTGTAACAAAAGATCATTCTTTTTCAGAAGAAACCCCATCCAGACACCACCTAGGAGGTGGTCTGAGATGTTTACAAAATAATCTGACAGTCTGTTTTCCCATAGTTAGGTTATTACCACTCTTAAATAACACAAAAGAGGTTGTTTCCTTCTTTTGTCTTTTTTCTATATATCCCGTTTATCATTCACTGGGATTCTATATAAATACCATGTGGTCAGCATGTTGTTTTCTTTTATTCATCCTCAGAGAAAATCAGAAGGCACATTATTATTATTAACATTCTCCATGCCCTTTGCACAGGATCGCACTAACCTTCCCCAAATAATAAAATAATCTGAGCAACATTCCCGTTCTAGCCATTGGAGTGGAAGCAGTGTGCCACAGCGGTTACAAGGTTGGGCTTTGAAATGAGACTGGGTGATAACCCTGCTTCCGCTATTTGTGTGCTGAATGGCTATCAGCATGTCACTGAATTTCTCTATCAATATCTTTGTTGATAAAACTGGGTAATCCTTATATCTAAACTAATAGGGACCTTGCTTTGATCATTAATTAATATAATTAGTTAATATAAGTAAAGTATTGAGAAGTGTTTGTCTTGTGGTTAAACATTAGCTATCACTGTATCACTGGTAAGCATATCTCAAATCTGTCATATTTCAACATTGCAGCACCATGTCCATACCTCTTGGAATTTATGTGACAACGACCACTAGTTTATTCAGTCCTTAGTCTTGTAATGTGAAGCCAGAATTACCCCATGTGAAAAAAGCTCCTTACATGAATAGGTATACATGTGGAAGCCTGAGAGAAAACCCAAGAATGTAAAACCTTTCCAATTAGTGTTCATGGTGGGGTGGCAACACTGAGACCTCAGGTAAATATATTTGTTTTCCAAGTTTGAACTACAAAACCAGGGAGGATATTTTCAAAAATTCTTTAAAACTTAAAGCTATTAAAATATTATGGTGTGCCTGGGTGGCTCATTCAGTTGAGTGTCTGACTCTTGATTTCAGCTCAGTTCATGATCCCAGGGTCGTGGGATCTAGCCCTTCTCAGGCTCATGCTTAGCGTGGAGCCTGCTTAAGATTATCTCTCCCCCTCTGCTGCTCTTCCCTGCTTGTGTGTTCTCCCTCTACAATAAAAAATAAATTAAAAATTATTAAAATATTATAATTACAGAAAAAGTTATCAATAAAAAGGTAATATTTGGTCAATTATCATCAGTACCCATTCCAGCACTGTTCACAGTAGAAAAAGTCTTACCAAGGGGATTATTCATATGTTAGATTCCATTTGCAAGGCTTTAACAATTGCTAGATAAATACAATGGGTTATCTTAGACTGATACCATCAAAAAGGTAAATTATATGCAAATTTCATGTTAGCTGTTCCCTGTTCCTTGAAATCTGCACTACTGGGACCATTTTCACTCTGCATCATCTTGATGGACCCAGGAACCAGACATTCACTAGGCATGGGCACATACGTATGCACACACAACTGCATTCCCTCTGACGAACACACCCACATATACACGTATCTCCTTTCTCAAAGACCTATGGCTTTGACGGATTTCACATTGTGCATGTGGCCCAGTGCTGGGCAATGCACACTGAAGGGAACTCTGCTGAGGTGATTTTTGTATATATTAATTTGTTTTTTTGTAATATGAAATTTATTGTCAAATTGGTTTCCATATAACACCCAGTGCTCATCCAAACAGGTGCCCTCCTCAATACCCATCACCCACCCCCCATCAAACCTCAGTTTGTTCTCCGTTTTTAAGAGTCTCTTATGGTTTGGCTCTCTCCTTCTCTAACTCTTTTTTTCCTTCCCCTCCCCCATGGTCTTCTGTTAAGTTTCTCAGGATCCACATAAGAGTGAAAACATAGAGTATCTGTCTTTCTCTGTATGACTTATTTCACTTAGCATAACACTCTCCAGTTCCATCCGTGTTGCTACAAAGGGCCATATTTCATTCTTTCTCACTACCACATAGTATTCCATTGTGTATATAAACCACAATTTCTTTATGCATTTATCAGGTGATGGACATTTAGGATCATTCCATAATTTGGCTATTGTTGAAAGTGCTGCCATAAACATTGGGATACAAGTGCCCTTATGCATCAGCACTCCTGTATCCCTTGGGTAAATTCCTAGCAGTGCTATTGCTGGGTCATAGGGTAGATCTATTTTAATTTTTTGAGGAACCTCCATACTGTTTTCCAGAGAAGCTGCACCACTTTGCATTCTTACCAACAGTGCAAGAGGGATCATGTTTCTTCACATCCTCGCCAGCATCTATAGTCTCCTGATTTGTTCATTTTAGCCACTCTGACTGGCGTGAGGTGGTATCTGAGTGTGGTTTTGATTTGTATTTCCCTGATGAGGAGTGACATTGAGCATCTTTTCATGTGCCTGTTAGCCATCTGAATGTCTTCTTTAGAGAAGTATTCATGTTTTCTGCCCATTTCTTCACTGGATTATTGGTTTTTCAAGTGTGGAGTTTGGTGAGTTCTTTATAGATTTTGGATACTAGCCCTTTGTCCGATATGTCATTTGCAAATATCTTTTCCCATTCCATTGGTTGCCTTTTAGTTTTGTTAATTGTTTCCTTTGCAGTGCAGAAGCTTTTTATCTTGATGAGGTACCAATAGTTCACTTTTTCTGTTAATTCCCTTGCCTTTGGAGATGTGTCAAGTAAGAAATTGCTGTGGCTGAGGTCAGAGAGGTTTTTTTTCCTGCTTTCTCCTCTAGGATTTGATAGGTTCCTGTCTCACATTCAGGTCCTTTATCCATTTTGAGTTTATTTTTGTGAATGGTGTAAGAAAGTGGTCTAGTTTCATTCTTCTGCCTGTTTCTGTCCAGCTCTCCCAGCACCAGTTGTTAAAGAGACAGTCTTTATTCCATTGGATATTCTTTCCTGCTTTGTCAAAGATTAGTTGGCCATACATTTGTGGGTCCAACTCTGGGGTCTCTATTCCATTGATCTATGTGTCTGTTTTTGTGCCAATACCATGCTGTCTTCATGATTACAGCTTTGTAGTAGAGGCTAAAGTCTGGGATTGGATTGTGATGCCTCCCTCTTTGGTCTTCTTCTTCATAATTACTTTGGCTATTTGGGGTCTTTTGTGGTTCCATACAAATTTTAGGATTGCTTGTTCTAGCTTTGAGAAGAATGCTGTTGCAATTTTGATTGGGATTGCATTGAATGTGTAGATAGCTTTGGGTAGTATTGACATTTTAACAATATTTATTCTTCCAATCCACGAGCACAGAATGTTTTTCCATTTCTTTATGTCTTCTTTAATTTCCTTCATAAGCTTTCTATAGTTTTCAGCATACAGATCTTTTACATCTTTGGTTAGGTTTATTCCTAGGTATTCTATGCTTCTTGGTGCAATTGTGAATGGGATCAGTTTCTTTATTTGTCTTTCTGTTGCTTCATTATTAGTGTATAAGAATGCAACTGATTTCTGTACATTGATTTTGTATTCTGCGACTTGCTGAATTCATGTATCCGTTCTAGTAGACTTTTGGTGGAGTCTATCGGGTTTTCCCTGTATAATATCATGTCATCTGCAAAAAGTGAAAGCTTGACTTCATCTTTGCCAATTTGGATGCCTTTGATTTCCTTTTGTTGTGTGATTGCTGATGCTAGCACTTCCAACACTATGTGAAACAACAGCAGTGAGAGTGGACATCCCTGTCGTGTTCCTGATCTCAGGGGGAAAGCTCTTAGTTTTTCCCCATTGAGGATGATATTAGCCCTGGGCTTTTCATAAATGGCTTTGATGATTTTTAAGTATGTTCCTTCTATCCCGACCTTCTCGAGGGTTTTTATTGAGAAAGGATGCTGAGTTTTGTCAAATGCTTTTTCTGCATCGATTGACAGGATCATACGGCTCTTGTCTTTTCTTTTATTAATGTGATGTATCACATTGGTTGATTTGAGAATGTGGAACCAGGCCTGCAGCGCAGGAATGAATGCCACTTGATCATGGTGAATAATTCTTTTTATATGCTGCTGCATTCAATTTGCTAGTATCTTGAGAATTTTTGCATCCATATTAATCAGGGATATTGGCCTGTAGTTCTCTTTTTTCCCTGGGTCTCTGTCTGGTTTGGGAATCAAAGTAATGCTGGCTTCATAGAATGAGTCTGGAAGTTTTCCTTCCCTTTTTATTTTTTGGAACAGCTTGAGAAGGATAGGTATTATCTCTGCTTTAAATGTCTGGTAGAATTCCCGTTGGAAGCCATCTGGTCCTGGACTCTTATTTGTTGGGAGATTTTTGGTAACTGATTCAGTTTCTTTGCTGGTTAAGGTCTGTTAAAGTTTTCTATTTCTTCCTGTTTGACTTTGGGAAGTGTGTGGGTGCTTAGGAATTTGTCCATTTTTTCCAGGTTGTCCAGTTTGTTGGCATATAATTTTTCATAGTATTCCCTGATAATTGCTTGTATTTCTGAGGGATTGGTTGTAATAATTCCATTTTCATTCATGATTTTATCTATTTGGGTCCTCTCCCTTTTCCTTTTGAGAAGCCTGGCTAGAGGTTTACAAATTTTTTTTTCAAAAAACCAACTCTTGGTTTCATTGATCTGCTCTACAGTTCTTTTAGATTCTATATTGTTTATTTCTGCTCTGATCTTTATTATTTCTCTTCTTCTGCTGGGTTTCGGCTGCCTTTGCTGTTCTGCTTCTATTTCCTTTAGGTGTACTGTTAGATTGTGTATGTGGTAATTTTCTTGTTTCTTGAGATAGGCCTGGATTGCAATGTATTTTCCTCTCACGACTGCCTTCACTGCATCCCAAAGCGTTTGGATTGTTGTATTTTCATTTTCGTTTGTTTCCATATATTTTAAAATTTCTTCTCTAATTACCTGGTTGACCCATTCATTCTTTAGTAGGGTGTTCTTTAACCTCCATGCTTTTGGAGGTATTCCAGACTTTTTCCTGTGGTTGATTTCAAGTTTTATAGCATTGTGGTCTGAAGGTGTGCATGGTATGATCTCAATTCTTTTCTACTTATGAAGAGCTGTTTTGTGACCCAGCATGTGATCTATCTTGGAGAATGTTCCATGTGCACTCGAGAAGTAAGTATATTGTGTTGCTTTGGGATGCAGAGTTCTAAATATATCTGTCAATTCCATCTGATCCAATTTATCATTCAGGGCCCTTATTTCTTTATTGATCCTGTGTCTAGATGATCTATCCATTGTTGTAAGTAGAGTATTAAAGTCCCCTGCAATTACCACATTCTTATCAATAAGGCTGCTTATGTCTGTGAGTAATTGTTTTATATATTTGGGGGCTCACGTATTCGGCACATAGACATTCATAATTGTTAGTTCTTCCTGATGGATAGACCCTGTAATTATTATATAATGCCCTTCTTCATCTCTTGTTACAGCCTTTAATTGAATGTCTAGTTTGTCTGATAGAAGTATGGCTATTCCAGCTTTCTTTTGACTTCCAGTAGCATGATAGATAGTTCTCTATCCCCTCACTTTCAATCTGAATGTGTCCTCAGGTCTAAAATGAGTCTCTTGTAGACAGCAAATGGATGGGTCTTGTTTTTGTATCCATTCTGATACCCTATGTCTTTTGGTTGGCGCATTTAGTCCATTTCCATTCAGTGTTATTGAAAGATATGGGTTTAGAGTCATTGTGATGTCTGTAGGTTTCATGCTTGTAGTGATGTCTCTGGTACTTTGTAGTCCTTGCAACATTTCACTCACAGAATCCCCCTTAGTATCTCTTGTAGGGCTGTGTAGTGGTGATGAATTCCTTCAGTTTTTGTTTCTTTGGGAAGACCTTTATCTCTCCTTCTATTCTGGATGAGAGACTTCCTGGATAAAGGATTCTTGGATGCATATTTTTTTTCTGTTCATCACATTGAAGACTTCCTGTGGTTCCTTTCTGGCCTGCCAAGTTTCAGTAGGTAGATCTCTCACTAGTCTTATCAGTCTCCCTTTATATGTCAGATGGTGTTTATCCCTAGCTGCTTTCAGAATTTTCTCTTTATCCTTGTATTTTGCCAGTTTCCCTATGATATGTCATGCAGAAGATTGATTCAAGTGACATCTGAAGGGAGTTCTCTGTGCCTCTTGGATTTCAATGCCTTTTTCCTTCCCCAGATCAGGGAAGTTCTCAGCTATTATTTGTTCAAGTACACCTTCATCCCCTTTCTCTCTTTCTTCCTCTTCTGGAATTCCTACAATACGGATATTGTTCCGTTTGATTGCATCACTTAGTTCTCTAATTCTCCCCTCATACTCCAGGATTTGATTTATCTCTATTTTTCTCTGCTTCCTCTTTTTCCATAATTTTATCTTCTAATTCACGTATTCTCTCCTCTGCCTCTTCAATCTGAGCTGTGGTCGCCTCCATTTTATTTTGCACCTCATTTATAGCATTTTTTAATTCATCACGAATATTTTTCAGTCCATTGATCTCTGTAGAAATAGATTCTCTGCTGTGCTTTATGCTTTTTTCAAGTCCAGCGATTAATTTTACAACTATTATTCTAAATTCATGGTCTGTTATATTGCTTAAATCAATTTTGATCAATTCGTTAGCTGTCGCAACTTCCTGGAGTTTCTTTTGAGGAGAATTCTTCCATTTCGCCATTTTGGGTAGTCCCTGCAGTAGCTCCAAACTGCAGGGCACTTCCCCTATGCTGTCTGGAGAAACTTGTGTTGGTGGGCAGGGCCGCAGTCAGACCTGATGTCTGTCCCCAGCCCACCGCTGGAGCCACAGTCAGACTGGTGTGTACCTTATCTTCCCCTCTCCCAAGGGCATGACTCACTGTGGAGTGGTGTGTCCCCTGTCTGGGATGCTTGCACACTGCCAGGCTTGTGGTACTGCTTGGATGGGATCTGGTGTATTAGCCAGGGTGGATCTGCAAGGTGCACAGTGGTGGAAGGGCAGGCTCCGCTCCCTTTGCTGCCCTGCTGTCTGGTGGTCCCCTGTAGGAGGGACCCTGCAGCACTGGGAGGGAGGCAGGCAGAGCCTTTTGGAGGGGTGGATCCACAGAAGCACAGTGTTGGGTGTTTGTGTGGTGCAAGTTTGGTGATGTGAACTGGTTACCTTTGGGATTTCGGCTGGGGGATGGGAGAGGGAGATGGCCCTTGCTAGCGCCTCTGTTCCCCACCGAGCTGAGCTCTGTCTTCCGGGGCTCAACAACTCTCACTTCCCAGTGTCCTCTCGCCCTCCCGCTCTCCAAGCAGAGCTGTTGATTTTTAACATTCCAGATGTTAAGTCCTGCTGGCTGTCAGTACTCAATGAGTCCGGCCACTCCGCTTTTGCAGCCAGACTTTGGGGGGCTCTACCTTACCGGGCGGACTGCCCCTGCACTTACCAGGCTCCCTTCCACCAGTCTGTGTAGCATGCACCTCCTCTTCGCCCTTCCTACCCTCTTCAATGGGCCTGTTGTCTAAGCTTGGCTCTGGAATGTCCCTTCTGCTAGTCTTCTGGAGGTTTTCTGGGTTATTTTGGCAGATGTGGGTGGAATCTAAGTGATCAGCAGGACAAGGTGAGCCCAGCATCCTCCTACGCCACCATCTTCCGAAAACCTTTCTTTGCTTTTAAAAAAGAGATGCTGTAAGAGAAAAAATCTTTCAGTCTTTGTATATTGCTCTGTCTGGATTTAGGACCAGAAATGCTGCAATCAAGCCCTAGTACCCTGGTGCTCAAAAGCACAAATGAAAATTATCATGGCAAGAGATTTACATGCAGAAACACTTTACTTTGTGTATAACAAAGATCATTATCAACACTGGCATACAAAGGTAGTTTAGATAGAACTATATAAAGTCAGAATTGAAATTCTCACTTGGCTTTCAGTTGAAATAACCAAGCCTAGTCAGTTGTGCTCCAAAGTCTTCACTGACACTTTATCTTAAAATAAGCTGTGCTACGAGTGTGAAGGACACAGAGATGATATATACGGGGTTTGTCCCTTGAGGAGTTCAACAATACAGAGGAATAACATAAGCATATCATTTCTACAATAATTTATATTGAATATCAACTGTGTGTTCAACTCTTTATTTGGCATTTTCCAAAGACCTAAGAGAAAAATTCTTATTCCTCGTCTTCAGTTGAAGACATAAGCTGAGATTTGTTTGGGTAAATTAGACAGTTAAGTGGTGGAACTTAGATTCGCATTCAGGCCTGTTAAACTCCAAAGTTGTGCAGGGATGCTTTTATCCATTCACCATGGAACCACTACTTATGTTTTAGTTGTTGAGATGCAGATGTCATTCCTGAGGAGAGAGTCACCTTCCTACCAACATAAGAGGACACTTGGGAAGTTGTGGCATCCCTCAAAAGACTAAGTCAGAGTCCAGAGAATCTATGCTGAAACCGACTAGCTTGAAGTCCAGCTACCTGACATTTTTATATATAAATAAGGATTAGGTAGCTTGGACAAAGGCAGAAGCATCAGAGTCCCACTCTGAGGATAATAGAAGTTTTACCTAGTTTGAAAAGCTTGGGAGCTTTTTGTCATTACTTCTTAAATGAGGTCAATGTCTAAGAGAAAGCAGTTCCTCTGGAAGCCAGGAAAGGGAAGGTGAAAGGCCTGCCTTAGATCCCTTTACCACTCACAGATGGGCAGAGCTTAAAATATAGAGGCTTCCAGCATTCCCCCCCCCTTCAAAGCTGCCCCCTGATCCAAGCCTTTTAACTTGTGCATATTTTAATAATTTATGGACAGAGGCAGGGGAGGTGAGATGAATTAAAATGGAGAAAATCAATTAAATTATTTAAAACAATTGCATTGGGTTGTACACTAGCAGGACTAAAGCAGACAATTTATTATTACCACTACTAGTTCTCTGGCCTTTAATAAGTAAGTTATTCTCTAGGACCTGTATGCTTATATGATTGCTTCTTTTACTAAGATATTCAATCTTTGAAAGGTAGGGCCTTGAGTGATTTGTCTTTACATATCCAATTTTCAGGACACTTCTTGAGATCTAGTAGGCATCAATGGATACTTAGTTGAATAATTAATTTATGGTGGTAACACTGGTTAGAGAAATAGCCTTCTTTCCAATTGGAGTTAGTTTAGTAGACCTTATCTGTGTAGGCAACAATATGTGAGATCTTTGTGTATCAAGCAATATGGTATTCTCACCTATTTTTCTACATCAACCTACACACACACTAGCAAAATTACCCATATAAATCATGACTTAAGCAACACTTTTTATACCTTATTTAGTCTTTCTTATATTACCTCGGGGTTTTTTGTCAGAGCCACACAGCTAATTACATTATATGCCTAATATTTTTATGTATATAAGAAAATTAATCACCGTAAAAGATAAAAATAAAAATAACTACAATGAAAGCAAAACATTAAAAATTTTTGAAAACTTATATTAACAAGAAATGCAGGGAATCTGAAATCTAATTGTGTCTTATGTAAGCTATTTCAATTAATCTTCACATTGTGTCGTCAATGCATGTATTATATGTGTGTGTGTATGTGTGTGCATATATATATGGCAATGCCATATTTCAAGCCTATGTCTATTTTATTCTAAAGCCCCAGTGTCATATAATATAGAAAGTCCCCAACTTACTCATGCCCCAGCAAGCCCCACGCTTTCCTTTTCTTTCCCTATCATAGTTCTTCACAATTTTCATTCTACTAACAATTTAAGGTACTTCCTTATTCTTGAGACTTCCTTCCAGAGCCATTAGCTAAATGCTGTGCATACCCAACACTGGTGCCTTTTTCCCCCATGTGATATATTAAAATACTGTACAGTAGATTTTCTAACTATTGGGAAAAGCAGTCCACCATGGACCCTGAGTGTCTCTGCATGTCCACACTATGGTGCCTAATTGGCCCCTGATATTGAGCAGTTTCTACCGCCAGTCACATAGGTAATTCAGGATATCAAAGTGACCTTAGCTTAGTTATTATGTAACTGCTTACTCCCTGGGAAAGGGAAGTAACCTGTTTGCTGCTTGCTACAAAAGGTGCAGAGCTCTTGATTTTTGGTTCCTCACCTGTGGTGCAATCAATTCACTGTATGTGAAGCTACCATCTGGGCCTTGTGGGATTTGGGGACAGGTAAACTTGTGCTACCATACCGACACTCTTGCTATTTCCTGTGCTGTGCATAATAAACATTTTGCTCTGATTCATTACGTCTGATTGTTTCCTTTTGACACCGACTTCTGGCAAGACAACGTGATTTCTTGCTTGGTTATCTCCACTAGAATTTTATTACTCCATGCCACTATCTATAGGGCTAAGTATATTCCCTGAAACTAACCCTCTGTAACAAAAAACTTCGCTTTTAACTATTTTTGAGATAAAGAGATAATTGCTATAATTTCATACCATTTACTAAGAATTGTGGCTTCTAAGGAGAGTTTTTGGTTCAAAGATGGCAACTTAGTGATAGAATGAAAACAGGAGCTGATAAAAAAAAACCAGATTTTCATCTTTGTTAGACAATATGAAGGATGACGGCTAGTAGCAGGATACTGGAGAGGCAACTGGAGTTAGAGGTTGTCAACAGGCAGTGGAAGCTCTGGACCCAAACATGGGGTGGTGGACATCCAAGGGAAGATCTTTATGAAAGATACTGATTTGTCTGTTGAAGTTTCTTTTTTTTTTAAATATATACTTGTCTTGTGTTTACCATATCTCAAGCACTATTCCAAGGACCTTAAGTCTTTTAGACCTAATTATAATGCAATGTGTTAGCTCCTACTATTACCTTCATTATATAGATGAAGAAACTGAGGAAGAGAGGTTAGTAAATGAAAAAATACATATTTAGTAATTAGTGAGAAGAGAGGAGAGACTCAGGGATGCTGTGTGGAAGGTAGAGTGTCAGAGATCTGACAGGGATGCTGTGTGGAAGGGTAGAGTGTCAGAGTGTAGAGTTTGATTGGACTTCTTTGCTTCATGAAGAACACTAGAAAGAGAAGTGTCATGTTTTAGAGGGGACTTTGTGGAATTTCCTCCTTGGGCCATGTTCTGGAAATGCTCTTGTTCATTTCCCCATAAAGCCCTACATGTGGATTAAATTTTGCTTTTTAAAATAATAAATATAGGGGCGCCTGGATGGCTCAGTCGGTTAAGCATCCTGCTCTTGGTAGTGGCTCAGGTCATGATCTCACAGTTTGTGAGTTTGAGCCCTACATTGGGCTCTGTGCTGACAGAGCAGAGCCTGCTTGGGATTATCTCTCTCCCTCTCTCTCTGTCTCTCCATGCCTCCTCTGCTCTCTCTCCCTCTCAAAATAAATAAATAAACTTTAGAAATTAAAAAAATAAATAATTATATTAGTATTAAATAATAAACACAGCAATTTTGCCCATCTACCAGTAATAACCTATGGAGCACCAAACATGACTGACATGCTGCATTTTAAGTAACATCGACTTTGTGAAAAGATGATGGCCTTTGATTTTAGGCAGAGCTAGGATGGAATTTCAAGTCTGCCATCTAATGCCATCCAATTTTGTAGTATCTATAAAAATGTTCACTCAGGTTAACTAGTGAAAATTCTTTGAAGGAAATGCATAAAAATCTATTAGCATATTGCCCAACATGCATTAAATGTGATTTTTACTATCTTTCTCTCCATTCTCCCTTATTTCCCATCTCACCTCAACCTCTTTTTCTCTCTTTAGCTACACTGAACTACTCTCTAGGATTCCTGAATCAGATGCACTCTTTTATCTCTGTATTTTTGTACATGCTGTTCCCCTTCTAAGAACTCCTACCTGCTCTCTGCCACTTTTTCCCTTGTCAATATTCCATTTCACCTCATAGAACTTAATTTTTCTCTCCTTTGAAGCTTTCCCTGATTCCCTGAAGCAGTGTGAGCTGGCTCTCATCTGTGCCCTCATCCCTATGTCTCTCATAAATGTCTCTTCCTTAGGTAGGGACCCCAACTCTAGTTATTTTACCCACCACATACCCTGTCCAAACTCCCTTTCTAAGCATGTGAGATTATAACTAGGATAGCATATCTGAAACTACAGCTGAGTCTGGGAAGTGCTAGACAGATTTTGGACATTGTCTACAAGTTGCATGCATGAATATTGGGAGAATCTTAGGTGTACTGTTCAACAGCAATGCTCTTTTGATGCCAAATAATTCTGTCAATGGTCAATTTGAAGGGTTAGGACATAGAAATAGAATTAAAATCGGGGTCTATGGTAAGCTAAGTAATAGCCTCCCAACGATATCCATGTCCTAATTACCAGAACTCAGGAATATACTTCCTTACATGACAATGGGGACATTGCAGGTATTGTTTAGTTAAGGATGTTGAGATATGTGAGATTATCCTGAATTATCCAGGTAGGCCAGTGTAATCACATAGGTCCTTTTGAGAGGGAGGCAAGGGGCTCAGAGTCTGATTTTTAGCCCAATAGGATCATTTCTGAATTCTGACCTCCAAAAATGTAGTAAGATAAATTTGTAAAGTTTTTAAGCCATTAGGTTTGTGGAAATTCTTCATAACAGCAATAGGGAACTCATTCAGGAACAATTGGGCATAGAATACAGGGTTTAAGGGTTAAAGATGGAGTCTGGTATGGGTCTCTGGAACCCTGTAGGTAGTAAAGTAGCTATAGTAGTTTGTATACTACAACTTGGACAACTGATACAGGCTATCCAAGGTCACTTTAAAATAAGGGCACACACACAGACACACAGAGTATATGAAAACCATGGGAAAAAACAAAATGTAATAATTGTCCCTAAATGGAGAGTGTATATTCTAGATACTATTAAAGGTTCCAGCACCACACATATGGACAATTTTGTTATATATGTATCTGTGGAATCCCTATGAATGACAGAGGAGTGATATAATAAAACTTAAATGAAAAAGAAACACACCTGTAATAGAGATTAATGATGGAATTGAACCATGACACCTCATGTGGTGGTGTTGGAGAGCTAGGTATACAGGGAAAGAATGGTTAGAAGCCTATCTCATTAAAGGGAACTTCCATCATAAGAGTAAGGATGTGTTGAGTATCCTGCCTAATGTGATGAGAAGACCCCAGTATGGGCAGGGCTGAGCAAATGTCTATCTTTAGTGGCAAAAACGATATAATTGTATGATTGTATGGGTGAGTGCTGGTGGTAGGCATTGGGTAAGATGGTGCATAGACAGTAGCTTCAAATAACCACCATTTTATTACCTCTTAGATTGTGTGTTGGTTGTTTCTTCTACTCCACTTGATACTGGTGAGTCATCAGTCATCCTACATACCACATACATAAACATGTGTATGTGGTATGTATATATATACATGTATATATGTGTATATATATATATATATATATACACACACACACATATACCATATATACATATATATACATATACACACACACACATGCACATATATATATACACACATATACATACCACATCTTTTTTATCAATGGACACTTGAGCTACTTCCATAATTTGGCTATTGTAGATAATGCTGCTATAAACATCAGGGTGCATGTATCCCTTTGAATTAGTGTTTTTTTTATCCTTTGGGTAAATACCTAGTAGTGCAATTGCTGGATAGTAAGGTAATTCTATTTTTAACTTTTTGAGGAACTTCCACGCTGTTTTCCAGCGTTTGCATTCCCACCAAAATCCCTCAACAAATAGGTTTAGAGATAACATACCTCAACATAATAAAAGCCATACTAGGTACACCTAACATCATTTTTATTGGGGAAAAACTGAGAGCTTTTCCCTAAGGTCAGGAAATAGACAAGGGTGTCCACTCTCATGACTTTTATTCAAAATAGTACTGGAAGTCCTAGCCACAGTAAGCGGATAACAAAAAGAAATAAAAGGAATCCAAATCAGTAAGGAAGAAGTAAAACTTCCACTATTTCCAGGGAGGAGGAGCCAAGATGGCAAAACAGCATGGAAGCTTTCTGTATGTCTCACGTCCATGAAATACAGCCAGACTGACACTAAACCATCCTACACACCTAGAAAACTGACTGGATGATCAACACAACAACCTGAACCACAGAATTCAACAGGTATGTGGCACGGAAAAGTGAACTTGGGGAGAAGGCACAGGAAGGGATGTGCTTTTGTGAGCAGAGAGAGGATGGAGACGGGGCAGGGGGAGAATCTGGGAAAAGCACCCCTCCCCAAAAGCAGCTGGAGAGAAAGTAGAAAATTGGAAACAGCTACAGGGACTAAACTAAAAAGGGAGAAAGGAGAAAGGAGAGGGTTTAAATTCCATTAAGACTGTAAACAAGGGGAGTGCAAAGCCTGCAACTCCACGCTTGATACCTGGTGGTGCTCTGGTGGGAAGGGCGAATCCCCAGGAGCAGAGTGGGGTCTGGCAGGATATCAGGCCACACAGGGAAAAGTGGTTCCACTGCTGGAAGGACATTTGGTAGAGATTGTTGAAGCCACCTGGTCCCGGCAGACCCCAGAAAACAGCCATGTTCGCTGGTGCTGGAACAAGGTTGTTAAGGGTGAAACCTGGTGCCAGATGTGTGTTGTGATTTTCCATAATCCCTGAAACGCGCTGCTACACTATCTCGCGAACATTTTCTGGGGCGGGCTACCACCTGGCCGCAGTCTCAGGGCACTGGCAGCAGCAGGATCCAGCAAGCGTTCCTGGGTGCAGTCGACATTTGGCCATTACTCATTCGGCCATTGCTCGGTGAGACCCTTCCATAGAGGGGTGGAACAGGTCAAAGCCGCAGTCCTTCAGAAGTAAGGGGCTGGGGAAAACAGCCGCATCTGAGACAAAACTCGGAAAAGAGGTACTGCCTGGGGCCTGGTCACAGAGAGTGAAAAAGCAGGGAGTGGACGAAAGCTGAAGACAGAGGATGGGTGGGTGACTGTTGATGCGGGAGAACAGACTGGGTGGCTGGGTGGCACCATTTTCATCGCTCCGGCGCATGGGCATATGCACATATGTGCACCACAACACTCAACCACAGTAGGCTAGCAGCGCCATCTAGTGGAGAGCAGAGCTGTTACACTGAACTCTGTCCAGCTGGGCCAACTTTACTCTTCAAGAACACAAGTCTCACCACCGGCTTACTTTATGGACTATAAAGCGCTACATAGACTGAATTCTAGGGGAAAACGAAGTAATTTCAGTCTTATTTCAATTTGTTAGCAGGTACATCTATTCAATTTTCTTTCTTTTTTTTCCCTTTTACACTTCTTTTTCTTAAATACAGAAAGAGAAAAAAATTCATTTTTATTTTCAATTTTTATTAAAATATTTTTATTTAACTTTTATTACTGTATTTTTTACTTTTGTGTAAATTTTTTCAAATTCTATTTTACTTCCATAATTTTACTTTAGTCTACTTCAGTGTATATACCTTTTAAAAATTTCAAATTATCTTTTTTCTTTTTATTTTTTTCTATTTTTTATTTCTTTTCTTTTTCTTGAATGCAGAAAGAGAAAAATTTCATTTTTACCTTTAATTTTGATTAAAAATATTTTTTTCTTATTTTCACATTTTTTGCTTTTATGTAAATTTTTTCAAATTCTATTTTACATCCATCATGTTATTTTAGTCTACTACAGTGTATTCACTTTTTCAAATTTTCAAATGATTTCCTTTTTTCCCTTTTTTTCTTTTTTCTTTCTTCTCTTTTTCCCCTTTTTGTTTCTTTTCTTTTTCTTGAATATAGAAAAAGAAAAAATTCATTTTTTAAAATTTTTATCAAAAATATTTTTCTTTAATTTTTTCTACTATATTTTTACTTCTGTGTATATTTTTTCAAATTCTATTTTACCTCCATCATCTCATTTTAGTCTACTTCAGTGTATTCATTTTTTCAAATTCTCAAACGATTTCCTTTTTTTTCTCCCCCCGCCTTTTTTTTTCTCTAATCTGTCAAACCACTTTCAGCACCTAGACAAAAACACACCAAGGAACTAGCATCATTTATTCAATTTGTGTGTGTGTGTGTGTTTAATTTTTTAATTTTAATATTTTTTTATTTTAATTTTTTTTAATTTTAATATTTGTACCTCATTAATTCCCTTTCTCCCTTCAAAATGACAAAACAAAGGAATTCATACCAAAAGAAAGCGCACAAAGAAACGACAGCCAGTGATTTAACCAACACAGATACAAGCAAGAATTTAGAATCACGATAATAAGAATACTAGTTAGAGTTGAAAATAGATTAGAATCCTTTCTGCAGAGATAAAAGAAGTAAAAAATAGCCAGAATGAAATTAAAAATGTTGTAATGGAGCTTCAATCACGGCTGGATTCAGTGGTGGCAAGGATGGATGAGGCAGAACAGAGAATCAGCGATATAGAGGACAAACTTATAGAGAATAATGAAGCAGAAAAAAAGAGGGAGATTGAGGCAAAAGAGTGCGATTTAAGAATTAGGGAAATCAGTGACTCATTAAAAAGCAATAACATCAGAATCATAGGGGTCCCAGAAGAAGAAGACAGAGAAATAGGGGTAGAAGCGTTATGTGAGCAAATCATAGTGGAAAACTTTCTTAACCTGGGGAAAGACACAGACATCAAAATCCAGGAAGCATGGAGGACCCCCATTAGATTCAACAGAAACCCACCATCAACAAGGCTTATCATAGTCAAATCCACAAAATACTCAGGCAAGGAGAGAATCATGAAAGCAGCAAGGGAAAAAAAAGTCCTTAACCTACAAGAGAAGACAGATCAGGTTTGCAGCAGATCTATTCACAGAAACTTGGCAGACCAGAAAGGAGTGGCAGGATATATTCAATGTGCTAAATCAGAGAAAAATATGCAGCCAAGGATTCTTTATCCAGCAAGGTTGTCATTCACAATAGAAGGAGAGATTAAAAGTTTCCCAAACAAAAATGAGTTTGTGACCACTAAACCAACCCTGCAAGAAATTTTATTTTATTTATTTTTTTTAATTTTTTTAACGTTTATTTTTGAGACAGAGAGAGACAGAGCATGAACAGGGGAGGGTCAGAGAGAGAGGGAGACACAGAATCTGAAACAGGCTCCAGGCTCTGAGCTGTCAGCACAGAGCCCGACGCGGGGCTCGAACTCACGGACCGCGAAATCATGACCTGAGCCGAAGTCGGACGCTCAACTGACCGAGCCACCCAGGCGTCCCCCTGCACGAAATTTTAAATTTTTTTTTAACGTTTATTTATTTTTGAGACAGAGCATGAACGGGGGAGGGTCAGAGAGAGAGGGAGACACAGAATCTGAAACAGGCTCCAGGCTCTGAGCAGTCAGCACAGAGCCCGACGCGGGCTCAAACTCACATACCGTGAGATCGTGACCTGAGCTGAAGTCGGACGCTTAACCGACTGAGCCACCCAGGCGCCCCATGCACGAAATTTTAAAGGGGACTATCTGAGGGGATAAAAGATGAATATATATATACCAAAAGCAACAAAGACTAGAAAGGACCAGAGAATACCACCAGAAACTCCAACTCTACAAGCATCATAATGGCAATAAATTCATATCTTTCAATACTCACTCTAAACGTCAATGGACTCAATGCTCCAATCAAAAGGCGTTGGGTATCAGAATGGATAAGAAAACAAGATACATCCATATGCTGTTTACAATAGACCCACTTTAGACCTAAAGACACCTTCAAATTGAAAGTAAGGGATGGAGAACCATCTATCACGATAATGGTCAAACAAAGAAAGCCGGAGTAGCCATACTTATATCAGACAATATAGACTTTAAAATAATGACTGTAAAAAGAGATGAAGAAGGACATTATATCAAATTAAGAGGTCTATCCACCAAGACCTTAAAACTGTAAACATTTATGCTCCAAATGTAGGAGAACCCATATATATATAAATCAATTTATCACAAACATAAAGAAACTCATTGATAGTAATACCATAAGAGTAGGAGATTTCAACGCCCCACTCACAGCAATGGACAGATCATCTACTCAAGAAGACAATGCCTTTGAATGACACACTGGGCCAGATGGACTTAACAGATATATTCAGAACATTTCATCCTAAAGCAGCAGAATATACATTCTTCTCCAGTGAACATGGAACGTTCTCCAGAATAGACCACATACTGGGACACAAATCAGCCTTCAACAAGTACAAAAAGATCGAGATCATACCGTGCATATTTTCAGACCACACGCTATGAAACTTGAAATCAACCACAAGAAAAAATTTGGAAAGGTAACAAATACTTGGAGACTGAAGAACATCCTACTAAAGAATAAATACGCTAACCAAGAAGATAAATAGGAAATTAAAAAGTACAAGGAAACCAATCAAAATGATAACACCACAGCCCGAAACCTCTATGATGCAGCAAAGGCGTTCATAAGAGGAAAGTATATAGCAATCCAGGCCTTCCTAAAGAAGGAAGCAAGTTCTCAGATACACAACCTAACCTTACGCCTTAAGGAACTGGAAAAAGAACAGCAAATAAAACCCAAAAACAGTAGAATACAGGAAATAACAAAGATTAGAGCAGAAATTAATGCTATCAAAACAAACAAACAAAAAACAGTAGAACAGATCAATGAAATCAGAAGCTGGTTCTTTGAAAGAATTAACAAAATTGATAAGCCACTAGCCATTTTTATCAAAAAGAAAAAGAAAGGGACCCAAATAAATAAAATCAAGAATGAAGGAGGAGAGATCACGAACAAAACAGCAGAAATAAAAACAATAATAAGAGAATATTATGAGCAATTATATGCCAACAAAATGGGTAATCTGGAAGAAATGGATAAATTCCTACAAACATATACACTACCAAAACTGAAACAGGAAGAAATAGAAAATTTGAACAGACCCATAACCAGTAAGGAAATCAAATTAGTAATCAGAAATCTGCCAAAAAACAAGAGTCCGGGGCCAGATGGCTTTCCAGGGGAATTCTTCCAAATATTTAAGGAAGATTTAACATTTATTCTCTTGAAAATGTTCCAAAATAGAAATGGAAGGAAAACTTCCAAACACTTTCTATGAAGCCAGCATCACCTTGATCCCAAAACCAGACAGAGACCCCGCTAAAAAGGAGAACTATAGACCAATTTCCCTGATGAACATGGATGCAAAAATCCTCAACAAGATATTAGCCAACCGGCTCCAACAATACATGAAAAAAATTATTCACCACGACCAAGTGGGATTTACACCTGGAATGCAGGGCTGGTTCAATATCTGCAAAAAAATTAACGTGATTCATCACATGAATAAAAGAAAGAACAAGAACCATATGATCCTCTCAATAGATGCAGAGAAAGCATTTGACAAAATACAACATCCTTTCTTGATAAAAACCCTCAAGAAAGTAGGGATAGAAGGATCATACCTCAAGATTATCAAAGCCATGTATGAACGACCCACTGCTAATATCATCCTCCATGGGGAAAAACTGAGAGCTTTCCCCCTAAGGTCAGGAACACGACAGAGATGTCCACTCTTGCCACTGTTATTCAACATACTATTGGAAGTCTTAGCCTCAGCCGTCAGACAACACAAAGAAATAAAAGGCATCCAAATTGGCCGGGAGGAAGTCAAACTTTCAATCTTCGCAGATGACATGATACTCTATATGAAAAACCCTTAAGATTCCACCAAAAAACTGTGAGAACTGATCCATGAATTCAGCAAAGTTGCAGGATATAAAATCAATGCACAGAAATTGGCTGCATCCCTATACACAAACAATGAAGCAACAGAAAAATAAATCAAGGAATTGATCCCATTTACAATTGCACCAAAAAACGTAAAATATCTAGGAATAAATCTAACCAAAAGGTGAAAATATCTATACACTGAGAACTATAGAAAGCTTATGAAAGAAATTAAAGGAGACACAAAAAAATGGAAAAATATTCCATGCTCCTGGACAGGAAGAACAAATATTGTTAAAATGTCAATACTACCCAAAGCAATCTACATATTCAATGTAATCCCTATTAAAGTAACACCAGCATTCTTCACAGAGCTAGAACAAACAATCGTAAAATTTGTATGGAACCAGAAAAGACCCCCAATAGCCGAAGCAATCTTGACAAACCAAAGCAGGAGGCATCACAATCCCAGACTTCAAGCTATACTACAAAGCTGTAACTATCAAGACAGTATGGTACTGGCACAAGAACAGACACTCAGATCAATGGTACAGAATAGAGAACCCAGAAATGGACCCACAAACGTATGACCAACTAATCTTTGACAAAGCAGGAAACAATATCCAATGGAATAAAGACAGTCTCTTCAGCAAGTGGTGCTGGGAAAACTGGACAGCGACATGCAGAAGAATGAACCTGGACCACTTTCTTACACCATACACAAAAATAAACTCAAAATGGATGAATGTAAGACAGGAAGCCATCAAAATCCTCGAGGAGAAAGCAGGCAAAAACCTCTTTGATCTTGGCCACAGCAACTTTTTTTAAATTTTTTTTAACGTTTATTTATTTTTGAGACAGAGAGAGACAGAGCATGAACAGGGGAGGGTCAGAGAGAGAGGGAGACACAGAATCCGAAACAGGCTCCAGGCTCTGAGCTGTCAACACAGAGCCCGACACGGGGCTCGAACTCACGGACCGTGAGATCATGACCTGAGCAGAAGTCGGACACTTAACTGACTGAGCCACCCAGGCGCCCCCACGGCAACTTCTTAACATGTATCTGGAGGCAAGGGAAACAAAAGCAAAAATGAACTACTGGGACCTCATCAAAAAAACAAAAAAGCTTCTGCACAGTGAGGGAAACAATCAGCAAAACTGAAAGGCAACCTACAGAATGGGAGAAGATATTTGCAAATGACATATCAGATAAAGGGTTAGGATCCAAAATCTACAAAGAACTTATCAAAGTCAACACCCAAAAAACAAATAATCCAGTGAAGAAATGGGCAAAAGACATGAATAGACACTTCTCCAAAGAAGACATCCAGATGGCCAACTGACACATGAAAAAATGCTCAACATCACTCATCATCAGGGAAATACAAATGAAAACCACAATGAGATACCACCTCACACCTGCCAGAATGGCTAACATTAACAACTCTGGCAACAACAGATGTTGGTGAGGATGCAGAGAAAGAGGATCTCTTTTGCATTGTTCGTGGGAATGCAAGCAGGTGCAGCCACTATGGAAAACAGTATGGAAGGTCCTCAAAAAACTAAAAATAGAACTATCCTACGACCCAGCAATTGCACTACTAGGTATTTATCCAAGGGATACAGGTATGCTGTTCCGAAGGGACACATGCACCCCTATGTTTATAGCAGCACTATCAACAATAGCCAAAGTATGGAAAGAGCTCAAATGTCCATTGATTGATGAATGGATAAAGAAGATGTGGGGTACACACACACACACACACACACACACACACACACACACACACACAATGGAGTATTACTTGGCAATCAAAAAGAATCAAATCTTGCCATTTGCAACTACGTGGATGGAACCGGAGGGTATTATGCTAACTGGAGAGTATCTTATGCTAAGATATTAATAGACATTTCTCCAAAGGAGACATCCATATGGCCAATAAACACGAAATGATGCTCATCATCACTTATCATCAAGGAAATACAAATCGAAACCTCACATGAGTTAAAATGGCTAAAATAAAAAAAAAACACAGGAAACAACAGGTGTTGGTGAGGACGGGAAGAAAAAGGAATCCTTGTACACTGTCAGCCATAAAAAAGAATGAAATCTTGGGGCACCTGGATGGTTCAGTCAGTTAAGCGTCTGACTCTTGATTTCAGCTCAGGTCATGCTCTTGTGGTTCATGAGATCGAGCCCCACATCGGGCTCTGTGCTCTCTCTCCTTTCTCCCTCTCTCTGCCTCCCTCTCAAAAGAAAGAAAGAAAGAAGACAGAAAAAGAATTTTAAAAAAGAACTAGGGGTGCCTGGGTGGCTCAGTCAATTAAGCGTCAATATGGCTCAGGTCATGATCTCAAGGCTCATGAGTTTGAGTCCCGGGTCAGGCTTTGTGCTGACAGCTCAGAGCCTGGAGCCTGCTTTAGATTCTGTGTCTCGCTCTTTCTGCGCCCCTACCCCCACTCACACTCTGTTTCTCTCTCTCTCTCAAAAATAAACATTAAAAAAGTTTTAATAAATAAAAATTAGAAAGGAATGAAATCTTGCCATTTGCAATGACATGGATGAAGCTGGAGAGTATAATGCTAAGTGAAATAAGCCAGAGAAAGACAAATGCCTTATGATTGCACTCATATGTGGCATTTGAGAAACAAAACAAACAAGCAAAAGGGGAAAAAATGAGAGAGCTAAAGCTGGAAACAGACAATTATAGAGAACAAACTGATGGTTACCAGAATGGAGGTGGGGTGGGGATGGGTAAAATAGGTGATAGGAATTAAGGAGTACACTTGTTGTGATGAGAACTGGGTGATGTATACAATCATTGAATCATTAGATTGTACACCTCAAACTAATATAACAATTTATGTTAACTAACTGGAATTAAAATAAAACTTTTAAAAAATTAAAAATATCTATCAGCTCCATGAGCAGAAGAGTTACTTTTTCCTTACTATTTTCTAAGATATCCAGCGGTGACTGACCAAGTAGTTGCTTAATAGATATGTCCTGAATCAATTAATACTCCAAAAGCAAAGTGGTGCAATAACTATGACACACTGTGGAATACTCTGCCATGAAGGGAGTAAACAAAATGAGGTAGTTTTATTTGTATTTGAGAGTGATAAACCCCAAACTGTACTGTTGAGTAAACAAAATCAAATTATTCCAGAATCATAAGTGTAATTTTGGAAGGAAAAACACTCTCTCATTTCCTGCCCCTAAAGTTTTAAGAGTTCTGTATATAGGGGATTTTGACGTTTTGTCATTATTTATGTTGCTAATATATTTTCCAGGTTAATTTTAACTTTATTTATTATGGGGTTTTTTTTTTTGCCATGCAGAAATTGTATTTAAAAATTTTTTTATGTAGTCAAATTTCATTCACCCTTATTTGCCTCTAGCACTGCATGGTATTTGTTTACATTTAAATTACTGATCTATTTGAAGTTTATTCTATATGGTGTGAAGCATTTAATTTTATCTTTTCTTTTTTTTCCTCACATGGCTATCCAGTTGTCCAAGCACCATTTATTTTAAAAGTCCACATTTGTACTAGAGTATTGACATCCCACCTTTATCATATACCAAATTCTATTCCATTTTTATCTAGGTCTATGTCTGGATATTCTATTCTATTTCACTGGTGTGTCTATTCATAAGCTAGTTCCACATCGTTTTAATTATAGAGGCTCTACGGTGTGTTTTAATATATAGTGGGGCTGGCATCCGGTTTTAGCTTTCCTTTTTTAGTGTTTTCTTGGAGATGCTTGAATGTTTATTTTTCCAGATGAAGTTTAGTATCAATTTGTCTAATTCCATAAAGCATGTTGGTATTTTTATTGATATGGCATTAAATTTAAAAATTAACTTAGGGTGAACTGACTTTTTTAAATGTTTATTTTTGAGAGAGACAGAGAGACAGTGAGTGGGGGAGGGGCAGAGAGACAGGGAGACACAGAATATGAAACAGGTTCCAGACTCTGAGCTGTCAGCACAGAGCCTGACGCAGGGCTCCAACTCACAGACTGTTCATGGACTGTGAGATCATGACCTGAACCGAAGCCGGGCGCCCAACTGAGCCACCCAAGCACCCCAGGGTGAACTGACATCTTTATGATGAGTCTTACTATCACAAAGGATGTCTTTCTATTTGTTAGAGTCTCAGTGCCTTTTTTTTAAACATTTATTTATTTTTGAGGGAGACAGAGCATGAGGAAGGGAAGAACGGAGAGAGAGGAAGGCACAAAATCCGAAGCAGGCTGAGACTCTGAGCTGTCAGCACAGAGTCTGATGCGGGGCTCGAACTCACAGACCGTGAGATCATGACCTGAGCTGAAATCCAGTCAGATGCTTAACCCACTGAACCACCTAGGTGCCCCTCTGTGCCTTTTATGAGGGTTCGAAAGCTTATCTCATATAAGTTTTACACATTTTTTGTTAAATGTATTTCTAAGTATTTTATTTTGCTACTTTTGTTAATGAAGTTTTCTCTACCATGGTATATCCTCTAATTATTTGTGTAAATTAAGGCTATTGACATACATATGTCAATTTTATAGCCTGTTCCTCTAATGAAATGTTATTATTTGAATTATTTTTACCATTGGCTCTCTATAGAGTTTTCCAGGTACGTTTGTTTTTTAGGTGTACTTTCATATTATCTGCAAATAGAAATATTATATCATCTTTTCTAATCTATAAGCCATTAATAAATTTCTCTTGTCACTGCATTGGCTAATACTTCTGGTAAAATTTTGAATGACAGAGAAGAGTGTTAACAACCTTAACTTGTTACTAATATTAGTGGAAGTGCATCTAGATTTTCTTCCACTGAAAAACTATTTACGAATTTCTATTATATCAAGAATGGGTGTTGAATCATACTGTTTTCATCAGGGTTAAATATTAAAGTTAGACTTGCTTTATCTAAAAAACTAAGCAGCTTTCCTTAGTTTTAAATACTATGAAATACTGTAAAACAATTATACATCAATAGAACAGTCTGGTCTTTGAAAGTTTGGTAGAATTCCCCTGTGAGGCCATCTGTACCTTGAGTTTTTTTGATGGAATAGCTGATAACTCTATCTTTCTTCTAAGAAAATTGACATGTTTAGGCATTATATCACTAATAGTGCAAATTTTGTTAACAAGATTTCCCTAGGAAATTTTTCATCTCATAAAGTTTTAAAGTGTACTTTCATAGAAGTCTGCAAAGTAGAATGAATGATTTTTTTTAACATGCTAATTTAATAGTTATTTCCCCCCTTGTAATTTCTTGTTTTGTATTGTCTTTGTTTTCTCCTTTTTTTCTTTATTTTATTTTATTTAATTTAAAAAAATTTTTTTTCAATATATGAAATTTATTGTCAAATTGGTTTCCATACAACACCCAGTGCTCATCCCAAAAGGTGCCCTCCTCAATACCCATCACCCACTCTCCCCTCCCTCCCACCACCCATCAACCCTCAGTTTGTTCTCAGTTTTTAAGAGTCTCTTATGCTTTGGCTCTCTCCCACTCTAACCTCTTTTTTTTTTCCTTCCCCTCCCCCATGGTCTTCTGTTAAGTTTCTCAGGATCCACATAAGAGTGAAAACATATGGTATCTGTCTTTCTCTGTATGGCTTATTTCACTTAGCATCACACTCTCCAGTTCCATCCACGTTGCTACAAAGGGCCATATTTCGTTCTTTCTCATTGCCATGTAGTACTCCATTGTGTATATAAACCACAATTTCTTTATCCATTCATCAGTTGATGGACATTTAGGCTCTTTCCATAATTTGGCTATTGTTGAGAGTTCTGCTATAAACATTGGGGTACAAGTGCCCCTATGCATCAGTACTCCTGTATCCCTTGGGTAAATTCCTAGCAGTTCTATGACTGGGTCATAGGGTAGGTCTATTTTTAATTTTCTGAGGAACCTCCACACTGTTTTCCAGAGTGGCTGCATCAATTTGCATTCCCACCAACAGTGCAAGAGGGTTCCCGTTTCTCCACATCCTCTCCAGCATCTATAGTCTCCTGATTTGTTCATTTTGGGCACTCTGACTGGTGTGAGGTGATATCTGAGTGTGGTTTTGATTTGTATTTCCCTGATAAGGAGGGATGTTGAGCATCTTTTCATGTGCCTGTTGGCCATCTGGATGTCTTCTTTAGAGAAGTATCTGTTGCATCCATATTCATCAGGGATATTGGCCTGTAGTTCTCTTTTTTTACTGGGTCTCTGTCTGGTTTAGGAATCAAAGTAATATGGGCTTCATTGAATGAGTCTGGAAGTTTTCCTTCCCTTTCTATTTCTTGGAATAGCTTGAGAAGGATAGGTATTATCTCTGCTTTAAATGTCTGGTAGAACTCCCCTGGGAAGCCATCTGGTCCTGGACTCTTATTTGTCGGGCGATTTTTGATAACCGATTCAATTTCTTTGTTGGTTATGGGTCTGTTCAAGCTTTCTATTTCCTCCTGATTGAGTTTTGGAAGAGTGTGGGTGTTTAGGAATTTGTCCATTTCTTCCAGGTTGTCCAATTTGTTGGCATATAATTTTTCATCGTATTCCCTGATAATTGTTTGTATCTCTGAGGGATTGGTTGTAATAATTCCATTTTCATTCATGATTTTATCTGTTTGGGTCATCTCCCTTTTCTTTTTGAGAAGCCTGGCTACAGGTTTGTCAATTTTGTTTATTTTTTCAAAAAACCAATTCTTGGTTTCGTTGATCTGCTCTACCGTTTTTTTTAGATTCTATATTGTTTATTTCTGCTCTGATCTTTATTATTTCTCTTCTTCTGCTGGGTTTAGGCTGCCTTTGTTGTTCTGCTTCTATTTCCTTTAGGTGTGCTGTTAGATTTTGTATTTGGGATTTTTCTTGTTTCTTGAGATAGGCCTGGATTGCAATGTATTTTCCTCTCAGGACTGCCTTTGCTGCATCCCAAAACATTTGGATTGTTGTATTTTCATTTTCATTTGTTTCCATATATTTTTTCATTTCTTCTCTGATTGCCTGGTTGACTCATTCATTCTTTAGTAGGGTGTTCTTTAACCTCCATGTTTTTGGAGGTTTTCCAGACTTTTTCCTGTGGTTGATTTCAAGCTTCATAGCATTGTGGTCTGAAAGTATGCATGGTATGATTTCAATTCTTGTGAACTTATGAAGGGCTGTTTTGTGACCCAGTATATGATCTATCTTGGAGAATGCTCCATGTGCACTCGAGAAGAAAGTATATTCTGTTGCTTTGGGATGCAGAGTTCTAAATATATCTGTCAAGTCCATCTGATCCAATGTATCATTCAGGGCCCTTGTTTCTTTATTGACCGTGTGTCTAGATGATCTATCCATTTCTGTAAGTGGGGTGTTAAAGTCCCCTGCAATGACCACATTCTTATCAATAAGGTTGCTTATGTTTATGAGTAATTGTTTTATATATTTGGGGGCTCCGGTATTTGGCGCATAGACATTTATAATTGTTAGCTCTTCCTGATGGAGAGACCCTGTAATTATTATATAATGCCCTTCTTCATCTCTTGTTACAGCCCTTAATTTAAAGTCTAGTTTGTCTGATATAAGTATGGCTACTCCAGCTTTCTTTTGGCTTCCAGTAGCATGATAAATAGTTCTCCATCCCCTCACTCTCAATCTAAAGGTGTCCTCAGATCTAAAATGAGTCTCTTGTAGACAGCAAATAGATGGGTCTTGTGTTTTTATCCATTCTGATACCCTATGTCTTTTGCTTGGCGCATTTAATCCATTTACATTCAGTGTTATTATAGAAAGATACGGGTTTAGAGTCATTGTGATGTCTGTATGTTTTATGCTTGTAGCGATATCTCTGGTACTTTGTCTCACAGGATCCCCCTTAGGATCTCTTGTAGGGCTGGTTTAGTGGTGACAAATTCCTTCAGTTTTTGTTTGTTTGGGAAGACCTTTATCTCTCCTTCTATTCTAAATGACAGACTTGCTGGATAAAGGATTCTCGGCTGCATATCTTTTCTGTTCAACACATTGAAGATCTCGTGCCAATCCTTTCTGGCCTGCCAAGTTTCAGAAGAGAGATCAGTCACGAGTCTTATAGGTCTCCCTTTATATGTGAGGGCACGTTTGTCCCTTGCTGCTTTCAGAATTTTCTCTTTATCCTTGTATTTTGCCAGTTTGACTATGATATGTCGTGCAGAAGATCGATTCAAGTTATGTCTGAAGGGAGTTCTCTGTGCCTCTTGGATTTCAATGCCTTTTTCCTTCCCCAGTTCAGGGAAGTTCTCAGCTATGATTTCTTCAAGTACCCCTTCAGCACCTTTCCCTCTCTCTTCCTCCTCTGGGATACCAATTATGCATATATTATTTCTTTTTAGTGTATCACTTAGTTCTCTAATTTTCCCCTCATACTCCTGGATTTTTTTATCTCTCTTTCTCTCAGCTTCCTCTTTTTCCATAACTTTATCTTCTAGTTCACCTATTCTGTCCTCTGCCTCTTCAATCCGAGCCGTCGTCGTTTCCATTTGATTTTGCATCTCGTTTAAAGCGTTTTTCAGCTCCTCCTGACTGTTCCTTAGTCCCTTGATCTCTGTAGCAAGAGATTCTCTGCTGTCCTCTATACTGTTTTCAAGCCCAGCGATTAATTTTATGACTATTATTCTAAATTCACTTTCTGTTATATTATTTAAATCCTTTTTGATCAGTTCATTGGCTGTTGTTATTTCCTGGAGATTCTTTTGAGGGAAATTCTTCCATTTGGTCATTTTGGATAGTCCCTGGAGTGGTGGGGACATGCAGGGCACTTCCCCTGTGCTGTGGTGTATAACTGGAGTTGGTGGGTGGAGTCGCAGTCAGACCTAAAGTCCCACCGCTGGGGCTACAGTCAGACTGGTGTGTGCCTTCTCTTTCCCTCACCTAGGGGCGGGATTCACTGTGGGGTGGCGTGGCCCGTCTGGGCTACTTGCACACTGCCAGGCTTGTGTTGCTGGGGATCTGGCGTATTAGCTGGGGTGGGTAGGCAAGGTGCACGGGGGCTGGAGGGGCAGGCTTAGCTCGCTTCTCCTTAGGTGATCCACTTCAGGAGGGGCCCTGTGGCAGCGGGAGGGAGTCAGACCCGCTGCTGGAGGGTTGGCTCCGCAGAAGCACTGTGTTGGGTGTTTGCATGGAGCAAGCAAGTTCCCTGGCAGGAACTGGTTCCCTTTGGGATTTTGGCTGGGGGATGGGTGAGGGAGATAGCGCTGGCGAGCGTCTTTGTTCCCTGCCAAGCTGAGCTCTGTCCTCCAGGGGCTCAGCAACTCTCCCTCCCTTTGTCCTCCAGCCTTCCCGCTTTCTGAGCAGAGCTGTTAACTTATGACCTCCCAGATGCTAAGTCGTGATTGCTGTCGGAACACACTCCGTCAGTCCCCTCCGCTTTTGCCAGCCAGACTCGGGGGCTCTGCTTGGCCGGCAGGCTGCCCCTCCTCCCCGGCTGCCTCCCGCCAGTCGGTGGAGCGCGCCCCACCTCTCCGCCCTTCCTACCCTCTTCCGTGGGCCTCTCGTCTGTGCTTGGCTCTGGAGACTCCGTTCTGCTAGTCTTCTGGCAGTTTTCTGGGTTAGTTAGGCAGGTGTAGGTGGAATCTAAGTGATCAGCAGGATGCGCGGTGAGCCCAGAGTCCTCCTAAGCCACCATCTTCCCTCCCTCCCCTCTCCTTTTTTTTTTTGACTGTGTTAGCTAGTGGTATGCCTATTAATATTTTTCAATAAACCAAGAAAAACAATGTTTTTCTCTTTTACATATCATTACTACTTTATACTTCCTTGTTTTATATTTATTATGTTCTTCCTTGTAGTTTTTAATTTTATCTTACTGTTTTCTTAACTTTTTGAGATATAAAATTAATTCACTTCTTATTACTGTTTGTTATTGATAAAAGAGTAAGACTGAATTCTCCTCTGACCATGGTTTTCATGTATGACAAAGATTCTGATAGATATATACTAATTTCACTATATCTCTTTTTAAATTCCATAATTAGCATTGTAGTCTCCCCATACCCAAGTGTTGTTTAGTAGGTAGTCAATTAATTTTTAGGAGGAATGCCATTTAAAAGAAAACAGAGGCTTGGAGATAATATTGAAGGCCTAATATTCATGTCATTGGAGTCCCAGAAATAGAGGAAAGAGTACAGTGTTGAAAGATTATTAGATAAACTAATGGCTGAAAACTTCTTCAAATTGGTAACAATAACAAACCAACTAATTTAAGAAGATCAGGGAATACATGCCCATACCCACAATAATTAAACTGCTGAAACACAGCACAAATAAAACATATTAAAGCACACAGAACAAAAATGACACACTACCTATAAGAGAACGGCTAAACTCAAAAATACAAGAAACAAGTATTGGTAAGGATGTGGAGAACAAGGAACCCTCTTGAACTGTTGGTTGGAATGCAAACTGGTGCAGCTACTCTGAAAAACAGTATGGAGGTTCCTCAAAACTTTAAAAATAGAACTACCCTACTATTCAGTAACTGCACTACTGGGTATTTATCCAAAAAATACAAAAACACTAACTCAGAAGGATACATGCACTTCTATGTTTATTGCAGCATTATTTACATTAGCCAAATTATGGAAACAGCCCAAGTGTCTATCAATAGATGAATGGATAAAGAAGATGTGAGATACACACACACACACACACACACACACACACACACACACACAAAATGATTAGTTTTTAACATAGCTCCTTAAGTAGTTTTTACTTTTTTGCTATAAGAACCAGTTGAATGTGTCTGATAATTACATTATTTTATCTCAAAGTGTAAAGATATATTTTACTCAAGTTTATACTCACAGAATCAAGAATATGATTTCAAAGATGAATGTAATAGTCACGTACAAGTGAACACATCAACCTCAGCAAGGAACAGACAGCTCTCTGGCTCCGATTTACATTTTGGGATATTCCTGCTCTGTGCATTTCTGTGGTCCACTTCCCCTGTGCCCCTCCATAGTATTCCCACTATAGTCCCATTTTCATTTCAGAGCCTACAGGTTGTTTTTTGTCTTTGTTATTTTCAAAATTTTATTTATATACTAGTTAGTTGACATATAGTGTAATATTGGTTTCAGGAGAATTTAGTGACCCATTACTTACATATAACACAAAATGTTCATCATAACAAGTGCCCTCCTTAATACCCATCACACATGTAGCCCATTCCCCACCCACCTCCCTCCATCAAGCCTCCATTTGTTCTCTATTGTTAAAGTCTCTTGTCGTTTGTTTCTCTCTCTCTTTTTTTCCCCTTTCCATGTGTTCATCTGTTTTGTTTCTTAAATTCTACGTATGAGTTTGGTTTTATTTGTCTGCTTCCAACATGAAGTTGTGAAATCCATGATTATGACAAAAAATGTTTCTTTCATCTGGGCATATCCAGGGTCCAGAACACCTATGGAAATATGGTAGGCAGAAATATTTTCTCTCATAATAAATTAATATTTTATAGATGAGACAGATCGGGAAAATGTGCACTTGCAATAGGACTTAATATAGTGGGTGATATTTTTGTAGATATAGTTTCTTCTCAAGCAAACTTGTAGGGTACTGTGAGGCTTTCTGGGATAATCTCATTAACAAAAAAAATTTTTTTAGCAGCACCACCTGCTATCTAGTAAAGCTCTCATTATAAAGCCTGACTTAGAACAGTGTTTTCCCAACACCTCAATCATTCATGTGATATAAATTTAGTACTTAAAAGATATACTCAAATACATATTAGTATTTCTTAATACTTTCATTTATATTCTATCTATCATCTTTTAGTCAAACTCAATGTAAAGGAAATTTTATATCACTACTGAAAATACAAAACATGCATTATATGCTATGGTAAATATGTTCAGAAATTAATTCCATGAGAGACAGGGGCCAAACTATGGTGGAGAAGGATGCAAAGACAGTGAAGTTTGCTCTTGGAGCAGTTGTGTGTGTAGAAAGTGAAATGTGGGTGATGTAACTATAGGACCTAGGACAGTGATCCACTCTAAAGCACAAATTATTGCAGAAGCCAGGCCAATAGGTATTGGTGAGGGTTACCTAATAGAAGAACAGGTAGGTGCTTATCATAAATGCTCGACCTGATAATATCACCCCTAATGCTGAAGATCTGGAACTAAAATATCTATGATCATTGGCACTAATAATGTGTTTGAAATTGGCTGTTATTCCCAAGCCATGAAAATGGAAGACAATAATGTTATTGAATCAAAAGCCAGTGTGGGCAGAAAGGTAATATTGAGAAGCGGTTGCATCATTGGGACTTGTTGCAACCTGAATACATTTGAGGTCATCCTTGAGAATACAGTGATCTGTGGTGCAGATTGCCTTCACGGGGTGCAGACTGAGCAACCACAGCCCCAGATACCACAGCTGGATTTCCTGAAGATAACCTTGCCAACCTACCACAACCTAAAGAAGACTATGAAAGGAAGGTCAACACCAGTAATGTGTGAAGACAACAGTGAGATACCTCCTAAAGACTTGGTAATAAGATACCCCCAGAGAGTTAAACTACTTAAGTCAACATGTGGCAAGGTAGTATCAGTTTATCTATCAAGACTTACAGTACCTCAAGACTCACCACTTTTGGTTCAATTGCAAGCTTAACTGAACCACCTTCTGATTTGCTAATATGGCCTCCAAGCTATCATTCAGAGAAAGGAGGAACTCTGGATGAGAGCACCAGAATTCTACTCTGCACATAGTAAATTTAGAGAAGCTTTCTTATTTATACATTAGTCTAATATGAATATGGTTTGTATAGTTTGGCCCCCAAGTCTGCCAATTGTCTATGAGTTCTAAATATTCTGATAAAATAGTTTCTGACTCTTTAGGACAAAGAACCAATCAAAGCCCAGACAGTGTATTGTGCAGACATCACTCTTTGGGGCTTCTCCACAGCCAGACTAACAGCCTTCTCTTACCAACTATCTCACTGAAACTGAACTCAAACTTCATCACAGACATTCTAGGCAATTATGCTAAGCGGTAGGACAGACCCTGACATGCTTGTGACATAAAAAGCAGCAGCTGGCAGGAAGATAGAAATGATTTTATCAATAGCGACTTACTGCAATGTGGCCATAGCTCTTGCGTCAAGATAACAGACTTTCACCAGGTGAATAGTATCAAGTCTAGAAAGGGTACTTCACACTGTTCTCTTATTCATCCATGAACACACAGTATAGTAGTTATCTATGCTGTGTAGAAAATTACCCCCAAAATGTAGAAGCTTATTATCTTTTGAGCATTTACTATCTTACACAGTTTCTGCAGATCAAATATCTAGGAATGGCTCAGCTGGCAGTTCTGGCTCAGTGTGCCTCATGAGGTTTCTTTCAAGAAGTCAGTCAGACCGGTGGTCATCTGAGGACTTGAGTGGGGCTGGATGGTCCACTTACAACATGACTGCCTCACAGGGCTGTTGGCAGGAGGCCTCAGTTCCATACCAGGTGAGCCTCTCCACAGGGCTGGTGGGTATCCTCATGACATGGCAGTTGGCTTCCCTCAGCTTCCTTCAGATCCAAGTGAGGAAGGACTCAATCCCTAAAGTTGCACACCATCACTTCCACTTCATTTTATTTCTTAGAAGCAAGTCACTAAGTCCATCTCACAGTCAAGAGGGAGGGGATTAAGCTCCACCTTTTCTACCTTTAGAAGGGAGGAGAATCTAAGAATTCATGTTCATATACTAAAACCACCATCACAAACACACATATCCATTTATACCTGGTATTCTCACTAGTGCACAATCAGCACCTCTCAAGGGTTTCCACATTGAGGAAGATGGGTTCAGGAAGGACTTCTCTTTATTAATGGGAATGGTACATGACATCATCCGAGGTCTTCACCCTATAACGTTCTGTAAATACCACCATCTTAGACATTTAAATTTTTGTCCCAAAATATACCATATATTTCATTAAGCATAATTTAACTTCTCTAGACTTAACAGAAATTATTATAAATAAAATCATGAGGGATAAAAAATTTAACTCCATGAAATAAAAATTATAAAAGTTTAAAATTAAGAATGAAATATAAATAATACATGTAACTGATTTCCCTTTTACTAAGCATTCTGTAAATGCTGTGTCATTTAATCTTCCTAATAGCCATTTTGTGTACCACTCAATTGTTCTTGGTTTCCACCTCTTGCCTGAGTGCCACTTTTAGAAAATAGAAAAGGGCGCCTGGGTGGCTCAGTTGGTTGAGCGTCCAATTCTCGGTTTCAGCTCAGGTCGAGATCTCACGTTTCATAAGTTCAAGCCCCACATCAGGTTCTAAGCTGACATCATGGAGCCTGCTTGGGTATCTCTCTCCCTCTCTCGCTGCCCCTCACTGGCATGTGCTGTCTCTGTCTTTCTCAAATTAAATAAACTTATATAGATATAGATATAGATATAGATATAGATATAGATATAGATATATAGATATATAGATATAAAGAAAATAGAAAAAAGAATGCTCAAACAAAAGAACAAGCTCTTTGAAATTAGACAGGATTTAATCCTAATACCTGCCATCTACTGCTATCCAACATTGTAAAGTATGAAAATCCCCACTACTGTTCCTCATAGAGGAATAAATAAATATGTAAAACAACTAGCACAGTGCCTAACAAATAGCAACACTCAAAACTACCAGCTATAATTATTGTCATTATTGTTTAAAAACAGAAAAGAACATTAATGATTTTAGATTGGAGCTTTACACATTTGTCACACATTTTCTCAGATGTTTAAAACCCTCTTTTCTTGTCAAAACCACTAGGCCCAGAGAAGTTAAGTGATATTTTCTTGTGGATTCTACTTTCTAATTTCCTTCCTGAACCCTCAGCCTGTATCCTACTCTACTTCCAGCCATTACAAACTACTCCAAGTTCCCTGAAACCAGCAAGTTCTCACCTCCACATTCACTCTTTCTTCTGTACACACACATGCTGGATGATTCTCTATTTGTTAATCAAGCTTTAATTTCTCCACCATTCTAAATTTTATGAGTCCCTTTGTTCATTGTCTCTCCCCCTAGAACCAAATATTGATGAAAGCAGGGGACCTGACTATTGTGCTCTCAGCTGTACCCCCAAACCCTGAAAGACCTATAGTAAATGACCACCCATAAATATTTAATGAATTAATTATCTGTCCCTTGAACCAGTCTAGGATACACAGTTTGGTGCATATGGGGCTTCCACTTGAACTCTGGGAAACATGGAAACTGGGGAGGGTTATCTTTCTGGGAACGCCTATCATCCAAAGAGGCAATACAACTAAGGCTTCAGGCTTCTAGGCTCAGACCAGTATGGAATAGGTCAGCCTTTATCTCCTCCTCTTGTTAGTTATCATGACGAGCTATTAGAAACTGCTCAACACATTCATTCGTTCATTTATTTATTCATTTATTCAGCACACACTTCTTGGATGTCTCCTATACTGATAGGCACTGATTTAGGGGTCAAGGATAAGTCATAAACAAGTTACTTCTATGAGGCCACAGGTGGATGAACGGGCAGACAAATACCTGTCTGCTTATAACACGGTGCTGTTAGGACCATGACAAGGAAAGTACTGGGTTCTAGTATCAGGTTCTAGGAGTGGTTGATGTTCTTCATTTCATGTTGTTTGTCTCTAATACTGAAGCCTCAGTCATCAAGTCCTGAGGCATCCTTCTGGAATATTCTTCATGTTTCTATTCTTGCAGGCTCTGCAATGCTTGATCTGGCCTGGATTTCACAAGACAAATACTGGAATCCTGAGGTTTTTTGCCAGAGGTGGATCTTATCAACATCCAGAGTATTTGATAATAATAATTAAAAAAATAATGATAATATCAGCTACCGCTTGTTTTCAAATATACTTATAGATTCTTATTTTATTCATTGGTTTATAATCCATTATTATTATTATTCATTGTGATGCTCAACATGTCCCATTTTAAAACATTACCCATGTGGGGCTCCTGGGTGGCTCAGTCAGATGAGCATCCAACTCTTCGGTTCGCTCAGGTCATGATCCCACAGTTCATAAGTTTCAGCCCCACATTGGGCTCTGTGCTGATGGTGCGGAGCCTGCTTGGGATTCTCTCTCTCTCTCCATCTCTCTCTTCCCCTCCCCTGCTCATGCTCTGTCTCTGTCTGTCTGTCTGTCTCTCTCAAAATAAATAAATAAACTTAAAAATAACGTAATAAATAAATGAAACATTACCCATGTGCCAAGCACAGTACTAAATGCTTTCTTTACTATGTCTAAACCTTGCCACATACCCATTAAGAAATTCCTATTTTTTATGCCAATTCTACATATTGGGTAACTGAAGTTAAGGTAAATGTAGGGAATTGTCAAGTTATAGTTCCAGTAGAAAATGGTGGTTCAAAGTGCAGGCTCAATTCTAAATACCATTCTATACTAAAAGAAACCTGGTCTCCTCGGAAAAATGGCTGATTCCAGGGCTGGCACAGCAGAAGTACAAAAAGAGGCAGGAACATCTTGCTGCACCAAAAACGGTTTCAAAGAAAAATAGACACATATCAAGAAGACACAGGAGCAGGAATCAAGGGGCTTTCACTGGCCAAATCTGGGGAAATTCGAGCATCAAAATAAATCATGATTGTAATGGGTTATTATACACTGAATAAAATATATATCCATGAACCAATACTGAAACATATGAAGACATGAATAATTAATAAATGACGGAGAGAGAACAGCTCTTCGTTGCAGAAGAATCCTCACCAGTAAAATGGGGGGGAAATACTGGAGTTGGAAACACACACTTTTTACACCATCATATATTAATGGATTCAGTCAAGAATCGTCAATGGGTCATAGAACACAATATTACCATAGCCTTCAAGTATCTCCACACAAAATATTTAAGTGAACAATGGGAAAATATTAACTTTACATTAGAGTAATCTGATGAATACTACCTTAGCCAAGAGATCAAATTTAATATTGCCAATTACAGAATAAATGGATATCATGTGCCAACTTATATAATGCACTGCGGAGGATATAGTATCACTTTGTGGTATTCCTGACAGAAACGCATACGTGGAATCTAATCATAAGCATAGAATCAGGTAAACCCAAGTTGAGGGGCACTCTAGTAAATGGTTTATACTTCTCAGAATTGTTATGGTTGTGCGAGACAATAAGTTTGAGGACTTATTCCAGAGGGAATAAGAATAAAGTGTAATAACAATGAAATAAAATGCATGATAGTAGACTGGAGAGAAGAATGGACAAACCATAAAATTTATAAAATTTTCTACAAATAGCATTATTGAGATAATTGGTCATATTTGAATAAGGTCTATAATGAGATGTATAATACAGATATATAACCAATGTTCATGTGTTGATTTTCATAATTGTAGTGTGTTTATGCAAAAGGATGTCCTTGTTCTAAAGTATTTAGAATACTAAATATTTAATGTATCTATAGTTTACTGTCAAAGAGATTAGAAAAATTTGTATGTATGTGTATCTTTGTGTAGTGTGTGCAAGGAGAAGAAAAAGAGGAGGGGAAAAAGAGAGTGAAAGACAGGGAGTGAGAAAGATAGTGAAAGATAAAAAATATGCAAAATATTAACAATTGAGGTATTTGGGTCAAGTAAAAACAGGAGTTTCCTGGCCTATTATTTCAATGTTTTGTAAGTTTGTAATTATTTCAAACTAAAATGTATCTCCCCCACAAAAAGCATGTGGGTTCTGAATACCGATGGGATAAACGCCTGGCTCCTTCATTTATTAACTCTATGATCACAGAAATGTTACTTGATCTCTGATTCAAAGTTTTTGACCTGTAAATAGGGATAATCATTGACCAATTGCAATTACATGAAATGATACATACAATATGTTTTGAGCAGTATTTTGGACCTAGGGAATACTCAATAAAAATTAAATCTCTCTACCATTTTTGATTTAAAAAAAAAAAAAAGTCTGAAAAGTACATCATTAACCTAACATTTCTGGTTCCAAGTACTCAGATCTAACCATGTCACTGAGGTGCCCACCAGCAGTCAGACTCTATGGGCTCCTGGGGCATTTAGAGCTCAGTAAAAGGTAGCTTTCATCACGATTGGAACTATTAATCCCAGCACTTCTGATCTTAATGCCTAGCCTCTTACCACTCCACTTAGCTGCCTAAGTGTGTTCTTGGGGGTCAAGAAATCCTCACGTTAACATCTAGTATGTACTAAACTCACTAGACTTGTATATATGCCTTCTACATTGTTCAGGGAGAGCTGAATTATTTTTGACCCTTCCTTCTGACTAGTACAATGTATTACAGTAACAGGATCTACCATTTATTGGCAGCCTCCAAAGTACCATACTTGACAACCCTGGGAGCAGGTTTTAAATATCTCTGTCTCTTTAAGGATTAAATACACAGGTTCAGAGAGGTAGAGACTTGCCCCAGACACAAAGCCAGTAAGAAGTGGCACATAGGATATCTCACCACAATACGCATGCTCTTACTACTATCCTGGGCTGTCTTCAGTCCTAACAATGTACCCTATCAATTAACCACCACCTTCCAAACAGACTATCCTATCACTTAAGGTAAAGAATACCAGTTGGCCTCACGTTTACCCTGGCATCTAGTTTGCTTCTAAGCACATAGTAGGTCCCCAAGTACCTACCTGGGAAGAGGATTTCTCTCTAACCTGGGAAGAGGGAGTACCTTTAAACATTTAAGGAGTCTCTAAAAACAAGCTTAAAAAAGGGTGGTTTGCTAACTGTACAGTAAAAACTCAAAGCAGAGATGTGATGCCATAAAGCTGGAAAGAACTCAACTAGATATTTTAGCATTGTTTATAAAGATGGTGAAGCTACAATAAGCAGCAAGGAAGAGATACTGAACATTTGTCAGGATGGTAGTAGATATCTTGCTCAGGAGTTAAAAAGCTGGAGTGAGGGAGGGGAGCATCATGCACTCTGGGGGTATAATAATATATGATTTTATTGGTTTGGGTGGTGATTACATAGGTTTTCACTTTATATTGTTCATCATCGATATCTGAATATATATTCTATGCACTTTTTTGTATGTATGTATATGGTATTTCAAAATTGAAACCAAAAATTTAAAAAATAGATTAGGAAGGTCCCAGCTCAGAGAAACACCAAAAATTGAATAAAGGTATTTATATGGCTACATGAAGAATGTGTCAGTCAGGAGGAGTGGTTGGTCATCCATGAAAGGAAATGCTTTTTTTAAAAATTTTTAAAAATGTTTATTTATTATTTTTGAGAGAGAGAGAGAGTCAGAGTGCGAGTGGGGGGAGGGCAGAGAGAGAGAGAGAGAGAGAGAGAGAGACGACAGAGAGAGACAGAATCTGAAGCAAGATCCAGGCTCTTAGCTGTCAGCACAGAGCCCGACACAGGGCTCGAACTCATGAGCCATGAGATCATGACCTGAGCTGAAGTGGGACTATCAACCGACTGAGTGACCCAGGCGCCCCTGAAAAGAAATACTTTTAATGCCTATCTAAGCACTGTGTAAAAATTGTCTCTACCAAGTGAGTGGCATTATTTCTGGCCTCCTTGTTAAAGTATTACTCAGTGTGAGATGCACATACTGGATGATGTTAGCTTCATGCCTTGACAGAGAGAGTTTTCATGCAAGATGTCTACTCTTGCCCCATCTTCTGGATCCTAAATTACATTAATTTGTTTCTTTTCACTCTGCAAGAACTGAGTACCAGAATGCATCTCCCAAGCAGGTACACAAACACTCACACGCACACATACATCCTATCACACCAGTGCACTGATGTGTTTCAGGGGGACATTGTGGTGACTCTACATCCATTTGATGTTGTATTCATCTAAATCAGTCACAACATATCTAATATTTTGATAATCACTGGTTTCGAACTGGCCATGTGACCAAATTCAGTCCCATATACTGGGGACGATGGGGGTGTATATCTTCTGGAAAGCATTTTGTCACAGCTTCCTGTCTCACAAAAAAGGGACACTGGAAGAGATTTTTCCTTTCTGCCTAAATACCACCATGCCTAGATATGAGGCCTGGAATTGCTACAGACATCTTGGGACCAGTCTGGTGGGACACTGAGGATGGCAGAGAAAATAGAGGGAAAGAATCTGAAGCCTGATGAGCCAGAGGCCTCCATGTCTAGAACCCACCCTATTTTGATTTTCAGTCTATTTGGCAAATGGACCGAATATTTAATAAGTAATACCTAACTTCCAGGTACTACTACTGGCCCTAAAAATGCTGTTGTAGACAAAGAGACAAATGTCTTTGCCCTCATAGAACTTATATGTTTGGATAATTGTACAAACAATAAATAAAATAAATAACTAAGATATACTACATGTAGGAAAATGATAAAGCTATGAAAAACATTAGAGTAAGTTAAGAAAGATCTGGAGTGATGAGAAATTGGATTTTTTTTTTAAAAAAACGGTCAGGATAAGCCAACCTTGGAAGGTGATATTTGCGAAAAGACTTGAGGAGATGATGGGATGAGCCATTAAATACATGGAGGAAGGACACTTCAAAGCAAAGAAAACAGCCAGTGAAAAAGCTTTTGTGTAAAAGTGTAACTATTGTAGCTAATGTAGACATGAGAGATCCTGTGGGAGTATAGTTGGATTTTACACAAGTAACACAACGTCAAATCATGTACAAACTTCTAATCCATGTAAATACTTTAATTTTTGCTCCTCTCAGTGAGATGGAGAACAATTGCATAACAGTGGCAGGATCTGACTTGGATTTTAAAAGGGAGGTGGGTGTGGGATGGGCTAGATGGCTGATGGGTACTCAGGAGGGCTGTTGGTATAATGAGCACTAAGTGATGAATCACTTGCAATTCTACTCCTGAAAACTATATTGCACTGTATGTTAACTAACTAGAATTTAAAGAAAAATTTGCATTGAAAAAAAAAAGAAAACAAAGCAAAAAAAATATTTCTACACTGGTTTACATGGATATTCATTACATTCTGAAATATCTCGGAATAAAAGGATACCTCTGGTTGGTGTGATTTAGACTATACATCAGAGACAAAGTTATAGGAAGATAAACCAGTAAGGATGCTATTACAATAATCCAGGCAAGAAACTGTAGTGGCCTTGAGTCAAGTGGAAGCAGAAGAGGTGGCAAACTTGTTCACATTCTCAGTCTATTTAGAACACGGAATCAACAGGATTTCTGCGTAGACTTAATGCTAAAATTGACCCCAATATCTTTAAGTGAGCATCTAGAAGCATAATGTTGATGGTAACTGAGATGAGAAAGAGCTAAAGGAGATGAAGTGAGGGGTGAAAAAAGAATTTGTTTTTTCATGGTTAAAACCAAAAGGTCTATAAGACACGCCAAGTGGACAGTTGGATATAGACTTTGGCATTTAAGTTGGAGATGTAAATTGTAGAGAGAAAAGGGCATCGATGGCATATAAAGTCACAATACTGGATGAGATCACCAAGGGAATGAGTATAGGCATAGAAGAGAAAGGGATCGAGGATTGAGTTCCCAGGCAGGTCAATGTCAAGAGGTCACAGGAAAGGAGGAGACCCAGCCAAGCAGATTGAGGAGGTCAGAGAACAACCAGGAAAGTACTGTCCTGGAACCCAGGTGGGTATATGTCAAGCTGGCTTTGTTTCGCTGGAGGGCCCTGAATGGTACACCAGGAAAGAAGGTCCTTCCAGGAGGAGTGAGCGATCAACTCTGTCCAAAATTATTGATAAGTCAGCTGAGGAGAGGACTGTGGGATAGCCATTTGATTTAGAAATACTGATGACATTGCTACCTTGACCACACAGTTTCCTTTTCATAGAAGTTGTATAAGCCTGATTGGCGTGTGATTAAGACAGAATGGGAAAAGTGGAAGCAGTGAGTGTAGAAAACTCTCTCTCTGGGAGGTTTGCTATCAAGAGGAGGATAAAAGGCCCTGCAGGTGGTGGAGGGAGTAGGTAAAAAGGTTTTTTGATTGTTTAGTTTTGGGTTTTGTTGTCTTTTGTTTTTAAGAGGAAAATAACACCAGTTTGTATGCTGGCAGGAATAATCTAGCAGAGGGTGGAAAAGTGATGAATATCATACAAATGCCATGAGATCATGGATTTCTTTTTTGATTTAGCCAATCTACATGAGAATTCCCTGATACTTGCAACTGAAAGAATATTCACTAAGCGAGTGAGCAATGTACTGGTATGTCTAGGACTTTGCTATTTTATGCTTATTGAGCAGGTATAATTTATAAAAGTACTCTCTTTCATTCTGGCTCAGATGATAAATATTATGAACTAGTTTGGATGACAAATTACATAGTCACATGAATTAGTTAGGAATATCGGTACTGAAGCCATAGATTCCGATCACTTACAAGCTGTCGCTTACAAGCTGTCATGACAGAAAAATTACTTAATGTCTGTGTTCAGGTTCTTCATATGAAAATGGGGCTACTGATGACACATATGTCATGGCATTTTGCTGACCAAATGAGGTAAAACACCTATGGAGCTTACAAAAAGGATTTGCCAAATATGGTAAACATGTCATAAATATAAGGTATTATTAAATTTGCATGCAGCATGATGCAAATTTCCCCTTTGCAGTCAAGAATGTAAACTGCTCATGGATCAATTTTCCCTTTCATACATATAACCTTAAAGGTAATTAACATGCAACTAAATGTGAAATCATTAACAGATGCATTTTATAGTTAGGAAACATGGAAGTAGAGTATTTAACTAAGATACAAAGGAAATTTAAAAAGAAATGTTAATCGATGGACTGTGTCAAGAGGCTTCGTGTTATGTATAAATTTATATGTCAACATGACTCACCCAGAGGGTGGCCAGATATTAGGTCAAACACTATTCTGAGTGTGTCTGGCAGGGCATTTATAAATGAGGGTAATATTTGAATAGGTATACTGAGTAAAACAGTAAAAAAGTAAAAAAAAAAAAAAAATTGCCTTCTCCAATGCGGGTGTCCTGTATCCAATCAGCTTAAGGCCTACATGGAACAAAAAGGCTGACTTTCCCTCAAGCAGGAGGGAACCCCTCCTGCCTGACTGCTTGAAGTGGGACATTGGTCTTGTCCTGCTTCTAGACTCAAACTGAAGATCAGAATTCATGACACCTGATCCCAGCAGCTTTTGGACTGCAACTCACATCACTGCCTGTCCTGGGTCTCAGGAATTTTGACTTGGCCTGGAACTACTCCTGCTCTCCTAGCTCTCCACCGTGCCCACAAACGTGTTGGGTCTTCCCAGCCTCAAATTCTTGTGAGCCAAATTCTTATAACAAATCTCTCTCTCTCTCTCTCTCTCTCTCTCTCTCTCTCTCGACAGATAGACAGATATAGATGATATAGATATAGGTATAAGTATAAATACATAAGTAATCCTATTGAATCGGTTCATCTGGAAGACTCTGATTATTACACTTTGGAAGGTACAAGCCACTTGTTGAAGTACAACTACATGATGACATGATGTAACTCAGTAAAGAGTGGGCAGTATGTTCACAAGACTCAGATCATCAGGGTCACAAAAAAGGCCTTCATAAGTAATTACCTCATGGTTATTAAAGGTTGTGGTAGGTAGAATTCTAAGAATGGTCTCCCAAGATTTCCCATCATAATCCCAGGTACCATGAATAAGACGAGTTATCTTGTACATATTTGTGTTCGGTTACATGGCTAGAGGGATTTTCCAGTTACAATGAAGGTTATTAAACAACTGACCTTAAAGAGAGATTATCCAAAAGAGCCTAATCTAATCACAGGAGCTCCTTAAAGGCACACACTTTTCTGTGGCCAGCAGCAGAAGGGAAGCAAGAGAGATCTGAAGCACAAGGATTTGACACACTATTGCTTGCTTGAAGATGGAGAGAACCACATGAGGAGAAATACAGGCAGCCTCTAGAATCTGAGAGCAGCCCCAACAACATCCTGCACCACAGGAGCTGAATTCCTACAACCACCTGGATGAGCTTGGAAAGAGCTTCCTCTCCAGAGCCTCCAGGTAAGATCCCAGCCCAGCTGACACCTTGATTTCAGCCTTGTGTGACCCTAAGCAGAGAACTCGCTGGATCTACACATGTCTGACCTATAGGAACTGTGAAATAATACACATGGGTTGATTTAAGATGCTAAAGTTGTGGCAACTTGTTATGCAGCAATAGAAAACTGGTATCAGGCACTTAAGTTATTAGTGTATTGAATCTGTTGTGGTTAAGGTAATTCTCTATCATCCAACTTTCTGGAGAGAATGAGAAATAATTTCTCACCCAGCCATAACCGCATGTAGCTCTAAGGTGCAAATTAAAATAAGCACAGCCAGAGTCACAGTGCAGAGAATTCTAATTCTTGTGTAGTGAAGACTAATTGCAATTTAGAGGCAAGAACAGACAGCTTGAAGTGTGACAGTAACAATGAGGACATTTCCTGGTAAGATGTGTGCCATACTCGGTGTGAAGGACTTGCACGCTAGAGCTGCCCATTCAGCCCCTGCCCTTCAGATAAGGCAGAACATTAAGTTCCAAGGATCTCTTATGGGGCAACAACAGACATGCACAGCCAGGGGAATTGCAGGTAGTGGCTCTGAATTAATTTCAAATAGATTATTATGAAAAAGGGTCTCATGTCATAGACATTCTTTGAGGCTTTAGAGTCAGACAGACTGGCTCCAGCACTCTGTGATCCCAGCTGAGTTCCAGAATTCTAATTTGTTAGGTGTGTGTGTGTGTGTGTGTGTGTGTGTGTGTGTGTGTGTGTGTGTAAAACACTTCCTTGATAAACAATGTTGACAAATCTTTACAGATCCCTGGGGTTAAGATCTGCCTGCATGATTTTCTGTACTAAGACAGCTGGATCAGCTTGAATGATCCCTCTAATCCCAGAGCCTTCCACAGTGTGTGGGACATACGGATTTTCTGACTTTCATCCCAGTTCCCTATGCTCAATAGCTTCTAGTACTAGTGTATGACCTCCCGGCCTTATAATCAGTGTCGGCCTTTCTAATAATCTCTCAGTTTCTGAAACGTCCTCTCGGTCGGAGAAGTTCTGCAATTCCCCTAGGCTTTGCAAATGCAAACTGATCTATACACAAAAAACACACATATCAAGAAATTTAACTGAAGAAATTAATCAATAAATATAAGACTGGTAATGTGATTATTGTTTTGGTGAAAATTATGTACATTCAGGAACATGGAATCAAGTCTGTGAGTCCCCAAAGACTGCAATTTTCAGCTACAGGCATGCATGTTCACAGTCACAAGGACTCAGTTCCCCTGATCGGACTCCTGCTCCTATTGCCTTTATTCTTTCTCAGTCCAATTCTTTGTCTCCTCTTCCTCTTTTCCTGTTCCGCACTGCAAATGTACCCTGTGGTGACTTCTAATTCACAAATTACATTCCACTTTTTGTTTTTTATCCTACAATGTACTTAAGTGCTGGAACCATGTTTTATTTCTTCTTTGCATATCTTGTATGAAGCACACTACATGAAACATGGTAGGCATTGAAGGTTTGTTGAATTCATCTATTTCACACAGAAACATTGACAGCAAAAACACCCACTTCCAGTCTGGATGTAGTGCAGTAGATGTTTTCTGTATCAGTACCATATGTGTGGCTTTTGAGTATCAGGTGCCATGCAAACCCTTCTAGAAGGTGGGATGTGTTGGGGGAATAGAAATCTGGTCCATCTGTCCATGTGCCTCTACATAGCACATAGCATACTTTTCATCACACAATATAGCTTACAGCAACAATTTCCAGGACTTAGTCATGTCTACGCCTTTCCATATCTGCCACCCCCAACTGTAATGTTATAAACTTAGTATTTCATGTAAAGGAAAAGTATTACTTGCAAGAGCAAAACTCTAAAAGTAAAATAGAGTGATAATATCACAATAGTAGAGAATGTTTTCATTAACGATGACTTTCACAAACACAAAATTTTTTTTTCATTTTTTTTTTAAATGTCAGGATACGCTGACCAATGCAGTCAATGGATTGTGACTGCAGTCCTAATGTCAGCTCTGCCACTCTACTCACGTGTCAGGGCCAACGTATCTATCTTTCTGGGCCTCAATATCCTCAATTGTGAAATTGGAGTAACGGTACTTATGTCATAGGAATTGTATGACAATTATCAGCAAGATAAGCAAAAGACCTGAAACATGGTAGGCCCTCGAAGAGCTTTTATTGGGTCTTCTATTATAGTAGCTAAGAAACAAAGAAACAAAAAACCAAGTAGGATTCCTTTATGAGGATTTTAAGAATTATAGACATCAGAAAGTTCATCCAAAGCAACAAATCCAGGATACTTCCTTTGAGATGTAGGCTGGTAGAAAAAGCTATTTGATCAAAGTTAAAGTGAACTTCAGAAGCTAAGAGTCTAATTGGTGTCCTCTACTAGGAGATACAATATTGTACTTTGGGAAAAAGAACAAAAGCAATAATTTTTGAACTTGCCTTGAAGTAAGTAACCCAAAGGAAGATGGAAAAAAAGAAAAGGAAATGCTGTTTTCTTAACAATATCAAATTTCAGAGAAAGTGCTTGGCTCAGAACCCCTGGTCATAGCTACTCTACCATAGTGCTCACTAACGGTGCATCTTTCCACACAGGCTGATTTTACTGGGGGTACTCAAAGCTTTTACTCTGAAAGAAGGGATGCAGCTGTTTTCCTTTTCCCAAATTGATGCCAAACATCATTTGCATGTGCCTTGTTATCTTTATCTAAGGAGCCTATGAAATTTGTGGAACAGCTCGGTGACCCTGAGAAACCTGTTTTGCCTCTGAGGGAACTGGTCTAGTGGTGTCCGGGCCTGTGGGTGCTCAGTGTCATTGATAAGGAAACTATCTTTCCTCCTGGGCAGGTCTGATACCTTTGTGGAAGAGAAGGGCGTCCTGCCAAAAATAGGGTTTTTGTTTGTTTGTTTGTTTGTTTGTTTGTTTTAAGAATAGGGTTCTTGCACAAAGAAACCAGCTCTGCAGCCGAGGACCTTCCTCAGGATCCACAATCATCAAAAGTCATGAAAGAGTTATAAATCACAATTACTCTGTTCCTTCAGAAGGACGCAAAACAGTCAACTTTCATCTGCCACAACCAGAACCAGTGTTGAATATACCAACACTGTGCCAAAGAAGCAGGGGACAGAATCCTGGGAAGAGAGCTTCTGAAATGCTGGCAGACACGATGAAATGGTGGATGAAATGGTGGAGGTGAAACAGCAGAAAATGGAAGGGGAACAAACAGGACTGCTGGGGGCAAGTTAAGCAGGGTCGGCCTCCACTGCAGACTTTCTGGGGTGTTATCATCAATGAGCCCCAAGTTTCCACCTCATGTAGCTACCATTAGCTTTCAGATCCTGGGCAATTTCCACTATGTCCTTGATCTCAATATCTTCCCTGAAGAAAGAGAAATAGGAATGAGGATATTTCCTTTGAAGCATTTTTTTGTAGGATCAAATGAAAGATCAATGAAGAGCCTAGTGCAGTGGCCATCATTATGTACACTATTACTTAACATGAACCTCAACATTTATTTCAACTACATCAGTTCATTGCCTTCATTTTGTCTGTTTAATTATATAATTATCTTTTATTCCCAAAGATACAGTTTTATTTTGAAACATATTATGTAAATTATGGTACACATCCTGCACAGATAAAGCCATCCAGTGATGAATGACAAAGATCTGGAAACACCACTCTACATCCTGCTGTGCAGGAAGAACAGTGTGCTAGCCCTATGAGGGATCCACAAAAAATGAGGCAGACTTCTAGCCAGCAGACATCTCCCAGCTGACTAGCCTAGTTAGCATGGCAGCTGATCCATACATGGTGCTGACACCAATGGCACCTACTAGAATAACTGCAGTTTGGAAACAGAATGTTTGCCCTACCAGTGTCACTTTCAAAGGATCAATTAACTAATTAATTCAACAAATATTCAGCGATGCCTTTCCACTTGTATCAGAAATTGTTCTGGATGGTGGACTGACAAAGAACAATGAAACATGGCCCTTGCCTTCAAGGGTGTCACAATGTAGCAAGGGAGACAGATAGGTCCATTATACCAACAGATAGGGTCCGGACGACTACAATGTGTGCTCAGCAATGTTCTGAGCTGCTCTTGCCCAGTGGGCAAGAGACAAAGATTCCTAAGATCAAGAGGTTCTAGTCAAGCAGGAGCTATGGTGGGGGGGAGGAGAGAGAAATAAGCAATCAACATAATAAACAAGTAAATAACACAGTGTTTTAGGTGATAAGTGTAACTAAGAGGCAATTCAGGCCAAGGTAAAGGGGATCAGGAATATGGGGTGGCGGGGGGGAGATGAATGCACTTAGCAATATACAATAAGGGTGGAGGGTGCTTACAGTTCCTTCCTGAGGATTTAGCATTCCACTCTGACATGTGACAGAGGAACACTAGAAAGGGTTTAGGTGCTGAATGAGAAGAATGCACAGGGACAATGTCAGTGAAAAGGAGAGACAGAGCAGTCAGGGAACTAGAGGTAGTGACCAAAGAAGCAGGAGAAATAAAGGAGTGCTGCCTCTTGGAGAGAACGGAAGGACTCACCTGGATTTGACATCCATTCATCTTTGTGTTCACGCCCTTGGTTGCCCATCTGTGCCATTACTCACAGAACACAGAAGTAAAAGTCCTGTATTTACCCTGTGATACACTCATGGATCAAAGGGAAAAATTTGAGAGGTATTTTTTGCTCAGATCACTTTGTATTTGGGAGATTTTACTGAATTTTCGAGCACAGACACCATATGAAGCCAATTCTGTATTTGAGGGAAAAACAGAGCATCCAAGATACACAAAGAAGCAAAGACTCTGGGAACACATGGGGAGTGATTTGAAAGACACAACTCACCCAACCTCTGCATGTGGAGATACCTATGTTCACCCATCTTTCACTTCCTATCACCGATAAAGAGTTAACAGGTACAGTAATAACTGGCCTTTGATCCACGTAGCTTCTGGAACACTCTCTCGCTCAAACAATGTATTTTGAATCCCTCCTGGACACCAAGTTCCAGGCACTGTGCTGACTCAGGGGCAACAGGTATGCTTCAGGCTGGCTCCCAGTCTTGAAATTTCTTACAAACACACAGGCCAATCATTACAGAGCTCCTTGATTAGAGTGATGACAGAATTAACGTCAAGGGAGCCTGGAAAGGAAGAAAAAGAGGGAGATAATTTAACCCCAGTGTAAAGGGAGGGTGAGCACACATGGTCAGGAATATCTTTCCAGGCAATGTGAGGTTGGTAAAGTAGGTACTTTTGTAATCCCCACTTCCCAGACGAGAAATAACATAGTCAGAAATAGTCCTTTGCTAAAGGCTGCATAACTACTCGAGAGAGCCAGATTTAAAATTCTAGGTCATTTGATTTCTAAAACACTGTATGTTCTCTCATTGACTACTACTAAAATCACTGAAACGATTTACTTTAGTACATCTTTTTTTTTTTTTTAAGTTTACTTATTTATTTTGAGAAAGACAGAGACAGCGCGAGTAGGGGAGGGGCAGAGATAGAGGGAGAGAGAGATTCTTAAGAAAGCTTCATGCTGCCATCACAGAGCAGGACTCAGACTCAAACTCTTGAAACCGTAAGATCGTGACTCGAGCCAAAACCAAGCGTCAGACACTTAACCAACTGAATCATGCTCCTCTCCCTTTAATACATCTTGCAATCTTTTCAGGTATATTGTGGTCACTCTCCTGAAAGCTGGTTCCAGCTGTGGGTACTAAAAGGCTCTGGGAATGCCTGTAACATTCTCTATCCCAGGAAACAGCGGGTCTGGAGAGCCCATCTCTCTTAGAATTGTAATCTATCATCTCACTAAGTAAGGTGCTCGACTTTCCACAACGATGCTTCTTGTGTTGCTGTCACTTTCCCATCTGCCTGCTCCTTCCTACCTGAGAAAAAAGGCAGAAATATGTATCGGACTGTTGGTCTCAGAACAGATCCCTCCAGTGTTAGAACATTACAGAGAAGCTATGTTCTCCTGGGTGCCTGGGTCTTCCTGGCAGGAAAAAAAAAGGAGAGAAGAGTAAGTCTGTACCACAGGAATGGCACGTACTGTGCATCTCAGCAACTCTCAACACACGTGAAATTTGTCACAGTGAAAGGAAGGGGATTACCTCTAGAGTCAGACAGACCAAGGTGTGAACCTTGGCTCCCTCACTTACTGTCTTACTGAAACCCATCTCAGCCTGTTTCTTAATCTGTTGAAGGGGAATTTTGATACTCATTGTTCAGGTTTGTTAGTAGATAAATATTAAGTGTGTACAAACAATCAGACCATCAATAAATCAAAAGCAATGTCTAGAGTGATGACAAAATAGAATATCTTCTATTCTGTATCACTTAATTCCATTTTCTGTGTGTAGAAGTTATCGAACTTCAAGTTGTCAAGTAACATGTCAAGGTGACACACTTGATTGCTGGGAGTGAGGTAGGCACTCAGGTGTTCTTTTCCGTATATTGTGCGGGAAATGGAAAATACCTTTCTTTGAACCCAGTGACTCTTAGCAAATGAACACCTTACATAAGAAGTCAACTCTGAACATCATCAAAAAATGACACAACAAACCATAGCTCTTGGCAAAAATAATCCTTTTGATAAGACATGGTGATGTTGTGAGAGCATAGGCTGTAGAGACACGAAGACTTGAATTCAAATACAAACTGCACTCTAAGTCTTTCTCTTCTAAGAATTGCAAATAGTAACCTCCTCTTTAAGATTTAATGGGCTGTTAGTTAAATAGGATACAGAGATCAACACAGGGCTTGGCATACAGACTGTCCTCGACAACTATCAGGTTTTAATTCATCCCTTTCCAGGGCAAGTTCACTGTCAACCTTTCCAAGCAGAGGTTAAATTTCCACTATGAACCTTATTTTCCCTCTCTTTTGTTTTTGGTTGTATTTTGATGGGTGGCAGTTACTGGTTGTACCAGCCAGTTTCTGCTGCACAACAAACCATCCAAAATCTAGTGACTGTAAACAACCAATTCTTTTGGTCACAATTCCGCAGCTCGACAATTTCAGCTGGGCTTAGCTGAGTGGACATTTTGCTGTTCTCAGAAGGTGTGTTTATGCATCTGTGGTCAGTGCCCTGTCTGCTAGAAGGCTCTGCTGGGGGCTAGATGGTCTATGACGGCTTCACCCACCCACATTTCTGGCAACTGGTTCACTGTCAGCTATGGTGAAGGGGATGCATGGGCCCCGGGTCTCTCATCACCCACCTAACTCATGCTTCTTGTTATCTTGTGTCAAGAGCAGCAAGAGAGGGCAAACTCCGGTGTGCAAGCAGTTTTCAATTCTCTGCTTGCTTCACACTTGCTATTGTTCCATTGGACATAGCAAATTTCCTCGCCAAGGCCAAGGACAATGTGGGAGGAGATACAGGCAGGCATTCACATATTACAGTTGTTACTGTAACAGTCTACTGTTAAAATAGTTTGTGAAATGACCATGTTTATCATCAGAAAAATAGTTAACTATGGGTACACCAGATACTAGAATGCAGTCTCTCGAAAAGGATTTTTATTCTTCCATAGAAAAAAATCAAAGCTATCTCGCCCTATTCTCTAACAGGTGAATAATAAAATCATTGTATGAAATTCTTAAAAAAAACACATTTGAAAATATTCTCGAATTGTACTAAATCTGTAAGCTGTGGATCTCTTTATCCGGAAGTGTGCTATGACTTTGCCAGTAGGAACCCAGCCTGTACCTCTCTCCATACTATAAAGTCGCTCTACTCTCCCTTCCAAAAAAATATGCCTCCAACAGAAGCCTACTGCATAGGCACACTCTGATGTGCAAGTTATGGACTAGACTAGAAGGCAGCACCTCTGCTGAGACAAGGACAAGGAGATAGGTACTGGTAATAGTGAAGGAACTTGTGATGTGGCTGGGGCCGAGTTGGGCCACCCCTTCCCGCAGACACCAGCCCAATCTCCCAGCTTTGCTAGAGTTCCTCTTGATTCATTCAAATCATCTTTCAAAGCTGAGTCCAAGTTCTATCATTTCCTACTACAATGTCTTTACCTACGCTGTTCAGGATCCCTTGGTATTTTATTTGTTGTGTGGTGGCTGATAACTGCTACTATGAATGCCATCATTTCCCCATTATATTTTCTATATGATTATTGCTGGCATACATGAAAGCTTTGGTATTTTCAATATTAGTATTTCATTCTACCACTTAAAGGAATTCACTCTTATATCATTTCTTAGGCTTTTCCCAAGAATATATTCCCATCGCTTGGAAATAATGAAAATGTTGTCTTCTTTACTAAAGCAATACTTTTTTTTTTTCTCTTTACAATCTAATTGCACTGGAACGACCATCTAAAGCGAGCTTTAATAATATTGGTGATAATAGGTATATTTGCCTAAGTCCTGATTGTGATGGAATTTTTTTCTAGTTGTTCAACACCACTGGTGTATTTGTGTATTAGACACACTGAGGACTACAACCTTCTAATATCTATTTTCCCAGTTTGTTTTTAATTACGGGGTGTCACATTCCTTCAAATGTTCTTTCATCGTCCATTTATCCTTAAAATATGGTCAGTAGTAGTAGTATCTCTATTGGTTGAAGTCATTCTCTTTATGTCTCCATTCTATCATTTTCTTCATATGCAACCCACACATTTGTGTCATATTATGCTCTAGATATCACAGGTGTCTGTTGCCACTGGGAACAGGATCGTTTGTATGAGCCATTCTGGGTATAAATGGAGTAGAGCAGACCCTGGGAAGCTGATCTAACTTGTTATTTAAAACTGGGGCTGTATGTTTCCTCAGTACTTTGCACTTACATTTCAGATTCAGTTTCCCTTTGATGCAGGGATTCTTTCGCTGGAAAAGTGAGTTTTCAAGATCCTGCTTGCTTGATGCCAGCAGAGGGTCTGTGGGTAAGAGAGAGGCAGAGATGCCTAAGTTGCAGTATGGCAAAAGTTGGGGGACATCAGAGGCCTTCTCCATAAGGCTACTGTTAGAGCAGGGAAACAGTAAGAAAAAATGAAAAAGTGGGGGAAGCCTTTGGGGTTGTTACATATTGGGCTGTGAGGGGCCACTTCCTGGCCAAGAGGACAGCTTGAGCACACAAAGAGGTGACAGAGCACCAAGTGGCCTTGTTGGAGGCCCATCCCAGAAGGCTTGTAAACATCCCACTGTAAAATGAGAAGGGATTTCCATAGGCATGTTTTCCAAAACCCCAAGCGGTACTTCTCAATGAGAAAGAGAGAGGAGGGTGGAGTGGGTGGAGGGTGGAGACTGTTGGCATTTAATAAAGGGCTAATTGGGGTGGTTCTGCAGCTGTTGGGTGAATAGGACTCCAAGTACAAAGGGCTGAAACAAGTAGGAGAGAAGTTTACTGATAGGAAACTGAGGAAAGATGTCAGTAGGGGTTCAAGAAAAGTGTTAAGTGATGGGCTGTGCCAACATGCCAGGCAAGGTGAAGAACCTGCCACGCTGAATAAAGGAAACCTCATTTTGGAAGGTGGGGGGGGGGGGGGGGGGAGTACGGTGGGGGGGGGGAGCAGGGCAGAGGGAGAGAGAGAGAGAATCGTAAGCAGTCTCTACACTCAGCGCAGAGCAAGACTGTGGCTCGGTCTCACCATCTTGAGATCAAGACCTGAGTGGGAATCCACAGCTGGAGGCTTAACTGACCTTGCCACCCAAGCGCCTCAAGGAAACCTTATTAAAATGGGAGTCCATAGGCCAGCAGGGGGAGCTTTCACACCCTACCGCTGCAATCAATTGTGGACCCCAACAAGGACAAACAGTGCCTTGCATTCCCAGCAGGAAGAAGTTTACTTTCCTACTCCAGCAGGAGGAAGGAGGAATTTCTCCTGCCCCAGCAACAAGCTCAGCCAATAGGAAAATACCACAACTCTGCCACTTGAGAAACTGTCATCACTCTGAACTGTCGTTTTCCTGCAATGGACTTTTCCTTCGCAGGAATCCCTCCCAACTTCCTCTTTTTCCTACAAAGGAAGGTTCCCCTGCTCGGATCTCCAGACTTGCCCAAGGTGTGCCACGCTTTGCGTGTCCCGAATCGCAATTCCTCTGCTACTCCCAAATAACCCCATTTTGCTGATAAACGAACTGGCTGTTTGACCTTTAAGGTGGACAAACCCGTTGAAGAAATAGAACGGCATGCTATGACTCAGCAAAGATTAGGTACTGTTTTGCCAGGAATACTGAGGGTCATTTAGACAACCCTGGGCCCTCCTAAAACGTAAGGAGGTACCATTTGTTATGGACAGTGATGATGCCCTTTACCTTATCGCGGGTAAAATAAGTGCACGTGTTTCATGCAACCTGCTGGACAGGGTGAGGAGAAACGTCTGGCCGCGCCACGGCCAAGTTCGACTCAAAAGGCACACGTGGAAACGATCCCGGCCCAAGTCACGGTGCAGGGATTGGCGAACCGAAGTCCCGCTGGCAGGAGATTCCCAGCCCGCGAGGTGCGGGGCGCCTGCGCAGTGGGCCCCCGGCGCCGCCGCGCGCGCTGCGGGAGCCACGAGACCCCCGCCCCCGCCCCTCGCCCTCCAACGTGAACGCGCACGTGAATGGGGACACGGACGCGCACGCGAATGCGCCTCACCTCGCTCAACCCCTGCCCGGCGGCTGAGGAGGGAGGGGGGCGCGCGCGGGAGTCGCGGGTGGGCTCTGTGCGGAGTGGCGGACCCGCTGGCGGCGGCGCGGGGCCGGGGTCGCGGGCTCCGGCTCCGGCGCGGGCGCGGGCGCGGGGGCGGCGGCGCCTCGTCCAGTCAGGCGGCGGCGCTCGGGACCCTCTGGCCGCACGGGGGGACGAACTGACTGACGTATCTCGCCCGCCCCCGTCCCCGCCCCCCGCCCCTGCCTCATCTACCCGGGGCTCCTGGCCAGAGCGCTTTCTCTCGCTGCTCCTCTCTTCGGCCCTTTCTCTCTCTGGCACCTCGGGCGGCTGCGGTGGCGGCGGCGACAGCGATCCCAGCAGCAGCGAGCGGCGGGAGCGGGCGGCCGTGACGATGAAGTGCAAGCCCAACCAGACGCGCACCTACGACCCGGAGGGGTTCAAGAAGCGGGCGGCGTGCCTGTGCTTCCGGAGCGAGCGCGAGGACGAGGTGCTGTTAGTGAGTAGCAGTCGGTACCCGGACCGCTGGATCGTGCCGGGCGGGGGCATGGAGCCCGAGGAGGAGCCGGGCAGTGCGGCTGTCCGAGAGGTGTTCGAAGAGGCGGGAGTCAAGGGGAAGTTAGGCCGGCTCCTGGGCATTTTCGAACAGAACCAAGACCGCAAGCACAGAACGTACGTGTACGTACTGACCGTCACCGAGATTCTGGAGAATTGGGAAGATTCGGTTAGCATTGGAAGGAAGCGAGAGTGGTTCAAAATCGAAGATGCGATCAAGGTTCTCCAGTGCCACAAGCCCGTGCATGCCGAATATCTGGAGAAACTAAAGCTGGGCGGCTCCCCAACCAATGGAAACTCGGTGGCCCCGTCTCTGCCACAGAGCGATCCCTAGTATGTACCGCTCCTGCACAGACTTCTGCTTTCCGCCTACTTTAGAATAAATAGTGCCCGGAGCACCTCTGCTGCCTAGTGCGGTCTCTCGGGGAGGAGGGGGGCTTCTTTTGTTTCCTTGGCAGACCTCTGAATCACGCTTGCAAACTGTCTCAGTTGCCAGGCACTGTTTTCAGACAATTTGCACGTTTTTCAGATGCCTTGAAAATCGCTGCTTCGTAGGACTGTAACAGATTTCGGTAAGCCTAAACCACGTGGGTTTGTTTGTTTGTTTGTTTTTTTAAAGGTGCCTTAACTGCTTGCTCAGCTCTTAGTGTGTGTGTGTGTACAAGTGTGTTCACGCTGTGGGTTGTTCTTTTCTTTTACGTTTCCACACACGTGTGTATGTGCACGTGTGCATTTTTGGTACCATAGCCTTGCGGTTTGTTTTGTAGTGAAGGCCTTTTAAATCTGAACATCTTGGTGGTGTGGCATCTTTAATTTTTTTTTTTTTTTTCTTAACCTCCTTTCTCATTCACAGCATTAACGCCAGCCCTTCTGTGATGGCAATTGGTTTAAAGATCATTGATGGATTTTTTTTTTTTTAATATTTAAGAAATTTCACATCTTGTGGTCTTTCCTTACTGGGCAATAATTTTGTGTTCAGTGATGTGATCTAATTTGGCCTTTTCAGAAGTTTCTTTACTCATAGGTACATAATTTGATTTTCAAAAAAATTTCACCAGTGGTAATTTTTTGCTGCTTATTTGAAGTGGCCATTTCCCATACAGCCCAAATGTACTTTAACAAATATTACTTTAGACAGTGAATGTCTTCTTGGATAAGTATTGTTAACCAAACACATCCTGATGTGTACATGTTATCATGAAAACTGTGTTCGTAGGGAGTGATTTCGTGTTCAACTTGCAATTTCATTGCCCATTTCTTAATACCCTAGAATAACCATGGTTCTCCCAATATTAACTAGTTTTTGAAAGAAAGTTATTTCACGTATTTGAATTGAGTGGACATTCCAGTTAACCTTCCTGACTACCAATAACCATAGGCATGGAATTTATATGGTTATTACATTCCAATCCAGTGATGTACCTTTCTTGATACTTGGCTGGTATAGACTTCTTAAACTGTCAGGACACCTGTACAATCTCTATTAAAGATTTAGGATTAAATGTTTTCTGTCACAGGACAAACTTTTTTTGAGATATCTAATTAAAAGCTCTTGCATTTGCTTCAATATGTGTTTGAAATCAGGAATCTTACCTAAATTCCAAAGGTCTCTCTTCTGAAACTACCTTTATTCTCATAGCCATTCAGCAGTCAGGTAAAAGTACAACCTCCTTTGTGAAGAGGATACTAAGGGTGGAAAGGTGATGGCATATATAACACTTAAACATTTTTAAAACATTCCAGTAGTAAATAATGAGTATAAAATAGAAAAGAATTTAAACATTTACATAATTAAATAATTTTAACATTTAAAATATTTGTTAAAGCAACCTGTTTTCAAAAACAATTACTGCTAAAAGTGTAACAGGTACCTTTTGTTAGAAATTCATATTTTACTGTTTTACATCATACAGAGCAATGTACAAATTCCAACACTACAGCTTAATCAATTTTTACATAGTGAATACATGCATGTAACCAGAATCCAGTTCAAGAAATTAACATTACCTGTAACTCAAAAACCCATTGCATTTCTACTCCTGATCAGTACTCTGATTTCTTTTAAGACTATAGAATAGTTGTGTTTTTGAACTTTATATGTTGACTTATAGAATGTATACTTTTTTGTGCTGCCCTCTTGTGTTCTTTGTGTGTTTTACTCTTCAAAATACTCAAATACTTTTCTCCATTTGGTTTGCACTGTACTTCTACAAATTAAAATGTTTATATGATTGCTATTAAAAAGTGGGTTCTGGGGTGCCTGGGTGGCTCAGTCGGTTGAGCGTCCGACTTCAGCTCAGGTCACGATCTCACAGCCCGTGAGTTCGAGCCCTGCGTCGGGCTCTGGGCTGATGGCTCAGAGCCTGGAGCCTGCTTCTGATTCTGTGTCTCCCTCTCTCTCTGCCCCTCCCCCGTTCATGCTCTGTCTCTCTCTGTCCCAAAAATAAATAAACGTTAAAAAAAAAATTAAAAAAAAAGTGGGTTCTGTTGCACTTTCTAAAGTTTGGTGCCACTGTTTTGGAAACAAATCTTCCTACAAATTTAAGCACAGATAAAGTACAAGTTTCAGTTCACAAAACATTTTTGGCACTAATGATCTCAAAGTAAATTTAAAAATGAGTTTTTAAGGGGCGCATGAGTGGCTTGGTCGGTTAAGTGTCCAACTTCGGCTCACGTCATGATCTCATGGTTCGTGAGTTCAAGCCCTGTTGGCTCTATGCTGACAACTCAGATTCTGGATCCTGCTTCAGATTCTCTGTCTGCCTCTGTCTGCTCCTCCGATGCTTGCACTCTGTCTCTCACATTGTCTCAAAAATAAATAAACAGTAAAAAATTTTTTTAAAGATGAGTTTTTAAAACCAGCGACATTTTCATTTGAATTATATAGTTTGATCAAATATAATTATTGAATATTTTTCTGTTTTCCCTTAAAAGTGATATATATTGTATATCTCTTTGAGCACATTTAATTTCAAACAAGCAGACTTTCACTATTCATAAAATCTCATTTAGACCCAAAGATATCTTTTCCCAATAACCTAGTTTTTCAACAAGATTCTTAAATACCTCCTTAACACATCAGACATATTGGATCTTTATTTTATAGATAAGTTTGTTGATAAAAATCCCTTCCACCTGAAATTCTGTCACAAATACTTTGGAGGCTTAACTTGTTATTCTTAGAGGTAATAATGCATCATTTTATTTGGTTCTTAAGTATCTAAGACAAAAATGCACAGTATTCATACTAACCTATTACTAAGAATTATTAGCCTGTAAATATGTTGTGGGCTTTTTTTTTTCTTTCCTTTTTTTTTGACAGAAACATCTAGAATAAGTCATGATATTTTCAGCATTGACTGTCAGGTTCGTTTAAGTAGTTTTTGTGAAATATTCTCTGGAGCCTAGCCTTGTCAGAATAGTTAAAAGGTCCAAGGAGATACTCTTTTACTCTTTAAGACCAAGAGTCTGAGGCCAAAGCAGGCAACCAGAGGTAGTGTGTAGAAAATTTCTATCACTTCAGTGCCCCAAAGATTGATGCACAGTTGGGATTTTTTTTCCTTCCAAGAGTGTTAAAAAGTCACTTGTAGGGGCGCCTGGGTGGCTCAGTTGGTTAAGCGTCCGACTTCGGCTCAGGTCACGATCTGGTGGTCCGTGAGTTCGAGCTCCGCGTCGGGCTCTGTGCTGACCGCTCAGAGCCTGGAGCCTGTTTCAGATTCTGTGTCTCCCTCTCTCTGACCCTCCCCCGTTCATGCTCTGTCTCTCTCTGTCTCAAAAATAAACATAAAAAAAATTAAAAAAAAAAGTCACTTGTACATTATTTGTTTGGTTTTTCAGCCCTCCCCTTGATAAAAAAGGGAAAAGAGTACTCTCCACAGATAATTAAGGTTTGCAGACATGCATCAGAAATTTCTTTTCTGTATGTTTTATAAATAGCTTACATTTCCAGCTGGTCAAATAGTTTATTCTTCCTAATGTATAAAGAGAAAACATTAGAGGTTAATGCAAATACATAAGTATACTGGAAATAATGGGTGCTCTGTCTATAATGTATATTTTTTTTCTAGAAATGTCTGTATGTACACACACACACAGAGACACACACACAAGATATATTTGACCGAGTAAGGGCTTTTTACTTTCAGATGTCCCATGGGGGAGAGCTTCCAGAGAAAACCAGAGTTTTATCAATATTTTCTTGGTAGTTGTTTCCTTATAAACTGTTATACTGTATTTAGCAGATTTTAAATGTTCATGGGCAAACAGTACTATAAGAAGTTGGAAAGTCACTATGGTGATAGAAGTAAAACATGACGTTTCTATGAGACAGTTTGGTGTGATAGAAACTACAGTTAGGGCTTGAAGTCAGACAGACTTAGGGTTGAAAACTGGCTCCAGTTCTGGCTCACACTGACTTTAGCCAAGATATCTATCTGATGCTCAGGTTTTTTTAAATATATAATTTATAAAAATTTGAGACAATAAAAATAGATACTTTATAAACCATGAGAATACTTTCCTGGCCACTGGGATAAGATACTTTCTTCTGTGTCATGGTTCTAACAGTTTATTGTACTTATTTGCATGGTTGTGCAGCTAGACCATAAACCCTTTGATGGGTGAGAACTAGCCTGAATTATTTCCATAAGCCTACAGTCCAGAAAATGGAATTTAGAATTTTTTATGTCTTACATGACCACCCACCTTTTTGCAAAGTTTGTAGTATCACTGCTTTCCTGCATTTTTTATTTCATAATATAATAGGTAACTCCTTCAGCTGCTGATCTAAACTCACATTGCATCTGCATTAGATAATTCTGTGAAGGCTTTCCAAATGCAGAGTGATGCAGATCATAGACTCTTTGTAAATTTGTCAATTGGAGGAGTTCTTAAATTAGTATATAAGCCTGCTAATTATACGTTGGTTTCCTTTTCCAGATGAACAGCAAAGATCTTCAGGATGGCTTTGAAAGAATCATTGATGTGAACCACTGATCAATGGAATTTTCAAGTGGAGGTGAGCGTTTCTGAAAATGTTTCCAAGGAGACAGCTCATCTGATTTCCCTCCTGTATCTTGGGACACTCTTTACCTGTCTATGCCACTGACTTTTCTTGCCCTGGTTGTTGTACTATTGTACATGAACAGACTCTGATTTCAGCACCTATAGCCTATTGTTGTGCTTTTTTGATGTATCTGCCTTCTCCATTAGACTGTGATATCATTGAGAGCAAAGACCACATTTCCTTACTGTTTGCATATTCTGCATATGAAACACTACTTGAAATTTGATTGACATCTCTGAAGGTTCTTTGAATTCACATTTTGTAATCACTATGTGGCAAAACATTCCCCTTTCGATTGGTGCTAGTAGAATATATGCTGTGTGGGCACCAAGTGTGAGGCTTTCCCATATCAGGTGTTTCAGAAACTTTTCAAGGCAGTTTTAAGTTGTTCAAGGACAAGAATTATTACCCATAATTCTCTCTCATACCACAAAGTGGCTAGCACCATTTTGAGATTTACCCCATCATTTAAGGACAACATTTTGTAGAACCGGTCCTTTGTGTAACAGCTTTAGTGTTTTTGTACTGTTGTTACTTTGCTGAAAATTTTATTCAAAAAATATCACTTGCTATAAAACTATAAAATAAATACAGTAAACACAATATAAACACAATATAATATTGTGAATTTTTATAAAAAATAAATTTTAAAATGATATATTTGATGTTTTTGCAATGCCCTAACTACTTCTTTCATGTGATCTTACCATTCCTTTGAAGATTGTTTTTCCCAGTTTATAGGTTCAGGATACTGTATTTGATGCCAGAGCTAACAAAAACTGTGGTACAGGCAGTTTCCAAAGTTAATTATACCACTTTGCCTAGGTTTATTCTGCCTCTCTTACTGATACAGTTGGCCAATTTTCATCCCCTTTTCTGACACACTCAGCTGGCTTCTCATTCTACCTGGCTTCTGCATATGAGAATGTGGAGGAGAGTCAGCTAAATTGTTGTCACTTAGAAAAGGCATTGAAGAAAAAAATCTTCTGTAGGGGGGAATAGAAGATGAAGAATTTAAATAGAGAGGACTTGGGTCAACTGTGTCCAGGAGAGCAACTTTAAGGAAAATGACAAAGATTTTTAGAGATAATTTTATGGAGTTTTGCCATGGGGTTTGTAATGTCAACACTCTTACCCAGCTTCATACAGAGGCCCCAAAGTAGCTTTAATATGGTAGTTTTCTTCTTTTGCATTTATAAAGCAATTACATAAGCAAAAAATGTGAGCTCCGTTTTAGTGTTATACCTTTACTCATGGTACCAGTGAAATAGATTGTTTCCTTAATCCTTACAGAATTTGAAATTGCACATCTCCCAATTTATTGGGTTTTTTTAAGATGTGATATGGTACTGTGGTTATGTTTTTTTAATCCTTATCTTTTAGAGAAATGTACTGTAAATTTTACAGATGAAATGATTATGCTACTGATATTTGCTTCAAAATAACCTGGGGGTGGGGTAGATGAGCATATAGATAAAATGAGATTGGTAATAAATTGATAATTTTTGAAGCTGTGTGACAGATATTTGGGAGTTCATTATACTCTTCTCTATACTTTTGTATATATTTGAAACTTTCCATAATAAAAATTGAGTAACAATTTCTCTGTTGTTTATTTGTAGGCCCCTGCAATCCCAAAGACTTAAGTAGGGAAGGCTGGTTAAAAGACAAATCTACAGCCCAGATAAGCACTCATCCCTCCTCACCAAAAACCTAGGTTTTCTTCCTGCTAAACCTATTGGCAAACTTGCTCTTCCCTCAATGTGAATTATTTCCTTGAAGGTCTCCCAGTTCCACATGTAAGAAGACTTTTAGTGTCATCAGCATGCCAGACATGACCAGAAAACTTTGAACCTCAATGATGGACATAAACTTGGGTTCCTGATGAGACAACACTCCTATTCTACAACTTATCTTTAAAAAATTATTTTTTTCTGATTACAAAATTAATTTTTTCTTAATTTCATAAAATTTGGAAAATTCCCTCTAAAACACATGAATAAAAAAAATCACACATGATCCCCCTACCCAGAATAACCATATTTGAAAAATTTGTATGTGTGTATATGTATACATATTCCAACCTTTTTCTTTTCAAATATAAATATATGTAACCTAAACAGATGGCACAGGTGAGCCTCTTCCACCAGAATATTTTCAAAAATCCATGACCCCTTTTATTGTTAAGCACCCACCACATAGGTACCTTGCTGTTCCTCAGAATTTTTTAGGCTAATGCTCAGGGCCATTATGGAATTTTTGCTACTTCTGTCCTGCATAAGTACAGCAGGCATAGCATGAAACTTGGGTCTGAAATCCAGACCGTGCCCTGTACTCAGCAAGTCATAATGCAGGACACAATAGCCCTGTTTTGGTTTTGGTTGTTTGTTTCCTAATTCCCACACAAACTTTCTACTCAACAAGCTGGTGGCAATGGCGGTGCGGGGATAGGCATCGATTCAGAGGAGGTGCCCCTTTAATAAATCACACAGTTGTAATCTGGCTAAAAGTAGGCTTGCTACTATCTTGTTTTCCAGAAAGTTCCTTCTGTCTTCTCTGGATCCTCAGCAAGCTACTGTATCACTCTCTCTCTCTCTCTCTGTATCCTCTGATCCTCATGAGGTTGCTGCACAGTGGTTTTCAACTGGTAAACAATGACACCACTACTCTGGACTCTAATAATGAAATCCTGTTCTGCCTCTTGTACCTTTTTACTCCAGAATGTGCCCTCATCTTTCCCCAATTTCATATAATACACAAGAGACCAGACCATAACTTCTAATAAGATTTTACTGAAGATTACCAGATTGCATGAGGAGCATGTAGTAAACACAATTTACAACTATTTCACAGGTCATATATTTTCTAGGTTCCCATGTTAAACTGGTTCCCTACCATAGGCTGACTCCAAATGAGCTAGGGATGTCCTTCTACCCTCCACCATTCCCCTCATCACTACCAGAAGCTGAGAGTGCAGTTTTAAATCATGTACAGTGTTTACCATACCCATGGAGAAAGGAAAGCTTTTTCTGCAACTTAATCTCCAAATAGTATTTAAGGTATCTCAAATTTATAGTCCCAGAATCAAAGATGTGAATCTGAAATTAATAGAATCAAAAGGTTAGAATGCGATTGGCTGGGGGGATAGAAATTCAGTTTTATATTACTCCAAAACTCATGCTCTATATTAAGACAAAGAACAACAGGACTGACCATATATAGTGAATTTAGTACTCCACATTTTCCAAGATTGTAAACATGGGGAACCAAAAAACCCAGCCATGGTCCAACAAGACTTAACACCTTTCCCTATGTAAGCCTAACAACAGTGTGAAGATGCAGGCCAGGACCTCTGGAAGTTTAGACTTATTTGGGGCCAGTACTGAGGGTATAGAGGACTTAGAACAAGATTGGTAACAATTCTCCCTTTCCCTTTTGTCTACCCACTCAAACTTAGACCTTATTTTTTGGCTGTTACAAAGACATAAATAGACTGCGAGTCATTCTTAGTACAGGTATCCTCCACTTTTAGTAAGTTCACATTAGGCCACTTCTCTCTTATGAAAGACATAATTATTACAGTAGTCCCCCCATTATCCATGGGTTTGCTTTTTTTTTTTTTTTTTTAATTTGAGAGAGAGAGATCGTGTGTGTGAGCAGGGAAGTCTGAGCTACCCAGGCTCCCCCATGGCTTTGCTTTCTAAAGTTTTAGTTACCCACAGTCAACCACGTTCCAGGAACAGATGATCCTTCTGACCTTCATCAGAAGGTCCATAATAGCTGAATGCTACATCACAATGCCTACGTAAGTCACCTCACTTTATCTCATCCTGTAGGCTTTTTATCATCTCACATCATCACAAGATGAAGGGTGAGTACAGTGCAATAAGATATTTTGACAGGCCATATTCACATAAATTATTGTAGTATATTGTTATAATTCTTGTATTTTATTATCAGTTATTGTTCATCTCTTACTGTGCCTAACTTATAAATTAAACTTTATTATACGTATGTATGTATAGGAAAAAACATATATATATATAGGGTTTGTTACGATGCATGGTTTCAGGTATCCACTTGGGGGTCTTGGAACGTATCCCCTCTGGATAAGGAGGGGCTATTGTACCTGTTTTTGCTAAATGAAAGAAATCTGAAGAGAATTCTTGCTTTCATTTTTTTTTAAGGAAAAAAAGCAAAAATAGTGTTCAGTGTTTGTTTTGCAGCAACACCCTATAGGGCAGCGTGCACCCCAGTAGTGAGAGTGGCCCCATGAAGTTCCTTCCCCAGGAACTATACTTGGCATCTCTGCATCAAAATACCATAGCTTTGAACTGTGTCTGTGAGCAGCTGTATTTTATCTCCATTACATCTATTAGCAAGATGTGTCTTAAGGTATCAGAAAAGCCTAAGAGAGGTTATTTTTTGGGTCTGGGAACACTCAAAATTTTTTCCATATAACTTAATTGTAAATACCTCTCCACTTTTTGCCAGCTTAGGAAAGGTTTCATAGGAATGCTCTACTTTCAGATAGTGAGGGAAACTTAAATATGCTATATATGGTACCAGCAATGGCATCTGTCTCCCTAGTGGACATTTTAGGAATTACGCAATCCTGGATGTATTCTTATTCAGTGCAAGGAAACCCTTCCCAGGAACACTGTGCTACCCAAGAACATTCCACTGTCCAAATCTATTTATTATTACCTTTTTCTAATCCTGAATTAAATATTAATATGTTATATATGTGAAGAAAAGATTCTCTATCATGTTCCAATCAGTAAAATTTTTAGTTGTGTTTTTTCATCTAGCCTGGTAGATAAATAGGAAAGTACTTATATTTATCTAGTACCTCCAGCCTTACAACTGAGCTTTAGTTGTGATAAACTACTCAGAACTATTAGAACTTTAGGCTAAGAATTCTGTTAACGTCTAGAGATACATTAATTGGGCAAATCAGACATGGCCCATATCTTCACAGAGCTCTCACTGTATTGGGGAGACAGATAATGAAACAAGAAATCTCAGAAAAATGTACCAAATGTTTTTTTATGATAGTGGGGATTCAGCGGGTGCTTCCAGCACATAGTAGGGGAACTAACTTAGTTTAGTGGGTTTGGGGAGAGATTCTCAGAGGAAATGCCATGTAACTTGACACCTGAAGGATGAATAGTCCTAGCTAGGAGAAATAGTTGGGAGAGTGTTCCAAAAAGAGAGAAGAGTAGATGTGAGCTTCTTGAAGCTGGATAAAAACATGGTACTTTTAGGGGTGCCTGGGTGGCTCAGTCGGTTAAGCATCAGACTCTAGATTTCAGTTCAGGTCATGATCTCATGGTTCTCAAGGTTTGAGCCCTTCATCAGGCTCTGCACTGACCATGCAGAGCCTACTTGGATTCTCTCTCTCCCTCTCTCTCTCTCAAAATAAATAAACTTAAAAAATATTGTGCTTTTAGGAACAGGAACTTGCTTATTATGTCTAGAACATAATCTGAAGGTGGAGAGAAGAAAAGATCTAGAGGTGAAGACAATGGGCTAAGAAAAAGCCAGATTATAGAGGGTCTTATGTAACTTGTCAGAGATTTGAGAGGAGACATGACATCAATTTGTCTGAAGAGTAGAAAATTGTTTGAAAAAAGAGAGGAGACTGTGGTAATTGTCCAAGTGAGAAATGATGGTGACCTCAACTAACATGTTGACCATGTTGATAGAAGTGGATACATTTTTGGGCACCTGGGTGGCTCAGTCAGTTAAGCGTACAACTTCGGTCATGATCTCACAGTTCATGGGTTCAAGCCCTGCATCAGGCTCTGCACCAGAGCCTGCTTGGGATTCTCTGTCTTTCTCTCTCTGCCCCTGTCCCACTATCTCTATCTCAAAATAAATAAACTTAAAAAAAAGAAGTGGATACCTTTTAGAAATGTATAGGGTTTAAAGGGACATGAGTTGATTAACTGGATGTTGAAAATGAAAGAGATATATCACTGATATATCTCACTAGAGCAAGAGGGTTGATGGTACCATTCCCTGGGGCAGAGAATAGATGAGTTAATTTTATAACTCTTAGTTTCCAGTAACCAAAGGATATTAACCTGGAGATATCCAAAAGGCCAGAGATGCACACAGATGCAGTCTAGGAAAGAAGAATGAGCTGGAGGTAGAGATTTTGGAGTCATCAGTAGGTGGGCAGTAGATGAAGAAGTGGGTATACCCAAGTTCATCTAAGGAGAGAGTGTAGACAGGACAGCAAAGAGATCCCTGAGGAGTATCAACATTTAAGTATGGGTTCAGGACTTCAGAATGGTTGTATGAGGATCTTGGTGGACCCATCCCCCTGTGAAGTACCATTTAATTGGTGACAATTTTACACACACACGCACACAAAGTTCCTAGAAGTTGTCATAAGGGCATACAGCAAATAATAAAGATTTGTTCAAGAAAATCTAGTAAATCTCTACAAAAATAGAGTCTGTGGCATTTGAGGTATTCCATCTCCCCCAGCTCCATGTACAAGCTCTACCTGAAATATAGATGTGCCCAAGAAGATGGGGGCTCCCTATCCCCTCAGTTGCTACTCTAGGGTTATGCCTTCACACCAAGAGGAGAAGGACACCAGGTGTCTCTGTACCCTTGCAGCCCCATGTTGCAGAAGTCCTATTACAGGCAAGCCTAGGCTAGAGGACTAACTTCCAATTACAGAGTGAGGTCTCAGCCTTAGGCATGACAGGCCAAGAATAGCAGGATTCCATTCTCCTCTGCCATAATACATTTGTAGGGTGAAGTAGGGAAAGCTGAAATAACCATGGACTGCCATCTCCACCAGTGCCCAGTTGGGGGTGTTACTGCAGGAGAAGCCTGCTATACCCACCTCTTGTTCCAGTACAGTTGTCTGGAGTTTCTGCCTAGGAAGAGAGGCAGGCCATGAAAACTAAGCACAGCAGCGTTGCTTGAAAGGACTGAATTTATTTGGAAAAGAACCTAGAAATATTCATGCCAAAAAGCATTGTTTAAAACAATGGGAATCTTAAAAGTTAGCAATTAGGAGGGGACTGGTGTTCCAGGATACTAGTAGCAACAAGGGAACAATACTATAAAACAAGTAAAGTAACATATATCTAAAGACCACTCCACCAAACAACAACAAAATATTCATTCCTGTCAAGTACACAGAACATTCCCCAAAACAGACCATATGCTAGGCCATAAATATTCCTCAATGGATTTTAAAGACTGAAATTATACAAATTATGCTCTCTAACCAAAATGGAATTAAATTAGAAATCAACCATAGAGAAAAATGTGGGAAACTCACAAATATGTGGAAATTAGGCAATACATTCCTAAATAACCAATGGGTCAAAGAAAAAATCACAATGAAAATTAGAAAAAACTTTGAGATGGATAGGATCAAAACACAAAAACTTGAGCTGCACCTAAAGCAGTACTTAAGTGAAAATTTGTAATTATGTTTCTATTAAAAGAAGACCAAAGTAAACACAAAGCAAGCAAAAAGAAGATGACATATGGGGTGCCTGGCTGGCTCAGTTGGTAGAGTATGCAACTCTTGATCTCAAGAGTTGTGAGTTAGAGCCCCACATTGGGTGGAGAGTTAACTTTAAAAAAGAAGGTAATACAAAAGAATGGAATTAAAACTAAATGAAGCATTATGAAAACAATAGAAAAAGTTGGCTCTTTAAAATGATCAACAAATCTGTTTCTTAAATTCCACAGGTGAGTGAAATCATACGGTATTTGTCTTTCTCTGACTTATTTCACTTAACATAATACCCTCTAGCTCCATCCATGCCATCGCAAATGGCAAGATTTCATTCTTTTATATGGCTGAGTAACGTTCCATTGTACATACCATATCTTCTTTATCCATTCATCAGTTGATGGACACTTGGGCTCTTTACATAATTTGGCTGCTATAAATATCAGGGTGCATGTATCCCTTTGAATTAGTGTTTTTGTATTCTTTGGGTAAATATGTAGTAGTGCAATTGCTGGATCGTAGGGTAGTTCTACTTTTAACTTTTTGAGGAACCTCCATATTGTTCTCCAGAGTGGCTGCACCAGTTTGCATTCCCAGCAACAGTGCAAGAGAGCTCCCCTTTCTTCACATCCTTGCCAACACCTGTTGTTAATCTTATGTTGTTGATTTTAGCCATTCTGACAGGTGTGAGATTATATGTCATTGTAGTTTTGATTTATATTTCCTTGATGATCAGTGATGTTGAGCATCATTTCATGTGTCTATTGGACATCTGTATGTCTGCTTTGGAAAAATGTCTATTCATGTCTTCTGCCCATTTTTTAATTGGATTATTTGTTTTTTGGATGTTTAGTTGTATAAGTTCTTCAAAAATTTTGGATACTAACCCTTTATCAAATATGTCATTTGCAAATATCTTCTTGATTGAATACGTTGCCTTTTAGTTTTGTTGATTGTTTCCTTCACTGTGCAGAAGCTTCTTGTTTTGATGAAATCCCAAATGTTATTTTTGCTTTTGTTTCCCTTGCCTTAGGAGACATATCTAGAAAGAAGTTGCTATGGTTGATGTCAAAGAAGTTACTGCCTGTGTGCTCTTCTAGGATTTTTATGATTTCAGGTTTACATTTAGGTCTTTCATCCATTTTGATTTTATTTTTCTGTATGGTGCAAGAAAGTGGTCGAGTTTTATTCTTTTGCATGCTGCTATCCAGTTTTCCCAACACCATTTGTTGAAGAGACTGTGCTTTTCTCATGCATATTCTTTCCTGCTTTGTCAAAGATTAATTAACCATATAATTGTGGATTCATTTCTGTGGTTTTTATTCTGTTCCCTTCATATATGTGTCTATTTTAGTGCCAGCACCATACTGTTTAGATCACTACAGCTCTGTAATATAACTTGAAGTCTGGAATTGTGATGTCTCCAGCTTTGCTTTTCTTTTTCAAGATTGCTTTGGCTATTTGGGGTCTTTTGTAGAGTCATACAAATTTAAGAATTGTTTGTTATAGCTCTGTGAAAAATGCTATTGGCATATTGATAGGGATTGCATTAAATGTGTAGATGGCTTTGGGTAGTGTAGACATTTTGAGAATATATGTTCTTCCAATCCATAAGCATGGAATTTCTTTCCATTTCTTTGTGTCATCTTCAATTTCTTTCATCAGTGTTTCATAGTTTTCAGGGTACAGATCTTTCATCTCTTTGGTTAGGTTTTTTCCTAGGAATCTTATGGTTTTTTTGGTGCAGTTGTAAATGGAATTGATTCCTCAATTTCTCTTTCTGCTGTTTCATTATTGGTATGTCGAAATGCAACAGATTTCTGTACATTGATTTTTTATCCTATGACTTTGCTGAATTCATGCATTAGTTCTAACAATTTTTTGGTGTAGTCTGTCAGGTTTTCTGTATATAGCATCACTTAATATGTAAATAGTGAAAGTTTGACGTCTTCCTTGCTAATTTGGATGCCTTTTATTTCTTTTTGTTGTCTGATTGCTGTGATTAGGGCTTCCACTACTATGTTAAATAACAGTGGTGAGAATGGACATCCCTGTCTTGTTCCTGACCATAGAGGAAAAACTCTCAGATTTTCCCCACTGAAGATGATATTAGCTGTAGGTTTTTCATATATACCTTTATTATGTCAAGGTATGTTCCCTCTAAACCGATTTTGTTGAGGTTTTTTTTTTTTTTTTATCATGAATGGATGTTGTACTTTATCAAATGCTTTTTCTGCATCTGTTGAAATAATTGTATGGGGAAAAAAGACAAAAGAGAGAGACAAATCAATAAACAGATTCTTAACTATAGAGAACAAACTGATGATTACCAGAGGAGAGGTGGGTGGGTGGATGGGTTAAATAGGTGATGAGGATTAAAGAGTGCACTTTTTGTGATGAGCACTGGGAAGTGTTGACACTATATTGTACACCTGAAACTGATATTATACTGTGTGTTAACTAAGTAGAATTTTAATAAAAACTTTAAAAACAATAAAATGATCAACAACCTGTATTGTATCCAGAATATTAAAGAACATTTACAAGTCAGTAATAAAACAAATAATGCAATTAAAAACTGGCAAAGGATTTAAAAATACATTTCTCCAAAGAAATATACAAGTGGACAATAAGCACATGAAAATATGCCCTAAATTATTAGTTATTAGGGAAATTCCAATTAGGATCACAATGAGAAACCATGTCTCACCCCCTAGAATGACTATAATAAAAAAGACTGAAAAATAACAAGTGATAGTGAAGATGTGGAGTAATTGGAGCCCTCATATGTGTAAAGTATCACTATCACTTTGGAAAATAGTTGGGCAGTTTTTAAAATGTTGAACAGCGTTACCACATGACCCAACAATTCTACTAGATATATTCCCAAGATAAATTAAAGCATATTCCACAAAAATATTTGTTCATGAATATTTATAGCAGCATTATTCATAGCAGCCAAAAAATGAAAACAACCTATATGTTTAACCACTGATGAACATATAAATAAAATGTAGTATATCCACACAATAAGATATTATTCAGCAATAAAAGGGAATGGAGTATTATACCATTACATGGGTGAACAAGAAGCCAGACATAATATATTAAATATGGTATAATTTCTTTATATATAATGCCTAGTATGAGAAAATCCATGTAATCAAAAAGTATATTAATTGTTGCCTATAACCTAAGGAAAGGAGAATGGAGGTTGATCTCAAATATGTATAGGGTTTCTTTTTGTCATATTGAAGATATTCTAAAATTAGGTTATGATGATGGTAGCACAACTCTGTAAATGCATTAACAACCATTGAATTATACACTTTAAATGGGTGCAGATTATGGCATATAACTCATATATTAATAAAACAAAGTTTTGGAATGGGCATAGAGAAGAGTGCATACAAAAGGATCATTTAAAAAAGGAGTGGTCATCAAAATAACAGAGAAACCAGGAGAAAGTGAAGTCACAGAATTGGGTTATACAACATTTAAGGAGGGAGTTGTAAAGTGTGTGGAATAATACAATGATAGTGACATAGTAGAAAAGATTGTTAACAAGAACTGTTTTAATAGAGTGGCAAGGTGGGAAGACAGATGACAGCGAGTTGAAGAATGAGTGGAAGGTAAGGAATTAGATTCAGTGAGTCTAAATAATTCACTCAAGTAATGTAACTATGAAGGAGAAGAGAGAAATGGAATGGTAGCTCAAAGGCAACGTCAGATAGAAAAAGATTTTTTTTTTGTTTTCAAGATGACAGACACTCGGGCACCTTTATTTGTTGAGGATCCATCCAGTAGAGCGGGAAATCCTGAAGACATAGGAAAATGTGGCAACAAGAGTCTGAGAGAGTTGAAGAACTTGTGATGGGAAGCACAGAGAAGGAATTTAGCTTAGATGGAGGGGAGGCTACCTCTTCCATTACACCCAGAGGGAAGGAGGAAAGGCTGGATAAGGGTATAAAGAAGGTTGTATGTTTGTGTTATGAAATTGAGATGTTACACTTGAGAGATTTGTTTTCCTTGGAAAGGTAAAAGTTGAGTCATCTGCTAAGTGTGAGGAGAAAACATATAAGAGGTTAGTAGAAAGGGGAGTAGAATTTGTGTAGCTCTATGGCAAAGAGGAAAAAGAACTGAGAAAACAAAGGCAACATTTGTAGGTAGCAGTGAAGGCCCCAGGTGTGGTTGCAAAACACCTGTGTGGTGACAAGTAGATATAGCCCCATAGAAACTCTAATGTGATCCCGTTTCTTAGAGTTAAATAAAAAAGGAAGCAATCATTCATTGATTTCACTCTAAAAACAATACCTTTATTTGAATATATTTTATTTGTTATTTGGATTTTGCAGTTTACCTCCTTCCAGAAGCTCCAAATCCGCATATTTAAAGTCTATCTCATGACTAGTCCTAATAGCACTTTGCTAGAGGATAGGACATTTATGTGCCTGGTGCCAAAGGGCAGTAAGATAAAGAGAAATGTCAGACAGGGGGAATATTAGGGGGAAGTTCAGAAGGAAAGGAGAAGAACAAACTGGGAGACCTCAGGTCTTATCATGAACCTCAGCATGAAGGCCACATCCTCAGCAGGGCAACTCATGGTGCCAGTGTATTGAAGTTGCTACTGATCTTCCCTCACCATAGGAAATGGACGCTTGTTGAGGACCATGTTTGAAAGATCAGATGCCTACAGATTAGTAGTCCTGAGTAAGCCATGCTACTATCTCTGTCAGTCACAGTTTAGTTGGTGAGTCACACAAGTACTTCAGTGAATTGTAGAATTCACAGCAGAATTCCATTTTAAAGTTAAAAGAATTTTAAGCTATGAAGACATGCCGTGACATTCTTTAATCCAAGTTAATTAACATATAGTGTAATAATGATTTCAGGAATAGAATTTAGTGATTCATCACTTACATATAACACTCATTACTCATCCCAACAAGTGCCCTCCTTAATGCCCATCACCCATTTAGCCCATCCCCCCACCCAACACCCCACTAGAAACCCTCAGTTTGTTCTCTGTATTTAAGAGTCTTTTATGGTATGCCTCCCTCTCTGTTTTTATCCTATTTTTCCTTCCCTTCCTCTATGTCCGTCTGTTTTGTTTCTTAAATTCCACATATGAGTGAAATCACATATTTGTCTTTCTCTGACTGACTTATTTCACTTAGCATAATACAGCCTAGTTCCATCCACATTGTTTCAAATGGCAAGATTTCATTCTTTTTGATTGCTGAGTAATATTCCATTGTATATACATACATACATATATATAAAAATGTATGTATTCCATTATACACACACACACACACACACACACACACACACACACATATATACACCACATCTTCTTTATCCATTTGCCAGTTAATGGACATTTGGCTTCCTTCCATAATTAAGCTATTGTTGATAATGCTTCTATAAGCATTGGGGTGCATGTGCACCTTCAAATCAGCATTTTTGTATCCTTTAGATAAGTACCTAGTAGTGCAAATGCTAGGTTGTAGGGTAGCTCTATTTTCAATTTTTTGAAGAACCTCCATACTGTTTTCCAGAGTGGCTGCACCACATGCCATGACATTTTTAAAAATCAGGATTTTAGATGAGAGTATCATGACATAATAGCAACTACTATTCATCATTTTCACATATCCTATGAGATTTGCAATAAACTTTAAATTATGCATTTTTAGTATATTTAGCAAACATATAGCAGTTGCTGTATACCAGGCAGTGTTCTGGACTACTTAACATATTAAGTAGTTGAATTTTCATAAGAACCCTGTGAGGTTAGCATCATTATTTAATGCACCATTTTATAGATGAGAATACTGGAAGGTTTAAATTTGCTCACTCTCATATAGCAAGTAAGAGGTAGCACTGAATTTCAAACCGAGGCTATCCAACCCCAGAGTCTGCGTTCTCAACCACTGTGCCATATTATGTCTTATAATTTTTTTAAAATTTAATCAATGATGTTGGGAAAATGGAACATTCAACACATAAAAGTGAATTTCCCAACATCATAGAGCTAATGTACATCAGATCCAGGATTTGAGCTGAATTTGGCTCAACAAAACTATCTTCTTTCATAGTTATCTCATTCTAACTTCTTGCCAAGTATGAAGCATTAAACATCTTAAGATTTATACATCTACATCTGAACCTGCCACTTTGCAAAGAAAGCCCCCCCTTCCCTAATAATTGTCCTCCTTCTGGGTTCCCTGTCTTAGCAAATGACCCCACCATGTTCTCAGTAACTGAAGTCAGACATCTTACCCTACAAGTTCTCCATTGCCATCCCTTTCCAGTTAACTTTAAAATGAAATTCCACTGTGAATCCTGCAGTTCCTTGAAGTATGGTCTGTCTCACTCACTAAACTGTGACTGTGGCAGAAATGGTAGCATGGTTTATTTGTTGATGGGGAGGAGCCAGGAGAGACAGAGAGAGACAGACAGAGAGAGAGAGAGGAGAGAGAGAGAGTGAAAACACAGGAAAATGTGGTCATCAATGGAACAAGAGCCTGAGAGGATGAAAGTTTTGGGAGTACCTGTCTTTGTAGTTACTTGTTTCTAGGGTTGTTCCCCTACTAGACCATGAGTTTCATGGACCCTGTTTCATCCATTTAAATCTCAAGTTCTTAGTGTGATGTCAGGCATAATTTATTATGACTCCTGAATGGGTTAAGTTCACATAAACTCATTGGTCCAATAAAATATATTGAACACACACTGCTGTGTACTAGAAAATTGGCTAGGAAAACTGTTTCCTTTTATAAAAATTGCCTTTTCTGTGATTCATATGTGTAGTACACCAGAATGTTCCCAGGGAGCATATAACACACATATAACCCTTTATATTTCACAAAAATATTTCCACGTATATTACGGCATCTAATCCTCATATCATCTTTGAGAAGTAATTTTTTACCCAACATTTTACGTAAGCGGAAACCAAGAATCAGAGAGGATAGGTAATTTCTCTATAGATGAAAGTCATAAATGGTTGCAAATATATAATTCAGAGATCTTTTTTAAGACTTTATTTTTTTTAATTTTTAAAAAAATATTTATTTATTTTTGGGAGACAGAGAGACAGAGTGCAAGCAGGGGAGGGGGAGAGAGAGAGAGAGAGAGAGAGAGAGAGAGAGAGATACAGAATCTGAAGCGGGCTCCAGGCTCCAAGCTGTCAGCACAGATCCTGAGCAGGGCTCGAACCCATGAAGCACGGGATCATGACCTGGGCTGAAGTCAGACGCTTAACCGACTAAGCCACCCAGGCACCCCTTAAGACTTTATTTTTAAGTAATCTCTACACCCAGCATGGGACTCAAACTCACAACCCCAAGATCAAGAGTCATATACTCTACTGACTGAACCAGCCAGATATCCCGAAAATGTATCATTCGGCGATACACACACATTCACATTTGGCTATCACAGTGTTTCTCACCAAGGCCAGTGCGTTGCATAGAGGTAAACAAGAAATAAGAAAAAGAAAGGGCTTAGTTTTAGCTTTAGGCTTTTCATTCTATGATACTACTACCAGGTACCAGATACCCAAAAGGGGAGGGGGAAATCATTCAAGAGTGACTAAAATCTGCCGTTCTGGAGTCTCATGTGAGGCATGTTTTTAATTGGCCATTTAAAATCTATACTTACTAGAAAAGTGTAATGGTTTAACATAGACTTTTGAACACGATTTTTATAACACTCCACGTCAAGTTTTCATTGATGTGAATAGTTGATTGGATGGTGTTTCAGAGGAGAATTTTCTCGGATCTTTATAAAAATCCATATTATTTTATTGGAATTTGAGAAGGCATTAAATAAGTTAAAATTGTTTAAGAGTGAATGAAACAGGAAAAATAGTTAAACTCAAGGTTGAAATAAATCATTTAGCATTTCACAGTCAGCAGAAAAGAACATTTAGTTCTAGACTATGCTCAGATATTACGTCTAGCATCATCAGGGCTTACTATTTAATACTCAGAGGACCTGTACTTAAACCAATAGATATAGAGTCTCTTTTTCTGAATTTCCTATGGCTTATAAAATGTATCATATTTTTGAAAAGTTTTAAAGCAAGCAGAAGGACTAAGAATCTAAGTGTGGCAGTCAAGTAAAATAAATGATGTTTGGGAATGCATCATATCAAGACTGAAAACTGGCTTAATAATTTACTATTCTTATGATCTTGGCCAAGTTACTATGCTTCCCTAATCTACAGTTTTCTAATATGTTGTTGAGTATCATAACACTACCTAGTTTATAAACATTATTTCTTCTGAAAACTCTTTCATGGCTACCTAGGTTAAGGGGCCCACTTCTGTTTCCATGGGTCCCCTATACTTATGTCTGTCATAGCTTTCCTCACAATTTCACTGAATTATCTACCTACATGCTGCCCACTAGAACATGAAATATTGGCCCAGCTTGAGTCATTTCTATATCCCTAGAATCTAGCACAGTTCCTAATGAATATTTATTGAATGAATTACTTTAACACTTGTTACTTGCTCAATAAAGTATTGATATCATTGTTTCAGTTATGTTTTATTGGAAAATATATATATATAATGAGTTTGACATTGGGGCACCTGGGTGGCTCAGTCAGTTAAGCGTCTGACTCTTGATTTCAGCTCAGGTCATAATCTCGCAGTTCATGAGTTTGAGCCCTGCATCAGGCTCAACACTGCCAGTGCAGAACCTGTTTGGGATTCTCTCCCCCGCTCTCTCTGCCCCTCCCCTGCTCACTTGCTCTCTCTCTCTCTCTCTCTCTCTCTCTCAATAAATAAATAAATAAAAACTTTAAAAAATGAGTTGGCATACAATAGATACATGTAGACTCAAAATTCTCGTTTGAGATTTTTTATTCTTTATCCCATGTTCCTACTTTTGGAAACTTCTGTTCCTGACTTCCTGACTTTATAAAGTACTTTGGCCAACCCATAAGTCCCTTTCCTTCAGATCTGATCTTATAGGAGGACTGTGTTAGATAATTCACTGAAGGTTTCCCTGATAAACAGTGATTCATGTACAAACTGAGGAGTCCCACAAAATACTATTTGATTGGATGCATGGTTAAATTAATGCAAACCTCCAAACTTGATCATTTTATTTTGAAGATGGATATCCATCAATATTTCCTGGAAAGGGCCAAGGATGTGAACCCAATGATGTGTTGAATTTTGAGTACAAGTAAGCACTGTTGCACTCAAAAGGACGTGGTGCCTCTGATTTCTCTTTTAATTTGTTGGCCGTTCTTCTATTTTACTGATTAATCTTTGACTGTTTGTTTGTTTCTACTTGCATTCTGAATACTTGCATATATTTCTAATTTCCAATAATGGCAATTTCTAAACCTATGGCATGTTTTGGTGCTTATCAATTCATATGTCTGTTTCCTTTACCAGACTATATGAAAAAGAAGCTTAAGAAAAAGACCAGGTTTCAGTGGTCTTCATAAATCCAACATCTGGGACAGTGTCTAAATCATGCTAGCCATCACTGAATTTTTAAACAATTTTAAAATAAATTAGGATTCACAAGAAATTGCAAAAATAGTTTAGGGGTGGAACTTCTGGAAGGGAAGTGTGAGGAGCTCAGTGAATCTTTTCCTCCAGAGAAATATCTTTTATTTTATTTTATTTTTTAAAAATTTTATTTAAATTCTAATTAGTTAATATACAGTGCAATATTGGTTTCAAGAGTAGAATTCAGTGATTCATCATTTACATACAACACCCAGTGCTCATCCTAACAAATGCCCTTCTTAATACCCATCACACATCTAGCCCATTCCCTAGCCACCTCCTTCCATCAACCCTCAGTTTGTTCTCTCTTATGGTTTGTTTCCCTCCCTCTTTTTTCCCCACTTCCAATATGTTCATCTGTTTTGTTTCTTAAATTCCACATATGAATGAAATCATATGGTATTTGTCTTTCTCTGACCAACTTATTTCACTTAGCATAATATACTCTAGCTCCATCCACATCATTACAAGTGGCAACATTTCATTATTTTTTTTTTTTATTTTTTATTTTTTTTTTTTAAATTTTTTTTTTTCAACGTTTTTTATTTATTTTTGGGACAGAGAGAGACAGAGCATGAACGGGGGAGGGGCAGAGAGAGGGAGACACAGAATCGGAAACAGGCTCCAGGCTCCGAGCCATCAGCCCAGAGCCTGACGCGGGGCTCGAACTCACGGACCGCGAGATCGTGACCTGGCTGAAGTCGGACGCTTAACCGACTGCGCCACCCAGGCGCCCAACATTTCATTATTTTTGATTGCTGAGTAGTATTCCATTGTGTAATATATTAATATATAGTCATATTGATATATGACTATATATTAATAATATATTTATTATATATAATTATTAATATATGATAATATAATTATAATATAATAAAATGATATGATATATAATTATATATTGATATGTATTAATATTAATATATATATACATATATGTGTGTGTATATATATATATATATATATATTACACACACCATGTCTTCTTTATCCATTCATCAGTTCATGGAAATTTGGGATCTCTCCATAGTTTGGCGATTGATGATAATGTTGTTATAAACATTTGGGTGCATGTGCCCCTTCAAATCAGTAGTTTTATATCCTTTGGGTAAGTACCTAGCAGTGCAATTGCTGGGTCATAGGGTAGTTCTATTTTTAACTTTTGAGGAACCTCCATACCATTCTCCAGAGTGGCTGCACAAGTTTGCATTCCCACCAACAGTAAATAAGAGGGTTTCCCTTTCTCCACATCCTCACCAACATTTGTTGTTTCCTGTGTTGTTTCCTGTGTTGTAACATTTAGTAATTCTGACATTTGTGAGGTAATATCTCATTGTAGTTTTGATTTGTACTTCCCTGATGAAGAGTGATGTTGAGCATCTTTTCATGTGTCTGTTAGCCATCTGGATGTCTTCTTTGGAAAAAATGTCTGTTCATGTCTTCTGCCCAATTAGAATCACAATTAGATAACACTACACAGCTATCAGACTATGAGAATTTTAAAAAGACTGACCACACTGAGTGTAGGCAAAAATATAAAGCAACTGGAAATCTCATACATTGGTGATGGAAATGCAAAATGATACCACCACTTTGGAAACTATTCTGGCAGTTTCTTACAAAATTAAACATGTATCTACTATATGACCCAGCCAATCACCTCCTTAGGTATTCACTCACAAGAAATGAAAGCATATACCCATTTAAAGATATACAAAGATAGCCACACTAGTTTTATTCATAATATCTAAAAATTGGAAAGAACACAAATGTCTTTCAACAGGTAAATAGATAAATCTTGGTATATAAATTTACTACTACTCATCAATAAAAGCTGTAAATTCTTGATACATGTAACAACATGAATAAATCCCAAAATATTTATGCTGAATCAAAGAAGACAAAACAAAAAGTATACTTACTATATGATTCCATTTATATAAAATTTTAGAAAATTCAAACTAATCTGTAGTGACAAACTACAGATGATTGATTGCCCAGGAACAGGGCAGGAGGATGGGAAAGAAAGGAGGGAGGAATTCTAATTAGACAGGAGGAAAATTTTGATTGTGGTGATGGTTTATGGGTGTATACTTATGTCAAAATATATCAAACTGTGTACTTTAAATATATATAGTTTGTTGTATCTGAAATTATACTTCAATAAAATTGGGGTATTCTTTTGATAGAAATTGGTAAATCAACTATAAAATTTATTTAAAAAATTACAAAAAGCTAGAATAGCCAAAAACAACTTTGAAGAAGAAGAAACTGTCCTCAAAACTTAGTGTAAACTAATAATAATCAAGATAGTGTGGTACTGACTCTTGGATATTCAATATAATAGAACAGAGAGTCCAGAAAAACACATACATGGTTGATTGGTTTCTAACAAAACTATAAAGGCAATTAATTCAATGGGAAAAGGTTAGTCTTTTCAACAAATGGTCCTGGAACCAGTGGTTACCTATATACCAAAATTCAAACTTAATGTTGATCTATACCTTATATCCCAAAATTCAAACTTAATGTTGATCTATACCTTAACAATACCCCAAAATTAACTCAAAATAGATTAAAAAACTAAATGTAACTGTTAAAACTATAAAATTTCTAGAAGGAAAATATGAGAAAATCTTTGTGATCTTGAGTTAGTAAATGATTTCCCAGATATACTAAAAACATGATCCATTAAAGAAGAAATTGATAAACTGGACTTCACTAAAATTAAGAATTTATGCCCTTCAAAATACACTATGAAGAGTCTTTTGGAGTGGGAGAAGATATTTGCCAATGTCATATCTGACAGAAGACTCATATCCAGAATATATAAAGAACTCCCAAAGCTCAAAGTAAACAAACAGCCCAATAAATAATTGCCAAAAGTTTTAACAAATCAGCACTTGAAAAGATATTCAACATCATTAGTCATAGGGAAATGTATATTAAAAACGAAATGAAATACCACTACACACCTATTAGAATATCTAAAATTTAAATGTCTTATCTTTACCAAATGTTAGCAAGAATGTGGAGGAACTGAATTCCTGCTTCCAGAGGAAAATAAAATGGTCTAAACAGTTTGGAAAGTAATTTCACAGTTTCTGAAAAAGTTAAACATGTATTTACCATATGACCCAGATATTTCACCATTTGATATTTCCCCAAGAGAAAGAAAGCATGTCTATCAAAAAGGTTGTACATAAATGTTCACAGAAGCTTTACTTGCACAACCAAAACATGAAAACAAATTAAATATCCATCTACATGTTTTTGAATAAACAAATTGTGGTATATCTGTACAACGGCATACCACTCATCAGTAAAAAGAATTAACTATTGATACACACAACAGGGATGAATCTCAAAATAATTATGCTGAATGAAAGAGACAAGATAGAAGTAAGATTATATTATATATTTTGATTTATATAAAACTCCAGAAATGTAAACCAATATTTAATAACAGAAAGCAGGCCAGTAATTGCCCATGAATGGGGCCTGGTGGGGAAGGACATGAGGGAACTTTTTGGGGTAATGTATTTATTTATTAACTTGACTGTGGCGATAGTTTCAGGGGAATATACATACAGCCAGCTTTACCAAAGAGTACATTTAAATATGCTCATTTGTTTTATCTCAATTATACTTCAATTAGGCTGTTTTTTAAAAAGACCTTAAAAGGAAAGGGAAAGCTCTGATAACGTTAAGAACAAGGAGCTCTGGGAACACAGAGGAAGAACCCTAAATCACGGATAGGGGTTGATGGATGGGCAGGATCAGGATAGGTATATCTCTCAAATGATGGATTAGTTGTAATACCATTATCATCCCCAATTTATATATGAGGTGACTGAAGGTCAAAGAAGTTAAATAATTTGCTCAAAGTCACACAATAAACCAGAGGTGTGGGCATTTTCCAAACCTAGGACTGTGTGATCCCAGTGCCCTCTGCAGTTTACATTAGCCTTGTTTTAAAATGTGGGTTTTGGGGCGCCTGGGTGGCTCAGTCGGTTGAGCGTCCGGCTTCGGCTCAGGTCATGATCTCACAGTCTGTGAGTTCGAGCCCCGTGTCGGGCTCTGGGCTGACAGCTCAGAGCCTGGAGCCTGCTTCTGATTCTGTGTCCCCCTCTCTCTCTGCCCCTCCCCTGCTCATGCTCTGCCTCTCTCTGTCTCAAAAATAAATAAAAACATTAAAATGTGAGTTTTATTACCATTCATGTATATTGAGGCCAACATATCAAGAGATAATTGCCATTGGAAAGACAGTTTGTTGCTCACAGTTCCCAAGAGGAGCAGGCACACCATGCCAAGCAGGGCCAAAGGGAGGCACCAGCATCACCAGCAAGAGAGAGGTGGGAAATCTGGGCAAGAGCCTTTATTATGGTTTTTGCAGAAAGGAACAGGCGAGGTATGGTAAGCAGGTTTAGGATTGGCTAATTTGAATAAGTTCAGTGGGCTTTGGGGCATAGAAGCTGTCCTTAGTTGTCTGATACCTGGCCTCCAGGTGATTAAGGCAGAAGAATAGTATCCCAAGCGTGAGAGCCCTGTAAGAGCCTGACAAAGGAGGTTGTTTGGGTGTGAGTTTGGATTGGCTGGTCTGCATGTCAAAGAAGCATTTTTCCTAGGAATGAGCTAACCCTGGGAGGGGCAGTCCCTTTCAGTGTAAGTAGGGCCCCAAGATGGCAAAGCATCAAAATAAAAAGATATGCTTGAATACAACCTTGTTCTCACTGTTATGGCATCATTTGTTTTAATTCAAGCCACCAGCAACATTTCCTGGGACTCTGCTTGCCCAGAAATTCTTTGAAAATCTATTTAATATGGTATTAGAACTGGATATGTATTTTTCAGGGCATAGTACAAAATGAAATATGGAGCTCCTTGTTTAAATATCATTAAGAATTTCAAGACAGTGGCAGTAGATCATTAAACAAAGCAGGGGCCTATGCAACTGCACTGGTCACATGCCATGAAGTCAGCCCTGTACAGCATAGTAGTTGATAAGAAGAAATTTTCAGGGAAAGACTTCAGAAGGTCTTTTTGGTATTTCCTATTTTCTCACCAAAATAGAAGCCTGGGGTAAAACTCAGCCCAGCTCTGAGTGATGCAGGACCCTGAGATAAGCCTTTTACCTCCCTTTTCCCAATTCATGCTTTCTGGAGATTGGACAGCACTGGTATGCAGGGACACAAAGGGAAGCTACATCTTTTCATTATAATAGAAATGGCACAGGAATTCTCAAGAAGAGGCCAGTAATGTTGCTGTCCTGTTTCCTTTTCCTGATTCTAGGTAGATTAAATTTCCCTGCACAAAAAATTATAATTTATTGCTATGATCATTTTTACATGTGTCTTTGAATTAATGGTCATTGAGCTGGAATTTTTTACCTTCCATTCAAAGTTTAGGTGGATAGAGTAATTTTACACAATACAAAAACAACACCATTTCTAATAATAAACAGCAGCAGATGAATGTGTCTAAACTATCATTTTACACTTGGCAGAACAGTATTACTCTGTGTAGGAGCATATCATGCCGTTTATTTCACAAAGGAAGTTCATAACTTTGCAATGGACCATGATCATGACAGAGTTTTCAATGTGTTTTTCCTTCATATCTTATGTAATCTCTGTTCCTAAACTTGCTTATCTGTAAAACTGGGCTCAATATGAGCACCTATTTCCAAGGTCTATTCTGTGGATTAAGGGTGTATGCATAAATATTAAAACAGTAATTAACATATAAATGTATGATGATTGTTATCTGGTATATCTGCATACCATATAATGTGCAAAAACAACTTGCAGTCAATAACATTAATCACAGGCACATTCTATTCAGGTATTAAAATGAATTAAGATGAAAATGGTGCCTGGAGGGGGGAGGGAGTTAAAATGGTGAAGAAGTAGGGGAACTGGGATTTTCCTTATTCCTCATTCACAGCTATATTGTGGTCAGATCACTTGGAACACTGAGGAAATCGATCTGTGGAGTGGCAGAAGGATCTCTGAAGTTGGAAGGAGACAGCTTGGCAGGACCGAGGTGCGAGTATGTGAATTGGGGGAGATAAAATGGCATAGGCACGGAAGGGAGGGAACCCTTTCTGTGGAGAGAAAAAGGGAGAGAAAGAAAGAGGGGTTGTGGAAGTGTAGCATCGAGTTAGCACAAGACGAAAACCTCTCTGGGCAACAGACTGGGGAACAAGAAATACAGAGAGTACCAGTTTCTTGTTTACAGCCTTAGGAAGTGTGCAACTTTCTCTGGAGCAACCCGGGAGCCATGGCATGGACTCCTGGGGAGGACGGAGTCGGCTGGAGTGTATACAGCAATGTAGCCATCTCAGGGGCAAACCTGAAGAGAACAGTCCCCTTCCCGGAGTACTTTGGGAAGAGGGTTTATTGCCTCTCCAAGGACAAAAGACCCTGTAGGTGCCAACCAAAGGCCTTTTATCAGTAGGCCAGGCTGGCACTACTCCAGAACAGGGGAGAATAGCTGCATCGAGCTGGGTCCTTTAAGACTTCAGGTTTTGAATCCCAGCCAAGTGCCTAGAAGGTTCTGGAGAAGTGTGGAGCAGGGCAAACTGACTGCTCTTGCTATTCGGTGAGGGCTGCCTGAAAGGCGAGGGTTGAGACACCCCGTCTGGGGAGGAGAGATTAGGGTGATGCCATGTTTTCCCCCAATACCAACATGGTAGGGCTTCAGAGAGGAGCACAGCAGCTTCCAGTGGAGGTGGGACAAGTTTACACCAAACCGTTCCCCTTTGTACCTGGCAACTGCTTACTTACTAGAGCAAAACTGACAAAACCAATAGAGCCCCCTCTCCTCCAGACCAGCACAGCCACCACTCCTGGGCACTAACAGACACTTTTTTCTCTTTTATTATTCTTTCCTCCATCTTCTTTTTTTTCTTTTGGAATCAGGCTCATAGTTTCTGATATAATATATATAAATCTTTATTCTTTTTCCACCTTTTCTTTTTCTTCTTCTTTATTTTCCTTTCTCTGTCTCTCCATTTAGCTTTATAGTTTTTTGAGTCTCTGTTTGGTTTTCTGTTCTCACTTTCATTTTTCTCTATTTATGGGATAAGGCTCCCCCCCTTTCCTTTTTTTCCCAGGGTTACTACAACAAATGAATCACAGCACACCTGGTTGAAGGTCCAAACACTCCACCACTACAAGCAAGGAGGAACTCTGCAGAGGACTGACCAGTGGGATAGAGCAGCCAAAATGCAAAAACACAATTAACACAACATACACCAAAAACACTTCTGGAAGTGCCAGGCCCATAACAGTGTATGACCCCTTTTTATTATAGTAGTACTTTCAGGTGCAGGAAACATAACAAGCCTTTAAAACATTCAAAAGAGAGAAACTTAGCCAAAATGACAAAATGGAGGAATTCTCCCCAAAAGAAAGTTCAAGAAAAAATCATAGCCAGAGAATTGCTCAAAACAGATATAAACAAAATATCTAGGGGCGCCTGGGTGGCTCAGTCGGTTGAGCATCTGACTTCAGCTCAGGTCATGATCTTGTAGTCTGTGAGCTTGAGCCCCGCATTGGGCTCTGTGCTGACAGATCAGAGCCTGGACCCTGCTTAGGATTCTGTGTCTCCCTCTCTCTGACCCTCCCCCACTCATGTTCTGTCTCTCTCTCCCTGTCAAAAATAAATAATAAAAAAAACTTAAAAAAAGAAATATATCTAAACAAGAATTTAGAATAACAGTCATAAGACTAATAGCTGGGCTTGAAAAAAGCATACAAGACACCAGAGAAACTCTTGCTGCAGAGATCAAAGACCTAAGAACTAATCAGGATAAATTAAAAAATTCTATAACTGAGATTCAAAATAAACTAAATACAGTGACAACAAGGTTGGAGGAAGCAGAGGAGAGAATAGGTGAAACAGAAGATAAAATTATGGACAATAATAAAGCTGAAAAAAAGGGAAAGGAAATAACTACGATGATGAGGGGAGAATTAGAGACGTTAAGTGATTCTATTAAATGAAACAATATCTGAATCATAGGAGCCCCAGAAGAAAAAAGAGTGAGATAAAGGGGCAGAAGGTATATTTGCAGAAATTATGGTGGAGAACTTCCCTAATCTGGGGAAGGAAACAGACATCCAAGCCCAAAAGGCACAGAGAAATCCCTTCAAAATCAACAAAAGCAGGTCAACAGCATGACATATCACAGTGAAACTGGCAAAATACAAATATAAAGAGAGAATTCTGAAACCAGCTAGGGACAAAATGTCCTTAACCTACAAGGGTAGACACATAAGGGTAGTAGCAGACCTGTTCACTGAAACTTGGCAGGCCAGAAGGGAGTGGCAGGGAATATTCAATGTCCTTAATCAGAAAAATATACAGCCAAGAATCCTTTATCCAGCAAGGCTGTCATTCAGAATAGAAGGAGAGATAAAGACTTTCCCAAACAAAAACTAAAGGAGTTTGTGACAACTAAACCAGCCCTGCAAGAGATCCTAAGGGGGACTCTATAAATGGAATGCCTCAAAGACTACAAAGGACCGGAAAACACCACCACAAACATGAAATCTACAGATAACACAGTGGCATTAAATTCGTATTTTTTAATAATCACGCTGAATGTAAATGGACAAAATGCCCCAATCAAAAGACACAGGGTATCAGAATGGATTTAAAAAAAAACAACAACAACAAGATTCATCTATATGCTGCCTGCATGAGGCTCATTTTAGACCTGAGGACACTTGCAGGTTGAGAGTGAGGGGATGGAGAACTATCTATCATGAAAATGGACATGAGAAGAAAGCCAGAGTAGCCATACTTATATCAGAGAAACTAGATTTTAAAAAAATACTGTAACAAGAGATGAAGAAGGGCATTATATCATAAATGAGAGGTCTATCCATCAAGAAGAGCTAACAGTGTAAATATTTATGGACCCAATGTGGAACACTCAAATATATAAATCGGTTAATCACAAACATAAACAAACTTATGCATAATAATACCATAATTGTAGGAGACTTTAATACTCCACCTACAACAATGGACAGGTCATCTAGGTGGAAACATCAGTAAGGAAACAACGGCTCTGAATGACACATTGGACCAGATGGATTTAACAGATATATTCAGAACATTTCAACCTAAAGCAGCAGAATACACATTCTTCTCAAGTGCACATGAAACATTTTCCTAAATAGATCACATTTTGGGTCACAAAGTAGCCCTCAACAGGTATAAAAATGATTGAGATCATACCACACCTATTTTCAGATCACAATGCTATGAAAGTTGACATCAACCACAAGAAAAAATTTGGAAGGCCCCCAAATACATGGAGGTTAAAGAACATCCTACTAAAGAATGAATGGGTTAACCAGAAAATTAAAGAAGAAATTACAAAATACATGGAAAAAATGAAAATGAAAACACGACAGTCTAAACACTTTGGGATGCAGCAAAGGCAGTCCTAAGAGGAAAATACATTGAACTCAGACCTATCTCAAGAAGCAAGAAAGGTCCCAAATACACAACCTAACCTTACATCTCAAGGATCTAGAAAAGGAGCAGCAAATAAAACCGAAATCCAGCAGAAGAAAGGGAAATAATAAGAGTAGAACAGAATTAATTATATAGAATCCAAAAAAAAAAAAAAAAAAAAAAAACAGTAGAACACATCAATGAAAGTAAGAGCTGGTTAGTTTGAAAGAATAAACAAACTTGATAAATCCCTAGCCAGACTTTTCAAAAGAAAAGAAAAAGGACCCAAATAGATAAAATCACAAATGAAAGAGGAAAGATCACAACCAACATCACAGAGATACAAACAGTTAAAAGAGAATAGTATGAAAAATTATACACCAACAAACTGGACAATCTGGAAGAAATGGACAAATTCCTAGACATTAAAACATTATAAGTCTCATACAGGAAGAAATAGAAAATTTGAACATACCCAAGCCAGCAAAGAAATTGAATTAGTTATCAAAAATCTCCCAACAAATAAGAGTCCTGAGCCAGATGCCTTCCCAGGGGAATTCTATGAGACATTTAAAGCAGAGTTAATACCTATTCTCCTCAAAGTGTTCCAAAAAATAAAAATGGAAAGAAAGCTTCCAAACTCATTGTATGAAGTCAGCATTACCTTGATTCCAAAACCAGACAAAGACCCCACTAAAAAGGAGAATTACAGGCCAATATCCCTGATGAATATGGATGCAAAAGTTCTCAACAAGATACTATCAAAGCAAATTCAGCAGTACATTAAAATAATTATTCATTATGATCAAATGGGATTCATTCCTGGGTTGTATGGCTAATTCAAAATTTGCAAATCAATCAATATGGTATGCCACATTAATAGAAAAAGGGATAAGAACCATATGATCCTTTCAATAGATTCAGAAAAAGCATTTGACAAAATACAGCAGCGTTTCTTGTTAAAAAAAAAAAAACCTCAAGAAAGTAGGGATAGAAGGAATATACCTCATCATCATAGAAGCCATATACAAAAGGCCCACAGCTAATATCATCCTCAATGGGGAAAACTGAGATATCCCCCTGAGGTCAGGAACATGACACGGATGTCCACTATCACCAATGTTGTTCAACATAGTGTTGGAAGTCCTAGCTTCAGCAATCAGACAACAAAAAAAATAAAAGGCACCCAAATTGGCGAAGTAGAAGTCAAAGTTTCACTCTTCACAGATGACACAATACTCAATGTAGAAAACCTGAAAGACTCCACTAAAAAACTGCTAGAGCCTATACATGAATTCAGCAATGTCACAGGATATAAAATCATTGTACAGAAATTGGTTGCATTTCTATGCACCAATAATGAAGCAACAAAAAGAGATATCAAGGAACTTATCCCATTTAAAATTGCACCAAAAACCATAGAATACCTGGGAATAAACCTTACCAAATAGGTAAAAGATCTGTACACTGAAACCTATAGAAAGCTTATGAATGATATTGAAGATGACATGAAGAAATGGAAAAACATTCTATGCTCATGGATTGAAGGAACAAAAATTATTAAGTCTCGATACTACCCATAGCAATCTACACAATAAATGCAGTCTCTATCAAAATAACACCAGCATTCTTCACAGAGCTAGAACAAACAACCCATAAATTTGTATGGAACCAAATAGCCAAAGTAATGTTGAAAAAAAAAAAAAACAACTAAAGCTGGAGGCATCACAATCCCAGATTTTAACCTGTATTATAAAGCTGTAACCATCAAGACAGTATGGTACTGGCACAAAAACAGACACATAGATGAATGGAACAGAATTGAGAACCCAGAAATGGACCTGAAAATATATGGCCAACTAGTCTTTGACAAAGCAGGAAAGTGTATACAATGAAAAAAAGACAGTCTCCTTAGCAAATGGTGCTGGGAGAACTGGACAGCAACATGCAGACGAATGAAACTGGACCACTTTCTTACACTATAGACAAAAATAAATTCAAAATATATGAAAGACCTAAATGTGAGATAAGAAACCATCAAAATCCTACAGGAGAAAACAGGCAGCAACCTCTTTGACCTAAGCCGCAGCAACTTCTTACTTGACATGGCTCCAGAGGCAAGAGAAATAAAAGCAAAAACAAACTATTGGGACCTCATCAAGATAAAAAGCTTCTGCACAGCAAAGGAAACAATCAACAAAACTAAAAGACAACTGATGGAATGGGAGAAGATATTTTCAAATTACATATTGGATAAAGGGTTGGTCTCCAAAATCTATAAAGAACTTACCAACTCAACATCCAAAAAATAAATAATCCAGTAAAGAAATGGGGGAAAGACATGAATAGACACTTTTCCAAAGAAGACATCCAGATGGCTAACAGACACATGAAAAGATGCTCAATATCACTCATCATCAGGGAAGTACAAATCAAAACCACAATGAGATACCACCTCTCACCTGTCAGAATGGCTAAAATTAACAACTCAGGCAACAACAGATGTTAGCGAGGATGTGCAGAGATGTTGGGAATGCAAGCTGGTATAGCCACCCTGGAAAACAGTGTGGTTGTTCCTCAAAAAATTAAAAATAGAATTATCCTACAACTCAGCAATTGCACTACTAGGAATTTATCGAAAGGATACAAAAACGTTTTTTCAAAGGGGCACATGCACCCCAATGTTTATAGCAGCACTATCAACAATAGCCAACAATTTGGAAAGAGCCCAAATGTCCATCAACTGATGAATGGATTAAAATGTGATGTGTGTACACACACACACACACACATACACACACACACACACACACACACACACACACACACACACACTGGATTACTACTTGGTAATAAAAAAGAATGAAATCTTGCCGTTTGCAATGACACAGATGGAACTGGAGGGTATTATGCCAAGTTAAATAAGTTAGAGAATGACAGATATCATATGATTTCACTCATATGTGTAATTTGAGAAATTCAACAGATGAACACAGGGAAAGGGAAGGAAAAAATAAGATAAAAACAGAGAGGGAGACAAACCGTAAGAGACTCTTAAATATAGAGAACAAACTGAGTGTTGCTGGCAGGGGGGTGGGTGGGAGGGTAGGTTAAATGGGTGATGGGCATTAAGAAGGGCACTTTTCAGGATGAACACTGGGTTTCATATGTAAGAAATGAATCACTGGTTTCTACTCCTGAAGCCACAACTACACTGTATACTAACTAACTTGAATATACTTAAAAAATTGTGCTTGGAAGAAAACTACTTTCCTTATAAGCATTTATATAACTACTTCAAGTTCAAATTTATTAAATTCCTAGAGTTTGTACCTTGGAAGCTAAACACTTTGTTTTTTAAGTTTGTATGCAGTGACTTCTGGCATTGGCAAAAATTTTGCTCAATAGTCTGTGGAAATGTGTTCATATTATTAAGTAAGTACAATAATGATTTGTCTTTTCCATTTTTAAAAAATGTTTATTTATTGGGGCGCCTGGGTGGCTCAGTCAATTAAGCATCCAACTTCAGCTCAGGTCATAATCTCAAGGTTCCTGAGTTCGAATCCCACGTGGGATTCTGTGATGACAGTTCAGAGCTTGGAGCCTGATTAGGATTCTGTGTCTCCTTCTCTCTCTTCCCCTCCCCCACTTGCACTCGCTCTCTCTCTCTCTCTAATATAAATAAAACATTACAAATAAAAATATTTATTTATTTTGAGAGAGATAGTGCGTGAACAGGGGAGGGGCCATGAAAGAGCGAGAAAATCTCAAGCAGAGTCCACACTCAGAGCAAAGCCTGATGTGGGGATCGATCTCTGAGAGATCACGTTCTGAGCTGAAATCAAGAGTTGGACACTTAACTGTCTGAGCCTCCCAGGCGCCCCTGTCTTTGAAATGTCTAATGTCTAATGTCTTTGAAATGGATAATGAGAGCCAGGATTGGATCCTGTCTTTTTTTTTTTTTTTGTAAGTTTATTTTTGAGAGAGAGAGAGAGAGCAGGGGAGGGGCAGAGAGATATGGAGACAGAGGATCTGAAGCAGGCTCTGCACAGATAGCAGAAACTCTGGTGAGGGGCTCAAACTCATGAACCATTATATCATGACCTGTGCTGAAGTTGGATGCTCAACCGACTGAGCCACCCAGGTGCCCCTGTGATTTTAAAGTATTATTGATTGGTGGGGTTCCAGGGTGGTTCAGTCAGCTGTGTCCAACTCCTGATAGCGGCTGAGTCCTGATTCCAGTGCTGTGGGATTGAGCCCTGCATCAGGCTCTGAGCTGGGCCTGGGAGTCTGCTTGAGATTCTCTCTCTCCTCTGCCCCTCTCCCCCTCTTGTGTTCTCTCTCTCTCTCTAAAATTAAAAAAGTAAAGGGGCGCCTGGGTGGCTCAGTTGATTGAGTGTCCGACTTCAGTTCAGGTCATGATTTCATGGTTCGCAGGTTGGAGCCTGGAGCCTGCTTCAGATTCTGTGTCTCCCTCTCTCTCTGCCCCTCCCCTGCTTGTACTCTGTCTCTCTTTCTCTCTCTCTCTCTCAAAAACAAATAAACATTAAAAAACTTTTTTTTAAATACAAAAAATTTTAAAATAAAAAATAAAGTATTATTGATTGGGAAACATCAGTAAGGTGTTAAAGCTGTTGGAGTCAGAAGTATCTGGGTACATTATCATAATCCTAATCAGAATAAGATCTTTACCAGTCACTCACAATATGCCAGACACTGTTAGAAACACTTAACACACACTACCCATTTTAATCCTTACAACAATCTAGGGGAGATGCATTTTTATTGTTCCTAACTGACAAATGAGGAAATTTAGGATCCCAGGTTAACTAACTTGTCCAGGAACAACAGTGAGTTAATAGGAAAACCAGAATTCAAATCTAAGAATTCTGACCCCAGACCCAACCCTACTAGCAATGAGATCTCAAGAGTCACAAAAGTTTCTCTGAGCATTAATTTCCACATCTTTAAAATGGGAATAAATGGGGGCACCTGGGTGGCTCAGTTGGTTGAGCATCCGACTTTGGCTCAGGTCATGATCTCCCGGCTTGTGGGTTCACGCCCTGCCTCGGGCTCTGTGCTGGCAGCTCAGAGCCTGGAGCCTGCTTCAGATTCTGTCTCCCTTGCTCTCTGCCCCTCCCCCACTCGTGCTCGTGCTCTCTCTCTTTCTCTCTCAAAAATAAATAAACATAAAAAATTTTTTAAATGGTAACAAATGTAGTCTCTCTGATATCAGGAGATTATGAGAATTGTTGCAGTAAAATTGTCTACTTCTTGTTCCAGTATTTGGTCATCTGTAGAATTTTTCGGGAATAAGTGTGTTGGACGGGGTAATCAAGAGACCACTAGCTGACAGATGAGCTGGTCCTGGGAAATCAGAGGCTCTTCACCCCCACCCCGTCCTTGGAAAATATGTTTTGCCTACGATTCCCATAGCTGGAGGCGTTTCCAAGACTGCAGCCTTAGAAGGATGTCTGGGTGGCTCAGTTGGTTAAGCTTCAGACTTCGTCTCACGTCCTGATCTTGCGGTTCGAAAGTTCAAGCCCCTTGTCAGGCTCTGTGCTGACAACTTAGAGCCTGAAGCCCACTTCGGATTCTGGGTCTCCCTCTCTCTCTGTCCCTCCCCTGCTCTCTCTCTCTCTCTCTCTCTCTCTCTCTCAAAAAGATAAAAAAAGAATGCATTTTTTTAAAAAAGAATGCAGCCTTAGAGAGCAATGTGTTGTTGAGACCAACTGGCCAGCATATGTGACTGAACCCAGTTCAGGCTTCTATATAAACTACTAAGATTCCTGTGGGCAGCTGAGGAGATATACTCACCCTGCAGCTGCCCAAGACCAGCCTCATAAGTAAGTTCCCTTGCTTATTAAGACTGCCACTTACCAATCTGGAGTGGTCTTCCTCGTTCTTCTGTCTTGTGAGTCAACAAAGTAAGATGACAAAGTTAAAGCTTTTGAAATGTATTCCCAAAAATGTTTCCTTTAGTTCTAAAGATTTTTAGTGGCATGCCCAATAGGTTTTTGTTCTGATTCCTAAATTTAAAAGTTTTTTTTTTCCTTTTACTCCAGTTTAGTACAGATGATGATTCCCATTGTGTTCCTTTGAGAGCCACCAAAGGGTTGACTATACACATTGTTATCAGCAGACATTGCAGCAACACCTAAGGAGGAGGTGACATATTTTTCAAGGAGTAAGGACACTTGGTGGTAGAGGTTCTGGGAAGATGGTGGCAGCGGTGGCTATGTAGTTTTTCAATCTCTCCAAACACATAAAAACAGAGCAACTGGAGAGAAAAGCAAAATGAACAGATAATATTTTCAAAAAATCTAGGTTACAAGACATCCCTTAAAAACCCCAAACTTCAAGTAGATGAGGACAAATCACCACCAGTCATATTACCTACATGGTACCAGTGTCTGTGCAGGAGGAAAAGGAAGTGATGGCACAGCCTCTAACTAACTTGATAATAGAACCACAAACTAGCCAACTCACCAGAAAGAGCAGCAGAAACTCACAGGGTTTTTGCCCTTTTTATATCAGGCAAGTGCAAGGGGCCCAGCTCAAGAGGCACTAAAGGTGCTAGAAGCATCATAGCCTTTGTGAACCCTCAAAACTGACACCTCAGGGCTCTCTTGATAGGATGCCACAATTATGAGAAATTGCTGGAGGTGGAATCATCATTCAACAGGAAATGAACAAGAGAGGCTAAGGAAATTAGACTGTGCTGTACACAGATGTCCACACTTGTTGCTATTTTGAGCACCTGGAATGTGGCTGGTCTGAACATAGATATACTGTAAGTGTAAATTACATATCAGCCTTTGAAGATTAAGTAAAAAAACATCTCAATTTTTACATGTTGAAATTCTTGAGATTTTTTTAGAAAAAAAATAGATAAATAGATAGATAGATAGATAGATATAGATAGATATTGGATAAATAGAATTAAATAAATTATTAAAGTTAAGGTCATGTATTTCTTTATACATTTTTTAATTTAGCTAGTAGAAAATGGTAAGTTACATGTGTGGCTAGCATTCTATTTCTACTGGACATAACTCCCTATTACTGAAGTTTGATATGCCTTTTAGCCATCTGAAATGGAAAAGTCGATTAGGTAGCTGTATATACATGATTGGAGTACAAGGGAATGGGTGGGAATAGATATACAATATTTTGATTCACCAGCTTAAAACAATATTTAAAGAATGAGACTAAATGGGATCCCCTAGGAAGTAGATGTATACAGGGGAAAAGGCAAAAAACTGAGGCCCTGGGCATTCTAATACTTAGAGGTGTGGAAAATGAGAAAAATATAGGAGAATGTGGGGTGAACACAAAGAGAACAGTCTTTAAAGACTAAGGAAGAACATGTATCAAGGAAGTGATTTAAGGTGTCAAATTGCTGCCAAAAGGTCAAGTAATATGAAATCTTAAGAATTATCCTTCACAGGGGCACCTGGTGGCTCAGTCGGTTAAATGTCTGACTCTTGATTTTGGTTCAGGTCATGATCTTGTGGTTTGTGAGTTCAAGCCCCATGTTGGGCTCTGCGTTGAGAGTGAGGAGCCTTCTTGGGATTCTCTCTCTTCCTCTCTCTCTCAAAATAAACAAACTTAAAAAAAAACACTAACATTAAAAAAAGAATCATCCTTTATATTCTGTAACACAGAGGTCTACTCTGTGATGGCATTTGGTACTTTCAGAAAGAGGGAGTATTAGAAGGACCAAAGGTCAAGAAAAGGATGAAGAGCCTGTGGTCAATAGGAGCTATATACATTTTAGTGTGGTGGGCTTAAACTAAGGACATTGGATTACTGTCCACTCCCAAGCAGATCAAATGCCCAGGAGATCCACCAAAACACTAGTATGCAGTAGGGTAGTGGCACCTCTGATTCAGCTCACTGAATGCTGGCTCACTGTAGGAAGGAACCAGGCCTAGGACCTGAACTAATGTTTCCCCCAACATCTTAGATAAATAGGGGGTGTTTTGTGGTCAGAGCCACCTCCAGGGACAAGGTGTGCGTTCCTAGATATATATCCCTGGATGTCTCTAAATCTCTGGGCCTGGGCTAGAGAGGTAATTATACACACAGGCCAGTCACTGACATTTGTAGTGTGTCTGGGGCAAAAGTACAAATTAAGGTCTTTGGCCCATGTCTTTGATCTCTTCCCATTGCCAGCTATGTCCTACACCAAGAGGTATCTTACAACTAACCTTGAGAATACCTCAGCCTATACCATCAAGCTTTGTATACCCTTTTATTTTTACAAACAGTGGCCTCTCGGTAACCTTTTGGGCCTGAGGGTATGTATATCACAGACTCAGACCTTCCTCCCTTAGGGCCCTACAGAATCTGAAGCAGCCTTGGGGAATGAGGGAACCTAAAGCATTTTCTACAATAATTGCAGGGTGTTGGGACCTGGTGGGCACATCCCATCATTTCTGTGGACTCCTAGCTCTATGGTCTGAATACAGCATGAAAAGGGCCTAGGCAAGAACCTCTAAAATGTGGGTCCCAGGAAGACAGCCCTTCTTGGCCAGGTCTATACCATTGGCCATATAGAAGAAAAGCAAAGAGAGGAGAAATATGGTAAAGTAGGGAGATGGAGTTCATTTACTGGTTTTATTTATTTTTTTTCACTTCATTCCTTTAATGTGTTCTCCCATTGGTTCCACAACTTAACTTCTTGAAAAACAACTGAGTTTTGCTATAGAACTAGCAATATGATAGAGGTATGAAACATAGCACATAAAAGATCATATCAGTTATTCCAAAAACTGTATATACCCTGTTCACAGAATGGTGGTGCATGTCCATCCAGTTATTTCCAAATATGTCTACACACAAACATACACACACCTTCTCATACCTGCTCACAAGTTTACTCACATTTTTTTAAATGAGATTATCCATTAACACACTTTTTAACTAACCAGTTTCACATCATTAACTTTGAATCACCCTCTGAGACCTTCCCCTTCCCCACACAGACCTCAGAAGCCCCTTTTCCCAACACACAAATTCTTTCTTCTTCTAGAAACTGAGAACTTCCCCCCTTGGTGCTCCTGACTCCTGCTGTTCTCCTCCTTCCTGAGGCTTCCTTCCAACACTCCCTACTCCCATCTTTGGAGGAATATTTCCCCCAACACACATACACACACACGTACACACACACATACACACACAACCACATAATCACATCCTGTCTCCTTCCTGACCTTGGATATCTCCATCACCCCTCCTTGGGTTGAATCCTACTCCCTTTTCTTGTCCAAGTTTGCAAATCACCTATGCTAAGTGGGTATATAGCATATAAATGGGAATTTCCTGGATAAAATTCCATTTTAGATAGTAGGAATAAATAATTGCTAGGATAGTATTTTATTCCCTCTCACTTCCAAAGAGTTTTGCTAGCATGCTAACAAATTTCTTTAATCCTCTAAATCAACAAGGAATAACAGTTATTTGGACAAAAAAAAACACACATCTTAAAAATGAAGTCAAACATTTTTATTGTATTCATTCAAAAATTTCATTCTATAAAGGGAACTTGGAAAAGGGCAATCTCAACTCAGGGGCAAAGGCAGGCCTTTATGAGGAAAAAGCAGGCCTGAAATCAAGGGCCAAAAGCAGGTAAGTGCTAGGTAGTGCAGTTATGGGAAGGAGAGGCTTCAAAACTACTCACCAAACAGCAACAAAATTTCTCATAATGGTTAATAGCTAGAACACTCATAAACCTCAAAGGAAACTGCAGAGCAGGCACTCCCTTCAGGTCAGTGGGTGCATGCTAATTCCTTTTGTGGTTTAAGGAATATACTCATGGTAGCTCACACCCCAGGGGGTATAGTGGGAGAAGGCACGCTCCCTATTTCAATCTGCTCTCCTGAAGAGAGAGGGCTCAGGGCTTCAAACTCTGGCAGTAAGGCACGCCTGAGGCTTGCAGGACTAGGAGTGGAGATGGAGCCCAAGCCACAAAACTTTGGGGAAGAGGGACACTGGTCAGAAAAATCATTGGAGGAGGAGGAAGAGGAAGACGAAGAGGAGGAGGAGGAAGAAGAGGAGGAGGAAGAAGGGGAGGAGAAGAAGAAGAGGGAGGAGAAGGAGAAGGTGGAGGTGTAGCAGCAGCTCTGGCCAGGAGACCCGGAGGAGGGGAAGGAGGAGGGAGAGAAGGAAGAGGAGGAGCCCTCATCACTCGGCCCAGAGAAAGGGAAGAGCCTACCAGGAGGTGAGGGAGAGGAGGCCCGCATACGGACTGCATGCCAACGGGGCTGGGTATCAAGGCTTGGAACCTCAGGATTAGGAGAGCTTGAGTTGCTCACAAATTCTTGTGAGGCCAACCCAGGAGAAGGACTCAGGCCGGTAGGCACAGGCAGAGAGGGAAGGCTTCTCGGGTATGACGTCTGGGTGGGGTGGCTCCGGAGGACGTAGCCTGGAGGTGTACAGCCATTGGGCAGGGCAGGGCCTAGCGGGTTGGCTCTGCTTCGGAGGGCAGGGCCTGACCCGGATGCAGGGCTGCGGAGAGCAGGGCCTGGCCTAGATGCACCGCCACGGGAAGCAGGAGTTGGGGCAGGGCCCCGCGCGGCGACACGGCGGCTGTGAGCAGGAACCGGCGCGGACGCGCGGCGACTGTGAGCAGGAACCCGCTCGGACGCGCGGCGGCGGGGAGCCGGCCCGGTCGCGGGCGCGCGGCGGCGGGGAGCCGGCCCGGTCGCGGGAGCGCGGTGCCTTGGGGCAGCAGGGCCTGGCTCAGATGCACGGCGGCGGAAAGCAGGACCTGGCGTGGATGAATGAGATGCACGGCGCCCTGGGGCAACCGGGCCTGGCTCAGATGCACGGCGGCAGAAAGCAGGACCTGACGTGGATGAATGACGACGCGGGAGAGCGCGGCCTGGCACAGAAGCACCACCTCGCAGGGCAGGGCCTGGGGCAGATGAAAGGCTGCAAAAAGCAGCGCCCAACCCAGAAGCATGGTTGCGGAAGGCGGGGCCTGGCGGTGGGGCATCACCATTGAAGACTGCAGGGCCAGGCCTGGCTGCTTGACTGCGGAGAGCTGGACCTGCTGCTCTGGCCTGACTCCGGAGGGCAGGACCCGGCCGGGATTCGTGACCCCACGAAGAAACCCGAGAACGACGGCGACCGCTAGGCTGAGACCCTGGAGAAAATGGAGACAAGGATACTGGGCACTGAGGCTTGGGAAGCCCAGGAAACAGCGCCGCCACGGAGGCTTCTGAGCCTGGGCAGCCTCCTCCCAGCCGGGCTGCTCCCTCCCACAGCAGTTCACTAGGCTCGTGGTCTAGGTCGGGGCCCGCCGGCCTGGCCAGAGCCCCACGTGGCTCGCCCCATGGTGGCCACGCCACACGCATATGAGGTCTGGAGACCCTGGCCCAAGGACCCTGGCCTGTCTGGGGTACCACACGCCTCAGCTCTGCGTGGGGACCGCGGCTGCCCTAGAGGTCAGCACGCTCCCTCATGGCTCGCGGGGGGCAGCCCCAGATCCTCTCCCGTGCTCAAAATGGCTCCCAAGGCAGCCAGGAACACCGTGTGGGGCGCCACCACCCAATGGAGACAGGTCACTGGAGACTGAGGGGGCCGAGGCACCGGGATTGGGGTTGCCGGTCCCGCGGGCATCACCAGGGGCAGGGGTGATCTCGTTCTTGGGCCCTGCGGTCATCTCACCCTGCTGTTGCTTCTGTGCCTTCTTCTTTGACGATGGGGTGACCATCATGCCAGATTCTCTCTCAGAGACACAAGATCGTTGTCCTAAGACACCGTCTAGCTACAGCGCCAGCTGAAGGAGTGAGGACGGTAGGCGGGCCCGGGTAGGAGCTCTGCTTCTGATTGGTCGGATGTTGTCACGTGGCTCTCGTCTTAGGGAAGTGGGCCAACCTGGCTCCATCTGGCGCCAAACCTGACGGTGTGCTCCACAGTTCTGGGGTCCGTTGCTGCCGGGACCGGATGTGAATTCCCCATACATACCTGGGCCCCTAGGCGCGCACGCGCGTGCGTGTGTGTGTATATGTATGTGTGGGTGTGCATTTCGAATGAGGGTACTCAGATGGCGCTGTTCTCTGTATAAACACTTGGAGTCACCCCCAAATCAGTGTAGGTTGTCAGGACCACTCTGATGGTGAAACTTTAAAACAATGGCTTGAAAGAAACACCACACTGGCCAACAGAAGATACCCCTGAGCCAGGCATCCTCCTGGACTCTGTGAGGACACTGGGCCCATGTGTGACTCCAGAGGCAGCAGTCCTGGAACTGCTCCTGGCAACTGAATGACCCTTCACTAGAATCTTGAAAGCAGCATGAAATCAAGAAAAAGGATGGGGCTCATGGTGTCTTAGCTCAGGATGTTCAGCACTTCTGCCATGCCAGAGGGGTATTTTGAAGTAACATGCTAACCCCTGCCTTATCTCCTGAGGCATGGGCTGGAGTTGCCCAGGATTAAGGATAACACTGTCCTTAAATATACATCATTTTTTGGGGCTGCATAGTAATCCACTGATGAATGTACATTAATTTATTAATTTATTTGACCCAGTCTACTTTCTTGGCTACAGTTCTCTATTATGCAGCAATGCACAGACTTAAAGTTTAATATTTAGACAGTAATTTTTACTTATTTTTTAAAGTTTATTTATTTTGAGAGAGAGAGAGAGAGAGAGAGAGAGAGAGAGAGAGAGAGAACCCAAGCAGGCTCCATGCAGGCAGTGCAGAGACTGAGGTGAGGCTCAGTGCCAGGAATGGTGGAATCATGACCTGAGCTGAAATCACGAATCAGATGCTTAACCAACCGAGCCACCCAGGTGCCCTTGGAGACTAATTTTTATTCATTATTACAAAAGCCATTATTACTGCATTCTCCGAACCCCAAACAGAAAAGCAAATAGAACCTAAACTAGGAAAACTAGAACCTAAATATTGGAAATATTTTTAGGAAAATGACCATTCTTAAATAGTTCATAGTTCTTTTATGTCATAAAATGGAATTATTTATGCACACATATTATTTTTTAACCTGCCCTTTGGGTCTAGAAAACAATTTACGTATCAATAAATAGGTTTCCACAAGGCAAGTGTAACTACAAAATGTTCCTTTTATGGAGGAAGCTTATATTTTCAAACATTGCTATATTGATCAACATTTAATGTTGTTTCCAACTTTAAGCTGTCTGTAACACATCAATGTTGGACATATTGTTTTTCCTAAAAATTATTCATCTCCTCAAATATGACTTTATTGTGGATAAATTCCTAAAAGAGAAAATTCCTGATACAGGCCAGCACATCTATGATTCTTTGATAAAAATATTGCTAACTGGTTCTCCTGAAAGTTGCCTTTATAGTAATTTTGGCAGAATGGAATGGAATATTTAATGGAATGGATGAGAACCTGGACTGAAACACAACTCAGAAAGAATGGAATGGTACTTGGAATGTTAAATAATATGGAATGGAAAATGGATTTGAAACAATGCAGAACAGGATGAAGTGGAGACTGCAGTGGAAGTGAAATGGGAAATTGAATAGGATGAAAATTGAATGGAATATAATGGGAAAATGGAGTGGAATACAAAATAGAAATCTCTAATAGCATATGGAATAAAAGAAAAATAATGATGTTATATGAAAAAAAGGAATGGCGTATAGTGAGAAATAAAATGTTAAATAGAAGGAAATTGAAGCTGAAATAGGTAGGACTATAAAATGGAATAGAATATACAATGACCTGAAATACATGGACTATGAAATATGCACTATAATTGTTAAAGTACCATAAAAAGATGGAATGAAATTTTGAATGAAATAGAGAATACAAGATTATGAAGGATAAAATGAGAATTGAAAAAAAAAACCAGAACATCGAAAATGAAATAGTGATGAAGTACAGGGTGGACTTCAATGAAGAATGTTCTGGTCATCTACCATTCTATAGTGTTGTGGAGCAACATCCATTCTATTATGTTTGTGGATTTTATTAAGCTAGGATTCAGAAAGAGTTTAGCAGTAATGGCTTGTTTCTGCTCTACAGTGTCCTTGTCTGAGGCTTCAGCTGGGAAAACTTGAATGGTAGTGAGGTCATGAGGGAAGGACAGCAATTAGTGATGACTCCTAGATTTTGGCCACACTATCTGGGAAGTTGGTGGTGGTCACTTACTGAAAAGGGAAGGCCTGCAGATTGAAGACACAGTGGGAACTGGTGGTCCTGTTCTGACCATGTTGGCCAATATATGCTCTGTACTTGTCCTAGTCATTTAGGGGTATGGACCCCAACTTATAGCCATTCTCTTAATTCTGTAGGTCACCTTTGACCAGTTGCATGAATCTAGTTTCTTCTTGGGAGTCATTTCAGTTTACTCTCTGAGATCTTTCCTTTCCTCCTCTGAGATCTTTCCTTTCCTCCTTTCTGGAATTTCAGGGCCTTAGTCATGATCCTTAACTTACTAATAATGAAAATGCCCCCATCTATCCTTGTTGTCTTTAAAGGATATGTATACATAATATATAATTATATATATTTATATATAATAAATATAATGTAATATAAATAATGTATGTTACATATATGGGAATATATATATGTGTGTGTGTGTGTGTGTGTGTGTGTATATATATATATATATATATATATATACACATATAATGGGGACATATATATAATCTTCCACTTATTGATTTGCTCTTCTCTAAGATCTCAGATTTTATGCTAAGAAGTCCCTTAAGTACCCTTCTTTAACTCCCATTGGTATGTCTTCAGTGCCCTCTCCTTTTTCTTTCCCAGGGCTTCTGTTTAGAATTAGTGTATGTGTACGTATGTGCTCATAGAAAAAGTATCTGGAAGGGTGAATTTTATTTTCTCATACTTTATCTTCTGAATATTTCCAATGAGCATATATAACTCTTATACTCAGAAAAAAAAAGTACAGCTATTTGCACTTTTAAAACAATTTTAATGTTTAATTAGGATTTAAGCTGTTGTAAAAAAAAAACAGCTATACTACTAGATGGGGTTATAAATTCATAGCATCTTGCCTGATGATGACACATATAAAAAGTCTTAAACATGTCCATTTGATGCTATAATTTCTCTTCTGGGAATTAATTCTAAAGAAATAGTCATATAATCACAATGTTATATGCTCAAAGGTGAATATTATAGTGTCATTTATTTTAAATAATCTGAAGCAATCACTGTCCAATAGGATATTGTATGTCCACAGAATAAACACACAGAACTTACAGGATGTTTTTGAAAAAGTTTTAATACCTGGGAAAATGGTTATGATATACAAAAAATACATGATCTACTGATATATATTTACATCTATTTTTATATCTACCTAGCTCTATGCATATATTAGAATTTCATTTACTGTAGTGCAGTTGTTCTCAACCAGGGGCATTTTGCCCCTTGGGGAGAAATTCGAAAATGTCTGAAGAGAGGGAGAGGTACTACTGGCAACTAGTATGCAGAGGCCACGGATACTCTCAATTCCTTCAATGCACAGCAGAGCTTCTGATGACATGGATTATCTAATGCAAAATGCTAAAGGTGACAAGTTTGACAAACTTGCTCTCTGCCATAGAGCATTTAGATAATTCAGAAAGTTCAAGACAAAATTTAAATCACAATCAATCCTTCCAGTGATTGATAACTATTATTAAAAGTTTGATATGTATATGTATTAAATTTTCTATGATGATCTTATGCTTTTTAAACAGCAAAAAGGATGCTTTTTGAAATCAATTCATTTAAAAAATTCAACAAGCTACAGCTGTTTTTCACATGAAATATTCTAGTCATTGTTTAAAAAACTATATAACTTAAGAACTGTAATTTCATCTCATTTACATGGAGGAATATTCCACAATTAACAATCCATCATCATCTATCACTTGATTTTCAACCCTCTAATCAAAGCATTACTTTCTAAATGTTTATATATTTGGTTAAAAAAGAAAAATTGTGGGTGTCAGAATCATAATACATCTAATATATAAAGGGCAATGTGTGTGACAGTGTCATAGTAATATCATTACCACTCCAGTGACTGGTTTGTGAATGGACATTTCCCAGTTGTAGTTTATAAGGTATAACTTATCTTTGGGGTCTTTGGGAAAAGATTTCTCAGCTCTTAAAAAATAAGAGAGATATAAATTGTTTACATAAAATTACTTATTTTACACATATATATGTGTGTGTGTGTGTATGTATGTATGTATGTATATTTTAATGTTAGAATTAATAAGTGAATTTAGTGTGGTTGCTGGATATAAGGTCAATATTACAAAATTGAGTTGTTATTTCTACATAGCAGCATCAAAAATTATAAAGAAAAAAATTTAAATGCCTTTTACTATAGAATCAGAAAACATCAAATACCTAGGGAAAAATCTAATAAAAGAATCACAAGACTTCTGCCCAGAAATCTACATTTCTGAGAGAAATTAAAGAAGACCTAGGTAAATTAGAGATACATCATATTTATGTATTTATGGATTAGAAGACAATATAATGAAAATTAAAGAGAGATTTATTATCAAAATGATCTAAGGATTCAATATAATCCCAATTGCAATCCCAGGTTTTTGTTTTTTTTTTTTTATAAATCGAGATTGGTAAACTGATTTTAAAATATATTTGGACATCGAAGATCTAAAAACAGCCAAAGCCACTTGTACCCCAATGTTTATAGCAGCACTCTCAACAATAGCCAAATTATGGAAAGAGCCTAAATGTCCATCAACTGATGAATGGATAAAGAAATTGTGGTTTATATACACAATGGAGTACCACATGGCAATGAGAAAGAACGAAATATGGCCCTTTGTAGCAACGTGGATGGAACTGGAGAGTGATGCTAAGTGAAATAAGCCATATAGAGAAAGACAGATACCATATGTTTTCACTCTTATGTGGATCCTGAGAAACCAACAGAAACCCATGGAGGAGGGGAAGGAAAAAAAAAAAAAAGAGGTTAGAGTGGGAGAGAGCCAAAGCATAAGAGACTCTTAAAAACTGAGAACATTGGGGCGCCTGGGTGGCTCAGTTGGCTAAGCGGCCGACTTCCGCTCAGGTCAGGATCTCGCGGTCTGAGAGCCCGAGAGCCCCGCGGCGGGCTCTGTGCTGACAGCTCAGAGCCTGGAGCCTGTTTCAGACTCTGTGTCTCCCTCTCTCTCTGCCCCTCCCCTGTTCATGCTCTGTCTCTCTCTGTCTCAAAAATAAATAAACGTTAAAAAAAATTAAAAAAAAAAACTGAGAACAAACTGAGGGTTGATGGGGGGTGGAAGGGAGGGGAGGGTGGGTGATGGGTATTGAGGAGGGCACCTTTTGGGATGAGCACTGGGTGTTGTATGGAAACCAATTTGACAATAAATTTAATATATTGAAAAAAAAATAAAAACAGCCAAAGCCATCAAGAAGAAGAAATTTGAAGGACTTTCACAGCCAGACCAACTATAAGACCACAGTAAGACCAAGTATAAAGGCATAATAATTAAAATAATGTGATTAGTGTACATGAGAAGACAAATAGACCAATGCAACAAAGAGTCCACAGACATACACATATATGGTTGCCTGATTCACAATAAAGGTACCAATGCAGTGCTTGTGGGGGAAGACAGTCATTTAAGTAAGTGGAGCTGGACTAATTAGATATCCATCTATATGGAAAAAATTAATTTGGCCCCTAACTTGCATCATACACAAAAACCAATTCCAGAAGATAAAGCTTCTAGAAAATAATGTATATCTTTTTGACCTTGAGTAGATGATGATATCTGAAACGCAGCACCAAAAGCACTGACAATAAAGGAAAACACTGAAATGAAATATACCCATACGCACAGCTAACAAATACCTTATGTACAGAAGAAAATACCTTATGTAAAGAAGAAAAAAAGTAAATGCAATTAAACATTGGCACAATATTTTAACAGGCACTTCACAAAGTGGTTCATCCAACTGACCAATAAATAAAAGATTGTCCAAATTCAGTAATCAAGGATATGCAAATTGAAATTATGAAATATCTGTAAACATCTCCCAGAATACCCCAAATCACTACCAATATCAGGAGTTGAAGAAAATAGAGAGGAACTGGAGCTCTAACTGCTGGTGGGAGTGTCAGTTGCTACTATAGTGGGGAAAACTGTTTGGCAGTATTTATTAAAGCTGAATGTATGCATTCTCTGTAACCCAGCAACTCCATCCGTATCAGTTTTATATTTCTGAAAACTAAATTACCACAGACTTAGTGGCTTAAAACAGCATCCTTTTTTAGCTCAGAGTTCTGTGATTCAGAAGTTCATGCATGGCATAGCCGGATTCTCTGCTCAGCGTCTCACAGAGTGAAATCAGCCCGAGAAACCAGTAGATCAGTGCTATGGACTGAATGTTTGTGTCCCCCTAAAATCTGCAAGTTGAAACCCTAATCCTCAATGTGATGGTATTTGGAGATGAAGCCTTTGGAATGCAATTGAGCTTGGATGACATCAGGAAGATGGGGCCCCATGATGGGACTGGTACCCTTATAAGGAGAGGGAAATGCCAGAGCATGTGTGTTTACACCAAAAAGGTGGCCATCCACAAACCAGGAAGTGTGCCTTGATCAGACATTAAATCTGCTGGAACCTCAATTTTGGACTTGCTAGCCTTTAGAACTGTGAGAAATAAATGTTTTTTGCTTAAGCAACATGTCCCCCTGACTATGGTATTTTATTATAGCAGCCCAAGGTGATTAAGACAGCCAGACTGTGTTTCTTTCTGGGGACTCTTTGGAAGAATACATCTCCTAGCTCATTCAAGGTATTGGGTGAATTTAGTTCCACTGTTAGCTCCTAAAAATTTCTTACAGTTCCTTGCCACATAGATCCCTCCAAACAGCCACTCACAGTTGAGTCTCTCTGTAAATGCATGCTCACAATCAACAGGAGGGGATTATACAAGGTGGAAGGTCATTAGGAATCATCTTAATATTCTGCCTACCACAGTCTGCCTTCTGGCCCCCAGTGATCCAGTCTGTCCCACATACAAAATTCATTCAACTCATTCCACAGTCTCCAAATTTCTTTTTTTTATTTTTATTTATTTTTGAGTGTGCATACATGCAAGTGGGGGAGGGGAGAGAGAGAATCTTAAGCAGGATCTACCCAGTGCTCCAGGGCTTGATCACATCACCAAGAGATCCTGACCTGAACCGAAATCAAGAGTTGAAATCAAGAGTCAGATGCTTAACCGACTGAGCCACTCAGGCACCTCTCCAAATTTCTCATAGTAGTATGGCATCAGTTCAATTCCAAATCCTCATTGAAATTTCATCAGCTCAGAGTCCAGAATCTCATCTCAGTCATCTAAATCAAGCATGAATGGGCTTCTGGGTAAAATCCATGCAGTACAAACCCTGGAGCACAATCCCTTTCCAACTGGCCCCAGTGACACTAGACTGACAAACTATCTTCCCCCAACACACAGTGCTGGGGCAAGCATAGGATAATACCTGTAACATTCTGGTTTAATATGGGGTGGGGTGGGGGTGGGAATGGAAGACAGAGAGGAGTTAGAGTCCCAAAGAGGTTTGGAAATTCAGCTGATTTCCACTAACAGTCTGTTCGAGGCAATCAGGGCTTGTTCTGAGGCCACTTAGGCCTCCCCTAGCACGTACCTTAAAATTCCTCTAGCCCTTACCCACTACCCGGTTCCAAAGCCACACCTACATTTTTAGCTGTTTGCAATGGTGGTACCCCACATTCAGTTACCAAAATCTGTATTAGCTTTCTATTGGTGTGGAATAAATTACCACCTTCTTAACAGCTTAAAACAACCCCTATTTATTAGCTACCAGTTGTGCAGGTCAGAAGTCTGTGCCCAGTGTGACTGGCTTCTCTAGTTGGTCTCACACAGTGAGATGAGAGTGGACTTGCTGTGTCCCTTTCTGGAGGCTCTTGAATCTCTTCTAAACACATCCATGTTGTCAGCTGAATTCAGTTCTAGGCTTCTGGAAGACTGAGGCCCCTTTCCCTTGCTGGTTGTCACCTGGGAACAGCACTCCTCTCCTAGAGACTCCCCGTAGTTCCTCACCATGTGTCCCCTGCAAATGCTCTCCCATGCTTCAAATCTCTCAGGATGGGCCTAGACCCTTGTAAGTGTTCCCCTGATTAGGTCTGGCCCACCCCAAACAATCTCCCTATTTTTTTTTTTTAATATATGAAATTTACTGTCAAATTGGTTTCCATACAACACCCAGTGCTCATCCCAAAAGGTGCCCTCCTCAATACCCATCACCCACCCTGCCCTCCCTCCCACCCCCCATCAACCCTCAGTTTGTTCTCAGTTTTTAACAGTCTCTTATGCTTTGGCTCTCTCCCACTCTAACCTCTTTTTTTTTTTTTTTTTTTTTCCTTCCCCTCCCCCATGGGTTTCTGTTATGTTTCTCAGGATCCACATAAGAGTGAAACCATATGGTATCTGTCTTTCTCTGTATGGCTTATTTCACTTAGCATCACACTCTCCAGTTCCATCCATGTTGCTACAAAAGGCCATATTTCATTTTTTCTCATTGCCACGTAGTATTCCATTGTGTATATAAACCACAATTTCTTTATCCATTCATCAGTTGATGGACATTTAGGCTCTTTCCATAATTTGGCTATTGTTGAGAGTGCCGCTATAAACATTGGGGTACAGGTGCCCCTATGCATCAGTACTCCTGTATCCCTTGGATAAATTCCTAGCAGTGCTATTGCTGGGTCATAGGGTAGGTCTATTTTTAATTTTCTGAGGAACCTCCACACTGCTTTCCAGAGCGGCTGCACCAATTTGCATTCCCACCAACAGTGCAAGAGGGTTCCTGTTTCTCCACATCCTCTCCAGCATCTAGAGTCTCCTGATTTCTTCATTTTGGCCACTCTGACTGGCGTGAGGTGGTATCTGAGTGTGGTTTTGATTTGTATTTCCCTGATAAGGAGCGACGTTGAACATCTTTTCATGTGCCTGTTGGCCATCCGGATGTCTTCTTTAGAGAAGTGTCTACATGTTTTCTGCCCATTTCTTCACTGGGTTATTTGTTTTTCGGGTGTGGAGTTTGGTGAGCTCTTTATAGATTTTGGATACTAGCCCTTTGTCCGATGTGTCATTTGCAAATATCTTTTCCCATTCCGTTGGTTGCCTTTTAGTTTTGTTGGTTGTTTCCTTTGCTGTGCAGAAGCTTTTTATCTTCATAAGGTCCCAGTAATTCACTTTTGCTTTTAATTCCCTTGCCTTTGGGGATGTGCCGAGTAAGAGATTGCTACGGCTGAGGTCAGAGAGGTCTTTTCCTGCTTTCTCCTCTAAGGTTTTGATGGTTTCCTGTCTCACATTCAGGTCCTTTATCCATTTTGAGTTTATTTTTGTGAATGGTGTGAGAAAGTGGTCTAGTTTCAACCTTCTGCATGTTGCTGTCCAGTTCTCCCAGCACCATTTGTTAAAGAGACTGTCTTTTTTCCATTGGATGTTCTTTCCTGCTTTGTCAAAGATGAGTTGGCCATACGTTTGTGGGTCTAGTTCTGGGGTTTCTATTCTATTCCATTGGTCTATGTGTCTGTTTTTATGCCAATACCATGCTGTCTTGATGATGACAGCTTTGTAGTAGAGGCTAAAGTCTGGGATTGTGATGCCTCCTGCTTTGGTCTTCTTCTTCAAAATTACTTTGGCTATTCGGGGCCTTTTGTGGTTCCATATGAATTTTAGGATTGCTTGTTCTAGTTTCGAGAAGAATGCTGGTGCAATTTTGATTGGGATTGCATTGAATGTGTAGATAGCTTTGGGTAGTATTGACATTTTGACAATATTTATTCTTCCAATCCATGAGCAGGGAATGTCTTTCCATTTCTTTATATCTTCTTCAATTACCTGCATAAGCTTTCTATAGTTTTCAGCATACAGATCTTTTACATCTTTGGTTAGATTTATTCCTAGGTATTTTATGCTTCTTGGTGCAATTGTGAATGGGATCAGTTTCTTCATTTGTCTTTCTGTTGCTTCATTGTTAGTGTATAAGAATGCAACTGATTTCTGCACATTGATTTTGTATCCTGCAACTTTGCTGAATTCATGTATCAGTTCTAGCAGACTTTTGGTGGAGTCTATCGGATTTTCCATGTATAATATCATGTCATCTGCAAAAAGCGAAAGCTTGACTTCATCTTTGCCAATTTGGATGCCTTTGATTTCCTTTTGTTGTCTGATTGCTGATGCTAGAACTTCCAGCACTATATTAAACAACAGTGGTGACAGTGGGCATCCCTGTCGTGTTCCTGATCTCAGGGAAAAAGCTCTCAGTTTTTCCCCGTTGAGGATGATGTTAGCTGTGGGCTTTTCATAAATGGCCTTTATGATCTTTAAGTATGTTCCTTCTATCCCGACTTTCTCAAGGGTTTTTATTAAGAAAGGGTGCTGGATTTTGTCAAAGGCCTTTTCTGCATCGATTGACAGGATCATATGGTTCTTCTCTTTTTTTTTTGTTAATGTGATGTATCACGTTGATCGATTTGCGAATGTTGAACCAGCCCTGCATCCCAGGAATGAATCCCACTTGATCATGGTGAATAATTCTTTTTATATGCTGTTGAATTCGATTTGCTAGTATCTTATTAAGAATTTTTGCATCCATATTCATCAGGGATATTGGCCTGTAGTTCTCTTTTTTTACTGGGTCTCTGTCCGGTTTAGGAATCAAAGTAATACTGGCTTCATAGAATGAGTCTGGAAGTTTTCCTTCCCTTTCTATTTCTTGGAATAGCTTGAGAAGGATAGGTATTATCTCTGCTTTAAATGTCTGGTAGAACTCCCCTGGGAAGCCATCTGGTCCTGGACTCTTATTTGTTGGGAGATTTTTGATAACCGATTCAATTTCTTCGCTGGTTATGGGTGTGTTCAAGCTTTCTATTTCCTCCTGATTGAGTTTTGGAAGAGTGTGGGTGTTTAGAAATTTGTCCATTTCTTCCAGGTTGTCCAATTTGCTGGCATATAATTTTTCATAGTATTCCCTGATAATTGTTTGTATCTCTGAGGGATTGGTTGTAATCATTCCATTTTCATTCATGATTTTATCTATTTGGGTCATCTCCCTTTTCTTTTTGAGAAGCCTGGCTAGAGGTTTGTCAATTTTGTTTATTTTTTCAAAAAACCAACTCTTGGTTTCGTTGATCTGCTCTACAGTTTTTTTAGATTCTATATTGTTTATTTCTGCTCTGATCTTTATTATTTCTCTTCTTCTGCTGGGTTTAGGCTGCCTTTGCTGTTCTGCTTCTATTTCCTTTAGGTGTGCTGTTAGGTTTTGTATTTGGGATTTTTCTTGTTTCTTGAGATAGGCCTGGATTGCAATGTATTTTCCTCTCAGGACTGCCTTCGCTGCATCCCAAAGCGTTTGGATTGTTGTATTTTCATTTTCGTTTGTTTCCATATATATTTTAATTTCTTCTCTAATTGCCTGGTTGACCCACTCATTCGTTAGTAGGGTGTTCTTTAACCTCCATGCTTTTGGAGGTTTTCCAGACTTTTTCCTGTGGTTGATTTCAAGCTTCATAGCATTGTGGTCTGAAAGTATGCATGGTATAATTTCAATTCTTGTAAACTTATGAAGGGCTGTTTTGTGACCCAGTATATGATCTATCTTGGAGAATGTTCCATGTGCACTCGAGAAGAAAGTATATTCTGTTGCTTTGGGATGCAGAGTTCTAAATATATCTGTCAAGTCCATCTGATCCAATGTATCCTTCAGGGCCCTTGTTTCTTTATTGACTGTGTGTCTAGATGATCTATCCATTTCTGTAAGTGGAGTGTTAAAGTCCCCTGCAATGACCACATTCTTATCAATAAGGTTGCTTATGTTTATGAGTAATTGTTTTATATATCTGGGGGCTCGGGTATTTGGCGCATAGACATTTATAATAGTTAGCTCTTCCTGGTGGATAGACCCTGTGATTATTATATAATGCCCTTCTTCATCTCTTGTTACAGCCTTTAATTTAAAGTCTAGTTTGTCTGATATAAGTATGGCTACTCCAGCTTTCTTTTGGCTTCCAGGAGCATGATAAATAGTTCTCCATCCCCTCACTCTCAATCTAAAGGTGTCCTCAGGTCTAAAATGAGTCTCTTGTAGACAGCAAATAGATGGGTCTTGTTTTTTTATCCATTCTGATACCCTATGTCTTTTAGTTGGCGCATTTAATCCATTTACATTCAGTGTTATTATAGAAAGATATGGGTTTAGAGTCATTGTGATGTCTGTATGTTTTATGCTTGTAGTGATGTCTCTGGTACTTTGTCTCACAGGATCCCCCTTAGGATCTCTTGTAGGGCTGGTTTCGTGGTGACAAATTCCTTCAGTTTTTGTTTGTTTGGGAAGACCTTTATCTCTCCTTCTATTCTAAATGACAGACTTGCTGGATAAAGGATTCTCGGCTGCATATTTTTTCTGTTTAGCACACTGTAGATATCGTGCCAAGCCTTTCTGGCCTGCCAAGTTTCAAAGGAGAGATCAGTCACGAGTCTTATAGGTCTCCCTTTATATGTGAGGGCACGTTTATCCCTTGCTGCTTTCAGAATTTTCTCTTTATCCTTGTATTTTGCCAGTTTCACTATGATATGTCGTGCAGAAGATCGATTCAAGTTACGTCTGAAGGGAGTTCTCAGTGCCTCTTGGATTTCAATGCCTTTTTCCTTCCCCAGTTCAGGGAAGTTCTCAGCTATAATTTCTTCAAGTACCCCTTCAGCACCTTTCCCTCTCTCTTCCTCCTCTGGGATACCCATTATGCGTATATTATTTTTTTTTAGTGTATCACTTAGTTCTCTAATTTTCCCCTCATACTCCTGGATTTTTTTATCTCTCTTTCTTTCAGCTTCCTCTTTCTCCATAACTTTATCTTCTAGTTCACCTATTCTCTCCTCTGCCTCTTCAAGCCGAGCCATCGTGGATTCCATTTTGTTTTGCATTTCGTTTAAAGCGTTTTTCAACTCCTCGTGACTGTTCCTTAGTCCCTCGATCTTTATGGCAAGAGATTCTCTGCTGTCCTGTATACTGTTTTCAAGCCCAGCGATTAATTTTATGACTATTATTCTAAATTCACTTTCTGTTATATTATTTAAATCCTTTTTGATCAGTTCATTAGCTGTTGTTATTTCCTGGAGATTCTTCTGAGGGGAATTCTTCCGTTTGGTCATTTTGGAGAGTCCCTTGCGTGGTGAGGACCTGCAGTGCACTTCCCCTGTGCTGTGGTGTATAACTGGAGTTAGTGGGCGGGGCCGCAGTCCGACCCGATGTCTGCCCCCAGCCCACTGCTGGGGCCACAGTCAGACTGGTGTGTGCCTTCTCTTCCCCTCTCCTAGGGGCGGGATTCACTGTGGGGTGGCGTGTCCCGTCTGGGCTACTTGCACACTGCCAGGCTTGTGTTGCTGGGGATCTGGCGTATTAGCTGGGGTGGGTAGGCAAGGTGCACGGGGGCTGGAGGGGCAGGCTTAGCTCGCTTCTCCTTAGGTGATCCACTTCAGGAGGAGCCCTGTGGCAGCGGGAGGGAGTCAGATCCGCTGCCGGAGGTTTGGCTCCGCAGAAGCACAGAGTTGGGTGTTTGCGCAGAGCGAGCAAGTTCCCTGGCAGGAACTGGTTCCCTTTGGGATTTTGGCTGGGGGATGGGCGGGGGAGATGGCGCTGGCGAGCGCCTTTGTTCCCCACCAAGCTGAGCTCTGCCGTCCGGGGGCTCAGCAGCTCTCCCTCCCTCTGTCCTCCAGCCTTCCCGCTTTCTGAGCAGAGCTGTTCACTTATGACCTCCCAGACGCTAAGTCGCGCTTGCTTTCGGAACACAGTCCGTCCGGCCCCTCGGCTTTTGCCAGCCAGACTCGGGGGCTCTGCTTGGCTGGCGAGCCGCCCCTCCACCCCGGCTCCCTCCCGCCAGTCCGTGGAGCGCGCACCGCCTCGCCGCCCTTCCTACCCTCTTCCGTGGGCCTCTAGTCTGCGCTTGACTCCTGAGACTCCCTTCTGCTAATCCTCTGGCGGTTTTCTGGGTTCTTTAGGCAGGTGTAGGTGGAATCTAAGTGATCGGCCAGACGCGCTGTGAGCCCCGCGTCCTCCTACGCCGCCATCTTCCGGAACCCCCCCCCACAATCTCCCTATTTTAAGGTCAACTGATTGTGATCTTAATTACATCTGCAAAATCCTTTTTGCTATACAATTTAACATAACCATGAGAGTGATATCTCATTATGTCCACAGGTTCCATCCACACCCAATGGGAGGAGATTGTGTAAAAGACAAGGGTCACTGAGCATCCACACAATCCATGTATATAGCAAACAGAAATGCAAACACATTCTTCAAAACACATGAATAAAAACATTCACGGCATCATTTTCGACGATAGTCATGAAATGGAAACAATCTGAACATCTAACGAGCTGAATGAATAAACACAGTATTGTATATATATAGCATAGGATACCATACAGACATGAAGAAAGCAAATATCCCTACATATAGCAAATATGAAGAGATTCCAAAATCAGAGTATTGAGTGAAGGAAACCAATAATAAAAAGGTACACAATTGACAATTTTGTTTGTATAAAGTTTAAAAACCAGGTGAAATGAATATATAGTGACACACATCAATATGGTGGTTAACTCAGGTGTAATGACTACATGGAGGCACAATATAGGTTTCTGGGGGTGCCAGTAATGTTCTATATCTTAGTCTTGGTGATTCATGTTTTCATTTGTAAAACATCATCAACTTGTTGCCCTTTATAATTTATGCATTCTTCCTTTTGTATGTTCTGTTTTAATGAAAAATAAAAGCTAACATAAAAGAAAAAAACCTTATAAAAGGCAAGAAGAACTCACATATATCTCAGACTCACAATTCCTTATAGGCAATTTTAAAACTGAAAATGCTTTAAAAACTGAACTTAATCTTCCTAGTACATTTGTCCATAAAATTTGACCTGAACTGACATGAGGCTATTTGCAATCTTTATATATCTTAGAGTGATATTATTCATATGTTTCACTGCAGAAATATGTTAAGATTCAGTAGTATTACTCCAGACCCTGGTATGGACCTTATGTATTGTATGGTGTATGAATTCTGAAATATTTGGTCTTAAGACTTTTAGATAAGGAATTAGACATGTGTAGTAGTAGAGGATTTTAACAGAATTGTCAGCTGATGGCAGATCAAGTAAACAAGAACTAAGATAAACTGCAGAGTTTGAATTTATTGAATTCTTTGTTCAGCAACTCAGATGATCATATGATTTTTGTCCTTTGACTTATGGGTATAATGGATAATTAAAATGTTGGAATATTCATGCTAGTGGGAATGCAAAGTGGTGCAGCCACTGTGGAAAACAGTATGGAGGTTCCTCAAAAAGTTAAAAATAGAACTACCTTATGACCCAGCAATTGAACTACTAGGTATTTACCCAAAGGATACAAGAACACTAATTGAGGGGATACATGCACCCCTATGTTTATAGCAACATTCTTTACAATAGCAGCCCAAGTGTCCATCCATTAATCCATAAAGAAGATGTGGTATATACATACAATGGAATATTATTCAGCCATAAAAAGAATGAAATCTTGCCATTTGCAATGACATGGATGGAGCTAGAGAGTATAATGCTTAGCAAAATAAGTCAGAGAACTACCATGATTTCACTCAACTGAAATTTAAGAAATAAAACAAATGAGCAAAGGGAAAAAAAATAAGAGAGAGAGAGAGACAAATCAAGAAACACTCTTAATTATACAAACAACCTGATGGTTACCAGAGAGGAGGAGGGTTGGGGGATGGGTTAAATAGGTAATGGGGACTAAGGAGTGTACTTGTGATGAGTACAGGGTGTTGTATGGAAGTGTTGAGTTACTATATTGTACACCTGAAACTAATAGAACACTGTTCACTAACTGAAATTAAAAACAACAAGTGAGAGGCAATAACTGTTTTAGGAATTGTATGTATGTATGAACATGTATTTAATCTTCTTGAAATTAAGCTTATTATTTCTATGTATTTTTCTACATAGAATTTCTACAGACTATTTTTATATAAAATGCATTACCTATTCTTTAATTTTCTCAAAATAATATACATACACGATCTTTAAAGTCAAATAGTAACACTAGCCTTTAATGAAATCATTCGCCCTGCCTTCCCTACCCTACTTACTCCTGCTCTGCCTCTGAGACAACTTCCATTTTTTTCTGTTTCTGTGAAATTCACCATGGTATTTCTAAATAATAGCCTTATACTGATTTTAGCATATTGCAACAATAGCCACAACTGAAGATTTCTGGTTTCATCGCCCTTGTGGGAAGAAGTTGGAAATCATCACACCCTTTCTTATAACAGGAAGACACTGAACAAATTAAATCAACTTTTTTTTTTTTTTTTAACCCATTGGATAACTGAGGTTGCATGGCAAAACAACACCGTGAAAAATAGATTCAGAGTTACAACCAAGATTTGCTTACCTGGAGAAGATGCTTCTAGAGCCATAAACATAGAATATTTAAATGGTAAATTTGTTGAATTGCTTAAAGCTGAGCATGGACTGCTAGGACGGTAAAGGTGCCTGTACGTGTTCGTGGGCTTTACCTCAAGCAAAATACTCCCTCGTCCAGGCAGGGCGGGTCGACGCCATCAGAGACAGATGCGTGGAAACTCTACAACCTGCACCTGCTGCAGAAGCTGTGCAGCTCCGTGTGCCTGTAGGATCCGTAAGTGACAATGGTCTTGGCGCCCAGCAGGAGAGTGAAGCGCGAGGCAGGGACGAGGAAGTGCCGGTGCTGCTTCTTCCTGCACAGCCTGCAGCTGCAATCCACCATGCTCAGGTCTTCGGGGGCCCAGAAGGCAAAGCGGACCGCGCTGTAGTGGCAGCCGCTGGGATGGTACATCAGGCCGGGATACTCGAAGGTGTCCAGCAGGAACTCTGTGGCGCCCTCGCCCCGCCGCTTCCTGAAAAGTCTCCCAGCGCTCCCAGGTCCATCTCATTAGGGGACTGCGAGGGCGGTGGGGCAGCGTATATTGCAGTAATCTTTGCAGCCGGCCTCGCTGGCCTGCCGGCTTTCTTTCAGTAACGTTCTTTACCGCAGCCAGGCTCCTGACCCCGCCTTGGATGAACTGGCAGTCGTGAGCTGCCGGCGCCTGGACAAGTGGCTTCGCAGGTGAGGTAAGGCAATAAGGGTGAGGGTGGAGGTGGATTACGGAGAAATTGGGAGCAGGAATTCCTGGGCCTCTAGGTTGGTCGGCACTTCTTTTCCTTATCCTGCCTATGTCATCCTCAGCCATAAATGCAAAGCTGGTTAAGTTGTCACCGTGTAGTGCTGGCTGGAGTGTGGAGGGATGATTCAGGGCAGTGCACCAGTTCCAGGAACTTTGGGGGCTGCCCCCCTTTGTCTGCACTACCATAGTTGTCCGCTTGTTGAAAATGAGGCCAGGGGCGCCTTGGTGGCTCAGTCTATTTAGCATTTGACTCTTGATTTCGGCTCAGTTCAGGATCCCAGGGTCATGGGATTGAGCCCCTAGTGGGGCTCCATGCTCATCCTGGAGCCTGCTTAAGATTTTCTCCCTCTGCCCCTCTCCCCTGTTCAAGCTTATGTCTCTCTCTCTCACTCTCTCTCTATCAAAAAAAAAAAAAAAAAAAAAAGGCCAAAAAACCCTTTCCCTGATCCCAAAATAACTTTACTGAGATAATACGTTGGCAAGCTGTATCTGTAGCCCCTTCTCCTAAGAAATTTTTGTTTTCCATCGTCTATAGACACCTGGAGATTTTCTATATCCTTGCTCCTTTTGTTATACATACCTGCCCTGCAAACATGGACATGATCCTGCAGTTCTCTGGGTACCAGTAATCTGGGTACTGAGAAAAGGGTAATAGTATGCTATATTTTGGGTGTAGGGGAAAGTAAATTCAAGAATGTATTTGAAGTATTTAATACAACAGAAAATAATTGGATTTATTATATTATATCTATATTATTTCTACATTTATTTTCCAACAGTTTCCTAAGTTTGAAATTTTTTCATTGGATTTATTTTTAGTTTTCTTCTATCCTAAGATTTAGAACATATTCTGGATGCTGGATGGGTAAAAGCCAACATAACTTGATCCTTAAGCATCTCAAGTTCTAGTGTGGTAGGCAAACAGACAAATTACATGAAAGGGTTCACCACAAAGAATTAGCAGTCTTTTATGGATATCATGAGAATGCAAAGGGGAGACATAAATAAGCTGCATCCTGGGATAGAGAGAGGACAAGTGGCCGAAGAAGAAACAGGATACCTAAGAAAGCCATCTCTTTGTATATGTGAAGGAGCTCATCTGTATTTGACAATTCCACTTACCTTTGAGTTCAGGTTCTTGATTCTGTCAGTGCAATCCTGAACAACATCTATACCTATCACCTAGAAAATAAATATCAAGAACAGGGGGCTCTAAGAACACAGACAGAGACCATTTGGAAATATTAGTAAGCTTATTTTTCAAATGAGGGAACTGTGACCAAGATGGTTACAGTTTCCCATGGTCCCACTGTAAGGTAAGTAACAAAGCTGATATGAATTAGATAGCCTGACCCCCGAAGAGTGCCCTGTGAGTCAATTCACTACGTGGAGGAGGACACAAGGAACATGGCCAGGCTCCTCCGCTATGAAGTTGTCAGTGGAGATGCAAGCCCAGGTCTGTGTGACTCCAAATCCCCCTACCTTAAGCCCGCTGCCTCATTTGTGCTCAATAAATGGTAGCTCCTTCTCCTACTCTATTTCAGTGACACTGTACAGTGAACAGTTATTTATTAAACACCTGTATAGTGGAGCTAGAGTGAAATAGATGGGAAGGGAAAGGGGAGTGAAAGAGAGGGGGAGGAAAACAGAAGCAATTGTGACTCCAATACCCACTACTGTCATTGAGATCAGTAGCCACCAGGTGTCCTCCAGACAGGTGGGGCAGACAGAAGTGCTATACTACTCTCAAGGGCTTTACAGGAGTAGCGCCTGAACCCTGCCGATTTTTATAAGACTGATTTTTCTCCAGATGAGTGTCTTGGTTTTCATATGCTTGTTAACGTCACAACATTCACTGAAGGCTGAGTTGGCCCTCATGGTCAAGAAAGGCACTGGGATTCTGTACTTGTTTACTATTGTTGCTGTAACCAATGACCACAATCTAGTGTCTTAAAATACCACAAACTTATTATTATACAGTTCTGGAGGTCAGAAGTCTAAATGGGCCGACTTCCTTTTGGAGGCTCCAGGTCACAATCTGCTCCTTGCCTTTTGCAGCTTCTGAAGTTTGCCTATCCCTTCATCTTCAAAGCCAACAGCATAGCATCTTCTCTTTCTCCCTCCCTCCCTCCCCTTCTCCCCCATGTCTCATTCTCTCTGACCTCCCCTCTCTCCCACCTCCCCTCTCTTCCTCCCTGCCTCCCTTTCCCTCCTTCCTCCCTCTGTCTCCATCTCATTCCTCTGTCCATTGGCACATTTCCTCTTCACTGGCCAGTCTGCCTACCTTTTCAAAAGACCCTTGTGACTACATTGTGCCCACCTTGATAGCCCAAGATAATCTCATGTCAAGATTATTAATCACATATGCAAAGTCCCATTTTCCATATAAACTAACATTCACAGGTTCTGGGATTAGGATATGAATATTTTGGGGAAGTATTTTTCAGTTTACCATAATTTCCTATCCCAGAGGTTAGAAAACCCCAGGCATTTTTACTCCCAGATTTGCCAAAGATACTTGCATTGTCTCAGCCAGACTGAGATCAGACTTCACACAAGCCTTCCCACAGCCAAACCCTGTCCCATTGGGAAAGATGTGGCCTATGGGAATAGGGGAGGGGGTTATACCAGTGTGATAAATAAGCTGGATAGTCTAGGTTGTATCTGAGAGTGGTAGGTTACTTTTATCCAGATACTTACAAATTCTGACCTACCAAGAGGCAGAATTCAAAGCAGAAATACCCAAGAAAGACTGTCTCTCATATGTGGGGAGTCCTAATAACTACTTTCTTGGGTGCCCCCTTCACTTTTATACCTCTTTTTCATCCTTAATTCAAGTCTAAGACATTTCCTCTAGGAAAACTTTCATGGCTCCACATCAGTGCCACATCCTCTATTTCCTCTATCATACTCCTAATACCTGTTACTTACATTTTAAAATGTATTTTAAATTATGACATAGTTTTATTTTCAGAATATTTATTATATATTTATTGTTCCATTTTTGGTAAGTGGTTAACTTGGCTGAAATCAAACAAAATTCCATCTCTCCTGTGGTGTAGTAAGTGCTAAAGTATCAGTTCAGGGTTTTTTTGGCCCTAATTAAAAAAAAATATTTATTTTTGACAAATAAAAATTGTGTATATTTAGGGTGTACAATGTAATATTTTGATATATGTATGCATCGTGAAAAGGTTTCCACAATCAAAATAATTAACATACCTATCCCTTCCCATAATTACTTTATGTGTGTGGTGTGGCCGCTTGGGGTCTACTCTCTCTTTTTTTTTTTAAAATATTTTAAAATTTTTATTCATTTGTTTTTGACTGAAAGAGTGTGAGCAGGGGAGGGACAGAGAGAGAGGGAGACAGAGAAGCTGAAGCAGGCCCCGTGTGGACAGCAGAGAGCCCGATGTGGGACTCAAACCCAGGAACCCTGAGATCATGACCTAAGCCGAAGACAGACGTTTAACTGATTGAGCCTCCCAGGCACCCCTGGGGTCTATTCTCTTAGCAAATTACAAGTATACAATACATTAGTATTAACTATAATCACCTTGGTAAACGTTAGATCACCAGAACTTATTCATCTTATAAACCAAAGCATGTACCTTTGATCAATATATCCCCCTTCCCCTCACCACCTAGACTTTGGTAACCATCATTCAACAGACTTATTAGTATAAGTTCAACCTTTTTTTTTTTTTTTTTTTGGTTTCATATAAAACTGAGATTATGGAATATTTGTTTCTCTGTGTCTGACCTATTTCACTTAGCATATAACGATCTCCAGGTTCATCTATGTTGTCCAAAGTGCAGGATTTCTTTCTTTTTAAAGACTGAGTAGGGGCGCCTGGGTGGCTCAATCAGTTAAGTGCCTGACTCTTGACTTCAGCTCAGGTTATGATCTCACGGTTCGTGATTTTGAGCCCCACATCAGGCTCTGTACTGGCAGCCTGCTTGGGATTCTGTCTCCCTCTCTCTCTGTTCCTTCCTGCTTGCTCTCTCTCTCTCTTAAATAAAAATAAACTTAAAAAAATAAAGTCGGGATAATATTCCATTGTGTGCATGTACCACATTTTTTATACATTCATCTCTCAGTGGACACAGGTTTTTTCCCATACCTTGGCTATTGTGAATAATGCTACAGTGAAAATGGGAGAGCATATATCTATTCAAGATAGTGATTTACTTCTTTTGGATATATACTCAGAAGAGGGATTGCTGGATCATACAGTAGTCCTATTTTTAATTTTTCAAGGAACCTCCATACTGTGTTCCATAGTGGCTGAACCAATTTACATTCCCACTAGCCATGTGCAAGGGTTCACTTTTCTCTACATCCTCACCAATATTTATCTTTTGAGTTTTTGATAATAGCCATTCTAATAGGTGTAAGATGATATGTCCTTGTGGTTTTCTTGTGGATTTCCCTGAAGATTAGTGATGTGGAGCACCTTTTCATGTACCAATGCCTATTTTTATGTCTTCTTTGGAAAAATGTGTATTCAAGTCCTTTGCTCAATTTTAATTGGGTTATATTTTTTGGCTATTGTGTTATATGAGTTCATTATATATTTTGGATATTAACCCCTTATCAGATATGGTTTGAAAATATTTTCTCCTATTCCATATGTTGCCTTTTCATTTTTTATTGTTCCTTTGCTACTCAGAAACATTTTAATTGGACGTAGTCTGATCTGTTTATTTTTGCTTTTGTTGCCTGTGCTTTTGTTCTCAAATCAATATATATATATATATATATATATATATATATATATATATATATATATATATATTATCAAGGCTGATGTCAAGGAGCTTACCCCCTATGTTTTCTTCTAGGAGTTTTATGATTTCAGGTGTTACATTTAAATTTTGAATCCATTTTGAGTTTATTTTTGTGTATGATGTAAGACAAGGGTCTAATTCCATTATTTTTTATGTGGATATCCAGTTTTCTCAGTACCATTTATTGAAGAGACCATCCTTTCCCCATTAAGTATTCTTGGCTCCCTTGTAAAATAAATATTAGTTGACCATGCATGTGTGTGTTTACTTTTGGGCTCTTTATTTGGTGTTATTGGTTTATGTACCTGTTTTTATGCCAATACCATATAGTTTTGATAACTGTAGCTTTGTAATATAGGTAATATAGTTTCAAGTCCATAAGTGTGAGGCCTCCAGCTTTGTTGTTATTGCTCAAGATTGCTTTAGCTACTTGGGAACTTTCATGGTTCTACAAAAATTTGGGGATTATTTTTTCTGTTTCTGTAAAACATACCATTGGAATTTTAAAAGGGATTGCACTAAATCTGTAGATTGCCTTGGGTAGAATGGACATTATAAGAATGTTAATTCTTCTAATCTATGAACATAGAATATTATTTTCATTTATTTGTGTCATCAATTTTTTCATCAATGTTTTATAGTTTTCAGTGTACAGATCTTTAACTTCCTGGTTAAATTTACTCCTAAGTATTTTATTCTTTTTGATGCTATTGTAAATGGGGTTGATTACTTAAGGTATTTTTGGATAGTTCATTGTTAGCGTATAGAAACACAGGTGAATTTTGTATGTTGATTTTGTATCCTGCAGCTTTACTGTGTTCATTTATTAAATTTAACAGGTTTTTTTTTTGTAGAATCTTTAGGAATTTCTCTCTGTAGGATTATGTCATCTGCCAATGGGGATAATTTTACTCTTCCTTTAGGATTTGGATAGCTTTTTTCTCCCTTTATTTTGCCTAACTGCTCTGGCTTGAACTTCTAGCACTATATTGAGTAGAAGTGGTGAAAGTGGGCACCCTTGTCTTATTCCTGCTGTTAGAGGAAAACATTTCAGATATTCCCTATTGAGTATGATTTTATATATATGCTTTTATTTTGTTAAGGTACATTCCTTCTATATCTAATTTGTTGAGAAATTTTATCATGAAAGGATGTTGAATTTTGTCAAATGCTTTTTATGCATCTATTCAGAAGATGATAGGATTTTTATCCTTCATTTTGGTAATGTGATGTATCACATTTATTTATTTGCATATGTAGAAGCATCCTTGTATCCCAGGAATAAGACTGACTTAATAATGTTATGTAATCCTTCTAGTGTGATGTTGAATTCAGTTTTCTAGTATTTTATTGGAGGGTTTTGCATCTATATTCATTAGGGGTACTGTTCCTTAATTTTCTTTTCTTGTAGTGTCCTTTTCTTGCTTTGCTATTAGATAAAAAACTCTTTACTTTTAACATTTTTTAAAATGTTTATTTATTTTTGAGACAGAGGGAGACAGAGCGCGAGTGGGGAAGGGACAGAGAGAGAGGGAGACACAGAATCCGAAACAGGCTTCAGGCTCTGAGCTGTCAGCACAGAGCCTGATGCGGGGCTCGAACCCACGAACCGTGAGATCATGACCTGAGCCGAAGTTGGACGCTTAACTGACTGAGCCACCCAGGTACCCCAAACTCTTTCATTTTTTTAATGCTTATTTATTTTTGAAAGAGAGAGAGAGAGAGAGACCGAGCATGAGCAGGGGAGGGGCAGAGAGAGAGATAGAGGGAGATATAGAATCCAAAGCAGGCTTCAGGCTCTGACCTGTTAGCACAGAGCCCAACACCGGCCATTGCACGGTGAGACCCTCCCACAGAGGGGCATAATGGGTCAAAGCTGGAATGCCTCAGAAGTAGGGGTCAGGATAAACAGCCGCATCTAACATTAAACTCAGGAGGGAGGTCACGGAAAGTGTAAAAGCGGGGAGTGGACAGAGAGCAGACACAAAGGATGGATGCATGTTTGATGATCAGGGAGAACAGAGTTCTGATACTAGAGACTGGGTAGCTGGGTGATGCCATTTTCACCCCTCCTGCGCATGCGCATACTCATCTACAAGCGTCACAACAATCCACCCCATAAGCTAAGCAGTGCCATCTAGTGGAGAACGGAAAGGTTACACTAAGACCCACCCAACTGGGCCAACCTCGTTCTTCAGGAACACCACAAGTCTCTCTGCCTGCTTAGTTTATAGACTATAAAGTGCTTCATAGTATATTTCTAGGGGAAAACAATGAAATTACAATCGTATTTCAGTCTGTTCGCTGGTCCATCTATTCAATTTTCTTTTTTTCTCTCTTTTTTCATTTCTTTTTTTTCTTGAACACAGAAAGAGAAAAAAATTATTTTTATTTTCAATTTTTATTAAAAATATTTTTCTTTATTTTTCTACTGTATTTTTTACTTTTTTGTAAATTTTTCAAGTTCTATTTTACTTCCATAATTTCATTTTACTCTATTTAATTGTATTTATTTTTTCAAATTTTCAAATGTTTCACTTTTTTTTCTCTTTTTCCCCTTTTTCTCTAATCTGTCAAGCCCCCTTTCAACACCCAGACCAAAACACACCTAGAATCTAGCATCATTTATTTGATTTTGTGTGTGTGTGTCTTGTTTTTAATTTTTTAATTTTAATTTTTTTTAATTTTAATTTTTATTTACCTCATTAATTCCTTTTCTTCCTTCAAGATGATGGAAGGAAGGAATTCACCCCAAAAGAAAGAGCAGGAATAAATGACAGCCAGGGGCTTAATATACATACAAGCAAGATGTCTGAACCAGAATTTAGAATCTCGATAATAATAATACTAGCTGGAGTCAAAAATAGATTATAATCCCTTTCTGTGGAGATAAAAGAAGTAAAAGCCAAACAGGATGAAATAAAAAATGCTATTAACTGAGCTACAATCAATGGATGCCACAGTGGCAAGGATGGATGAGGCAGAGCAGAGAATCAGCGATATAGAGGACAAACGTATGGAGAATAATGAAGCAGAAAAAAAGAGGGAGACTAAGGCAAAAGAGCACGTTTTAAGAGTTAGAGAAATCAGTGATTCATTAAAAAGGAATAACACCAGAATCATAGGGGTCCCAGAAGGTGAAGAGAGAGAAAAGGGGGTAGAAGGGACATGTGAGCAAATCATACCAGAAAACATTCCTAACCTGTTGAAAGACACACATCAAAATCCAGGAAGCACAGAGGACTCCCATTAGATTCAACAAGAACTGGCCATCAATAAGACATACCATAGTCAAATTGACAAAATACTCAGGCAAGGAAAGAATCATAAAAGCAGCAAGTCAAAAAAAGTCCTTAACCTACAAGGGAATACAGATCAGGTTGGCAGCTGACTTATCCTCAGAAACGTGGCAGACCACAAAGGAGTGGCAGGATGCATTCAATGTGGTGAATTGGAAAAATGTGCAGCCAAGAATTCTTTATCCAGTGAGGCAGTCATTCAGAATAGAAGGAAAGATTAAAAGTTTCCCAGACAAACAAAAATTAAAGGAGTTTGTGACCACTAAACCAGTCCTGCAAGAAAATTTAAGGGGGACTCTCAGAGAAGAGAAAAGATGAGAAAGAAAGAAAGAAAGAAAGAAAGAAAGAAAGACCAAAAGCAATAAAGACGAGAGGGGACCAGAGAAAACCACCAAACATTCCAATTCTATAAGAAACTTAATGGCAATAAATTCATTTAGTCAATGGAATAATGCTCCAATCAAAAGACATAGGGTAACAGAGTGGATAAGAAAACAAGATTCATCTATGCTGTTTACAAGAGACCTACTTTAGACCTAAAGACACCTTCAGATTGAAAGTAAGGGGGTGGAGAACCATCTATCATGCTAATGGTCAACAAAAGAAAGCCGGTGTAACCATACTTATTTCAGAAATCTAGACTTTAAAATAAAGACTATAACAAGAGATGAGGAAGGGCATCATAATTAGGGGGTCTGTCCACCAAGAAGACCTAAAAATTGTAAATATTTATGCTGCAAATGTAGGAGCACCCAAATATATAAATCAATTAATCACAAACATAAACTCATTGATGAAATAACATAATAGTAGGGGACTTCAACACCCCACTTACAACAACTGGCAGACCATCTAATCAGAAAACCAACAAGGAAACAATGGCTTTGAATGACACACTAGACCGGATGGACTTATGAGATACATTCAGAACATTTCATCCTAAAGCAGCAGAATACATATTCTCCAATGCACATGGAGCATTCTGCAAAATAGACCACATATGGGGACACAAATCAGCCCTCAACAAATACAAAAAGATAAAGATCATACCGTGCATATTTTCAGACCACAATGCTATGAAACTCAAAATCAACCACAAGAAAAAATTTGGGAAGGTAACAAATACTTGGAGATTGAAGAACATCCTATTAAAGAATGATTGGAATAACCAAGAAGGTAAAGAGGAGATTAAAAAGTACAAGGAAGGCAATGAAAATGATAACACCACAGCCCAAAACCTCTGGGATGTGGCAAAGGCTGGGAAAGTATATAGTAAGAGGGAAGTATATAGTAATCCAGGCCATCCTAAAGAAGGAAGAAAGGTCTCAGATACACAACCTAACCTTACACTTAAAGAGCTGGAAAAAGAACAGCAAATAAAACCCAAAAGCAGCAGAAGACAGGACATAATAAAGATTAGAGCAGAAATCAATGCTATTGAAACGAAAAACAAACAAACAAAAAAACAGAACAGATAAATGAAACCAGAAGCTGATTCTTTCAAAGAATTAACAAAATTGATAAACCACTAGCCAGTTTGATCAAAAAGAAAAAGGAAAGGACCCAAATAAATCAAGAATGAAAGAGGAGAGATCACAACCAACACAGCAGAAATAAAAACAATAATAAGACAATTCTATGAGCAATTATATTTCAATAAAATGGGGAATCTGGAAGAAATGGACAAATTCCTAGAAACATATACACTGCCAAAACTCAAACAGGTAGAAATAGAAAATTGGAACAGACCCATAACCAGTAAAGAAATCGAATTAGTAATCAAACATCTCCCAAAAACCAAGAGTTTAGGGCCACATGGCTTTCCAGGGGAATTCTACCAAACAATTAAGGAAGACATAACACCTATTCTCTTGAAGCTGTTCCAAAAAAATAGGAATGGAAAGAAAACTTCCAACCTCATTCTATGAAGCCAGCATTACCTTAGTTCCAAAACCAGACAGAGTTCCCATTAAAAAGAACTATAGATTGGGGCGCCTGGGTGGCTCAGTCGGTTAAGCGGCCGACTTCGGCTCAGGTCATGATCTCACGGTCCGTGAGTTTGAGCCCCGCGTCGGGCTCTGTGCTGACGGCTCAGAGCCTGGAGCCTGTTTCAGATTCTGTGTCTCCCTCTCTCTCTGACCCTCCCCCGTTCATGCTCTGTCTCTCTCTGTCTCAAAAATAAATAAACATTAAAAAAAATTAAAAAAAAAAGAACTATAGACCAATTTCCCTGATGATCATGGATGCAAAAATCCTCAACAAGGTATTAGCCAACCAGATCTAACAATACATGAAAAAAAATATTCACCATGACCAAGTGGGATTTATACCTGGGATGCAGGGCTGCTTCAATATCCACAAAACAATTAATGTGATACATCACATGAATAAAAGAAAGGACAAGAACCATCTATTGATCCTCTCAATAGACGCAGAGAAAGCATTTGACAAAATACAGCATCCTTTTTTTGATAAAAACCCTCACGAAAGTAGGGACAGAAGGATCATATCTCAAGATTATCAAAGCCATATATGAATGACCCACTGCTAATATCATCCTCCATGGGGAAAAACTGAGAGCTTTCCCCCTAAGGCCAGGAACAAGACAGGGATGTCTACTCTTGCCACTGTTATTCAACATACTATTGTAAGTCTTAGCCTCAGCCGTCAGACAACACAAAGAAATAAAAGGCATCCAAATTGGCCAGGAGGAGGACAAACTTTCACTCTTTGCATACAGCATGGTACTCTATATGGAAAACCCAAAAGATTCTACAAAAAAACTGTGAGGACTGATCCCTGAATTCAGCAAAGTTGCAGGATATAAAATCAATGCACAGAAATCTGTTGCATTCATATACACCAACAATGAAGCAACAGAAAAAGAAATCAAGGAATTGATCTCATTTACAGTTACACCAAAAAATGTAAAATATCTAGGAATAAATCTAACCAAAGAGGTGAAAAATTTATACACTGAAAGCTATAGAAAGCTTATGAAAGAAATTAAAGAAGACACACACAAAAAAAATGGAAAAATATTCCATGCTCCTGGATAGGAAGAACACATATTGTTAAAATGTCAATACTACCCAAAGCAATCTGCATATTCAATGCAATCCCTATCAAAATAACACCAGCATTCTTCACAGAGCTAGAACAAACAATCCTAAAATTTGTATGGAACCGGAAAAGACCCTGAATAGCCACAGCAATCTTGAAAAAGAAAACCAAAACAGGAGGCATCACAGTCCCGGACTTCAAGCTGTATTACAAAGCTGTAATCATCAAGACAGTATGGTACTGGCACAAGTACAGACACTCAGATCAATGGTACAGAATAGAGAAACCTGAAATGGACCCACAAAGGTATGGCCAACTAATCTTTGACAAAGCAGGAAAGAATATCCAATGGAATAAAGACAGTCTCTTCAGCAAGTGGTGCTGGGAAAACTGGACAGCGACATGCAAAAGAATGAAACTGGGCCACTTTCTTACACCATACACAAAAATAAACTCAAAATGGATGAAGGACCTAAATGTAAGATGGAAGCCATCAAAATTCTCGAGGGGAAAGCAGGCAAAAACCTCCTTAACCTTGGCCTCAGCAACTTCTCACTCAACAGATCTCCAGAGGCAAGGGAAACAAAAGCAAAAATGAACTGTTGGGATCTCATCAAATAAAAAGCTTCTGCACAGTGAAGGAAATAATCAGCAAAACTAAAAGGCAATCAATGGAATGGGAGAAGATATTTGCAAACGACCTATCAGATAAAGGGTTAGTATGCAAAGTCTATAAAGAACTAATCAAACTCAACACCCAAGAAACAAATAATCCAGTGAAGAAATCAGCAAAATACATGAATAGACATTTTTCCAAAGAGGACATTCAGAGGGCCAACTGACACGTGAAAAAATGCTCAACATCACTCATCGTCTGGAAAATACAAATCAAAACCACAATGAGATATGACCTCACACCTGTCAGAATGGCTAACATTAAAAACTCAGGTGACAACAGATGTTGGCAAGGATGTGGAGAAAAAGGATCTCTTTTGCATTGCTGATGGGAATGCAAACTCATGCAGCCATTCTGGAAAACAATGTGGAGATTCCTCAGGAAATTAAAAATATAACTACCCTACAACCCAGCATTTGCACTACTAGGTATTTATCCAGGGATACAGGTACGCTGTTTCAAAGGGACACATGCATCCCAATGTTTATAGCAGCACTAGCAACAATAGCCAAAGTATGGAAAGATCCCAAATGTCCATCGATGGATGAATGGATAAAGAAGAGGTGGTGTGTGTGTGTGTGTGTGTGTGTGTATATATATATATACACAATGGAGTATTACTCAGAAATCAAAAAGAATGAAGTCTTGCCATTTGCAACTATGTGGATGGAACTAGAGGGTATTATGCTAAGTGAAATTAGAGAAAGATAAAAATCACGACTTCACTCATATGAGGACTTTAAGACACAGAACAGATGAACACAAGGGAAGGGAAACAAAAATAATATAAAAACAGGGAGGGGAGCAAAACATAAGAGACTCTTTTTTTTTCTTTTGATTTTTTTTACTGTTTCCACTTTTTAAAATTTTTTTTTAACATTTATTCATTTTTGAGAGACAGAGAGACAGAGCACAAGCTGGGGAGGGGCAGAGAGAGATGGAGACACAGAATCCGAAGCAGGCTCCAGGCTCCGAGCTGTCAGCACAGAGCCCAACGCGGGTCTCGAACTCACGAACTGTGAGATCATGACCTGAGCCGAAGTCAGATGCTCAACCGACTGAGCCACTCAGGCGCCCCTACGGTTTCCACTTTTGAGACAGAGTGAGACAGAGCACAAATGGGGCGGGGGGCAGAGAGAGAGGGAGACACAGAATCTGATGCAGGCTCCAGGCTCTGAACTGTCAGCACAGAGCCTGACGTGGGGCTTGAACTCATGAACCGTTAAATGATGACCTGAGCTGATGTCAGGCACTTAACCCACTGGGCCACCCAGGTGTCCCAAGAGAATCTTAAATATGGAGAATAAACAGGATTATTGGAGGGGTTGTGGGAGGGGGGATAGCCTAAATGGTTAAGGGGCATTAAGGAATCTTCTCCTGAAATCATTGTTGCACTTTATGCTAACTAACTTGGATATAAATTTAAAAAAATAAATAAAAGAGTGAAGAATGAGAGGTCAAAGTTGGGGAAATAATTTTTGATTAATAAATGCCATACACAATATGACAATTGATTTAGGCCAGGATAATCAATGAGTGATAATATCATCGAGTGAAATATATTAGAGAATAGTATATTAAAGTTAGTAACCCACAGATTACTTAATAATTAGTAAATGAAAAAAGCATTTAACTGGAAAGGTAGTAGGTCGTCAGAATAACCTAGATTGTGGTAAACTGATATTATATGCCTTTTGATGTACAGTATTAAATATATAATCCCAATTATGTAGTATTTTTGCCAGAAATGTTCAATCAGAATTTAGTCATGAGGAAACTGAAGAATATAGATTTTGGGATGTTCTTACTTTTTTAACAATGTTAATTTATTTATTTTGAGAGAGGATGAGCATTAACAGGGAAGAGGCAGAGAGAGAGGGAGAGAGAATCCCAAGCAGGCTCCATGCCATCAGTGCAGAGCCCAATGTGGGGCTCGATCCCATGAACTGTGAGATCATGACCTGAGCAGAAATCAAGAGTCAGATGCTTAACTGACTGAGTCACCCAGGTGCCCCATAGATTGTGGGATATTCTAAAGGAAAGCTGGCTGGAATGTTCAAAAGTCCAGTGTCATGAAAAACAAAAGGTTGAGGGATTTCTTTTAGACCTTTAAAAAAAGAAAAAAGAGGCATGCATCCAACAGAACAAATGATTGAATCTTGTATTGGGGGAAAAAAAAGTTTATGAAAGACATTTGAGGAACATTTGACAAAATTAAAAATATATTTATATAATATCATTGAATTCATGTTAAATTTTTTGTTTGCTAACAGTGATATAGAAAATGTCCTTATTTTTATGAGATGAATGCTGACATATTTAGAAGTGTCATAATATCTGTTATTTCTTTCAAATGGTACAGCATAAAGTTTAGATAAATAATTTTTAGATGATATATATAAATAAATAATATAGAGTATGTGCATGCAAATATGGAAGATTATTAACATTTGTCTTCAGGTACTCATTTTATGCTTTTTTTTTAAAGATTCCATTTTTAAGTAATCTCTACACCCAATGTGGGACTTGAACTCATCCCCGAGGTCAAGAGTTGCATGTTCCACCAATTGAGCCAGCCAGGTGCCCCTGTGAGTATTCATTTTAGTCTTCTTTCAGTTCTTTCAAATTTTCTCGAAGTTTGAAATTTTTCAAAATTAAAAGTTGGAGATAGTTAGTTCAGTTGCCTAGTATCAGCTATAATCCAACAAACATAGAAACCAATTATCTACTGGTTTCCTAAATATTACATTGAAACTTGTAAATTGTTATTAACAACCTCAAAGCAGCAAAACATGCCAAGGCAGAAAACAAAGAATGCTTGAAAAAAACCTTCATGTATGGAACTTGGACAAATACAAATATTAATACTTCAAAAGAAGAATCATTTATAATTTAGTATGTTTCTAAATAAGTACATTATTTTTCCTTGAGAAGAGTCATTATCCCAAGAAAATAAAATATAAACTTTAGAATATAGTTTTTACACAGTTGTCCCCTAACTGATTTACATATGTCTCCTGAAATCTCAGAATCACAACTAGAGTATTTTTATATATTCATTGTCCACCTAGTGTTTGGTCAACCCAAGCATTAGAAAATTAGTCACTTCTTTTGTTAATGTTTGTTTAGTTTTGAGAAAGAGAGAGACAAAGCACAAGAGATATAATGCCCTTCTTCACCTCTTGTTACAGTCTTTATTTTAAATGTATTTTTTAAATATTTATTTATTTTTGAGAGACAGAGAGCATGAACATGGGAGAGGCAGAGAGACAGGGAGACACAGAATCCAAAGCAGGCTCCAGGCTCTGTCTGTCCTAGCTGTCAGCACAGAGCCCAACACCGGGCTTGAACTCACAAACTGTGAGATCATGACCTGAGCCCAAGTTGGATGCTCAACCGACTGAGCCACCTAGGCACCCCACGAAAAGTATTCATTTCTTAATCTGGGTGTGCAATGATATACTCAGAACACACACATTACTTAGAGGAATTTTGTGGAGGTTAAACAAGACTAACAGTCTTCCACTAGTTGGTTGAAGGCCATATCAAAGAATGTTACACTTTTACCCACATTCCCTTACCCCCACTTTATATTGTTTCTTGAGTTAAACTAGTTGGACAAATATTTATGATTCCTTGGACCAAATACCTCAATTACCACAGACAGAATCAAGTTTCCTTCATTCATGCAGCTTCTGAAGACAAGGTAACGACTTTAGTGGAAAGCAGTGAATCCAAAAGGCAGGTTATAAGTCAAACCTTCAGTTTGCCAGATGGATTTCCCTGAATTCATAGTTCCCCACAATTTGCAACATTTCCCTCTATGTCAAGGGTTCATAGGGCCATTTCATGGGGTTAGAGAGATCAAAATTATTTTTATAATCACATGAAAAGTTAGTTGGCTTTTCCACTTTTATTTACTAATTCATAGCGTATTTTTCCAGAGATGATAGGACCCATGTCTACATCATCACTGTCACATTTAATGGAATGTGTGTTTCTATATTCTTGTATTTGAAAAAATTCTCAGCTTTGATTTCTTTTTTTTTAATATGAAATTTATTGTCAAATTGGTTTCCATACAACACCCAGTGCTCATCCCAAAAGGTGCCCTCCTCAATGCCCATCACCCACTTTCCCCTCCCTCCCACCCCCCATCAACCCTCAGTTTATTCTCAGTTCATTCTCAGTTCTTAAGAGTCTCTTATGGTTTGCCTCCTTCCTTCTCTGTAACTTTTTTTCCCCTTCCCCTCCCCCATGGTCTTCTGTTAGGTTTCTCAGGATCCACATAAGAGTAAAAACATATGGTATCAGTCTTTCTCTGTATGACTTATTTCACTTAGCATACTTCACTTAGCATATTTCACTTAGCATATTTCACTTAGCATAGTTCCATCCACGTTGCTACAAAAGGCCATATTTCATTCTTTCTCATTGCCAAATAGTATTCCATTGTATATATAAACCACAACTTCTTTATCCATTCATCAGTTGATGGACATTTAGGCTCTTTCCATAATTTGGCTGTTGTTGAAAGCGTTGCTATAAACATTGGGGTACAAGTGCCCCTCGGCATCAGCACTCCTGTATCCCTTGGGTAAATTCCTAGCAGTGCTATTGCTGGGTCATAGGGTAGGTCTATTTTTAATTTTCTGAGGAACCTCCACACTGCTTTCCAGAGTGGCTGCACCAATTTGCATTCCCACCAACAGTGCAAGAGGGTTCCCATTTCTCCACATCCTCTCCAGCATCTATAGTCTCCTGATTTGTTCATTGTAGCCACTCTGACTAAACTGGTATGAGGTGATATCCAGCTTTGATTTCTAATGTAATAAACATCAATTGATATGACTAACATAAGCTGAAGCACTTTTAACATCCTCAAAATTTTTTTGAGGATGTAAAGTGTTTCTGAGACCAAAATTTTGCAATTCAATGCTCTAATTCATTCATTAAAAAATTATTGAAAGCACATAATTTGCCATGTATCAGGCCCTTCGACATGATGGGTATGTAAAGATATCTCAAAGTAACCATTTATAAAAATCCACTATGTAGTATAAACTGTAAGTTAGGATGTTTATGTACCTTATTCAATTTAAACCTCCCAACACACCTTCAAAATAAGTATGGTCATCTTCATTTTACAAGTGAGGAGAACAAGTCTTTAAGTCTAAAACCCAGTAGTGTCCTAACAGATTAGAAAGCCAGCATCAATTCCACTTCATGTATGATGCAAGGTAATCAGTCCTCCTTCACGTTAGTTTCTTTTCAGTGAAGCTGAAAAGTCAGCAAAACGAGTCAATCTACCTGAGATAAAATTTTAGGATGGAAAAAAAATTAGGATGAAACTATATTGACATTTTGGTAACACTATCTGTAAACGTGTAACTTTTTTCTGTTTGACCAATACTTTTTCCCAGGGGCACTTGGTTAGGATTCCTAACCACAGCAACTCAATTTCTATAGGAAGCAGGTATTATCACCTACGCTGCGTAATTGTTAGAAGAATTAAATGAAATAATGTTAGTATCAATTGCCATAAACTAATATTAATGACCAAAACTTACTGAGTTTATTTAACTGCTTGTTCTAAAGTATATACTTCAATTTTTTTTACTGTTTATTTAATTTTGAGAGAGAGACAGAGTGTAAGCAGGGGAGGGGCAGAGAGAGAGGGAGACACAGAATATGAAGCAGGCTCCAGGCTCTGAGCTCTCAGCACAGAGCCTGACACGGGGCTCAAACTCACAGACTGTGAGATCATGACCTGAGCCAAAGTTGGACACCTAACCAACTGAGCCACCCAGGCGCCCCTGAGGTATGTACTTCTAAGAGCTGAACCTTATTGACTGCTTATACTGAGTCAGGCACAGTTGTAAGCACTTAATTGTATCATCTTTTCAAGGCAGTTCCAAGATATGTCAACTATTATTATCTAATTTATGGATGAAGAGAATGAGTTACAGTGATGTTCAAAAATATCCTGTGGTCACACTGAAATTTGGCAATGAAGCTGATGTGTACCAGGCAGCCTGACTCCAGAGCATTTTCTTTGAGTCAGTTAACTTCATGGAGGGGGATAGAGAACTTAGCCAGGCCCCTCAGCTATAAAGTCGGGGGTCGAGATTCAAGTCCTGGTTTGTATGACCTCTACTCTTAAACTATCCCCACCCTGCTTTTCTTCTGCCATATTAGATGCTCAGTAAACAGAAACTTGTTCTCCTATCCTACCTCGCTGGCACTGTCCAGTGAGCAGTTATTTATTATGCACCCACTGTGTGCCAGTCTGTGTACACTGCAGTAAGAGAGAAGAATCAACTAAGAAGAATCTAGACTTTAGTGTAGAAAGAGCAACAGAAACATGTTGTATTGTCTTTGTCTGTTTGGGCTGCCATAACAAAATACCACAGCCTGGGGGGCTTAAACAACAGAAAAATTGTGTTCACCATTCTGGAGGCTAGACATCCAAGATCAACGTGTTGGCAAGTTTTTTTTTTTTTTTTCCTGAGGCCTCTCTCCTTGGATGGCACATGGGTGCCTTCTTGCTGTGTCCTCACATGTCTTTCCCCTGTGTATGTGCACATCCCTGGTGTTTTTCTGTGTGTCCAAATTATCTCTTCTAAGGACACTAGTCAGATTGGAATAAGGCCCACCTTAAGGGCCTTATTTTAACTTAGTGACTTCTTTAAAGGCTTTTATCTGAATACAGTTGCATTCTGAGGTACTGAGGCTCCAACATATGAATTCTGTGGTGACAAGATTCAGCCCATGGCAAATGTAACAGAGTTTTTAAAATAAGCCCTTTCCCTTCAGGTCAGGTTGACTTCAGGCCTAAAATAGGATGAAATAAGGAAACAGAAATTTGGAAGACACCTCTCAGGAATTCTGAAGATACTGCTACAATTTTGGGTGACTTCAAAACAAAACGGTTTTGTGACACAATAACCAGTGGCTCAGAAATAGCTTATTTAATGAACACTTACTATGTGCCAATCATTGTTTAAATATTTATACATATACATATGTATATATATATATATGTATATATGTATGTGTAATTGTATAAAAATGCATGTGTGTATATGGGTGTGTGTACAATTTAATACTCAATACATCTGAGACCAGTAAGTACTAGTCTTATTCACATTTTAATTTTTTAAACTTTTTTAATGTTTATTTTTAAGAAAAAAAAGAGTGTGAGCAGGGGAGGGGCAGAGAGAGAGAGAGAAAGAGAGAGAGAGAGAGAGAGCGAGAGGGAGAGAGAGAGAGAGAGAGAGAGAGAGAGAATCTGAAGTAGGTTCCAGGCTCTGAGCTGTCAACACAGAGCCCAACGCAGGGCTCAGACTCACGAACTGCAAGATCCTGACCTGAGCTGAAGTCAGATGCTTAACCAACTGAGCTACCCAGGTGCCCCTCTCATTTTAATTATTTTTTAATGTTTACTTATTTTTGAGAGAGAGAGAAAAACACAGTGTGATTAGGGGAGGGGCAGAGAGAGAGGGAGACACAGAATCCCAAGCAGGCTCCAGGCTCTGAGCTGTCATCACAGAGCCCAATGTGGGGCTTGAACTCACGAACTGTGAGATCATGACCTGAACCAAAATTGGACGCTCAACCAACTGAGCCACCCAGGTGCCCCATTAGAGACAAAGAATCATAGGTATAGAGAAGTGTAATCAAATTACCCAAGGTTATTTATCAAAAAATAGTGGAGCCTAGAGTCAAACCTATATGATATTCTGAATCCACAGTCAAATCTTTTACTATGTTACTTTCCTTATAATGGAAAAACCAATCTCTCTCTCTGTCCATGTCTGTCTCTATGTTCTCTCTCAGCAACAAGGAATTCCATTATCATTATCAAGTTACACAGTAATTCTCCTGTTGCTCCATTTTAATTTTTTTAATTTTTTTTTTGTAGTTTTTGAGATAGAGAGAGACAGAGCATGAGCAGGGGAGGGGCAGAGAGAGAGAGAGAGAGAGACACAGAATCCGAAGCAGGGTCCAGGCTCTGAGCTGTCAGCACAGAGCCTGACGTGGGGCTCGAACTGACGGACTGTGAGATCATGACCTGAGCTGAAGTCAGACACTCAACCAACTGAGCCACCAAGGTGCCCCATCCTGTTGCTCCATTTTAGAAAAAAAAAATGTGTTACAGAGATTGTGTAACAAATCGCCATTAGAAGCAATTCAACTCTATCAAATAGGCCATATAAGTACAAAATTAATTCCTTTGAATAAGTGAACAATTATCGTATATCTGCTTTGCACTGAGTTAGGTATTAGCAGTGTAAAAGTATGTTAAATCTTGTTCTCTGTATTCAAAGATCTTATAGTTCAGTTAGAATGACAGTTGATATCTACCTTGTACACAGGTAAAACTGAGGGAAGTTTGGTGTAGGGTAAAAGGCATGGACCCTGGAGTCAGATATATCTTCACCTACCATGTATTACTTTGAGACTCAACGCAAGTTCCTCTATTCTTCTTAGCCAGTATGTTCATCTGCAATTTAGGAATGATAAAATATGCCTGTAATGGCTGTCACAAGCATCAGATTGTTTATGGCACACATTATATGTAGGGAAGATGCTCTGTGCCGGCACACCAACAAATCTGTATATGGGCCACATAAGTAATTTTCAAACAGTTTGACCTGGAGCTGGGTAGAATGCCCTGTTGTCCTCCAAAACATGGAAAGACAGGCTGGTTTCTGAGATGTTGCTACAACACCAGTTCTCACCATCTACCTTGTTACTTCTCTGGTTTTTATACTTTTCATCTTGATTCCTCCCTGCCCCCTGACCTTAGTGTACAGCTGAAAGCTATAGAATAGCCCAATGCCTAGCTGCAATATGGAAATTACTCCTAAGCAACAGAGTTCCACACCACTGATAATGACTGTCATCTGGCTAATTTGTTTTGATGTCATCCTGTGGAATAAGGGAAGGTAAAGGTGACACCACGTTTATATTACTTTTCCTGTCTATGTAAGTAATAAACTGAATCTATCTGGGTTTGTTGTTACTGACTGACTGAATCTGTCTGACTGTTTGACAGTAAGCTTTTAGTAAATGTTAGTTACTACTGGGGCACCTGGGTGGCTCAGCTGGTTAAGCATCCAGCTTTTGACTCCAGCTCAGGTCATGATCTCATGGTTCATGAGTTCAAGCCCCACATCAGACTGTCTGCTGTCAGTGCAGAGCTCAATTCGGATCCTCTGTCCGCCTCCCTCTCTGCCTCTTCCCCACTTGCACTCTCTCTCTCTCAAAAATAAACTTTTTTAAAATGTTAATTACTACTTCTATCATACATCATTTGAGCATTAGGGATTAGCATAGACCAAGTATACAGTCAATACATGGATTTATCATTTATGTACATTTTGCTATTTATAAGGAAAAATGTGAAACAATAAATGCCATAATTGCAGACAGAATATACACAATTCCATTGTTCTTGACACAGATTTGACCTTTATCTGAGGATATGATGAGCCAGCCCTGAGGAATACACAGATTCTGGCATTGCGTAGAATGTTAAGAGTCTAGCTATTGGGGTCAGAAATATCTGGGTACATGATAATAATACTAATCATACAAAATCCCTCTTTACTGTGTCAGATACTGTTTTGAGCACTTAACACACACCATCTACTTTGATCCTTACAAAAATCTAGAAGGAATATGCTATTATTGTGCCATTTGACAGATGAAAAACATTGGATCCCAGGTTCACTAACTTGTCTGGAGCCACACAGCAAGTCAATGGTAAAACTAGAATTGAAACCTAGGATGTCTAGGGGCACCTGGGTGGCTCAGTCAGTTAAGTGCCAGACTTTAGCTCAGGTCATGATCTCATGGTTCATGGATTTGAGCCACGCATCAGGCTCTGTGCTGACAGCTCAGAGCCTTGAACCTGCTTCAGACTCTGTGTCTCCCTCTCTCTCTGCCCCTCTCCCACTCCTGCTCTGTCTCTCTCTCAAAAAAAATAAACATTAAATTTTTTTTTTAAAAAAAGAAACCCAGAATGTCTGACTTTGAAGCTAAGCTCAACTTGTTATGCGATCATGAAAATCACAAAATTGCTTACAGTCTCAATTTCAATGTCCATAAAATGGGAAGAAACAGGAGTTTCCATATAGGACATCTGTTTTTAAAATATGTTATTAAAGGGGTGCCTGGGTGGCTCAGTTGTTTGAGCATCCAACTCTTGATTTTGGCTCAGGTCCTGATCTCATGGTTTGTGAGACTGAACACCAGGTCGAGCTCTGTGCTGACAGTGTGGAGCCTACTTGGGATTCTCCCTCCTCCTCTCTCTGTCCCTCCCCTGCCATCGCACATGTGTGCATGCCTTCTCTCTCTCAAAACTTTTACAACATACATTATTAAATAACAGAGCTTAATGGCTGACATGATAAGTACTCAATAAATAGTTGCTTAAAATTTTTTTTAAATTGTGGTAAAATACATATAACATAAAATTTTTTATCATAAAACAGTTTTAGGTGCACAAGTCCATAGTAGTAAGCATATTCATACTGTTGTGCAGCAAAGCCACAGAACTTTTTCATCTTGCAAAATGGAAACTGTCCGTGGAACAGCAACATCCCATTTCCCTCCCCCAGCCCTTGACAAACATTATACTTTCTGCTTAAGAGTTTGAGTTCCCTAGACATATAAGGGGAATCATATAGTATTTGTCTTTTTGTGACTGGATTATGTCACTTAGGACAATGTCTTCAAAGTTAATCCATGTTGTAACATAAGTCAAGATTTCTGTCCTGTCTAGGGCTGAATAATATTCCTTTGTATGTACAAAACCACAATAACTTTATACATTTATCCATTGATGGATGTTTGGATTGCTTCCACCTGTTGGCTATTGTGCATAAAGCTGCTACGAACATGCATATACAAATATCTCTTCAGGGGGCACCTGGGAAACTTAGTTGGTTAAGCTTCTGACTTCTGCTCAGGTCATGATCTCACAACTTGTGAGTTCGAGCCCCACGTTGGGCTCTGTGCTGACAGCTCAGAGCCTTGAGCCTGCTTCAGATTCTGTGTCTCTGTCTCTCTGTCTCTCTCTGCCTCTCCCCCACTTGCGTTCTGTCTCTCTCTCAAAAATAAACATTAAAAAATTATCTCTTCAAGACCCTTCTTTCAATATTTTTGGATATAGCCAAAAAAGGAATTTCAAGATTATATGGTAACTATAATTTTAATTTTTTAATGAACAATTTTAAAAAAATTTTTAATGTTTATTTATTATTGAGAGACAGAGAGTGAGCAGGGAAGGGGCAGGGAGAGAGGGAGACACAGAATCCGAAGCAGGTTCCAAGCTCCAATCTGTCAGCACAGAGCCTGATGTGGGATTCGAACTCACAAACCGTGAGATCATGACCTGAGCCAAAGTCGGATGCTTAACTGACTGAGCCACCCAGGTGCCCCTTTTAATGAACCATCTTACTGTTTTATAATGAACCATCTGCAGTGGCTGCTCCATTTTACTTTCCCACCAGCAGTGCACAGAATTTACAACTTCTTCACATCCTTGACAGCACTTGTTATTTTCTGTTTTGGGGGGTGGTTTGTTTGTTTGTTTTTTAGGGGTCACCATCCTATGGGTGTGAGGTGATATCATTGTGGTTTTGATTTGCATTTCCCTAATGATTAATGTTATTGAGCATCTTTTCATATGGTTTTTGCCCATATGTTTTTAATTTTTGTAGAAATGTCCATTCAAGTCTTTTGCCCATTTTTAAAATGGGATTATTTGGGTTTTTTTTGTTGTTGAATTGTAAGGGATCTTTATATATTCAGGATATTAACCTCTTATTATCACGTATATGATTTGCAAATATTTTCTCCCATTCTGTGGGTTGATTTTTCACTCTGTTGATTGTGTCCTTTGATACACAATTTTTTTTAATGTTTATTTTTATTCTTGACAGAGGGAGACAGAGCATGAGTGGGGGAGGGGAAGAGAGAGAGGGAGATACAAAATCCGAAGCAGGCTTCAGGCTCCGAGCTGTCAGCACAGAGCCTGACACAGGGCTTGAACTCATGGACTGACAGATCATGACCTGAGCTGAAGTCAGACACTCCACTGACTGAGCCACCCAGGCGCCCCAATACACAACTTTTAATTTTAATGTTCAACTTATCTATTTTTGTTGCCTATGCTTTAGGTGTCATCCAGGAAATCATTGCCAAATTCAATGTTATGAATGTTTCCCCCTGTTTTCTTCTAAGATTTTTATACTTTTTGCTTTAATGTTTAGGTCTTCGATTCATTTTAACTTAATTTTTGTATATGGTATAAATTAAGAGCCCACCTTCACTCTTTTGCATTTGGATTTCCAGTTATCCCAACACTATTTGTTGAAGAAACTCTCCTCCATTGACAGTTATTAGCACCATGGTCAAAACTCATTTGACCACATATGCAAGGGTTTATTCTCGGCTTTCTATTCTATTTCATTGGTCTATATGTTTATCTTCATGCCAGCACCACATTCTTTTGATTAGTGTAGCTTTGTAATCTGTTTTGAAATCAGAATGTGTGAATCCTCCGACTCTGTTCTTCTTCAAGATTTTTTTTTTGGCCTGTTTGGAGTCTCTTGAGTTGCATTTCCCTGATGATTATTGATATTGAGCAATTTTTCATGTACCTGTTGGCCATTTGGATGTCTTTTTTTAAAATGTTTATTTTTGACAGAGAGAGACAGAGCATGAGCAGGAGAGGGGCAGAGAGAGAGGGAGACACAGAATCTGAAGCAGGCTCCAGGCTCTGAGCTGTCAACACAGAGTCTGACATGGGGCTCAAACTCACAGACCACAAGATCATGACCTGAGCTGAAGTCAGACGCTCAACCGACTGAGCCATCCAGGTGCCCCTGGATGTCTTTTTTAGAAAAATATGTTTTCATTTCTTCTTCCCATTTGTGAATTGGATTTCTGTTGTTGTTATTGAGTTGTAGGAGTTCTTTATATATTTTGGACAACCCCTCATCCAATATGAGGTTTGCAAAAATATTCTCCCATTCTTTAGGTTGCCTTTTCATTTTGTTGGTTGGTTTTGTTGTTGTTTATAATTGTTCTGTACTGAAGCTTTTTAGTTTGATGGGGTCCCATTTGTTTATTTTTGTTTTTGCTGTTTGTCTTTTTGGTGCCATATCCAAGAAATCGTTGCCAATGCCTATGTTGAGTAGCTTCTTCCCTATATTTTCTTCTAGAAGTTTTTTTTTTTTTTTTAACATAAGGTCTTATGTTTAAGTCTTTGATCCATTTCAAATAAATTTTTTGAGTGGTGTAAGCTGAGATCCAGTTTCATTTTCTGCATGTTTTCATTCAGTTTTCCCAACACCATTTGTTGAAGAGACTACCCTTTCTTCATTAGGTGTCTTTGGCTCCCTTGTTGAATATTAGTTGTGGGGGTTTAATTCTGGGCTCTCTGTTCTGTTCCATTGGTTTTTTGTTTATTTTTATGCCAGTACTATACTATTTTAATTACTATACCTTTGGAGTATTGTATGAAATCAGAAGTGTGATGCTTCCAGCTTTGTTTCACTTTATCAGGATTTCTTTGGTTATTTGGGGTCTTTTGTGTTTGCACACACATTTTAGAATTGTTTTTTTCTGAGTCACCTGGGTGGCTGAGTCAGTTAAGCATCCAACTCTTGATTTTGTCTCAGGTTATGATCTCATGGTTCATGAGATCAAGCCCTGAGTCAGGCTCTGTGCTGACAGCATGGAGCCTGCTTGGTATTCTCTCTCTCCCTCTCATTCTCTGCCCCTACTCCACTCTCTCTCTCTGGCGTGAGTATACACACACTCTCTAAATAAACATAATTTTTTTCTATTTCTGTGAAGAATGTCATTGGAATTTTAATAGGAATTGCACTGAATCTTTAAATGGCTTTTGGTGAACATTTTAACAATATTAACTCTTTTTTTTGACAGACATTTTGCAGATTTATTTTTACAAATAGCACAGGAGGATGCGAGCCTCTTGCAGATAGAAGCCCAGGGGTCACACCAGTCCTTCCATCCTTACACTGGCAGATAGATGCCTCTACACTGGATTCTTTGCGGGGGCTTAAGCACCTTTGGGAACCTGAGCCTCAGAAGGAACTGGAGCTAGAGCCAGAGTTACAGCTGCAGTCTGGGCCTTGGTTTGAGCCTTGGACTTGGCCTTTGGCCGGCAGAGCTGGAGACCCCTGGCAATGCAGGCATGAGCATGTTTCTCGAGCTTGGGTGAGTGATGAGGCAAGTCGATTGATTCTGTGTTATTCTGCTGACTCATGAACACATGATGTCTTTCCATTTGTTTGTGTCTTTGATTTCTTTCAACAAAGTCTAGTAGTTTTCATTGTACAGATCTTACATGTCCTTGGTTAAATTTATTCCTAAGTATCTTATTGTCTTTGATGCTATTGTGAACGGGATAATTTTCTTTACTTCTTTTTCAGATGTTTCATTATTAGTCTATAGCATTGCAACTGATTTATGTGTGTTGATTTTGGATCCTGCAACTTACTAAATTTGTTGATTAATTCCAACAGTTTTTGGTTGTGTCTTTGGGATTTTTACATACAAAATCATATCATTTGCAAATAATGAAACATTTACTTATTCCTTTCTGATTAGGATGCCTTTTCTTTGTCTTCCTAATTGCTTTAACTAGGACTTTCAGTACTATGTTAAATAAGATTGGTGGGAGTGGGCATCCTTGTCTTGAATATCACTGACTATAATGTTAGCTGTGGGTTTGTTTTATAAGGCCTTTATTATGTTGAAGATATATTCTTTCTATACCCAATCTCTTGAGAATTTTTATCATGAAAGGATATATTTTTTTCAAATGCTTTTTCTGCATCTATAAATATGATTGTTATTTTTATCTTTTATTTTTTTTTAAATTTGATGCATTACATTCATTGATTTATGTATGTTGAACCATCCTTCCATCCCAGGGATAAATCCTACTTGATCATAGTGTATAATCCTTTTAATAGGTTCTTGAATTTGGTTTGCTAATATTTCCTTGAGAATTTTTGCAAATATATTCATCAGGGATGTTGACCTATAGGTTTTTTTTTTTTTTCCTTATGGTGTCCTTATCTGGCTTTGATATTAGGGTAATGCTGGCCTTGTAGATTAAGTTTGGAAGTGTTCGCTCCTCTTCAAATTTTTTGAAGAGTTTGAGAAGGATTGGTATTAATTTTTCTTTAAACATTTGGCATAATTTGCCAGTGAAGCCATCTCATCCTAGGGTTTTCTCTGTTGGGAAGTTTTGATTACTGATTCAGTCTTTTTACTTGCCATTGGCCTGTTCTGATTTTCCATTTCCTACCGATTCAGTCTTGGTATGTTGTGTATTTGTAGAAATGTATCCGTTTCTTCTAGGTAATCTGATTTGTTGGGATGTAACTATAGATAGTAGTCTCTTATTATACTATGTATTTCTGTTTTATCAGTTGTAATGTCTCCTCTTTCATTTTCTAATTTTATTCCTTTGAGTTTTCTCTTTCTTAGTCTAGCTAAACATTTGTCAATTTTGTTCATCTTTTAAAAAACAGATTAGTTTTGGGGCGCCTGGGTGGCGCAGTCGGTTAAGCGTCCGACTTCAGCCAGGTCACGATCTCGTGGTCCGTGAGTTCGAGCCCCGCGTCAGGCTCTGGGCTGATGGCTCGGAGCCTGGAGCCTGTTTCCGATTCTGTGTCTCCCTCTCTCTCTGCCCCTCCCCCGTTCATGCTCTGTCTCTCTCTGTCCCAAAAAAAAAAAAAAAAAAAAAAAAACAACAGATTAGTTTTGTTAATCCTTTCTATTGTTTTTCAGATCTCTAATTTATTTTCACTATAATCTTTATTTTTTTCTTCCTTCTGTGAACTTTGGGCTTAATTTGTTCTTCCCTTTCTAGTTTCTTGAGGTGGAAAATTAGGTTATTTGTGATTTTTCTAATTTTTCAACATATGCCTTTATTTCTATAAACTTCCCTCTCAGAACTGCTTTTGTAGTATATCATAGGTTTTGGTATGTTGGGTTTCCATTGTCACTTGTTTTGAGATATATTTTATTTCCCTTGTGATTTCATATTTGACTCATTGTTCAGAAGTGTGTTATTTAGATTCCACATATTTGCAGATTTTTCAGCTTTCCTCTTGTAGATTTCTAGTTTCATGCCATTGTGGTCAGAAAAGATAGTTTATATAATTTCAATTTTTATAAATTTGCTAAGATTTGCTTTGTGTCCTATCATAATCATCTGTCCTGGAAGATATTCCATTACACTTGAGTAGAATGTGTATCCTGATGCTGTTGGAAGGAATATTCTATATATGTCTGTCACATTCATTTGGTCTACAGCATGCTTTAAGTCCAGCATTTTCTGGATTTTCTGTATGGATGATGTATGCATTGCTGAAAGTGAGGTATTGAAGTCTCCTGTTATTATATCACTGTGTATTTCTGCTTTCAGATCTATTAGTATTTGCTTAATATATTTGGGTGTTCCAATGTTTGGGCCATATATTTATGATTGTTATATTTTCTTGATGTATGGGCCACTTAATGATTATATAATGACCTTCTTTTTCTCTTGTTACCATTTCTGGCTTACAGTCTATTTTTCTGGTATAAGTATGGGTATCTCCACTTTCTTTTGGTTTACACTTGTGTGGAACATCTTGTTTCATCCCTTCACTTTGAGCCTATATTTGACTTTAAAGCTGAAATGAACCTCTTGTAGGCAGCATATAGTTGGGTCTTGTGTTGTTGTTGTTGTTTTAATCCATCCAGCCACTATGTGCCTTTTGATTGGTGAGTTCAATTCATTTACATTTACAGTGATTACTGATATGTAAGGACTTATTACTTCCCTCTTATTGATTGTTTCCTGGTTGTTTTTTGTTTCCATTTTTTAATTTTTTCCCTTCCTTATGCCTACTTTTGTAAATTTGTGGTTTTCCATATTTGTTCACTGTCTCCCTTCTTTTAATGTTTTGCAAATTTGCTTTGGATTTTTGTTTTGTGGTTTCATGAGGCTTACATAAAACATCTTATAGATAAAATAGTCCATTTTGTGCTGACAGCACCTTATCTACATTCATTTTTTAAGGATTTCCCCTTTTACTCTTCCCCCTTTATATTTTTGATGTCACAATTCACCTCTTTTTATGCTGTATATTTGTTAACAAATCCTAGTAGCTATAATTATGTTTGATATGCTTTTCCTTTAAATTTCATACCATAATTAATTAATATACCATCCTATTATAGAACTGGAATCTTCTAAATGTGGCTGTATATTTTTATTTTATCAGTATGTTGTATATTTTCATATGTTTTCATGTCTCTGATTAGTGCCTTTTTAAATTTCAACTCGAAATTCTTTTCAGCATTTCTTCCAAGGCAAGTCTAGTGGTGATATACCTCCTCAGCTTTTATTTGTCTGTGGAAGTCTTTATTTCTCCTTCATGTATGAAGATAATTTTTCTGGATAGAGTATTCTTAGCTGGCAATTTTTATCTTTCAGCACTTCGAATATATCATTTGACTCTCTCTTGGCCTATGTGGTTTCTGCCAAGAAATTTGTTGATAGCCCAATGGGGGTTCCTTTATAGGTTATATTCTTTTTTTCCTCCCTATCTGCCTTTCATGTTCTTTTTTTTACCTTTAATTTTTGATGGTTTCATTATAATGTGTCTTGGAGAAGGTCTTTTGGCACTGAGATGATAGAGTCATCTGTTAGCTTCTTGGACATAGATCCTAAGTCTTTCCCCAAGCTTGGGAAGTTTTTAGCTACTGTTTCTTTAAATAAATTTCTGCCCCCTTCTCCCTCTCTATTCTTTCTGGAATCCTGATTATATAAATGTCTGCCCTTCTGATTGAATCCCATTGATCATGTAGGCTTTCTTTGCTCTTTATTCTTTTCTCTTTGTTCAGTTGTAAATGTGTTGTTTCACAATTCCTCTTCTGCCAGTCATTTCTTGTATCTTCCATCTGCCCTACTACAGATGCTTTTTGTTGAATTCTTCATCTTATTCATTGAATTCTCCAGCTCCTGAATTTCTGTTTTGTTCTTTTTTATGGCTTCAATATGTTTTATAAGAGATTGGAAGAGATTTGGCTCGTGTATTTTTTTCCTAATTTCATTTATCTGTCTTTGTGAGTCATACCTTGTTGAGTTTCTTCAATACAGCTAGCTATTTTGAATTCTTTATCAGTAGATTGCATTATTCTGTGTCTTTGGGTTCAGTTGGTGGAGAATTATTGATACCTTTTTACAATGCCATATTTCCTTGATTTTTGAAGTTCCTTGTATTTCTGAGTTGCTACTTTCTCATTTAAAGTACCTTTACTGGTTATTTTCAGATGGTGTATTGTTTATTGGTGTTTTTTCTGTAGTGAGACCAGATTTATAAGGGATGGACCTGTTTTACTCTTGTTCCCTCTTGTGGCAGAATTCTTAACTGTTGTGTTTTCTCTTGTTCTTGTAATTTGCCAAGCTGCCTGCAGAAAAACTTTTTTTTTTTTTTTTTTAACAAAAGGTGGCACTGTAGCTGCAGTGTGTGTTTTCTCCCTTGGCTACAGATCTTGGACCATTTTTCTGGGAGCACTCAGATTACCTGACTTGCTCTCACTGCCACACTAGGAAGCACACTCAAGGAGCTGGCCACAGGGTGGGGGTAGTTGTGGGGATTTAGCACTCAGGGTTTAGGGATACCTAGAGGCCTGGTGGAGCAATCCTTGATTGAGGTAATCCCAGAGACTGGTGGGCAGTTTCCTGCTGAAGTCCTGAAGCAGACAGCAGGGAACTGCATTCCTTTAAGGCCTTCTGATATTAATATCTGCTTCCTTCCCTTTCTTTTCCCTCCCTCTAGTGATGGAGGTCCTTCCTCAGAAATCAGGGTGCCCCTGGAGAGAAATGGGCTTCTCTGGCTACAGCTGCACTGAGATAGCCAGCCAGTCACTAGTGCTTTTGTTTTCCACTCCTCCATGGGAGAGGTTGCCACTTTCCACCTCCTTTATAGGAAGGTCACCGCTGCTGCTGCCAAACAGTTCAGATCCCTGAAGTGTCATCCTGGGGAAGGGGGTGGTTCTGACGAGTCCCTCCCTCTAGTCTGGGTCAAAACTCCTTCCTGTGTCACTCCAAAGGTGTGTTAGAATCTCTCTCAGGCAGTCTGGATTCTAGTAATTTTCTCATGCATAGGTATCTGCCCAAGTGTGCCACTCTCCAAGTTTTCATCCTGACCACAGGAATTGGAGGGGGGGTGAAGTAGGTTCACAACTTCCTTGGATCCACAACCATTACAGAAGTCTTATTTGTTTATTTTTGAATGCGCCGGTGGGAGAGAATCTTCCTGGGTCCCTGGATATAAGGTGTACTTTTGTTCAGTTATAGATGTCTAATTACTTAAAAAGTGGGGAGAGAAAAGAAGAACAAATTATGCTGTCATAATGCTTATGCAATTTTAGTTGGGGACTTTAACATACCTCTTTCAACAATGGATAGATCATTCACACAAAATCAGTAAGGAAACATTGGACTTAGACTACACAATAGATCAGATGTACCTGTTAGAAATGCACCCATTGACCCAATCAAAGGAGGGACACAGAAACTCAGAGCACAGTGAAATGAGGCTCTAATCAATGTTCTTGCAAGAGCAGTGTCTGATAGACAGGCACACACGGGCAGTTACAGCAGACAATTTATCTTCTAGCATGCAAGTCCCTCCCCTGGTTCCTCATTGGCTGAGTACTACAAAGGCTACAGCCTTACCCAGAAGCCGCCTATGTGCATGTAAGGCAAAAATTAGTCTGATTGGAACAAATATACATTCCCTGAGGTGACATAGAGACTTTCAGTCCCTCCTCCCTTTGTTCTTTGGTGCATGCCCATTGCAAACACCGCAAAAATAAGCCCACTAAATGAAGAGGGAAAGAATAACCAAGAAGTGAAGTATCTAAGGGTTTGGAACTCCACTGTGGGGATAAGGGGTTGTATGTATTTCCAATAGGTTGTAAACCTATTGTTAATTAGCAACACAGCTTTTATTTGTTATTTCTGAAAATGAATCACCTCCCTTACTTCTCACAATCCCTCCTCTTCTTTTCTAAGTTGATTCCATTTTCATTTATATTTCTTTTATTTTTGAGGTCTCACTCAAACATGTTCAGCAAGTGTTGGTTCTTCTCCTCACAGTCAGGTTTTTCTTCCAATAATAATAGGTTATTTGGGGGCATAAGACACAGACGATTGTTTTATAAGGTTCTGGTCAGTTCCTCTCTCTCTTCCCCCTTGTTCCTTCTCACGTCCTACCTTTATTGGCTTGATAGCTCTAAGTGCTGGGTTGTCCATTCCTGACTGGCTCAATTCCATTGTATGAGGGGTGGTCTATGGCCATATCATTCCTTGTGGGTCATACCTTTAATGGTCTATTACTTATTTTTAGTTAGGTCTTTTGTCAAATTCCTGAAGGAAACCTGAGGGGGAGTAGGTGGTGTCTGTTATAGTCTTAAGTGGAACCTTATGCCCAAAGGGGTTTGCTGTGATTGGCCACTTCCAGCATTGTTCCAAAATGTGTTTTCTTTTCCATCCAGGGACCTCAGGTCCTAGTCTTTCCCTCTCTGCCTACTGAATCCCATCTTTTCCTATCATATCTCCCCCTTTTGAACACGTGACTCCTAACTGCTATTAGGAATTGGGATGATGACTTCTCTTATCTGCTTCCTGCTAAAAGGGGGTGACGACAGGGGTATAGCAATCAGGGCAGGTTCAGAAGTTGATCCAGAGATCTAAAATAATGGGAAAGTATTTGGAACATCTGGGCTAGCAAAATTTTCTTGAATGTCTTATTTTTCTGTCATATGTGACAGCTTCTACAAATGACATACACAAAGAATATTAGACCAACAAGCATTATTATTCTAAATGCAAGGCCTCCTAGGAAGGAGCTTACACCATAGGAAGGAAAGATACATTGTAGCCATCCAAAAAGTCCTTGACATGTCTGGTCTTTTTTATTTTTTTTATTTATTTTTTAAATTTTTTTTAATGTTTATTTCTGAGACAGAGAGAGACAGAGCATGAGCAGGGGAGGGGCAGAGAGAGAGGGAGACAGAATCCGAAGCAGGCTCCAGGCTCTGAGCAGTCAGCACAGAGCCCGACGCGGGGCTCGAACTCACGGACTGTGAGATCGTGACCTGAGCCGAAGTCGGACGCTCAACCGACTGAGCCACCCAGGCGCCCCCTTTTTTATTTTTTTTAATTTAACTACAGTTTTTCCTCCCCTTTCCATATTTATTGGACTCTTGTGATATTGTTGGTTAGGATAATTAAACAACTGAACTAGTTTTTGGTTCTCAATCCACAAATCTTCCTTTGGCCATCCAGTTTCCATAGGAACAACACCATGAGGCATATTTAATTTTACCTCAAGGAAAGATTCATCTTCAATATCCAGATTACTGTAAGTTTAGGAAATTGTTTATCCGTCCCGGAGGTAGTGTCACTATAGTCCCTAATTTAGTCATAATGTCTCTTTCTAGCAAGGGAGTGGGGCTTTCTGGCATTATCAAAAAAAGAAAGTAAAAAAAAAAAAATATCCCATATGCACCCTGGTGGCTGAGAGAAAAATTTAGTCATAAGTTTTCCGGAGATGTCTCTAATTATTACACTGTGTTTGGACAGTTGGCCAAGAGTGGAAAGGAGGACAGAAAAGTTGACTCCGGCATTAAGAAGGAAATCAACCGGTGTTCCTTCTATATCCACCAGAGATATCTGAGGCTCTGGGTTTCCTATATAGGTAGTTGGTTTGGGGTAGACACTATAAAGAGCCCCAGGGCCCATCAGTCGCTTTCAGGGACACTAGTTATCTGAGCCCTTGCAGATTGAGGTCCCCGAGGACATTCAGATTTTCCAGTGACTGTCTCCACACAAGGGGCATGTACAGCGTTTTGACTTCAATTGTCCCTTCTGAGGACATTCTCATTTCCAGTGCTCTGAACAGCCACATAAATGGCACTTGGTGCCAGGACCTCAGAGAGTCTGGTCTGACATAATGCATAAGGCTGCAACTATGGCCTCATATTTTTTCTTAAGCCTTCTTTCCTGTTCCTTCCTCTCCTCTTGATCTCAGTTGTAATATATCCAATTGGAAGCTCATAAGAGCTCCTCCAAGGTCCCTTCCAGGCCAATGGCCAAATTTTTGCAGTTTCCTTCAAATATCTGGGCTGAGTGACAAATTTGTCCTTTAGAATCATTTCAGCTTTGGGGAATATTAAGGGAGATAACCATTTATTTAACTTTGACCTTTCCAGGAAGGCCACTAGGCTCTCATCCTGTGTCTGTAAAATAGTGGCTAATTTAGCAAAATTTAAGGGTTTAAACTTAGACTTCCTTAATTTCTCCAAAACACAATCTTGGAAGTGGCAGCGATATGATTCCCCAATGGGATTATCATAGTCCTACAATTAGGATCTTGTAATGGAACTGCCTGAACCCCAGTAGGGAACTGGGAGTTCCCTATAGGACCTCCAGTCCCATGATAATTAGGAAGTTCCTCTTCCCCATATCTCTCAGCCGCTGCCAGAACACCATACTTCTCTGTCTCATTAGAAGTCTTATTCAACAAAAGCATTGTATCTTTCCAGGTCAATTCAAAAACATATGTAGTATTCTGAAAAGCCTCTATCTATTTATCCGAATCATCAGAAAATTTACCTAGATATTGTTTTTTCTGTCTTATATCCTGTAATGAAAAAGGTTCCTGTAACATTATTATGGTGGTGCCTCCCTGCATTTCTCCTTCCAGCACTCTAGCATCTTGTAGGGGAAGCATGCCTGTTACATTGCCTGAATAAAGTGGGCAGCAGGGAGCAGAAGTGCACACTTGTTTTTAAGTCTGGGCATATAGATCGAGGACCCAAGGAGGAGGAGGTTGGGATGGAATACTTCCCTTCTTCCTTCTCTAGGTCTGCTTTGGGTACAGGCAAGGGGCCCTTGGCTCCCTTCCTTCATCGTTGTGAAACCTTGGAAAGGGTTGCCAGTAGGCCAGGATCAAACTTACCCATACCTCAATTATCTCTTAAGGCCCCTAAAACACTGAACATAGGCGACTTCTCCCCCAGTTCACCTCATGTTAACAAAATAAGTCCAATTGTGGGATAGTATTTTAATTGATACTTCCCTCTGGCAGCCAGGTTTCCTCCTCCAGTTTGTAATGGGGCCAAGCTTCAGTGCAAAAGAAAATGAGTTGCTTTTTGTTAGGGTTTGTGGATCAAAATCATCCCAGTTTTTCAGGATGCATCCCAAAGGATATTGGCCTTGGTTGGGGAATTGTCCATCTATAGGAAAAAGAGGAAAAGGTATCCCTTCTTTCTGGCCAGGAGAAACCACATCTCTTGGCCCCGTGTTTTTGCTGCCTATGCGACTGGCAGCCAAAAGCCTTGTCAGTCTAGTGAGTTGTTGCGAGTAGTTGCTCTGACCCAGGCTTGACCCTACCTCTGAGAGCTGACCTGGTCTTCCCCGGTTTCTCCTACCCCTCCGTTTCTCATCTGTAGGACTTTGGGGTATTGACTGTGACCAAGCAAGATTCCCTTGGTTGTCAAAGGATGTATTCATTTTAATTTGGCCTAATAGTAATTTACATATCAATCATAATAAAACTGTTCCTCTTTACAAATATATTTTAAAAGGCTGTCGAAAACCATTTTTTAATAAGGATAAAATCAGCCTTTGAGGAGAGCTAAAAGGACCAAAGTCAAAGTCTATTCCCCTGCCTTTTTTTTTTTTTTAGCAATGCCCATATAAATATGTTCCAGCCATGTGGGTGTCTATATCTAAGTTGTTACAAATAGGCATACACTGGGCTCAGTGTAGCAAAATGGCTCCCATGTATCCTGGTAAAAGCCCTTCATATATCATAGTCATCCAGCCCTCAGCCCTCATATGGCACAGGCACCCATTCTTCTTCCTTGCAGAAACAACACAAATGTGAAGCATTTGGAGGCCGGCAGCAAGGACATTGCCACTGTGTCCCCAGGCTTTGGATCAAAGGAGAGGCAATTTCAGCCAAGGTTTGAGCAAAACAACTCAAAAGGGCAAACTGTCCTGCCCTTTTGGTTAAAATCATACTTGTTTCCATCTTTTTTGGGCAAAGGAGAAAAAAAAAAAACTACATCTTTTTTTTTTTCAAAAGCAGATGAACAGTCCAAGAAAACTTTGTCTTTTTAACAGAGTATAAAGCAGGATTTTAATCTTATACCAGTGTACTTTTCAAATCCATTCAATTTAACCTTAGTCTGTCCTGACCACACCTAAAATTCCTTTCCCAAGATTTCCCTTCACAAACTTGTACAACTTACCTTTGCATTTAGATTTTGTCCCAAGCCATTCTTCTCCAAACAACCAATCTCATTTAGGACAAAATTATTTTCTTTTACCTTCAACAAAAATGTATTTCAATTTTTAATATATTTTAAAATATCTACTTTACATATAGAATTGCTTTCATTATTTCCATCAGTCTTAACTGCATTTAGAGGTTTAATTCTTAGAAACCTTAGTCTCCAGTGAAAACTAAGTAGTTATCAATTGTGAACTGTTAATCGGAATTCTTTACATGGCAAATGTATGAATCTATTAAAGTAGAAAGAATTTTTACCTGCATTCAGTTAGCCTTAGTTTCTCTGCAATAAGAAGCTAAAAGCATAAACCTATGTTTAGTAATCAATGCTTTAACATTTTATCTCATTAGATAGGGAATTAATTTAATCCCATTTATCTTGCAAGCAAAAATTTAAAGATTCAGGCTATCAAAGACTTAGAAAGCTATCTTAACAATTACCCACTCAGGAAAATTTTGAAATAGAATTAGCCATCATTTTAAGTTGTCTGTTTGCTAACAAATTGCAACAGAGATAACACAACCTTATTTGACCTTCAGTAAACCTAGGTAATAAAACAAAACATTAAGGAATTAAGGCAGCCATGAGTTCCTCTAGGAAGGTCATGCCCTGCATGTTTCAGATATCTCCTCTCAGTGGGCTTCAAACTGTTAGGAGATTTATTTAAGCTACATTTCTCGTGCCTTTGTTTTCCTCATCATCCCCTGCCCCCACCCCATCCTCTATTTCCCCCTTTCCTTTCATTCATCTTCTTCACAGTAATCCAAAATTTTAACTTTCTGTTTTTCTCTCCTCATCCCTTTTTAACAAATATCTTTTGTGCCTTCCTGAGCAATTTTTCTGCTTCTCATTTCACCCATCAATCTTCCTTCTCTCTCTCTCTCTTTCTTTCTCCTTCCTTCCTTCCTTCCTTCCTTCCTTCCTTCCTTTTTAATGTGAAATTTATTGTCAACTTGGTTTCCATACAACACCCAGTGCTCATCCCAAAAGGTGCCCTCCTCAATACCCCTCACCCACCCTACCCTCCATCCCTCCCCTCCCTCTCATCCCCAGAACAAACCCTCAGTTTGTTCTCAGTTCTTAAGAGTCTCCTTTGTTTTGGCTCCCTCCCTCTCTAACCTTTTTGTTTCTTCCCCTCCCCCATGGTCTTCTGTTAAGTTTCTCAGGATCCACATAAGAGTGAAAACATATGGTATCTGTCTTTCTCTGTATGACTTATTTCACTTAGCATAACACTCTCCAGCTCCATCCACATTGCTACAAAAGGCCATATTTCATTGTTTCTCATTGCCAACTAGTACGCTATTGTGTATATAAACCACAATTTCTTTATCCATTCATCAGTTGATGGACATTTAGGCTCTTTCCATAAATTGGCTATTTGTGAAAGTGCTGCTATAAACATTGGGGTACAAGTGCCCCTCGGCATCATCACTCCTGTATCCCTTGGGTATATTCCTAGCAGTGCTATTGCTGGGTCATAGGGTACATCTGTTTTTAATCTTTTGAGGAACCTCCACACTGTTTTCCAGAGCGGCTGCACCAGTTTGCATTCCCACCAACAGTGCAAGAGGGTTCCCATTTCTCCACATCCTCACCAGCATCTATAGTCTCCTGATTTGTTCATTTTAGCCACTCTGACTGACGTGAGGTGGTATCTCAGTGTGGTTTTGATTTGTATTTCCTGATGAGGAGCTACGTTGAGCATCTTTTCATGTGCCTGTTGGCCATCTGGATGTCTTCTTTAGAGAAGTGTCTATTCATGTTTTCTGCCCATTTCTTCACTGGATTATTTGTTTCTCGGGTGTGGAGTTTGGTGAGTTCCTTACAGATTTTGGAGACTAGCCCTTTGTCCGATATGTCATTTGCAAATATCTTTTCTCATTCTGTTGGTTGCCTTTAAGTTTTGTCGATTGTTTCCTTTCCAGTGCAGAAGTTTTTATCTTGATGAGGTCCCAATAGTTCATTTTTGCTTTTAATTCCCTTGCCTTTGGGGATGGGTCAAGTAAGAAATTGCTGCGGCTGAGGTCACAGAGGTTTTTTTCCTGCTTTCTCCTCTAGGGTTTTGATGGTTTCCTGTCTCAAATTCAGTTCCTTTATCCATTTTGAGTTTATTTTTGTGAATGGTGTAAGAAAGTGGTCTAGTTTCATTCTTCTGCCTGTTTCTGTCCAGCTCTCCAAGCACCATTTGTTAAAGAGACTGCCTTTTTTCCATCGTGTGTTCTTTCCTGCTTTGTCAAAGACTAGTTGGCCATAATTTTGCGGGTCCAATTCTGGAGTCTCTATTCTATTCCATTGGTCTCTGTGTCTGTTTTTGTGCCAATACCATGCTGTCTTGATGATTACATCTTTGTAGTAGAGGCTAAAGTCTGGGATTGTGATACCTCCCGCTTTGGTCTTCTTCTTCAAAATTACTTTGGCTCTTCGGGGTCTTTTGTGGTTCCATACAAATTTTAGGATTGCTTGTTCTAGCTTCAAGAAGAATGCTGGTGCAAATTTGATTGGGATTGCATTGAATGTGTAGATAGCTTTGGGTAGTATTGACATTTTAACAATATTTATTCTTCCAATCCATGAGCACGGAATGTTTTTCCATTTCTTTATATCTTCTTCAATTTCCTTCATAAGCTTTCTATAGTTTTCAGTATACAGATCTTTAATATCTTTGGTTAGGTTTATTCCTAGGTATTTTATGCTTCTTGGTGCAATTGTGAATGGGATCAGTTTCTTTATTTGTCTTTCTGTTGCTTCATTATTAGTGTAGAAGAATGCAACTGATTTCTGTACATTGATTTTGTACCCTGCGACTTTGCTGGATTCATGTGTCAGTTCTAGCAGACTTTTGGTGGAGTCTGTCTGGTTTTCCATGTATAATATCATGTCATCTGCAAAAAGTGAAAGCTTGACTTCACCTTTGCCATTTTTGCTGCCTTTGATTTCCTTTTGTTGTCTGATTGCTGATGCTAGCACTTCCAACACTATGTGAAACAACAGCAGTGAGAGTGGACATCCCTGTCATGTCCCTGATCTCAGGGGGAAAGCTCTCAGTTTTTCCCCATTGAGGATGATATTAACTGTGGGCTTTTCATAAGTGGCTTTGATGATGTTTAAGTATGTTCCTTCTATCTCGACTTTCTCGAGGGTTTTTACTAAGAAATGATGATGAATTTTGTCAAATGCTTTTTTCTGCATCAATTGACAGGATCATATGGTTCTTTTCTTTTATCAATGTGATGTATCACATTGATTGATTTGTGAATGTTGAACCAGCCCTGCAGCCCAGGAATGAATCCCAGTTGATCATGGTGAATAATTCTTTTTATATGCTGTTGAATTTGATTTTCTAGTATCTTATTGTGAATTTTTGCATCCATTTTCATCAGGGATATTGGCCTGTAGTTTTGTTTTTGTTTTTGTTTTTTTTTTGCCGGGTCTCTGTCTGGTTTAGGAATCAAAGTAATACTGGCTTCATAGAATGAGTCTGGAAGTTTTCCTTCCCTTTCTATTTTTTGGAACAGCTTGAGAAGAATAAGTATTATCTCTGCTTTAAAAGTCTGGTAGAATTCCCCAGGGAAGCCATCTGGTCCTGGACTCTTATTTGTTGGGAGATTTTTGATAACTGATTCAATTTCTTCACTGTTTATGGGTCTGTTCAAGTTTTCTATTTCTTCCTGTTTGAGTTTTGGAAGTGTGTGGGTGCTTAGGAATTTGTCCATTTCTTCCAGGCTGTTCAGTTTGTTGGCATATAATCTTTCATAGTATTCCCTGATAATTGTTTGTATTTCTGAGGGATTGGTTGTAATAATTCCATTTTAATTCATGATTTTATCAATTTGGGTCATCTCCCTTTTCTTTTTGAGAAGCCTGGCTAGAGGTTCATCAATTTTGTTTATTTAAAAAAAAAAAAAAAAAAAAACAACTCTGGGTTTCATTGATCTGCTCTACGGTTTTTTTTTTTTTTAGATTCTATATTGTTTATTTCTGCTCTGATCTTTATTATTTGTCTTCTTCTACTGGGTTTGGGGTGTCTTTGCTGTTCTGCTTCTATTTCCTTTAGGTGTGCTGTTAGATTTTGTATTTGGGATTTTTCTTGTTTCTTGAGATAGGCCTGGATTGCAATGTATTTTCCTCTCAGGACTGCCTTTGCTGCATCCCAAAGCATTTGGATTGTTGTATTTTCATCTTCATTTGTTTCCATATATATTTTTTAAATTTCTTCTCTAATTGTCTGGTTAACCCATTCGTTCTTTAGTAGTCACTCATCCATCTTCTGTAATTTTCTGGCAATATTAGGCCAACTTCTAGTGACAAAATTCATCTTCAGGAGACCCTGCCCCACTGGAGCCTCCAGATCTAGACCTGAATATTTCCTCATTTGATCCATAAGTCTCTGTAAGAAAGCAGTTGGAGTTTCCTCCTTCTCCTGCCATATCTCAAAAGCCTTGGCGGCATTCTCATATCTTAGAGATGATTCCCTGATCCCTTTGATTATTAGCTCTTTTAAATCCTGCATCCTAACCCTGACCCCAGGATCATTATTGTCCCAATCAAGGTCTACACTGGGAAACTTCTGTTCGGCTGGCTGAACACTCTGGCTGGGTGGGTGTTCCTTCTCCCAAATAGGCATTGCAGCCCTCCTGATCATTCCCCTTCTCTCTCCAGTAAATAGAATATTCATGATAGACATCAGCTCAGCCCAAGAATAAATATTAGGTCCCCAAAACTGATCGTCCTGGTCTGCCAAACCCAATAGATCTTCCAACAGTGGTTTTATTTCCTTCTTGAAATTCTTCACCTCTGTACTGCTGCGGGGGAAGCATTGACAAAGCCAATTTCTCCCTGTCCCAATGGGACCTCCCTAGATGGGAATAATTTAGAACCCTTTCCCAAGCCTGTAGAGAGAAGAGGGAAGTTCTCTATGTTTTTCACGTTGTTCCAGTTCCCTCATGAGATTTGGATTCAAACCAGTAGACCAAAAGCATCCTCCCAGCACTGTGCCTTTAGCTCCAGCGGACTATCTGGGGAAATCCAAAGAGATCCCACATCTTTCTGGGTGTCTCTTCCCTTGCCCCTAGGCCTGGAATTTTTGTTCCCCATCCTCAACCAAGCAAGTTACTGCTCCTGAGTTTCCCTGGGCACTCAATTCCCATTAATGGAGGTTTCTGGCACTCTCCAGAACCCATTTTATCTGTCTCTACCAGTTTCCCTTGTGGGAGAATGGAACTGTGAATCAAGTCTCTGAATTCACTTCCTATCATCTCAGTCACACATACTCAGCCTCTGAGGATTTCCCGACCCCCAAGGCAGTACTTATAGTTCAATTTTCCTACCTTGGCCCTTGCATGGAGTTACCAGGTCGCCACGGTGCCTGTCTTTTGCCCTTTCCCCACCATCACTTCTTCTGTCTCCAAAGGTAAAAAGTCTCCAGCTCCATGGATACTGCAGGGGGAAGGGGCCCTCCCATGGAAAGGCCACCCAAAGTGGGGTGGGACATGTCTCCCCTCTAACAGGAGGACCTAGACCCATGAGTCCAGGTGAACCTCAGATGAGTCCCCAAATTTGTTAGAAATAAGCCCATCAACCCAATCAAAGAGGGATGCAGAGACTTGGAGCACAGTGAAGTGAGGCTTTAATCAAAGTTCTTGCAAGAGTGGGTGTCTGACAGGCACACTCAGGGAAGTTACAATTTATTGCAGACAATTTATTTCCTATCTTGCAAGTTCATCCCCTGATTCCTCATTGGCTGAGCATTATAGAGGTTGCAGCCTTACCTGGACACTGCCTATGCCCATGTAACACAAAAAGTAGTCTGGTTGGAACAAATATACATTCCCTGAGGTAAAGCAGAGACTTTCAGTCCCTCTTCTCTTTGTTATTTGGTGTACAATCATTGCAAAGCCCATGAAATGGAGAGGGGAAGAAGAACCAGGAAGGGTAGTGTCTAAGGGTTTGGAACTCCATTGTTGCGAGGGGGAGGTTCGTACATATTTCCAATAGGTTGTAAACCTATTGTTAACTAGACATCACAGCTTTTATTTGGTATTTCTGAAAATGAGTCACCTCCCTTACTTCTCACATACCTAAAATACATTTACAGAACATTCTATCCAACAGCAGCAGAATACATATTCTTCTCAAGTGCACATGGCATAGTCCCGGGATAGACTGTATATTGTGTCATGAAACAAGTCTTAATCAAATTAGGAAGATTGTAATCATATCAAGCATCTTTTCCAACCACAATTGTATGAAACTAGAAATCAATTACAAGAGGAAAACTCACAAGTATGTAGAAACTAAACAGCATGCTACTGAACAACCAGTAGGTCTAGGAAGGAATAAAAAAAGAAATCAAAAAATATCTTCAGACCAAAAAAAAAAAAAAAAAAAAAAAAGGAAACACTAAAACTTATGGGACTTAGCAAAAGCTATTCTGAAAGGGAAGTTTATAATGATAAATGTCTACATTAAGAAAAAAGAAAGATCACAAATAAACAACCTAACTTGATACCTCAGTTAACTAGAAAAAGAACAAGCTAGGCCCAAAGTTAGTAGAAGAAAGATGATAACAAATATCAAAGCAGAAATAAATAGAAATAAAAAGATCAATTAAGAGCTGTTTTTTTAAAGGATAAAATTGACAAAACTTTAGATAAAAGAAAAAGAGGATTCAAATAAATAAAATTATAAATGAAAGGAAAGGTATTACAACTCATACCAAAGGATCACAAGAGACTACTATGAGTAAGTATATGCCAACAAATTGGGCAACATATAAGTGGATAAATTATTAGAAACAATCTACAAATACTGAATCATGACGAAATAGATAATCTGAACAGGTCAATTATTAGTAAAGAGATAAAATCAGCAATCAAAAACATCCCAGGAAAGAAATGTCCAGGACCTTATGACATCATTAATTCTTCTCAAACTCCAAAAATAGAAGAGGAAGGAACACTTCCAGACTCATTTTATAAAGTCAGCATTACCTTGATACCAAAGCCATACAAGGACACTAACAAGAAAATATAATTAGAGGCTAGTATCTCTGTTCAAAACAAATGTAAAAATCCTCAACAAAATGTTATCAAATTGAATCCAACAGCACATTAAAAAAGATTGTATACAATGATCAAGTGGAATTTATCCATGGATGCAAAGATGTTTCAATATATGCAAATCAGTAAGTGTGATACACCACATTAACAAAGAATAAAAACATGATAATTTCAATAGATGCAGAAAGAATTTTTGACAAAATCCGACATTCTTTTGTAATGAAAACTCTCAACAAATTATGTATACTAGAAATGTAACTCAACATATTAAAGGACATATATGACAAGGCCACATGTAACATCATACTCAATGGTGGAAAGCTGAAAGCTTTTCCTCTGAGATCAGAGTGCCCAATCTCACCAGTATTTTCAACATAGTATTGAAAGTCGTAGCCGTAATAATTAGGCAAAATAAATAGATACATGAAAATAAACAAGGCATCCAAATCAGAAAGGAAGAAATAAAATTATCTATTTTTGCAGGTGACATATTATATATAGAAAACCCTAAAACTCCACCAAAACTTTGTGAGAACTACTCTATGAATTCAGTAAAGTTGCAGGATACAAAATCAGTATACAAAAATCAGTTGCATTTCTATATAGTAGCAACAAACAATAGGATAGAGAAAGTGAAGTAATCTCATTTGCAATTGTATCAAAAAGAATAAAATACTTAGGAATTAATCAAGCGTCTCCAGATTCAGAGCATATCTATCAAAATTCCAATGTTATTCACAGAAATAGAAAAAAAATCCTAAAATTTGTATGGAACTACAAAAAAAAAAAAAAAAAACCCTACATAGTCAAAACAATCTTGAGAATGAAGAATAAACCTGGAGGCATCACAATGCCTGATTTCAAATTATTTTATGAAACTGTAGTACTAAAAACAGTATGCTGTTGTCATAAAAACAGACATATAGATTAATGGAGTAGAGAGCCCAGAAATCAACCCACACATATGTGGTCAATTAATTTACAACAGGACCCAAGAACATACAATGGGGAAAGGATAGTCTCTTTAATAAATGGTGTTGGTAAACTGGATAGTCCCATGCAAAAAAAAGAAAGAAAGAAAGAAAGAAAGAAAGAAAGAAAGAAAGAAAGAAACTGGACCCATCTTACACTATAAACAAAAATCTCAAGTGGATGAAAGACTTAAATCTAATACCTGAAGTTAAAATACACTTATAAGAAAACATATGGGGTCAATTCTTTGACATTGGTTTTAGCAATGATGTTTTTTTTTTAATTTGACACCAAAAGTGAAGGCCACAAATGCAAAAATAAGTGGGAGTACATCAAAGTAAAAAGCTTCTGCTTAGCAAAAGAAACTGTCAATAAAATGAAAATGCAACCAATGGAATGAGAAATAATATTTGCAAACTACTTGATAAAGGGTTAATATCCAAAATATAAGGAACTCCTACAACTGAATAGAAATCAAATAAATAACTCCCCAAAAATTGGGCAAAAGATTGGAATAGACATTTTTTCAAAGAAGACATACAAATGGCTAGAGTGTGTACATGAAAAGGTGCCCAACATCACAAATTATCAGGGAAATAAAAGACAAAACCACAATGTGATATAACCTCAGACCTGTTAGGATGGCTATTATCAAAGAGACAACAGATCAGAAACTCTAGTGAGAATGTAGATAAAAGAGAAATCTTGCACAGTGTTGGTGGGAATTTAAATTGGAACAGTCACTATGGAAAACACTATGGAGATTCCTCAAGAACTACCCTATGATCCAGCAATCCTACTTCTAGGTATACATCCATAGGAAATAAAACCAAGTATCTTAAAGAGGTATCTGTACTCCCGTGTTCATTGCAGCCATGGCCAATGTGTAGAAACAACCTAAGTGTCTGTCTGTGGATGAATGGATCAAGCAAATGTGGAATCATGTATATATACAATGGAGTATTATTCAGCCTTAAAAAGGAGGAAATCTTGCCATTTGTGACACCATGGTTGACCCTGGAGGGCATTATGCTAAGTGAAATAAGCCAGACAGAGAAAAACAAACACTACATGGTGTTACTTATGTGTGGAATTTTTGAAAATAGAAAAGAAAAAGAAAAAAGAAATTATAACTCATAGAAACAGAATATAAAAGTTGGCTTTGGGTAGGGGAAATAGGGAGAGTTTGGTAAGAGGGTACACACTTTCATTTATAAGATCAATAAGGTCTAAAGATCTAATGTATAGCATGATGACTAGAGTTGATAACACTGTATTGTATAATTGAAATTTCTAAGAAAGTAGAACTTAAATGTTCTCTCCAAAAAGGGAGTAAAAGTGTGAGCTGATGGATTTATGTGAGGTATTCATTAACTCGATGGGGGATAGGGGGAGAATCCTTTTACAGTGTATACATAAATCATCATGCTGTACATTTTGAATATCTTAACAATGTTTAATATCATTTATACCTAAGTAAAGCTGAAAAAAAAGAAAAAGAGTAAAGGGAGGAGGGTGATGAGGTGTGGGTATGGAGGTGTGGAAGTGAATGAAAGCATATGGTTTCAAAGAATATAGAAACATTTAGTATGACCAGATGAAGGATGGATTATGAAAGCATGGGGGACTGTTGAGAAATAAAGAAGCAGGATCCATTCAAACAATTGGATTAGGAAGTATAATGAGGAAGTAATGGAAAAAGTTGCAATACTTTAGCTGACAACCCGTTATTTATAGTCTTAGCTGCTGCAGCAGCCAATTGTTAATAAAGTTCCCTCTTCTATCTGTACTTTAATTACAAGGCATCATGAAATTAAAATAATTATTTCTCTCTTTAAAATATTTAAAAATATTTATTATTTTTTCTGAGACTTACTGGTATATTTGCAGAGATCTTAGGGGTAGATCTGGGAATAACTGGCTAAAAAACATGAGGAGATAGGATGAAAAGGATTTACAGCTATATCAGTTTTAAAAAGAAAAGAAACCAGGGAAAATTAGTCAACCTTAATTTTTTTTAACTGTATAGCCATTTATTATTTTTTTCAATATATGAAATTTATTGTCAAATTGGTTTCCATACAACACCCAGTGCTCATCCCAAAATGTGCCCTCCTCAATACCCATCACCCACCCTCCCGTCCTTCCCACCCCCCATCAACCCTCAGTTCTCAGTTTTTAAGAGTCTCTTATGCTTTGGCTCTCTCCCACTCTAACCTCTTTTTTTTTTTTCCTTCCCCTCCCCCATGGGTTTCTGTTAAGTTTCTCAGGATCCACATAAGAGTGAACACATATGGTATCTGTCTTTCTCAGTATGGCTTATTTCACTTAGCATAATACTCTCCAGTTCCATCCACGTTGCTACAAAGGCCATATTTCATTCTTTCTCATTGCCACGTAGTATTCCATTGTGTATATAAACCACAATTTCTTTATCCACTCATCAGTTGATAGACATTTAGGCTCTTTCCACAATTTGACTATTGTTGAGAGTGCTGCTATAAACATTGGGGTACAAGTGCCCCTATGCATCGGTACTCCTGTATCCCTTGGGTAAATTCCTAGCAGTGCTACTGCTGGGTCATAGGGTAGGTCTATTTTTAATCTTTTGAGGAACCTCCACACTGTTTTCCAGAGTGGCTGAACCAATTTGCATTCCCACCAACAGTGCAAAGGGTTCCCGTTTCTCCACATCCTCTCCAGCATCTATAGTCTCCTGATTTGTTCATTTTAGCCACTCTGACTGACGTGAGGTGATAATCTGAGTATGGTTTTGATTTGTATTTCCCTGATGAAGAGCGACGTTGAGCATCTTTTCATGTGCCTATTGGCCATCCGGATGTCTTCTTTACAGAAGTGTCTATTCATGTTTTCTGCCCATTTCTTCACTGGATTATTTGTTTCTTGGGTGTGGAGTTTGATGAGCTCTTTATAGATTTTGGAGACTAGCCCTTTGTCCGATATGTCATTTGCAAATATCTTTTCTCATTCAGTTGGTTGCCTTTTAGTTTTGTTGGTTGTTTCCTTTGCTGTGCAGAAGCTTTTTATCTTCATGAGGTCCCAGTAGTTCATTTTTGCTTTTAATTCCCTTGCCTTTGGGGATGTGTCAAGTAAGAAATTGCTACGGCTGAGGTCAGAGAGGTCTTTTCCTGCTTTCTCCTCTAGGGTTTTGATGGTTTCCTGTCTCATATTCAGGTCCTTTATCCATTTTGAGTTTATTTTTGTGAATGGTGTGAGAAAGTGGTCTAGTTTCAACCTTCTGCATGTTGCTGTCCAGTTGTCCCAGCACCATTTGTTAAAGAGACTCTTTTTTCCATTGGATGTTCTTTCCTGCTTTGTCAAAGATTAGTTGGCCATACGTTTGTGGGTCTAGTTCTGGGGTTTCTATTCTATTCCATTGGTCTATGTGTCTGTTTTTGTGCCAAAGTCAACCTCAATTAAATGAGAGACTGTATTCTTGTAACTCTTAAATAAAATAGCTATGGATTTGACTGGAACAAGCCATTGAACATTTATCAGTCTCAGTTTCTCACTTATAAAATGGGATAATAATATTTTCTTTAAAACTTTTTTGTGAGGAATAAAAGAGAGAATATACATTAAGTGCTTAGTATATTGGAAATCATTACATGCATTCGCTGTATTATCTATTTTAGCCAAAGAGAAAAATTTGTTCCTTTTTTTTTAAAAATATCACAAGATTAGTTGTATGTTAATACGGATTTCTGTACATTCCTTGAATGTGTGAGGTGGTGTGTGTATGTGTGCTCAAGTTTCTATGCAATGTGTCTACAGATGCTTCTGCTTTTTGAAGTCACTAAAGCCACAGTTTTGTACTTTAAAAAAGTGAGGTTTATTGACTGACTCATTTTCTACCTTCAAGCTTTCTTTTCTCTCACAAGTCTTCTGTTCTTCTTTCTGTTAATACTAGGTTTTTAGACACTATTCTGGCTTAGAGTCTAGAAAGGAATCTTGGATCTATCTTCCTTCTAGCATATATAACCTCTTGGTGTCACTCCTCTATCCTTGAGGACCCGGTTGGGTAATTTCTCTGGGGAAGGTGTGTAGAGGGGAGCTTGGAATTTGGCAGGTTCTCTTCAGAGTTGTGAATTTTAACTTGCAAATGCCTCTTTTTTTTAGAAGCAGCTACCAGGCTGATCTTTCTTAGAACCTTAGAGACATAAGTTGAATGTCTTCACCCTCAAGGAGAGTAAGCCAAGATGACTTCCTTGTTCTCTTCCTTATCCTCCACCTGCACTGCCTGACCAAACTCAGAAAAATTCTGAGATCAAGGTAAGGAAGTGCTAAGTTCTTTTCTAGCTTCAGAAACAGTTCTTTCTGATTTCTCTAGTGGCTCTATCAGGAGCATCCCCTAAGGAGGCCTTAGGACTGGGAGTACTAATCCCTAAATGGGCCTGGCACTGGTAGGTGAACACTTGAAGAATCCATAGAGTTGGAGGGTATATTCTTTGAGGACATTCTGGGGCTGGTGTAGGTGTAGATATATTAACTTTTCAAATTTTACATCATTATATAATTTAATCCCCAGACTATTTATTTTTAGAGTTACCTTGGTTTAATTAAAAATATTAAGTACAGGCCATATGTAGATGAGAACAAAAACCATGAAGATGGCATGGGTTATTAAAATGGCTGAAATGCTTCTTAATGTCATATTATGTGTTGAGCACTGAGCTGGTCCCTATGTAGATAGGAATAAAAAAACGAGTCCAGTTTCTGGTCCTCAAACACCTCAGAGCTGCCTAAGAGAATTTATATAGCACCTAATACACTAAGGAACCTGATACACAAGCAAGACATCTACAGAGGAAAAAAAAAATCTCTACTATACATTAGAAGGGATATTTTTCCTATCAGTATTAACACCAAAATTAATTTTAATTAAACAAATAGGTCTACCATATTTCATGCAGCGTGCCATCTACTAAATATGAAAAGGCCACTGGAATGGGGTCCTTCCTCTCAAAGTTCTCACAGTCTGGGTCTCACAATCTCGCACTAACAGAATAGCATAACAAAGGACTATAGCTACTGAATTTGAAGTCTATATGGAGTGATGAAAAGGGAGGGATAAGAGAAAGGGGAGACAGTGAAATAAATTGAATGAGTGGGCAAAGGAGAAGGAAAATGAGGGAATATGTCTCATTATGAATGTGAAAGTTCTAAATATACTTTGTAATTTTATCAGCCACTGGGGTCACATCTTTGATTCTTACTCATAGGGGAATGGCTCTATCATGGTGTCCTTGTGCCCTTTCATGTATCCATATAGGCAAAGGCCTAAACCACAGCTAATCTGAGTTCTAGAAGAACATCTTGTGATCTTCTCAGAACACAAGAGAATGGGAGGCCATGGGAGCTGCTACAAGGACCTTTACTCACATTCCTATCTCCCCTAGGAGGATGTCAGGGGACAATTTCTCCTCTCCTCCCTGATTGAGGAGATAGGAAGCTTTCTGTCCTGTGTTCCTCAGAGCTGGGGAATATAAAGTCACTTAGCTGCTGTCTAGATTTGGCTCCCCCTACAACTTGTGTTGTAGTCTCCTGGCCCATTTATTTCTGTTATCCTTTTTGATGCGTGGAACAAAGACCACAGGTTACTGGCACCTTTGGCTAAACTTTCTTTCACTATCTACATAAGTAATAAATTGTCTAAATCTAAAAGTGTCTCATTACATCTTTTCAGGTCAGAGTAATCAGGCCTTGACTTTGGCCTTGCCTTGTTTTTATTAGTGAGCTTGACAAATTCTGTCATTGTAGGGGTGGTAAATTTAAATTGTCCTTTTAGAAAACATGGGGCCACACAGGCCAGGTTAGAGGTAAGATAGATTTCCTGGGGACACCTGGGTGGCTCAGTCAGTTAAGCGTCTGACTTCCATTCAGGCCATAATCCTGTGGTCCGTGAGTTCCAGCCCCACCTTAGGCTCTGTGCTGACAGCTTGGAGCCTGGAGCCTGCTTCAGATTCTGTGTCTCCATCTCTCTCTGCTCCTCCCCTGCTCACACTCTGTCTCTCTCTCTCCCCAAAATAAATAAACATTAAAAAATAAAAATTAAAGATTTCCTGGCATCTGGTAGCTCATGTTCTCACCTATGTAGTGCACAAAAGGGAAAGTAAGGTTCTTCTACTAAGGGATTATACGGAACATGTTAGGAAGGATAAGACATCTTGTGTTCAGGTAGTTCAGCCCTTGGCCTAAGAAGTGGGCAAGGGAGAGGAGTCAGGGTCTTCCCACAGGGGCTGTGTGAGCCCAGTTAGGAGATAGGACACTCAGGGATTCAGTAATGTTACCTGTTGATAAATGTTTGGAGGTCAAGTGGCTAGAAGTAAGATCAAAACCAGCTGCTCAATTGGTGTTTTGTTTTTATTAAAAGTGCATTTGTTGAGACCTTAAAACCAAAAGTAAATGCAAGGATATGTTTATTGTGCCACCCTTTTCCCTTACTCCTTGAGCTTTTGGCTATAGTGTAAATCCAGAAGTGCCTATTTTAAAGCTCTTTGTTCTGTGTTTCTGTTAAAAAAACAAAAAGAAAAAAGAAAAGAAAAGAAAGCACCTAATTATGGGAAAACTTGGCATGGAGAGATGTAAAAAAAGTTTGTGAGTAAGGTTCAGGATGGTTCATAGTGTGTACCATTGTAAAAATGTGTACTTGGATTGAAATGTGATACATGTTTGAAATTTGAATGCTTATAAAGTATTAGAAAATTCCTCTGATATCCAGAGTTTTCACTATATATGAACGTTTTGTTGGTTGGCAAATTAAAGATCTCATTCTCAGTGGCCTTGACTGCCTGCTAGCAGGAGTGACTGATAAGCCCCAACAAAATTCAAGGTCTGCTTGCCGGGAAAAGTTTCTTGAAACAATAGCAGCTTCACAACATTGAATCCCTCTGAAAGTCAAGGAAAAACTGCTGTCAGTTGCAAACTAAAAATTGGTATGTTCCTGATAGAAAATTTGTAACTCTTACAGTCAGAGAAGTTGATACCACAGGGAACTTTGGTCCCCCTACCCTGCTCCTGGCAGATTGACTCCATTTAGACTTTTAACTCCCTCCTCTTAGAGGCCTATAAGGGTTAAATGCCCTTTTAGAACAAAGGATAGGTGAGACTCCTCTGGTTGATTAGCCAGATATGGAACAGGAGCTTGGTGGGCAATAGCAGACCTAGTTACTGAACTGCTCAGGGAAAGGTAGACAACTGGTGCTTGACCATCATGATGATGAGAACCCTAATGATTTGCATTAGTAGTTACAGTTAGAGATAAGAGGAGGGGGCCTCATAAAGCTAAAAAGTATTCCATGGTTGTTACTCACCCTCCTGTGCTACTGGGAAAGTAAAACTACTTCCCTCTGATCATTAGCTATAGGCACAGGTAAAGTATTCCCTGGTAATCAAGAGTTGTCAGATACTCACAGATGTGCTAAGGTCCACTCTTACAATGACTAGGAAATATGGGAAATTAGAGGTAGGTTGGAGCAAAAGCCTGATTAAAGTACAGAGGCTTGGCCCCTTTGACTAGCAGGTGAGGGAATTTTACTAGTCATACTAGTTTTGATGGGTGAGAGGGGATAGAAATCACTAGGTTACCCAAAGACTGACCCCATGCTTGAAGTCACATGCACCTTGGCTGATGACATGAGCATGGAAAAACATGTAAAGACCAATCAGGGCTTGATGCAGTGTGTCTTCACATGATAAAATGGTGGCCTACCTGAGATGAGTTTCTGTCATCTGATAAACACACAGGGATGAGAACAGGGAAAGCTATAACTTCCCTTATGGTCACTGTAACCTGAGCCTAGATTTGTAACGGAGAACATGAGTGTTCAGATGAGACATTCATCCAGGGTCAGATTGACTGATTTGTTCAGTTGGAAGTACCAGGCTATCAGGAACAATAAAATCTTCCCTTGTGCCCTGGAGATTGCCTCCAGATTCTGTCCAACAAACTATCAGAATGGAATCCTGGACACAAGACTAAAAAATGTCTTTTAGGATAATGAAGACCAAAAAAAAAAAAAAACCACAATAATTGAAGTTCTAGACCATAGGACCATGTGGACCAGGCTATTATGCCAGAGGAACTCCAGGGAAGAAAGTGATAATTTGCCCATTGTATTAGTCTATTCATGCTGCTATAATAAAGCACTATAGACTAAGTGGCTTAAACAACAGACATTTATTTCTCACAGTTCTAGGGCCTGGGAAGTCCAAGGTCAAGGTGCAAGCATATTTGGTGTTTGGTGTGAGAACCTCTTTCTTGGTTTATAGACTGCCATATTCTTGCTGTGGCCTCACATGACAGAAGGGTCAAGGGAGCTCTCTAGGGTCTCTCTTATAAACACACTAGTCACATTCATGAAGGCTCCATTCTCATAAGCTAATCACATCCTGAAGCCTGTACTTCCAAATGCCATTATATTGGGGATTAGGTTTTAAACATATGAGTGTTGGGAGCACATAAACATTCAGTTCATTGCACCCATGAAACTCTCTCACTATCAGAACATAAGAGAACTACAGAACTTAAATATCCTGGCTGTAGTAGGGAATGATCCCTTGCCAGCTTCAGCATTTACTGTGGACAAACAGGAGGAGGACCAAGAGGATCTTGCTGAAGTTTATGCTGTTCAAGTTACTGTTGATCCAACACCACCTCTTTATCCAGACCTTACCACTTTCAAGACAAACAAGATTAGAACAAAGGTCAGGGTCCTTCCTTCCCTAAGAGGGTCTGAAGGACTTGTGCACTGGTCAGCGTGTTGGGAACATGGTGGAAATAAAGGTTGCCAAACCTTGTCAACCCTTTTGGACACTGGAACACAAAGACTATGGTGCTGGGCAGCACGCATAAGCATGGCCAGTAAGGTATGCTAAATGATGCCTGCCCCCAAAATGTTCACCTCCTAATCCCCAGCACCTGTGAATATGTTTCAGGGCAAAGGGAACTAAGCAAGTGTGATTAAATTAATAATCTTGAGATGGGGAGTTTATGCTGGATTATCCAGGTGGGCCCAATGTGATCATAAGAATCATTATAGTCCTTATAAGAGGAAGGCAGAAGGTCAGAGGAGAGAAGACTCTATGCTGCTGGTATTGAAGATGGAAGAAGGGGCCACAAGTCAACGAGTTCAGATAGCCTCCAGAATATGGAAAAGGCAAGGTAATGGATTCTCCTCTGAAGTTTCCAAAAGGAAACTTAAAGTTAGCCCTGCTAACACTTTAATTTTAGAATTCTGACCTCCAGAACTGTAAAATAATAAAATTGTGTTGTTTTGAGCCACTGAGTTTGTGAAAATTTGTTACAGCACAATAGGAAAATTACACAGCCTCAAATTAATTAGATTTGGAAATAAATCTCAGATTGGACAATGGACTTATAAAACCTTATATGTGGGCCTTTTGGAGCCAATACCCACTAAAGTGGTTGTAATATACTTTTCTTGATTTTAAGGGTATCCCCCTTTTGAGAAATACCACAGTTAGAATAGTGGTAGTGATGTGAATGGAAAACCAGGAGTGTTCCTGGCTTCCTGATTCTAGTCATGTAGTTACTGTAAAGCAATAAAGATACCAGGGTGGTAATCAAGAACTAGTTGAAGCAGAGATTCTTAAAGAAACTATATGATAATTTATTTCTCTGTGTCTGGTGAAAAAAGCCAATGGTATTTGACATTTCACTTTGAACTTTTATAAACAATGCAGAGAACAATTCCTAAACCTGATAAATAAAACCTGATTACCTTAAAAACTCCATCAAACAAAAGGGGGACACAATATCTGACAGACTTGTTCAGTATTTGAAGTTCATCATACTTCATATGAGGAAAAAGTAGCCATATTTTAATGTGGTCCTGATCAGCAACAGGCCCTAGAAACTATCTAGCAAGCTGTGGAGACTTGCACTTAGGCCACTCAGCAGTAAAGGAGCCCTTTCAGCTACAAGTGTCAGTAATTGACAATTATGCAGACTGGAGTTTGTGACAAAAAGATCTGACTACTAGACAATGGTGCTCCCTGGGGTTTTGGACAGCACTCCCCCCGCCCCCCCCCCCCGCAACCACCACCCGGCAGTGGGTGATCACATTTGAGAGACTATTAGTGGCTTGTTATTGGGTGTTGGTGGACTCTGAGAGACTAACAAAGCAACAGAAATGTTGTTACACCCTGATATTCCCACCATGGAATGGGTCAGAAATGAGAACACCAACAAAATAAATATTATACAAAAGCATCCATTATTAACTGGAAGTAGTATATTCAGAGAAAAAGTAAGATAGGTATTATGGCATCTCATCTCACAGTACATAAAAAAGTGTCTTGTCACCCTCCAGGTGAGGCTGTCTCATATATGGGGCCTGTTCCAGCACCTTGGGCCTCTTGGGGGCTTTAGTACCCTTGAGGTTCCTGAGGATGCCTGGGCCTGGTTCACAGATAGATCAGCTGAATTCAAAGCCAATTGAGGTGTACTAGGTCCCTGCTTCTGTGCAGCTCCAAAGAAAACTGTACTACAGTGATACATGAAAAAGGGAACTCTGTTCAAAAGTGTATTTCCATGGTGTTTGCCCTGGAAAACACCCCCTGAGAATACACCTTATTGTGTGTTCACTGACTTATGGGCAAAAGCTATAAAAAGCTGGCAGTGTTGTACCTGTGAGGAGGATGGCTACTAGATGATTAAGTCTCAGCCTCTGTAGAGATAACATTGTAAGGCAGCAAAGTGCACAAGACCCACAACCCCTGTTGGTGACCTGCACACACACACACACATATCAACTTGACTGTTTGTCCTATGTGGAAGACAGATGGATCTTGGAGAATAACAGTGGATCATTGTAAGTTTAACCTGGTGGTGCCTCCAGTTGCAGTTCAGTTCTTTTGGAGTGTAGCACATCTCTTCATGGGTCATGCTTTGTACCTTACCTTTAGGGATCTGCTGAGATGTGAATCTAGTTACAGGTCTAGAGGCAAATGGGTGGTGGGAGTGAGTCTTGAGGAGAATCAGCATTGTCTTGCATGACTCACTGCCTGGGTGAAGACATTACAGTTTCCTCAGGTGATGCAGGGCTAATCTCAGATGGAGGTGGAGGGGCTGCTAACTCTGGGAGTGGGAAAGCTGCTACTACTGGGGGTGGGGAGGTCATTTTCATTGGCAAAATAGACTCAGCAGAATTTAGAGGCTTCATATCCTGAACTTCATCAAGGTCTTCCCATATGTTCCCATCCCAACTTATAATATCCCATTCTTTCCTAATCAATGCCCTGACTTTAACAGTACATACCCTGTGAGGCTGGGAGTTCAACTTGTGTTGTAATTCTGGTAATTGCTGGATGAAATTCTGTGTTTTATTTTTAGCAATCTCAGCCCTGAAGCTGTAGGAGAGAAGGGTCTTCTTCAGGGCACACATAGAAGCTTTCAGATAATTTATGTGGTGCTTGAGCTGGACATTCAAATCCCTGAGCCCACCCTTTTTTTCCCACTACTTTGTCCAGTGACATTAGGAGCAACCTCCTAATGGACCAATATCATTATATTTACCAATTTCCCAAAAATATCCAAAACCATCATATATGCAGTCACCCAGCTCCTTGCTTCTTATCAATCAAGTGATTGATTAGGAATATACAATACAGATATTTTGCATATCTGTATTGCCAGATCCTGCCATGTTCTATCATTGCTCTCTTTACTACTAGAAATAGTCATGAGCATCTTTAAATCTAGTAAGTATGAAGAGTCAATTCCAGTAACCCTGAAACAGTTCAGAAAACTTATTCTTAACATCTATTCCTCTAGAACCACTGTCAGTACCAAAATCTGTATTAATCAGGGTTCTCTCCAGAAAACAAAACCAATTGGATGCTAATTAATGTATTCATTTATTTATTATGAAGAATTGGCTCAAGTGATTATGGAGGCTAAGAAGTTCCAGAGTCTGACGCCTGGAAGCCAGAGACCCAGGAAAGCTCTGAAGGCCTGAGAACCGGGAGGACCTGATGGTATGAGTCTCAGTCTCAGGGCAGAAGACTGGTGTGCCAGCTCAAACAGTATGACAGAAAGGGGACAACTTCTCCCTTCTGCTTTTTTGTTCTATTCAGGCCCTCAACAGATTGAATGATGCCCACCCACATTGGGAAGAGCAATCTGCTTTACTCAGTCTACCAATTCAATTGTTAATCTTATTCAGAAATATCACCACAAACACACCAGAAATAATATTTCAAATATCTGGACATCCTGTGATCCAATCAAGTTGATACGTAAAAGTAACCATCATACTGATCAAATCTGCAGCATCCAGAAAATGATACCTGGATACAGCATCCATCTGAATATAGCATTGCACGGGGTATGGTAATTCATCTATAATCCAGGGTTGAACTCCAAAAGCTAGACCTACTAATTCCAGGGCTCAACACAAAAAGCAAGACCTAGTACATGAGGCCAAGAAGCCTGGCAAATGTGCCCAGACTGCTAGCTACACATTCAAGTGGCAAAGGGAGCTTTGGGGCACATATCCAGAGGTACTAGATCTAGCTGGTCCTGACAAGTACACTATAATAGCCCCCTACTCTCCTCTTGAGAGTGCCATATGGCATTGGCTTCATAGACACCTTTTCAGGGTATGGCATTGCCAACCCTGTCCACTTAGCAAATGGAGACCATACTATTTAATGCCTCTTAGGTGGGTTATGTTGCATATTTTGATTCTCTAAACATGTGATTAGACATTGGTACTGTCTTTATAGCAAAAAATAACAAATAGTGGGAAGTTACATAGGCATTCTATGGACATTTTATGCCCTGTATCATTCCCAGGCAGTAGATGGATTGAAAGATAAAATAAACTCTTAAAGGAGAAAATGAAAAAGATAACTGAATAACCAAGGCTAAGCTCCCAGTGGAACACACACTTATAATAGGCAGTTTGGGCTCTGAGTGTGGTAATTCCTCAGAAGGTTACCTTCCATCTAAATAAAATGCCTAATTATGAGGTTGGGGAGTGGGGGAGGAAGCCAAGATGGGCTGTAAGAAAATCCAAACCACTTAATTCACTCTTCTCACTCTATTGTTTGTTGCTTCCACACATACTCCTGGGAAATCAGGCTACTAGAACTTGGAAGAAGCAAGATCGTGGGGATGGGAGACTAATCTGATGCTTCTTCATAGCCATTGTCTGGCTATGCTCACTGAATTTGGGCAATTGTGGATATTGATGATAGTTATTATTATGAGGTAATAACTTCTAAGGTGGTCTGGGCATAGCCCACGTGTCAGAGGGTGGGAGAGCATCTCAAATGGTACAAGAAATACAGATAAATTTCTGAGCCACATAGATACAAAACAAAGGATATGTTTGAGTAACACATTGGGAGGATTGGAAAAAATGGTGAAGTAACTGCTTCAGGAACCAGTCATACCAATCATGTGGCTGTGGAAAGAGAATAACAGCCCTGGCTGGTGTGAAGAGAAAATCTTTGACCTTGGGTGGACAAGGGTGGAGAGTATTAATTTCTGTCTCCCTCCCTCAGTTCTTATCCATAGTACATCTGGTCAATTTAACACTGAGTGCCACTATTACCCATAACTCAATTGCTGACCAAGAACAAATCTTAGTTTAAGAACTCTCAGAAACCTCCCAACATCCAATGACTCCAGAAAGAACAAAGATTAACATTCTAGACACTGATATGATTCTCTTTAGCTTTATGTTGTTATTGCTGGACTCTTTTCTCTGCTTACATATTTAACTGGTTTGACTGCAACTGACTAAGGTCTCTCCTCCAGATGGTTCCCATCATTCTACTAGGAGTTACAGTTGTCAATCTTATCCAATGTTGCCTAAGTCAAACAGAACAGATTTGGTACAATCCCCTAATGTTACAATTAATTGACCTATCTGGGTGGTGCAATAGTCTGACTCCATTTTTGTATTATTGTAGACTTCTGACAGCTTTTAAGCCTCACCTCTCCCTCTTGTTCATCTACCCACATTTGGGAAAGCTGATAAAAAACCAAAGTGCACCCTTCATTGGTGATAATGAGGGTTTCAAATCATGCAAGACCCTAATTATGCATAGGGACACTTGCCGTAGCCCCACCCCATAACCACAATAAAAACTCCAAGCCAGTTTCCTTTTCTTGCTCCGTCATGACATTTTCAGATCTGTTTGGGAAGCCTACCCTGTTCTCCCTCAAAATCCTCATTATGTGAATGTTAAACCTTTGAATATGTTCTTGGTGCATATGTGGCATCATCTGAACCTTATTTGGGGTGAGGGGTCTATCCTGTGCCTTCAGAGTGGGCACAACTATTGGCAATGTGAGTAGTGTAGTCTAGATGATGACCACCACCATTGGGGGTCTTTTTTTTTCTCTTGCTTTGGCTTGATAACTTGCTCTGCTATCTGATGAAAAGTATGTAATTTGAGCTGTTACTTACTGGCTGGCTTGCCTTTTGAGCTGTCCTGCTTTGTGTTGCATATGCTGTGTTCTACCAAGTTTCTAAGCTGGAAGTTTTGATAAATAATTGGGATTTGTGGACTGGAATAAGGGATTGTTGTTCTCTTTAAAGTATCCCTGGGATATTTGTCATGGCCCAGACCCATCTATGTGTCTTATAATGAATGATTTGTTTCAAATTCAGAATTAGCTGTTACTAACACTAGGCTCAGGGGTATAACTTTTACCTTGTGATCAATCAGTTGTGTATCTCAACCAGGCATTGGTTCCCCTTTCTATAGAGCATTCATGGGAAAAGCTATACCCTGTGAAACATATGCAATATATGAATGGGTCAGGTGGTCACTTGTGTAGAGGAAGAACAGTCACTATCTGAGGATTAGTTGCTATTTGAAGATTTGAATTATTGAGGCCCACAACCCTAAATGCAGATGGCTCACTAGGACTACACAGGATACTTTAGTTCCTGCTGCTGCCTATGCCTGTTACCAAAAAAGATCCTCATCCTGAGGATAATCATGGACAAAATGACAATGACACTCTTGTAGCATACCAAGAGATTAATTCAAACCCAACTTAAGCTCATGGTCCTTAAACCCTAAAAAACAAAACAAAAACAAAAACAAAAAAAACTATTGTGATGTGGGAGGCCCCTAACCCTCATGATACCAATTTGAGGCTCTCTGCAGAAATAAGTTTATAAATAAATAGGGTAGGGATAATGTCTCCAAATATATGGAGAGAGAAAAAGAGAGCGACTGGGGGGAGGAGTGGAGGGAGGGAGGGAGAGAGGGAGAGAAGTGAGGATTAAGGAGTGCTCTTGTGATGAGTACCAGGTGTTGTATGGAATTGTTCAACCACTGTATTGTACACCTGAAACTAATATCACACTGTGTTAACTATACTGGAATTAAAACAAAAAACTTAAAAAAAAGAGAAGAGGAGAGGAAGAAGAAGGAGGAGGAGACAAAGGAGGAGGAGAAAAAGAAGAAGGGAAAAGGTGGATATAGAAAGAAGAAAAAGAAACAAAGGTCCAGAATCTGACCCAGTTGTAAAACCAACACTTACTAAATGAATTCATACAAGAAAAAGGTAAAGGGGCACTAACTGGCATTTGTGCATCTATAGCATAGGTATTGAATTAATTTTAACAGCTGCTGAAATGCAAAATTGGCAAAACTTCATGGCCTTAATTCTGGGGCTCCACTTGCAGTTATAATTTGGATCTCACTAAATTTATGCATGGTGGGATAGATAATTTTATGTTTCGGGTGTTTTGGGATGATATTAAACGTTCAGCAGCCTTCCCCACTGCAGAGCAGGGGTAGCCAGGCCTGGAACCTCTCCCTGGGGCCCTGATGGTAGAGGATGATATGCACAGTGATCATGGCAGCACCTGGATCCAACAACAGCACCATGCTGTTGCGCACCACAAAACACTTGGTGCTGAATTACTTCTCCAGCAGGGACCTGCTCCAAGACAACATGCTTTGGGGCACAGAAGTTGGTGTGTTATCCAACACTTTCATTGACCAAGGGAAGCTCATGCCAGATGATGACATGCCTTGGCCGGACCTTCATGAGCTAAAAATCCTCACCCAATTTAGCTGGCTATTGTATAGTTTTCCAAGGACACTTCCACAGGCAGAAGCCCTGGATGGAGCTTATCAAGTACACACAGCAGTACATCTGAACGTGGCCTTTGAGGTCATTAAGCAATGTCTCACTGCTTGGTGGATTCATCTAGCCAGAGGCTGAGTCTACAACATCGATTTCAACCCTCCCAAGACTGTGAGCATTGATGACCGGAGTGGAGAGCCTCTCATTCAGTGTGAGGATGATAAGCCAGAGTCAACTGTCAAGAGACTTAAGGCTTACGAAGTCCAAACAGAGCCAGTCCTAGAATTTTACCAGAAAGGGGGGGGGGTGTTGGAAAAATTCTCCGGAACAGAAACAAACAAGATCAGGCCCTATGTCTATGCTTTCTTACAAGCAAACAAAAGTTCCACAAATAAACCTGAAAGCATCAGCTACTCAATGAGGAAAAGGGCATATAACTAGTACAATGAGCAGATGCCCCTCATTTGTGCATTTAGAAACTCCTTGTCCTGAGAGTGGCTTGTATGAATTCTTTGAAAATTATATTAGTTTCACTTGTACTGATTTTCTTCTAGAAATTAAGGATGTGCCAAATAGGTCTGATACTAAGATTAATCTTTCCGTCTGGTGTGTTTTATTGAGTTATCTTCTTTGGGTGTGCAATTCAAAAACATCAGATATGTCTTAACTTTTGAAAAATCTTCTGAAGCATAATTAGAAGAGCAATTGGTAGTAATATAACTTTTGTTAAGAAGAGTGGTTGATAAAAATCTTCTTATTTTTCTGGAAAAGTTAAAAAAATCCTATGCCATTTGGGGAAATATTTCATCAGAGAAATTTGCATAGACTAATGCCAAAAAACTGGCATCATTAGCACTGTGCTTCATGATTTTGTGAGACACCATGTCTATCAGATTTCAGAAAAAAAGCAACTGGATGTGCAGATTAGTTTCAGGATGCAAATTTACTGCTGCCTTTACACTAAGAAATTTAAAACTTAGCCACATATGCAGTATTTATTTTGTTGTTAAACATAACTTCAGTTTACTCGAAAGTTTCAGTCTTATAAAATTGTATTACATTAGCATATGGGAAAGCATTAGTTTCTGTGACATGTTTTCTTTTGAGAATACATGTGTATTGAGGAAAAGGATTTATGTTAGAAATAGACATTAGAAGTTCTTGCAAAAGCACCGAAGCTGAAGTTGCAATGGAAAATGTAATTATAGTCTTACGTTTCACCTGTTACTCAGGTTAAGAAGTATGTGCTTTAGGGTTTGCCAGTTTCTCTTTTTGATCACTATGTATGATCTGCCATGATGACTAACAAAGTATGAAAAGAGAAAAGAGAAAGAGAAAGACAGAAAAAGAAAAAGAGAAAAAAAAAACCCATGGCCCTAAGTAAAGCAAGTATACTCTGTCATTAGGAAATAGAAATAGATCAGGTATGCCTGGGGAAAATTACCTTGACATACATAACAATCATAATTAGTAAACAGGTACAGTAGTTAAAAGGATTTACATGGCATATTAAAAAAAGAACAGGAAAGTAATTGAGTTTGCTGAAGGAGTTAGTTCTTTATTCCCAAAGAATTTGACACCTGCTAATGTTCACTGTTATCCTATCATCTGGCAGAGAAAGAACTCTGACTGTGTATGTAAGTTGAATAGCCACTTAAAAATGGAGATGATTTGATTTTTTAATGTCACAACAAGGATGCATGCTTATATCCTATGGCTGGTAGTAAGGAGACTGGGACAATGAGAAGTAGAGGATTAACCCAACTACATCTTCAATGGAGTCTTTACTCTTACTTTACTTGCTGCTAAATCACATGAGCCAAGCCCTTGTACAAGTTTTATCAACTGCCTTTGAACATTTGACTCATTTTGAACATTACTCGTATTCTCGGCACTTAAAATACAAATGTCAGCAAGAACGTGGTTCTTTATGTATTTTGTTGGGAAAAATTATTTTGTTTTTATTATTTATTTATATTTTGAAGATTCCTTTAAAAAGTATTTATTTATTTATTTATTTATTTATTTATTTATTTATTTTAATATGAAATTTATTGCCAAATTGGTTTCCATACAACACCAGTGCACATCCCAACAGGTGCCCTCCTCAATACCCATCACCCACCCTCCCTTCCCTCCCACCCTGCATCAACCCTCAGTTTGTCCTCAGTTCTTAAGAGTCTCTTATGGTTTGGCTCCCTCCCTCTCTAACATTTTTTTTCCTTCCCCTCCCCCATGGTCTTCTGTTAAGTTTCTCAGGATACACATAAGAGTTAAAACATATGGTATCTGTCTTTCTCTGTATGACTTAATTTCACTTAGCATAACACTCTCCAGTTCCATCCACATTGCTACAAAAGGCCATATTTCATTCTTTCTCATTGCCAAGTAGTATTCCATTGTGTATATAAACCACAATTTCTTTATCCATTCATCAGTTGATGGACATTTAGGCTCTTTCCACAATTTGGCTATTGTTGAGAGTGCTGCTATAAACATTGGGGTACAAGTGCCCCAATGCATCAGTACTCCTGTATCCCTTGGGTAAATTCCTAGTAGTGCTACTGCTGGGTCATAGGGTACATATATTTTTAATCTTTTGAGGAACCTCCACACCACTTTCCAGAGTGGCTGCACCAGTTTGCATTCCCACCAACAGTGCAAGAGGGTTCCCGTTTCTCCACATCCTCGCCAGCATCAATAGTCTCCTGATTTGTTCATTTTAGCCACTCTGACTGGCGTGAGGTGATATCTCAGTGTGGTTTTGATTTGTATTTCCCTGATGAGGAGCGACGTTGAGCATCTTTTCATGTGCCTGTTGGCCATCTGGATGTCTTCTTTAGAGAAGTGTCTATTCATGTTTTCTGCCCATTTCTTCATTGGATTATTTGTTTTTCGGGTGTGGAGTTTGGTGTGCTCTTTATAGATTTTGGATACTAGCCCTTTGTCTAATATGTCATTTGCAAATATCTTTTCTCATTCCGTTGGTTGCCTTTTAGTTTTGTTGGTTGTTTCCTTTGCTGTGCAGAAGCTTTTTATCTTCATGAGGTCCCAATAGTTCATTTTTGCTTTTAATTCCCTTGCCTTTGGGGATGTGTCAAGTAAGAAATTGCTGCGGCTGAGGTCAGAGAGGTCTTTTCCTGCTTTCTCCTCTAAGGTTTCGATGGTTTCCTGTCTCACATTCAGGTCCTTTATCCATTTTGAGTTTATTTTTGTGAATGGTGTAAGAAAGTGGTCTAGTTTCATTCTTCTGCATGTTGCTGTCCAATTCTCCCAGCACCATTTGTTAAAGAGACTGTCTTTTTTCCATTGGATATTCTTTCCTGCTTTGTCAAAGATTAGTTGGCCATACGTTTGTGGCTCTAATTCTGGGGTTTCTATTCTATTCCATTGGTCTATAAGTCTGTTTTTGTGCCAAAACCATGCTGTCTTGAGGATTATATCTTTGTAGTAGAGGCTAAAGTCTGGGATTGTGATGCATCCTGCTTTGGTCTTCTTCAAAATTACTTTGGCTATTCGGGGCCAAGAAGACAGTATTTTCAACAAATGGTGTTGTGAAAACTGGACAGCTACATGTGAAAGAATGAAACTGGACCACTTTCTTACACCATACACAAAAAAATAAGCTCAAAGTGGATTAAGGACTTAAATGTGAGACCTGAAACAGTAAAATGCTAGTGGAGATCACAAGGAGTAATTTCTCTGACATCAGCAATAACAAATTTTTTCTACATATGTCTCCTGAGGCAAGGGAAACAAAAGCAAAAATAAACTATTGAGACTGCATCAAAATAAAAGGCTTCTTCACAACAAAGGAAACAACTAACAAAACTAAAAGACAACTTACTGAATGGGAGAAGACATTTGCAAGTGACATATCCAATAAACAGTTAGTACACAAAATATATAAAGAATGTATATAACTCAACGACCAAAAAACAAATAATCCAATTAAAAATAGGCAGAAGACATGAACAGACATTACTCCAAAGAAGAATACAGATAGCCAACAGACACATGAAAAGGTGCTCAACATTACTTATCATCAGGGAAATGCAAATCAAAACCACAATAAGATATCACTTCACACCTGTCAGAATGGCTAAAATCAGAAACACAAGAAACAGTAAGTATTGGCAAGGATGTGGAGAAGAAAGAAAAGCTTGTGCACTGTTGGTGGTAATCCAAACTGGTGCAGCCACTATAGAAGACAGTATGGAAGTTTCTCAAAAAATTAATAATAGAATTACCATATGATCTAGTGAATTGCACTACTAGATATTTTTTTAAGTTTAATTATTTTAAAAGAGACAGAAAGTGTGAGCAGGGGAGGGGCAGAGAGAGAGAGAGAGAGAGAGAGAGAGAGAATCCCAAGCAGGCTCCACCCTGTCAGTGCAGAGCCTGACACGGGACTTGATATCACAAACTGTGAGATGATGACCTGAGCTGAAATCAAGAGTTGGATGCTTAACTGACTGAGCAACCCAGGCACTCTGCACTACTAGGTGTTTAATCAAAGAATATGAAAATGCTAATTTGAAACAGTATATGCACACTGTATGTTTATTGCAGCATTATTTACAATAGTCAAATTATGGAAGTGTCCATTGATAGATGAATGGATAAAGAAGAAATACACACACACACACACACACACACACACACACACACACACCGGATTATTCAGCTATAAAAAAAGAATGAAATTGTGCCATTTGCAGCAACATAGATGGAACTATAAAATAGAATGCTAAGCAAAATAAGCCAGTCAGTGAAAGACAAATACCATATGATTTCAATCAGATGCGGAAATTAAGAAACAAAACAAATGAACAAAGGGGAAAAAAAGAGAAAAACGAAAAAAAAAAAACAAACCAGACTCTTAACTATAGAAAAAAAACTGGTGGTTACAGGGTGGGAGTTTGGGTGAGGGTATGGATAAAATGGGTGAAGGGAATTAAGAGTGCACTTATCTTTATGAGCACTGAGTAATATATGGAATTGCTGAATCACTATATTGTACACCTGAAACTTAATATAACACTGTATGTTAACACTGGAATTAAAATTAAATTTTTTTTACATTTATTTATTTTTGAGAGAGAGAGAGAGAGAGAGAGAGAGAGAGAGAGAGAGAGAGAGAGAGAGAACAGGTGGGGAAGGGGCACAGAGAGAGGGAGACACAGAATCCAAAGCAGGCTCCAGGCTTTGAGCTGTCAGCACAGAGCCAAATGCGGGGCTCGAACTCACAAACTGTGAGATTATGACCTGAGCCAAAGTTGGACGTTTAACCGACTGAGCCACCCAGGTGCCCCAAAATAAAATTCTAAAAAATTACATGATCATCATGATAGATGCAAAATGCATTTGACAATATTCAACATCTTTTCACAATAAAATCCTTCAACACACTGGGAATAGAAGAAACATACCACAACATAATAAAGACCATATGCAACAAACCTGCAGCTAACATTATCCTCAAAGGAGAAAAATTGAAAGCTTTTCCTTTAAGATCAGGAACAAGACAAGGATGCCCCCTCTTACCAGTGTTAGTCAATACAGCACTTTAATTCCTACCTAGAGCAATTCAGAAACAAAACAAATAAACCAACAAAAAATATAAACATCAGAAAGGAAGAAGTATAACTGTTACTATTTGGAGATGATATGATTTTGCATATAGAAAACCCTGAAGACTCAACCAAAAATATTTTAGAACTAATCAATAATTTCAGTGAAATTGCAGGATATAAACTAGACATACAGAAGCCAGTTTTATTTCTATACACTAATAATGAACCACTGATAAGAAAACTTTTAAAATTCTATTCACAATAGCATCAAAAAGAATAAAATTCTTAGGAATACATTTAACCAAAGGAGCAAAAGACTGTATAGTAAAAACCATAAAATACTGACCAAAGAAGTTAAAAGGACTAATGTGGTGACCTTGAATAAGACATTTTTCTTATCCTCAGTTACTTCCTGTCTTTAATGTTTATTTATTTATTTTTGAGAGAGTGAGTGAGAGTGGGGGAGGGGCAGAGTGGGAGAGAGAATCCCAAGCAGGCTCCACACTGTCAGTGCAGAATCCAGCATGGGGCTTGATATCATGAACTGTGAGATCATGGTCTGAGCCAAAATCGAGAGTCGGATGGTCAACTGACTGAGCCACCCCGGTGCCCCAATCCTCAGTTATTTACTTAATAAAATGGAGAAAACTGAGCAGGTAGATATATTTTTTCATGAAAATTGGCCATTCTGATTATAGTTAACTCTTAATCAATGTGGATTTGAATTATGCAGGTCCACTTATATGTAGATTTTTTCAATAAATACAGTAGGATACTGTAAATGTACTTTCTCTTATGATTTTCTTTTTTTTTTTATTTAGAGAGAGAGGGAGTATGAGCAGGGGAGAAGCAGAGAGAGAGGAAGAGGGAGAAAATCCCAAGAAGGCTCTGCACCATCAGTGCGGAGCCCACTGTGGGGCTTGAGCTCACAAACTGAGATCATGACCTGAGCTGAAACCAAGAGTCAGAGGCTTAACCAACTAAGCCACCCAGGTGCCCCTCTTATGATTTTCTTAATAACATCTTTTCTCTAGCTTATCTTATTGTAAGAATACAGTATATAATATATACAACATATAAAATAGGTGTTAATTTACTCCAGTCTTTTTGGAGATTCCATGTTATACACGGATTTTGGACTGTGTAGGGGGATCATGCACTGAAACTCCGTGTTGTTCAAGGATCAACTGTACTTAGATTTTAAGTGTGAAGTTGATCAGTTATTTTACTTTTAAGTGTGAAACAGAGATGTCACCCAGTCTCATATCAGCAGGACCACATATGCAAGCCCAGTGACCAGTGGATGTGGGAATCTAGGTGGCCTCTTTTACTCTGACAATAAGTATCCTCTCCTGGTTTTCTTCCTGCTTCTTGGCTGCTCCATTCACTGTTTTTTTGTTTTGTTTTGTTGTTGGTTTTGTTTTGTTTTCTGTGTCCCTTTCTGTGTTTCTCCTTTGCATTTCAACTGCTTTTCTCTTTATGTGTCTGTCTGCCCCACCAGTGTGATATCCCTTATAGTGAGCACCATATGTCATTGGTCTTTTCATTTCTGGCATCCCAGATATTTCCTGAAACAAGCTAAAAAAACAATGCATGTATATTGAATTGATGTTTTGTAAGACCCCCAATAGGAAAAGCATCTACTCCATTTAGGGGTCAGCATTATAGATTTTATATTTGTTGGCACCATACATATGACCTTGTTTTAATGTTTATTTATTTTTGAGAGAGAGAGCGACAGAGTGTAAGCAGGGGAGGTGCAGAGAGAGAGGGAGACACAGAATCTGAAGCAGGCTCCAGGCTCTGCACTGACAGCAGAGAGCTCGATGTGGGGCTCGAACCCCAAAACAGTGAGATCATGACCTGAGCTGAAGCAGGACGCTTAACCAACTGAGCCACCAAGGCACCCCTACATATGACCTTTTGTTGGGTACCAGATACTGCAGGGGACCAGCCCCACCTTGGTGTCCTGATGAATTTGCATGTTCCCACCCAGGTCATGTAGACAAAACTAGACTGCAGGCACCCAACTCTTGGCAGAATACCTTGTGATTCCTCTTAGAACAGGGGGAGGTAAGCAGCCTGCTGAGAAGCTGCCACAAAGTAGTTTCTCATCTGCCTCCCTATCTAGCTAGAAACTGACATGAGGTCAATACTCATCTATCTCTGGTTTCAGATGGGTACAGAACATTTCTCCTTGCCTCACCTAAGAATACAGCTGTGGTCCACAAAAACGCTCCCCGCCTCAGGGTACTGCTGTGGACTTCTCATTGGCAGAGAGACCCACCACCTGTGGTGTCACTGAACATCTCCCACTCAGTGTCAGTCCCTGTGGGACTACTGGCGCAGGGAGGTGATGCCAAGCTGATGCTTTTGTTGTGTCTGTAAGTAATAAATTGTTTGAATCCATTTGGGTTTGCTGTCTCCTGACTGGTCAAATCTGTGGAAGTGTAATAAGCCAAAATAAGAGCTGCTGTGGTTAACCATGTGGTCCTATTGGCTTCTGCACTGCTACTTAAGGACCACTTGACAGTCAGACTCTGGTGTTGAGTTGTGTGGGTTGCATGACCAAAATATTGACTTATTTTCTTTGGCATCACACACAGCAAGGAACACAGTTTTCAGCACATACCATGACTTAGAAAAGCCTTGTCAGACCTCAGATATTTACAAACCGACTTTAGAATGGATGCCATGTCTGACATCAGCTTCAGTGTTGTTTCAATCAATAAACTTATTCAAATCAAATAAGTTTCTAAACTCATATCATTTAAAAAGTTGGCTTTATATCCCTACTCGAAATTAAAAACTCAATATCACTTGATAGAGATGTAATTGTGATGGTAAATGAAATAAAAAATGATTCTGGAAAAAAAAACATTTGAAAGTTTGAATGAAAAAAAAAAGGAATAAGCCAAATCCATTTGCAATGTACTGCCTACTTCACATATGTTATTTCATTTATTCTTCATAGCGATCATTTATTGTAAATACTATAATTTCTATTTTGTTTATTTTATTTTAATTTTTTTGGAGAGAGAGAGGGTGCACAAGTGAGTAAGGGACAGAGAGAGAGGGAGAGAGAGAGAGGGAGAGAGAGAGAAGTAGGGCTCACCCAAAGTGGGGCTTGTGTTTTACCGAAAGCAAGGCAGGAGCTCATCCATGGGGGACTTAATGCTCACTTGATGCAGGGCGGGGGGCTTATGCTCAGCTGATGCAGGGCTCGAGCTCACCTGAAGTGGGGTTCATGCTCACCTGATGCGGGGCTCCTGCTCACCCCAAGTGGGGCACAAACTCACCCGTTGTGGGGCTCGAACTCACGAACTGTGAGATCATGATCTGAGATGAAATCAGATGCTTAATGACTGAGACACCCAGGCATCCCATAATTTCTGTTTTAGAAATGAAACAGATCCAATGGATATAAATGCTTTTCCTATCATCAAACAGATCAAATGGATATAAATGTTTTTCCTACCATCACACATACAGTGTTTGTCAGAGCCAGGATTGAAATCTATGGCTATTTCATGCCATAGCCTATATGGAGACAGAATAGGTAGGAACCAAGTTAATTTGCCCCAGCCAGTCACCCTTTCTCGTTTACTTAGGCCCTCATTAAAAAAATTTTTTTAGAGGTTTATTCATTTTTGAGAGATAGAGAGAAACAAAGCATAAATGGGGGAGGGGCAGAGAGAAAGGGAGAGATAATCTAAAAGCAGGCTCCAGGCTCTGAGCTGTCAGTACAGAGCCCCATGCGGGGCTGAAATTCATTAACCAAGAGATCATGACCTGAGCTGAAGTTGGACATTCAATTGACTGAACCACCCAGGCGCCCCTAGGCCCTCATTTTTTTTTAAATGTTTATTTTTGAGAGAGAGAGAGGGAGACAGGATCCGAAGCAGGCTCTGCCCTACCAGCGCAGAGCCCTATGCAGGGCTGGAAATCACAAACTCTGAGATTATGACCTTGTGATGCTTAACTGAAGTCGGATGCTTAACTGAAGGAACTACCCAGGAGCCCCAGGCCCTCATTTTTTAAACCCAACTCCACAATCTAGGGACCTCGCATATAGTTTCTGGCAAAGTGTGACACCCTACCATTAGTCTCACTTTTAATTTGAATTTGGATTTTACTTTTTGATCAGGAAATATTTTTCATCCTCTGTAAAGTGGGGAAAAGATTGTTGCTTGTAATTCCCTGCCATTCCCTAAATGAGGTGAATTTGAATTGTGTCCTTAGTTGCAGTAGTTTTTGGAGGTATGAGGATGCAAATGGGGGCTCAGTGATTTATTTTTTTAAATCTATTTATTTATTTATTTAATTTATTCTTAATATGAAATTTATTGTCAGATTGGTTTCCACACAACACCCAGTGCTCATCCCCCAACAGGTGCCCTCCTCAATACCCATCACCCACCCCCCCCCTACCCCCCCATCAACCCTCAGTTTGTTCTCAGTTTTTAAGAGTCTCTTATGTTTTGGCTCCCTCCCTCTTTTTTTTTTCCTTCCCCTCTCCCATGGTCTTCTGTTAAATTTCTCAGGATCCACATAAGGGTGAAAACATATGGTATCTGTCTTTCTCTGTGTGACTTATTTCACTTAGCATAACACTCTCCAGTTCCATCCACAATGCTACAAAAGACCATATTTCATTCCTTCTCATTGCCACGTAGTATTCCATTGTGTATATAAACCACAATTTCTTTATCCATTCATCAGTTGATGGACATTTAGGCTTCTTCCATAATTTGGCTATTGTTATTTAATCTTGTATTGTGCTGAGTAATAGAACTAGCCTCTGGAGGCACTTCTGAGATGTGATGATTGTTAGGCTGATGGAGATGTATTTAGGGGGAAAAAGAGATTTGTGCCTTTTCCCTCCCTGCTTTTAAATAACTTTTGAAGAGAGGTCAGAAATTTTGCAGATGTTGTGGTCTTCTGCCATAGGGGCTTGTGACATCAGTTCGTTTCTCTTTCTCCATACAAACCATCCCAAATGGCTTTAGTATTCTAGTTCTCTTTATCTATAGCATAGTAATTTATGCTATTATTAAAATATTTTTAATGGAGAAGAACAAAATCTTTTATGTCAAATGGTGAAAAAATTACTATAAATTTTTATGAAAACATCAGATTACCATGAGAGTCATCATGTACACTGTCGGCTTTCCTGGATTCAACATATTCAGAAATATTTACTTTGAGAAATAGCAAGGCTTCTCACTGAGAGAACTTGAATCCCCAAATCTGCTGCTTACTGGAGTCAGAAGTTTGGCCCACTCTAACCTGCCTTTTTGTGAGGTTTAAATGAGGTCATAAATGTATGAAACTTAGGACAAAAAGGTAGCTAACTTAGTACACATCTTACAAATATGAGTTTTTATAAGAACCCCTGTTATTATTAAAGAACTCAAGTGGCACCTGGGTGGCTCAGTCGGTTGAGTGTCTGACTTCAGCTCAGGTCATGATCCCATGGTTTGTGGGTCCGCGTCCCACATCAGGCTCTGTGCTGACAGCTCAGAGCCTGGAGCTTGCTTCAGATTCTGTGTCTCCATTCTCTCTGCCCCTTCCCCACTACATTCTGTTTCTCTCTCTCTCTCAAAAATAAACAAACATTAAAAAAACTCAATAAATAGAGTTACTGTCATAACTGTACACAACTCTGGGTTGGTTGGCCATTCACAACCATACAGCACAGGTCAAAATTATCTAGGCAAGTTAACAGAGCCATGACATTTAACTTTCTGGGTATAGATTAGTATCAGCATTGAAACAGGAGCAGGTAGCTTGCGTGGTAACAGCATCATTAGAGGTATCTTGCAGGAAGGATGGGCACCTTGCAAAGCTTGAAAAGATAGGAACCTGTAGCTTCCCTTCAGACAAGGGTACAGTAATAAAAAGGGGATGAAATTCAGCTAACATGGAAAACACCTCTGAACTGGCATCATGGATACTATTGGAGTTATTCAACCACATGTGGCAATTGTGGCTCTGCATTACAGATGCTGACCATCACCCCACAAGAGGCATCTTTATACCTGCATTCCGAGTTCCCTCTTCTACCTCCTCTACCCTGCATCCTAAATTCCACCCCCTACAAACAGACAATATTAGCACTTTATGTGAAATGAACATGCATGTCTATGTTGAATGAATAAACAAGTGAATGAATGAATGAATGAATGAAATAATATACCAAAAAGAAAAATTAAAAAAAAACAGATAAACATGGGAAAGTCTGCCTCCGTGTTACTCACAGCCTTTCAGAGTCTTCAGTTCCAGGGGCTAGAAAAGAGGTTTTACATACCAACTCATTTTATGAAGCTAGTGTTACCTTGACACCAAAGTCCAAGAAAGAGAGTACATAAAAACAAAAATATAGATTAATGTCACTCATGAGGACATACAAAAAAATTCTCAACAAATTATTAAGACTTATTCAGAAAAAATATCTCGTGACCATTTTTCCCCTAGTAATGTATGGTTGGTTAAAACAGGAGTTTACCTATTTAATTCACCACATTAACAGATTAAAGGAGAAAAAAATCCATGATCATCTCAATAAATGCACTACAAGTATTTGTTGAAAGTCGACATATATCAAAGATAAATATTCTTAGCAAACTAGGATTAGAATGAAGCTTTCTTTACTACACAGTAAACATGGCTAACTTTACAAATTTCCATTTCTTATCAGGAATAAGACAAGGGTGTCCATTATTACAATTCTATTCAACATTGTACTGGGTGCATCTGTCCAGTGTTGTATAATGAGAGAAGGAAAAAAAAAAGGTCATAATATTTGAAAGAGAAGAAACCAACTGTTAGTATTCAATGATTATATGATCGTGTATTTAGAAAACCAAAAAAGAGCTAGACATAGACTTTTGAAATTAAAATGCATATTCAGCAAAGTTGCTGGAGAGAACATCAATTTACAAATATATCTGTAGATAACAAATAAATCACAATGTAAAATGTAAAATGAACAAAACCAACAAAGAAAAAGGAGACAAATAAAAAACAGACTCATATACAGAGAACAAAGTGATGGTTGTCAGGGCAGATGTGGGTGGGGGGATGGGGGAAATAGGTAAAGGGGATTAAGAGTAGACTTATCTTGCTGAGTACCAGGTGATATATGGAACTGTTGAATCATTATACTGTACACTTGAAACTAATATAACACTGAATGTTAATTATACTTGAATAAAAAAGACATTAAAATTACAAAGCAGATGCTAATAAATACTCTCTCTCTCGGGACAATAAATAAATGAAATAATGATATAATTTCCAATAGCATCAAATGCTTAGAAATAAGTTTAACAAAACATTGGCATGATTCTGTGGAGAAAGTTATAAAACTTTATTGAGAGAATTTTAACAGTGAAATATCCATCCAACATGGATGGGTTCAGCTGGTCTTCCTTTAAACCTGTGATTGTCCTTCACCTGTAAGGTAAGCAAAACAGTTAAGAACATTACTTAGCAGAATTTTATTTATATCATATTAAAGGTATACAATAACTACTACTGTTTTGGATTTATAAGATAGATTTCCAGGCATATATTTAACCGATATTTAAATTTTTTTTTACATTTATCTTTACTTTTTTTTGCTTTATTTATTTTTATATGAAATTTATTGTCAAATTGGTTTCCATACAACACCCAGTGCTCCTTCCAAAAGGTGCCCTCCTCAATGCCCATCACCCACGCCCCCCTCCCCATCAACCCTCAGTTTATTCTCAGTTTTTAAGAGTCTCTTATGGTTTGGCTCCCTCCCTCTCTAACTTTGTTTTCCTTCCCTTCCCCCGTGGTCTTCTGTTAAGTTTCTCATGATCCACATAAGAGTGAAAACATATGGTATCTGTCTTTTTCTCTATGACTTATTTCACTTAGCATAACACTCTCCAGTTCCATCCACGTTGAGACAAAAGGCCATATTTCATTCTTTCTCATTGCCAAGTAGTATTCCATTGTGTATATAAACCACAATTTCTTTATCCATTCATCAGTTGATGGACATTTAGGCTCTTTCCATAATTTGACTATTGTTGAAAGTGTTGCTATAAACACTGCGGTACAAGTGCCCCTCAGCATCAGCACTCCTGTATCCCTTGGGTAAATTCCTAGCAGTGCTATTGCTGGGTCATAGGGTACCTCTATTTTTAATCTTTTGGAACCTCCACACTGTTTTCCAGAGCGGCTGCACCAGTTTGCATTCCCACCAACAGTGCAAGAGGGTTCCCGTTTCTCCATATCCTCGCCAGCATCTATAGTCTCCTGATTTGTTCATTTTAGCCACTCTGACTGGCATGAGGTGGTATCTCAGTGTGGTTTTGATTTGTATTTCCCTGATGAGGAAGTGACGTTGAGCATCTTTTCATGTGCCTGTTGGCCATCTGGATGTCTTCTTTAGAGAAGTGTGTATTCACATTTTCTGCCCATTTCTTCACTGGATTATTGGTTTTTTGGGTGTGGAGTTTGGTGAGTTCTTTATAGATTTTGGATACTAGCCCTTTGTCGAATATGTCATTTGCAAATATCTCTTCCCATTCCGTTGGTTGCCTTTTAGTTTTGTGGATTGTTTCCTGTGCAGTGCAGAAGCTTTTTATCTTGATGAGGTCCCAATAGTTAATTTTTGCTTTTAATTCCCTTATCTTTGGAGATGTGTCAAGTAAGAAATTGCTGCGGCTGAGGTCAGAGAGGTTTTTTTCCTGCTTTCTCCTCTAGGGTTTTGATGGTTTCCTGTCTCACATTCAGTTCCTTTATCCATTTTGAGTTTATTTTTGTGAATGGTATAAGAAAGTGGTCTAGTTTCATTCTTCTGCATGTTGCTGTCCAGTTCTCCCAGTTCTCCCTGAAGGATACATTGGATCAGAAGGACTTGACAGATATATTTAGAACTCTGCATCCCAAAGCAACAGAATATACTTTCTTCTCGAGTGCACATGGAACATTCTCCAAGGTAGATCACATACTGGGTCACAAAACAGCCCTTCATAAGTAGAAAAGAATTGAGATCATACCATGCACACTTTCAGACCACAATGCTATGAAACTTGAAATCAACCACAGGGAAAAGTCTGGGAAACCTCCAAAAGCATGGAGGTTAAAGAACACCCTACTAAAGAATGAATGGGTCAACCAGGCAATTAGAGAAGAAATTTAAAAATATATGGAAACAAATGAAGATGAAAATACAACAATCCATACTCTTTGGGATGCAGCAAAGGCAGTCCTGAGAGGAAAATGCATTGAAATCCAGGCCTATCTCAAGAAACAAGAAAAATCCCAAATACAAAATCTAACAGCACACCTAAAGGAAATAGAAGCAGAACAGCAAAGAAACCCCAAACCCAGCAGAGGAAGAGAAATAATAAAGATCAGAGCAGAAATAAACAATATAGAATCTAAAAATACTGTAGAGCAGATCAATGAAACCAAGAGTTGGTTTTTTGAAAAAATAAAATTGATAAACCTCTAGCCAGGCTTCTCAAAAAGAGAGATGACCCAAATAGATGAAATCATGAATGAAAATGGAATTTACAACCAATCCCTCAGAAATACAAGCAATTATTAGGGAACACATTTATTTATTTTTGAGAGACCAAAAGAGACAGAGCATCAGCAGGGGAGGGGCAGAGAGAGAGGGAGACACAGAATCTGAAGCAGGCTTCAGGCTCTGAGCTGTCAGCCCAGAGCCCAATGTGGGGCACAAAGCCACAAACCGCAAGATCATGACCTGAGCTGAAGTCAGACGCTTAACCAACTGAGCCACCCAGGCACCCCTAACCAATATTTTTAAACACATCACTCTTTCTATTGGTACAAGGAAACAAAAAGGCTGTTCAAGTTCAAAACACACTAAATGAATGACACTTATTAAAACACATCACTCTATTGGTATGAGGAAACAAAAAGGCTGTTCAAGTTCAAAACACACTAAATGAATGACACTTATTAAAAGGCAGTTTTATTTTTTTTAATTTATTTTGAGAGAGAGTGTGTGAGCAGGAGAGGAGCAGAGAGAGAGGGAGAGAGAGAGAATCCCAAGCAGGCTCCGCACTGTCAGTGCAAAGATGGACGCAGGGCCTGAATCCACAGTGAGATCATGACCTGAATTGAAACCAAGAGTCAGACTCTTAAATGACTGAGCCACCCAGGTGTCCCAAGCTTCTGAATTTAAAGGACAAGCTTGAGGGGCGTGCCTAGTGGCTCAGGTGGGTAGGCATCCAACTTTTGATTTTGGCCCAGGTCATGATCTCGAGGTTTGTGAGTTCGAGCCCCGCATCGGTCTCTGCACTGGCAATGCAGAGCCTACTTGGGATTCTCTGTCTCTTCACTCTCTGCCCCTCCCCTGCTCATGCTCGTGCCCATTTGTGCTCACTCACTCGCTTTCTCTAAGAAATAAATAAACTTAAAAAATAAATCCAGAAGCTCTTCATAATGGTCATCAATTTGGAAAACACATACATAAAACATAAGTTGATTAATCAGTAATTATTAAAGTTACAGACTTTAAATTTCCAATCTTATCAATTTATGTCTCAAGACAGAAACTTACAAAATGCCATGTTTGATACAGCTATCAGCGATTGTATCACAGTGTTCACATTTTTATTAGGGGCAGTAGCTCATGAAGCACAGATATTTTACACCCATCTTAAGCATCAGTGACTACATGCACTCTGTCTACTTGACCAGCCACAGATACCAGAAAGTTGACTTTCTCTTGCCATTTTATTATTTAGTCATTTGAGGCTTCATTGGGAAAAAGGATCTAAAACACAATTGTTTTTTAAGAGCCAGGAGAATTCAGAATTAGACAGAGCCTACTTATAGCTATTCAGGTCTCCATATAGAAAAACAATCATCAAGCAGGGTTTATTCATTATCTTAGTAGCAATGAAATATCACTGCAGATGTTATAATTTGACCCAAGATGATTTAACACAATAATTCATGCAAAACAGAACATTTTTGTATTCTATGCATGCTATACAACAGAACTAGAGAATGTAAAAACAAGCATTAAAAATTACTTTAATATATCTGACTTGAATTCACTAATTATATAGCAGTAAAGGTAGATTTAGAAGTTAGGGGATTCTCCCAGAATCACACAAATTATGTTAGAGCTGGTAGTAGAACCTACTTTAGTGCCTCAGCATATTTCCCACAAGCTGCATTTATTACAAATGCAGAAATTATAAAGAATCTGAAAATTAATACCTATTGGTTAAAGTACTTAAAAGGAAGAAAATGTTTATATTTCATAGCTCAAAATGGTTTTGACCCAATTTGCTTCTAGATCTGATAGTCTTTAAAGTAAGGCAGTCAGGCATTTAGGGTCTGAATTACCTTTCAAATAATCTTTATTTTGTGAACAGTAATACACTTGACTATCCCTTGGCATTTTATTAGTCATTTGAGGTTTCATTAGGGAAAGGATTTAAAATGCAACTGTTTTTATTAAAGTAAAAATAACATTACATATATATTATCAATGATATAATATTCTATAAAACTAAACCACATACTTTGCATTCTTAATGGATAACATACCTGCTTCTGGAATTTTAATGGGCTCTAAATTTAGTAAACTTGCCCTCTTGACATTTGGACCAGCTCTACCCTTACTGCAAGTCTTTGGTGGAGCCAGTTTCTGGAGATCAGCTCCCAGATCAGGCTCTTGAAAAAAAAGTTAACAATTTAAGCAATGAACATGACATATAAATAAGGAAAAAAAATGTATTCCTTTAGATATATGAAATAAAATCCTTAGGCTAGTGTGATAATAAATATGATGGAACAATGGACTTCACATCTTTGTTTTCCTGTATTATGAAACTATTTTAAATGACAATCTAAAGATAAACCACACTACATCTACATTTCCATCATATATTACCATACTGTGCTAAGAGGAGAGAGCATCAGCTATCTAAGAAATCTGAAGCTTACACCATGGATAGTATTTTAATTACAATTAAAATGTAATTTCTGAAGGATTAACCATGTGCATTTGTGGGCCTATGACAAATCTTTTAGAAGTGACATACATCCCCTTTTGTGGTAACCTGAATTATGTTGTTAAAATTAGCTATATTAAAGTGCAAAGACCCTATATGTAACTTTCCATAAATAAGCCCTATTTAGAACAAAGTATCAAAAATAACTGGTTGTTTGATAATTACAAGGTACTTTTGAGTTTCCTAATAACACAAGTGTTTAGACATTTTCTAAAGCCACTTTAAAAACCATACTAATATAGTTAGGTATATGTCAGTATTCTAAATTATCTAGCTATTACCATAGTTGCCATATCGAACCATCAATAAAAGGAAATAGTGGCTATCATTCATTGAACTCTTTTCTGGATTTTCTCTCCTGCTCCACTAAACTGCATTTATTCCTGAGCCAGTACTAAGCTACTTTATGGTACAGACACATTTGAATATTAAGCATTTTATACAAAACCATTCACTGTTTTTATTTTTTTCTTCAGGTTTTTACCTAAATTCCAGTTAGTTAACATACAGTGTAATATTAGTTTCAGGTGTAGAATCTAGTGATTGATCACTTACACACAACACCCAGTGCTCATCATAACAAGTGCGCTCCTTAATACTCATCACTTATTTAACCCATTCCCCTGCCCACCTCCCTTTCAGTAACCCTCAGTTTGTTCTCTATAGTTAAGAGTCTGTTTCCTGGTTTACCTCTCTTTTTCCCCCTATGTTCATCTGTTTTGTTTCTTAAATTCCACATATGAGTGAAATCATATGGTATTTCTCTTTCTCTGACTGCCTTATTGTGCTTAGCATAATATTCTCTAGCTCCATCCACATCATTGCAAATGGCAAGATTTCATTCACTTTTTGTACAACAACACAGATGATAAGAATAACATAAACGTTGGAATGAAATGTGAATTATGCCCCCATGAGTTAAATGCTCTTTGGCAAACCAGAATCCCTGAGGCTTTCTCATGAAATGAGGCTACCATCCCTATACAAATGGCCTTTATTCCAGGTGTTATATGCTATGCTGACTTGGCACTTTGCACATGTTGGTAAAAGTTGCTTACACTTTTTTTAAGTTACTTACACTTTTGATACAATGACTAAAAAGGTCACACAATGTTCTGAGAAGAACATATAAAGCTACTGAAATAATGTGCATTTTTTTACAGTTTCCTTGGATTTAGCAAGGTCTGTATTTTCAAGCACACAAAAAACCAATCTTATAGAAAAAAGGCAAATTCATTAGAGTGAAGGATTACCCAAAGCTGCTAAGTATAGTCTCTTCACATTTTCAGCCAATTTTCAGTAATTGGTAATCTGTAATTTCTTTCCTCCTGTTGTTATGTCATAATGCATGATGCTCACATATGCTCCCTGTTCCCATAGAATTCTTCCTCCCTTTCCCTTCACCTTGAACCACAGGTGCTCCTTCATTTTCTTCCTTGTGATTGGGTATAATATCCTGGCTCTCAGTTGGTGTCTTCTCTTGTTGAGGTTGCTCATCACTAGGCTACCTAGGGGTGTGTGTGTGTGTGTGTGTGTGTGCGCGCGCGCAAATAAAAAGTTGTGTTGTTAATACATGCCAACAATATAAATCACATAATACATAGATATATCTAGTCATAAATAAGTATAAAGGCATTTAAAATTTTTTAATGTGTGTTTATTTTTGAGAGAAAGAGACAGAGCACGAGCAGGGGAGGGGAAGAGAGAGAGAGAGAGACACAGAATCCGAAGCAGTCTCCAGGCTCTGAGCTGTCAGCACAGAGCCCGACGCAGGGCTCAAATCCATGAACCATGAGATCATGTCCTGAGCGAAAGTCTGAGGCTTGATGGACTGAGCCACCCAGGCACCCATAAGGGCATTTTAAAAACCAGATTCTATATACTTATTCTTACTGAAGTTATTCTTCCCATAGAATGACTACTGAAGAAGAGGTACCCACAAGAACTTTGGAGGCTATTTTATTACTTATTTATTTATTTACATCCAAGTTAGTTAGGATATAGTGCAACAATGATTTCAGGAGTAGATTCTAGTGATTCATCCCCTATGTATAACACCCAGTGCTCATCCCAACAAGTGTCTTCCTTAATGCCCCTTACTCATTTAGCCCATCCCCCACCACAACCTCTCCAGCAACCCTCTGTTGTCTATATTTAAGAGTTGGAGGCTATTTTAAACTATGCTAGAATAGATGCATGCAATCCATTTTTTTAAAACGTGGGGGAAGAAGTCACAGGGTGTATTTCCATAGGCAACACCAGATTGGAATTCTCCTGGATCAATGTTTCCCTCCCATTATCACCTGAGAAAACTTATCACTGTATCTACAGTAGTTCAACAAAATTTTCAGAAAAATAAATTTCTAGTTAATGAAAACATCAAATATTGAAGTGCTCACAATCACAGGTGCAGCTTGCTGGTTAGACTCTAGATCATCTCTTTGCATAGATTTGGATCTTGATCTTACATGCCTACTCATATTTCACCCTGAAAGTAGAATATTGCTATTTGGAAAATGTATGCAAGAGAATAGCTATACCACTACCATGGCTAAATGCTTTCTTTTATTTACTTTTTTAACTTTGAGAATACTTTCAAAATAATTCCCAGGATATATGGCTGGCTGTCTTCACACTAGGAGGGCTGAGATGTCTAACTGCAATATAGACCAAAGGGTCCTGTCCTCCTTTGCACTTTGCACGGTACATCACAAGTCTCGGAGATGCAGTTACAACTCCACAGCGTTCCCCGTATCTAGACCTATTTTTTACTGCACACCTGGCTCCCTCCCCAGGGCTCCAGTGAGGAACCCAGCTTCCGTGCTCTGCCGGCAGTTCCAGGTACTTCTGGGACTCAGATACCTCAAATAATACCCCAAGTCGCACCCCTATCTTTTATCTGACCCCTTCCCTCCAGCCCACGGTCCTCCCTTGTCCCACCCCCCTATCCCCCACCATAACCAGGCCATGGCGGTCACAATGCCTGTGAGGAGAAGGATGACCACCTCCAGAAACTTCCTTCTTGGGAGGCCACAGAATGTGCCACGGGGACTTTCCTGAGGCCCACTGGCTCTCTCCTCACACTCACTCATGCTTAAATTCACTCACGCTTAAATTCCTAGAAAGATTTGTGGGCTTACCAGTAGAGCGTGAGATAGTGACAAACAATCAAGACAGAAGGAACAGGACCACCTCCGCCTCAGCTCCACTCACAGAACGCGGGTAGCAAGGTGCATGTGCGGCAACTGACATGCACAGCAAGTGTCATGCGCACTGATTGGGGCACGTGAAGTGTGGGTTGAGGTTTGCTAGAGGTTGCCACTGAGACTCAGAACTACAGGGTCCCCTGAGAAGGAGAAAGAGGCCTGAAGAGTGTTTTTTTCTTCCTACCCAATTTTTCCTATGCATCCAGAAAATTTGGGGACAGACAGCCCCAGGTTACCCTTAGTGAAGAATGTTTCTTAGAAAAACGTGACAGAAATAGGTATTAAGTATCTTACTATTTATTTTTATACATGCTTAGATTAATCATTTTCTTCTATGCTTCTGGGTTTTCAGTCACTATCTGAATACACTGTGGCAGTGTTTTCCACTGTCACATGGCATAAAGCAGCATAACTATGCTCCTCATATACTGTACTTCCAAAATATCAACCAGTTTGCTAAGTGAAACTGACATTATTGCATAACACTGTCAGGGAGAGCACTACCTGGACAGAGCCTTAGCAGAGTCTTGAGGTGGCAGAGCAGGACAGATATTTATTCAGATATGAAGTTGGTGTAGAGCAGGTCTTCAAATGTCAGGGGAGGGTGTAGTTAGGATTGGTTAACAATCATAATAGAATGGTTTGGGTTTAGTGAACACAGTGAGGCAAGAGTTTTAAGACAAATGATTCAAAGAGTCATAAGGTTGAAAAATGTCACTTGGCACTTTTTACTGAAGAGTCAATGGGTCTTGTAGGTAGTTCCTGGAATGAATAAGAGTTATTTACAATTTTTATCTTCTTAGGCAAGAGATTCCTGGATTAGTGAAGTTATGTTGAGGAATCCAGTGGAGTATGAACTCCATAAACAGGGAGCTGTGTGCAGATTTCCTTTCTTATTACTTTTGTATAACTTACCAGTTTCCTGTGAGAAGTAGTATATGAAAGGAAAGGACAAGAAGGGGGCCCTAATCAGAAAGTAGCGTTTTGAAAATAAATTAGGATATGTTGTTGAACTGACTCTTAAGTATTCCACCCAGGTAGGTTTCTTTTAAGGAAATACCTTGAGTGGTGTAAGGGAGGTTTCTTAGTCTCTCTCTCTCTCCCCCTAAAAAGCAGGTTGAATAGGAATTGCATTTCTTCAAAAAAAAATTTTAAGAGAATCTAATCATAATCCTTGGTCTTTCATTTATCTTTTATCTTTTATATTTTTTTGATCTTCTTAGCAAGGCCACTATCATTACTGAATTTTACTTGCTTTTTTTTCTCTTAACACTAGTTATTAATGCAGTGCACTTGCATGCTCAAAGAATGGGAGATAGTGATTTCTGGATTTAGACTTCTGTGAGCACCTAACCAGCAAATAGTCAAATTCATGCCATCAGATGGCTAGATAGCTATGGTTCATGAGGACCTGGACTTTGATTATTTCTGAATTGTTCCAGTCCACTTCAAAGGGCAGATTTCTGTCTGATGCCAATCTTCAGCCTTGTCCTACCATTCTTGTGGGAGATAACTGTTTCCCAACTTATTTGAGGGCCATAATTGGATTTGGATGAAAGCTACTTGTGAAGCAGCTCTGGTGACACACAGGAAGTAGCAGAATGTACAAAAGACATTGTAGGGGCACCTGGGTGGCTCAGTTGGTTAAGTGTCCCACTCTTGATTTCAGCTCAGGTCATGATCTCACAGTTTGTGAGTTTGAGCCCCACATCAGGCTCTGCACTGCCAGCATGGATGGAGCCTGCTTGGCATTCTCTCTCTCTCCATCTCTCTCTGCCCCACCCCTGCTTGCATGTGCACATGCTCTCTTTTAAAATAACTAACTAACTAAATAAATAAACATTAAAAAAAGAAAGACATTATAAAAACAAGAATTGTCTCATGCATGACTCCAGGAACTCTCTCTGGGCTGCTAAGCAAGGAGTTAAGATTTAGGACTGCCGGCAGCTGTTCTACCTGTGGGAGTGCTGCAGTTTCCCACATGACAAGAACTTCCTTTCTTTCAAACAAGAGGATCTAGAAAACAATTTAAATTTCAACAGGACCAAGGGTGAGAGTGGGACATCGAGCAAGTTCTACAGATTCAGGGCAGCTACCATTTTCTGAGTTGGTATAAAGAGCTGGCATCTAAGCTCATACTGCTTGGTGGTTGAGGTCAACTTATATATTACTTATCATGTGAAATGCAACTCTCATACTTGCCTCATAAGATGGGAGCATAGTAGGATATGGGATCCTTTTGATACAGCCCAGCAATGCTTAACCTTCAGCTATGTCCCAGCCCAAGCACAGTCTTCACAAGACACCAAGAGAACAAGAAGCTACAGGCACCTGCTGCCCCTTAAGAAGAAGAAACAGATAACATGAATATCTTATATGTATTAAAGGAATTTTCCTTCTTTCTTTCTTTCTTTCTTTCTTTCTTTCTTTCTTTCTTTCTTTCAGAGAGAGAGAGAGAGAGAGACAGAGAGAGACAGAGAATCCCAAGCAGGCTTCACCCTATCAGCACAGAGCCCAAAAAGGGGCTTGATCCCATGACCACAAGATCATGACCTGAGCCAAAATCAAGACTTGGACACTCAAGCAATTAACCACCCAGGAGCCCCTTGTAGTAATTTTCTAAGGACAACAAAGAAATAAAACAAAACAACAAATCAAAAGTCTTTTCTTCAAATAAAATTTAAGGCTCTTGTGGCTTCACTGGTGTGATGGTTCATTTTATGTGTCAACTTGACTTGGGTAAGGTATGCCCAGGTAGCTTGTATAACATTATTTCTGGGTTTGCCTGTAACAGTGTTTCCAGAGGAGATTAACATTTGAATCAGTAGACTGAGTAAAGAAGATTGCCCTTATCAATGAAGATAGGCATCATCCAATTTGTTGTGGTCCTAAAGAAAACAAAAAGGTAGAATGAGAATTTACTCTCTGCTTGATCTGAGACATCCATCTTTTGCCCTCAGACATCAATGTTCCTGGTTCTTAGGCTTTCAGACTTGGACTGCGACTTACACCATCAGCCCTAAGATTCTTAAGCTTTCATACTCGTACTGAATCATAGCACTCTCCTTTTTCTCCAGCCTTGCAGACAGCAAACTGTGAGACTTCTAGCCTCACAATCACATGAGCCAATTCCTATAATAAATATGCTTTTGTATTTATCTATATCTATCTATATCCTATTGGTTCTGTATCTCTGGAGAGCACTGACTAATGCACATTCTGGTACTGAGAATGGTCTTAGAGGAAATGAATTTTATGGATGAGTTTTCTGAATTGATTCTTGAGTTTCTGATATTGACTGTCTAGTATTATTGGATTTAAAGTTAATGACTCTATTTCTGGTAGTAAAGAGAGATAGTTCAGGAACTCTTTATAGAGATATGCAAAATGTCTGCATTGGATACTCCTAATTAGCCACATATAAGGAGTGAGGAAATAAGTGACTCTGTATATGATACTTTAGAACATTTTTTGAAAACTAAGAAATATAATTGGTTGGTTTCTCCAAATGTCCCTGGACAAAGTAGTAAAAGAAAAAGATGAAGTGAAGAATTTGAGTTCTGAGTATAAATGACTTAAGATTTTCTAGTTGTGTCCTGAAGCAGTGCCTTATCTCCTGTAGACACACAGTCGAAATTGCTAAAAATCAAATGCAGAATCTTATCCTTGGCTGAATTACAATGGAAGCTGAAGCCCTAGCCTGCAGGGTGTCTACTGATGAAGTGAAGGAGATTGGGAAAGAAAAGGAGACTGTAAATTGGAATGGGAATGTGTGGGAAGGCCGTGATGAAGCTGTGTACATTGAGCCTCTAAATTCTGATGAGTCTTATATGCCAGTAGATGATATCTCCCCATCTCCAGTGGAATTGGTCTTCCCACCCCCAGTGGTAGCCTCCCTACTCACAGTAGTATGACCTTTTAACCTGTGTCTGAGGCTATTAACCCTGCATTGCCAGAGCAAATAGTAAGGGCCTCCCCTGAGGCAGTTTCCATGCATTACAATGTTGAGTCTCCTCAGGACTTACTTGCATTGCTCTTCTTTGCTTTTAGACCTGTAACTAGACTGCATCCCCAGAAAGCCCCTTAAGGTGAGGCACTATGTGACCCATGAGGAGGTGTGCTACGTTGCAAAAGAACTACTTGAGTTTTTAATTTATACAGACAGAAATCTGAGGAAAATGTGTGGGAATGGATGCTAAGAATATCCATGGAATATGGAATAACAGTGAAATGAACTTAAAGTTGGCTCAGGCTGAATTTATTGATATAGGCCACTAAGCAAAGATTTCACATTTATTGTTACAGCTCAAAGAGTTAGGAAGAACTCAAGCAATTTGTTTGGTCTGTTGGCTGAAGCATGGACTTTAAGTGGCCCAAAGTGAATAAAATGGGAATTCCTGACCTGCCTTGGTTTTGTTGGAGAAGTGAATAAAGTACACCAAAGATGGCCATGGGGCTAAAACAAACTCTGGTCTCTAGCTTAGAGACCCCTCCTCTGTGTCCTTCTTCCTTTATTTGCTGTGCGCGCGAAAACCCACACAAATATGGAAACTGACAACTATAAATTACCCTCTCCACTTGCATTCGGTGCTCAGATCTTTGGAGAAAAGGTCTCCTCTGAACCCGCCGGTGTTAACTAAATCTCTGATCCACCAAGATCTCCAAGTGCCGCTTGGTTTTTCTACCAGCGTTCCAGTCTAGTTCCATAACAGTTTAATGTAGAGGAAAGTGTTCAAAGGCTTAGGGAGATTGAAACGTTAGAATCATTTAAGACCTACTCACCCACACTGGGAGAGTCCTGAAGCCATACCTTTTACCAATACTATGAGAAATACATTTTGGAGAAAATCTCCAGCACCTTGAAGAGCTCTGTGAATACTCTTTTCTTTAGGTCAGATCTCACAGTAGAAACTGCAGTCATTGAATTGGGAAACTTAAAGCAATTGGAATAATTGGATCCAGGAGTGTCATGGGCCAGGTGGTACCATTCATCCACCAAAGGTAAAGTGAGTGTGGTTACCGTAATGGATGGCAGAGACAAAGCAGCAATCAGAATAGTCTGACTCATTCAGACATGCCACTGGCTAGGTGGTCATTGTATTCCTACCAGTGAAATTGATAGGAAACCTACTAAATTTTTACTTGATCTGTATAAACAGAAATTTTTTAGATCAAATGAACAAAAGTTTAATCTGAATCATAAGAGAGAGAGAGACTCATAACTCCTCAATTTCCAGTTTACAGGCCTAGAATTCCTTGAATGAAGGGGATGTTACAGAACCAGGCTGGATGCTGGCGGAAAAACCAAGCAGCACTCAGAGATCTTGGTCAATCGGAGATTTATTTAACACCGGTGGGCTCAGAGGAGGCCATTTCTCCAAAGATCTGAGCTCTGAATGAAGGGAGGAAGGGTAATTTATAGTTGTCAGCTTCCATATCTGTGGCAGGTTTTTGCACACGTGGCAAATGGGTCAAGAAGAACCCGGAAGAGGTGTCTCTAAGCTAGAGACCAGAGCTTGTTTTAGTCCCATCGGCCATCTTATGGTGTAAAACTTTATTCATTTCCCCAACATTCCCCCCTTTGATGACTTTTTAAAAATCTTTTTTAGGCATTACTTTATAGCTCTAGGGGTTGGTACCCTCGGAGGGCTAAGATACATGCTGTAGTTTGGCGACCAACAGTGTTTTCAATAAAATGTACCAGGGTTTTAGTATATAGGGGCTGATGGTCACAAGTAAAATTATGGAAAGGAGGGGCCCTGCCAGGGCAGGGAGCCAGGATGCCCAGTCTGTGAGATGCCATCCTCTTCATTAACTGATATTTTCCTGTTGTCTATGTTGAATTCTTTCCTTGAGTTCCTTAACCTTAGTCCTGACTATTCCTAGTTTGGTTTACAAAATAGCAACATTCCTCCCCCCCCCCCCAAAAAAAAATACAAGTCCCTCCTTTTTCTGAAGTGAGGAGATCGAGGGCTCACTATTTTGGAGGGATACAGCTGCCAGGGAGTTTAGTTGGCTTTGTCAGGTTACCAGGGAGTCTGCCATCGGTTCCATGTCCTAGTTTGTTGGTGCAGTCTCTATTAGCCCAACAGCAAGAAGCAAGATCAGGGCTATGACACCTGTAAGGGGCAAGGGCTGGCAGAGTTGCATCTGGACCCCTGGGATCGGTCCACACATTGATTCCTCAAGCTTCTGCCATGTGCAGGCCAGCCGGCTTCCAGGGTGTGGCTGGAGCAGGGCTGGAGATATTAGGGGCCAGTAACTTTTTGAGGGTCAGTTTAGGCAGGTTGACTGGATCTGGATCACTTCTCCAGGTTGAGGGTTCCTCTGAGATGGCCTTCTTAACTCTGGAGTGATGGACCCATGGGGTGATACCTGAAAATGAATCCTCTATTTGATTGTATGTCTGTAAAGTCCACCTCCAAGTCTTTGAAAGGGGTGGGTTTCTGGTAACTGTCAGATCAGGTTTAGGGAAGATATGGTTTGCATATTTAGAGATCCATCCGTTTTCCAGTTGTTTAAATAACCATATGCCCATGGGGTCTTATTATTATCCCCACAGAATAACAAGCACAGAAGATTGTCTATACATGAAATACTGTGACAATTTTTCTGAAGTTTACCTCAAGTTGTCTAGTTTAGGCAAACAACAAACATTTAAAGGCAACCATAACTAGAATTTAACATCCATAATGGTGCATTGTTGAAACATAGTTGTTTTCTCTAAACCTCCCCCCCTTTCCAGAGATAGCCAAATTGAGACGAATGCATTTGTAGAACAAGTCCAGTCTTAACAAACCTGGCCTAATTATTAACATAAGCTCAGCAAGAATAGTGATTGACCATGAGGATCCTTTAAAGTTTGCTTTGCTGGAACCTTTTATAAGGAATCTCCAAGTTGAACTTTTAGTAGCCTCTCCAGGCCAGAAGCCACGCCAAATACTTGCCATCAGACAGGCCTGCAATACCTGTGGAATTGGGCGAATTCCTCTTCATGAGATCCCCAAGATATCCTGAGGTTCCTGCACCTGCCAGGAAGTGACCTTCTTTACTCACCTGGTGAGGCTGCCGGGAACTCTGTAAGCAAGGTATCAGGCCAACATTTCCAAGGGGCTTTATGGCTCCATGTTTCATAAAGCCAACCTTAGTTCCTTAAAGCTGCCTGGCCATATCGGAGTCTATGAATGTCACTCTCAAATATGACATTCCAGTCAAAGCCTTGGTAAAATAACCAGTATTTCCCCAGTTCATTTAATCCCATGTTCCTAATTCTTGTTCAATTTGAATGCAGCTTTTTAGTTCTGGAAATTCCTACCCATTTTAGTATTAATCTTAAAGATGTCAAATACCTGTATTTGTCCCCAAAGTCCTTTTTATAAATTTCCTTGAAGAATAAATACGTTTTGTGAGAGAATAAGAACAATTATAAATGACAAAATCTCATAAATAGACATTGTTAAAGATCTGATGAGAATTCATTATGATGCAATTACAAAGAAATTCGGTTATTTCTGTGACACATAACACTTCAAGTAATCAGAATATTAAGTGATGACCTTATACCAAAACATTAAAACTTTAGGAATTGCATATATATTTGGGCAGTTACAGCATTTACCTGTGCAGTACAACCTAAGGTTTACCATTGTACGACAGTGCCTTTCCAAGTAACTTAGCATCCCAAATAAAAGGACCTAATTGGTCAAAAAGATTTCATTTACCTTTAAATCCTGGGAAGTTTGTTAAAACCTTAGGAAGTTAAAGTACATCCTAAATAGGATTACAGATCATTACAAATCTTAAAATTTTATTTATTCAACCAAGGTGGCAATAAAAGATACTAAAGGTGAATGTATAGCATTATATAGTTCTTACCAAAACCTAGCTCCTTTAACATTGAGAAGTTTTAACTAAGGAATCAAAGACCTGATAAAGATGAAACCTAAAACTGGGGTGCCTGGGTGGCTCAGATGGTTAAGAGTCTGACTTCGGCTCAGGTCATGATCTCTCAGTCTGTGAGTTCGAGCCCCGTGTTGGGCTCTGTGCTGACAGCTCAGAGCCTGGATCCTACTTCTGATTCTGTGTCTCTCTCTCTGCCCCTCCCCTGCTCATGCTCTGTCTCTCTCTGTCTCAAAAATAAATAAAAACATTAAAAAAATTTTTTAAAGATGAAACCTAAAACTTTGGTTTTCCACAAAGACAAACCTTTGTTTGCATTGTCTTATCAAGAGCAGATCAACAGTCCAAGAAAACTTTTTCATTTGAGCAGAGAGAAAAGCAGAATTTCAACCTTATACCAGTGTACTTTTAAAATTCCATTCATCTCTCCATAATTTGGCTATTGTTGAGAGTGCTGCTATAAACATTGGGGTACAAGTGCCCCTATGCATCAGCACTCCTGTATCCCTTGGGTAAATTCCTAGGAGTGCTATTGCTGGGTCATAGGGTAGGTCTATTTTTAATTTTTTGAGGAACCTCCACACTGTTTTCCAGAGCCAAAGCATAAGAGACTCTTAAAAACTGATAACAGGGGCGCCTGGGTGGCTCAGTCGGTTAAGCGGCCGACTTCAGCTCAGGTCATGATCTCGCGGTCCGTGAGTTCGAGCTCCGCGTCGGGCTCTGTGCTGACCGCTCAGAGCCTGGAGCCTGTTTCAGATTCTGTGTCTCCCTCTCTCTGACCCTCCCCCGTTCATGATCTGTCTCTCTCTGTCTCAAAAATAAATAAACGTTTAAAAAAATTAAAAAAAAAAACTGAGAACAAACTGAGGGTTGATGGGGGGTGGGAGGGCGGAGAGGGTGGGTGATGGGTATTGAGGAGGGCACCTTTTGGGATGAGCACTGGGTGTTGTATGGAAGCCAATTTGACAATAATCTTCATATATTGAAAAAAAATTCCATTCATCTCAACCTTAGTCTCCAGTTGAGGACTTAGTAACCCACTGAAAGGTGTTTACATCAGAATTTTTTAGATAGTAAATTCATGAGCCAATTAAGTACAAAGCATGTTTTCCAATAGATCCAAATAGCCTTAATTTCTCTGCAATAAGAAGTTAAAAACACAAACCTATGTTCAGTAATCAAAGCTTTAGCAATTCATTCTATTTGAAAAAGACCTAGATGTCCACTTTACTCCTTGACCTTGAGGATGGGAGGAGGAGCCAATGGTGCCTGAGGCAGTGAGGAGGGTATAGGAACCAGTTATGTAGACCACACTCAAGTTGGTGCAGAAACATCAGGGGGAGGGGAAGGCAGAAGAAGCAAGGTGCCAGTAGAAGGCTGAGAAGGAAAACCTAATTCAAAACCTTAACTCAGAGGAGCAGACATCATGTTTTTTTTTTTTTCACCAAAGTGGAAATATGGAGTCCACATCAGGCCAAAGAAGACAGGGAATTTCCCCGAAACAAATGGAGTTTCAGCATCTGCTTGGGAATGTTCCTTAAAGTCCCCATCCCAAGGTAGACTAACCACAGTTGGCTCCAATTAGAGCTGTTAACCTGGGAAATGAAGGAGAATTCCTCACATCTGTTAGGCAGAGGAACAGGGAGAGGGAGTCAGTGTCCCCTTCAGTCTGATTCTATCTCGGCCAGACCAATAAGGTCCCCTTCTCAAGGTTCCTCCTGGTATCGGTTGGGTTTCTGGGACTTTCCCTGGTTGGGACATTTATTCTTTTAATGTCCTTTCTCCTTGCAGTAGGTTCACTGACCCCTTGCTAAGGAGGTTCTGGGCCTCCCCCCTCTTGGTGGCTAGACCTTCCCCGTCCTTTTGTTGTGGCTCTCTTGTGCCTCTGGAGCAAACAGGGTATAAGCCTTGCATAGCCTCTCATAATAATCCCTGGGGGAATCCCCTCGCTGCTGGGCATATTCATGGGCTTCTCAGCCCCTGTTCTGATCCCCTGGAGGAAATCCTCTTGGGACCAGCAAATATGGACCGGCATCTGGAGAGCGTCTGCACCTGGCCGAGGGCGCAATCTGGCCACTGGTCCTTGTGGGGGAGGGTTCTCCGGGTCCAGGAGGGGAGGAGAGATGGGCAGCGTCCAGGGCCAGAGGAGTGACAGACAGGGGAGGAGTTTCAAGCTCAGGGGCAGTGGGGAGGGAGCCCGGTGGGTCATAAGGTGGAGGAAAGACAGGCTCTTCTGCCGGGTCTCCTGCAAACATTAGGGAAGCAGTGTGTTGCTTCTTTGGTTCCCTGGGTGAGTCTCCAGATAAGGCGGCTAAAACCTTTGCCTGATTCTGCTTGCTATAGATGAATTGCACCCAAGGCAGAGGATTTCGGGCAATTTCAAGCCAGGAGTTGATGTATGGAAATTGATCAGTGTGACCTGGGTCTCTGGAGACAACATGCCAGATGCAACGGACCATTGGGACATTCCCTCAGAGGGTCCTCCTACACCAAAAGTGGGCCATTATAACTCACATAGGGTCCTTAACTTGCCGGGGGTTATCTTAATTCCATAGTCTCCCCAAAACCCCTTCTTTGCTCTGTCCTGACCCCATAATGTTCCCTTGAGGCAGAGTTGCAAAGACAGACAGAGGGATAGGGGTGCCCCCTCTAATGAGGAGACCAGTCAGATGCCCGTCTCACCGTGTCCTGAAGGAACTTAGGTGAGGCTTAGCTGTAGCGGTCTGAGCTTTGTGACTTATGATTGGAAACTATTCCGATGCCACCATAGACTGTATGCCATTCATCATGGAATCACAGACGGGCCCACTCAGGCTCTGTGGGCTTTTGGGGACCTTACAGTTGCCCACCTGTGGAGACACAGAATCAAACTTGGCAGGCAAGCTAGACCAAGTTGCACATTCACACTCACATACATACCAGAGTTATTACATTCCCTCCCACAGAATTCCTACCTGTGAGACCTTTGAGGTCTCCGGGGAGTGATCAGGTCCCCCTTCCACTCTTGTGAGTGGGCCTGACTAGATTGGGCCCTAACCTTACCGGTTCCAATGTTGGGTCCAGGTCCTCACCTGCCAAGTCTCCTTGAGTCCAGCAGGAACGGAGGAGCGGGGCCAGCCTGAGGCGACCGAGCGGGAGACTGTCAAAATTCAGGCAGGGTGCGCCTTCTCCCTTGTGATTCCTTGTTCTATCACCTCTTCACCATTCTCCCAAACCGGTGACAACAATGGGCCAGCACGGTTGGGTTTCCTGGTCAGGGAACCAAATATGTTACAGAACCAGGCTGGAGCACTGGCGAAAAAACCAAGCAGCATTCAGAGATCTTGGTGGATCAGAGATTTATGTAACACCGGCAGGTTCAGAGGAGACCATTTCTCCAAAGATCTGAGCCCCAAATTAAGGGGGGAAGGGTAATTTATAGTTATCAGCTTCCATATCTGTGGCAGGTTTTTGCACACGTGGCAAATGGGTCAAGAAGAACCCGGAAGAGGTGTCTCTAAGCTAGAGACCAGAGCTTGTTTTAGTCCCATTGGCCATCTTATGGTGTAAAACTATTCATTTTCCAACAGGGAGACTGAGACCCTTTGAGTAAGGACCCTGGTATGCTACTGATAAATTATACTGTTACTATTTCTCCCCATGCTTCCAAAGAGACCTGAAGGGTAACTGAACATTGAAGAAGAAAAAAAAAATTAGATCTTTCAGGATTTACTGGCCATTGGCTCTGAACTGACACTGATTCCAGGAGACCTGAAATGTCACTGTGACCCACCAGTGAGAGTAAGGGCTTATGGGGGTCAGGTGATCAGTGGAGTTTTAGCTCAGGTCTGTCTCACAGTGGGCCTAGTTGGCCTCCAAAAGAATCCTGTGGTTATTTTGCCAGTTCTGGAATAAATAATCGGATTGCAGCTGGCAGAATCCCTACATTGGTTCCCTGACCTGTGGAGTGAGGGCTATCATGGTGAGAAGGGCCTAGTGTATGACACTACAACTACCTCCACCTAGGAAAATAGTAAACCAAAAGCAAAACTGCATTTGTGAAGTATTGCAGAGTTTAGTCCCACCATCAAGGAATTGAAAGATGCAGGGGTGGTGATTCTCCACACATCCCTATTCAACTCTACACTTGGCCTATGCATAGGACAGATGGATCTTGGAGAATGACAGTTGATTATCATAAGCTTAACCAGATGGTAGTTCCAATAGCAGCTGCTGTATTAAATGTGGTTTCATTGTTTAAGCAAATTAACACATCCCTTGGTATCTGGTACCCAGCTATTAATCTTACAAAAGTCTTTTTCTCCATACCAGTCTAAGGTTCACCAGATTCAGTTTGCTTTCAGTTGGAAAGGCCGGAAATACACCTTCACTGTTCTACCTCAAGACTATATCAACTCTTCAGCTCTATGTCATAATTTAGTTACCTTGGATCTTGTTCAACTCTCTCTTCCAATAAATATCACACTGGTCCTTTATATTTATGACATTGTATGGATTGGACCCAGTAAGCAAGAAGTAGCAACTACTCTAGATTTATTGGTAAGACATTCGCATGCCATGGAATGGGAAATAAATCTGACAAAAATTAAAAGGTTTTCTACATCAGTGAAATTTCTCAGGGTCCAATAGTATGGGGAATGTTGAAATATCCCTTCTTATAGGAAAAAAAAGTGAAGATATTTGTGTCTTATGTGAATTCTTACCAAGGGGTGACCTTGGTAGAGGAGAATTTAATAATCAGGTGCAGAGGATGGCCCATTCTATAGATACCAGTCAGCCTTTTTCCCCAGCCAATCCCTGTCTCATGAGCAAAGCACTCATGAACAAAGTAGCCAAGGTGTCAAGAATGGAGGTTATGTGTGGGCTCTGCAATATGAAGTTCCATTCACCAAAGCTGACCTGGCTATGATCACTACTGAGTTCCCAATGTGCCAGCAGCACAGACCAACACTAAGCCCCTGATATGGCACCATTCCTTAGGGTTATCAATTAGCCAGCTACTTCATGGCAGTTTGATTATACTGGGCAGCTTCCATATGGAATAGGCAGTATTTTTGTTCTTATTGGAATAGACACTTACTCTGGATATAGACTTGCCTTCTCTGCATGCGTTGTTTCTGCCAAAACCATCATCCATGATTTACAGAATGCTTTACCACCATCATTGTATTCCATATAGTATTGTGTCTGATCAAGGAACTCACTTCACAGCAAATGAGATGCAGCAATGGGCCCATGCTCATGGAATTCACTGGTTTAAAATGGTCCCCACCATCTTAAAGCAGCTGGCTTGATAAAACTGTGGAATGGCTTTTTGAATATTCAGTTATAGCACAAACTAGGTGGTAATACCTTGAAGAGCTAGGAAAGATTCTCCAACAGGCTGTGTATGCTCTGAATCAGCATCCAATATATGATGCTGATTCTCCCATAGCCAGGATTCATAGGTCCAGGAATCAAGGGGTTGAATGGTAGTGGTACTACTCACTATACTCCTGGTGATCCACTAGCAAAACTTTAGCTTCTTCTTCATGCAACCTTATGCTCTGCTGGCCTAGAGGTCTTAGTTCCAAAAAAATTGATTTCTTTTTCTTCTAGGAAGCACAACAATAATTCCATTGAACTAGAAACTAAGACTGCAACCTGTCCCTTTTGGACTCATCCCACTGTATCAATAGGAAAAAAACGAGTTACTGTGTTGGCTGGGGTGTCTGATCCTGACTATCAAGGGGAAATTGGACTGCTACTCCACAACAGAGGTAAGGAAGATCATGTTTGGAATACAGGAAGTCCCTTCAGGGAGTGTCTTAGTATTACTATGCCCTGTGATTAAAATCAGTGGAAAACAACAACAACCCAATCCAGGCAGGATCACTAATAGTCCAGAAAGTCCAGAAGGTTTGGGTCACTATCTTCCAACCCCAAATAAAGAACCACAACCAGCTGAGGTGCTTGTTGAAGGCAAAGGAAATATGGGATGGTTAGAGGAAGAAGGTATTTATAAATACCATTTATAATCATGTGGTCTATTACAGAAATGAGAACTTTAATTATCATGAGTATTTCTTCCTTGTTATGAATATGTTTTTGTGTTTGGGTGTGTATATTTAATACTCATATTTCTTCCCTGTTTTAATGCCTTATCATATAAGATATATTAGACTTTATATCCTACTATTTAACTATTGTATTTAAGTTATGGGATATCAAGGAGAAGAGTAAACATCATTCAAGGACTTTACCTCCTCTTCTAGGGAAGGGGTTAATGTGTTTTTGGTTATATGCAGGACCATTGTATCATGTTAGGTGGAAGGATGATCTTGCTATTGACCTCATTTGGAAATTAAGTATGGCTTAAAGATATGTGTATGGGTGTCAGATTGACAAGACATAGACCTGTGATGCTTAATTTTTTTGTGTCAACTTGGAGGTGGTTTTTGGATGGATTAACACTTTAATTAGTGAACTTTGTTTAAGATTGCCTTCCATGATGTGAGTGGGCCTCATTTAATCAGTTGAAGCCTGAATAGGACAAGACTGACTTCCTTGAGCAAGAGGGAATTCTCCAACAAATGTCATTCAAACATCATAATGTAATACCAGCCTTCAGGTTGGAACTGCACCATTAGCTCTTCTTCATTTGGCTGTCAGCCCACACTGCAAATTTTGGATTTACTAGTCTCCATAATCTTGGAAGTCAATTCTGTATAATAAGTCTCCTTCTAAATGTATATATATCCTACTGGCTGCTTCTCTGGAGAACCTTGACCAGTAAATATGGTAAGGCCTATAATCTTAGGGTAGTTTGTAGAGTTATTTCTAGAGAGTGTAGTGTAAGCCCTGGGAAATTGAATGGGGTAATTGCTGAAACATCAGTGATGTTCTGGTCTCAAGGCTGTCAAACGTGATAGCATTATGAGATCCAGAGCCCCATGATCCTCCAGGAGCCAGGTAGGGAACAGACCCACTATAATTGCCTAGCAGTCCTTGAAACTGCACATCTTCCCTGCATGCTTTCCCATAAACATCAGATGTGTGTTTGGTCTATGTTTGGAGGCTCTTTGTGTTTTCCTCCCATTCTTTGACATTCCTCAATATTTATACCTGGCGTACATGAAATAAAGTCTATGTGCAGTTTGCTGCTGCTGCTGTCTCACTGGCAGAGGCAGCCTTACACATCCGCTCATTTTAAGTGTCAGGACTTTTTCTTCAGTGCGTGGCTACAGTAGTTACTTAATATTAAATAGAGTAAAAACAGGTATGCCTTATTTTAACCATCATAATTGTTTCCTTGACTAAATTCCCCGTGGTAATAGTACCCATTGCCTTTAAATATCCAATAGTGGGCATGGACACTCTGACCCATTAATAAACCAAAATTAAATTAAGTCTTTGGCACGTGCAAACTGGTTTGAAGAAACAGAATGTTGTGGATATCCTCCACACCTTTTTCTACTTAATATGTCCCAATGTAAATTAAAACATAGCCTTTCAAGGATTTAAAACCATTATACAAGACCTATTTGGAGAAGGGTTGAGCCTCACTACCTTTAAAAAAATTTTTTTAATGTTTATTTTTGAGACAGAGAGAGACAGAGCATGAGCAGGGGAGAGGCAGAGAGAGAGAGGAAGACACAGAATCGGAAGCAGGTTCCAGGCTCTGAGCTGTCAGCACAGAGCCCAACGTGGGTCTTGAACTCATCAACTACGAGATCATGACCTTAGCTGAAGTCGGATGCTCAACCTACTGAGCCACTCAGGCACCCTGAGCCTTACTACTTCTTCATTTAACAGCCTAATTTGGCCTGTTCTTCACTTGGGAAGAACAAATGGGACTTCACAATGGATTACTAGTCTTAATGCCATAGTACCACCCATTAAAAGCCCCCATAATTAATATTATGGAACTTACTGACCTTGTACAATCAGCAAGTGATAAATATTTTTCTATTATAGATTTGGCCAATATGTTCTGCTTAGTGCCTATTTCAAATGCTTCTCACCCCAGTTTTCCTTCCCTTTCAAAGAGAAATGATACACATTTACCTGGCTACCCATAGGGTACCTCGACAGTTCTTCTATCTCACACAGTCTTCGCAGGCAAGACCTTAACTGAACACAGCTTTCTCCAGGGGCACAAATATGCCATTGATGCCATTGCATTGATGCCATTCTCTTCTGAGGGGATTCCTTAGAAACACTCATTCAGGATATTCAAATATTCAAAAAGGTGTTCACAAAAAAGTGTGGGGGCCATTGACCCACACTTAAGTGCAATGTCTCACCATTTCAGATAAGTTCCTGAAAATTAGTAATCTGAGAGCTTCCAATTCTTGACACTGCCAAAAAAGCACAACTCACCCTCTCAGCACTCACATTAAAACAGGCCCAAAATCTTTTAATCCTTTTTGGGTTCTGGAGGTAACATATTCCTCAAATGTTATTTTAGCCTATTTATGCTGTTTTCTGCAAATAGGTTCAACTTGAATGGCATCCCCACCCCCTAACAAATATAGGCACTCCTATTAGTGTCTCCCAGAGACTTTCACTTTAAGGCTTAGCAACCTACTCTTAAGCATCTTAGAATCTCTGCACCAACCATGATAGCCATAAATTGCCTGTGGCATTTTGACACAAGAAACTGCACTACTAGCTCCCATGCTATGTATCATTAGAATGCAATTGCTGGCTGAATACTGGGATCTCCTGGAAGTAGAGGCTCCCACAGGCCCTGAGTTTGTGACCCTCCATATCCAGCTAATTATGCCTTAGGCCTTGGAAGAGGTGCCCTGCAGACTCATCAGTCACCAAAGCCTCTTTGCTCTGGTATGGGGCCAAACCTGAGTCCTCTAGCATATCACACTTGCACATGGCAATGGTCTTCCCTGTCTTCAGTCTCTTGCCAGATGTCATGGTACTGGAAGATGTCACCCCTTGGTTACCTGAAGATCATCTTGGGATCAATGTAGTGGATAGCTGTGGGAGTTTGTACACTTTATGGATATACTGTCATAATCAAACATGATGGAACTAAGTGGATTATTGCTGCTTTTCATCTCTTAACCCATATGTATCTGACAAAGTACTAGACTCAAAGATCAGCACAATTAGCCAAACTTCAGGCAGTTGTTTTAGCACTGGATGCCCTGGGCAATAATTGGCCCCTTCTGAAAATTTTAAATATTTAAAAAAAAATGTTTATTTAATTTATTTTGAGCTAGGGGGAAGAGGGAACAGGAGAGGGGAGAGAGAGAGAGAGAGAGAGAGAAAATCCCAAGCAGGCTCCATGCTGTCAGCATGGAGCCTAATATGGGGCTTAATCCCACGAACCATGAGATCATGACCTGAGCTGAGATCAAGAGTCAGAGTCTTTACTGACTGAGCCACCCAGGTGCCTCACTTCTGCAAATTTTTAGACCCCTAGGCCATTTTCAATGCCTGGTTATCTGGTTTGGCCAATGGCAGCAACATAATTTTTTTTTATTCAAGATTGTCCCTTTTGGAAGATGTGGTGTGTGTGTGTGTGTGTGTGTGTGTGTGTGTGTGTGTGTGTGTAATGGAGTATTACTTGGCAAACAAAATGAAATCTTGCCATTTGCAACAATGTGAATGGAACTAGAGTGTATTATGCTAAGCAAGATTAGTCAGAGAAAGAAAAATATCATATGATTTCACTCATATGTGGAATTTAAGATACAAAACAGATGAACATAAGGGAAGGGAAGCAAAAAATAATATAAAAACAGGGAGGGGGACAAAACGTAAAAGAGTCTTAAATATAGAGAGCAACGTGAGGGTTGCTGGAGGGGTTGTGAGTGAGGGGATTGGCTAAATGGGCAAGAGGCATTAAGGAGGACACTTGTTGGGATGAGCACTCGGTGTTATATGTAAGGGATGAGTCACTGGATTTTACTCGTGAAATCATTATTGCACTCTATGCTAACTAACTTGGGTGTAAGTTAAAAAAAATAAATTTAAAAAAAGGAAAAAAAGAAAAAAAAGTCCCTTTTGGGGTAAAGACTCTGGGAATCTCTTGCTTCACAAATAAGAAAATATAAATTAACATCCACACACATCTCTACATATACTGAAGCTATAATACAAGCCCTCATCAATAGAGTCCTTATCCCCTTCAGAGTTCTTGGCATTGCTGACTATGACCAAGGTATTCATTTCATTTCTCAGAATACACAAGCTGGGCAAGACATTTGACAGACGTTTCATTGTCCTTACAGGCCTCAGGCTCCAGACCTCACAGAATACCTTAATGGCTTATTAAACCTGCTCAGATTCAATTAAAGAAACAATACATTTTAGTCATAAAACATCAGGGATGAATTTTAATAAAGTATGTCTCCATTTTATTTTGATGTTTGCTGACAGCTCTGAAACATCACACCTCACTCTTCCCTTTCAGCTGTACATCTGGGCAAGCTAATAAAAACCCTGGGTGCGCTCTCCTTTGATGGCAGAGAGTTTCAAACCATTCATGCCCCTGGCTGTGTATTAGAGCCTTCACCTCGGTGTCACCCTCTAGCCACAACAAAAATCCAAGCCAATCTCTTTTCCTTGTTTTCTCAAGACATTTTCACACCAGCTTTGGAAGCCTGTTCTGCGTTCCCTGTAAAGCCTCATTATGTGAGTAATAAACCTTCGAATATCCTCTTGGTGTGTAAGTGACATCATCAGTCTAAACATCTGAACTAAATTTTGGATAGGGGTGGGGCCCATTCTGTATCTGCAGAGTAGTCACAACTGGTGGCCTGTTTATAGACAGAATTCCTAGTGGGATATGTGAAAGGAAAGTGGAATTGTGGAATCTCCATGGTGTCTGGCACACTTGCATGTATTCATATAGGTTTGAACTGCAGCTAATCTAAGTTAAATGCCCTGTGGCCTCCCAGAACACAGTCATATCGCACCCCCCTCTTTTTTCCCCAAGTTTTTATTTAAATTCCAGCTTGTTAACACAGTGCAATATTAGTTTCTGGTATAGAATTTAGTGATTCATCACTTCCATACAACACCCAATGCTCATCAAAACAGGTGTACTCCTTAATACCTATCACCTATATAATCCATCCCCCCACCCACTTCCCCTCCAGTGACCATCTGTTTGTTCTCAATAGCTAAGAGTCTGTTTCTTGGTTTGCCTCTTTTTTCCCCATTTGTTTTGGTTCTTAAATTCTGAATATGGGTCAAATCATATAGTATTTGTATGACTTATTTCACTTAGCATAATACTCTCTAGCTCCCTCCACATTGTTGCAAATGGCAAGATTTCATTGTTTTTTATGGCTGAGTCAAGTTCTGTTTGATGTATGTGTATATATATATATATACACACATATGTATATATACATACATATATATAATCTTTATCCATTCACCAGTTGATGGACATGTGGGCTTTTTCCATAGTTTGGCTATTGTTGATAAGGCTGCTATAAACATTGGGGTGCATGTACCCTTTCGAATCATATTTTTGTATCCTTTGGGCAAATACTTAGTAGTACAATTGCTGGGCCGTAGAATAGTTCTACTTTTAACTTTTTGAGGAACCATACTATTTTTCCAGAGTGGCTGCACCAGTTTGCATTCCCACCAACCATGCAAGAGGGTTCCCTTTTCTCTGCATTCTTGCCTACACCTGTTGTTTCCTGTGTTGTTAATTTTAGTCATTCTGACAGGTGTGAGGTAATATCTCATTGTAGTTTTGATTTATATTTCCCTGATGATGAGTGATGTTGAACATATTTTCATTTGTCTGTTAGCCATCTGTAGGTCTTCTTTGGAAAAATTTCTATTCACATACAATCCCTTTTATTTCTTTGTTTTCATTTAGGGTATGTGGGACAAGAACCTGGGGAGCTGGCACCATTTGCTCATTCTTCTTTGCATTGTATATTTAAGTAATACACTAAATCTTAAAGTAGCTCATTACATCTTTACCAGTAGAATCAGTCAGGCCTTGGACTTGCCTTGTCTTGTATATGTGAATTTGTTACCATATAATCCTAATTGCTATCTTTTATCCATAAAATAATTGGCATAATTATATTCATTTAATAGTTACTAAGCTGAATAAATACCAAGGGCTTACCATGTCTTTCAAACATTTGTATTATCCCATAGTACTTTATGAAGCTAAGAAGTTAGGAATAATTGTTACTGGAAGATTCTGAAAAATGGAACCATGATTGATAGACAAATTTTTTTTCCCAGTAAGAGAAATTTGAGTATAGACCAGTCTTATGGCATCTCAATTTTCACATTTTCCAGCAAATACCTGGTAAAATAACACCAATATATTTTTGACAAGTAGGAGGTATGACAATCATTTATATAACAAATGTGTTATGAGCACCTGTGGGATACCATGTTCCAGGCTCTGTGCCAGACTGTGGACACAGAGACAATCTAGTCTCAGTCCCAAAGCCAGGGGACTTCAGAGTTCAGAAGGCAGAAACATTTAGGCTAAGAAGTATAATGTAATTTTGGTAAGAACTATGAAATAACAAAGTAGTGGGGTACCTGGAAACACAGTAATATACTGTACCCCCAAGAGATCAAGAAGGGCTTCTCAGAAGCAGTGCTGTTTCCAAAGGTAGGATCTATGATTGCCCCCATTTTATGGAAGGGAAAATTGAAGATTACAGAGGTAAAGTAACTTGGAAGAGGGCACACAACCGGTTTTGAGCCATGGCCTATTGGATTCCAAGCCACTGTTTGTTTTAATTTACAACCACCACCAACAGTTCCATTCCCCTGGTGCTTTCTGCCTCCAAACTTTAAAAACCTGCTAAAATCAGAGTAAACTCAAGAAACGACTTCCAGGAAAATATGGATGAAAAGTTTTATGGAATTTTTCCGTTCCTTTTAGCAGAGGAATCCTAGAAGGGAAAGCTCTGTCCAGCTGTGGGGGGAGTAAGGTGCACTCTAAGGTAAACCTTTATCTCTCCTTTTCCAGGAAACAGCTGTTTCTGGGGAACTGCTTGCTCTTGGAATTGAAACACTTTGAGAGCAGCAGAATGAGCAGCTTCAGCTTTACAGTTCTTCACACGTACAAAGGTATTCATCTTTCTTAGAAGGGACCTTCAATGTTTTTCTTCCTGTCTGCTCCTTCTTTACCCACAAAAGTTGGGACAGACCACGTGTCTGATGTTGATTTCAGCACAGCTTCACTAACTCTGGCTTAGCAGGCTTTAGCTTTTACAGGAATTCTAAACACAGTGCAAAGCAGAAGGAATATCTGCAGTCAGGAGTGTGTGCTTACTTTCCTGTGTCACCTACCTTCAAATATACAGTTAATGAGTATGCAACTAACAAGTTTACAGCCACTATTCTCCTAAAAAAATACTATTTGAAAATGGCATTTTATTGATTTTTATAAAATTCCATAAATTTGTTCCCTGGAGACTCCATCCCTTTGCTCTTTCACAGTGATATGAACTACACTGTGTCAAATATCCTGCTCAATAGGAGAATCCATTCCCATTTTCCAATAAATAAGAATTTAACTCTTCCTATTTAAATGAGCCAAATTAAGAGGGAAAAAACCTCCTGACAGTGGTCTGTAGCAAGATAAACACTAGCCACTCCAGAGTTTGTCAGCCCTCTCTTTTTGGGCATTTGACTTCCTGGCCTAGAAGAGGCACCTCAGAGCAAACATTCTCTACACAATCTAAAATTTTTCTTCCTCCTCTTTTTTCTCTGTGCCTTATACACTAGCTTTAACAAGAACTCTGAAAACTATTTTCATTAACTTTTTATTATGGAAAATGTCAAACATACAAAAGTAGAGAAGAATATATATATAATTAACCATCATTTAACCATCACCCAGCGTTAAATCAAGTCAAGGCCAATCTTGTCATATTGATCTAATGCACTTAACATCCACTTATTATGAAGCAAATTCCAGATATCATTTCAACCATAAATATTTAAGAATGGATCTCTAAAAGTTAAGGACTCTTGTTTTTGACATAATCTCCATTATCCCAATGAATATCAAATATCAAGTCAATTTTATAATTATCTGGATTGTCTCATAAATGTATTTATTTTACAGTTTGGTCAAATCAGGATCCCAAAAATATCCATATATTACAATTGATTTATAGGTCTCAAGTCCATTTTAATCTATAGGTTCTTCTTCCATTTCTTTCTTTCATCCTGGCGATCCGTTTACTGAAGAAACTGGATCATTTGTCCTACAGTTTCCTACAGCCTGGATTCTGCAGACATCAACTCTGGGCTGTAATGTTTCTCTATTTCCTGTATTTTCTATAGATCAGGAATGTCTAGAGGCACAGGTTGATTTAGGTTCAAAATTGTGGCAAATACATTTCATAGGTGGTGTAGTATACTACCATTAGGAGGCACATGTCTGGGATGATAGAGACATAGAAGTAAGAAGTTTTGCTTTCTAATATTTCACAGCCTAGAAACGGTATGTGACACCTAATATACAAAAAACATGTATATGCTAGACAGCAATTTAGTGTGCTAACACCAGATTAGAAGGTGAATGCTTTACATGATACTCTGTATCATTACAAAATATTATTTAGACAAATCTTCAGTAATATCTACCATATTTCAAGTGATGTCTTGTATGCTAGATACATAAAAAGACTAAGGAAACAAGGTCCTTGCACTATAACCAAGCTGGTGGGAAATACAGATAATCATAAAAGCACAAAAAAAGGCCATAGGCGCCAAATTAGAAGTCCATACAGAGATAGTGGTAGTGCAACAATCTGGAGAACGGTCATTGCAATAAACAGAGAAGTGTTCAAAAGCATAGGATGAGCTTGTCCTCGGGAGTGTGAAAGAGCTCATCTGTGTTTCACAATTCCATTCATCATTGGGTGCACATATTTCTTTCAAAGTACATCTGAATCACATCTGTGCCATTCACCTAAAAAAAAATCTTATTAATAGTTTTATTGGTTCATCAATTCCTCCAGTCAACAAATATTTATTGAGACTCTTGTAAAAGCTTTCAGTGAATTATCCAATGCAGTTCCACTCTGAGGCCAGGTGAAAATAAGAGACTGTCCAGATAAAACATGAAGCTAAGAAATCAAGAATACACTAGTAGTAGACATTTCTAATCTGTGGTTCAGTGACAAATGTCTCCAAACTCTGGCCACTCTTCTAGGCTCTGAGAATATGGACAGGATTCAGGCTGGGTCCTACACCTCAAAGAGTTCGTAGTCTAACAGGCCAACAATCATTCAGAAAGATGAGTACAATACTAGAATGGTCCTGAAAATATTTCCTCTTTCTCTTGGTGCTTCCACAAAAGGGACCCTGAAAAAGAAAACTCTAGCCAGCTGTTCGTACTTAGGCTCTAAGGCAGATTTTTCACCTCACTTTTCCCAGTTAACAACTTTTGATAAAGGAATTGTCTTTCTTACAATTGGACTCCATTTAATGGGAAGTGAGAGGAGCAGCTCCAGTTTCAGAGCCCTTTAAACCATCTGTCCCAGAAAGGCCCTCTAATGTTGCTACCTTAAAAACTGCCTGTTCCTGCTCTTAAACACACACACACAAACACACTCTTTCTTATTTGATGTTTCTTAATACAAAAATGTTGAAATCTTTACAATTCTCTTATGAAACCCTACAAAGGAATTCATATTTATAGCTACCCCCATCCCTTTCAGAGTTAGTTCTTCCAACAGTGATTTGATACACAAAAAATAGGTTTCTTAGAAAATATAATACTTTATACATCCAGGGAAATTTATATATCAAGCATATCGATATTACCTTTACTCCCAGCATGTCTTTTAAAAATGTTTTTAAAAAGATAATAGGTACTTGTCCAGTTGGGGGGGAGGGGCGGGAAACCCAGCCTTTACAAAAACATGCTAGAAACAAATTCTACCTCATATTTGAAAGTCTTAATTATCTTTGATCAATGCTCTGTTTATTGGGGGGGAGGTATGAGCAGAAAGATTCATCTGTTCATTTTTTTGTGAAATCATCACATAAATAATATGGGTGCTATATACTGACTCTCCAGGGAAAAAATTTCAACTGTGCATCAAACTCTTAGAGGATGTAAGTCATTGACACGATTAGGTTTGTTAGCTCTATGTCAACTGTTTTGGCCTGAATTGTTTAGATTTCTCTTTTAAAATGAAAGGCTTTTTGGGTTCTTTGGGCGCCCAGGTGGCTTAGTCACTTAAGCATCTGACTCTAGATCTCAAGCCATGATCTCACGGTTCATGAGTTTGAGCCCCGCATTGGGCTCCCTGCTGGCAATGTGTAGTCTGCTTGGGATTCTCTCTCTCTCTCCCTCTCTCTGCCCTTTCCCAGCTCACAGTCTCTCTCTAAAAAGTAAATAAATAAACCTTTAAAAATTAAAAAAAAAAATGAAAGGCTTGGGTTCTTTCACTTAAATTTTTCTAGACTGAACTCCAGAAGCATATATAACAAGAACTGCCTATGTGAATCTGAAAGCTTAACTTATTGTGATAACTGTAAAATGTTCTGCTACAACTTAGAAATGCAAGCCTTGGGGGGCACCTGGATGGCTCAGTCAGTTAAGTGTTGTACTTTGGCTCAGGTCATGAGCTCCTGGTTTGTGGGTTCGAGCCCCACGTCGGCCTCTGTGCTGACAGCTTGTAGCCTGCTTTGGATTCTGTGTCTCCAGGTTCTCTCTGCCCCTCCTTCACTCTCACTCTCTCTCATAAATAAACATTAAAAGAAAAGAAGTGCAAGCCTTGGAAGTTTTACAAATTACATAAATTAAAGACCTTGGCAGTGAAGAAAATTCTAGCAAGTGATAGACCTCAATCCAAATGTTTCTAAATAAAATACAGCAAATATTTACAGGCTAACAATTCTTAAGATTTGATTAATATCAACACTATACTATCTACATTTGCCAAATACATAGTTCAAAAGTCAAAACATGAGATTGTGCATTATTCTAAGAATTCCATGTATAGGTTATACCCAGGTATTTGTGGCAGTATTTTTATTTTTTTATTTTAATTTTTTTAAACATTTATTTATTATTAAGAGACAGAGAGAGGCAGAGCATGAGCATGGGAGGGGCAGAGAGAGGAGGAGACACAGAATTCGAAGCAGGCTCCAGGCTCTGAGCTGTCAGCACAGAGCCCAACGCAGGGCTTGAACCCACAAACCATGAGAGCATGACCTAAGCTGAAGTAGGATGCTCAACCGACTGAGCCACCCAGGTGCCCCTGTGGCAGCATTTTAGATGAGGGCAGTCTTATGTACGAAACAGGTGTAAAGCAATGATCCAGTTCCTTTGCTATTAGTGTATACATTGAAAAATCTCGAGTTACCAGGAATATCTATTAGTTGATTTGGACTATTGTAATAAAAGGCCAAGAGGTAGGATTTAGAAAGATTTTTTTAAATTATGTCTTTCTGTATAAAGAAATATATTTTTGAAAAACAGATGATCTGCATAATTTACAATATGAAATTATATAATTGTTTTTTTTAAAGCCATTGGTTTTCTACTCATTCTTTGATAATATTAATTTTTCTTAAATATGTGCTTTATTCAGACATATTTATATATGGCAAAGATTTTAAAAAAAACAATTGCATCAAAGTTTTAAAAAATATAACAATAGTCAATACTACCAACCAGCGTTTGTATTCTTTTTAAAATGTTACTATGCAAAATAACAAAATATTTGAATTATAGTTATTACCCACTTATATTTATTACTAGCCTATAGAATATTTTCTAGTTGTTAATTATTATATGTAAAAAGATATCACCCACCTATACTCTCTTCACAATATAGACTTTTTCTCAACCTTCCTAAGAGAAGATAAGGAGTTCTAAGAAGAATCAAGACTTTCAAAATTTTTTAATACAGAGTACATAAAAGTGACCCCCCCCAAATTAGCTGAGAGTCGTGGTCCTAGGCAAGTTAACAAGGCAAATGTATGAGTTTTTAGTTTGGCACCCAAAAGAGTTTGTCTTGTGACAGAAAACATTTATCCTAAATCTTTAATAGAGATTGTTCAGGTGTCCTGACAGTTTAAGAAGTCTGTACCAGCCAAGTATCAAGAAAGGTACATCACTGGATTGGAATGTAATAACCATATAAATTCCATGCCTATGGTTATTGGTAGTCAGGAAGGTTAACTGGAATGTCCACTCAATTCAAATACGTGAAATAACTTTCTTTCAAAAACTAGTTAATATTGGGAGAACCATGGTTATTCTAGGGTATTAAGAAATGGGCAATGAAATTGCAAGTTGAACACGAAATCACTCCCTACGAACACAGTTTTCATGATAACATGTACACATCAGGATGTGTTTGGTTAACAATACTTATCCAAGAAGACATTCACTGTCTAAAGTAATATTTGTTAAAGTACATTTGGGCTGTATGGGAAATGGCCACTTCAAATAAGCAGCAAAAAATTACCACTGGTGAAATTTTTTTGAAAATCAAATTATGTACCTATGAGTAAAGAAACTTCTGAAAAGGCCAAATTAGATCACATCACTGAACACAAAATTATTGCCCAGTAAGGAAAGACCACAAGATGTGAAATTTCTTAAATATTAAAAAAAAAAAAAATCCATCAATGATCTTTAAACCAATTGCCATCACAGAAGGGCTGGCGTTAATGCTGTGAATGAGAAAGGAGGTTAAGAAAAAAAAAAAAAAATTAAAGATGCCACACCACCAAGATGTTCAGATTTAAAAGGCCTTCACTACAAAACAAACCGCAAGGCTATGGTACCAAAAATGCACACGTGCACATACACACGTGTGTGGAAACGTAAAAGAAAAGAACAACCCACAGCGTGAACACACTTGTACACACACACACACTAAGAGCTGAGCAAGCAGTTAAGGCACCTTTAAAAAAACAAACAAACAAACAAACCCACGTGGTTTAGGCTTACCGAAATCTGTTACAGTCCTACGAAGCAGCGATTTTCAAGGCATCTGAAAAACGTGCAAATTGTCTGAAAACAGTGCCTGGCAACTGAGACAGTTTGCAAGCGTGATTCAGAGGTCTGCCAAGGAAACAAAAGAAGCCCCCCTCCTCCCCGAGAGACCGCACTAGGCAGCAGAGGTGCTCCGGGCACTATTTATTCTAAAGTAGGCGGAAAGCAGAAGTCTGTGCAGGAGCGGTACATACTAGGGATCGCTCTGTGGCAGAGACGGGGCCACCGAGTTTCCATTGGTTGGGGAGCCGCCCAGCTTTAGTTTCTCCAGATATTCGGCATGCACGGGCTTGTGGCACTGGAGAACCTTGATCGCATCTTCGATTTTGAACCACTCTCGCTTCCTTCCAATGCTAACCGAATCTTCCCAATCCTCCAGAATCTCGGTGACGGTCAGTACGTACACGTACGTTCTGTGCTTGCGGTCTTGGTTCTGTTCGAAAATGCCCAGGAGCCGGCCTAACTTCCCCTTGACTCCCGCCTCTTCGAACACCTCTCGGACAGCCGCACTGCCCGGCTCCTCCTCGGGCTCCATGCCCCCGCCCGGCACGATCCAGCGGTCCGGGTACCGACTGCTACTCACTAACAGCACCTCGTCCTCGCGCTCGCTCCGGAAGCACAGGCACGCCGCCCGCTTCTTGAACCCCTCCGGGTCGTAGGTGCGCGTCTGGTTGGGCTTGCACTTCATCGTCACGGCCGCCCGCTCCCGCCGCTCGCTGCTGCTGGGATCGCTGTCGCCGCCGCCACCGCAGCCGCCCGAGGTGCCAGAGAGAGAAAGGGCCGAAGAGAGGAGCAGCGAGAGAAAGCGCTCTGGCCAGGAGCCCCGGGTAGATGAGGCAGGGGCGGGGGGCGGGGACGGGGGCGGGCGAGATACGTCAGTCAGTTCGTCCCCCCGTGCGGCCAGAGGGTCCCGAGCGCCGCCGCCTGACTGGACGAGGCGCCGCCGCCCCCGCGCCCGCGCCCGCGCCCGCGCCGGAGCCGGAGCCCGCGACCCCGGCCCCGCGCCGCCGCCAGCGGGTCCGCCACTCCGCACAGAGCCCACCCGCGACTCCCGCGCGCGCCCCCCTCCCTCCTCAGCCGCCGGGCAGGGGTTGAGCGAGGTGAGGCGCATTCGCGTGCGCGTCCGAGTCCCCATTCACGTGCGCGTTCACGTTGGAGGGCGAGGGGCGGGGGCGGGGGTCTCGTGGCTCCCGCAGCGCGCGCGGCGGCGCCGGGGGCCCACTGCGCAGGCGCCCCGCACCTCGCGGGCTGGGAATCTCCTGCCAGCGGGACTTCGGTTCGCCAATCCCTGCACCGTGACTTGGGCCGGGATCGTTTCCACGTGTGCCTTTTGAGTCGAACTTGGCCGTGGCGCGGCCAGACGTTTCTCCTCACCCTGTCCAGCAGGTTGCATGAAACACGTGCACTTATTTTACCCGCGATAAGGTAAAGGGCATCATCACTGTCCATAACAAATGGTACCTCCTTACGTTTTAGGAGGGCCCAGGGTTGTCTAAATGACCCTCAGTATTCCTGGCAAAACAGTACCTAATCTTTGCTGAGTCATAGCATGCCGTTCTATTTCTTCAACGGGTTTGTCCACCTTAAAGGTCAAACAGCCAGTTCGTTTATCAGCAAAATGGGGTTATTTGGGAGTAGCAGAGGAATTGCGATTCGGGACACGCAAAGCGTGGCACACCTTGGGCAAGTCTGGAGATCCGAGCAGGGGAACCTTCCTTTGTAGGAAAAAGAGGAAGTTGGGAGGGATTCCTGCGAAGGAAAAGTCCATTGCAGGAAAACGACAGTTCAGAGTGATGACAGTTTCTCAAGTGGCAGAGTTGTGGTATTTTCCTATTGGCTGAGCTTGTTGCTGGGGCAGGAGAAATTCCTCCTTCCTCCTGCTGGAGTAGGAAAGTAAACTTCTTCCTGCTGGGAATGCAAGGCACTGTTTGTCCTTGTTGGGGTCCACAATTGATTGCAGCGGTAGGGTGTGAAAGCTCCCCCTGCTGGCCTATGGACTCCCATTTTAATAAGGTTTCCTTGAGGCGCTTGGGTGGCAAGGTCAGTTAAGCCTCCAGCTGTGGATTCCCACTCAGGTCTTGATCTCAAGATGGTGAGACCGAGCCACAGTCTTGCTCTGCGCTGAGTGTAGAGACTGCTTACGATTCTCTCTCTCTCTCCCTCTGCCCTGCTCCCCCCCCCCACCGTACTCCCCCCCCCCCCCCCCCACCTTCCAAAATGAGGTTTCCTTTATTCAGCGTGGCAGGTTCTTCACCTTGCCTGGCATGTTGGCACAGCCCATCACTTAACACTTTTCTTGAACCCCTACTGACATCTTTCCTCAGTTTCCTATCAGTAAACTTCTCTCCTACTTGTTTCAGCCCTTTGTACTTGGAGTCCTATTCACCCAACAGCTGCAGAACCACCCCAATTAGCCCTTTATTAAATGCCAACAGTCTCCACCCTCCACCCACTCCACCCTCCTCTCTCTTTCTCATTGAGAAGTACCGCTTGGGGTTTTGGAAAACATGCCTATGGAAATCCCTTCTCATTTTACAGTGGGATGTTTACAAGCCTTCTGGGATGGGCCTCCAACAAGGCCACTTGGTGCTCTGTCACCTCTTTGTGTGCTCAAGCTGTCCTCTTGGCCAGGAAGTGGCCCCTCACAGCCCAATATGTAACAACCCCAAAGGCTTCCCCCACTTTTTCATTTTTTCTTACTGTTTCCCTGCTCTAACAGTAGCCTTATGGAGAAGGCCTCTGATGTCCCCCAACTTTTGCCATACTGCAACTTAGGCATCTCTGCCTCTCTCTTACCCACAGACCCTCTGCTGGCATCAAGCAAGCAGGATCTTGAAAACTCACTTTTCCAGCGAAAGAATCCCTGCATCAAAGGGAAACTGAATCTGAAATGTAAGTGCAAAGTACTGAGGAAACATACAGCCCCAGTTTTAAATAACAAGTTAGATCAGCTTCCCAGGGTCTGCTCTACTCCATTTATACCCAGAATGGCTCATACAAACGATCCTGTTCCCAGTGGCAACAGACACCTGTGATATCTAGAGCATAATATGACACAAATGTGTGGGTTGCATATGAAGAAAATGATAGAATGGAGACATAAAGAGAATGACTTCAACCAATAGAGATACTACTACTACTGACCATATTTTAAGGATAAATGGACGATGAAAGAACATTTGAAGGAATGTGACACCCCGTAATTAAAAACAAACTGGGAAAATAGATATTAGAAGGTTGTAGTCCTCAGTGTGTCTAATACACAAATACACCAGTGGTGTTGAACAACTAGAAAAAAATTCCATCACAATCAGGACTTAGGCAAATATACCTATTATCACCAATATTATTAAAGCTCGCTTTAGATGGTCGTTCCAGTGCAATTAGATTGTAAAGAGAAAAAAAAAAAGTATTGCTTTAGTAAAGAAGACAACATTTTCATTATTTCCAAGCGATGGGAATATATTCTTGGGAAAAGCCTAAGAAATGATATAAGAGTGAATTCCTTTAAGTGGTAGAATGAAATACTAATATTGAAAATACCAAAGCTTTCATGTATGCCAGCAATAATCATATAGAAAATATAATGGGGAAATGATGGCATTCATAGTAGCAGTTATCAGCCACCACACAACAAATAAAATACCAAGGGATCCTGAACAGCGTAGGTAAAGACATTGTAGTAGGAAATGATAGAACTTGGACTCAGCTTTGAAAGATGATTTGAATGAATCAAGAGGAACTCTAGCAAAGCTGGGAGATTGGGCTGGTGTCTGCGGGAAGGGGTGGCCCAACTCGGCCCCAGCCACATCACAAGTTCCTTCACTATTACCAGTACCTATCTCCTTGTCCTTGTCTCAGCAGAGGTGCTGCCTTCTAGTCTAGTCCATAACTTGCACATCAGAGTGTGCCTATGCAGTAGGCTTCTGTTGGAGGCATATTTTTTTGGAAGGGAGAGTAGAGCGACTTTATAGTATGGAGAGAGGTACAGGCTGGGTTCCTACTGGCAAAGTCATAGCACACTTCCGGATAAAGAGATCCACAGCTTACAGATTTAGTACAATTCGAGAATATTTTCAAATGTGTTTTTTTTAAGAATTTCATACAATGATTTTATTATTCACCTGTTAGAGAATAGGGCGAGATAGCTTTGATTTTTTTCTATGGAAGAATAAAAATCCTTTTCGAGAGACTGCATTCTAGTATCTGGTGTACCCATAGTTAACTATTTTTCTGATGATAAACATGGTCATTTCACAAACTATTTTAACAGTAGACTGTTACAGTAACAACTGTAATATGTGAATGCCTGCCTGTATCTCCTCCCACATTGTCCTTGGCCTTGGCGAGGAAATTTGCTATGTCCAATGGAACAATAGCAAGTGTGAAGCAAGAAGAGAATTGAAAACTGCTTGCACACCGGAGTTTGCCCTCTCTTGCTGCTCTTGACACAAGATAACAAGAAGCATGAGTTAGGTGGGTGATGAGAGACCCGGGGCCCATGCATCCCCTTCACCATAGCTGACAGTGAACCAGTTGCCAGAAATGTGGGTGGGTGAAGCCGTCATAGACCATCTAGCCCCCAGCAGAGCCTTCTAGCAGACAGGGCACTGACCACAGATGCATAAACACACCTTCTGAGAACAGCAAAATGTCCACTCAGCTAAGCCCAGCTGAAATTGTCGAGCTGCGGAATTGTGACCAAAAGAATTGGTTGTTTACAGTCACTAGATTTTGGATGGTTTGTTGTGCAGCAGAAACTGGCTGGTACAACCAGTAACTGCCACCCATCAAAATACAACCAAAAACAAAAGAGAGGGAAAATAAGGTTCATAGTGGAAATTTAACCTCTGCTTGGAAAGGTTGACAGTGAACTTGCCCTGGAAAGGGATGAATTAAAACCTGATAGTTGTCGAGGACAGTCTGTATGCCAAGCCCTGTGTTGATCTCTGTATCCTATTTAACTAACAGCCCATTAAATCTTAAAGAGGAGGTTACTATTTGCAATTCTTAGAAGAGAAAGACTTAGAGTGCAGTTTGTATTTGAATTCAAGTCTTCGTGTCTCTACAGCCTATGCTCTCACAACATCACCATGTCTTATCAAAAGGATTATTTTTGCCAAGAGCTATGGTTTGTTGTGTCATTTTTTGATGATGTTCAGAGTTGACTTCTTATGTAAGGTGTTCATTTGCTAAGAGTCACTGGGTTCAAAGAAAGGTATTTTCCATTTCCCGCACAATATACGGAAAAGAACACCTGAGTGCCTACCTCACTCCCAGCAATCAAGTGTGTCACCTTGACATGTTACTTGACAACTTGAAGTTCGATAACTTCTACACACAGAAAATGGAATTAAGTGATACAGAATAGAAGATATTCTATTTTGTCATCACTCTAGACATTGCTTTTGATTTATTGATGGTCTGATTGTTTGTACACACTTAATATTTATCTACTAACAAACCTGAACAATGAGTATCAAAATTCCCCTTCAACAGATTAAGAAACAGGCTGAGATGGGTTTCAGTAAGACAGTAAGTGAGGGAGCCAAGGTTCACACCTTGGTCTGTCTGACTCTAGAGGTAATCCCCTTCCTTTCACTGTGACAAATTTCACGTGTGTTGAGAGTTGCTGAGATGCACAGTACGTGCCATTCCTGTGGTACAGACTTACTCTTCTCTCCTTTTTTTTTCCTGCCAGGAAGACCCAGGCACCCAGGAGAACATAGCTTCTCTGTAATGTTCTAACACTGGAGGGATCTGTTCTGAGACCAACAGTCCGATACATATTTCTGCCTTTTTTCTCAGGTAGGAAGGAGCAGGCAGATGGGAAAGTGACAGCAACACAAGAAGCATCGTTGTGGAAAGTCGAGCACCTTACTTAGTGAGATGATAGATTACAATTCTAAGAGAGATGGGCTCTCCAGACCCGCTGTTTCCTGGGATAGAGAATGTTACAGGCATTCCCAGAGCCTTTTAGTACCCACAGCTGGAACCAGCTTTCAGGAGAGTGACCACAATATACCTGAAAAGATTGCAAGATGTATTAAAGGGAGAGGAGCATGATTCAGTTGGTTAAGTGTCTGACGCTTGGTTTTGGCTCGAGTCACGATCTTACGGTTTCAAGAGTTTGAGTCTGAGTCCTGCTCTGTGATGGCAGCATGAAGCTTTCTTAAGAATCTCTCTCTCCCTCTATCTCTGCCCCTCCCCTACTCGCGCTGTCTCTGTCTTTCTCAAAATAAATAAGTAAACTTAAAAAAAAAAAAAGATGTACTAAAGTAAATCGTTTCAGTGATTTTAGTAGTAGTCAATGAGAGAACATACAGTGTTTTAGAAATCAAATGACCTAGAATTTTAAATCTGGCTCTCTCGAGTAGTTATGCAGCCTTTAGCAAAGGACTATTTCTGACTATGTTATTTCTCGTCTGGGAAGTGGGGATTACAAAAGTACCTACTTTACCAACCTCACATTGCCTGGAAAGATATTCCTGACCATGTGTGCTCACCCTCCCTTTACACTGGGGTTAAATTATCTCCCTCTTTTTCTTCCTTTCCAGGCTCCCTTGACGTTAATTCTGTCATCACTCTAATCAAGGAGCTCTGTAATGATTGGCCTGTGTGTTTGTAAGAAATTTCAAGACTGGGAGCCAGCCTGAAGCATACCTGTTGCCCCTGAGTCAGCACAGTGCCTGGAACTTGGTGTCCAGGAGGGATTCAAAATACATTGTTTGAGCGAGAGAGTGTTCCAGAAGCTACGTGGATCAAAGGCCAGTTATTACTGTACCTGTTAACTCTTTATCGGTGATAGGAAGTGAAAGATGGGTGAACATAGGTATCTCCACATGCAGAGGTTGGGTGAGTTGTGTCTTTCAAATCACTCCCCATGTGTTCCCAGAGTCTTTGCTTCTTTGTGTATCTTGGATGCTCTGTTTTTCCCTCAAATACAGAATTGGCTTCATATGGTGTCTGTGCTCGAAAATTCAGTAAAATCTCCCAAATACAAAGTGATCTGAGCAAAAAATACCTCTCAAATTTTTCCCTTTGATCCATGAGTGTATCACAGGGTAAATACAGGACTTTTACTTCTGTGTTCTGTGAGTAATGGCACAGATGGGCAACCAAGGGCGTGAACACAAAGATGAATGGATGTCAAATCCAGGTGAGTCCTTCCGTTCTCTCCAAGAGGCAGCACTCCTTTATTTCTCCTGCTTCTTTGGTCACTACCTCTAGTTCCCTGACTGCTCTGTCTCTCCTTTTCACTGACATTGTCCCTGTGCATTCTTCTCATTCAGCACCTAAACCCTTTCTAGTGTTCCTCTGTCACATGTCAGAGTGGAATGCTAAATCCTCAGGAAGGAACTGTAAGCACCCTCCACCCTTATTGTATATTGCTAAGTGCATTCATCTCCCCCCCGCCACCCCATATTCCTGATCCCCTTTACCTTGGCCTGAATTGCCTCTTAGTTACACTTATCACCTAAAACACTGTGTTATTTACTTGTTTATTATGTTGATTGCTTATTTCTCTCTCCTCCCCCCCACCATAGCTCCTGCTTGACTAGAACCTCTTGATCTTAGGAATCTTTGTCTCTTGCCCACTGGGCAAGAGCAGCTCAGAACATTGCTGAGCACACATTGTAGTCGTCCGGACCCTATCTGTTGGTATAATGGACCTATCTGTCTCCCTTGCTACATTGTGACACCCTTGAAGGCAAGGGCCATGTTTCATTGTTCTTTGTCAGTCCACCATCCAGAACAATTTCTGATACAAGTGGAAAGGCATCGCTGAATATTTGTTGAATTAATTAGTTAATTGATCCTTTGAAAGTGACACTGGTAGGGCAAACATTCTGTTTCCAAACTGCAGTTATTCTAGTAGGTGCCATTGGTGTCAGCACCATGTATGGATCAGCTGCCATGCTAACTAGGCTAGTCAGCTGGGAGATGTCTGCTGGCTAGAAGTCTGCCTCATTTTTTGTGGATCCCTCATAGGGCTAGCACACTGTTCTTCCTGCACAGCAGGATGTAGAGTGGTGTTTCCAGATCTTTGTCATTCATCACTGGATGGCTTTATCTGTGCAGGATGTGTACCATAATTTACATAATATGTTTCAAAATAAAACTGTATCTTTGGGAATAAAAGATAATTATATAATTAAACAGACAAAATGAAGGCAATGAACTGATGTAGTTGAAATAAATGTTGAGGTTCATGTTAAGTAATAGTGTACATAATGATGGCCACTGCACTAGGCTCTTCATTGATCTTTCATTTGATCCTACAAAAAAATGCTTCAAAGGAAATATCCTCATTCCTATTTCTCTTTCTTCAGGGAAGATATTGAGATCAAGGACATAGTGGAAATTGCCCAGGATCTGAAAGCTAATGGTAGCTACATGAGGTGGAAACTTGGGGCTCATTGATGATAACACCCCAGAAAGTCTGCAGTGGAGGCCGACCCTGCTTAACTTGCCCCCAGCAGTCCTGTTTGTTCCCCTTCCATTTTCTGCTGTTTCACCTCCACCATTTCATCCACCATTTCATCGTGTCTGCCAGCATTTCAGAAGCTCTCTTCCCAGGATTCTGTCCCCTGCTTCTTTGGCACAGTGTTGGTATATTCAACACTGGTTCTGGTTGTGGCAGATGAAAGTTGACTGTTTTGCGTCCTTCTGAAGGAACAGAGTAATTGTGATTTATAACTCTTTCATGACTTTTGATGATTGTGGATCCTGAGGAAGGTCCTCGGCTGCAGAGCTGGTTTCTTTGTGCAAGAACCCTATTCTTAAAACAAACAAACAAACAAACAAACAAACAAAAACCCTATTTTTGGCAGGACGCCCTTCTCTTCCACAAAGGTATCAGACCTGCCCAGGAGGAAAGATAGTTTCCTTATCAATGACACTGAGCACCCACAGGCCCGGACACCACTAGACCAGTTCCCTCAGAGGCAAAACAGGTTTCTCAGGGTCACCGAGCTGTTCCACAAATTTCATAGGCTCCTTAGATAAAGATAACAAGGCACATGCAAATGATGTTTGGCATCAATTTGGGAAAAGGAAAACAGCTGCATCCCTTCTTTCAGAGTAAAAGCTTTGAGTACCCCCAGTAAAATCAGCCTGTGTGGAAAGATGCACCGTTAGTGAGCACTATGGTAGAGTAGCTATGACCAGGGGTTCTGAGCCAAGCACTTTCTCTGAAATTTGATATTGTTAAGAAAACAGCATTTCCTTTTCTTTTTTTCCATCTTCCTTTGGGTTACTTACTTCAAGGCAAGTTCAAAAATTATTGCTTTTGTTCTTTTTCCCAAAGTACAATATTGTATCTCCTAGTAGAGGACACCAATTAGACTCTTAGCTTCTGAAGTTCACTTTAACTTTGATCAAATAGCTTTTTCTACCAGCCTACATCTCAAAGGAAGTATCCTGGATTTGTTGCTTTGGATGAACTTTCTGATGTCTATAATTCTTAAAATCCTCATAAAGGAATCCTACTTGGTTTTTTGTTTCTTTGTTTCTTAGCTACTATAATAGAAGACCCAATAAAAGCTCTTCGAGGGCCTACCATGTTTCAGGTCTTTTGCTTATCTTGCTGATAATTGTCATACAATTCCTATGACATAAGTACCGTTACTCCAATTTCACAATTGAGGATATTGAGGCCCAGAAAGATAGATACGTTGGCCCTGACACGTGAGTAGAGTGGCAGAGCTGACATTAGGACTGCAGTCACAATCCATTGACTGCATTGGTCAGCGTATCCTGACATTTAAAAAAAAAATGAAAAAAAAATTTTGTGTTTGTGAAAGTCATCGTTAATGAAAACATTCTCTACTATTGTGATATTATCACTCTATTTTACTTTTAGAGTTTTGCTCTTGCAAGTAATACTTTTCCTTTACATGAAATACTAAGTTTATAACATTACAGTTGGGGGTGGCAGATATGGAAAGGCGTAGACATGACTAAGTCCTGGAAATTGTTGCTGTAAGCTATATTGTGTGATGAAAAGTATGCTATGTGCTATGTAGAGGCACATGGACAGATGGACCAGATTTCTATTCCCCCAACACATCCCACCTTCTAGAAGGGTTTGCATGGCACCTGATACTCAAAAGCCACACATATGGTACTGATACAGAAAACATCTACTGCACTACATCCAGACTGGAAGTGGGTGTTTTTGCTGTCAATGTTTCTGTGTGAAATAGATGAATTCAACAAACCTTCAATGCCTACCATGTTTCATGTAGTGTGCTTCATACAAGATATGCAAAGAAGAAATAAAACATGGTTCCAGCACTTAAGTACATTGTAGGATAAAAAACAAAAAGTGGAATGTAATTTGTGAATTAGAAGTCACCACAGGGTACATTTGCAGTGCGGAACAGGAAAAGAGGAAGAGGAGACAAAGAATTGGACTGAGAAAGAATAAAGGCAATAGGAGCAGGAGTCCGATCAGGGGAACTGAGTCCTTGTGACTGTGAACATGCATGCCTGTAGCTGAAAATTGCAGTCTTTGGGGACTCACAGACTTGATTCCATGTTCCTGAATGTACATAATTTTCACCAAAACAATAATCACATTACCAGTCTTATATTTATTGATTAATTTCTTCAGTTAAATTTCTTGATATGTGTGTTTTTTGTGTATAGATCAGTTTGCATTTGCAAAGCCTAGGGGAATTGCAGAACTTCTCCGACCGAGAGGACGTTTCAGAAACTGAGAGATTATTAGAAAGGCCGACACTGATTATAAGGCCGGGAGGTCATACACTAGTACTAGAAGCTATTGAGCATAGGGAACTGGGATGAAAGTCAGAAAATCCGTATGTCCCACACACTGTGGAAGGCTCTGGGATTAGAGGGATCATTCAAGCTGATCCAGCTGTCTTAGTACAGAAAATCATGCAGGCAGATCTTAACCCCAGGGATCTGTAAAGATTTGTCAACATTGTTTATCAAGGAAGTGTTTTACACACACACACACACACACACACACACACACCTAACAAATTAGAATTCTGGAACTCAGCTGGGATCACAGAGTGCTGGAGCCAGTCTGTCTGACTCTAAAGCCTCAAAGAATGTCTATGACATGAGACCCTTTTTCATAATAATCTATTTGAAATTAATTCAGAGCCACTACCTGCAATTCCCCTGGCTGTGCATGTCTGTTGTTGCCCCATAAGAGATCCTTGGAACTTAATGTTCTGCCTTATCTGAAGGGCAGGGGCTGAATGGGCAGCTCTAGCGTGCAAGTCCTTCACACCGAGTATGGCACACATCTTACCAGGAAATGTCCTCATTGTTACTGTCACACTTCAAGCTGTCTGTTCTTGCCTCTAAATTGCAATTAGTCTTCACTACACAAGAATTAGAATTCTCTGCACTGTGACTCTGGCTGTGCTTATTTTAATTTGCACCTTAGAGCTACATGCGGTTATGGCTGGGTGAGAAATTATTTCTCATTCTCTCCAGAAAGTTGGATGATAGAGAATTACCTTAACCACAACAGATTCAATACACTAATAACTTAAGTGCCTGATACCAGTTTTCTATTGCTGCATAACAAGTTGCCACAACTTTAGCATCTTAAATCAACCCATGTGTATTATTTCACAGTTCCTATAGGTCAGACATGTGTAGATCCAGCGAGTTCTCTGCTTAGGGTCACACAAGGCTGAAATCAAGGTGTCAGCTGGGCTGGGATCTTACCTGGAGGCTCTGGAGAGGAAGCTCTTTCCAAGCTCATCCAGGTGGTTGTAGGAATTCAGCTCCTGTGGTGCAGGATGTTGTTGGGGCTGCTCTCAGATTCTAGAGGCTGCCTGTATTTCTCCTCATGTGGTTCTCTCCATCTTCAAGCAAGCAATAGTGTGTCAAATCCTTGTGCTTCAGATCTCTCTTGCTTCCCTTCTGCTGCTGGCCACAGAAAAGTGTGTGCCTTTAAGGAGCTCCTGTGATTAGATTAGGCTCTTTTGGATAATCTCTCTTTAAGGTCAGTTGTTTAATAACCTTCATTGTAACTGGAAAATCCCTCTAGCCATGTAACCGAACACAAATATGTACAAGATAACTCGTCTTATTCATGGTACCTGGGATTATGATGGGAAATCTTGGGAGACCATTCTTAGAATTCTACCTACCACAACCTTTAATAACCATGAGGTAATTACTTATGAAGGCCTTTTTTGTGACCCTGATGATCTGAGTCTTGTGAACATACTGCCCACTCTTTACTGAGTTACATCATGTCATCATGTAGTTGTACTTCAACAAGTGGCTTGTACCTTCCAAAGTGTAATAATCAGAGTCTTCCAGATGAACCGATTCAATAGGATTACTTATGTATTTATACTTATACCTATATCTATATCATCTATATCTGTCTATCTGTCGAGAGAGAGAGAGAGAGAGAGAGAGAGAGAGAGATTTGTTATAAGAATTTGGCTCACAAGAATTTGAGGCTGGGAAGACCCAACACGTTTGTGGGCACGGTGGAGAGCTAGGAGAGCAGGAGTAGTTCCAGGCCAAGTCAAAATTCCTGAGACCCAGGACAGGCAGTGATGTGAGTTGCAGTCCAAAAGCTGCTGGGATCAGGTGTCATGAATTCTGATCTTCAGTTTGAGTCTAGAAGCAGGACAAGACCAATGTCCCACTTCAAGCAGTCAGGCAGGAGGGGTTCCCTCCTGCTTGAGGGAAAGTCAGCCTTTTTGTTCCATGTAGGCCTTAAGCTGATTGGATGGATACAGGACACCCGCATTGGAGAAGGCAATTTTTTTTTTTTTTTTACTTTTTTACTGTTTTACTCAGTATACCTATTCAAATATTACCCTCATTTATAAATGCCCTGCCAGACACACTCAGAATAGTGTTTGACCTAATATCTGGCCACCCTCTGGGTGAGTCATGTTGACATATAAATTTATACATAACACGAAGCCTCTTGACACAGTCCATCGATTAACATTTCTTTTTAAATTTCCTTTGTATCTTAGTTAAATACTCTACTTCCATGTTTCCTAACTATAAAATGCATCTGTTAATGATTTCACATTTAGTTGCATGTTAATTACCTTTAAGGTTATATGTATGAAAGGGAAAATTGATCCATGAGCAGTTTACATTCTTGACTGCAAAGGGGAAATTTGCATCATGCTGCATGCAAATTTAATAATACCTTATATTTATGACATGTTTACCATATTTGGCAAATCCTTTTTGTAAGCTCCATAGGTGTTTTACCTCATTTGGTCAGCAAAATGCCATGACATATGTGTCATCAGTAGCCCCATTTTCATATGAAGAACCTGAACACAGACATTAAGTAATTTTTCTGTCATGACAGCTTGTAAGCGACAGCTTGTAAGTGATCGGAATCTATGGCTTCAGTACCGATATTCCTAACTAATTCATGTGACTATGTAATTTGTCATCCAAACTAGTTCATAATATTTATCATCTGAGCCAGAATGAAAGAGAGTACTTTTATAAATTATACCTGCTCAATAAGCATAAAATAGCAAAGTCCTAGACATACCAGTACATTGCTCACTCGCTTAGTGAATATTCTTTCAGTTGCAAGTATCAGGGAATTCTCATGTAGATTGGCTAAATCAAAAAAGAAATCCATGATCTCATGGCATTTGTATGATATTCATCACTTTTCCACCCTCTGCTAGATTATTCCTGCCAGCATACAAACTGGTGTTATTTTCCTCTTAAAAACAAAAGACAACAAAACCCAAAACTAAACAATCAAAAAACCTTTTTACCTACTCCCTCCACCACCTGCAGGGCCTTTTATCCTCCTCTTGATAGCAAACCTCCCAGAGAGAGAGTTTTCTACACTCACTGCTTCCACTTTTCCCATTCTGTCTTAATCACACGCCAATCAGGCTTATACAACTTCTATGAAAAGGAAACTGTGTGGTCAAGGTAGCAATGTCATCAGTATTTCTAAATCAAATGGCTATCCCACAGTCCTCTCCTCAGCTGACTTATCAATAATTTTGGACAGAGTTGATCGCTCACTCCTCCTGGAAGGACCTTCTTTCCTGGTGTACCATTCAGGGCCCTCCAGCGAAACAAAGCCAGCTTGACATATACCCACCTGGGTTCCAGGACAGTACTTTCCTGGTTGTTCTCTGACCTCCTCAATCTGCTTGGCTGGGTCTCCTCCTTTCCTGTGACCTCTTGACATTGACCTGCCTGGGAACTCAATCCTCGATCCCTTTCTCTTCTATGCCTATACTCATTCCCTTGGTGATCTCATCCAGTATTGTGACTTTATATGCCATCGATGCCCTTTTCTCTCTACAATTTACATCTCCAACTTAAATGCCAAAGTCTATATCCAACTGTCCACTTGGCGTGTCTTATAGACCTTTTGGTTTTAACCATGAAAAAACAAATTCTTTTTTCACCCCTCACTTCATCTCCTTTAGCTCTTTCTCATCTCAGTTACCATCAACATTATGCTTCTAGATGCTCACTTAAAGATATTGGGGTCAATTTTAGCATTAAGTCTACGCAGAAATCCTGTTGATTCCGTGTTCTAAATAGACTGAGAATGTGAACAAGTTTGCCACCTCTTCTGCTTCCACTTGACTCAAGGCCACTACAGTTTCTTGCCTGGATTATTGTAATAGCATCCTTACTGGTTTATCTTCCTATAACTTTGTCTCTGATGTATAGTCTAAATCACACCAACCAGAGGTATCCTTTTATTCCGAGATATTTCAGAATGTAATGAATATCCATGTAAACCAGTGTAGAAATATTTTTTTTGCTTTGTTTTCTTTTTTTTTTCAATGCAAATTTTTCTTTAAATTCTAGTTAGTTAACATACAGTGCAATATAGTTTTCAGGAGTAGAATTGCAAGTGATTCATCACTTAGTGCTCATTATACCAACAGCCCTCCTGAGTACCCATCAGCCATCTAGCCCATCCCACACCCACCTCCCTTTTAAAATCCAAGTCAGATCCTGCCACTGTTATGCAATTGTTCTCCATCTCACTGAGAGGAGCAAAAATTAAAGTATTTACATGGATTAGAAGTTTGTACATGATTTGACGTTGTGTTACTTGTGTAAAATCCAACTATACTCCCACAGGATCTCTCATGTCTACATTAGCTACAATAGTTACACTTTTACACAAAAGCTTTTTCACTGGCTGTTTTCTTTGCTTTGAAGTGTCCTTCCTCCATGTATTTAATGGCTCATCCCATCATCTCCTCAAGTCTTTTCGCAAATATCACCTTCCAAGGTTGGCTTATCCTGACCGTTTTTTTAAAAAAAAAATCCAATTTCTCATCACTCCAGATCTTTCTTAACTTACTCTAATGTTTTTCATAGCTTTATCATTTTCCTACATGTAGTATATCTTAGTTATTTATTTTATTTATTGTTTGTACAATTATCCAAACATATAAGTTCTATGAGGGCAAAGACATTTGTCTCTTTGTCTACAACAGCATTTTTAGGGCCAGTAGTAGTACCTGGAAGTTAGGTATTACTTATTAAATATTCGGTCCATTTGCCAAATAGACTGAAAATCAAAATAGGGTGGGTTCTAGACATGGAGGCCTCTGGCTCATCAGGCTTCAGATTCTTTCCCTCTATTTTCTCTGCCATCCTCAGTGTCCCACCAGACTGGTCCCAAGATGTCTGTAGCAATTCCAGGCCTCATATCTAGGCATGGTGGTATTTAGGCAGAAAGGAAAAATCTCTTCCAGTGTCCCTTTTTTGTGAGACAGGAAGCTGTGACAAAATGCTTTCCAGAAGATATACACCCCCATCGTCCCCAGTATATGGGACTGAATTTGGTCACATGGCCAGTTCGAAACCAGTGATTATCAAAATATTAGATATGTTGTGACTGATTTAGATGAATACAACATCAAATGGATGTAGAGTCACCACAATGTCCCCCTGAAACACATCAGTGCACTGGTGTGATAGGATGTATGTGTGCGTGTGAGTGTTTGTGTACCTGCTTGGGAGATGCATTCTGGTACTCAGTTCTTGCAGAGTGAAAAGAAACAAATTAATGTAATTTAGGATCCAGAAGATGGGGCAAGAGTAGACATCTTGCATGAAAACTCTCTCTGTCAAGGCATGAAGCTAACATCATCCAGTATGTGCATCTCACACTGAGTAATACTTTAACAAGGAGGCCAGAAATAATGCCACTCACTTGGTAGAGACAATTTTTACACAGTGCTTAGATAGGCATTAAAAGTATTTCTTTTCAGGGGCGCCTGGGTCACTCAGTCGGTTGATAGTCCCACTTCAGCTCAGGTCATGATCTCATGGCTCATGAGTTCGAGCCCTGTGTCGGGCTCTGTGCTGACAGCTAAGAGCCTGGATCTTGCTTCAGATTCTGTCTCTCTCTGTCGTCTCTCTCTCTCTCTCTCTCTCTCTCTCTCTGCCCTCCCCCCACTCGCACTCTGACTCTCTCTCTCTCTCAAAAATAATAAATAAACATTTTTAAAAATTTTTAAAAAAAGCATTTCCTTTCATGGATGACCAACCACTCCTCCTGACTGACACATTCTTCATGTAGCCATATAAATACCTTTATTCAATTTTTGGTGTTTCTCTGAGCTGGGACCTTCCTAATCTATTTTTTAAATTTTTGGTTTCAATTTTGAAATACCATATACATACATACAAAAAAGTGCATAGAATATATATTCAGATATCGATGATGAACAATATAAAGTGAAAACCTATGTAATCACCACCCAAACCAATAAAATCATATATTATTATACCCCCAGAGTGCATGATGCTCCCCTCCCTCACTCCAGCTTTTTAACTCCTGAGCAAGATATCTACTACCATCCTGACAAATGTTCAGTATCTCTTCCTTGCTGCTTATTGTAGCTTCACCATCTTTATAAACAATGCTAAAATATCTAGTTGAGTTCTTTCCAGCTTTATGGCATCACATCTCTGCTTTGAGTTTTTACTGTACAGTTAGCAAACCACCCTTTTTTAAGCTTGTTTTTAGAGACTCCTTAAATGTTTAAAGGTACTCCCTCTTCCCAGGTTAGAGAGAAATCCTCTTCCCAGGTAGGTACTTGGGGACCTACTATGTGCTTAGAAGCAAACTAGATGCCAGGGTAAACGTGAGGCCAACTGGTATTCTTTACCTTAAGTGATAGGATAGTCTGTTTGGAAGGTGGTGGTTAATTGATAGGGTACATTGTTAGGACTGAAGACAGCCCAGGATAGTAGTAAGAGCATGCGTATTGTGGTGAGATATCCTATGTGCCACTTCTTACTGGCTTTGTGTCTGGGGCAAGTCTCTACCTCTCTGAACCTGTGTATTTAATCCTTAAAGAGACAGAGATATTTAAAACCTGCTCCCAGGGTTGTCAAGTATGGTACTTTGGAGGCTGCCAATAAATGGTAGATCCTGTTACTGTAATACATTGTACTAGTCAGAAGGAAGGGTCAAAAATAATTCAGCTCTCCCTGAACAATGTAGAAGGCATATATACAAGTCTAGTGAGTTTAGTACATACTAGATGTTAACGTGAGGATTTCTTGACCCCCAAGAACACACTTAGGCAGCTAAGTGGAGTGGTAAGAGGCTAGGCATTAAGATCAGAAGTGCTGGGATTAATAGTTCCAATCGTGATGAAAGCTACCTTTTACTGAGCTCTAAATGCCCCAGGAGCCCATAGAGTCTGACTGCTGGTGGGCACCTCAGTGACATGGTTAGATCTGAGTACTTGGAACCAGAAATGTTAGGTTAATGATGTACTTTTCAGACTTTTTTTTTTTTTTAAATCAAAAATGGTAGAGAGATTTAATTTTTATTGAGTATTCCCTAGGTCCAAAATACTGCTCAAAACATATTGTATGTATCATTTCATGTAATTGCAATTGGTCAATGATTATCCCTATTTACAGGTCAAAAACTTTGAATCAGAGATCAAGTAACATTTCTGTGATCATAGAGTTAATAAATGAAGGAGCCAGGCGTTTATCCCATCGGTATTCAGAACCCACATGCTTTTTGTGGGGGAGATACATTTTAGTTTGAAATAATTACAAACTTACAAAACATTGAAATAATAGGCCAGGAAACTCCTGTTTTTACTTGACCCAAATACCTCAATTGTTAATATTTTGCATATTTTTTATCTTTCACTATCTTTCTCACTCCCTGTCTTTCACTCTCTTTTTCCCCTCCTCTTTTTCTTCTCCTTGCACACACTACACAAAGATACACATACATACAAATTTTTCTAATCTCTTTGACAGTAAACTATAGATACATTAAATATTTAGTATTCTAAATACTTTAGAACAAGGACATCCTTTTGCATAAACACACTACAATTATGAAAATCAACACATGAACATTGGTTATATATCTGTATTATACATCTCATTATAGACCTTATTCAAATATGACCAATTATCTCAATAATGCTATTTGTAGAAAATTTTATAAATTTTATGGTTTGTCCATTCTTCTCTCCAGTCTACTATCATGCATTTTATTTCATTGTTATTACACTTTATTCTTATTCCCTCTGGAATAAGTCCTCAAACTTATTGTCTCGCACAACCATAACAATTCTGAGAAGTATAAACCATTTACTAGAGTGCCCCTCAACTTGGGTTTACCTGATTCTATGCTTATGATTAGATTCCACGTATGCGTTTCTGTCAGGAATACCACAAAGTGATACTATATCCTCCGCAGTGCATTATATAAGTTGGCACATGATATCCATTTATTCTGTAATTGGCAATATTAAATTTGATCTCTTGGCTAAGGTAGTATTCATCAGATTACTCTAATGTAAAGTTAATATTTTCCCATTGTTCACTTAAATATTTTGTGTGGAGATACTTGAAGGCTATGGTAATATTGTGTTCTATGACCCATTGACGATTCTTGACTGAATCCATTAATATATGATGGTGTAAAAAGTGTGTGTTTCCAACTCCAGTATTTCCCCCCCATTTTACTGGTGAGGATTCTTCTGCAACGAAGAGCTGTTCTCTCTCCGTCATTTATTAATTATTCATGTCTTCATATGTTTCAGTATTGGTTCATGGATATATATTTTATTCAGTGTATAATAACCCATTACAATCATGATTTATTTTGATGCTCGAATTTCCCCAGATTTGGCCAGTGAAAGCCCCTTGATTCCTGCTCCTGTGTCTTCTTGATATGTGTCTATTTTTCTTTGAAACCGTTTTTGGTGCAGCGAGATGTTCCTGCCTCTTTTTGTACTTCTGCTGTGCCAGCCCTGGAATCAGCCATTTTTCCGAGGAGACCAGGTTTCTTTTAGTATAGAATGGTATTTAGAATTGAGCCTGCACTTTGAACCACCATTTTCTACTGGAACTATAACTTGACAATTCCCTACATTTACCTTAACTTCAGTTACCCAATATGTAGAATTGGCATAAAAAATAGGAATTTCTTAATGGGTATGTGGCAAGGTTTAGACATAGTAAAGAAAGCATTTAGTACTGTGCTTGGCACATGGGTAATGTTTCATTTATTTATTACGTTATTTTTAAGTTTATTTATTTATTTTGAGAGAGACAGACAGACAGACAGAGACAGAGCATGAGCAGGGGAGGGGAAGAGAGAGATGGAGAGAGAGAGAGAATCCCAAGCAGGCTCCGCACCATCAGCACAGAGCCCAATGTGGGGCTGAAACTTATGAACTGTGGGATCATGACCTGAGCGAACCGAAGAGTTGGATGCTCATCTGACTGAGCCACCCAGGAGCCCCACATGGGTAATGTTTTAAAATGGGACATGTTGAGCATCACAATGAATAATAATAATAATGGATTATAAACCAATGAATAAAATAAGAATCTATAAGTATATTTGAAAACAAGCGGTAGCTGATATTATCATTATTTTTTTAATTATTATTATCAAATACTCTGGATGTTGATAAGATCCACCTCTGGCAAAAAACCTCAGGATTCCAGTATTTGTCTTGTGAAATCCAGGCCAGATCAAGCATTGCAGAGCCTGCAAGAATAGAAACATGAAGAATATTCCAGAAGGATGCCTCAGGACTTGATGACTGAGGCTTCAGTATTAGAGACAAACAACATGAAATGAAGAACATCAACCACTCCTAGAACCTGATACTAGAACCCAGTACTTTCCTTGTCATGGTCCTAACAGCACCGTGTTATAAGCAGACAGGTATTTGTCTGCCCGTTCATCCACCTGTGGCCTCATAGAAGTAACTTGTTTATGACTTATCCTTGACCCCTAAATCAGTGCCTATCAGTATAGGAGACATCCAAGAAGTGTGTGCTGAATAAATGAATAAATAAATGAACGAATGAATGTGTTGAGCAGTTTCTAATAGCTCGTCATGATAACTAACAAGAGGAGGAGATAAAGGCTGACCTATTCCATACTGGTCTGAGCCTAGAAGCCTGAAGCCTTAGTTGTATTGCCTCTTTGGATGATAGGCGTTCCCAGAAAGATAACCCTCCCCAGTTTCCATGTTTCCCAGAGTTCAAGTGGAAGCCCCATATGCACCAAACTGTGTATCCTAGACTGGTTCAAGGGACAGATAATTAATTCATTAAATATTTATGGGTGGTCATTTACTATAGGTCTTTCAGGGTTTGGGGGTACAGCTGAGAGCACAATAGTCAGGTCCCCTGCTTTCATCAATATTTGGTTCTAGGGGGAGAGACAATGAACAAAGGGACTCATAAAATTTAGAATGGTGGAGAAATTAAAGCTTGATTAACAAATAGAGAATCATCCAGCATGTGTGTGTACAGAAGAAAGAGTGAATGTGGAGGTGAGAACTTGCTGGTTTCAGGGAACTTGGAGTAGTTTGTAATGGCTGGAAGTAGAGTAGGATACAGGCTGAGGGTTCAGGAAGGAAATTAGAAAGTAGAATCCACAAGAAAATATCACTTAACTTCTCTGGGCCTAGTGGTTTTGACAAGAAAAGAGGGTTTTAAACATCTGAGAAAATGTGTGACAAATGTGTAAAGCTCCAATCTAAAATCATTAATGTTCTTTTCTGTTTTTAAACAATAATGACAATAATTATAGCTGGTAGTTTTGAGTGTTGCTATTTGTTAGGCACTGTGCTAGTTGTTTTACATATTTATTTATTCCTCTATGAGGAACAGTAGTGGGGATTTTCATACTTTACAATGTTGGATAGCAGTAGATGGCAGGTATTAGGATTAAATCCTGTCTAATTTCAAAGAGCTTGTTCTTTTGTTTGAGCATTCTTTTTTCTATTTTCTTTATATCTATATATCTATATATCTATATATCTATATCTATATCTATATCTATATCTATATCTATATCTATATAAGTTTATTTAATTTGAGAAAGACAGAGACAGCACATGCCAGTGAGGGGCAGCGAGAGAGGGAGAGAGATACCCAAGCAGGCTCCATGATGTCAGCTTAGAACCTGATGTGGGGCTTGAACTTATGAAACGTGAGATCTCGACCTGAGCTGAAACCGAGAATTGGACGCTCAACCAACTGAGCCACCCAGGCGCCCTTTTCTATTTTCTAAAAGTGGCACTCAGGCAAGAGGTGGAAACCAAGAACAATTGAGTGGTACACAAAATGGCTATTAGGAAGATTAAATGACACAGCATTTACAGAATGCTTAGTAAAAGGGAAATCAGTTACATGTATTATTTATATTTCATTCTTAATTTTAAACTTTTATAATTTTTATTTCATGGAGTTAAATTTTTTATCCCTCATGATTTTATTTATAATAATTTCTGTTAAGTCTAGAGAAGTTAAATTATGCTTAATGAAATATATGGTATATTTTGGGACAAAAATTTAAATGTCTAAGATGGTGGTATTTACAGAACGTTATAGGGTGAAGACCTCGGATGATGTCATGTACCATTCCCATTAATAAAGAGAAGTCCTTCCTGAACCCATCTTCCTCAATGTGGAAACCCTTGAGAGGTGCTGATTGTGCACTAGTGAGAATACCAGGTATAAATGGATATGTGTGTTTGTGATGGTGGTTTTAGTATATGAACATGAATTCTTAGATTCTCCTCCCTTCTAAAGGTAGAAAAGGTGGAGCTTAATCCCCTCCCTCTTGACTGTGAGATGGACTTAGTGACTTGCTTCTAAGAAATAAAATGAAGTGGAAGTGATGGTGTGCAACTTTAGGGATTGAGTCCTTCCTCACTTGGATCTGAAGGAAGCTGAGGGAAGCCAACTGCCATGTCATGAGGATACCCACCAGCCCTGTGGAGAGGCTCACCTGGTATGGAACTGAGGCCTCCTGCCAACAGCCCTGTGAGGCAGTCATGTTGTAAGTGGACCATCCAGCCCCACTCAAGTCCTCAGATGACCACCGGTCTGACTGACTTCTTGAAAGAAACCTCATGAGGCACACTGAGCCAGAACTGCCAGCTGAGCCATTCCTAGATATTTGATCTGCAGAAACTGTGTAAGATAGTAAATGCTCAAAAGATAATAAGCTTCTACATTTTGGGGGTAATTTTCTACACAGCATAGATAACTACTATACTGTGTGTTCATGGATGAATAAGAGAACAGTGTGAAGTACCCTTTCTAGACTTGATACTATTCACCTGGTGAAAGTCTGTTATCTTGACGCAAGAGCTATGGCCACATTGCAGTAAGTCGCTATTGATAAAATCATTTCTATCTTCCTGCCAGCTGCTGCTTTTTATGTCACAAGCATGTCAGGGTCTGTCCTACCGCTTAGCATAATTGCCTAGAATGTCTGTGATGAAGTTTGAGTTCAGTTTCAGTGAGATAGTTGGTAAGAGAAGGCTGTTAGTCTGGCTGTGGAGAAGCCCCAAAGAGTGATGTCTGCACAATACACTGTCTGGGCTTTGATTGGTTCTTTGTCCTAAAGAGTCAGAAACTATTTTATCAGAATATTTAGAACTCATAGACAATTGGCAGACTTGGGGGCCAAACTATACAAACCATATTCATATTAGACTAATGTATAAATAAGAAAGCTTCTCTAAATTTACTATGTGCAGAGTAGAATTCTGGTGCTCTCATCCAGAGTTCCTCCTTTCTCTGAATGATAGCTTGGAGGCCATATTAGCAAATCAGAAGGTGGTTCAGTTAAGCTTGCAATTGAACCAAAAGTGGTGAGTCTTGAGGTACTGTAAGTCTTGATAGATAAACTGATACTACCTTGCCACATGTTGACTTAAGTAGTTTAACTCTCTGGGGGTATCTTATTACCAAGTCTTTAGGAGGTATCTCACTGTTGTCTTCACACATTACTGGTGTTGACCTTCCTTTCATAGTCTTCTTTAGGTTGTGGTAGGTTGGCAAGGTTATCTTCAGGAAATCCAGCTGTGGTATCTGGGGCTGTGGTTGCTCAGTCTGCACCCCGTGAAGGCAATCTGCACCACAGATCACTGTATTCTCAAGGATGACCTCAAATGTATTCAGGTTGCAACAAGTCCCAATGATGCAACCGCTTCTCAATATTACCTTTCTGCCCACACTGGCTTTTGATTCAATAACATTATTGTCTTCCATTTTCATGGCTTGGGAATAACAGCCAATTTCAAACACATTATTAGTGCCAATGATCATAGATATTTTAGTTCCAGATCTTCAGCATTAGGGGTGATATTATCAGGTCGAGCATTTATGATAAGCACCTACCTGTTCTTCTATTAGGTAACCCTCACCAATACCTATTGGCCTGGCTTCTGCAATAATTTGTGCTTTAGAGTGGATCACTGTCCTAGGTCCTATAGTTACATCACCCACATTTCACTTTCTACACACACAACTGCTCCAAGAGCAAACTTCACTGTCTTTGCATCCTTCTCCACCATAGTTTGGCCCCTGTCTCTCATGGAATTAATTTCTGAACATATTTACCATAGCATATAATGCATGTTTTGTATTTTCAGTAGTGATATAAAATTTCCTTTACATTGAGTTTGACTAAAAGATGATAGAATATAAATGAATGTATTAAGAAATACTAACATGAGGGGTGCCTGGGTGGCTCAGTCGGTTCGGTGTCTGACTTCCGCTCAGGTCATGATTTCACGGTTTGTGAATTCGAGCCCTGTCTCAGTGTCTGTGCTGACAGCTCAGAGCCTGGATCCTGCTTTGTATTCTGTGTCTCCTTCTCTCTCTGCTCCTCCCCCACTTGTGTTCTGTCTCTCTCTGTCTCTCAAAAATAAATAAATGTAAAAATTAAAAGAAAGAAATACTAACATGGGCTTTGAATATATCTTTTAAGTCCTAGAGTTATATCACATGAATGATTGGGGTGTTGTTGAAAACATTGTTCTAAGTCAGGCTTTATAATGAGAAGTTTACTAGATAGCAGGTGGGGCTGCTAACAAATTCTTTTGTTAGAGATTCTCCCAGAAGGCCTCACAGTACCCTAGAAGTTTGCTTGAAAAGAAATCATGCCTCCAAAAATATCATCCACTATATTAAGTCCCTATTACAAGTGCACATTTTCCCTATCTGTGTTGTCTATAAAATATTAATTTATTATAACATCAAATAGTTCTGCCCACCATATTTCCATAGGTGTTCTGGACCCTGGGTATGCAAAGATGAATGAAACATTGTTTGTCATAATCTTGGATTTCACAACTTTGTGTTGGAAGAAGATAAATAAAAACAAACTTGTGTGGAATTTAAGAAACAAAACAGACGAGAGGGACTCCTGGGTGGCTCCATCGGTTAAGTGTCTGACTTCAGCTCAGGTCGTGATCTCAGTTTGTGAGTTTGAGCCCGTGTCAGGCTCTGTGCTGACAGCTTAGAGCTTGGAGCCTGCTTTGGATTTTGTCTCACCCTCTCTCTCTCCCTGCCCCTTCCTTGTTTGCACTCTGTCTCACTCTCTCAAAAATAAATAAATATTAAAAATTTTTTAAAAAGAAACAAAACAGGGGCGCCTGGGTGGCTCAGTCGGTTAAGCGTCCGACTTCAGCTCAGGTCACGATCTCGCGGTCCGTGGTTCGAGCCCCGCGTCGGGCTCTGGGCTGATGGCTCAGAGCCTGGAGCCTGGTTCCGATTCTGTGTCTCCCTCTCTCTCTGCCCCTCCCCCGTTCATGCTCTGTCTCTCTCTGTCTCAAAAATAAATAAAACGTTAAAAAAAATTAAAAAAAAAAAGAAACAAAACAGATGAACACACGGAAAGGGAAAAAAAGAGAGGGAAACAAACCATAAGAGACTTTAACAATAGAGAACAAATGGAGGATTGATGGAGCGAGGTGAGTGGGGAATGGGCTAGATGTGTGATGGGCATTAAGGAGGGCACTTGTTATGATGAGCACTGGGTGTTATATGTATGTGATGAATCACTAAATTCTACTCCCTAAACCAATATTACACTATATGTTAATTAACTAGAATATAAATAAAAATTTGAAAACAAAAACAAAACACAAACTGTAGACTCTGAAATGCAAATGAGTATAGACTATAGTGGGAATACTAAGGAGGGGCACAGGGGAAGTGAACCAAAGAAATGGACAGAGCAGGAGTATCCCAAAATGTAGAATGGGAGCCAGAGAGCTGTCTGTTCCTTGCTAAGGTTGAAGTATTCACTTGTAAGTGACTATTACATTCATCTTTGAATTCACTTTCTTGATTCTGTCAGTATAAACCTGAGTAAAATATATCTTTACACTTTGAAATAAAATAATGTAATTATCAGACGCATATTCGTTCAACAGGTTCTACAGCAAAAAAGTAAAAACTACTTAAGGAGTTATGTTAAAAACTAATCATTTTGTATATAGACACACCACATCTTCTTTATTCATTCATCTAGCAATAGACACTTGGACTTCTCCCACAATTTGGCTATTGTAAATAACGCTGCAATATACATAGGAGTGCATGTATCCTTCTGAATTAGTGTTTTTGTATTTTTTGGGTAAATACACAGTAGTGCAGTTACTGAATAGTAGGGTAGTTCTATTTTTAACTTTTTAAGGAAACTCCATACTGTTTTGCACAGTGGCTGTACAAGTTTTCATTTCAACCAACAGTTCAGGAGGGTTCCTTATTCTCCACATCCTCACCAACACTTATTTTTTGTGCTTTTGAGTTTAGCCATTCTGACAATTGTGAGATGATACTACATTGTAGTTTTTTAAGTTCCAGTATAATTAGCATACAGTTTTATATTAATTGCAGGTGTACAATATAGTGATTCAACAATTCCATACATCACCCAGTGCTTATTACAAGTACCCTACTTGCTTCTTATCACCTATTTCACCCATTTCCCCATCCATCTTCCCTCTAATAGCCATAATTATCTATAATTAAGAGTCTGTTTCTCTATTTCTCCCTTTTTTTTCCTTTTGCTCATTTGTTTCTTAAATTCCACATATGAGTGAAGTTATATGGTATTTGTCTTTCTCTGACTTATTTCACTTAGCATTATACTCTCTAGCTCCATCCATATCATTGCAAATGGCAAGATTTCATTCTTTTTTATATCTGAGTGACATATATATATGTGTGTGTGTGTGTGTGTGTATATATATATATATATATATATATATATATATATATTCATACATATACCGCTTCTTTATCCATTCACCTCTCGATGGACATTTCCCTTGCTTCCGTAAGATGGCTTTTATAAATAATGCTGCAATAAACACCTATGTTTATTTACATTTTTTGTGTAAACACAGTAGTGCAATTACTGGATTGTAGGACAGCTTTATTTTTTAAATTTTCAATGAACCTCCATACTGTTTTCCACTGTGGCTGCACCAGTTTGGATTCCCACCAATAGTGCAAGAAGTTTCCTTTTTTTAAAAAAAAAAAAATTTTTTAACGTTTATTTATTTTTGAGACAGAGACAGAGCATGAACGGGGGAGGGTCAGAGAGAGGGAGACACAGAATCTGAAACAGGCTCCAGGCTCTGAGCTGTCAGCACAGAGCCCGACGCGGGGCTCGAACTCACGGACCGCGAGATCATGACCTGAGCCGAAGTCGGCCGCTTAACCGACTGAGCCACCCAGGCGCCCCTGTTTTTCTTTTTCAAGAATTGCTTTGGCTATTCAGGGTCTTGTAGTTCCATACAAATTTTAAGGCTGTTGTAGTTCTGTGAAAAACGTTGTTGGTAGTTTGATAGAGAGTGCATTAAACCTATAGATAGTGTTGGGTAGTCTGGACATTTTAACAATATTTGTACTTCAAATCCATAAGCATGGAAAGTCTTTCCATTTATTTGTGTAGTCTTGAATTTCTTTCATCACTGTTTTATAGTGAAATTGCAATCATAAATGGGATTGTTTCCTTAATTTCCCATTCTGCTGCTTCATTATGAGTGTATAGAAATGCCAGAGATTTCTGTACATTGACTTTGTATCCTGCAACCTTACTGAATTCATTTACCAGTTCTAGTAGTTTTTTGGTGGAGTCTTTTGTGTTTCCTATATAGAGTATCATGTCATCTGCAAACAGTGAAAATTTTACTACTTTCCTACCAATTTGGGTGCCTTTTATTTATTTTTGTTGTCTAATTGCAGTGGCTAAAACTTCCAGTACTATGTTGAATAAAAATGGTGAGATTGGACATCCTTGTCTTATTCCTGACCTTAGTGGAAAAATTTTCCAGTCTTCCCCATTGAGTATTATGTTAGCTGTGGGTTTTTCATATACAACCTTTATTATGTTTTGTTATGTTCCCTCTAAACCTATTTTGTTGAGGGTTTATTTTTTTACCATGAATGAATGTTGTACTTTGTCAAATGCTTTTTCTTCATCTATTGAAATGATCATTTGGTTCTTATCCTTTCTTTTATTAGTATGTTATAGCACGTTGATTGATTCATGAATATTGAACCTATTGATCCGCCCTGGAAACCCAGGAATAAATGGCACTTGATTGTGGTTAACGATTTTTTTAAAGGTCTTGTTGGATTCAGTTTGCTAGTATTTTGTTGAGAAACTTTGCATGTATGTTCATCAGGCATATTGGCTTGTAGTTCTCCTTTTTAGTGATGTCTTTATCGGGTTTTGATATCAGGGTAATGCTGGTCTCATAGAATGAATTTGGAAGTTTTCCTTGCTTTTCTATTTTTGTAATAGTTTGAGAAGAATAGATATTAGGTCTTCTTTAAATGTTTGGCAGAATTCACCTGTGAAACAATATGCCCCTGGACTTTTGTTTGTTGGGAGTTTCTTTGATTACTGATCAAATTTCTTTGCTATTTATCAGTCTTTTCAAGTTTTCAATTTCTTCCTGTTTCAGTTTTGGTAATTTATAGGTTTCTAGGAATTTATCCATTTCTTCTAGGTTGTCCAATTTTTTAGCATGTAGGTTTTCATAATATTCTCTTATTATTGTATTTCTTTGCTATTGGTTGTGATTTCTCCTCTCATTTGTGATTTTCTTTAATTTGATCCTTTCTCTTTTCTTTTTGATAAGTCTGACTAGAGATTTATCAATTTTATTAATTTTTGCAAAGAACCAGCTCCATGTTTCCTTGATATGTTCTATTTGTTTTTAGTTTCTATATCATTTATTTCTCTGCTCTGATCTTTATTACTTCCTTCATTTACATGCTTTGGGGTTTTATTTGTTCTTAGTTTTCTAGCTTCTTTAGTTGTAAAGTTAGGTTGTTTTTTGAGATCTTTGTTGCTTCTTGAGTTAGACCTGTATTACTATTAACTTTCCTATTAGAATTGTTTTTGCTGCATCTCAAAAGATTTTGGACTGTTGATTTTTTCATTTGTTTCCAGGTAATTAAAAAAATTTTTTTTAACATTTATTTATTTATGATAGACAGAGACAGCATGCAGTTGGGGGAGGGGCAGAGAGAGAAGGAGGCACAAAATCTGAAGCAGGCTCCAGACTCTGAGGTGTCAGCACAGAGCCCAGTGCAGAGCTTGAGCCCATGAACTGTGAGATCATGACCTGAGCCGAAATCGGATGCTTAACTGACTGAACCACCTAGGCGCTTCATGTTTCCATGTAATTTTTGATTTCTTCTTTTTTTAAAAAAATCATTCTTTTGTTGTTGATGTTTATTTATTTTGAGAGAGAGAGAGCAAGTGGGGGAGGGGCAGAGAGAGAGGACAAAAGAGAGAATCCCAAGCAGTCTCTGAGCTGTCAGTGTATGGAGCCTGATGTGGGGCTCAAACTCACAAACTGTGAGATCATGACCTGAGCTGAAACCAAGAGTCAGACACTTAACGAACGGACTGAGCCACCCAGGCACCACCCCCCCCCCCATTTGTTTTCTTCTTTGACCCATTTACTGTTTAGTAGCATGTTGTTTAACCTCCCAGAATTTTTCCTGTGGTTGATTTCTAGTTTGATAGCATTGTGGTAAAAAAAAATGCATCTTATGACTTTGATCTTTTTCAATTTGTTTAAACTTATTTTGTGGCCTAATTTGTGATCTATTCTGGAGAATGTTCTATGTGCACTTGAAAAGAATATGTATTCTGCTGTTTTAAAATGGAATGTTCTGAATATTTCTGTTACATCTGTCTGGTCCAGTGTGTCACTCAAAGCCACTGTTTCTCAGCTGATTTTCTATTTGGATGATCTATCAATCAATGTACATGTCATGTCAAAGTCCCCTATCATTATTGTATTACTATCAATTATTTCCTTTGTTTGTTATGAACTGTTTTATGTTTTGGGTGCTTTCATGTTGGGTACATAAATATTTACAATTGTTATATCTTCTTGTCAAATTGTCTCCCTTATTAGTATACAGTGTCCTTCATTTCTTATTACAGTCTTTTCTTTAAAGCCTATTTGTCCAATATAAGTATTGCTTTCTTTTGATTTCCATTTGCATGACAGATGTTTCTACATCCCCTCATTTTTAATCTGCAGATGTCTTTAGATCTAAAATGAGTCTCTTGTAGGCAGCATAAAGATTGGTCTTGTTTTTTAAATCTATTCTGTCATCCTATATCTTTTGATTGCAGCATCTAATCCATTTACATTCAAAGTACTTATGGATAGATATGTATTTATTTCCATGTTGTTACTTGTTTTGTGGTTGTTTTTGTAACTTTTCTCTGAACCTTTCTTCTCTTGCTCTCTTTCATATTTTTTTTTAACTTTCTTTACTGATATACTTGGATTCCTTTCTCTTTATTCTTTTGTATGTATCTACTCCTGGTTTTTGATTTGTGGCTACCATTAGGTTTGTATATAACATCTTCTGCATATAGCATTCTATATTAAGCTGATGGTCACTAAAATTTGAACCCATTCTTTACTCCTCTCCTCCCCACATTTTAGTTATATGGTGTCATATTTTACATCATTTTATGAATATCTTGACTGATTTTTATAGAAAAACTTATTTTTTTACTGCTTTTATATCTTTTTATTTTTAATACTCTCACTTATGGTCTTTTCTTTCCACTCAAAGAGTCCTCTTTAATATTTTCTGTAGAACTGGTTTAGTGATTATGAGTTCCTTTAGTTTTTGTTCATCTGAGAAACTCTCTCTTATTGTGAGTGATAACCCTGCTGGATAGGGTATTCTTGGCTGCAGATTTGCCCTTTCAGCACTTTGAATATATAATCCACTCCCTTCTGACTTGCAAAAGTTGTGCAGAAAGACCTGATAATAGTCTTATGGGCTTTCCCTTGTATGTAACTGTCTTCCTTAAATTTTTTTCTTTAGTATGGGTTTTTGCCATTTTGATTACTATGTGTCTTGGTATGGACCTCTTTGTGTTGATTTTTGGGGGAATCTCTGTGACTCCTAAATCTGGATATGTTTCCTTCCCCAGATTAGGGAAGTTTTAAGCTATTATTTCTTCAAATAAATGTTCTTCCCCCTTTCTCTCCCTTCTCCTTCTGGGATTCCTACAATCTGAATGTTAGTATGCTTGACTGAGCTACAAAGCTCCCAAAGGCTATTCTACATTTACATCATTTTTTCCTCTCATTTTCTCAGCTTGATTACCTTTTATTACTGTCTTCCAGGTCATTAATTCATTCCTTTGCTTCATCTAGCCTGCTATTTATTCCATCGCATGTATTTTTTTAAAAAGTTTATTCATTTTTGACAAAGAGAGAGAGCACAAGTTGGGGAGGGGCATCGAGAGAGAGGGAGAGATAGAGAATCCCAAGCAGGATCCACACCACCAGCCTGGAGCCCGATGCAGTGCTTGAACCCATGAACCATGAGATCATGACTTGAGCCGAAGTCAGATGTTCAACCAGCTGAGCCACCAAGACGCCCCCATCATGTGTATTTTTAATTTAATTTATTGTGTTCTTCACTTCTGATGGGCTCTTTTTTATTTCTTTGTTATGTTCTCCACTCTTTTCTCAAGTTCAGTGAGTATCTTTATGATCATTACTTTAAATTCTCTATCATGCATATTACTTATATCTGTCTTCCTTAGGTCTCTTGCTGTGGTTTTGTCCTGTTCTTTCTTTTGGGATATATTCCTCTGTCTCCTCATCTTGTCCCACTTTTCTGTTTCTGTGTTTTAGAAAAGTCAGCTACATCTCTTGCTCTTGAAGGTAGTGGCCTTATGAGGAAGAAGTCCTGTAGTGCCCTGCAGTGCAGTGTCCCCACTTCCCCAGAACCTGGCACTTCAGAGAGTGATTCCTATGTGTGTTATGTGTGCCCTGCTGTAGAGTTCTGGCTGCTTTTTCCTTCAGTCAAGCTGTCTGCAGTGGCTCTATTTGCCTGTTGTGAGCTGTGTTTGGTCCCTGGCCAGGGTGGCATGTGTTTTTAACAAGGTAGGCACCAATCTGTTTATTGGGTGAGATCTGCCACCACCATCACCACTGGAACTTAATTTCTACAAAACATGTAAGTAGGTCAGGAGACAAGGTTTTGGTGGAGTTTGCAAAGGTCTTCTGGGGTAAGGGTCCACAGTGCTAGAACTGAGGAAAGCATGACTGGGAGGGCACAAGAGGCAGGTTTTGGTGTAAGCAAGTTAGGTAGTGAGTGTGGGAACCCTGCTGGTTCCCACAGGTGGCTATGTGTTTATGCTGGGTATGTGGGAGAAGCAAATGGCATGTGTCAGCTCCTTTGTTCCTGGAGGTGTCTCCCCATAATACTTGCCTCTCTGAGCCATACTATCAGATGAATAAATCATTCTCCCTCTCATCTGCCACCAGCATTTTTCAAACTGCTTCTTCCAGGTTATTTGTCCTACTGTGTCTTTAAGAGTGAGGACTCAGTTTCCTATACACCTCAGGGCTCTCCTAGAGCAGATACTACAGATTTTTTAAATTCCAGGCTTTAAGTTCCACTCATTATAAGAATCATGAAATTCGGCCCCTCTTGCTTTCAAAGCTAAATGTTAGGGGGATTCATATTCCCTGTGTAGGCTCCCCAGTGTGATAGTGTGTTTCTCACCCTTCTCTGCACTATTGGCTCCCTCCCTACCATGGGCGGCCAAGGTCCACTTTGCTTCCAAACCACTTCTTGACCCTCCCTATCTTATTTTTTTTTGTTTGATGTGACCTCGTCTCTACCTTTAGTTTTGGAGTTTGTTCTGCCAGGCTTCAGATCATTTTCTGAGTTATTTGTGCTGATGTGACTGTTATCTAGTGGTATCTGTAGGATGACGCAAGCTTAGGGTCTTCCTATTCTGCCATCTTCCTAGCATCTCTCCTGTATTGATATTATTTTCAACTCATTTGGGTAGATGCCAAGGAGTTTTGTTGATGGATCATACTGTATGGTTACGTGGGGTTCTGTGAGAAATCGCCAAGCTGTCTTCCAAGTTGGCTGTACTATTTTGCATTCCTACTAGTAGTGAATGAGAATTTATGTTCCACATATGTTGTTCCACATCCTTGCAGGCATTTGGCAGTGTTTTAGAATTTAGACATTATGATAGGTTTGTAGTGGTTTCTCATTGTTTTAATTTGCAATTCACTAAATAATTATGATGCTGAACATTTTTTCACATGCTTACATACCGTCTATATATCTTGTTTGGTGAGATATTTGTTTATATATTTTGCTTATATTTAATTAGGTTGTTTGTTTTCTTTTTGTTGAGTTTTTCTTTGTATATTTTAGATACCAGTCCTTAATTGGATGTATTGGGAATTGTATATTGGAAAGATGTATTGGAATATATATGTTGGAAAGTTTTTCTCTCAGTCTCTGGTTTGTGTTTTAATTCTCCTAAGAGTGTGTTTTGCAAATAGAACTACACTACAATCCAGCAATTGCACTACTAAGTATTTACCCAAAGAATACAAAAATACTCATTCAAAGGGACACATGCACCCAATGTTTATAGCAGCATTATCTATAATAGCCAAATTATGGAAACAGCCCAAGTGTCCATAGACTGATGAATGGATAAAGAAGATGTGGTATGCATGTATGTGTGTGTGTGTGTATGTGTGTGTGTATATATATATTTAATGGAATATTACTCAGCCATAAAAAAGAATGCAATCTTGCTATTTGCAACAATGTGGATGGAGCTACAGTGTGTTATGCTATGCAAAATAAGTCAGAGAAAGACAAATGCTATATTATTTCACTCATATGTGGAATTTAAGAAAAGAAACAATCATAGAGAGAAAAAGAGAGAGACGCAAACCAAGAAACAGACTCTTAACTATAGAGAACAAACTGATGATTACCTGAAGGGAGGTGGGGGGGCATAGGTTAAATAGGAGATGGGGATTAAGGAGTACACTTGTTGTGATGAGCACTGGGTATTGTATGTTAAGTGTTGAATTTCTAAATGTACACCTGAAACTAATATTACACTGTATGTTAACTAACTGGAATTTAAATAAAAACTTTTAAAAAAGAAAAAGAGAGCATTTTTGGCAGAGCACAAGTGTTTAATTTTAATTGAGTCTAAGTTATCAGTTTTTCCTTTCATGGATTATACATTTGGTATTGTATCTAAAATATGATTGCCAAACCCAAGGTCACCTAGATTTTCTCCTATTTTATCTTCTAGGAGTTTCATAGTTCTGTATTTTACATTTAGATCTATGGTCCAGTTTGGGTTAATTTATATGAAAGATGCAAAGTCTGTGTCTACATTTATTTATTTTGCATGTGGATGTCCAGTTGTTCTAACACCATTTGTTGAGAAGACTACTTTCTCCATTAAATCGCCTTTTCTCCTCAATGATCAGTTTTGTATATTTGTATGGATCTATTTCTGGGCTCTCTTCTGTTCCAATGACCTATTTTTTAAAATTCCTTTGCCAATACTACACAGTCTTGATTACTGTGTAAGCCTTGAAGTTGTGTAGTGTCAGCCCTCCAACTTCTTTCTTCTTCAATATTGTGTTGACAATTTTTATCTTTTGTCTTTTCATATAAATTTAAAATCACCTTTTCAATATCTACAAAATAACTTGCTGTTACTTTAATTGGGATTACTTTGAATATAGAAATCAAATTGGGAAAAACAGATGTCTTGACAATATTGAGTCTTCCTATATGTGTACATGGAATATTTCTCCATTTATTTAGTTCTTCTTTTATATTTCATCAGAGTTTTATAGTTACCCACACATAGATCCTATACTTATTTTTCCAGATTTATACCTAAGCATGTCACTTTTGGGAGATGCTATTATATATGGTGTTATGTTTTTAACTTCAAATTCAGATTGTTCATTGCATGTAAGAAAGCAATTGAACATCAATGACTTCTTTGTATATAAGCAAGTACCACATGTAAAACATAATTGGAGAAGTGATGACATTCACAATAGGATCTAGTTAAAAAGAAATTATAAAACTTGAGTGTTTTGAAAGATTTGAATGATAAATGGAGAGACAGTTTTGCAGAACTAGAGATGATGCAGGTGGTGGCTGGGGTGATAAGGAAGTGGTCACAATACTCTCACAATGCTCCTTTCAGGTGATAAATTCTCCAGATTCCAGCCATATCACAAGGATTCCTCAGAATCATCAGGCAAGGTCCCCATGTCTCATCTCTATAATTTTGTATAATTTATTATAATTTAATAATTCAACACTTCCACTACTGATTATTCCCCTTCAATCTCAGTGTCTTTGCAAGAGCCTGTACCAAAGGGAAGGGGAGAGAGGGAAAAGATACACTAACATGGGAGGGGGATTATAGGGTAAATCATCCTCCTAATGATAATGGCAGGCAAAACCTTATTTTCTAGAACACACAAGCCATAACTTACAGGTTTAATACAATCCCAATTGAACTCAACATAACCATGTTAGTATGCCCCTATTAGAAAAACATTGAAAGAATGTGTAATTTTAGAATAGTAAAATCATTTTCAAGAGCATGGCATTCCAGTGTTTGGATTTGCTATTATTAAATATTTCACTAATGTTGCTTAAGTATTATCTGCTAATTGCTTGAAGTTTAACTCCCATCTTATAGCTTCACCAAAAAGGAGAGAGACAAAAACAATCATAAAACTTGCCTTTGTAACAGAATTTTCATTTATGGTCAAGTGGGTTAATGTTTAATATTGCCTAGGACCAAAGAAACGAGATGGGTTTAAGTCATCCAACATTGGTAGAGAACAGTCTATGCACCAGGCGCCAGGTTAAACATTTCATCTTCTTTAATTCCCATAACATCTTGCTATTAATGCCAATTAAATAAAAGAAAACCAAAAATCAGAGTGGAGCTGGGATTTGAATTCAAGTTTTTCTGGCTCCCTAGCCTATGCTCTCACACTACCACCATAACTTATCTAAAGAATTATTTCATTGACTGCTGTTTTATTGTTATGGCATTTTTGGTGGCGTACAGCGTTTACAGCTTAGGTAAGATCCTCATTTGCTTAAAAACTCTAGGTTCCTGAACTGTGTTTCGTGTTGTTTTTTTATTTTTATGCATGATATAATGAATAATCTTGAGCTTTATCCTAGTATAGATTTACATTCTAATCACATTTCTACCAGTTAATAGCTGTGTAACCTTGGACAAGCTGTTTAAATACTTGGAAACTTGATTCCCTTAGCATGCATAAAACTTCATAAAGTGATTCAGAAAAGAAGATAGCCTGTTTTGACATGACTCCACACAACCATTTTGATAAAATCTGCACCTTCACAAAAGACTCAATAACATTTTGGGTAATGATAATATTGTTGTATTGCCTCTGTTGTGTAATGTTAGGTGTGTTTATCACCCAGCCTAGTATAGAATGTGAAGAAACAAATCTGGCCCACATCTAACCACATTCAAGTCAAAGCCTCAAATAAAAATAAGCAAGTTAAAATTATAACATAGGAAAATCTGAATTTTCTGTAGGCATGTTAGTAGTTTCCATAGAACTGTTGGTATAAACCTTGAAAAGAACTTCCAAATGGAACCACATCACTTGTAGAGGTAGAGACCAAGAATGTAATTCATCAATGAGAGTACACTGACACCAAGTATAAATTAGGTACTGTGCTAGCTATGGAAGACAACGGAGATGGATCATATAGAAATCCTGCCTTCAGGGTGCCTGGGTGGCTCAGTCCGTTAAACGTCCGGCTTCAGCTCAGGTCGCGATCTCACAGTTTGTGAGTGAGCCCCGCATCAGGCTTTGTGCTGACAGCTCAGAGCCTGGATCCTGCTTCGGATTCTGTGTCTCCCTCTCTCTCTCTCCCTCCCCCGCTCACCTGTCTCTGTCTCTCTCTGCCTCTCAAAAATAAAGAAAATAAAAAAATAAAAAACATTAAAAAAATTAAATAAAAAAAGAAATCCTGCCTTCAAGATGCTCAGAGTCTAGTGGGGGAGAAATATAAACAGATAAGTAAACCATAACCTTTTTGATTATCTATACTGTGCCATGCAAATTCATACAATACATAAATATATATTTAGCATGTTTTCATTTTTTGAAATAAAAAAACTATCTTTTAAAGTTAAACATAAAAGATGAAGTCAGAGGAACCTAGCAAAAAAAAATTAAATTAAATTAAATTAAACATAACTCTAAGATTAAAAGCTAAGAACACAGGGGTGCCTGGGAGGCTCACTCAGTTGAGTGTCTGCCTCTTGGTTTCAGCTCAGGTCATGATCTCAGGGTTCATAAGTTCAAGCCCTGCATCAGGCTCTGCTCTGACAGTGTGGGGCCTGCTTCGTATTCTCCCTCTCTCCCTCTCTCTCTGCCCTTCTCTCTCTCTCTCTCTCTCTCTCAAGATAAACAAACTTTAAAAAAGCTAAGAATACAAAATAATATTATAAAATATTTAAATGAAATTATGTTTCAGTATAAGTAATAGCCAATGATATACATTATACTACTATATATAATTTTATTATATATAATTATATATTGTTATATATAATATATATTGTGTCTATATAATATTTTTATATATATAACTTCTCACTGAGGTTTTGTGTAGGCATCAATGATGATGAGAGTGTAGATAGCTAGTGAGTGCTGGAGTTGGGGCTTTACACTTAAGTATGTTTGACACTAAAGCTGATCCTCCTTCCACTTATGGCAACACTTCACTTATTTCATATATAGTGGCATGGGTAATTCCCAATGAGAGAGTCATCCTCAAAAGGATTCACATTTTGAAAATCCAGACACACAGCAAGCCTTAGCATCCCCATAAAGGGTCAGGCCACTCTGAGTCAAAACTCAGATAAGTAGTCTGCTAAAACCAACAGGTCATTTGTACCTGTTTCCTGATTTTTGCTTGTGTTAAGGAGCAGAGAGCTTGGGAAGTGAGAGCTGCAATATTGGGACCTACGATGGAAGGTGGATGTTTTACCCAGTATAAAGGGCTATGAAGCTGCAGTTGCCCCTATATTTCTGCTGTCTCAGTGGGGTCCAGTGCTAAAAGATTAGTTCCTCACAAGCAGTTATCCAGGAAAAGCAAGATAAAGGGCCTGGCTCAAAGCCTCGAACCACTCACAGCTAGACAGGGCTTTCACCTCCCGGGTTCCCCTGTGGGTAAGTACCAGAAAAAGTTCTTTTAGAAAGTAAAATAGATTCTAAGTAGAGCCAGAAGAACCATGGGACATATTTTGGTAACTAGAAACAAAAACATTTTGCAGGGTGGAGTTAAGAGGGTGAAGACCGACTCTACTACCAGGTAGCTGGGTGGTATTAATTTTAGAACAGTTCTTGACACATTGTATTCACTCAATCAATATTCATTTGATGAATGTGTTTGTTTCCCCAACTAGAATCTGAGATTTGAGAGCAGGGACCATATTTCATTGGTTTTTGTAAATTCAGCCTCCAGTTCACTGCATAAATCCTCTTAAGCATCACTAAATTTTCAATTAACTATTTTGTGAGTAACATTGATCAGAAAATCATTTGCCTAATGTGGACATAGTACTGAAGACATTATTGATGTGGGAACAACATATTTTGCTTTTGTGTATAGGTACCGAGCAAACCCTTCTAATAAGATGTGAGTTTTTGAAGGCACAAGTATCTAACTCATTATCTTTGGTATTCCACACAGTAACTAGTATTTATAGTACATGTAATAATTTACTGCAGCCTTCCCTTGATCTACATCATTCAAGTGTCACTCTTATGGTTTTTGCTTTATCTGTGCACAATTTGTACTTTTACTTACTTAACATGTTTTTGTTATTTGAAAAAAATTACCTTTTAAAATGAATCATAGCTCTAAGATTAAAAACTGAGAACACAAAATAATGTTATAAAGTATTTTTAAATGACATTAAGATTCAGTACAAGTAATAGTAAGCTGGTGATATGCATTATACACTACTTTATATATCTTCTCTCTTTCAATCATAATAGCTCTTCTAAAAAATATTCTTCCAATTACCACAGATGAGATTAAGACCCAGGAAAGTTAAGAAATACTCTAGGGTCACACAAAGACACAAAAGACACAGAAAGGGGAGAATCAAAACTCTAACTCAAGCTTTTTGGATGCTAAGACCCACTTGGAGTGCACAATTATTCCTAAGTGCTTCCTCCTGATTCCTTTCCCCTTTTTCTCACTTATCCAGCCCTCTGGTTTTCAGACCATCGCCTCTTCACACTTTCAGCAGCTCCTCATTCCATAAGCCACTCCCCGGATCCTCTGGCTCACTGCCTATACATCCAACACTGAGGCCTGCTAGAACTGAGGAAAATGGATATTTTTAAGTCTTTCTGAGAACATAAAGCAATTATTTACATTTTCCTGAGAACTACTAAGGAGTGACTGTCTAAGAAAGGTTCTTTGTGATCTAGTTTCTGGGTGTGAGAATACAGATAGAGGCCCAAGGGAGATAAGGAAATGTCCTCCTTGCACAAAGAACTGGGGGAGGAGACAGAGCCTGGAAGATCTAGAGCCTTCTGTGGAGGGAGGCAGGGATAGTGAGCTATAGGCTGCAGTACCTGTAGGAGATAAGGGAAGGTACAGAGCTCAGCTCATGGTAGGCACCCATTAAATGTCCTTGGGTTTAACTAGAGAGAGATGTGGTAAATTATGGGAAATTGTATAATGAGGAAATTGTTTTCCAAGTTGAAGCTGTGCATAAGAACTTTCCCTGTGAGTTTACAAAAATCTTCCCTGTGTCTTCAGAAGCTGAGAAGCTACATCAAGGAAACTTGAGGCAGCAGTGATTTAAGGTGAGATAGAATTCAAGGAATAATGGGTCTGAGGCTGATAATCAAAGCTAAGGGATAGAATATGCAATAAGAGGAAGAGGGAAAGGAGCTATGTCATTTCTTGGCACCCTCCCTCCACCATGTAAGGTATTTTATGTATATTATTCCATGAAATCTTCAGATCCAATCTGCAAGGCAGAGGTTTCCCCCACAAGATGAAGAAATAGGTTCAGAATGGCTATGAAGGACTTAGAAGTCCACCAAAGTGGTATTAAGATTATTTTAAATTGAAAACATTTGAACAGACAGCAGACATAGGAAGAAACATTATTTAAATTAAAGCAGAACCTACCAAAAATACAACTGCCATTGATCTGCCCCTCCCAGGAAGTTTCCTCATTAAAAGAATACTGACCCTTAGCACAAGAAAGTGTGAATTCACCTTCAATTACCCTCTCTCCAAATATACAAAACACACACACACACACACACACACGCAGAAATTTTGAGCCTGAAAGGAGATAGGCTACCCATTATCATTAGCATCAAAAAAATCCAGTAAAACCTTCCATAACTTTCCCATTAAAGTCCGAAACTGTCTCCCTTTTGTTAAGTTGGTATATTTGCCTTTCTTTCTGGCTATCCATTGAATTACTCATTATTGAGTGCTCCTAATTATGCACCTATTTTCTCCTGTTAATCTATCTATTGTCAGTTAATTTACAGGCCTTGACCATTTGAACCTAAATTTATAGAGGAAAGATTTTCTTCCCGACAAGTAAATGTCTTGTTCAGGTTCACAGATTACAAATAGCAGGGGCACAGGATTTTACTTTTGGTCATTTGTGCCTCAAAGAAAAAGTTTATGGGGACTCCTGGATTCTAGAGTGGAAATGTGTATTTAATGAAGGCCCCTCTACCTCCTTGGCAGAGAGCACGTAGTTCCCTGGAATAGACACTAGAGCAACCACAGAACTGACCCAGGACATATTCATGTTCCTTACACTCATATAATCATGGTCTAGGCTACAGCTCCCAAAACCAATGAAGCTGAAGCAAACTATGTGAGTGGTTGAGCCACGGAAAGAATGTGTGTCCTTCCAATTATTCTTCAAACTCAAAACACAGTAACAGTTAAGACCAGTAAATGGTCACTTTTCACTATCTTTATACCAGAATATTCTGGGGGAGTCAGAGATCCTAGGAAAAGGCTGACTTGAGATAGGACCATGTGTTAGAGTAGCCAGGACAGTCTTTGGATTTAATGAGATCATGCTATGTAATTGAGAGCAAGTCCTTAACACCACAGAGCTTCAGTTCTATAAAATGTGGATGCTCTTATCTCCTGCCAGGATCTCATGAAGAACGGAGATAATACTAGCCACAAGTTTACCACAGCTCAGTAAGCTTATACTATTAGCAGCTCTGGTTTCTGTTACCTTTTTTAAGATTCTAATACACTTTGTAGATAACTGTATGTATTTGTACGTATAAAACATATCTAACACACATACACATGTGCTTACATGTACAAAAGTAATGCTCTTTGTCTTGGTAACATACTCTATTTTTTGAAATCCACAGAGTGCAGAGTCAAAGGTTTTACCAGGGAACTATATTCCTTGGGTACCGCTATAAGATTTGAGAGACAAAACAGATGAACATAAGGGAAGGGAAGCCAAAATAATATAAAAACAGGGAGGGGGACAAAAATATAAGAGACTCTTAAATATGGAGAACAAACAGAGGGTTTCTCAAGGAGTTGTGGGGGGGGGGGGATGGGATAAATGGGTAAAGGGCATTAAGGAATCTACTCCTGAAATCATTGTTGCAATATATACTAACTTAGATGTAAATTAAAAAAAAAATTAAATAAAAATTTTAAAAAAAGATTTGAGAGAAATACGACATCATCAATGCCTATCACCATCAACCCAGTCAAAGAATCTTCTACACTACTTTAAACTTATAACAATACTCACTATTATGTTTTAATTGGTCTCCCATTAAGGCCAAACCTTATATGTGATCTATACAATATATGAACACAGGAAGCCACATATTATTATTTCTAAATTTTTGCTCTTTTTTTTACTTTATTCTTCCTAGATATCAAAAAGATAAATCAATATTTTAGAAGCATAGAAAAATAACAAAATTATTTGTAAAAATGAAGAAAAAGCCACTATGGAAAATAGTGTGGAGTCTCCACAAAAAATTAAAAAATAAAACTACCATATGATCCAGCAATCCTACTTCTGGTTATTTATCCAAAAGAATTGAAACCAGGATCTCAAAGAGATATTAGCACTCTTATGTTTATCACAGCACTATTTATAGTAGCCAAGGGTGGAAGCAACATACATGTCCATCAATAGATAAATAAATAAATAAAATTATATATATAATATATAATATAATGCAATATATTAATATATAATATATTAATTAATTAATATTTTAATAATATACAATAAATAATTATATAATATATAATAAATAAAATATATAATTAATTAATATATAAAATATATTATATAATAATTATATATTTAATATATAATGTTAATTATATTATATTAATGTAATATAATATAATATATCTCAGAATTTTCTTCTGAGATATATAAAAGGAAATTCTGAAATATGGGACAACATGGAAGAAACTTGAGGACATTATGCTAAGGAAAATAAGCCAGTCACAGAAAGAAAAATGCTGAAAAATTCCACTCATATGAGGTATCTAAAATAGTCAAATTCATAGAATCAAAGACTGGAATTATGGTTGCCTGGGGCTAAGAGGATGGGAAAACAGGGAGTTATTAATCAACAGGCATAAAGTTTAAGTTAAGATGAATAAACTAAAGATCTGATGTACTATATTATACTTATAATAACAGTAATGCATTGTACACTTAAAATTTTCTTCAGAGGATAGATCTTGTTAGTGTTCTTATGATGATAAAATCAAATTTTAAAAATACTTTATAGTTTTCAGAGTACAGGTATTTCACCTCTTTGGTTATGTTTATTTATAGGTATCTTGTTCTGTTTGGTGAAATTGTACATGGGATTGATTCCTTAATTTTCTGCTGCTTCATTATTGGTGTATAGAAATGCAACAGATTTCTGTACATTGATTTTGTATCCTGCAACTTTACTAAATTTGTGCATCAGTTCTAGTAGTTTTTTGGTGGAGTCTTTCAGGTTTTCTATATACAGTATCATGTTGGGGAGGGGCCAAGATGGCAGAACAGCATGGAAGTTTTCTTTTGCATCTTTCATCCTTGCAATGCAGCCAGATCAACACTAAATCATCTTGCACACCTAGAAAACTGATTTGAGTATTACAACAATCTGCACAACCTGAAACACAGAACTCGGCAGGTACATGGCATGGAGAGGTGAACTGGGGGAGAGAGAAGCTGCAGAGGGCAGGGAGCTATTTTTGCTTGTGGAGAGAGGACAGAGATGGGGGGAGAGTATGGGAAAAGCACCCCTCCCCAACAGAAGCTGGAGAGAAAAAGGAAGAGTGGAAACAGCCATGTGGGACCAATCAAAAAAAGGAGAAAGGAGAAAGGAGAGTGTTTAAATTCCATTAAGACTCTATAAACAGGGGGAGCACAGAGTCTGAAACTCCACAGCTTGATACCTGGCAGTGCTCTGGTAGGAAGGGCAAATCCCCAGGAGCAGAGAGCAAGGTCCAAGGGGTCCTCATGCCACATGAGCAGAGGCAGTTCTGCTGGGAGGACCTTTGGTAGAGGCGGTGTGGGCTCCTCACAGGCAAAGGTCGCATTGGATCCTGGAGAACAACCATATTCATTGGTGCTGGAATAAGGTGGGGTGGGCTGGTGCCCAGCCACAGTCTCTGGGCATCAGCAGTGGCATGGTCTCACAAATATTCCTGGGGGCGGGCCAGCACCTGGTCATTGCTCAGCGAGACCTTCCCCCAGAGGGTCAGAACAGGTCAAAGTCGCAGTCCCTCAGAAGTGAGAGATTGGGAAACAGCCCCATCTGAGATAAAACTCAGGAGGGAGGATATGCCTGGCAGCCTGATGACTTGGTCACAGTGTAGAAGCGGGGAGTGGATGGAAGCCAGAGAAAAAAGAGGGGTGCTTGATTGCCAGTTGTGGGGACCACAGAGTTCTGATACCAGAGACTGGGTAGCTGGGTGATGTCATTTGCATCCCTTGCACGCATGCGCATACGTGCCTACATGCACCACAACAATCCACCCCAGCAAGCTGAGCAGCGCCATCTAGTGGAGAATGGAGCCATTACACTAAGCTCTGCCCAACTGGGCCAACTGTGCTCTTGAGGAACACTACAAGTCTCTCCTCCGGCTTAGTTTACAGACTATAAAGTGCGACTCCTAGGGAAACCAGAAGTAATTTCAATTGTATTTGATTCTGTACACTGGTCCATCTATTCAATTTTTTTCTTTTCCTTTTATTTTCTTATTCTAGAACAGAAAGAGAATTTATTTCTATTTTACATTTTTATTAAAAACATTTTTCTTTAATTTTTTCTACTTTATTTTTTACTTTTTTGTACATTTTTAAATTCTATTTTTCTTCCATCATTTCATTTTACTTTATTTTATTTTATCCATTTTTTCAAATTTTCAAATGTTTTCCTTTCCCCCTTTTTTTTCTATTCTTATCTTTCCATTTTTTTTCTAATATATCAAGTTTTTTTCAACAAGCAGACCAAAACACACCTAGGATCTAGCACCCTTTATTTTATTTTTTGTGTTGTTTTTAATTTTTAATTTTTTATGTTATTAATTCCTTTTCTTACTGCAAAATGATGAAACGAAGGAATTCACCCCCAAAGAAAGAGGTGGAAGAAATGATAGCCAGTGACTTAACACAGATACAAGCAATATGTCTGAACCAGAATTTAGATTTACAATAATAAGAATACTAGCTGTAGATTAGAATCCCTTTCTGTGGAGATAAAAGAAGTAAAATCTAGTCAGGATGAAATAAAAAATGCTATAACTGAGATGCAATTTTGAATGGATGCCACGGCGGTAAGGATGAATGAAGCAGAATAGTGGATCAGTGATATAGAGGACAAATTTACAGAGAAAATGAGGCAGAAAAAAGAAGGAAACTGAGGCAAAAAAGCATGAAATAAGAATTAGAGAACTCAGTGACTCATTAAAAAGGAATAACGTCAGAATCATAGGGGTCCCAGAAGATGAAGAGACAGAAAAAGGGGCAGAAGGTTAATGTGAGCAAATCATAGTGGAAAACTCTCCTAACCTGGGGAAGGACACAGCCATCAATATCCAGGAAGCACAGAGGGCTCCCATTAGATTAAACAAAAACCAACTGTCAATGAGTCATATCATAGTCAAATTCACAACATACTCAGGCAAAGAAAGAATCATGAAAGCAGCAAGGGAAAAAAAGTCCTTAACCTACAAGGGAAGACAGATCCAGTTTGAAGCAGACCTATCCACAGAAACTTGGCAGGCCAGGAAGGAGTGGCAGGATATATTCAATGTACGGAATAGGAAAAATATGCAGCCAAGAATTCTGTATCCAGCGAGGCTGTCACTCAAAATAGAAAGGAGACAATGTTTATAGCAGTACTTTAAACAATAACCAAATTGTGGAAAGACCCTAAATGTCCATCAACTGATGAATGGATAAAGACGTGGTTTATATATACAATGGAATACTACTTGGCAATGAGAATGAAATCATGCTATTTGAAGCAATGTGGATGGAAGTGGAGGGTATTATCCTAAGTGAAATAAGTCAGTCAGAGAAAGACAGAGATCATATGTTTTCACTCAAATGTAGATCTTGAGAAACTTAACAGAAGACCATGGGGGAAGGGAAGAGGGGAAAATACTTACAAAGAAGAGTGAGGGAGGCAAACCATAAGAGACTCAGAAATACAGACAACAAACTGAGGGTTGATGGGGGGTGGGGCAGAGGGGGAAATGGGTGGTGGGCATTGAGGTGGTCACTTGTGGTGAGCACTGAGCGTTGTTTATAAATCAATTTGACAATAAATTATATTAAAAGAGAGAAATAAATGAATGAATAACTAATGAAAAGAAATAGAAAGGAGATAAAAAGCTTCCCAAACAAAAATTAAAGGAGTTCATGACCATTAAACCAGTCCTGCAAGAAATTGTAAGGGGGACTCTCTGAGGGTAGAAAAGATGGGGAAAACAAAACCAACAAAGACTAGAAAGGACCAAAGAACACCACCAGAAACTCCAACTCTACAGGCAACATAATGCCAATAAATTCATATGTTTCAGTACTTACTCTAAACATCACTGGACTAAACGCCCTAATCAAAAGACATAGGGTAACAGAATGAATAAGAAAGCAAGATTCATCTATATGCTGTTTACAAGAGACCCATTTTAGACCTAAAGACACCTTCAGATTGAAAATAAGGGGACGGAGAACCATCTATCATGCTAATGGTCACCAAAAGAAAGTTGGAGTAGCCATACTTATGTGAGACAATCTAGATTTTAAAATAAAGACTGCAACAAGAGATGGAGAAGGGCATTATATCATAATTAGGGGTTCTATCCACCAAGAAGATCTAACAATTGTAAACATTTATGTTCCAAATGTGACGGCACCCAAATAGATAAATCAGTTAATTACAACCATAAAGAAACTCATTTATACTAATACCGTAATAGTAGTACACTTCAACACCCCACTTACAACAATGGACAGATCATCTAAACAGAAAATCAACAAGGAAACAATGGCTTTGAATGACACACTGGATCAGATGGACTTAATGGATATATTCAGAACACTTCATCCTAAAGCAGCAGAATACACATTCTTCTCCAGTGCACATGGGACATTCTCCAGAATAGATCGCATACTGGGACACAAACAAGATCAAGATCATACTGTACATATTTTCAGACCACAGTGCTATGAAACTTGAAATCAAACACAAGAAAAAAAATTGGACAGATAACACATACTTTGAGACTAAAGAACATCTTACTAAAGAATGAGTGGGCTAGCCAAGAAGTTATAGAGGAAATTAAAAAGTATATGTAAGCCAATGACAATGATAGCACCACAGCCCAAAACCTCTAGGACGCAGCAAAGGCAGTCATAAGAGGGAAGTATATAGCAATCCAGGCCTTCCTAAAGAAGGAATAAAGGGCTCAGATACACAACCTAACCTTTCACCTTAAACAGCTGGAAAAAGAACAGCAAATGAAACCCAAAACCAGCAGAAGAAAGGAAATAATAAAGATTAGAGCAGAAATCAGTGCTATAGAAAAACAAAACAAAACAAAACAGTACACAGATCAATGCAACCAGAAGCTGGTTCTTTGAAAGAATTAACAAAATTGACAAACCACTAGCCAGTTTGATCAAAAAGAAAAAGGAAGGGACCCAAATAAATAAAATCAAGAATGAAAGAGGAGAGATCACAACCGACAGCAGAAATAAAAACAATAATAAGAGAATATTATGAGCCAATAAAATGGGCAATCTGGAAGAAATGGACAAATTTCTAGAAACATATAAACTACCAAAACAGAAACAGGATATAATAGAAAATTTGAACATACTCATAACTAGTAAAGAAATCAAATTAGTAATCAAAAATCTTCCAAGAAACAAGAGTCCGGGGCCAGATAGCTTTCCAGGGGAATTCTACCAAACATTTAAAGAAGAGTTAATACCTATTCTTTTGAAGCTGTTCCAAAAAATAGAAATGGAAGGAAAACTTCCAAACTATTTCTGTGAAGTCAGTATTACCTTAGTTCCAAAACCAGACAAAGACTCCACTAAAAAGTAGAACTGCAGACAAATTTCCCTGATTAAAATGGATACAAAAATCCTCCACAAGATATTAGCCAACCGGATCCAACAATACATTAAAAGAATTATTCACCACAACCAAGTGTGATTTATACTTGGGATTCAGGGCTGGTTCAATATCTGCAAAACAATCAATGTGATACATCACATCAATAAAAGAAAGGACAAGAACCACATACTCCTCTTAATAGATGCAGAGAAAACATTTGACAAAATACAGCATCCTGTTTTGATAAAAACCCTCAAGAAAGTAGGGATAGAAGGATCATACCTCAAAATCACAAAAGCCATATATGAAAGACCCACTGCTAATGTTATCCACAATGGAGAAAAACTGAGAGCTTTCCCCCTAAGGTCAAGAACACAACAGGGGTGTCCACTCTCTCCACTGTTATTCAACTTAGTATTGGAAGTCTTAGCCTCAGCAATCAGACAACACAAAGAAATAAAAGGCATCCAGATTGGCCAGGAGGAAGTCAAACTTTCACTCTTCGCAGATGACATGATACTGTATATGGAAAACCCAAAAGATTCCACCAAAAAAATGCTAGAACTGACTCATGAATTCAGCAGTTTCACGATATAAAATCAATGCACATAAATTGGTTGCATTCTTATACACCAATAATGAAGCAATAGAAAGAGAAGTCAAGGAATCAATCCCATTTACAATTGCACCAAAACCCATAAAATACCTAGGAATAAACCTAACCAAAGAGATGAAAAATATATACACTGAAAACTGTAGAAAGCTTATGAACGATATTGAAGAAGACACACAAAAAAAATGGAAAAATATTCCATGCTCCTGGATTGGAAGAACAAATATTGTTAAAATGTCGATACTACCTGAAGCAATCTACATATTCAATGCAATCCCTATCAAAATAACACCAGCATTCTTCACAGAACTAGAACAAACAATCCTAAAATTTGTATGGAACCAGAAAAGACCCCAAATAGCCAAAGCAATCTAGGAAAAGAACTGAAGCTGGAGGCATCACAGTCCCAGACTTCAAGATGTATTCCAAAACTGTAGCCATCAAGACAGTATGGTACTGGCATGAAAATAGACACATAGATCAATGGAACAGAATAGAAAACCCAGAAATTGACCCACAAATGTATGGCCAACTAATCTTTGACAAAGCAGGAAAGAATATCCAATGGAGAAATGATAGTCTTTTCCACAAATGGTTCTGGGAAAACTGGACAGCAACATGCAGAAGAATTAAACTGGACCACTTTCCTACACCATACACAAACATAAATTCAAAATGGATGAAAGACCTAAATGTGAGACCAGAAACCATCAAAATCATAGAGGAGAACACAGGCAGCAACCTCTTTGACCTCAGCTGCAGCAACTTCTTACTAGACACGTGGCCACAGACAAAGGAAACAAAAGCAAACATGAAGTATTGGACTTCATCAAGACAAAAACCTTCTGCACAGCGAAGGAAACAATCAACAAAACTAAAAGGCAGCCTACAGAATGGGAGAAGATATTTGCAAATGGCATATCTGATAAAGGGTTAGTATCCAAAATCTATAAAGAACTTATCAAACTCAACACCCAAAAAACCACCCAGTTAAGAAATGGGCAAAAGACATGAATAAACATTTTTCCAAAGAAGACATCCAGATGACTGACATATGAAAAGATGCTCAACATCACTCATCATCAGGGAAATAGAAATCAAAACCACAATGAGATACCACCTCACACGTGTCAGAATGTGTAAATTAACAACACAAGAAACAACAGGTATTGGTGAGGATGTGGGAAAAGGGTAACTCTCTTGCACTGCTGGTGGGAATGCAAAATGGTGCAGCCACTCTGGAAAATAGTACAGAGGTTCTTCAAAAAACTAAAATTAGAACTACCATACAGTCCAGCAATTGCATTATTAGGTATTTACCCAAAGGATACAAAAATACAGATTTGAAGGGGTACATGCACCCAATGTTTATAGTTAACATTATCAACAATAACCAAACTATGGAGAGAGCCCAAATGTCCATCGACCGATGAATGAATAAAGAAGATGTGGTGTGTGTGTATACACACACACAAACACACACACACACACACACACAGAGGAATATAACTTAGACATCAAAAAGAATGAAATCTTGCCACCTGCAACAATGTGGATGGAGCTAGATTGTACATTACTAGATGAAATAAGTCAATCAAGGAAAGTCAAATGCCATATGATTTCATTCATATGTGGAATTTAAGAAACAAAACAGATGAACATAAGGGAAGAGGGTGGGGAGAGAAGAGAGGGAATCAAACCACAAGAGACTCTTAAAGATAGAGAACAAACTGAGGATGGATGGATGGAAGTGGGCAGGGAATGGACTACATTGGTGATGGGCATTAAAGAGGCACTTGTGATGAGCACTGGGTGTTGTATGTAAGCGGTGAATCATGGGAATCTACCCCCAAAACCAAGCATACTGTATACACTGTATGTTAGTTAATTTGACAATAAATTATATTAAAAATAAATAAAAAAATAAAAATGAATATTCTTTTGTACTAAGAAAATAAAAATAAACATTAAAAAATAAAAAAATTAAAAGAAAAAATAATAAAATGTAGTATAGGAAATAAATAAATAAATAAATAAATAAATTCAACACGGGGAATGTTTGTTTCCATTTCGGAGGGCACGGTGCTATGTAAACAAGGATATCTGAAACCTATGCACACTTATTTTAAAGCAGTTACTTATTTACACAGAAATAGTGATACTGACACATTTTAAATACTTAGGATAGGGGCTCCTGAGTGGCTCAGTCAGTTAAGCATCCGACTTCGGCTCAGGTCATGATCTCACAGTTTGTGAGTTCAAGCTCCGCGTCAGTCTCTGGGCTGACAGCTTGAAGTCTAGAGCCCACTTCAGATTCTGTGTCTCTGTTTGTCTGCCCCTCTGCTGCTTGCCTTCTGTTTCTCACATTGTCTCAAAAATAAATAAACATTAAAAAATTAAAAAAAAAAACACTTAGGATATGCCAGCACTTTTTTTTTTTCAACGTTTTTTATTTATTTTTGGGACAGAGAGAGACAGAGCATGAACGGGGGAGGGTCAGAGAGAGAGGGAGACACAGAATCTGAAACAGGCTCCAGGCTCCGAGCCATCAGCCCAAAGCCTGACGCGGGGCTCGAACTCACAGACCGCGAGATCGTGACCTGGCTGAAGTCGGACGCTTAACCGACTGCGCCACCCAGGCGCCCCTATGCCAGCACTTTTTAAAGTATTTCATGTGCATGGACTGACTTAATCCTCAGCAATATTATGATGTAGATACTATATCATATATTAGGGAATAAAGATCCTTAGTCAATTTACACTTCAAATGATGTTGAGATTTGAATCCAAGCATTTGTCTGGTTCTAGTATCCATGTTTTAGTCCACTACAGTATAGTATTTTTTTTTCCTTATTTGTGAAAAGAAAAAATAAAATTTTATGCAGAAATACAGACATGGTAGGAACACAGAACTTTACCCTATTTAACTACTCTCTTTTCCTCCCCTTCCCTACTCCAGTCCATTAAATCTATACTATATGATGTTATACACTTCTAAATTCATGTGCTCCTTTGACATCCTTTGACCACAATCACAAAATAAATGGACATCCTGGGAGAGACACAGTTTAAACCACAGAGAGCAAAAACCCTCTTGGCAATTTCTTCCCCAAAACAAAATGTTGTGGTTGTCAGACTATGAGAAAGGAGTGTATTATGGTAAATGGATCCTAAATTCCTTCTTAAGGTAGAGTTCAGGAAAAGGGAGGGTGAAGGGTAGAGAGTAGGAAGGAGGGCATAAAGGCAAGATGGGCTTTTCTGTGTAATGATCATAATATCCTAATTATTTCTACCCTGCACAAAATACATCATTACTTCCTGGGATATCCAAAAACAATAGGGCCCTTGGCACTGGACAGTTGCTGCATAGTAGAGGGCTACCACTCCTAGGGTGTTAATTGGTGATGACAGTTGATTCATGATAAAAAGTACAGAAAGTTAAAGGGTACTCATTGTGAAGTTACAGCAAAGGAACAGGTTAGAAAACCTGCTGTTTTCATGCTTTGGGTGGCAGGCAGGGATTGGAGGTTGAAGAGGGTGAAAGTGTTGAAAGTGGTTTGCTTCTCTGTGTAACAGGCTTTATAGGTTATTTCTATTATAGTACACTCATGTCAGAATAAATGAGGGTTATTTTGAATTTTTATGGATTCGAAAAATAGTTTATAACATTCATTTGGTAAAGAATTCAGTAGCTCTCCAAGTGAATTAAGTATATTGATCAACAGACTCCCCATCCATCTTTACTAGCGCACTGTACACACTGTTCTGTACCTTGCTCTTTGGAAATAGAACTGTTACCATAGACAACCAGAAAAAAAAGTTCATTTTTATCAAAGTGGGCAGTGATTAAATGAATTATGCTATGTCTATGGAATTAAATATCATGGAGACATTAAAAATGATGATGGAGGCATATATTATTCAACACAAAATATATCCACTTTCCAAGGCAAATGAGAAAAAAAAGCAACTTTTGAAATAGAAATGTGTGTGTGTGAGTGTGTGTGTGCGCGTGCGCGTGTATGCATGTTTGAATGCACATGCATAATAAAAAGTTTGGGAAGTGGGGCACCTGGGTGGCTCAGTCAGTTAAACGTCTGACTTCAGCTCGAGTCATGATCTTGCAGTCTGTGAGTTCGAGCCCCGCATTGGGCTCTGTGCTGACAGCTCAGAGCCTGGAGCCTGCTTCGGATTCTGTGTCTCCCTCTCTCTTCCCCTCCCCTGCTCACGCCTCTGTCTCTCTTTCTCTCAAAAGTAAATAAACATTAAAAAAAAAGTTTGGGAAGATACACAAACACACAAAATGATTCACTGTTGACATTTCTGGATGATGACATTACAGATACTATGTTTCCTCATTTTTATGTGCATTTTGTTATGTTTGGGATTTGCTACCATGTGAACTAATTGCATATTTGATTATTTTATTTCTGGTTATAGAAATTAAAAAAAAAATCAGCAAATAACAAAAGGTATATATTAAAGTCTCCATCTCACACCAGGTCCATACCCCCCCACCCCCCGCCCAGTTCCTATTTCCAGATTAGGGCACTCCAGATTCAAAAAATCAAAATACGAGACGGTTCTCATGTTACAGTGTGTGTATAAGGAGGATGAGATGCTATGCAAGCAAAGAAGCTCAGAGTACTAGTATCAGAACTAGGATAGAAATCTGTTTCTTTTGCAAACCAAGCTCTCTCTGATTTTCAGGGCCTCAGATATACTGTTCCCACTATGTGGAAAATTTGTTCCCCCACACTTGTCTATCTGTCTCTTACTGTCTTTTCAGGTCTCAGCTTCTACATCTCTTTCTTTGGGGGTCACTCTAACCTAGGAGGGATTTCCATCCTGTGTATTGTCAAAGTATCCTGAATGTCTTGTATCTCAGAGAGCACTTACACATTTTGCTATAGTTTCTTTTTTTGTTTTGTCTGTTTTAGCAGAAATCATGAACTCAGTCTCATTTATTTTTGCATCCCAGAATCTAACACAGTGCTTGGCAGGCAGATTTGGGAAAAATCTACCTTATTTGGGCCCAGAGAGCCAATACTAAAGCTTTGTCCCAATCATTTCTTCATTATCCAACACAGATTAGAGTGGTTTGAAAGCGCACAAATAAAGGAGTTGAATATTTAGTGGGTGGAAGATGATAGAAGCTCATTACTAACATCCCAAATGGACAAAGATCTTCTTAAACATCAGGAAAATATAATTGGAAATAGAATTGGGGGCAGCAGGGGAGCCTGGGTGCTCGGTTGGTTAAGCTCCCAACTTCGGCTCAGGTAATGATGTCACCGTTCCTGAGTTTGAGCCCCGCGTTGGGCTCTGTGCTGACAGCTGGGAGCCTGGAACCTGCTTCGGATTCTGTGTCTCTCCCTCTCTCTGTTACTTCCTGGCGCTCGCTCTCTCTCTCTCTCTCTCTCTCTCTCAAAAATCAATAAATATTAAAATTTTTAAATAAGAATTGGGGGGCAGGAGATTTCTGGGGAGGGTTTTCTTGCTCCTCAAGAGAGAAGTACAAGAAAGGGCAGTATTCTCTTTCTGCTGGATGCCATTGTGTCTAGACTTGATGCTAGGAACTCTTATTGCAGAGGAAAGAATGCTAACTGAAGTATCTTTTGATGTCAGAGGCTCATTTCCTGGAACTTCTGGAGACAGACATCAGCTATCTGCTGACTTCAGAGAATCCTTCCAGACATGCTGAAAAGGGGTCTGCCAAAATGCTGGTTTCCCAAACAATCCAGGATTGTAAAATTTCCTCCAATATCCACTGGAGATCGCTACTCCACTGCTGATATTGTCTGCTATAGTCCACTGAGAGTAAATGTGTATCATTTAAAGCCCATTATTATAAGCCCTCATAGCACAAAACTCCTAAATGTACAATAGGTCCAGGACTTAGGTGTGCGGACAAAAAAAAAAAAAAAAAAAATAAGATAGGAATGTCAATAATCCTGCCCCAGCCTTACATTCCCCATGGAATGCCTGAGAACCCCAGACATCCTAGCACATTTCCCACCACACTGATGTGTGGTTAAGCACAGGAACACTGTGAATGTTCTTCATGGAATGACAATGTAGTATTCACCAACTAGATGTAAAGGACACCATAGTCCAGGATTGAGGGATTATCTCAGACTGTGAGATGCAAAATGGTTAATTATACACAAGATTGTTAACTGTCTGCTCACCTGTTTCACCACCTTCATATGTAACTTTCTAACCCAGTTCTGTCTAACTTCAAGGCCTTTTTCTTTCCTGAAAATAAGAGCTTCCAAAAGTACGGAACACACATAACTGGTAAAACCAACAAAAATTTTAGTGTTACTTGAATATTAAAATGTAAATAGTAGTATATATGTCTTATTTGGCAATAAACATGCAGAATATCACATCCATAGCAAGCCATAGCAAGGGATGATACGGAAGAGCATTGACATTACATATTCCTTGAAAATTTTTCATAAATTTTCCTCTAAATATCTCTACTCTTTCCCCAAGTTTCCTTCCCTATTGTCAATGACCCAGTTTTCCCCCCTCTCTCTAAATCCTCCATCCCTTATCAGACTTCTTGATTCCCCAAGAAGTTTCCTCATCTTCCTTTCCCTCTGTCATCTGTTCCCTCAGAAGCCAATTCCAAGCCTCCAATTTGCATTTTTTCTACCAGAAACAATTTCTTTAAATAAAGGACCCTCCTCAGGACAGTTTTTGAATGATAGCAGGACATTATAAACAACAATGATTATTCCCTCTCAGAAAGTGTTCAAACAAATTTCCCTGTCTCCCCAAAGCAGACAATATGAGCATATTTCCAGAAGGAAAAAAGTCATACTTAACCTCATTGGGTGTTCTGAGCATTTTACCACAATCTTAAAAGTCTTTCAGTTTTACTGAAAACATTAGACAAAAAGAGCACAGTGGGATCCAGAATTGCCAACCATCTTAAAAGTAGTGGATAAATGACTGAGTTCTGAAAGATGTCAACCCAGGTTATACCCTGTGGTATGAACTATGCCGGCTTCAGTGAAGGATGACACTGAGAAATGAGCTAGAATTCTCCTCTCCTTTAATACCCCATAGTACAGTATAAAACTTTACTAGGCATCTAATACACAGAAGCCAAAGTATGGTACCTACTTTGCTAATTCCAGACAGAAAGAGAAGTTTCAACAAACACTTGATGATGCTTACTCAATTTCAGTCTGGATTTCCTAGAGTGGTAAAGAGGATGCATACATGGGGCAGCATAAAAATGAGACTATAGGAGATGAATTTTAAGCCTTTACCTGGCCAAGAAGAAGAAAGATACTCAGAAGAAAAAGATTGGGGTGCCTGGGTGGCTCAGCCGGTTGGGCATCCGATTTCAGCTCAGGTCATGATCTCCTGGTGTGTGAGTTCCAGCCCTGCATAGGGCTCTGTGCTGACAGCTCAGAGCCTGGAGCCTGTTTCAGATTCTGTGTCTCCCTCTCTCTGCCCCTTCCCCACTTGTGCTCTCTCTTGCTCTCAAAAATAAACATAAAAAATGAAAGAAAAAGATTAATTTGAATAGATTGAAAAGGAGTGGCCAAAGTAATAGGAAGAGAACCAGGGGAGTCATCTCCTGAGTGTGAAAATGTTCACTTATAATAACAGTTTTACTAATCATTGGGTTGTGAATTTAATTCTGTCGGGATTTAATTCTGTCAAAATGCTATCTATGAATGTAAACTCTAAAATAGAATAATACAGTTGGCAAGCTTATATTAATTCAACAGTTTATTCACCCAAGACGAATTTATCAAAGATTCTGTGTTTTATCACACAGTTTGTATTTGGAAAAAATTTGGTAAGTTATGTAACATGCTCCCACACTGATCATCAGATCAGTGGATAAGATAATAACAAGTTGGGAAAGATTACTAAGAAGCAAGTAAGTCAGGAGGGGTCTAAACACAGGGTGATGATGAAAACCAAAAATCTTATTTTAAGTGAAAGAAAGTTTTAATTCAGTGGTGGGATAAGAGATATCCTTTAATGAAGGATCATTCATACAATAAACATTCACTGAATACCTGTGTGTGCCCCAACCAGGCTTTCTGGACATGGAGGGAAACCAAGGCAAGGCTACAAATACTTCTGGTCTAGAGGAAGACAGTTATACAGAAATGTCATTACCAAACCTTATGGTGAGGGCCATGACAGGGGTAAGAAAAAGAGGCACTAGAAGTAAGGCCTCTAAACACCAGGCAGAGGATGGACGAATGTGATTAGGCTGTAAAAAAGGCTTAACTTGGTCAGAGAGATAGAGTTAAATAGTGTTGTGGTCCGTTTTTATCACTAGATCTGTCTGACTCCACTGCTCCATGCAGTTTACGTTATTCCAGGCTCCCAGCTATAACAATGCCATCAGTTTTTAGTTCAGCACTTAAAAGGACACTGCCCCTGATTCTGCTGTCACTTTTCATGCTGCCTTCTCCTTGATTCCCTATAAAATGAAGTTGTTGACCCAAAGACCTGTTAGTTTCTGAGCAGCAATTTTGAGATTTGATCTAGCACTGTACAGAGATACTCCCCCGATGGGTGCCTAGATTTTCCATATGTGAATTTTATTGGAAGCATAATGCATGCCTTATCAGGAAGAACAAGTATATCTCAGCAAGTATAATGTAAGTGAAATGTTGTCATAATGAGTGTATGAATATCTGGTTTTGAAGATAAACCTGAATGAATCCCAACTCCGTCACTTACTACCCAAGTTACCTAACACCTTTAAGCCTTCTCCCTCATCTGTAGATGGCAGGGGGCAGGTGTTGATAAATACCTCACAGAGGTAGCTGGGAAGGAAAACAATCATTGAGGTAATCTGCTTATGTTTCTCCCTTATTAGACTGTGAGCTCCCAAATGGCAGGGGCCTTGTCTGAGTCATCCCTGTGACCTAAAAACTTCCAGAACTATGTCCACTCCAGAGTAGCACTCCATCCAATTTCATTTGCCATTTTTCTGAACCAGGTTTCAGCTTCTTCTGCTCTAAAGAAATGATGTTTATCTTAGAGATTCTTTCTTATCTTGGAGTGTCTTTCTTGCGTCATAGGAGTTTATAAAACTGCTTATATTCCAACATTGATGGTAATCTCAGAGGAAAGTATATTTTGCTCCATTGTGACTTTTGCCGCTATTTGAGTTTTTGAGCTACACTTGAATAGATCTGAGCCAGATATAATTCCTCATTCTCTTCCATGTTAAATTTTACACACTGACAATTCAAGTGGCTTTGTAGTGGTGTATGGGTTTATTGCCATAAATATTGAAATAACATGAACAGCAATAACTTCTCTTACTATATCTGCCAGTGGCAGACTATAATATCACCACCAGAGCCCTTATCTCATTGTGCTTTAAACAGTGGTTACTTGTCTGTCTCACCACTGTAACCTTCCAGAGGCCAGGAAATGTATTTATTCGTTTTTATTCCCAGCACCCATGACAGCCCCTGGCACATAGAGAATATTTAATAAATGCTTCTTGAATAGATTAATGAGAGCTTTTGTGAATTTTATACAACTATGCAGAGGAGGTAACAGGTTAAGAGTGGTTCTAAAACAATCCCAATGTCAAACAACTTTAAGATGAGGGGTGAAATCCAATCCCAGGTCCACTTAAATCAGAAAGCCTGCAGATTTGGTTGTATTGGCTTTACTAAGGTTGAGGCTTAGAACACACCTCAACAATTATTAAGGGAAATATATAGAAAACCCACAGCTAACATCATACTCAATGGTGCATGATACTATATATAGAAAACCCTAAGGACTCCACCAAAAAACTACTAGAACTGATAAGTGAATTCAGTAAAGTGGCAGAATACAGTATCAATGTACAGAAATCCATTGCATTTCGGAGCACCTGGGTGGCTCTGTCGGTTAAGCATCCAACTCTTGATTTCAGCTCAGGTCATGGTTGTGAGTTTGAGCCCCATGTTGGGCTTTGTGCTGGCAGTACAGAGCCTGCTTGGAATTCTCTCTCTCCCTCTCTCTATGCCCCTCCCATGATCTCTCTGTCTCTCTCTCTCCCAAAATAAATAAATAAACTTAAAAAATTAAATCCGTTGCATTTCTATATACTAATAATGAAGCAGTAGAAAGAGAAATTAAGAAAAAAAATCCCATTTATGATTGCACCAAAATGATAAAATATCTAGGAATAAACTTAATGAAGAAAGTGAAAGTCCTGTACACTGAAAACTATAAAACATTGATGAAAGAAATTGAAGGTGACTCAGACAAATGGAAAGATATTCCACGCTCATGGATTGGAAGAGAAAATTTTGTTAAAATTTTCATACTACCCAAAGCAAACTACAGATTTAATGCAATCTCTAAAGTTCTTTACAGGTTTTGGATACTAACCCTTTATCAGATATGCCATTTGCAAATATCTTCTCCCATTCTGTTGGCTGCCTTTTAGTTTTGTTGATTATTTCCTTCGCTGTGCAGAAGCTTTTTATCTTGATGAGGTCCCAATGTTTCATGTTTGCTTTTGTTTCCCTTGCCTTTGGCGATGTGTCTAGTATGAAGTTGCTGCAGCTGAGGTCAAAGAGGTTGCTGGCTATGTTCTCCTCTAGGATTTTAATAGTTTCTTGTCTCATAATTAGGTCTTTCATCTATTTTGAATCTATGTTTGTGTAAGGTGTAAGAAAGTGGGAACTGGACCACTTTTTTACACCATACACAAAAATACACTCAAAATGGATTAAGGACCTAAGTGTGAGACATGAAACCATAACAACCCTAGAAGAGAGCACAGTCAGTAGTTTTTCTGACACTGGATGTAGCCACATTTTTCTAGATATGTCTCCTAAGGCAAGGGAAACAAAAGTAAAAATAAACTATTGGGACTACATTAAAATAAAAAGCTTCTGCAAAGCAAAAGAAACAATTAACAAAACTACAAGGCAACCTATGGAATAGGAGAAGATATTTGCACATGACATATCCAATAAAGAGTTAGTGTCCAATATATATAAAGAACTTATACAACTGAACACCCCAAAACCAAATAATCCAGTTTAAAAAATGGGCAGAAGACATAAACAAACCATTCTCCAAAGAAGATATACAGATAGCTAAACTAACACATGGAAAGATGCTCAACATCATTCATCATCTGGGAACTGCAAGTCAAAACTACAATGACATATGATCTAACACCTGTCAGAATGGGTAAAATGAAAAATGTAAGAAAGAAATGTTGGCAAGGATGTGGAGAAAAAGGAATCCCTATACACTGTTGGTGGGAATGGAAACTGGTGCAACACTATGAAGAATGGAAGCTCTTCTAAAAATTAAAAATAGAACCTCTATATGATCCAGTAGTCACACTACAGAGTATTTACCCAAAGAGTACAAAAACACTAATTTGAAAGGACATATGCACCACTGTGTTTACTGCAGCATTATTTACAATAGTCAAATTACGGAAGTATCCCAAGTGTACATCGATATATGAAGGAATAAAGAAGTGGTATATGTATACAATGGAATATTATTCAGCCATAAAAAATAATATCTTGCCATTTTCAAGGACATGGATGGAGCTAGAGAGTATAGTGCTAAGCAAAATAAGTCAGAGAAAGACAAATACCATGATTTCACTCATATGTGGACTTTGAGAAACAAAACAAATGAGCTAAAGAAAAACAATGAGAGAAAGAGACAAACCAAAACCAGACTCTTAACTATAGAGAACAAATGGCTGGTTACCAGAGGAGAGCTGCGGGGGCTATGGGTGACATAGGTGAAATGGATTAAGAGTACACATATAATGATCACTGAGTAATGTACAGAATTGTTGAATCACTATATTGTACACCTGAAACTAATATAACATTACATGTTAACCAAACTGTAATTAAAATAAAATTTAAGAAAAATATAGTTACTAAGAGCTCTTTAATATTCTTTTTCCACAAAATGAAGGATTCCCCCAGCGAAAAGCCAGCATTAAGACCATAAAGAACAGAGCACTGAGCATAGTAAAATTTCTGCATTGGTCCAACACATCCTAAGATGATGTGACTGTCTGGAGCCAGTGGTTCCTAAAAACTAAGGACTTTAAATTTAGAGTAAGGGACTTGAAGTTTAAAAGAAAGGTACTTTCACGGAAACTGGGTCTTGGTTTTAGTCCTGGAGGTCAGCTGGAGGAGGAGTGAAGAGGATGGAGTTCTCTTGTGATTCACTGTGGATTAAGGGACTCCAGACTAATGGTGTGCTATAGGCAGTGCATACTGACTTTACTAGAGGTGATGATTAAAAATTAAATTATGTGAACTTACAATAAATTTCATTATATTAAAAAAGTACTCAAAACTTACTGCTTACTAATTCTTTTATTACAATTTATTATCGTCTATGTTCTTGAATTTATGTCTTTTGTATCTGTCTTGTGGACATGTTATATAAAGGTATACAACTACACATCTCTTTTTTAAAATTGATGTATAGTAAACATAGTGTTATATTAGTTTCAGGTGTACAATGTAGTGATTCAACAATTCTATACATTTCCCAGTGCTCACAAGACAAGTACTCTTGACCCTCTTCATCTATTTCACCCAGCCCTCACCTGCTTCCCCTCTGGTAACCATCCGTTTGTTCTCTCTAGGAATCTGTTTTTTGTTTGTCTCTTTTTCACTTTGCTTGCTCATTTGTTTTGTTTCTTAATTTCTAAATATGAGTGAAATTATATAGTATTTGTCCGCACATCTCTTCTTAGGTATGTATTCAATGACTTCACATTGGTAACCTGAAATAGGCAATTGTATGGGTATTTGCACCACACCATGGAGATCAGGAAATCAGGTTTAATTTATTGTTATGTTGATTGCCTAGAATTAAGAAAGTAAAGTAAAATATATTAATAATTCATATTAAACTGAAGTGTATTTTGTGGCTGTGGCCATTACAGTGTGAATAGAATAGCACCCAAAATTTAAGAACTAGTAGTTAGTGTTTCAAAGCTATTGTCCAACTCAGGCAAAGAGGTTGCTAGAGTCATTGATGAATTAGTGAAGTTCTGATATAGGTTGTCACCTATATTTGAATTTTCGTCTTACTCATTAACTTAAGTTAAAAAACAAAATTCATATTAATTATGTGCTGTCCCCAAAGGGTGGGGATTCTCAGCTGGCGACCTCAGTGATGGTGCTTGTGGTGCAGAGCATGCCCTCACCTCCATTCCAGCTTGCTGAGAAATAAAGGTCTTATCTTTTACCTGCCAAAACAAAACAAAGATAAACAAACAAACAAACAAACAAACAAAAAACAACGAAAATTCATGCCAGAACTGCACTTGGAGAGACATGTTAAATATTTATCAGTATATATCAGGCTAATAATTCAACTCCCCACACCCCACACCAAATGACCTGGCCTCCCAGTGTTAACTAGCTGTTCCAGAGGAGTGCAGGTGACATCTGAAGAGATGGTTAGATAAATGGTTTATAAGACCTCGAAGCAAAGTGTAGGAGTGGAGGACAAATGGAGGAAGGAGGTGGAGGTGATGGGGGGGTGGTTAGGCTATTTCTATGAGTACACATGTGTGAAAATATATATTAATGTTTACTTTGGATCTTGCTTATAAATGTTTGCTTATAAACATCAATGAATATTTTTTTCACATCCAAGAATATACATGTACACACATGTACACACACAGATATACATGTATATTTATATAGCATAAAAATATGGTAGATTTAATGGATTTTATTTATTCATGTTTAAATAGGTTAATATATGGGCATAGCAGCATGTACAGTGAATGTTTAATAATTCTCAAAAACACTGGCTAGTTCATCAGAGAAATGCAAATCAAAGCCACAATGAGATATTAAGCTATGCCTGTCAGAATGGCTAAAATGAAAAAGGCAAGAAATAACGAGTGCTTGTGAGGATGTGAAGTAAAAGGAGCACTCATACACTGTTGGTGGAAACGTATATCGGTAAAGTCACTGTGGAAAACAGTACGGAGGTTCCTCAAAAAATTAAAAATAGAAATACCATATGATCCAATAATTTCACTACTGGGTATTAGAAAACAAAATAAAACAAAAACACTAATTCAGAAAGATACAAGCACCACTATGTTTATTGCAGCATTATTTACAATAGCCTAGAAATTGAAGCAACCTAAAAGTCCATCAAGAGACAAATGGATAAGGGAGATGTAGGGTGGGTATACAATGGAATATTACACAGCCATAAAAGGGATGAGATTGTGTGCCATTTGCCACAACATAGGTGGACCTAGAGGGCACTATGCTAAGTGAAATTAGTCAGACTGAAAAAGACAAATAGCCTATGATTTCACTTATATATGGAATCTAAAAAAACAAATGAACAAACAAAAAGCATAATCAGACCTATAAATATAGAGAACAAACTGATGGTTGCCAAAGAAGAGAGGGTAGGGGATGGGCAAAATGGGTGAAGGGGAGAGAGAGATACAGGCTTCTAGTTATGGAATGAATAAGTCACAGAAATAAAAAGGCACAGCATAAATAATATAGTCAGGGATATTGTAATAGCGTTGTGGTGAACATAGCATTATATATAAACTTGTCAAATCACTATGTTGTACACCTGAAACTAATATGACATTGCATGTCAACTATACTCAAATAAAAAAATAAAGAAAGAAAATATGCAACAAAGAACCTTTTGGAGGTAATGAGTATATCGATTACCTTGATTGTGGTCAAGGTTTTACGGATGTATACATATGTCCAAATTCATCAAATTATATACATTAAATATGTGCAGTTTTTGTTTATCAATTATACTTTAGTAAAGCTTTTTAACAAAAATAAAGTATGTGGAGATATTTTATACTGGCTGATTTGTAGTGATGGGATAATAATTTTTTCTTGCAACTTTATACTTATCTGTTTTTCCTTACATTGTATATTTGTTATTTTTGAAATCAGAAATATGGCCTTTCTCTGTGTAAAAACAAAAACAAAAATAAAACATTGGTTAGTTGTTTCTTCACTCCTTTTTATTCAAATGATACATACATTTTTCTGAAAATTTTTTGCCATGGGCAAGAAATATCTGTATTTTAATTTATATACTTTATAAAGTCTGAATTTTTATCAAAATTCAATAGTAGTTTTATTTCAGTGCTTGGCACATCGTGGGTGCGCTACATGTATAGATACTTACTGAATATTGATAGATCAGATACCTTACTGAGAACTTGGGGTTCAGAAAGAATTGAATAGGGTCCTTACCGTCAAATGCTTACAAAAAACAAGCAAATACAATTTATGATCTGATATTGAGGCCAGACTAGAAGTCTGTTCCTCATGTGCATCAAACTCTCTCTGACTTCCAAGACCTCATATATATTATTCTCTTTCTCTGGGAAATTCTAGTTCCACTTTCCACCTGACCAACTCCTATTTATTTGTTACGTCTCATATGGAAAGTCTCTTCCTTTGAAAGGCTATGGCTTGCCCTCATCTTGATATGTATTATCACGATGTTTTGAATTCCCGCATCACTGTGAGAACCTACTACAGTTTGTTGAAGTTTATTGTTTGGTTGTCTGTCTCCACCGTGAACTCCACAAAGACTAAGACCAGGTGTATATTGCAGGATCTATTTCAGGATTTGGCATACTAATGGGAGGCAGTGTGGTGACTGGAGGTCTCAGTTCATAGGATGATAAAAAGCAGAAATAATGCATCCATTAAAGCTGGATGAAAAGACACAGTTAAAGACCTGAAATTTACTGACAGAGGTTATTTTCTTAATGTATTAACTAGTGCAAGATTTTATTCAGTGAGAAAAGGGAAATGGGAAATAAAATCTGGGGGCAATGATTTTATGAAAGATTTCCTATTTCAGGACAAGAGCCACATAGAAAGAGACAGGCCTTCTTTTTCTGCTTGATACTGTTCTTTCTGGTACCCTTATTGTAGAGAAAAGCATTCCAACTACTGGGGTTCTTTCCCAGAGACTCTGGGGAGGAAAGCATCACCCATCCCCTTTGAATTTCTCAAGTGTTACAGTAAAATTATCCAATAATATGATGTTACTTACAATGTCCACCGGAGGGTGATGTGCTACTGCTGGTACCACCTTTTATACCATGGCCTGTGAGGACTAACTTTACTTATAATCTATCATTTTAAGAATACCATATAAATAAAAGAAGCCCTTTCTGTAGATGTGAAGGCATAGAGGAAAAGATGGAAATGGCACCCATCCTGCCCCCATTCCCCAGAATGGACTAGATTCCCTGGGGTCTTGGAATGCTTTCCCTACCACCTGATGTGTGACTAACATGGCACAGAGTTCATGGTTTCTCCTGAAATGTAGCTGGTCTCTCTCTCTTTAAAAAAAATTAATGTTTATTATTTTGAGAGAGAGAAAGAGAGAGGGGGAGGGGCAGAGAGAGAGGGAGACATAGAATCTGAAGCAGGCTCCAGGCTCTTAGCTGTCAGCACAGAGCCCCACGAAGGGCTGGAACTCAGGAACTGCGAGGTAATGGCCTGAATGGAAGTTGGACACTTAACCAACCGGGCCACCCAGGCGCCCCTACCTGGTCTCTTTATGTTCCTTTATATCTCATCCTAGAAATAGGACAAGATTAGGAAAGGAGAATTATTAACATGGAAATTTTAGAGATGAGGGCCCTGAAACTGAAGCCCAGAGAAAATCATTAACTGGTCCAAGAGTAGTGGCCTTTTTTCTGTGCTCCCTCAGCACCTTGTTCTTGTTCTAGCTACACTCTGTTTTAAGCTTGTGGTTGTCTCTCTCATCCACCAGACAGAAATGATAGGGGCCTAGGCACTGAATTTTGTTCACTGCTCTATCCTAGCATGGAGAGCAGTGCTGGGCACCCAGTAAGCATAAAAATGGGGTAAAGCTGGAGAGAAAATTGGGTCTGAGGTAGGGTAGGATGAGGTTCCATCTAGGGTGATTCCCCTATTAACAGCATATATGGATGAAGACAGGAACACGTTTATGAGGACCGAGAAGTGGATATTGTCTGATGGATCCATTAAAAGGGAATAGAACATCCTGTAGACTTGTGGCTTACTAATCCTTTTACCCCATTACTGGAATCTTCTGACTCTCACTTTAAGTAGCCAAAAAAATGGCACCTGAGAGAGTGCACATGGAAGTGTCTTAATCCTACAGCTGGATACAATTATGACCGTTGATTCTGTTTATCAGTGTCCTGATCTGATAAGGGCAATAACCACAGCAAGTTCTTGATGTGTGCTTGCTACGTGTCAGTCACTGTTCCAGATTATATTTATGACTTCATTCAGTCTTCACAGTGAAGGAGACTGTGGGTTTTTACAGATTTTACAAAGCCAGACAGCAGTAGGTAGAAGAGTTGGCATTTCAGCCCAGGCCCAAATGCCCAGTCCTTGCACTTTCCTTGAAGTAAGAGATGCCTAAAGCATGGCACACGGACCACGGTCAGTGTCCACGATAACTTTCATAATGCATAGACAAACATTTAATATACAGCTTGAAAGTGTATTATATTTTTTGCGCAACGGGGGAAAACAATCTAATACATAAAGCAACATTAAAGCCTTCTTTGGAAGTAGGGGAAAAAGACACTGACATCACACAACCTGTGCCAAAAACCCCTAAAGATTCCCTTAAACACCGCTCTCCTTTCCCCAGCATTCCTCATTGGTTCTAAGCTGCCAATTGATTCTCTTCCTCTCCAAATCTCCATCCTCAGATATCTGGGAGATATACTTTCCCCCAACGGCTTGTCCATCCTCAAGTTCTAGCACTGTCTCCCATCCCTTTTCACCACACAACTGTCCCCTACCTGCATTCTCAAACACTGAAGGCAGCCTAGGATCCATAAATGGTATGCAGGTTAATAATGCTCTCTGAAACTCTTGAACATGAGTTTTTAACAGATCAAACTCATGATTTGTACATGGCATAGAGAAGCAGAAAAGTCAATATTCACTTTGAAGAGAAGTCACTCTTAGAAAAAAAGCTATACATACATGAGTTCATTTGTACAGAAACACTGATGTGGTAGAAGCATGAAGTCTTGAGTCATTTTTTCCTCTATGGATCTCATCCATGCAATGGAATATCATATAGGTTTAACTCTAGGTACATTTATTTTCTGACCACCAAGATGACCGAATCTCCTGGGGGGCATATATGTATGTTCATCGTCTCTCTCTCTCTATTCTTTTTCTACCTCAACCCAACCTCTAGATGGTAAAGGGCTGGACCAAGCTATTCCAAATAACAAAGGAGGAGCTTCAGGAGTAGAGGTACATGTTAGGAAAACCAGGTCATAAATTCTCTTCTGCCAGTCTGGGGTGGGGGAATGATGATAAGTGGGAGGTAAGGATTGAAGGATGATAGCTTCTCTGTGTGATGGCTGTCATGTTATTTGAAAAATACATGGAAACAAATGCCTACTTAGTTCATTTTTAATTTGTTGATAGATATGTCAAGTTAAACAATTCAGTGCATATTGTATGCACTTGTACAGAATACACAGACAGCAAGAGATGGAAAGAGCTCCAGGCCTTTTATCCAAGTGAGAGAACACTGAGAATATTTATTTGTACTTTACTCCTTCAAAATATTGTTATTATAGTGAAAAGTTGGGAAAAAAGGTAACCATCCATCAGAACCAACCATCCATCCATCCATCCATCCATCCATCAGAAAACAGGAAATCAATCCATCCATCAGGTTGGTTAAATGAGTTATGTAAGATCTACATTTTTTAATTCTATGAAGCTATTAAATGATGGTTTTTATACATATCATTTAACAAGAAAAGACACTCACCACCTATTGTCTGATAAAAATCTCAGGTATAAAGAAATTACATATAAATTAATGCTGATTTGTAATGTACAACATAGAGATACATACTTTTCAGTTATTAGGTACTCATTTCTGAACACTTTATCTGAATACTTAACACATATTCAAGATAGGAATTTCAAAACATTAAAGAGGGTGTACATACAGTCCACAGATATCTTTTCTCATTCTTGTCTCCCCATTCCCCTTCCCAGAGGCAGTTTCTAAAACAAAACCAAGCAAAATGGCAACATCATTTGAAAACATAGGTGCAATGAGGTATGTAACACTAATGAACCTTAAACCTACTATATACAAATACATTAAATAAACACTGTGACCGAAAATAACGCACATCCCTAAGTAGCGAAAACGTGAGGGCATACCTAACACACACAGGCACACAGATAATCAACAGAAAACATCCTCGTAAAGGTCTACAAAAGTGTTTAGATACAGTGAGTGGTCTTACATGCCAGATGCGACCATTAAAAACAATCTTGCTCACAATAGCACCATAACGGTACAGTACATATGAATAATCTGAAAATGATCTGTGAAAACTGTAGGAAGAATAATACAACTGAGTGTTATGCAAGGCGACCTGCAAAGGTAGAGACACTGCTTGCTGACTAGATTGAAAGATTAGGGCTGTTCACAGACACATGTGTGCTCAGTTTTTTGATTATAAGCAAGTCCGTTGAAACACACTGAGAGGGAAGGGGTGGAAGCTTGGCGCGACATCACGGGTTCCCCAGTCCAGAAACCGACCTCTTTCATACAGTAATTCCTTCACAAGCACTGAGGTGGCCCCCTCGAAGGGCACCGGGCACGTTTCAGGCGGGTGGCGGCCCCAGTCACTGCTCCTCTTCAGGAGAGGCAGGGGCTCACTCCGCAGACGCGTTCTGGATGGCCTTGAGCTCCTTCGTGGCCTCCTCCCCCCAGTTGCCACCGTCGACCTCCTCGATGACCACACTGCGCACGGTGCCCGCGTCCAGGCAGTGCGGGGCGACGCCGTAAACCCCGGGGTCAGAGACAGACGCGTGGAAACTCTGCACCCCGCACCTGCTGCAGAAGCTGTGCAGCGCTGGGTGCGTGTGGGATCGGTACGTGACGATGCTCTCGGCGCCCAGCAGGAGAGTGAAGCGCGAGGCCGGGACGAGGAAGTGCCGGTGCTGCTTCTTCCTGCACAGCCTGCAGCTGCAATCCACCACGCGCAGGTCTGCGGGGGCCCAGACGGCGAAGCGGACCGCGCCGCAGTGGCAGCCGCCGGTGTGGTACACCAAGCCGGGGTACTCGAAGGTGTCCAGCAGGAACTTGGCGGCGCCCTCGCAGCTGAGGCCCCGCCGCTTCCTGAACGTCTCCCAGCGCTCCCGCTGCGCGCCCAGGTCCATCTCGCCCCGGGACGCGGCGGGCGCCGGCGGCTTCGGGGCTGGTAGCGGGCCTCTGGAGGCTGCCTCCCGGGCTCGCCGCCACCAGCGCTTCCGCCGCAACCTTGCGGAATCCCGCCGGGCGGCCACCGGCTTCCTCCCCGCCGCGTGGCTCCCCACGCGGACTTGGAAAGGGGGGCGCCGCGCGCCCATGACCGCGATGGCTGCGCAGGCTGCGGCGGGATCCCCGGGCCGTTTTTGCCCCTGCAGCTGCTGGGTGTTTGCGCCGTTTCTCACTCTGCCCATGGCGCCTGCAGCCTTTCAAGCGCGTGCCCACCGCCCCTCGTTTCCTAGTAAGTTACCGAGCAGCCTCATTGCATCAGCCTGATTGGCCACTTGTTGAATATGATGTAGCGACCCTTCCTTTGACCCTATCAAAACAGCCTTTACTGGCCTGAAATTCTGGCTGAGCCTATCAGCTCCCTCTTCTCCTAAGTATTATTTTCTATTGTTCATTCAAATCAGAAGCCTACCCTTAAAATATTGAAACACTGAAAATGCTGCAGATCTTTTATCTAGCATGCATGTGGAAGCAGGCAGAACAATTTATAAAAAGCACTGTTCATCTAGTGTAGAAGAGACAAACTGAAATACAGACAAAGTGTGTAGTGTGTAATTGTACTAATAAAAATGATGACCCACAGTACTATGTTACAACACACCAGTGGACTCAAAGAAAGAAACTGTATGTTACTTCAGTACAGGACAAGAAGGTCACTTGTGTAAGTGACATTTAAGAATAAGAGGTAAAAGAAGAAAAAATACATTAATTTGTCCATCTATACCAAGAAAAATTAACAGCTCTGACAAGCATGCATGTGAAGCTGCAACTTTGTTCTTTGGAGATTGATGTGATCATTTCGCCTGGCCAGAGGAGAGACCCCACAAAATGAGCATGGATCTTCTTACCTGAGGTGTATTCAGCACCTGGGAAAACAATGAGAAATCTTCCAAAAAGCGCTTCCTGAATTAGGTAGTGACATCTACACACACTGGCTACAAGCAGAGGTCTATCCATAGCTTAGGCTCAATAATTCTTAGCATTTTGTCATATATATCTACATTCATGCATGTGTGTATATATTTTCTGAAAAACATTTTTAAGTCATATATACACATCAATGCCACTTCATTTCTCAATATTTCAGCACTCATGTCCTGGGAATAAAGGCTGTGACAATAATTAATGGAAAACTTCACTGAAGTGGGCTGGGGATGCTGGAAGGGGAGGCTGGTAGGAAAATGCTACCATTCAGTGCCAACTATAGGAAGAATTGTCAATTACAGACCCCTAACAGAAGCATCTCAACAGGAAAGAATGGTCAAATGCAGGCTTATCTTAACAGGGAAAGATGTACATTGCATCTCCTACAAGAAATCCACTACCCCTGCAGCTCAGCCAACGAGAAATGGGTGTCACCCTAAATCTTGCTTTTCTCCAAAGGACTTTTGTTCAAAACAATCCTTCCCAACTTCCTCCTTCTCCTTAATGTTACTCTCCTTTGTTTGTTGGACTTACCTACGGTTTTGCCATAGCTTGCTTGTCCTGGATTGCAATTCTCTGCTATTCCCAAATAAACCCAATTTTGCTACTAAAATAAATGTCAGCTTTATTTTTAAGGTTAACAAGGCATAACTTCTTGTATAGCCACAGTATCGTTATCACGTCTACAAATCAATAATAATTCCCCCATTTCATCTAACTCCCAATATATATACATATGTGTGTGTGTGTGTGTGTGTGTGTGTGTGTGTGTATTTCCTCAATTGTTGCCTAAATGTGCTTTATAAACAGTTTCCCCCTTAATGCAGGTTTAATTAAAATTCACACATTAATTTTGGTTATTTGTTTTTAGTCTTTTTAATCTGGAACAATCTCACTGTCATTTTTCCCATGACCTTGAATTTTGTTTTTAATTAACCAGGCCAGTCCACAAAAATAGACACACAGATCAATGGAGCATAATAGAAAACCCAGAAATGAACCCACAACTAATCTTCAACAAAGCTGGAAAGAATATCCAATGGAAAAAAGACAGTTTCTTCAACAAATGGTGTTGGGAAAACTGGACAGCAACATGCAAAAGAATGAAACTAGACCACTTTCTTACACCATACACAAACATACATTTAAAATGAATTAAAGACCTAAATGCGAGACAGGAATCCATCAAAATCCTATAAGAGATCATAGGCAGTAACCTTTGTGACATCTATAGCACTTTTTTCTAGATATATCTTCTGAGGCAATGGAAAAAAAACGAAAAATAAGCTATTGGGACTTGGAAAAACAGTATGGAGTTTGCTCAGAAAATTAATAACAGAACTACCTTATGATCCAGCAATTGCATTACCAGGCATTTACTCAAAGGACACAAAAACACTGATTCAAAAGGACACATGCACCTCTATGTTTATAGCAGCATTATCAACAATAGGCAAATTATAGAAGGAGGCCAAACGTCCAGTGACTGATGAATGGATAAAGATGTGGTATGTATATACAGTGGAATATTACTCAGCCATCAAAAAGAATGAAATCTTGCCTTTTGCAATGACATGGATGGATCTAGAAAGTATTATGCTAAGCAAAATAAGTCAGAGAAAGACACATACCATATGGTTTCACTCATATGTGGAATTTAAGAGACAAAACAGATGAACATTGGGGAAAAAAGAAAGGCAAACCACAAAACAGACTCTTAACTATAGAGAACAAACTGAGGGTTGCTGGAGGGGAGGTGTGCCAGGGGATGAGTTAAACAGATGATGGGGATTAAGGAGGGCACTTTATGTGATAAACACTGGGTGTTGTATATAAATGATGAACCACTGAATTTTAAACCTGAAGCTAATATTACACTGTATGTTAATTAACTGGAATTTAAATAAAAAAAACTTCTAAGTTTAAAAAAATCACAATAATCAACCAGGCCAATCACTTACTGATTTTGCCTAATTTTTTCCCTACAGTGTCCTTTTTTAGATTGCTCTTCTACCCAATATTTTTCCTATACAGCTAAAAGTCAGGTCTAAAGGCTTGATTAGATTCAAGTTACACATTTTGGCAAGTATGTTGTTTTGGCAGATGTTGTATACTTCATATTGCATCACATAAGAGGTTCATGATGTCAAGTTATTCCAGTAGTAATGATACAAAATGCTATATCTTCATTAAGATAATGACTTTCAGATTTCTCCATTATGGAGGTACAGTTTTCCTTTTTCAATAAGCAAGTAATCTGAGGGGTGTTATTTTGACACTGTGTGAATATCTTGTTCCTTTTCAACTTTTGCCTAATTGTTTAGGAATCCATTGATAACTTTTGAATGAACCAATCATTTCAGTGCCATTTGGTTATAAAATGGTGATTTTGTAATTCTAATTTTCCTTCTACTTTTATTAGCTGACTTTCATCCATAAACATGAACTTTCTCTTACCAAGTGTGGATGGACTACTGTTTCTCCCTTAAAGGCAGGGTATATACTTAATTCTTTGCCTTGAATTATCAGTTTGCAGAGTAAAGAGTAGGAGTAATAGTAACCTCCAATTCAATCATTTACAGTGAACTAATTTTTTTAGGGTCAAAGTATTCCAACTTTGGTCCATAGGAGCCTTTTCAAACTGGATCCTATGTCCTTTTACATTTCCCCATTAATCTTTGACCATTTCCTTATTTTTTGCAGCTAGATGCTCCACGCTCTCCTTAGACGTTTATACTCCCAGCCCTGGAATTACACATTTCTATAAAGAGCTCTGGTTCCTTTTAGTGGAGCATGGTATTTAGAACAATGCCTAGGCACATCATGACAGACTTATTATTGTTGAACTTTTTATTGAGATAATTATAGATATGCATACAGTTGTAATATATTATATATATTATATATGCTGTATATAATTATGTTATTATAATTATATATAATTATATATATTATATGTTATATATATATACAATATATATCGTATGTATTATATATATTATATACGGAAAGATCCCTTGTACCCTTTACCCAGTTCCCCCCAATGGTAGTATTTTACAAAACTGTAGTATGACAACTAGAATATTTTTATCGATAAAATTCACCAATCTTACTCAAATTTCCCAAGCTTTATGTGTAAGCTCTGACAGTTGGCCTTTCTTTTTGAAATGCAAGTGCCTTGACTTAAGCTTTGATTAATTGCCAAGTCATCTACATAAAAGAGGTATCCACTTTATTTTATTTTTTTTTTTTTTGCATTGGAGAATTTTTTAATCAGTCTGCATGTAGCGTATTTGAGGAGAGAAACCACAGTAAATACCTGTGCATAATTAACATAATTGCCAACATAATCAAATATCCCCTGCCATGAATATCTGCATCCCCGAGGGTCTCCAGTGATTGTGGTTGATTTCTGCCGCCCTGCCATTGCACATTTTCTGAATTCAGCTTTACTTTAGGTTTCACCAGGTTTTAGTTACACACTAAACTGTTAATTTTGATGACCTTGTTTCCCAACCAGCTAAAGTCATTGCTGCAACGTGACAGATGGATGATGAAGAAATTGCTGCAAGGTGGATGCAGGGGGAGCGATGGACAGAGGGCCTTTGCCATTGTGTGCACTGCCTCTGGGGCCTTTTCTTATAAAGGAAATCTTGATCTCTTGGTTATTAAGTAGATACCTCACTATTCATTTTCTTTGAGGTATCCACTTTAAGATGACTATCTTGAATAAACACAGTACCAGCTACAAGTCTAGATAAAAGCTGGGCTGCCCCCACCCCACCCCACCCCAGACTCCTTTGTTTTAGAGATCGTTTGGGCCACTTGTTTTTTCTCTTCCCATACTTTAATTTCCTGCTATTTTTTAACTTTATTAGTAATGAGTGAGCCCTGGAAACCTAAGGCCCCCACCCTACACCCCAATAAAAGGAGAACCCTAGGTCCTTACCTTCTCTCCCCTGACTCCCCATGACCTTGCTGTGATGCTCCAGATGTGTTATATAATTTCCAGAATGTGCAAGTAATAAACTTTTATTTTCAAAATTTCCTGATGGTTGTTGCTGAGGGCATCTTGCAATCTCTGTAAGAACCACAAGGGCCAGTCCAGCCACAACGTTGGTTATTGACAGACTGAGACTGGCACAAAACAACTTCTACACAGATCACATATATAAATTCATGTCCCATCATTGCAGTCAATAACCACTGGTACTACAAATGTATTCAACATTTCTAATGTTTTGTCATTTCTAAAATTTTATGTAAATGAAGTCAAATAGTATGTAGCTGCTTAAGACAGGCTTTTATTCATTTGGCATAATACTCTGTATCATCCAAGTTGTTTGGTGTATCAATAGTTAATTTTTTTATTGCTGAGTCATATTCCATGGTGTATATATAATACAGTTTGTTTAAGCATTTACCTGTTGAAGGGCATCTGGGATGTTTCCAATTTTTGGCTATGACAAACAAATCTATTATGGATATTTGTGTATAGTTGTCTGTGTGACCAAAAGTTTTATTTAAGATAAAGAGTGCGTTTTCTGGAACATATAGCAATAATTGCATGTTTAGCTTTATAAGAAACTTCCAAACTATTTTCCAGAGCGACTGTGCCATCTTACATTCTTACCAGCAACACAGAGTGATCCAATGTCTCCATATCCTCCCCAGCATATGATGTTGTCACTAACTTCTATTTTAGCCATTCTGATAGGTGTATAGCAATATCTCATTGTGTTTTTAATTTGAATCTGCCTCATGGTTAATGATATTGGACATCTTTTCATGTGCTTATATGCAATCTGTCTCTATATCCTCATGTCTTTGCCCATTTTCTAATTGGATTTTTGTTGGTTTTTCTTTGTTTTGTATTTTTACTGTTGGGTTTTGAGAACTATTTATATATTCTTGATAGTAATTCCTTGTTGGAGGCTTGATTTGAAAATATTTTCCTCTAGTCTGCACTTATTTTTTAATCCTCTTTACAATGGGTTTTGCAGAGTAAAAGTTTAATTTTTATGACATCCAATTTATCAATTTCTCCTTTATTGGTCATACTTTTGCTGCCAGGCCTAAGAACTCTTTGGACCTAAACCCCAAATATTTTATGTATTTTTCCCCTTAAAGTTTTAAAGTTTTATATTTAAGTCTGTAATTCACTTTGAGTTAATTTTTATATTAAGTGTTAGGTTTAGATCAACATATATTTTTTTGACTATGGATGTTCAATTACCTCAGTGCCATTTCTTGAAAAGGCTATCCTTTCTCCACTGAACTGTTCTTGCACCACTGTAAAAAAACAAGATAAACATATTTGTGTGGTTCTATTTCTGGGCTGTCTATTCTGCTCCACTGATCTATGTGCCTATACCTGCACTAATACCACACAGTCTTGAGTAGTGTAGCTATATAGTAAGTCTTCTTATCACACAAAGTCATTCCTGACTGACACTTTATTCTTTTTCAAGATTATTTAAGCTATTCCAGGGCCTGTGACTTTTCATATCAATTTTAAAATAAGTTTGTCCATGTGTACAAAAATCCTGATGGAATTTGGATATTAAATTGTGTTACATATTGGGGCACCTGGGTGGCTCAGTCGGTTAAGCGTCTGACTTCAGCTCAGGTCATGATCTCGCGGTCCGTGAGTTCGAGCCCCGTGTCGGGCTCTGGGCTGATGGCTCAGAGCCTGGAGCCTGCTTCTGATTCTGTGTCTCCCTCTCTCTCTGCCCCTCCCCCATTCATGCTCTGTCTCTCTCTGTCTCAAAAATAAATAAACATTAAAAAAATTAAAAAAAATAAATTGTATTACACCTATAGATCAATTTGGAGAAAGTTGACATCTTTACTATATTGAATATTTCTATCTTTGAACATAGTATGCCTCTCCATTTGCTTAGTTCTTTGATTATTTTCATCAGTATATTGTAATGTTCAGTATACAAATACCGTACATGTTCTAAGTGCATACCCAAGTGTCTTAGTATGCTTGGGCTATCATAACAAATTACCATAGGCTGTGTGGCTTAAAGAACATAAATTTATTTTCTCACAGTTCTGAAGCCTGGAAGTCTGACATCAGGGTGCCACCAGGATTGGGTTCTAGTAAGAGCTTCTCTTCAAGTGCTCACATGGCATTTCCTCAGTGCATGCATGTGGAGGGAGGAAGAGAGAGATCTTCCTTTTCTTTTAAGGCCACCAGTCCTATTGGATTTGGACTCTATCTTTATGACATAATTTAACCTTAATTACTTCCTAAAAGCCTTATCTCCAAATAAAGTCACATTGGGGGTAGGGCTTCAATGTATGAATTTTGGGGAGTGGGGCATAATTCAATCTATAGCACTAAGTAATACATTTTCTTTAAAGTAATTATAAATGGAATTGCATTTTTAATTTGGTTTCCACATCTTCACTGTTACTTTATATAGAAATGGGATATACTTTAATGTGTTGGTATTTTAACCTGTGACATGGCTGATCTCAATTACACTAAATACTGAGATTTTTCTTTTGCAGTAAATACTGGGACTTTTTAATAGATTCCATGTAATTTTTATATAAACAATCATGTCATCTGCAAATAGAGGCATTTTTATTTTTCAATCTAATTTTCTATTTTTTTTCTTTATCTTGCCTTATTGCACTGGGTAGAATTCCAGTATTATGTTGAGTAAGTGGTAAGGACATAAATCCTTACCCCTTTGCCAATTATAGGGGGAAAGCGTTCAGTCTTTCGTTATTAAGTATGATATTGGAAGTAGGTTTTTTGTAGATGTTCTTTACCAAATTTAAGTTATCCTATTTCTTGCTGAGGGTCTTTTTTGTTTGTTTTCAGGTTTTTTTATTGAAATATATTTGACATATAACATTATGTAAATTTTGGGTGTACAACATGTTGACTTGATAAATTTATGTATTGTAATATGATTGCCACTGTAGCAATAGTCAGCACCTCTATTGTGTCCAACATTGTCATTTCTTTTTTAGTGGTGGGAATAATTAAAATCTAGTCTCTTGTTAAGTTTGATGACTATAATATAATATTGTTGTTTATATTTACTATATTTTGCTTTTGATATCTAGGACCTATTTATATACTAGTTGTATATTTGTACCCTTAAACAACATCTCCTAGTCTCCCATACCTAGCCCCTGGTTACCACCATGTTTCTCTCTGTTTTTATAAGTTTGGCCCTTTTAGGTTCCACATATAAATGATATCATACAGTATTCATCTTTCTGTGTCTCATTTATCTCACTTAATATGATGTCCTTAGGGTCCATCCATGTTGTTGCCAATGGCAGGAGTTCTTTCATTCTTACAGCTGAATAATAATACTATATACATATATATTACATCTTCTTTATCCATTATATACATAATATTATATATATATATAACAGATATATATATAATAATTATATATATATAATTTTACATCTTCTTTATCCATTATATATTATACATATATATATTATATATATATAACAGATATATATATAATAATTATATATATATAATTATACATCTTCTTTATCCATTATATACATAATATTATATATATATATATATAACAGATATATATATAATAATTATATATATATAATTTTACATCTTCTTCATCCATTTATGGGCACTTTGGTTGCTTTCATATCTTGGCTATTGTGAATAATGCTGCAAAAAAACATGGGAGTGCATACATCTCTTTGATATCCTATTTTCATTTCCTTGGGTATATACCCAGAAGTGTAATTGCTGGATGATATGGTAGTTTATTTTTTAATTTTATGAGGAAACTCCAGTGCACAGAACTTTGAGCAATGCACCTGTTTGTCCATTTTTCTTGGAAGGAGAAATGGTCACTTCATGGGCTATGGCCAAAGTTTGACTGGATGGTCAGGGATTCAGAAGGAACATGGAAAATTGTTGACAAGGAAATTTGGGGAAGATGCATGTGGATAAACATTTCTGAATGGGTGAAAATGCAAAAATATTTGTGTCTCATGTTAATGTCCTCTTGAGGATAACCTCAGAAAAGAATAACTTTAATAACCAGATGGATAAGATGACACATTTTGTGGCTACCAGTCAGCTTCTTTCACCAGCCACCGTGTCATCTCTGCCATTGCTCACAAGATCCATGAAAAAAGTGGCCATGGTGTCAGGGATAGAGTTTATGCCTTGGCTCAGGAATATGGACTTTTACTCACCAAGGTAACCTGGCTAGAGCCACTTCTGTGTGCCCCAGATTCCAGCAGCAAAGAGCAATACTGAGTTTCCAATATTGGACCATTCCCCAGGGTGATCAGGAAGCTACCTAGTGGCAGGTTGGTTATATTATATCCCTTACATCATGGGAGGAGCAGCATTTTGTCCTTCCTAGAATAGACACTTACTCTGGATACTGATTTATGGTTCCTACATGCCACGATCCTCCCAGAACTACCATCTGTGGACTTAAAGAAATCCTTATCCACTCTCACGGTATACCACACAGCAATGCAGTTATTCACTTCACAGCAAATGAAGTGCAGCAGTGGGCCCATGTTTATGGAATTTATTGGTATTACCCTGCTCCCTACCATGCTGAACCAGGTACCTTAGAATGGTGGAGTGGCCTTTTGAAGACTCAATCACAACTCTAGGTAGGTGGCAAAACCTTGTAGTGCTGGAGCAAGTTTCCCCAGAACGCTGTATATGCTCTGAATCAGTGTTCAAGATATGATACTGGTTCTCCCATAGCCAGGATTCATTGGTCCAGTAATCAAGAGATAAAAATGAGAGTAGCAACACTATAACCCCTACTTACCCACTAGCAAAATTTTTGCTTCCTATAATTGTAACCATATGCTCCACTTGCCTACAGACCTTAGTTACAAAGGGAGGGCTGCTTTCACCAGGAGAAAAAACAATGATTCCATTGAATTGGAAGTTAAGACTGTCACCTGGCCACTTGAATGTCTCATGCCTCTGAATAAATGGGTAAAGAAAGGAGTTACTGTGCTGGCTGGAGTGATTGGTCCTAACTGCTAAAAGGAAATTGGTCTGCTATTCCACAATAAAGATAAGGAAAAGTATGTCTGGAATACAGGGCATAACTTTGTATTACCATGCTCTGTGATTAAGGTCAATGGAAACTTATGCAACCCAATCCAAGGAGGACTACTTATGGCCCAGACTCTTCAGGAATGAAGGTTTGGGTCACTCTACCAGATAAGGAACCAGCTGAGGTGCTGGCTGAAGGCAAATAGAATATGGAATGGGTAGTGGAAGAAGGAAGTTACAAGTACCAACTATGACTATATGACCAGTTATAGAAATGAGGACTATAATTGCCATGAGTGTTTCCTCCTTGTTTTGTTATGAATATGTTTGTGCATGTGTATTAAAGATTTTTTAATGTTTAATTATTATTAAGAGACAGAGACAGAGCATTAGCATGGGAGGGGCAGAGAGAGGGGGAGACACAGAATCTGAAGCAGGCTCCAGGCTCTGAGTGGTCAGCACAGAACCCGATGCGGGGTTCGAACTCACAAACTATAAGATCATGACCTGAGCCAAGGTCGGATGCTTAACTGACTGAGCCACCCAGGTGCCCCTAAAATATCTTTGTTTTCTTCCTTCTCTTACCCCCTTAACATAGAACATAAGATGTATTGGCTTTATGTAGCAGTATTTAAGAGTTTTAAATTTTACATCATGGTATTTAGGTTATGAGTAATCAAGGAGAAGAGTATATATCACACAAGGAATTTGCAACCTTTTCTGGTGAAAAAGTGCATTTTCAGTTGCATGCAGCATAACTTTATTATGTTAAGTAGAAGGATAGCATTGTTATTTTCTTTATTTGGAGATTAAGTATGGTTTATTAAGGAGATGCATACAGGTGCCAAGTTTGCAAGAGGTGGACTTGTAGTGCTTGATTTTATGTGTCAGCTTGAAGGATTTTTTGAATGAGATTAATATTTAAATCAGTGAACTGTGAGTAAGCAGATTTTCTTCCATAATGTAGGTGAGCCTCACCTAATCAGGTGAAGGCCTGACTAGAACAATAAGACTGGCAGCCCAGAACAAGAGGGAATACTTCAGCAGATTGCTTTTGGACTTCTTATGCACCATTGGCTCACCTGGGTCTCCACCTGCTGACCATCAGAATGGAACTGCATCATCAGCTCTCTCATGTCTCCAGCCTGCCAGCCCACATTGCATATTTTGGACTTGCTGGCCTCCATAATTACATCAGCCAATTCCTTGTAAGTCTGTATATATACACATCCTATTGGTTCTGCTTCTCTGGAGAACCCTAGTATAAATATTTTGTCAGTTTCACAGTCTTTTTCCTCTCCTTCTGGGACTCCAAATTTATGAATATTAGATTTTTTGTTACCCCCCCCACAATTCTCTAATACTCTGTTCACTTCCTTTTTGTTTCAATAATGTTTTTTCTTCTCATTAGGTTGAGTAAATTTTATTGATCTCTTCACAGGCTCACAGATTCTATTTTCTGTCATCTCTGCTCTACTATTGAGCCCATCCAGTTTAATTTTTGTTTCATTATCATGTTTTTCAGTTATATATTTTTTATTTTTTTATATAAATTGTATTCCTTTGCTGAGGTTTTGTTTCTTTTTCTTTTGTTTTAAGCAAAATTTTAATTACTTTTTGAAGCAGTTTTATAGTGGCTGTTTTAAAATCTTTATGAGATTATTCCAATATCTAATTAATGTCAGTATTTGGTGCCATTTTATTGCTTTTTCTTATTAAAGTTTTTATCTTGCTGATTCTTGGTATAACAAATGATTTTCAATTATATTTTGAACATTTTGAGCATTAGATTAAAAGATTCTTTATCCTATTTATAGCTTTTATTTTATCAGGCAATCACCTTGTGTAGTGTATAGGTTCTGGCCTACTTTTGTAGACTGTAGCTTCAACGGCAATTTAGTTTCCTGAGACGTTACAATGCTATTTTGATTGGTTTCATTCTTCTGGCTTTGCTTTAGTTCCTACTGGTACCACATGCAGAGAAAGAAGATGCTTCCTTCATCTCCCATTGTAGTTAAGTGAGTTGTGGGGAATTTGGCCCCATGAGACAGAAAGCATTTCCCCTAACCTGTTATCTAGCTACTTAGTGCCAGTGGGCTTCCCACTCTATCTCTGCTGGCATAGTCAAAGATGGGCTGCCTTCTGCCATTGTGTGGAGGACCAGGAGCCTTGGGTCTAGGTGGAAGGTCAGGAGACCCTGGTCTAATTCACCATCTGCTACTGGGTATAGAGCCAGGATGTACCCAGCATGGGTACCTTCACCCATTAGGTGAAGGGCCAGGACATACTGGAACTAGGTGGTTGTCTGTTAGTGAGTGAAAGATTAGGAAACATTGGCCTTGGACTGTCTTGTGCAATTGGGTAGAGGACTTAGAGACACTAAACCAACTAGCATTACCATTACAGATGGAAGAGCTCATCTGCAAGCTCCCAATGTGGGGCAGGGAATGTGTTGGCCTTCCCTAGGTTCAGTTGTTATCGCTTAGGGAAGATCAGATTCTGCTGTTGCTTCTGGCTGGTGTGGAGCATGGGGGATGGGTAGTTTTCTTCCCCCTCCACAGCTCTTCTGGTGAAGCTACTGCAGGCAGATGACAGCTGCTGCCACTGGGTATGGATCTGCCTGCTAAGTCTTCCCTTTCCCAGATTTTTGTCTAGGGAGGGAAGGCTTTTCTTTTCCTTTTCCTTTTTTGTTTTTGGATAATTTTTTGGTCAGTGCCTGTTGGCCATGTCATGGTTGTAGACTACTTAGGCACCCAGTCTAGGATATGTAGGTAATATAAAGAAAACCCAGGGAATTCACTGTGGTGTAGTTCTTCAAGTCCTGAGGTCCCTATTCAGTCTACATTCTTTTTTTCTTTCACAGTCTGTTGAATTATCTCCAGGGTAACTGGTTGCATTTACAGAGGAGGTTCGGGGAATGTGAGCCCATGGCTTTGTCCAAGAACTAGACTATACTGACTAATTTTTGACATATTACAGTGTAAATATATTTGTTCTCTACTTGGTTACATTTCTGGTTCCAGCTAAGAAGGGTTATGAAAACTTTCTTTTTAGACAAAATAAACCCTCAGTTCCAAAGGGTAATTGCTCCTGGAATGCAAGTGGAAATCAGTAGTAAGTCATACAAGAAATATCTAAAAATATTTTAGTTCAGTTATTCAGAGTCTGTTTTACTCCAACAAAATGGAAAAACCAAGATTCAACTAATTTTCCAAGTATTATGCTACAGCTAGTATATTTTTATTAAAACACTTGTAGCTTCAGGGCATAGTAAGGCTGGAAACACAGAATGTAATTAAAATGGTTCTATCCCAGTTGCAATGAGAACATCTGGCACCCAGATCATTGTTCCTAATGAAAGGAATCAGGGCTCTTTGGACAAATCATTGATTTCAGAGATGGAATAAGGAAGGTATAAGATTAGTGTGGAAGATATTAATGGAATAGAAAGTAAGGAAGTGCTCAAAAAATGATATGGTCTTGTCAAAACAACACAGAAAACAGCTTGAATAGGGCTCAAACTGTCTAAACCTGTACAATTTGAGACTAGAGTAAAAGATGATATATAACATTCTCCAGGATAGATCATATGTCACAAAGCAAGTCTTAAGAAATTTAAGAATATTAAAATCATATCTAGTATCTTTTCTGACCATGATAATATGAAACTACAAATTAATAACAGGAGGAAAATAGAAAAATCCACATATACATGAATATTAAACAACGTGCTCCGGAACAACCCATGTGTCAAATTAGGAATCAAAAAGGAAATTAGAAAGTATCTTCAACAAATGAAAATGAAAACAGAACATACTGAAATATATAAAATGCAGCAAGAACATTTCTATTTTTTTTCCAGTTTATTCTTTGTGGTTACAATTTGCATTTTCCTTTTTTTAAGTTTATTTATTTATTTTTGAGAGAGAAGGTGCGAGTTGGGGAGGAGCAGAGAGAGAAGGAGAGAAAGAATCCCAGGCAGGCTCCACACTGTCAGCACAGAGCCTGACTTAGGGGCTCGAACCCACAAATTGTGAGATCATGACCTGAGCCAAAGTCGGATGCTTAACCAACTAAGCCACCCAGGTGCCCCCTGTATGTTCTTATTTTTAAATTTTAATCCCAGTGTAATTAACATACAGTGTTATATTAGTTTCAGGTATACAATACAGTGATTCACCTGCAACCATTCAATTTCAGTAACCATACAGTAATCCAGTGAGTGGAAGGATCACAGTTCCCTATGGGTTAACATTTAAGTTACCATTTTTCCCTATTACAAAGGAAAAAGTTTTATGAACTAATACATCTGAAAGGATTTGTTCATAACACAAAATGCTTCATTCAGAAAGAACCCAGATTTCTCTTCATTATTTCCTTCTTTTTAGTGATTTCTTAGTTGTTATTTTAATTCATTAGTTAACAGAGTGTTATATTAGTTTAAGGTGTACAATATAGTGATTCAACACTTCCGCACATCACCCAATGTTTATCACAAGTGCACTCCTTAGTCCCCATCACCTATTTAACCAATCCCTCACCCACCTCTCCTCTGGGTAATCAATTTGTGTTCTATAACTAAAAGTGTGTTTCTTGGCTTGTCTATCTCTCCCTCTCTCCTTTCTTTCCATTGCTCATTTCTTTTGTTTCTTTAATTCAACATATGAGTGAAACCATGTGGTATTTGTGTTTCTCTTACTTGTATGGCTTAGCATTTACTCTCTAGCTCCATCCATGTTGTTACAAATGACAAGACTTCATTTTTATAGCTGAATAGTATTTAATATATACTATTTTTTGTTTATCCATTCATCAATCAATGGACACTTGGCTGCTATCATAATTTGGCTACTATCAATAATGTTGCCATAAACATAGAGGTGCATGTATCATTTTAAATTAGTGTTTTTGTATTCTTTGAGTAAATACCCAATACTGAAATTGCTGGATCATAAGGTAGTTCTATTTTTAACTTTTTTAGGAACCTCCATACTGTATTCCACAATGGCAGCAACAGTAGGCATTCCCATCAACAATGCACAAGGGTTCCCCTTCTCCACATCCCCACCAATACCAGTTGTTTCTTGTATTGTTGATATTAGCCATTCTGACAGGTGTGAGGTGATTATCTCATTGTGGTTTTGCATTGTATTTGCATTGCAGAAATTTGCATTTCCCTGGTGATGAATGATGTTGAGCATCTTTTCCTGTGTCTGTTAGCCATCTGTATGTCTTCTTTGGAGAAATGTCTATTCATGTCTTTGACCATTTTTTTAAGTTTATTTATTTATTTTGAGAGACAGAGACAGCATGAGTGGGGGAGGGGCAGAGAGATGGAGAGAAAGAGAATCCCAAGCAGGCTCCGCATGGTCAGCACAGAACCCAATGCAGAGCTCAAACTCACGAACCATGAGATCATGACCTGAGCTGTAACCGAGAGTCAGATACTTAACCAACTGAACCACCCAGGTGCCCCTCTTCTGCCCATTTTTTAATTGGATTGTTTGTATTTGGGGGTATTGAGTTTTAGAAGTTATTTATATTTTGGATACTAACCTTTTATTCAGATATGTCATTTGCAAATGTCTTCCTCCATTCCATAGGTTGCCTTTTAGTTTTGTTAATTGTTTCCTTTGCTGTGCAGAAGTTTTTATTTTGATATAGTCCCAATTGTTCATTTTTGCTTTTGTTTCCCTTCCCTCAAGAGACATATGTAGAAAAAAGTTGCTATGGTCAATGTTAGAGATGTTACTGCCTGTATTCCCTTTTTAGATTTTCATGGTTTTAGGTCTCACATTTAGGTCTTTCATCCATTTTTAATTTACGTTTTCCATGGTGTAAGAAAGTGGTCCAGTTTCATTCTTCTGCATGTAGTTCTTCAGTTTTCCAGCACCATTTGTTGAAGAAACAGTCCTTTTCCCATTAGATATTCTTTTCTGCTAAAGATTAATTGACCATATAATTGGGGGTTTACTTCTAAATTTTCTATTCTGTTCTATTGATTTATGTGTCTATTTTTGTGTCAATACCATACTGTTTTAATTACTACAGTTTTGTAATATTACTTGAAGTCCAGAAGTGTGATGTTTCCAGCTTTGATTTTCTTTTTCAAGATTGCTTTGACTATATGGGATCTTTTGTGGTTCCACACAAATTTTAGTATTGTTTGTTCTAGTCCTTTGAAAAATGCTGTGGGTATTTTGATGGGATTGCATAAATGCATAGATTGCTTTAGGTAATGTATACATTTTAACAATATTTGTTCTTCCAATCCATGAGCATGGAATGTCTTTCCATTTCATTTTGTCATCTTCAGTTTTTTCATCAGTGTTTTATAGTTTTCAGAATACAGGTCTTTCACCTCTTTGGTTAGGTTTATTCCTAGTTATCTTATTATTTTCGGTGCAGTGTAAATGGGATTTTTCCTGAATTTCACCTTCTGCTGCTTCATTATTAGTGTATAGAAATGCAACAGATTTCTGTACATTGGTTTTGTATCCTCCAACTTTATCGAATTCATTTATCAGTTCTAGCAGTTTTTGGTGGAGTCTGTAGGGTTTTCTGTATAGAGTATCATGTCATTTGCAAATAGTAGAAAATTTACTTCTTCCTTGCTGATTTGGAAGCCTTTATTTCTTTTTGTTGTTTGATTGCTGAGGCTAGGACTTCCAGTACTATCTTTGATAGAAGTGATGAGAGTGGACATCCTTCTCTTGTTCCCCAACCTTAGGGGAAAAGCTCTGTTTTTCCCCATTGAGGATGTTAGCTGTCATTTTTTTCATATATAGCCTTTATTATGTTGAGGTATGTTCCCTCTAAACCTACATTGTTGATGGCTTTTATCATGAATTGATGTTGTATTTTGTCAAATGCTTTTTCAGTATCTATTGAAATGATCATATGGTTCTTATCCTTTCTTTTATTGATGTGATGTATCATGTTGATTGATTTGTGAATATTGAATCATCCTTGCAACCAAAGAACAAATCACACTTGACCGTGGTGAATGATTCTTTTAATGTATTGTTGGATTTGGTTTGCTAGTATTTTACTGAGAATTTTTGCATCCATGTTCATCAGGGATACTGGCCTGTAGTTCTCCTTTTTTCTTTTTTAGTGTATATTTATTTGGTTTTAGAATCAGGATAATGCTGGCCTCATATAATTTATCTGAAAGTTTTCCTTCCTTTTTTTTTTAATGAGAGAGAGGGAGAGAGAGAGAGCCTCAAGCCTCGGCACAAGGCTCAATCCCATCACCCTGGAATCATGACCTGAGCTGAAATCAAGAGTCAGATGCTCAGTTGACTAAGCCACCCAGGTGTCCACCCTTTTCTATTTTTTTGGAAGAGTTTGAGAAGGCTATGTATTAACTCTTTATGTTTGATAGAATTCACCTGTGAAGCCATCTGGTCCAGGACTTTGTTTGTTGGGAATTTTTTTGTTACTGATAGAACTTCTTTGCTGAATCTCTGTTCAAATTTTCTGTTTCAGTTTTGGTAGTTTATATGTTTCTAGAATTTATCCATTTCTTCTAGATTGTCCAATTTGTTGGCATATATTTTTTTCACAATAATCTCTAATGATTGTATTTCTGTGGTGTTGTTTGTTATTTCTCCTCTCTCATTTGTCATTTTATTTATTTGAATCTTTCTCTTTTTTTCTTGATAAGTCTGGCTAGAATATTATCAATTTTATTGATTTTTTCCAAGAACCAGCTCCTGGTTTCATCTATCTGTTCCATTGTTTCTTTGCTTGTTTGTTTTAGTTTCTATGTCATTTATTTCTGCTCTTATCTTTATTATTATCTGCTGGTTTTAGGTTTTGTTTGTTGTTCTTTTTGTAGCTCCTTTAGGTAGAAGGTTAGGTTGTTTATTTGAGATTTCTCTTGCTTCTTGAGATAGACATGTATTGCCCTCTTAGAACTATTTTTGATGCATCCCAAAGGCTTGGGACCATTGTATTTTCATTTCCACTTGCTTCCATGTACTTTTTAATTTCTTCTTTGATCTCCAGGTTGACCCATTCATTGTTTGGTAGCCTGTTAATTAACCTCCATGTATTTGTGGTATTTTCAGATTTTTTTCCCTGTGGTTGGCAGTAGTTCATAGCAATGTGGTCAGAAAAGATATATTGTAAGACTTCGATCTTCTTGAATTGGTTATCGGGGGGGGGGGGGTTGTGGGCTAATATGTGATCTATTTTGGAGAATGTCCCAAGTGAAGTTGAAAAGAATGTGCATTCTGATTTTTTAGGCTGGGATTTTCTGAACATATGTTAAATCCATCTAGTCCAGTGTGTCATTCAAAGGCATTGTTTCCTTGTTTATTTTCTGTTAAGATTATCTGTCCATTGATGTAAGTTAGGTGTTCAAGTCCCCTACTATTATTGTATTATTATCAATTAGTTACTTTATGCTTGTTATTAAATATTTTTTTTATGTGTTTGGGTTCTTCCATGTTGAGGGCATAAATATTTAAACTTGTTATACATTCTTGTTGGATTTCCCCCTTTATTATTATATATTATCCTTGTCTATTATTACTGTCTTTGTTTTGAAGTTTGTTTTTTTTCCCTGATATAAGTATTCCTATTCTGACTTTCTTTTGACATCCATTTTCATAATAGATGTTCCTCCACCCCCTAACATTCAATCTTCAGGTGTCTTTAGGTCTAAAATGAACCTCTTATAGGCAGCATATAGATGGGTCTCACTTTTTAATCCATTTTGTCACCCCATATATTTTGATTGGAGCATTTGGTCCATTTACATTCAAAGTAATAATAATTATTATTTTTATTTTTGAGAGAGAGAGTGTGAGCATGGGAGGGACAGAGAGAGAGGGAGACACAGGATCTGAAGCAGGCTCCAGGCTCTGAGCTGTCAGCACAGAGCCTGACGCAGGGCTCAAACTCACAAAACACGAGATCATGACCTGAGCTTAAGTCTGTTATTTAACTGACTGAGCCACCCAGGTGCCCCACATTCAAAGTAATTGTTGATAGATATGTATTTATTGTCTTTTTATTAGTTGTTTTGTGGTGGTTTTTGAAGATTTTCTCTGAGCCTTTCTTGTCTTTCCCCCTTTCATGTTCTACTGATTTTCCTTTTTTTTTTTCTTATTATTATTTTTTTTTTTTAGAAAGAGAGAGAGAGCATGACTGGGGGATAAGAGGAGCAGAGGAAGATAGAATCTCAAGCAGGCTCCATGTTCATCACAGAGCCTGATGCAGGGCTCAATACTATGAGCCCGGAATCATGATCTGAGCCCAAATCAAGAGTTGGACACTCAACTAACTGAGCCACCCAAGCACCCCTTTACTGTTTTTCTTGGTGGTATATTTGGATTTCTTTCTCTTTATTATTTGCCTGTTTATTAGTGATTTTTGGTCTGTGGTTATCATTAGGTTTGTATATAGCCTCTTCTGCACATAGCAGTCAATTAAGTTAAGGTTGTTTAGCTTTGAGCCCATTATTTCTCCTCTCCTCCCTATATTTTAGGTATATGTTATTATATTTTGTATCCTTTTATTTTTTGAGTTCCTTGACTGATTTTTTACAGAAATATTCAGTCTTACTCCCTTTATGTTTCCTACCTTTATACCTTCACTTTTGGTCTCTCCTTTCCACTAAAAATGTGGTGTTAGCTAAATTTCTGATGGGCCAATGCCAGACACCCCCAAAGCATTGTGGTAGCTGGGGACTGTGCTCTGAGATGGCTGGAGGCACAAGGTTAGACCATGTGTGCTATATTGGCTGATTGTGGCTGGGAATAGTGCATGACCGTGGCTGTGTGCAATGTGGTGGCTGGGTGTTACCTGCTATGGCAGCCATACACTCTGTCAACATAAAATGAACATACCTTTTAGAATATCTAAAAAAAAAAAAAAGGAACAGAGTTTTATTCGAGCCCAGGTGAAGACAGCTGCCTGGAATGCATAATCTTCACAAAGAAGAGAGTGCTGCAGAGGAGGAATGTTTAATACAGAGTTACATGTTTTTTGTTACATCAAGTTTTAGAAATGATTGTGATGAAGAGCATTCCATAAAATTACAAACTTTATCTTATGTTTTTATTATGTGCAAGGTTGCATGCTTTGGAGATATGGGAATGGAACATAGGGAGATTTTTATTCCTATCTTTAAAATGTTTCTTTTAGGTTCTTTGCTAATGAAACAGATGTATAAAGTGTGCTCAGGGGCAGAAATAGAGCCCATGCTTTGAAGTTCATGAAGTCATTCTGATCTTAGTAAAATTATAACTTCCCTGGGATCCCAGGAGCAGGACCCACAAACATTAAAAGTTGAAAACTTCCAAAACAATAGGTGCAAATTTTTCCTTCATTATATCCCACTTTAGGTCAATAATGTTTCCTCAGAAAGCACTGATGATCAATCTTATTTTATGTACCTCAGTGCCTGGGTGACTGTTTGCCCTTAGTCCATAGCCAGTTGCTTGTTGTTAGGTATATATATATATATATATATATAAATATATATCTAATGTAAATATATATATAATATAATATACATAAATATATATATAAATAATATAAATTATATAGAAAATATATAAATATATGCTATAAATAAATATAATATGTATTTATATAAATATATAAAAATATATATATTATAAATAAATATAATATAAATACATATATATAAATATATAAATTATTTAAATTATATAAATTATATATATTTATATATAAATATATAAATATAAATAATAAAAATATAATATATATAATATATATTATATATAATATCATTATATTATATAATTATATAATGATATTATAATATAATTATATTATATATTTATATAATGATATAATGATATAATTATATATTTATATATATTATATAATAATTTATTATTATATATTAAAATATATTATATATATTATATGTTATATAATGTAATATATATAATATATAATAATATTATTATATATTTATATACATAATTATATAATTATATTATTATATATTATATATATTTTGAAGAATATATATATAATCAAGAATATATATATTATAATATATATAATAAAAATAAAAACTATAAATATGTATATATAATATAAATATATAATATATATAAAATATAATAAAAAATATATAATATAAATATATAATATATATAAAATGTAATAAAAATATATAATATAAATATATAATATATATAAAATGTAATAAAAATATATATAATACAAATATATATATAATATATAATATATAAGAATATATATAATATAAATATAAATATATAAATAGATATATAAATATATACATAAATATATAAATATATATATAAATATATATATAAATATATACATAAATATATAAAAATATATATACAATATAATATAATATGTATAAATATATATAAATAATATAAATTATATATAAAATATATAAATATATAATATAAATAAATATAATATGTATTTATATAAATATATATTATAAATAAATATAATATAAATACATATATAAATATATATAAATAATATAAATTATATATATTTATAGTTATAAATATATAAATATAAATAATATAAATATAATATATATAATATATAATATATAATATATAATATATAATATATAATATATAATATATAATATATAATATAATTATATTATATAATTACATAATAATATAATCATATAATTATATATAAATATATATAATTATATATATTACATATATAATATATATACAATATATTATTATATACTGTAATATATTATATATTATATGTTATATATATAATATTATATATTATATATATTGTATATATTATAATATATTGTAATATATTATATATAATTATATATATAATTATATGATTATATTATATATATTATATATTATGAAGAATATATATATATTATAATATATATAATATAAAAACATAAATATATATAATATAAATATATAACATATATAAAGTATAATAAAAAATATATAATATAAATATATATATTATATATCTAAGAAAAATATGTATAATATAAATATATAATATATATAAATATATATAATATAAATATATATAAAAGTATATATATTTACATTTGATATAAAGATTTATAAAGAGACTGATTACATTTATATAAAGATTTATAAAAAGATATATGGACAGTAAAAGAATTCTAATAAGTATAATTTGAAGGATCCAATGTGATGTTGGAGGACTCAAAAGAAAAATTGCAAAGAATCCTTTACATCCATCTTGATAAAAGGGTAGGGAAATTTATAATTATTTAGGAAGAAAGATGGAACATGTGCAGTGAGCAAACATAATGTGTATTCCCGTGTTAGTCCCTGACATTAGGAGGTTTTCTTAGGATAAGGAGAAGGGGCTATGGGCATGGTATAATTTGGATGGGATCTTAGGCGAGGAATTCAGGGCCTTGCTTGTTCATAGACTAGAACCCTATCAATCGACCTTGAGTTCAGGCTTCTGTAAAGATGGCTGGTGAGTTTGTTAGTGGGGTCTGAAAAGACACAATAGCTGATTAGGGGAAAACAATTGTCTGAAAAACAAGTTTTAATTTTTTGTTAGTTAATTTCATTAACCCTGTGGGGCACGGTTTCTCTACTGAGTTTTGACCCTTCCTCAATCTTCATGAATTTAAACAATGACCACTCTGGCTACTTCCTTATCTACTCAGATGAAGTAGGTTTTGGGTAAAGAGAAGTTTTTGCAAATCTTAGCTGTGACATGCATATGTGTGAGGCTAGGCAGAGGCTTTTAATTTATAGGTCACAGCAATAAGGGAAATAGAAACAACATGGAACCAGACATGTTTTTTTTTCCTGTTATAATTTCCTATTGTCATTCCTTCATTCCATTTCTATGGAACACAGGTGGAAATCCATCTTCTAGAATTGCTTTAAGCTGAATCAGGGCACAGGCTTTGGAATGGAAGGATTTGACATGGTGCAGGATACATTTGGTCCCTTGTGCTAATCAGGGGGAACTATTAGGGATAATGCCTTATTTGAGAACTTGGATATATTCTTACATAGTGTTAGGCACTACATGAATCATTAATTTTTTAAAGTAGGCATCACACCCAGCGTGGAGCCCAATATGGGGCTTGAACTCAAAATTTTGAGATCAAGACCTGAGCTGAAATCAAGAGTCAGACACCTAACCGACTGAGCCACCCACCACTGAGCCATTGCAGGTGTCCTGAAATAGTTAATTTTATCCCCAAGTATATTTTAAGGAAAAGTAACAGCATAGTTAAACTTATCATTCCCTCTAAGCTTGATCTGATATTGATAAGTATCCAAGAGAATAGATCAGTAAATCAGGCCCAGCCACCTTGGAAAGGAGGTGTGGTGGTCAAGGGCTTCTTGTAGACAAGTGGCTTGCTGCCTGATTTTATCCATATGGATTATTATTTTCCAGAAGGAGTTAATATAGGTGCAGCAAGTGGTGTTAGCCACCATGTAGACTCTGCCGTACTTAGCAAACAAGTAATCAATAAGAGGCATTTTTGTGGAAACAAAAGAAAAACACAGGTTAAAGGTTGGGGAAAATTATTTTTTTTTTTATTTTTGAGAGAGAGAGCGAGTGCACAATAAGGGGAGAGGGGCAGAGGAAAAGAGAAAGAGAATCCAAGAAGGCTCCATGCTTAGCACAGAACCCAATATGGGCTCGATCCCATAACCCTGGGACCATGACCTGAGCCAATATCAGGAGTCAGATGCTGAACCAACTGAGCCACCCAGGCTTCCCAGAGAAAATTATAAACCCAACACCTGAGTCCCTAATGTTGCCAGTGAGAATATTTTAGATGTCAGGCTTGAAGCATCCTCAGATGGAGTGGGAGCAGGTAGGAGCAATCTGATGGATTTTTCTGTTTTGTAGTTCAAATGCCTCTGGTGACCCTTTTTTAAAAAATGTCTATTTATTTTTGAGAGAGAGACACACACAGAGTGTGAGTAGGGGAAGGTCAGAGAGAGAGTGAGAAACAGAATCCAAAGTGGACTCCAGGCTCTGAGCTGTCAGCACAGAGCCCAATGCAGAGCTTGGACTCATGAACCGTGAGAACAGACCTGAGCCAAAGTTGGATGCTTAACTGACTGGTGATCCTTTTGAGTGGGCCATAAAGCAACAGGCACAGACATTGTATATGAGATATTGTGACAATTTCTCTGAAGTTTACCTCAGGTTGTCTAGCTTCGGTCTTCAGGGCTGGTAAGGCTTCTGGGAACTGTGTAAGCAGGGTATCAGGCTGACATTTCCAAGAGACTCTATTGGTTCCATAAAGTCAACCTTAGTTCCTGAAAGCTGTCTGGTCATATATGAATCTATGCATGTCTCTCTCAAATATGACATTCCAGTCAAAGCCTGGGTCATATAACCAATGTTTCCAAGAGTGCCCTGTTATAAGAAGAACAGATTTTTATTGAACTTATGTAAATAATTATAATTGCCATGAAAGAAGAAATGATTACTGAGAGTTTCTGAATTCTGGAGGGTTTGGGTAGGGAGAAAAGATAAATGCTTCAATTTGTTCAAAAGGAATATTTTATCAAATGTTTGTAAGTCATAGACACATTAGGAGAAAAAGTTTCCTTAAATCTGGAAGAGCTAACATTAGGAAACATTTTCAAACAGGAGTCATAAAAAACTATAATCATCTACCTTAATTCATTCAGTCCCATGTTATTAATTCTTCTTCTGTTTGAATGCAGTTTTCCCATTGGTTTTGGAAATCCTACTCAGTTTAGTTTTATGATCTTAAGGATATCAGAGATCTGTATTTGTCAAAAGTCCTTTTGTGAATCTCCTTCAAGCTGAAACATATTTTTCAAGAGCATCAGAACAATAAGTATAAATGACAAAGACTGAAAAATGGACATGATTTCATGAGACTCTGATGAGAGTTCATTACAATGCAGCTGACAAGGAAATTTTGTTATTTTTGTGAACATACAATATTTTAATAATTAGAATTTTAGTGATAATATTATACCAGAACATATTAAAACCTTAGGAATTTTATATGGTTTTAGAGTAGTTATAGCATTTACCCATGACCATACCCTACGAAAGTTTATTATCATTTGTTTGACAATGCATCCCATGTAACTTAACATGTTAAAAACACAAGCCTAATTATTCAAAATGACTTCATTTAGGATTTTAATTTCTGGGAAGTTTGTTTAAAAAACTCAGAATGGCAGCATCTGTGTGGCTCAGTTGGCTGAGTGTCTGACTCTTGATTTCTGCTCAGGGCATAATCCCAGGGTCCTGGGATCAAGCCCTGCATCAGGCTCCATGCTGAGTGTGGAGGCTAAAGATTCTCTCTCTCTCCCTGTGCCCGTCTCCTCCACTCCAGCTCTCTCTTTCTCTCAAAAACAAGATTAAAAACAAAATGAAACAGGGGCGCCTGGGTGGCTCAGTTGGTTAAGCGTCAGACTCGATTTTGGCTGAGATCATGATCTCATGGTTTGTGGGATTGGGCCCTGCGTTGGGCTCTGTGCTGACAGCATGGAACCAGCTTGGAAATCTCTCTCTCCCTCTCTCTCTGCCTCTCTCCTGCTCATGTGCTTGCATTCGCCCTCTCTCTCTCTCTCTAAATAGACATTTACAAAATGTTAAAAAAAATTAAAAAACAAAACAAAACAAAAACAAAAGAATTTGAACAAACAGAATGGTTTAAAGCATGGGCCTGCTGCATAGGATCATAGATTATTATAAAGCTCAATATTTATCTCTTTAACCAAGGTGGCCATAACAGATGTTATGGAAGGTTGTATAGTCGTTAGCAAAACTTATCTCCTTTAATATTGATAAGATTTAGCTTTCTTAAGTAAACAAAGACCTGATAAAAACAAATACAAAAACGTTGTTTATAATTTTTTTATCAATAGCAAATCAATAATCAAGAGAGGCTTTTTTTTCTAACAGAGAAAAGCCGAAATTTAATTTTGTATCAGTGTACTTTAAAAATTCACTTATTCCATGTAAACGGACTAAATGCTCCAACCAAAAGACATAGGGTATCAGAATGGATACAAAAACAAGACCCTTCTAGTTGCTGTCTACAAGAGATTCATTTTAGACCTGAGGACACCTTCAGACTGAAAGTGAGGGGATGGAGAACTATCTATATCATGCTACTGGAAGTCAAAAGAAAGCTGGAGTAGCCATACTTCTATCAGACAAACTAGACTTTAAATTAAAGGCTGTAACAAGCCATTTATGAAAAGCCCACAGCTAACATCATCCTCAACGGGGAAAAACTGAGAGCTTTTTCCCTGAGATCAGGAACACGACAGGGATGCCCACTGTCACCGCTGCTGTTTAATATAGTGCTGGAAGTTCTAGCATCAGCAATCAGACAACAAAAGGAAATCAAAGGCATCAAAATTGGCAAAGATGAAGTCAAGCTTTCACTTTTTGCAGATGACATGATATTATATGTGGAAAATCCGATAGACTCCACCAAAAGTCTGCTAGAACTGATGCATGAATTCAGCAAAGTTGCAGGATACAAAATCAACGTGCAGAAATCAGTTGCATTCTTATACACTAACAATGAAGCAACAGAAAGACAAATGAAGAAACTGATCCCATTCACAATTGCACCAAGAAGCATAAAATACCTAGGAATAAATCGAACCAAAGATGTAAAAGATCTGTATGCTGAAAACTATAGAAAGCTTATGCAGGTAATTGAAGAAGATATAAAGAAATGGAAAGACATTCCCTGCTCATGGATTGGAAGAATAAATATTGTCAAAATGTCAATACTACCCAAAGCTATCTACACATTCAATGCAATCCCAATCAAAATTGCACCAGCATTCTTCTCGAAACTAGAACAAACAATCCTAAAATTCATATGGAACCACAAAAGGCCCCGAATGCCAAAGTAATTTTGAAGAAGAAGACCAAAGCAGGAGGCATCACAATCCCAGACTTTAGCCTCTACTACAAAGCTGTCATCATCAAGACAGCATGGTATTGGCATAAAAACAGACACATAGACCAATGGAATAGAATAGAAACCCCAGAACTAGACCCACAAACGTATGGCCAACTCATCTTTGACAAAGCAGGAAAGAACATCCAATGGAAAAAAGACAGTCTCTTTAACAAATGGTGCTGGGAGAACTGGACAGCAACAAGCAGAAGGTTGAAACTAGACCACTTTCTCACACCATTCACAAAAATAAACTCAAAATGGATAAAGGACCTGAATGTGAGACAGGAAACCATCAAAACCTTAGAGGAGAAAGCAGGAAAAGACCTCTCTGACCTCAGCCGTAGCAATCTCTTACTCGACACATCCCCAAAGGCAAGGGAATTAAAAGCAAAAGTGAATTACTGGGACCTTATGAAGATAAAAAGCTTCTGCACAGCAAAGGAAACAACCAACAAAACTAAAAGGCAACCAACGGAATGGGAAAAGATATTTGCAAATGACACATCGGACAAAGGGCTAGTATCCAAAATCTATAAAGAGCTCACCAAACTCAACACCCGAAAAACAAATAACCCAGTGAAGAAATGGGCAGAAAACATGAATAGACACTTCTCTAAAGAAGACATCCGGATGGCCAACAGGCACATGAAAAGATGTTCAACGTCGCTCCTTATCAGGGAAATACAAATCAAAACCACACTCAGATACCACCTCACGCCAGTCAGAGTGGCCAAAATGAAGAAATCAGGAGACTATAGATGCTGGAGAGGATGTGGAGAAACAGGAACCCTCTTGCACTGTTGGTGGGAATGCAAATTGGTGCAGCCGCTCTGGAAAGCAGTGTGGAGGTTCCTCAGAAAACTAAAAATAGACCTACCCTATGACCCAGCAATAGCACTGCTAGGAATTTATCCAAGGGATACAGGAGTACTGATGCATAGGGGCACCTGTACCCCAATGTTTATAGCGGCACTCTCAACAATAGCCAAATTATGGAAAGAGCCTAAATGTCCATCAACTGATGAATGGATAAAGAAATTGTGGTTTATATACACAATGGAATACTACGTGGCAATGAGAAAAAATGAAATATGGCCTTTTGTAGCAACATGGATGGAACTGGAGAGTGTGATGCTAAGTGAAATAAGCCATACAGAGAAAGACAGATACCATATGGTTTCACTCTTATGTGGATCCTGAGAAACATAACAGAAACCCATGGGGGAGGGGAAGGAAGAAAAAAAAAAAAAAAAAAAAGAGGTTAGAGTGGGAGAGAGCCAAAGCATTAGAGACTGTTAAAAACTGAGAACAAACTGAGGGTTGATGGGGGGTGGGAGGGAGGGCAGGGTGGGAGGGAGGGCAGGGTGGGTGATGGGTATTGAGGAGGGCACCTTTTGGGATGAGCACTGGGTGTTGTATGGAAACCAATTTGACAGTAAATTTCATATATTAAAAAAATAATAAAAATAAAAATAAAAAAAAAATAAAATAAAAAAAAATAAAAAATAAATTAAAGGCTGAAACAAGAGACCAAGAAGGGCATTATATAATAATTACAGGGTCTATCCATCAGGAAGAGCTAACAGTTATAAATGTCTATGCCCCAAATACGAAAGCCCCAAATATATAAAACAACTAATCACAAACATAAGCAACCTTATTGATAAGAATGTGATAATTGCAGGGGACTTTAATACTGCACTTACACCAATGGATAGATCATCTAGACACAGGATCAATAAAGAAACAAGGGCCCTGAATGATACATTGGATCAGATGGAATTGACAGATATATTTAGAACTCCGCATCCCAAAGCAAGAGAATATACTTTCCTCTCGAGTGCACATGGAACATTCTCCAAGATAGATCACATACTGGGTCACAAAACAGCCCCGCATAAGTATAAAAGAACTGAGATCATACCATGCACACTTTCAGACCACAATGCTATGAAGCTTGAAATCAACCACAGGAAAAAGTCTGGAAAACATCCAAAAGCATGGAGGTTAAAGAACATCCTACTAAAGAATGAGTGGGTCAACCAGGCAATTAGAGAAGAAATTAAAAAATATATGGAAACAAACGAGAATGAAAATACAACAATCCAAACGCTTTGGGATGCAGCGAAGGCAGTCCTGAGAGGAAAATACATTGCAATCCAGGCCTATCTCCAGAAACAAGAAAAATCCCAAATACAAAACCTAACAGCACACCTAAAGGAAACAGAAGCAGAAGAGCAAAGACAGCATAAATCCAGCAGAAGAAGAGAAATAATAAAGATCAGAGCAGAAATAAACAACATAGAATCTAAAAAACAAAAACCGTAGAGCAGATCAATGAAACCAAGAGTTGGTTTTTTGAAAAAATAAACAAAATTGATAAACCTCTAGCCAGGCTTCTCAAAAAGAAAAGGGAGATGACCCAAACAGATAATATCATGAATGAAAATGGAATAATTACAACCAATCCCTCAGAAATACAAGCAATTATCAGGGAATACTATGAAAAATTACATGCCAACAAACTGGACAGCCTGGAGGAAATGGACAAATTCCTAAGCACCCACACACTCCCAAAACTCAAACAGGAAGAAATAGAAAACTTGAACAGACCCATAACCAGTGAAGAAATTGAACCAGTTATCAAAAATCTCCAAACAAATAAGAGTCCAGGACCAGAAGGCTTCCCTGAGGAATTCTACCAGACATTTAAAGCAGAAATAATACCTATCCTTCTCAAGCTGTTCCGAAAAATAGAAAGGGAAGGAAAACTTCCAGACTCACTCTATGAAGCCAGCATTACTTTGATTCCTAAAGCAGACAGAGACCCAGCAAAAAAAAGAGAACTACAGACCAATATCCCTGATGAATACGGATGCAAAAATTCTCAATAAGATGCTAGCAAATCGAATTCAACAGCATATAAAAAGAAGTGGGATTCATTCTTCGGCTGCAGGGCTGGTTCAATATTCGCAAATCAATCAATGTGATACATCACATTAATAAAAGAAAAGAAAAGAACCATATGATCCTGTCAATCAATGCAGAAAAAGCATTTGACAAAACTCAGCATCCTTTCTTAATGAAACCCCTGGAGAAAGTCGGGATAGAAGGAACATACTTAAACATCATCAAAGCCATTTATGAAAAGCCCACAGCTAATATCATCCTCAATGGGAAAAAACTAAGAGCTTTCCCCCTGAGATCAGGAACACGACAGGGATGTCCACTCACTGCTGTTGTTTCACATAGTGTTGGAAGTGCTAGCATCAGCCATCAGACAACAAAGGAAATCAAAGGCATCAAAATTGGCAAAGATGAAGTCAAGCTTTCACCTTTTGCAGATGACATGATATTATACATGGAAACCCCGACAGACTTCACCAAAAGTCTGCTAGAACTGATACCTGAATTCAGCAAAGTCGCAGGATACAAAATCAATGTACAGAAATCAGTTGCATTCTTATACAGTAACAATGAAGCAACAGAAAGACAAAGAAACTGATCCCATTCACAATTGTACCAAGAAGCATAAAATACCTAGGAATAAATCTAACCAAAGATGTAAAAGATCTGTATGCTGAAAACTATAGAAAGCTTATGAAGGAAATTGAAGAAGATACAAAGAAATGGAAAAACATTCCATACTCATGGATTGGAAGAATAAATATTGTTAAAATGTCAATACTACCCAAAGCTATCTACACATTCAATGTCATCCCAATCAAAATTGCACCAGCATTCTTCTTGAAGCTAGAACAAGGAATCCTAAAATTTATATGGAACCACAAAAGACCCTGAATAGCCAAAGTAATTTTGAAGAAGAAGACCAAAGCAGGAGGCATCACAATCCCAGACTTTAGCCTCTACTACAAAGTTGTAATCATCAAGACAGCATGGTACTGGCACAAAAACAGACACATAGACCAAAGGAATAGGATAGAAACCCCAGAACTAGACCCACAAAAGTATGGCCAACTAGTCTTTGACAAACCAGGAAAGAATAGCCAATGGAAAAAAGACAGTCTCTTTAACAAATGGTGCTGGGAGGACTGGACAGCAACATGCCGAAGGATGAAACTAGACCACTTTCTTACACCATTCACAAAAATAAACTCAAAATGGATGAAGGACCTGAATATGAGACAGGAAACCATGAAAACTCTAGAGGAGAAAGCAGGGAAAGACCTCTCTGACCTCAGCCGCAGCAATTTCTTACTTGTCACATCCCCAAAGGCAAGGGAATTAAAAGCAAAAGTGAACTATTGGGACCTCATCAAGATTAAAAGCTTCTGCCCTGCAAAGGAAACAATCAACAAAACTAAAAGGCAACCAACGGAATGGAAAAAGATATTTATAAATGACATATCGGACAAAGGGCTAGTCTCCAAAATCTATAAAGAGCTCACCAAACTTCACACCCGAAAAACAAATAATCCAGTAAAGAAATGGGTAGAAAACATGAATAGACACTTCTCTAAAGAAGACATCCGGACGGCCAACAGGCACATGAAAAGATGTTCAACGTCGCTCTTCATCAGGGAAATACAAATCAAAACCACACTCAGATACAACCTCACACCACTCAGAGTGGCTAAAATGAACAAATCAGGAGACTATAGATGCTGGCGAGGATGTGGAGAAACGGGAACCCTCTTGCACTGTTGGTGGGAATGCAAACTGGTGCAGCTGCTCTGGAAAACAGTGTGGAGCTTCCTCAAAAAATTAAAAATAGATCTACCCTATGACCCAGCAATAGCACTACTAGGAATTTACCCAAGGGATGCAGGAGTGCTGATGACAAGGGGTACTTGTACCCCAATGTTTATAGCAGCACTTTCAACAATAGCCAAATTATGGAAAGAGCCTAAATGTCCATCAACTGATGAATGGATAAAGAAACTGTGGTTTATATACACAGTGGAATACTACGTGGCAATGAGAAAGAATGAAATATGGCCTTTTGTCGCAATGTGCATGGAACTGGAGAGTGTTAATGCTAAGTGAAATAAGTCATACAGAGAAAGACAGATACCATATGTTTTCACTCCTTTGTGTATCCTAAGAAACTTAACAGAAGACCATAGGGGAGGGGAATGAAAAAAAAAGTTCAGAGAGGGAGGGAGCCAAAATATAAGAGACTCTTACGATCTAAGAACAAACTGGGGGTTGATGGAAGGTGGGAAGGAGGGGAAAGTGGGTGATGGGTATTGAGGAGGGCACCTGTTGGGGTGAGCACTGGGTATTGTGTGGAAACCAATTTGACAATAAATTTCATAAAAAAATAATTTTTCACATTAAACAAAAAGAAATAATAAAAAATAAAAACTCACTTATTCCAATCATAGTCAGTCCTGACTACACATAAAATCCTTTTCCACAGATACCCTTTCACAGACCTTCTATAACTTACTTTTTCGTTTAGATTTTGTGATAAATTTTTCCTCTCTAAATAAACAGACTTATTTCAGGACAAAATTACTTCCTTTCCCATCAACAAAAATGTATTCTCATTTCTTCTAATTTTCTTACATATCTCATACTTTCCCACATACAGAGTTACTTTCTCCATCAGTTTCCAGAAGTCTCAATCATATTTATCAGAATTTTAATTTTTGGAAACCTTAGTCTCCTCTGAAAACTAACTGGTAACAAATTGTATATTATCACAGCAGAGTTCTTTAGGTTGGCAAATTTATGAATATATTTCATAATTATTGAAAACATCTTTTTTTTAGTATAATATTTAAGTAAGGCACAAAGCAGGTTTACCAATAGACCCAAGTATCTTTAGTTTCTCCGCGCTAGGATGCCAAAAGCAAACAAACCTACATTCAGTAATCAATGCTTTATTATTTTATCCTATTTGGGAAAGACTTAGATATCCAATGAATTTAACCTAATTCATCATTTACCTTAGCAAAACTTCAAAGTTTAGGTTACCAATGATTTTTGGAAGCTATTTGAAAGTTTATCTACACACCTTTTTATTTAACTTGTTCTTAACAATTATTCATGAAACCTTCATGAGACAAAATCAACCATTATTTCAAGTCTCCTCTGCTGACAAGTTGTAACAGAAATAACATGAACTTAACTAATAAATTCAGGATGAACAAATTTGGTTATCTGTATAATATTTGATATTGATAACTCTAAATATGTTTTGTTTAATTTTTTAAATGTTCCTTTAATTTTGAGAGAGAGAGAGAGAGAGAGAGAGAGCGAGCATGAGCAGGGGAAAGGCAGAGAGAGGGAGACACAGAATCTGAAGCAGGCTCCAGGCTCTGGGCTGTCAACACAGAGCCTGACACGGGGCTCAAACTCACAGACTGTGGGATCATGACCTGAGCTGAACTTGGACGCTTAAGCGACTGAGACACCCAGGCGCCCCTGAATATATTTATTTTAATTAAACCAACAACCTGGGGCTCCTGGGTGGCTCAGTCAGTTAAGCATCTGACTTCAGCTCAGGTTATGATCTCATAGTTCGTGAGTTCATGCCCAGCATTGGGCTCTGTGCTGACACTCAGAGGCTGGAGCCTACTTTGGATTCTGTGTCGCCCTCTCTCTGCACCTCCCCTGCTCACACTCTGTCTCTCTCTCTCTCAAAAATAAAATAAACATTAAAAAATTAATAATTAAACCAACAACCTTAAATTAGCTTTAATATTGAATACTTTGCACCTGTGTCCACTAAAAAGTCAATCAGTTTGTTCTCCACTTGTCAATTTTATTTGGAGCTCCTGTGGTGAAATCTGAAGGGAGTGGATTAAGTCCCGGAGAACCCTTGGACTCCTTCATGTTGATTTGGGAGGTGCGTCAGTTTGAACCACATAAGGAGGTTGGCCTACAGCTGCGGGTACTTTTTGCTCCTTCATAGTGAGGGTAGGAGAAGGGGCTTATGGCACTTGAGGCTCCAAAGATGGTATATGTGCTGGCTGTGTGAGCAGCCCGGGTGGTGGTGCAGGAATAGGAGGAGGCAGAGGCAAAGACAGCAGGGGTGGCCCTGGCATGGCTGGAGACAGATTTACAATTTTGGAGTAAAATCATTTTGTAATTTTTGTCTCCTGTCTGGTTGCCTTTCAGCCCTCTGGAAGAGGCAGAGGAGAAGGCAGTGGATTGGGCATCGGTTCTGGTGGTTGTGCCTGGGAGAGCAGGGGTGAATTAGGATTTCTAGTGTCTGCCTGCCTTCCTCCTCCTCTTCCCCACTCTGACTATTGGTAAGGAGGTCAAGTGTGTTAAACTTTGTTCATCTTTGTCTCTTTGGGCCATCAGTCAGGTCCTTCCTGTGATGCATCTTTATTATGGAGTAAATAAGTCTTGATGTAGGGAATTTTATCTCTGATGATGTGAACTTGAAAATCATTTGGATTAGTTATTATCATTTTTAGTTTTAGAAGCACTTGTCTTTAAACCAATTAAATAGAGCTCTTTTACAAATTAATTTTAACAATACCATGTGGAGGTAGAGATAATACCTCACGTTTATAACACATATAGACACATATACACAGACAGGATGTAAACTTTAGTCTAAGTTTCATTAATATTTGTGGAGAGGACACTAAAGAGCCAATTTCCAAATATCCCACTTCTATTAACACAAATCTAACTGTAAGACAGCATTATAATTTATGGATCCATTAATTGTTATTTTCCATTTCCAATTAAAACATGGCCAGTTTTGTGCAAAAATACCAAAAGGTTCAGCTACAAACAAACCAAATGAAGCCAGAGTATCTCTGTGATTATTGGTTTCTCCCTAAAAGCCAGGAGCTTCATTGACTTCACCAAATAGCTTTCTAGTTTCTGGTTACTTAGTCTTATAGCTGGCTGTCTCTAATAGTATGCACAAGAAACTAATTCAGACATGTCAAAAGAACCCCATTTGGGCCATCTGAGACTCAGGTTATCCTTAAATCTTCCCATTTAAGTAAGCACTTGCAAGGATAGGCTCATATGTACCATGCATACAGCCACCCAGAGTTTCCTGTGAATGGTTATTGGTTTTCCAGGGGTCATTCCATTGTTTGAAGCATGGTTCCCCATTCCTTTTAGTTTATTTTTAGAGTAAGGCTTGAATAAGATCTAAGGACATTAAATGTGATTGATCAAGAGGGTGCTGCTTGTGAGTGCCACTTCCAAATGGCCATGATACACCCTGTTATGTGTTTTGGTTTCTACCAGTGGGGTCTGAGACCATGTAGGGGGAACTGGATGATGAATCTTTATGTGTGTGTCCCTGGATGAGCCAATTGTTAGTTACCTTATGAAATGGGAATTTCCTATGGGACCACTACAGGTCTTGAGGAATATTATCGGACACTTCCACTAGGCTTTCAGTCACCTGAAAGTGCCATTTGGCCTGTAGGAGCAAGTCTCCCTTCTCTTGGGAGCTGAGAGATTCAGTCTCTAATATTTCTAGTCAGAAGATTTATTCAAGCCTTATATTAATAACATCAAATAGTACAATGCCAAATTAAGTCAACCACCCCATCAACTCTCCCCTCTACATTATTCCAATGGTAACCTTTAACAGCTCAAATAAAAGTCATGACAAGCAACTCAAATTGCAGAGGTGCAGCTATCAGGAGAACTCACCAGATACATCTGTGTGGTGCTGAGGGGTCAGAGGGGCACAAGTATTATTGGCCAAGTTTCAGAGGACCCCAAATGTTCTCAGGCAAGTTTCTCTGACATCCTTCCAACTAAGGCAATAACTTTCAACAAAAAAAGGAACAAAATTTTTAGAAATCCTAAAAATAAAAAAAGAAGAGAGTTTTATTTGAACCCAAGTGAGGACAGCTGCCTGGGATACACAATCTTCAAAAAGAAGATAGAGCTCAGGAGAAGTCATGTTTAATACAGGGTTATATATATTTTTGTCACAGCAAAAGTTACAACCCATCACAACTAAAGACATTCCAGAAAATTACAAAGTGTATCTTACGCTTTTAATATGTGCAAGGTTGCAGGCTTCAGAGGCATGGGAACTTAGGGTGACTTTTACTCTTATCTTTAGTTTGAAATGTTATCTTTACTTTGAAATGTTTCTGCTTATTTGTTAATGAAGAAGATGTGCAATGTGTGCTTGGGACAGAAATAGAGCCCATGCTTTGAAGGCATTCTGACTTTGGCAAAAGTTAAAGTATAGGCCTGTAAGCATTAAAAGTTGAAAATTTCCTTTATCACTATAATGAGTTATTTTCTATTGCATCTTTGATACTTTGGCCTTTACCATAGCAGTCTCTGGGACTCTGTAAAATATTTTATTTCAGAAGGTAGTGCCTTGTTTAGGTTTAGCGTGCAGATCCTGATCTCTCTGAGGCTCTAGTTCTTAGGAAAATGTAACTTACAGAGCCTTTGTGATGCTAATTTTGTCTGCTTGGTTTATCTGGTGCCCCTGGAGCCCCAACTATTCCTTGCTGGTGGTACCTGAAAGGCAGAAGAAGCTTAAGTCTGTACTGTATTCTTATTTTTTTTTCTAATGTTCTTTTACTGTTATGAGAGCCCATTCTGCCTATCATATGACATTTAGTTTTCATGTCACTTCAGGCCTCTCTTGGCTGTGACAGTTTTTCAGGCTTCCCTTGTTTTGGATGACTTTGACAATTAGAGGGTTATAGACATTTTGTAGAATATCCATAAATTGGGGTTTGTCTGTTTTCCTCATAATTAAACTGGTGTTGTAAGTTATGGGAGAAAACCACATTATTCCATTTTCATCAAATCAAATCAAGAGTACATAATATGAACGTAAGTTATGATTGTTGAAGCAGACCTTAATCTTCTGGTTATAGTAGTGTTTCTCAGGTTTCTCCAATTGTAAAGTTATTCTTTTACACCTTTCCCCACTCTAATATATGGAAGTGATTAAGAACAGACGACACTTAACTAACTGGTGGAGAGTTATACATACTTTCCATGAGGGAAACATATATGTATAAATTCTTTGGGATTCTTCAGCATGGAACATCTAATTGCATCCCTTTGTTTATTTATTTATTTGTGTTTGTTTATCTACTTATCTATTTATTTCATGATGTTCTGATGGATTTTTAAATAATACTTGAGTAATAAGCCAATATTTTATTAAACTATTCCAATTTTTGCCATTAGGAGCACTGTCAGTTGGCTCCTAGGACCCTTTGGTATATACCATTATTATAGGGGTTTCCCTTCTTTTTTAAAGTTTATTTATTTATTTTTAGAGAGTGGGGGAGGGAGAGAGAGCGAGCAAGCAAGAGAATGAGAGAGAGAGAGAGAGAGAGAGAGAGAGAGAGAGAATCCTAATCCTAAGCAGGCTCCGTGCTCAGTGCAGAGCCAGATGCAGGGCTCGATCCCATGACCCAATCCAAAATCAAGAGTCCGACACCTGAATGAGCCACCCAGGTGCCCCTATGAGGTTTTTTGTTTTTTTTTTTTTTCTTTTTTACTAATTCCTTGCTTTCAGGCCCACCTGGCACATTTTTATGTTGCATTTATCCCAGCCCTATCTTTCATTTTCAGGATACTAGAATAAGCTAATTCTCCAAAGAATAGTTTCCTTTTATTAGGAAAAGCTATTAGAAACCAATTATCTGTGAACCAGGTGTCCTCGTTGCTGTTTAGACAAAGAGACTTCTAGACCCTCTCAGCTGACAAAACAAAGAAATATATGTGTGTATATTAATTCACAGATATGCACATTTCTATAAAAATTTCTATATGTAAGCATCAATTTCTATATTAACCTAAATATGAATACATACTGATGTATCCCAACTCTAATTTACTATTGCATGGATCATTCTCACCTCTACCCTTCATTATCTGCCATTCTTTCAATGAATTGTCCAGTTCCAGTACACATGCATAATGGTATCTGTTTTCTTAACTTGTACAACCGTAGGCAACAAATTTCTCCACTAGTGTACATTGCATATATAATTATTTTCTTTTCAGCCTTACAGACTTTCATTTCCAAAGGTAATTAGGGCAGCACTGTTTCTCTACATTTAGTGTAGTTTTTTCTATACACAGTTGTGGTTAGATTCCTTTATTACATTCTGCATTTCACCCTGATATCTCCTGGTATCCTTAATAATATGTTTAAATTGTGCATACGCAAACCTTCAATGTTTGTGCAGTAAATTACTATGGATTATGACAAATGCATAGTGTCATGTAACCACCATTTCATTATCTCACTGTGCTAAAATATAAACTTTCCTTTACCCATTCAAGTTACCCTCCCACAATTCCTTCTAAGCACTAATCACATTCCTATCACTAGTTTTGCCTTTTCCACAATTTATTCTAATTGGATCACACTAAGTATATATATATATGTGTATATATATGTCTATATATATGACGTATATATATACATATACATATACGTATATATATATGTATATATATACGTCATATATATATATGATAGACGTATATATATACGTCTATATATATATGTGTATATATACGTCTATATATAGACGTATATATATACGTATACATATACATATGTATATATATACGTATATATATACGTGTATATATATATATATATATATATATATATATCCATTTGAGACTGGCTTCTTTCACATAGCAATAGGAATTTAGGATTCATCCATATCTCTCCACGGCTTGAAATATCATTCCTTTCTTTTGCCAAATAGTATTCCATCATATGGATGCACCAAGATCATAGATTCACCTATTGATGCACATCTTGGTTGCTACCATTTTGCAATTATGAATTAAGGTGCTATAAACATTGGTGGGTAGGATTTTGCATGGACTGACAATATTGGACTTTGCTGATGCCCTGTGATCCTGGAAAACAATGAAAGTTGAGAGATCTCCCCACATTATGTTCCAGGAAACTGTTTACTGAAAGGAGTCATCCTTCCCCCTATGACACAGACAGGGTTCACAGGTGCCCCCTTGTGTGCTATGACAAAATAAGACATGGTCCGTCCATATTCCCATTCCTTAGCCCATAAATGATTATGAACTACTCATGTTTCCTGAACAACTGGAGCAAAATACTTGTTAATCAGACTCTGCTTATGGTTCTGTCCTGTCCCTGGGTTTCTGAACTTTGATACCCCCCTCAGTCTGAGCCAGCACACATCCCCTTCTGAGAGCAGGCTGGCCCCAGGGACAAGCATTCCTTGATCCACTGTCAGTTTATACCAGCCTTCATTCCCTTCCCCCATGCTGGGTTCTCTGTGTCCTCTCTACAAAAGAAAGCCAGTTGCCCTAACTCTGGAGATGCTTCTGCTCTTATTCTCCCTGTTAACAATAGTGCTTACCCCCACCCCTTTTCCTTACAATAATCCTTTGAATAAAGCTTCTCCTTCATTTGTATTTTATTTTTGTATTTTACTGTATTTGTATTTTATTTGACAGGAGATAAATTTTTATTTATTTTTTCAAATTCTGAAAACATGTTGCCATTTTATTAATTATGTTATCTAATACCAATTAAAGGAACAAATATGTGAATATGATATAAAAATAAGATCCCAGTATGAATACTTTGTTGCAGGCACAATTATCTCACAGAATCTATGTTTGAAGGGCCAAGGAATTTATTTTTGTTTTTGCTTCTCTTAGAACAATCCACAGCAGTGCCAGTAGCAGGAAGGGAGGGGGAAAGAATTCTTTAATAGCAAAATGTCCAAGGTTCTCCAATCACCATCAAATCGATAGATACTGGATTTAGGGAGAAGAAAAAGATGAAGGGGATTCTTCCTGGACCCATTTGTCATTAATCACTAGAAGATTTCCTTTGCAAAAGTCCCAAATGGTGACATATGAAGGTCAAACTTAATTATACAAGAAATCATAAAGTATATCCCTCAAACTTTTGACCATGTTTGTCACTTAAATATATGTACATCAATCAGTCTCCTCTTATCTTTCATTTCCTTTCATACCTCCACTGTCTGGTCAGTGTGGGTGAGCTCTCAGTGTCTTCTGCCACATTTCTCCTCCAACATTTGAACAGTGTTTTCACTACTGACCCACCCTGCTGTTGCTTCCCTGGATGGCCTTGGCTGTTGGCCTTTGCTTTACATATTCTGGGGCTCTGTTTTGAAGTGCATAAATGTTTATAATGTTTATAACTTCCCTGTAATGGACTTTTTAAATTATAAAACATTTCCCTTTATTTGTAGTAATATTTTTTTGCTTTATAGTCTTTTTTCCTGATACTGGCATTGACAACATAGCCTTTTATAATTGCTGCTTGCATAATACATGTTTTTCTATCCTTTTTCTTTTAACCTGTAGGCAAATTGAAATCTAACAGGTGTCTCTTGTAGACAGTATATGGTTGGATCTCCCTTTTTTTTTTTTCCAATCTGACAATCTCTGATTCTTGATTGGATTGTCTAGTCCACTCACATTTGATATTATTATTGATAAAGTTAGATTAATGCCTGCATTTTACCTTTTCTTTTCTATAGGTCTCAAATAATTTTGTTTCTTTATTCCTGCTTCAATGCTTTCTTTTTTTATTAAGCAAATATTTTCTAGTGTTGTTTCATTATTTTTAAAGTTATTTATTAGTGCTCTCTCTAGGCCTTTCCATAACATTTCGAATTATGAGAATCTCTTCCAGGTTTATATTAATTCCAGGGATACATTGAAATGTTGTTTTTAATGGAGCTCTATACACTGTTCCACATTTTTGTGATAATATAGTTTTTTTTTAATTTACTTATTTTATTTTTGGGAGAGAGGGAGAGAGAGAGAGAGTGAGAGAGCGAGCAGGGGAGGGGAGAAAGAGAGAGAGAGAGAGAGAGAGACAGAGACAGAGACAGAGACAGAGAGAGAGAATCCTAAGCAAGCTCCGCACCAGCAGTACTGAGCCCAATGTGAGGCTCAAACCCAAGAACCATGAGATCATGACCCGAGCCAAAACCAAGAGTCAGACGCTTAACCGACTGAGTCACCCAGGCACCCCTGTTGTAATATTGTTATACATATTAAATTCATGCTTATTACAGACCCAACCATTTTTGTTATGAGAATTTATATAAGTAATGTTTGGATGTATGTCTACTAAAGAAGTTGAGAGAAGAGAAAAGAGCAAGTACATAATTATAGAGTTTGTTATTAAACCAAGGTAGTTCTATTCATTTCTTCCTGTGGGTTTGAATTACCATCTTGTGGCATTTCCTTAGTCAAATACAACTCTGCTCCCACCTACCTCCTTTGTGCTATTATTGTCAAATATATTTACATTTCAAAAATTAGATGCCCAACCAGCCAATTATATCCATATTAATTTATAAAACTGCTTTTTAAAACAGAGGCTAGAGAAGAAAATTTATGCATTTTATACTTTATTTTATAATTGTAGAATTGCCTTTGCCAGTGTTCTTTGTTTTTTTAAAATGCATATTTAATTTTACATCTAGGCTTGCTTGCTTTTAGTCTGAAGAAATTCTTTTACTATTCCTTGCAAATAAGTCTGCCAGCAATTGAATTCTCTCAGTGTTTGTTTATCTGGGAGTTTTTCTTCTGCTTTTGCTTTTGAAAGACAATTTTGCAGGATAGAAGAGTTTTAGTTGACAGGGTGTTTTTTTTGTTTGTTTTGTTTTGTTTTGTTTTGTTCGTTCAGCACTTTGAATATGTCATCCCGCTGTTTCTGGACTCCATTTTAATTTGTTTTCCTAATAAGACATCGCCTGTTAATCTTAATGGGTTTACCTTGTAAGTGATGAGTTAACATTTCTCTTGATGCTCTCAAGACTTTCTCTTTGACTTTGGCCCTCAGCATTTTTACTATGATGTGTCTGGACATGGATCTCTTCATATTTATACTACTTGGAATTGTTTGTTCTTCCTGGATGTGTAGATTAATATACTTAGACACTTTTAGTCATTATTTCTTTGGATGTTTTTTGCACTACCTCTTGTGGCCTCTCCTTCTGGTAATCTTATTACTTGTAGGTTGGTGCTTTTAAAGGTATCTCACATGTTTCTGACACGATGTTCATTTTACCGCATTCTTTTTTTCTCTCTGATTTTAGGATTGTATAATCTCTATTTTCAATTTTGCGTTATTTCTTCTGCCAACACCAATCTATTATTGAGCCCCTGTAGTAAACTCTTTGGTTAATGAAATTTTTAACTCCAAACTATCCATCTGGTTCTTTTTATAATCTGTATCTCTTTATGGGTAGTCTCTGTTTAATGAGAAATGTCATCATAGTTTACTTCTTTCAGCATGATTTCCTTCAATTCTTAGAACATATTAATATTGGCTGGGTTGAAGACTTTTTCTGTTAAATCCAACATACCAGCCCTTTCACAGGCAGTTTCCATTGCTTGTTTTTGTTCCTGTAAATGAGCCACACGTTCCTGCTTCTTTGGATAGCCCATCATTTTTTTCTTAATTGAGCAGTGAGGTTAATATATTATAGCACTCTGGATGCAGCTTCCGTCCCCCCCCCCCCCCCGTCCCTGGGGCTTGTTTTTGCTGCTATTTGCTTGTTTAATTACCTAGTGACTTGCCTAGACTCTTTTAGTTATGTCTGTTTACCCCAAAGTATGAAGTCTTTGTCGCAGCTCCTCAGTCCCTGCAGACTTGGGTGTACACAGGGTCACTCTGGAATGACAGGAATGTTTGCAGGGCTCTTTTTGTCTCCTTCTCTGATCCCTCTGCTAAGCTGTCTACTTCATTTGTTATTACACTCACCTGTTAGGCTCCACTAATTGCCAATTTCGTTGTTAATTGTTTTCAACAGTGCCCTGGTGCATAAATAGTGCCACAACCTGATCTGATTAAATTCAGGTGGGAATATTCTTTAGCAGCTTCTCTGAGGTTTGTTCAGACCCCAGGAGGCCTCTTCTTGGCTGTCTTTCTCCCTGGTTCTCCCTGGTGAACCTATAGCTGGCCTAAGGTTTTGCTTATTGTTCTTAATTTAGAGGAGCTATTATTATTATTACTATTATTATTATTTTTAGACAGAGAGAGACAGAGCATGAACAGGGGAGGGGCAGAGAGAGAGGGAGACACAGAATCTGAAACAGGCTCCAGGCTCTGAGCTGTCAGCACAGAGCCCGACGCGGGGCTCGAACCCATGGACCGTGAGATCATGACCTGAGCCGAAGTCAGACGCTTAACCGACCAAGCCACCCAGGCGCCCCAGAGGAGCTATTATTTTCAAGAGCTCTCTTAGGCTTGAATTCTCCCACTCTGTTTCAGATAAAGTCTGTTCCTTTGGGGGAGAGCTTAGGAGCTCTCTTTCTTGTGGAATGCTTCTCCTTGGGAAAAAAATTTGAGCCACTATTCTGGACTCTGGGTTGGGCAGTAGCCTCTGGTCTTCTAGGCTTACTGCTTATATTTGGAACCTGTGTCTTGTGATCAAACTGGGGCAAGGGCCATCAGGACTGCAGTATTCTCAGCCTGCTGTGGCCAGTGTAGCCCCTCAATCCTCTGAGTGGGGACTGGCGGGAGAAAAGAAGCCCCTGACCTCTTGGCCTCACTCACTAAGACTTTAGCCTCTTCAATTTGGAATTGGAGGATGAGAAATACTGGTGTCCTGCCCTTACTGGTAAGGTATGGGTAACCAATAATTGGGAGCTGAGGGGAGAAGGAGCCACATCTTCCTGGTGATACCTACCTGGAGTGGACTAACATCAAAAGGAGCTGGAGAGGTAGGAGGGAGGGAGCAGATCATGGTTCCAATGTCAGACTCTCTCTGTTCTCACCAGTTTAGTAGAGATTTTTTGAATAAATGTTTCTTCATTTGCTGTACATTCTTAGGACAATTTCCAGAGACATTTAATAGTTATTTTTAAAATAGCTGTGTGTGTGTGTGTGTTGTTTCTGTTTTTGTTTTTACCAAATTTGCTTGTTTCTCTGGGGACTGTGTCTGTGGAGTTTCTTCGGCTGTCCTCTAGTAGGTGGAACTCTGTTATCTTTTACCTTTGATGATGGTTTCTTTCATCATACAGATAGTCCAGCCTGAGTATTTTTACGTGTTCCACATTTGGTATTATTTAAAGAAGCCCATTCCTACCCAATATTATAAAAACAATCTGAAGTTTCCTTCTGATGCTCTTAAGGTTTGCTTTCTCAAGGTAAGCACATTTAGTCAACTGGGATGCTTTTGTATGTGTGTGAATGCTTTATTACAAGAATGTGTATACTATTCTAAATGGATATGGGGCACCTGGGTGGCTCAGTCCGTTAAGTGTCCGACTTCGGCTCAGGTCATGATCTCACGGTTCAGTTCGTGAGTTCGAGCCCCGTGTCAGGCTCTGTGCTGACAGCTCGGAGCCTGGAGCCTGCTTCCAATTCTGTGTCTCCCTCTCTCTGACCCTCCCCTGTTCATGCTCTGTCTCTCTCTGTCTCAAAAATAAATAAGTGTTAAAAAATTAAAAGAAAATAAATATTAAAAAGTAAATAAATGCATAGCCACAACTGTCTCAATTGCGACTTCTCTCCATAGACTTGAAATGACAGCTTATCGTAAATTAAGTTCTCATATATACGTGGAAGATGCTGTTACATTGATCGATTTGTCTATTTCTGCATCAGAATCGCACTGTTTTAATGACTGGCATCCGGGGAGTGCCGGAAGATGGCGGCTTGGAGGACGCGGGGCTCACAGCGCGTCCTGCCGATCACTTAGATTCCACCTACACCTGCCTAAAGAACCCAGAAAACCGCCAGAGGATTAGCAGAACGGAGTCTCCAGAGCCAAGCGCCCACGAGAGGCCCACGGAAGAGGGTAGGAAGGGCGGCGAGGCGGTGCGCGCTCCACGGACTGGCGGGAGGGAGCCGGGGCGGAGGGGCGGCTCGCCGGCCAAGCGGAGCACCCGAGTCTGGCTGGCAAAAGCGGAGGGGCCGGACGGACTGTGTTCCGACAGCAAGCGCGACTTAGCGTCTGGGAGGTCATAAGTGAACAGCTCTGCTCGGAAAGCGGGAAGGCTGGAGGACAAAGGGAGGGAGAGCTGCTGAGCCCCCGGACGGCAGAGCTCAGCTTGGCGGGGAACAAAGGCGCCAGCGCCATCTCCCCCGCCCATCCCCCAGCCAAAATCCCAAAGGGAACCAGTTCCTGCCAGGGAACTTGCTCGCTCCGCGCAAACACCCAACTCTGTGCTTCTGCGGAGCCAAACCTCCGGCAGCGGATCTGACTCCCTCCCGCTGCCACAGGGCTCCTCCTGAAGTGGATCACCTAAGGAGAAGCGAGCTAAGCCTGCCCCTCCAGCCCCCGTGCACCTTGCCTACCCACCCCAGCTAATACGCCAGATCCCCAGCAACACAAGCCTGGCAGTGTGCAAGTAGCCCAGACGGGACACGCCACCCCACAGTGAATCCCGCCCCTAGGAGAGGGGAAGAGAAGGCACACACCAGTCTGACTGTGGCCCCAGCAGTGGGCTGGGGGCAGACATCGGGTCGGACTGCGGCCCCGCCCACTAACTCCAGTTATACACCACAGCACAGGGGAAGTGCCCTGCAGGTCCTCACCACGCCAGGGACTCTCCAAAATGACCAAACGGAAGAATTCCCCTCAGAAGAATCTCCAGGAAATAACAACAGCTAATGAACTGATCAAAAAGGATTTAAATAATATAACAGAAAGTGAATTTAGAAAAATAGTCATAAAATTAATCGCTGGGCTTGAAAACAGTATACAAGACAGCAGAGAATCTCTTGCCACAAAGATCGAGGGACTAAGGAACAGTCACGAGGAGTTGAAAAACGCTTTAAACGAATTGCAAAACAAAATGGAATCCACGATGGCTCGGCTTGAAGAGGCAGAGGAGAGAATAGGTGAACTAGAAGATAAAGTTATGGAGAAAGAGGAAGCTGAAAGAAAGAGAGATAAAAAAATCCAGGAGTATGAGGGGAAAATTAGAGAACTAAGTGATACACTAAAAAAAAATAATATACGCATAATTGGTATCCCAGAGGAGGAAGAGAGAGGGAAGGGTGCTGAAGGGGTACTTGAACAAATTATAGCTGAGAACTTCCCTGAACTGGGGAAGGAAAAAGGCATTGAAATCCAAGAGGCACAGAGAACTCCCTTCAGACGTAACTTGAATCGATCTTCTGCACGACATATCATAGTGAAACTGGCAAAATACAAGGATAAAGAGAAAATTCTGAAAGCAGCAAGGGATAAACGTGCCCTCACATATAAAGGGAGACCTATAAGACTCGTGACTGATCTCTCCTTTGAAACTTGGCAGGCCAGAAAGGCTTGGCACGATATCTACAGTGTGCTAAACAGAAAAAATATGCAGCCGAGAATCCTGTATCCAGCAAGTCTGTCATTTAGAATAGAAGGAGAGATAAAGGTCTTCCCAAACAAACAAAAACTGAAGGAATTTGTCACCACGAAACCAGCCCTACAAGAGATCCTAAGGGGGATCCTGTGAGACAAAGTACCAGAGACATCACTACAAGCATAAAACATACAGACATCACAATGACTCTAAACCCATATCTTTCTATAATAACACTGAATGTAAATGGATTAAATGCGCCAACTAAAAGACATAGGGTATCAGAATGGATAAAAAAACAAGACCCATCTATTTGCTGTCTACAAGAGACTCATTTTAGATTTGAGGACACCTTTAGATTGAGAGTGAGGGGATGGAGAACTATTTATCATGCTCCTGGAAGCCAAAAGAAAGCTGGAGTAGCCATATTTATATCAGACAAACTAGACTTTAAATTAAAGGCTGTAACAAGAGATGAAGAAGGGCATTATATAATAATCACAGGGTCTATCCACCAGGAAGAGCTAACTATTATAAATGTCTATGCGCCAAATACCCAAGCCCCCAGATATATAAAACAATTACTCATAAACATAAGCAACCTTATTGATAAGAATGTGGTCATTGCAGGGGACTTTAACACCCCACTTACAGAAATGGATAGATCATCTAGACACACAGTCAATAAAGAAACAAGGGCCCTGGGGCGCCTGGGTGGCGCAGTCGGTTAAGCCTCCGACTTCAGCCAGGTCACGATCTCGCGGTCCGTGAGTTCGAGCCCCGCGTCAGGCTCTGGGCCGATGGCTCGGAGCCTGGAGCCTGTTTCCGATTCTGTGTCTCCCTCTCTCTCTGCCCCTCCCCCGTTCATGCTCTGTCTCTCTCTGTCCCAAAAATAAATAAAAAACGTTGAAAAAAAAATTTAAAAAAAAAAAAAAAGAAACAAGGGCCCTGAATGATACATTGGATCAGATGGACTTGACAGATATATTTAGAACTCTGCATCCCAAAGCAACAGAATATACTTTCTTCTCGAGTGCACATGGAACATTCTCCAAGATAGATCATATACTGGGTCACAAAACAGCCCTTCATAAGTTTACAAGAATTGAAATTATACCATGCATACTTTCAGACCACAATGCTATGAAGCTTGAAATCTACCACAGGAAAAAGTCTGGAAAACCTCCAAAAGCATGGAGGTTAAAGAACACCCTACTAACGAATGAGTGGGTCAACCAGGCAATTAGAGAAGAAATTAAAACATATATGGAAACAAACGAAAATGAAAATACAACAATCCAAACGCTCTGGGATGCAGCGAAGGCAGTCCTGAGAGGAAAATACATTGCAATCCAGGCCTATCTCAAGAAACAAGAAAAATCCCAAATACAAAATCTAACAGCACACCTAAAGGAAATAGAAGCAGAACAGCAAAGGCAGCCTAAACCCAGCAGAAGAAGAGAAATAATAAAGATCAGAGCAGAAATAAACAATATAGAATCTAAAAAAACTGTAGAGCAGATCAACGAAACCAAGAGTTGGTTTTTTGAAAAAATAAACAAAATTGACAAACCTCTAGCCAGGCTTCTCAAAAAGAAAAGGGAGATGACCCAAATAGATAAAATCATGAATGAAAATGGAATGATTACAACCAATCCCTCAGAGATACAAACAATTATCAGGGAATACTATGAAAAATTATATGCCAGCAAATTGGACAACCTGGAAGAAATGGACAAATTTCTAAACACCCACACTCTTCCAAAACTCAATCAGGAGGAAATAGAAAGCTTGAACAGACCCATAACCAGCGAAGAAATTGAATCGGTTATCAAAAATCTCCCAACAAATAAGAGTCCAGGACCAGATGGCTTCCCAGGGGAGTTCTACCAGACATTTAAAGCAGAGATAATACCTATCCTTCTCAAGCTATTCCAAGAAATAGAAAGGGAAGGAAAACTTCCAGACTCATTCTATGAAGCCAGTATTCCTTTGATTCCTAAACCAGACAGAGACCCAGTAAAAAAAGAGAACTACAGGCCAATATCCCTGATGAATATGGATGCAAAAATTCTTAATAAGATACTAGCAAATCGAATTCAACAGCATATCAAAAGAATTATTCACCATGATCAAGTGGGATTCATTCCTGGGATGCAGGGCTGGTTCAACATTCGCAAATCGATCAACGTGATACATCACATTAACAAAAAAAAAGAGAAGAACCATATGATCCTGTCAATCGATGCAGAAAAGGCCTTTGACAAAATCCAGCACCCTTTCTTAATAAAAACCCTTGAGAAAGTCGGGATAGAAGGAACATACTTAAAGATCATAAAGGCCATTTATGAAAAGCCCACAGCTAACATCATCCTCAACGGGGAAAAACTGAGAGCTTTTTCCCTGAGATCAGGAACACGACAGGGATGCCCACTGTCACCGCTGCTGTTTAATATAGTGCTGGAAGTTCTAGCATCAGCAATCAGACAACAAAAGGAAATCAAAGGCATCAAAATTGGCAAAGATGAAGTCGAGCTTTCGCTTTTTGCAGATGACATGATATTATACATGGAAAATCCGATAGACTCCACCAAAAGTCTGCTAGAACTGATACATGAATTCAGCAAAGTTGCAGGATACAAAATCAATGTGCAGAAATCAGTTGCATTCTTATACACTAACAATGAAGCAACAGAAAGACAAATGAAGAAACTGATCCCATTCACAATTGCACCAAGAAGCATAAAATACCTAGGAATAAATCTAACCAAAGATGTAAAAGATCTGTATGCTGAAAACTATAGAAAGCTTATGCAGGTAATTGAAGAAGATATAAAGAGATGGAAAGACATTCCCTGCTCATGGATTGGAAGAATAAATATTGTCAAAATGTCAATACTACCCAAAGCTATCTACACATTCAATGCAATCCCAATCAAAATTGCACCAGCATTCTTCTCGAAACTAGAACAAGCAATCCTAAAATTCATATGGAATCACAAAAGGCCCCGAATAGCCAAAGTAATTTTGAAGAAGAAGACCAAAGCAGGAGGCATCACAATCCCAGACTTTAGCCTCTACTACAAAGCTGTCATCATCAAGACAGCATGGTATTGGCATAAAAACAGACACATAGACCAATGGAATAGAATAGAAACCCCAGAACTAGACCCACAAACGTATGGCCAACTCATCTTTGACAAAGCAGGAAAGAACATCCAATGGAAAAAAGACAGTCTCTTTAACAAATGGTGCTGGGAGAACTGGACAGCAACATGCAGAAGGTTGAAACTAGACCACTTTCTCACACCATTCACAAAAATAAACTCAAAATGGATAAAGGACCTGAATGTGAGACAGGAAACCATCAAAACCTTAGAGGAGAAAGCAGGAAAAGACCTCTCTGACCTCAGCCGTAGCAATCTCTTACTCGGCACATCCCCAAAGGCAAGGGAATTAAAAGCAAAAGTGAATTACTGGGACCTTATGAAGATAAAAAGCTTCTGCACAGCAAAGGAAACAACCAACAAAACTAAAAGGCAACCAACGGAATGGGAAAAGATATTTGCAAATGACACATCGGACAAAGGGCTAGTATCCAAAATCTATAAAGAGCTCATCAAACTCCACACCCGAAAAACAAATAACCCAGTGAAGAAATGGGCAGAAAACATGAATAGACACTTCTCTAAAGAAGACATCCGGATGGCCAACAGGCACATGAAAAGATGTTCAACGTCGCTCCTTATCAGGGAAATACAAATCAAAACCACACTCAGATACCACCTCACGCCAGTCAGAGTGGCCAAAATGAAGAAATCAGGAGACTCTAGATGCTGGAGAGGATGTGGAGAAACAGGAACCCTCTTGCACTGTTGGTGGGAATGCAAATTGGTGCAGCCGCTCTGGAAAGCAGTGTGGAGGTTCCTCAGAAAACTAAAAATAGACCTACCCTATGACCCAGCAATAGCACTGCTAGGAATTTATCCAAGGGATACAGGAGTACTGATGCATAGGGGCACCTGTACCCCAATGTTTATAGCGGCACTCTCAACAATAGCCAAATTATGGAAAGAGCCTAAATGTCCATCAACTGATGAATGGATAAAGAAATTGTGGTTTATATACACAATGGAATACTACGTGGCAATGAGAAAAAATGAAATATGGCCTTTTGTAGCAACATGGATGGAACTGGAGAGTGTGATGCTAAGTGAAATAAGCCATACAGAGAAAGACAGATACCATATGGTTTCACTCTTATGTGGATCCTGAGAAACATAACAGAAACCCATGGGGGAGGGGAAGGAAAAAAAAAAAAAGAGGTTAGAGTGGGAGAGAGCCAAAGCATTAGAGACTGTTAAAAACTGAGAACAAACTGAGGGTTGATGGGGGGTGGGAGGGAGGGCAGGGTGGGTGATGGGTATTGAGGAGGGCACTTTTTGGGATGAGCACTGGGTGTTGTATGGAAACCAATTTGACAGTAAATTTCATATATTAAAAAATAAGAAAAAATAAAAAAAAAATTAAAAAAAAAAAAAGAGAAAAAAAAAAATGACTGGCATCCATTTTCTAAACTGAGGTGAATTCTTGTCAGGTTTTGGCATCAGAGTTATGCTAAACTAGAAAAATAATTTAGGTGGCCTTCACTTTTTTTTTTTTTTAGTGCAATGAAACATATGTAATGTGCTAGTTATCTGCATAATGATCAGCTCTACTATAATCATCTGCGGTATTATCGATTATAGTTTCATTTTAGGAGTCTTTTTACTAGTTTCAGTCTCTATTAATTATTGCTGTATTCATGTTTCTTTTCCTTAGGCCAATTGTAATAATTATGTTATTAGAATTCACTGGAATCAATTTGTGCAAACATTCTTAAAGTTTTTAAAATATCTTCAAAACCTCCTAATTCCTGGTACTGTTCTCTGTTCTTACTTTTAATCACATCTGGCAAATGTGTCTCTATTTGGTTGTCTTTACAAAGAACCAGATATCGGTTGGATGGGTTACGATTTTACGTTTAGTTCTTACTTGACAAATGTCTGTTTTATGTTTATTAATACTCTTCTCTTTGTAGTTACTTTGTGGGTGTCTTTCTAGCTTCTCAAGCTGAGTAATTTTTTTCCATGAATATTCAGTTTTTTCCCCTGTAGTAAAAGTGTTTAAGGCTATAAACTTTGAGTACTCTTGGTATTAATGCACAAGATTTGTCGGTTGTGTTTTACTATGGTTTAGTTATTTTTATACTTAAAAAAATGGAGTGTAGTTGACCCACAATATTACATTAGTTTCAGGTGTACAACATAGCGATTCAACAAGTTTAAACATCATACTGTGCTCGTCACAAGTGTAGCCACCATCTGTCACCATACATTTGCCAGAGGAAAAAAAAAATCAAACTGGTGAAAGTTACACATATAAAAAAAAATCACTTAAAGCCTCTAGAAATTGTTCAAGGAGTATATAGCAAATGGAGAAACATTAATTCATGCAAATCTACTAAATATCAATGAGAACAATGAGAGACTGTGGCATCTGAGCCACAATTCACTCTTCTGCTCTTCTCCCTCCTGGCTCAGTATGATGGAAACTCTGGCTAGCTATAGCCAAGAAGCTGGAGCGCCTTCTCCTGCCCTCCCACTTTGGAGCTACTATGTCTCCATGGGAGAGGCAGGCTGCCAGACTCTCTTCCCCTCATTCTCAGTGCCGCATTTCAGAAATTCTATTTCACTCAAGTGCAGGTGAGAGAACTGCTGCTCCCTTACCTCACCTGGCCCCCATTCATAGGACAAAGATATACTCCAGGTGTGACAAGCTGAGAATACGGGGCCCTAATCACCCTTGCCCCAGCTCGCTTATAAGATAGAATTTCCACACCACAGGAGTAAAGCTGACTAGATTGAGAGCTACCAGCCTGACCTAGAGTGCTGTTTGTAGAGCAGGGGTATCACCCTGAGGGAAGAGAGCCACTGTCCTCACTACAAGTTCTGGAGCAGCAGGAGTGCTGCCCAAGGGGAGAGGCTATAACTAAAGCAAACTCGGTAGCTCTTTCTAAGGGAGACTGTCTTGAAACAGCATGGGGTATGGAAACCAATTTGACAGTAAATTTCATATGTTAAAAAATAAAAAAAAATAAAATAAAAAAAAAAAAAGAACTTGGAATAAAAAAAAAAAAGAAAAAAAAAAAAAAAGAAACAGCATGGGGAAGTTCAGGCCTAAGGGTACTGTTGACAAGAATGGAGATCTCAGTAGTCTTTAGGAGGGGTCTGGTAGCTCCGTGAGGGGACCAAACCAAACGGTAGGCCATTTGGAAGTTTAACAGAAGGAGAGAAAGAGATCCCTAAGAAGAAACCTCCTAGAGTTGGAGCGGGCATCAAAGAGTGACCTGAAAGACTCTCCCCTGCAAAGGGTCCCAAAGTTAATAGGATCTGACTGTGGATCCATTTATTGCCCAGGGCATTGTTGATAAGAAGAAAGCAAGCAGCTGAAAATTAATGGAGGCTAACAGATGGATGTGAAACCAGTAGAGGCAGTCTATCCAGAAGTTTAACAAAACTACCAGGAAAAGAGACCATGAAAAACATCCTGGCCCAAACAACAGTTACCCATGGGGGAGAGGGGAGTCAGGGGGACCGTGTGCACGCCCAAGGCTGTGCCCTTTTGGTGGTGGTGACATCAGAAGCTGCACATTGCAGCGAAATAGACTTCACTGATCTTGTCCAGCCACATGACTAAATAGGCAAACAACAAGCCCAGGGAGATCAATACCAGACTTGCTACAATATACTACCTAAACTCCCCAGTTTTCAACAAAAATCATGAGGTCCAGAAAGAAATAGGAAGGTGTGACCTATGCACAGTGTAAAAAAATCAGACAACACAAACTGCCTGTGAGAGCGCCCAGAATTGGATATAGCAGAAAAAGACATCAAAGCACCTATTATACCTGTGTTCAAATAACTAAAGGAAACTACGTTTAAAGAAAGGAAGGTATGATGACAAGGTCTCAAAACAGAGACGATCTGGAAAGATAAATTATAAACTGAAACCAAATGGAACTTCTGGATATGAAAAGTAGAATAACTGAAATGAAAAATTCACAAGAGAGCCTCAAGAATAAATTTGTGTTGGCAGAAGAAAGTGAACTTGAAGAGAGATTGGTAGAGATGAGGCAATCCTAAAATCAGAGAGAAAAAAGTATAAAGACAAATTAATAGAGGCTTAGAGAAATGTGCATTAAGCATTTAGAGCGCTGGGCTCTATGCTGACATCTCAGAGCCTGGAGCCTGCTTCAGATTCTGTATCTGCCTCTCCCCTGCTCACACTTGGTGTCTCTCTCTCTCTCTCTCTCTCTCTCTCTCTCTCTCAAAAATAAACATTAAATAAATAAAATAATCTAGATCCAAAAATGAAAAAATATATATACAATAAAATAAATGAAAACAATAAAAAACAATAAAATAAAAAAATAAAGGTATATGTATATATAAAAATAAAACTGAGAGTGACAAAAAAGGAATTTGAAAAATAGGAAAAATAATGAAAAAAAATAATAAAAGTAAAATAGACCTTAGATCCTATCAGTAGACTTGGTACAAGCAAGTTGTGCTGGTCTTCTGGGAGAGGTGCCTGCTGCACTGATTCTCAGGCTGAAGCATTGCAGTGGAAATGCACCTCCAGGGGGCGGGGGGGGGGGGGGGGGGGCGGGGCGGAGCTTGGTGTAAATGACACTGGCCTCCACTAGGTGGCGCTATTATGCTCCCTGAGGGCTTTCCGCTCGGAAGGGTGGAATACATTTGGCGGCGCCCTGCTTTATAGCCCTGGAGCTGAAAGTTTGCGCCCCCACTCTTCAGGGAAACCTCACAAAAGAGCAATTACTCACCCCTCTTTTGTCCCCGGTTTTGGACTGAGCCCCGTGTTCATCCTGCCTGTGTCCAAGCTTTTTTTTCTTTTTATCTTTTTTTTTTTTTTTTTTTTTTTAATCTCAGGCACGCAACACAGTTTCAAAACTCCAAATTTTAGGGACTGCCATGGTGCCAACCCACACTGTTCCTCCGGGGGAGGGTCTCGCCTCCCTTTTGCCCGCCCATGCGGAGAAATGCAGTGGCGCCACTGCGCAGCTGTTCACAGAGTTTATGTCAAAACAGAGCAGAAAGCCGGCACCCCTGCATGCTTGCTGCCCTCAACTAGAGGAAGTCCTCTCAAACCTGGAAACAGCGTAGCATGTTGGCACATCCAGGTCCAGTCTTTTTTGTGACCCAAGGTTTCCTCAGACCACGCTGTCAATCCTGGGATTTTGCGCAGCTACACCACTTGAGCACCTTTAAGCCAGGCACTTCCCCCATGGTAGTGGACTGGTAAAAGTTCAGATTTTGCACTCCGATGCTTATACTACTTTGAGGAAGCCTGCAAAAGCAGGCTCCCTCCCCGTGGCTGTACCCAGGGCAGTATCTCCCCCAGTAAACTCTCCGCACCTCCTACCTTCCAGACGGTGGTTCCTTTTCTACTTGTAGTCTTGCAGTTTTTGTTCTCTTCAGATCTCTGATCGATTTCTTCCGTGTTCGGAAAGGTTTGAGAACTATCTATCTAGCTGTGTTCAAGGGACAACACAAGCTTAGGGTCTCTCTACTCCTCTACCATCTTATCTTCTCCCCTCCCTCTCTCAGCTTTTAAAAATACATTTCTTTGTTTGTTTAAGTCTATTGAAATATATTTCACGTATAACATTATGTAAGTTTAAGGTGTACTACATGTGGATCTCACACATTTACTTATAGCAATATGATTGCCATTGTAGTGTTAGCTAATGTCTCCATCATGTCACATAATCTCTGTTTTTTTTTAAAAGATCTAAAATTATATAAGTAATAAGTATACATGGGCACAAAGGCACTCCCAGTGACTGTTCCCTCTGACTCAGCAGAGTGAGTAGGCACAAACATCCAGCTCTCAGTTTTTCCATGATAAAGGCTGGACTGTGTACCTAATGCCCTGACTTTCTCAGCTGCATCCTGAAGGTCAAGTCTTCCAATTAGCCTGCATTAGGCATCTGAAGAGACAAAAAAAAAAAAAAAAAAAAAAAATTAGACCTAATAAATTCAGTAAAGCTGTAGAGTACAAAATCAATATAGAAAACATCAGTTACGTATCTATACACTAACAACGAACTATCCGAGATAGAAATTAGATAAATTAACAAAACAATCCCCTTTACAATATCATCAAAAGCAATACAATGGCTAGGAATAAATGTAACCAAGGAGGTGAGAGATCTGTATACTGAAAAGCATAAAACATTGATGAAAAAAATTGTGAAGAACACATAAATGAGTGGAAAGATGTGTTTGTTTTGTGTGGTCCTGGTGAATTTGTGACTGCCAATAAAAATCCCCAGCCTCTACTCTTGACCTGTTAAATAGAAGTTCTGCTGATGGGCCCAGTAAACTGTTTTTACAGGTTCCACATGACTCTTAATGCAGCCAGTCCAAGGGCTTGCATTTGAGAACCACTGGAGTTTTTTCTCCTTTTTGCCAGTCTGTATCTTGTCTCTGGCTTATATTATAGGATTTAAAACACTGGATTATATTTGTTTACTACTTTACATTTCCAGTACTATTATAATAAGCCTTTTAGTCAGAACCCAAACATTCTTTCATGGTCTCTGCCTTTCCTTTGTTCGTCCTCTTTGAATATTTCCTCTTCTTCCTATCTTGTTTCTGCTTACCCATTAGCTGGGACTGATCTCTGGCACTACTTTGTTCCCAGCCTAAGCAACTATATATTTTCTTTCTCCCTGAGCAGGATTTCCCACTTCTAAACCTAAGTTGATCTGTCTGCAAGGAACAAGGAAAATGCCAGGGCTTCCAGAATTAAGGGAAATCCAGGATAAGAAAGACTAAAACACTTGACCAAGTGAGTGAAGAAATTATGAAATAGTACATTTTCCAGAGTATGTTTTGGTGTGGATTCCTTTTTATTAACGCTGGTGCTTACCTGGTGGGCTCTTTTTATACAAAAGCTGAAATATTTCTTCAGTTTTGGAAATATTGCTTATATCATAAATGTCTCCTCTTCATTGTTTCTCTCCTGTTCTTCTGAACCACCTTAAAATTTCTTGTTTTTTATATGCCTCATTTTATTTTCTTCTTCACTTGTATGTTGTGCGAATCGTTGGTCCAACATCATGACCTTCAGCTATTTCCTGACTGCTATCCATTCCATCACCTGAGGCTTTTTTTCTCTGGAGAAAAAAAACAAAAACAAAAACAAAAGGAGGATGGATGATTTAATTGGAGAAGAGAGAGAGAGATGAACAAAGGTTATTTAGGGAACACCAATTGCTGTGTCAAATGCTATCACCAAGGCTTGGAATGTCAAGGAAAGGCATAGGAAGGTGGCAGGTGCTATATCAAGAAATGCCTTAAAGCTTAAAGGAATGTGGTATTTTAAGTGGGTCTTAGGGATGAGTAGGATTTATGCAGATGGAAGTGAGAGAGGAAGGGCATGGCACATTACAGCAACAGCATAAGCTGTGGCCCTGTGACAAAACAGTGGGGCATGGGGGTGTGAGATGGCTGAGCCAGGGGGATATGTGCGGTGTTAACTAGGTCTGTGCCTGGGAGAACTGTTCCAGGTCAAGTCATAGCTCGGGCCAAGTAGGAATTTGGGGGCTGATACTTCAAAGATGCTACCAAACTGAAGGGATTTCTTGGAATATATTAGTCAAAAATCTCCATTTATCTTCCATTTCCTTTCTTTTTCGGAGCCTTTTTGTGTTTGGGCTTCCTTCCTTGTGAGGCAGGGCATAAAAAGCATATTCTGGGATGGAAGTGAGTTTTATGTCACTGTGACACACAATTCAGTATTTTTTTAGTTAACAAACTTTTTTAGAGTAATTTTAAATTTACAGAAATGTTGAGCAGCGTAGAAGAGTGTCCTATTATAGTCCACCATCCCAGTTTCCCCTGTTATTAAGATCTTGCATTAGTGTGATACATTTGTTACAATTAATAAACCAATACTAACACATTATTGTTATCTAAGTCCATAGTTTACACGACAGTCAGCCTCTATGCTGTACAGTTCAATGGGTTTTGAAAATGCATCAAGTCATGTGTCCACCATTACAGTATCAAACAGAATAGTCTCATTACTTGAAAACTCCCCTGTGCTTCACCTATTCATCCCTCAGCTACCAACTACCACTACATTGAACCACTCATAGTCTGATGATAGTTTTGCCTGTTCTAGAATATCATATAGGTGGAATCAGGCAGTTGTAGCCTTTACAGACTGGCTTCTTTTGTTCACCAAAATGCATGAAATTTTTCTTCATGTCTTCTCATGGCTTGATAGCTCATTACTTTTTATCACTGAATGATGTTCCATTGTATGGGTGTAGCACACTTTGTTCATCCATTCATCTATCAAAGGGCATCTTAATTGCTTACCAGTTTTGACCATTAGAAAGCTGCACATTTGTGCACAGGTTTTTGTGCTGACATAAGTTTTCAATCAGTTTGGCATACATATCCCTAGGAATGTGATTTCTGTATCGTATGATAAAACTATGTTTAAATTTGTTAGGAACTGCCAAAATGTCTTCCATAATGGCTGTGCCATTTTTCGTTTCCTCCAGCAATGAATCAGAGTTCCTATTGTTCCGCATCTCTATCAGAATTTAGTATATCAGTTTTGTTTTTCTTTTAATTTTAGCCACTCTAGTCGATGTATAGGGGTATATCATTGTGATTTTAAATTTCATTTGCCTTATGACATAGATGCTATTGCATACTTATTTACCATATCTATATTTCCTTTGGTGAGGTCTATTTTCAGAGCTTTTCCCCATTTTTAAATTGCATTCTTCGTTTTCTTAATGTTTATTTTGAAAATGTCTTCGTGTATTTGAAGATAAGTCCTTTGTCAGATATATTTTGTAAACGTTGTTTACCACTCTGTGGTTTGTCTTTACGTTGTCTTAACAGGGTCCTTCACAAAACCAAAGTTTTGCATTTTACTAAAGCCCAACTTCTCGATTTGTTATTTCATGGTGTTGTCTCTAAAGAGTCATCACCAAACCCAAGGTTATCTAGATTTTCTCCTGTGTTATCATTTATAAGTTTTCAAGTTTTGTTTTTGCATTTAGGTTTATGATCCACTTTGGGTTAATTTTGTGAAAGATGTAAGGTCTGTCTAGATCTATTTTTTTTTATATGGACATCCAATTACTAAAGCATTATTTGTTGAAGCCTATTCTTTTCCCATAGAATTGTCTTTGCTCCTTTGTTGACAGTTATTTGACTATATATGGATGGGTCCATGTCTGGGGTCTTTATTCCGTTCCATTGATCTGTTTGTCTCTTCTTTTGCTGAAACCATGGTCTTGATTGGTGTAGCTTTATAGTAAATCCTGAAGTCAGGTAGTGTCAGCCCTCGACTTTGTTCTTTTTATTATTATCGTGGCTATTATGGATCTTTTACCTTTCATTATAAACTTTAGAATCAGTTTTTGAATATCCATAAAATAATTTTCTGGGATTTTGGTTGGGATTGCATTGAATGTGTAGATCAAGCTGGGAAGAATTGACCTCTTAGCAACATCAAGTCTTCCAATCCATGAACATGGAATATCTCTCAATAAAGATTTACTTAGATCTTTATTTTTCTTTGTCAGACCTTTGTAGTTTTCCCTATATATCCCATCCATACTATATTAGATTAGATAAGTATTTCTTGGGGGGGGGGGCTGCTAATGTAAATGCTATTGTGTTTTTAATTCCAATTCCAATTGTTCATTGCTGGCGTATAGGAAATAAATCGGGTTTTGTGTACTAACCTTACATTCTACAACCTTACTATAATTGCTGATTCGTTCCAGGAGTTCCTTTTTTTGGTCAATTCTTTGGAATTTTCTCCTTTTTTTTGGAATTAGAGTTGACACACAATGTTACATTAGATTCAGGTGTCCCACATAGTGATTGGACAACCCTATATGTTATGCTATGCTTACCATGAGTGATAATACTATTACAATACCATTGACTATATTCCCTATGCTGTACCTTTCATCCCTGTGGCTTATTCATTCCATAACTGGATGCCTGTATTTTCCACACCCTGGTACCCATTTTGTCCATCCTCCCCCTCACTCCATGGCAACCATCAGTTTTTTCTCTGTATTTATGGGTATGTTTCTGCTTTTTTGTTCATTTGTTTTGTTTTTTAGATTCCACATACAAGTGAAATAACATGACATTTGTCTTTGTCTGACTTATTTCACTTAGCATAATACCCTCTAGGTCCATCCATATTGTCACAAATGGCAAGATGTCATTCATTTTTGTAGCTGAATAATACTCCATTGTGTGTGTATTTCTGTCTGTCTATCTGTCTACACATACCACATCTCCTTTATCCATTTATATATCAGTGAACACTTAGGTTACTTTCATATCTTAGTTATTGTAAATAGTGCTGCAGTAAATATAGGGGTGCTTATATCTTTTCATTCAGTGTTTTTGTTTGCATTAAGTAAATAGCCAGTAGTGGCATTATTGGATCATGTGGCCTTTCTTTCTTTCTTTCTTTCTTTCTTTCTTTCTTTCTTTCTTGTCAACACACAGTGTTACATTAGTTTTAAGTGTACTATATAGTGAGTCAGCAAGTGTATACATTATGCTGCACTCACATGTGTAGCTACCAACTGTTACCATACAATGCTATTTCAATATCACTGACTAAATTCCTTATGCTGTGCCTTTTATTCCCCTGACTTATTCATTCCATAACTGGAAGCCTGTATCTGCCACTCCCCTTTACAAAATTTGGCCTTTCCACAGCCACCTCCACTCTGGCTCTATTTTTCATTTTTTGTGAAAGCTTCATCCTGTTTTCCACAGTGGCTGCACCAATTTACGTTCTCACCAGCAGTGCACCAGGGTCCCTTCCTTTCCACAGCCTCACTAGCACTTGATATCTCTTGTCTTTTTGATTCTAGTCATTCTGACAGGTCTAAGGTGATATCTCATTGTGGTTTTGATTTGCATTTCCCTGATGTTTAGTGATACTGAGCATCTTTTCACGTGTCAGTTGGCCATTTCAGTGTCTTCTTTGGAAAAATGTTTATCCAGGTCCTCTGCCCCTTTTTAAATTGGATTATTTAGGGTATTTATTTTTCATGTTGAGTTGTAGAAATCCTTTATAGATGTGGATGTTAACCCCTTGTCGCATATATCATTTGCAAATATCTTCTCCCACTTAGTAGGTTGCCTTTTCCTTGTATTGATATTCTTTGTTGTGCAAAAGCTTTTAATTTTATTATAGTGCCAATTTTTAGTCTTCAAATTTTCATCAATATTTTACAGTTTTCAGGGTATAGGTCTTTCTCATCCCTGGTTGAGTTTATTCCTACGTATTTGGTGCAGTTGTAAATAGGATCATTTGCTTAATTTCTCTTCCTGCTCTTTCATTACTAGTGCATAGAAATGTGACAGATTTCCGTATATTAATTTTGTATCCTGCGACTTTACTGAATCCATTTGTTACTTCTAATAGTTTTTTTTTTTTTTTTTTTTTTGTGGAGTCTTTAGAGTCTTCTTAGTATCGTGTCATCTGCAAATAGTTTCAGCTTTACTTCTTCATTACCAGTTTTTCATTTCATTTCTTTTTTTAAATCTGATTTCTGTGGCCAGGACTTCCAGTATTATGTTGAATAAAAGTGGTGAGAGTGGACATCCTTGTCTTGTTCCTGATCTTAGAGGAAAAGCTCTCAGTGTTTCACCATTGAGTATGATGTTAGCTATGGGCTTGTCATACATGGCCTTTATTGTGTTGTGGTATGTTCCCTCTAAACCTACTTTGTTGAGGGTTTTTATCATGAACAGATTTTCCATTTTGCCAAATGCTTTTTCTGCATCTATTTAGATGCTCATATGATTTTTAGCCTTCATTTTGTTAGTGTGGTGTATCATACAGATTGATTTGTGAATATTGAGCTACTCTTGCATCTCTGGAATAAATTCCACTTGATTGTGGTGAATTATCATTTTAATGTATTGTTGAATGCAGTTTGCTTTTTATTATTGTTGTTGTTGTTGTTGTTGTTATTATTATTATTGTTGTTATTAAGGATTTTGCATCTGTGTTCATCAAGGATGTTGGCTGGTAGTTTTCTTCATTTGTAGTGTCTTTGGTTTTAGTCTGAGTGTAGTACTGGCCTTATAGAATGTATTTGGAAGCTTTCCTTCCTCTCCTGATTTTTTGGAATAGTATAAGAAAAATAGGTATCCACTCTTCTTTCAATGTTTGGCAGAACTCACCTGTGAATCCATCTGGTTCTGGACTTTTGTTTATTGAGAGTATTTTGATTACCAATTCAATTTCTTTACTTGCAGTTGGTCTGTTCAGATTTTCTGTTTCTTATTCATTCAGTTTTGGAAGATTATATATTTCTAGGAATTTATCCATTTCTTTTAGGTTGTCCAATTTGTTGGCATGTAAGGTTTCATCGTAGTCTGTTAAAATCCCTTGTATTTCTGTGCTGTATCAGTTGTTACTTCTCTTTCATTTCTGATTTTATTTACATGGGTCCTGTCTTTTTCCTTGATGAGTCTGGATAAAGGTTTATCAATTTTGTTTATCTCTTCAAAGAACCAACTCTTAGTTTCTTTGATCTCTTTATTTATTTATTTTTTGAGTCCCTATTTCAGGTATTTCTCCCCTATCTCATTATTTCCTTCCTTCTACTAACTCTGGGCTGTGTTTATTCTTCTTTTTGTAGTTTCCTTAGGTGTAAGTTTAGATGGTTTATTTGATATTTCTCTGGTTTCTTGGGGCAGGCCTATCGCACTATAAATGTCCCTCTTAGAACTGCTGTTGCTGTGTCCCAAAGACTGTGTTTTCATGTTGACTGGTATTCTTGTATTTTTTTTAACTTCCTCTTTGATTTCTTTGTTGACCCATTGGTTGTTTAGTAGCATGTTGCTTAGCCTTCATGTGTTTTTGTGTTTTTCCCAGTTTTTCTTGTAATTGATTTTTAGTTTCATACTGTTGTGCTTGGAAAAGATGCATGATATGATTTCAGTCTTCTTAGATTTAGTGAGACTTGTTTTGTGACCTGACATGTGATCTGTTCTGGAAAATGTTCCATCTGCACTCAAAGAGAATGTGTATTCTGTTGTTTGGGGATGAAATGTTCTGTATAAATCTGTTGAGACAATCTGGTCTAATGTGTCGTTCAAAGACACTGTTTCCGTATTGACTTTATGCCTGGATGATCTATCCGATGATGTAAGTAGGGTGTTAAAGTACCCTATAAGTATTGTATTACTGCCAATTTCTCCCTTCATATATGTTCATTTTTTTATACCTCTTAATATTTGTCTTACGTATTTAGGTGCTCCAATGTTGGTTGCGTAGACACTTACAAGTGTTCTATCCTCTTGTTGGATTGTTCCCTTTATCATTATGGAACGCTCTTCTTTGTCTCTTGTTATAGTCTTAGTTTTGTAGTCTACTTTGCCTGTGTAAGTATTGCTACCCTGGGTGTGTGTGTTTTGTTTTTCACTTCCCTTTGTATAGAGTATCTTTTTCTATCCCTTCACATTCAGTCTACAGACATACATGTGTCTTTAGGTCTGAAGTGAGTCTCTTGTAGGCAGCATATAGAGGGTCTTGTTATTTTTTATCTATTCCTTCACCCTATGTCTTTTGATTGCTGCATTTAGACCATTTGTATTTAAAGTAATTATTGACAGGTATGTACATATTGCCATTTTGTTAATTGTTTTCTGGTTTTCATAGCTCTTCTCTGTTCATTTCTTCTTCTCTGGCTCACTTTCATTGGATTGATGACTTTCTTTACGGTTATGCTTGCCTTTCTTTCTCTTTATGTTTTGTGTATCTATTATAGGTTTTTGGTGTTTGGCTATCATGAGGTTCCTATAGAACATTCTAAGTATATGGCGGTCTATATTAAGTTGATGGTCACATAAGTTTGAACACATTCTAGAAGAATTTCATTTTTACTGCCCCTTCTACATTTTATGTATAGATTGTCAGTTTTTGCATCTCTTTATCATGTGAGTCCCTTTAAATAATTTTTTAGATATAATTTATTTTACTACTTTGTCTTTTAACCTTCACACTAGCTTTCTAAGTGAGAGCTCTACTGCCTTTACCGTATCTTTATTTTTACTCACGTAATTTATTCTTTTGATAGTTTTCTTCCTTCTAATTGTGGCCCTTTCTTTTCCACTTAAAGAACTCCCTTTAATATTTCTTCCTTACTTGGCGCTTGAATTTCCACCTCCTTCCTTTCTAAAAACAAGCTCCTCATTAACTCATTGTAACAACCTCACATGCATCCTTCCGTATTTTTCTACATTCCTATAATCCATTACAATAAACACATGCATGTATATATAAACACAAACAGGTTTTTTTCTTTGTCATGGCTACCAAAATGGTATCCTATTAATCACATTTTTTCTGCATCTTGTGTATCTCATGTAATGATAAACTTGTGTGAATGTCTCCAAGTCCACTTGTACAGTTCTAACACATCCCTTTATTTTATTTTATTTATTTTATTTTATTTATTTTATTATTTTTTAAAGTTTGCTTGTTTGTTTGTTTGTTTATTGAATATGAAATTTATTGTCAAATTGGTTTCCATACAACACCCAGTGCTCATTCCAACAGGTGCCCTCCTCAGTACCCATCACCCACCTTCCCCTCCCTTCCACCCCGCATCAATCCTCAGTTTATTCCCAGTTGTTAAGAGTCTCTTATGGTTTGGCTCCCTCCCTCTCTAATCTCTCTTTTTTTTTTTCTTCTCCTCCCCCATCGTCTTCTGTTAAGTTTCTCAGGATCCACATAGCAGTGAAAACATATGGTATCTGTCTTTCTCTGTATGACTTATTTCACTTAGCATAACACTCTCCAGTTCCATCCACGTTGCGACAAAAGGCCATATTTCATTCTTTCTCATTGCCATGTAGTATTCCATTGGGTATATAAACCACAACTTCTTTATCCATTCATCAGTTGATGGACATTTAGGCTCTTTCCATAATTTGGCTATTGTTGAAAGTGCTGCTATAAACATTGGGGTACAAGTGCCCCTCGGCATCAGCACTCCTGCATCCCTTGGGTAAATTCCTAGTAGTGCTATTGCTGGGTCATAGGGTAGATCTATTTTTAATTTTTTGAGGAACCTCCACGCTGTTTTCCAGAGCAGCTGCACCAGTTTGCATTCCCACCAACAGTGCAAGAGAGTTCCCGTTTCTCCACATCCTCGCCAGCATCTATAGTCTCCTGATTTGTTCATTTTAGCCACTCTGACTGGTGTGAGGTGGTATCTGAGTGTGGTTTTGATTTGTATTTCCCTGATGAGGAGCGACGTTGAGCATCTTTTCATGTGCCTGTTGGCCATCTGGATGTCTTCTTTAGAGAAGTGTCTATTCATGTCTTCTGCCCACTTCTTCACTGGATTATTTGTTTCTCGGGTGTGGAGTTTGGTGAGCTCTTTATAGATTTTGGAGACTAGCCCTTTGTCCGATATGTCATTTGCAAATATCTTTTCCCATTCCGTTGGTTGCCTTTTAGTTTTGTTGGTTGTTTCCTTTGCAGTGCAGAAGCTTTTAATCTTGATGAGGTCCCAATAGTTCACTTTTGCTTTTAATTCCCTTGCCTTTGGGGATGTGACAAGTAAGAAATTGCTGCGGCTGAGGTCAGAGAGGTTTTTTCCTGCTTTCTCCTCTAGAGTTTTCATGGTTTCCTGTCTCATATTCAGGTCCTTCATCCGTTTTGAGTTTATTTTTGTGAATGATGTAAGAAAGTGGTCTAGTTTCATCCTTCGGCATGTTGCTGTCCAGTTCTCTCAGCACCATTTGTTAAAGAGACTGTCTTTTTTCCATTGGCTATTCTTTCCTGGTTTGTCAAAGACTAGTTGGCCATACTTTTGTGGGTCTAGTTCTGGGGTTTCTATCCTATTCCTTTGGTCTATGTGTCTGTTTTTGTGCCAGTACCATGCTGTCTTGATAATTACAACTTTGTAGTAGAGGCTAAAGTCTGGGATTGTGATGCCTCCTGCTTTGGTCTTCTTCTTCAAAATTACTTTGGCTATTCAGGGTCTTTTGTGGTTCCATATGAATTTTAGGATTGCTTGTTCTAGCTTCGAGAAGAATGCTGGTGCAATTTTGACTGAGATTGCATTGAATGTGTAGATAGCTTTGGGTAGTATTGACATTTTAACAATATTTATTCTTCCAATCCATGAGCATGGAATGTTTTTCCATTTCTTTGTATCTTCTTCAATTTCCTTCATAAGCTTTCTATAGTTTTCAGCATACAGATCTTTTACATCTTTGTTAGGTTTATTCCTAGGTATTTTATGCTTCTTGGTACAATTGTGAATGGGATCAGTTTCTTTATTTGTCTTTCTGTTGCTTCATTGTTACTGTATAAGAATGCAACTGATTTCTGTACATTGATTTTGTATCCTGCGACTTTGCTGAATTCAGGTATCAGTTCTAGCAGACTTTTGGTGAAGTCTGTCGGGGTTTCCATGTATAATATCATGTCATCTGCAAAAGGTGAAAGCTTGACTTCATCTTTGCCAATTTTGATGCCTTTGATTTCCTTTGTTGTCTGATGGCTGATGCTAGCCCTTCCAACACTATGTGAAACAACAGCGGTGAGAGTGGACATCCCTGTCGTGTTCCTGATCTCAGGGAGAAAACTCTCAGTTTTTCCCCATTGAAGATGATATTAGCTGTGCGCTTTTCATAAATGGCTTTGATGATGTTTAAGTATGTTCCTTCTATCCCGACTTTCTCCAGGGTTTTCATTAAGAAAGGATGCTGAGTTTTGTCAAATGCTTTTTCTGCATCGATTGACAGGATCGTATGGTTCTTTTCTTTTCTTTTATCAATGTGATGTATCACATTGATTGATTTGTGAATGTTGAACCAGCCCTGCATCCCAGGAATGAATCCCATTTGATCATGGTGAATAATTCTTTTTATATGCTGTTGAATTCGATTTGCTAGTGTCTTATTGAGAATTTTTGCATCCATATTAATCAGGGATATTGGCCTCTGGTTCTCTTTTTTTGCTGGGTCTCTGTCTGCTTTAGGAATCAAAGTAATGCTGGCTTCATAGAATGAGTCTGGAAGTTTTCCTTCCCTTTCTATTTTTCGGAACAGCTTGAGAAGGATAGGTATTATCTCTGCTTTAAATGTCTGGTGGAATTCCTCTGGGAAGCCATGTGGTCCTGGACTCTTATTTGTTGGGAGATTTTTGATAACTGATTCAATTTCTTCGCTGGTTATGGGTCTGTTCAAGTTTTCTATTTCTTCCTGTTTGAGTTTTGGGAGTGTGTGGGTGCTTAGGAATTTGTCCATTTCTTCCAGGCTGTCCAGTTTGTTGGCATGTAATTTTTCATAGTATTCCCTGATAATTGCTTTTATTTCTGAGGGATTGGTTGTAATAATTCCATTTTCATTCATGATTTTATCTATCTGGGTCATCTCCCTTTTCTTTTTGAGAAGCATGGAGAGAGGTTTATCAATTTTGTTTATTTTTTCAAAAAACCAACTCTTGGATTCATTGATCTGTTCTATAGTTTTTGTTTTGTTTTGTTTTGTTTTTTGTTTTTAGATTCTATGTTGTTTATTTCTGCTCTGATCTTTATTATTTCTCTTCTGCTGCTGGGTTTGGGGTGTCTTTGCTGTTCTGCTTCTATTTCCTTTAGGTGTGCTGTTGGATTTTGTATCCGGGATTTTTCTTGTTTCTTGAGATAGGCCTGGATTGCAATGTATTTTCCTCTCAGGACTGCCTTCGCTGCATCCCAAAGTGTTTGGATTGTTGTATTTTCATCTTCATTCATTTCCATGTAATTTTTAATTTATTATCTAATTGCCTGGTTGACCCACTCATTCTTTAGTAGGGTGTTCTTTAACCTCCATGCTTTTGGAGGTTTTCCAGACTTTTTCCTGTGGTTGATTTCAAGCTTCATAGCATTGTGGTCTGAAAGTGTGCATGGTATGATCTCAATTCTTGTATACTTATGAAGGGCTGTTTTGTGACCCAGTATGCAATCTATCTTGGAGAATGTTCCATGTGCACTTGAGAAGAAAGTATATTCTGTTGCTTTGGGATGCAGAGTTCTAAATAGATCTGTCAAGTCCATCTGATCCAATGTATCATTCAGGGCCCTTGTTTCTTTATTGATCCTGCATCTAGATGATCTATCCATTGTTGTTAGTGGAGTAATAAAGTCCCCTGCAATTATCACATTCTTATCGATAAGGTTGCTTATGTTTGTGATTACTTGTTTTATATATTTGGGGCTCCCGTATTCGGCGCATAGACATTTATAATTGTTAGCTCTTCCTGATGGATAGACCCTGTAATTATTATATAATGCCCTTCTTGGTCTCTTGTTACAGCCTTTAATTGAAAGTCTAGTTTGTCTGATATAAGTATGGCTACTCCAGCTTTCTTTTGACTTCCAGTAGTATGATAGATAGTTCTCCATCCCCTTACTCTGAATCTGAAGGTGTCCTCAGGTCTAAAATGAGTCTCTTGTAGACAGCAAATAGATGGGTCTTGTTTTTGTATCCATTCTGACACCCTATGTCTTTTGGTTGGCGCATTTAGTCCATTTACATTCAGTGTTATTATAGAAAGATACGGGTTTAGAGTCATTGTGATGTCTGTAGGTTTCATGCTTGTAGTGATATCTCTGGTACTTTGTGGTCCTTGTAACATTTCACTCACAGAATCCCCCTTAGGATCTCTTGTAGGGCTGGGTTAGTGGTGATGAATCCCTTCAGTTTTTGTTTCTTTGGGAAGACCTTTATCTCTCCTTCTATTCTGAATGACAGACTTGCTGGATAAAGGATTCTCGGCTGCATATTTTTTTCTGTTCATCACATTGAAGATTTCCTGCGGTTCCTTTCTGGCCTGCCAGGTGTCAATAGATAGATCTGTCACTAGTCTTATCAGCCTCCCTTTATATGTTAGAGTGTGTTTATCCCTAGCTGCTTTCAGAATTTTCTCTTTATCCTTGTATTTTGCCAGTTTCACTATGATATGTCATGCAGAAGATCGATTCAAGTGACATCTGAAGGGAGTTCTCTGTGCCTCTTGGATTTCAATGCCTTTTTCCTTCCCCAGATCAGGGAAGTTCTCAGCTATGATTTGTTCAAGTCCACCTTCAGCCCCTTTTTCTCTCTCTTCCTCCTCTGGAATCCCTATTATACGGATATTGTTACGTTTCATTGCACCACTTAGTTCTCTAATTCTCCCCTCATACTCCAGGATTTGTTTTATCTCTCTTTTTCTCAGCTTCCTCTTTTTCCATAATTTTATCTTCTAATTCACCTATTCTGTCCTCTGCCTCTTCAATCTGAGCTGTGGTCACCTCTATTGTATTTTGCACCTCATTTATAGCATTTTTTTAGCTCCTCCTGACTGTTTCTTAGTCCCTTGATCTCTGTAGCAATAGATTCTCTGCTGTCCTCTATACATTTTTCAAGCCAAGCCATTAATTTTATGACTATTATTTTAAATTAATGTTCTGGCATATTGCTTAAATCATTTTTGATCAATTCTTTAGCTGTCGCTACTTCCTGGAGTTTCTTTTGAGGAGAATTCTTCCATTTCATCATTTTGGATAGTCCCTGGAGTGGCGGGAAACTGCAGGGCACTTCCCCTGTGCTGTCTGGAGTAACTTGTGTTGGTGGGCGGGGCCGCAGTCAGACCCAATGTCTGTCCCCAGCCCACCGCTGGGGCCACAGTCAGACTGGTGTGTGCCTTATCTTCCCCTCTCCCAGGGTCAGGACTCACTGTGGAGTGGTGTGGCCCCTGTCTGGGCTACTTGCACCCTGCCAGGCTTGTGGTGCTGCTTCGATGGGATCTGGTGTATTAGCCGGGGTGGATCTGCAAGGTGCACAGTGGCGGGAGGGGCAGGCTCAGCTCACTTTGCAGTTGGTGGTCCACTGCGGGAGGGGCCCTGTGGCACCGGGAGGGAGGCAGACCCATCAGAGCGATGGATCCACAGAAGCACAGCATTGGATGTTTGCATGGTGCAAGCAAGTTCCATGACGGGAGCTGGTTCCCTTTGGGATTTTGGCTGGGGGATGGGCGAGGCAGATGGCGCTGGCCAGCGCCTTTGTTCCCCACCAAGCTGAGCTCTGTCTTCCAGGGCTCAACAACTCTCCCTCCCGTTGTCCTCTTGCCCTCCCGCTCTCCGAGCTGAGCTGTTGACTTATGACATTCCAGATGTTAAGTCCTGCTGGCTGTCAGAACTCACCCAGTCCAGCCCCTCCACTTTTGCAAGTCAGACTCGGGGGCCCTGCCTTGCCGGGCGGGCTGCCCCTCCACTGCCCTGGCTCCCTCCCGCCAGTCCGTGTAGTGCGCACCACCTCTCCACCCTTCCTACCCTCATCCCTGGGCCTCTTGTCTACGCTTGGCTCTGGAGAGTCCATTCTGCTAGTCTTCTGGCGGTTTTCTGGGTTATTTAGGCAGATGTGGGTGGAATCTAAGTGATCAGCAGGACGCGGTGACCCCAGCATCCTCCTCCACCACCATCTTCTCTCATTCCTATTTATTTATTTTGAGACTGAGTGAGTGAGCACAGGGAAGGGGCAGAGAGGGAAAGAGAGAATCCCAAGCAGCCTCTATACTGATGCGGGGCTTGATCCCATCAACTGTGAGATCACGACCTGAGCAGAAATCAAGAGTTGGATGCTTAATCGACTGAGCCACCCAGGATCCCCTCTAACTCTTCTTTTACATGGTGATGTAGCATTTACGGTGTAGGTATATTAGAATTTATTTCACTCTTCTTCTTTTGGTGAGCCTCAGTTTTGTCTTCAGTACTACTATATGCATCCTCAAACATAGGACTTTATATACTTGTGCTTGTACTTCTTTGGAATAGGTATCCAGGAGTTGGATTACTGAGTAAAAGTTGTGTGTGTGTGTGTGTGTGTGTGTGTGTGTGTGTGTGTGCGCACGTGTGTGTCTGCGTGTAGTTTTACTACATGGCTTTAACAAGTTTTGCCTTTTAAAATCCAAAAGTCTTCACTCTTCAGATTTTTCCCACCAGCGTACATGAATAACCTTTTCCCGCATCCTTACCAATAGTTGGAATTACAACTCTTAATGTTTACCACTCTCTTGTAAGTAAACTAATAATTTCATTATTTCTATAGTTTGCATTTATCACACTACCATAGAATTTTATCTCCCTCTGCCCATGTTTATTAATTCATTGGCAACTTAGATTTTCTACTCTGTGAATTCCTGATTCGTATTTTTTCCTATTTTTTAAAATTACGTGTTTGTCTTTTTTCTAGTCAGTTTGTCCGACTACTTTCTATATAATTTGGATATTAAACCTTTGTCATATTTATTAAAATGTATTTCCTGTCTTGTGTTTTTGTATATTAATGATCTCTTTTGTCATTCAAAAATTTTAATTTGTATATAGTCAAATGTTAATATTTTTTAACCTTCAGTAAGTCTCCTCACTATTCTTTCTCATAACAACCTTGCCTATTTTTTATCATTTGTTTTTTCAAATAACGTTTATATTATTTTATACAATTCCAAAATAAGAAAACCTGTGCATTCTAGTTACTATTGAATTAACCATATTCTAATTTGGGGAGGCTTGATTTCTTTGTGGTAGTAATTAAATCTTCTCATCAAAGAGCATCTATCACTCTATTTGCTCAGATTTTGTTTTCTGTGTTTCCATAAGATTTTATTCTTCATATAATTCTGCTTTTCTTGTCAAATTTATTTCTAAATATTTTATATTGTTTCACTATAATAAATGGAGTGTTTTTCCAGTTCCTACTTCCTTCCTCCTTAACTTTTTGTATTTAAGCTTTACTCTGAGAGTCTTGTTGTAAATATCGTCAAAGGTTCACAGAAGTGAATTATTGATTGCTTTTGGAGATGGTGAAAAAGGTTAAGTGACTCGATTATATGGTCCGATTCTTACCTGGAGGAAACTAGGTAAATTTATCCAACTATCTAAACATCCTCTGCTGTGTGTCTTTCATTTGAATCTCCAGGTGCATTTCCCATTCGTTTGCACCCTGCTGTCTGCCCCAGATGCTTTTGCCCTCTGGCTTCTGATTGAGCTTGTCCAGTGAGAAGGCCTGCCAGATCAAAGGATAGGGGAATGATGTTGTGGTATTTATGTCACTGAGCTCCCTCTCTGTAGGTTCATCACTGGCTGGCTACATCTCTCAAATGAAGCTCTCAGCTTCTGTAGAGTGTCCCTCTATCCTTAGCTCTCTTGATCTTGGGATATACAGTAAAGCGCTTTCCCCTCCCTCCTTCAGGCCTAGAATTGCTAAAACACCCATCAGTTACTAGCCCAGGAATGCTGATTATCCTTTTTGTTTTTCTTATACCCCTGCACCCATCTCATTGGTTCCTTTATTAGACTCTCCTGAAATCACCCAACTTGACCGTTTTCTGTTTCCTGCTGTGACCCTGACTAATACATGCTTGTAGCTCCATTTATTATTTCCTCCATCCTCCTGGTACAGTTTAAATCTGGAGACTCAGAGTACCTTAGATGCACTAGATGGGTAAAAGCTTTGGGGTTAACTTAAATACATAGTTTGAGATGTCTAAGAGGGAACATATGACGCATGATATGTTTGCCTAAATCTTCTTTCTAAAGCAAGACTGTAAGGCCATAAATATGCCCAGGAAAATTCTATTGTCTAGACTGTACAGGACACTCTGCCCAGGCTCATCATTTCTTTCACCTAAAGTATTAACTACTTTCTCTCTAACAAACTGGAATGCACTCCCAAGGCTGCATAGGATTCAATTTTGCTTGTTTATTCTTGCTGCATTGCCAAAACAACCCCCCAAAACAAATAATCTTGCTTTATTGTCTTCTCTCTCTCTCTCCCTTTTTAAAATTCTCGCAAGTTTCAAAAGTTTTATGTAGTTTTCCAAGTATTATATATATATAGTTGGAAATTCTATACAAATTCGAATACAAATTGGTGTGCATCTTGAGAAAAAAATACTAGTTCTCAAATATGGTATCTATTCTAAGATTTCTTATTACCAGCCTTTGTGAGTGTGACATTTATTCTCTTGTAGCCTCTGTTTCCTGATTTATGAAATGGAATCATTCTTCCTGACCCACTGTACAACATATGATAGTATTTGGAGAGTTTTAAAACAGCATACCGTGTGTGTGTGTGTGTGTGTGTGTGTGTAAGGTAGTGTGGTGGCAACAAATGTGATAAAGCCCTTGTGGGGATATCTCACCGTATTCACCATCATCAAATTCACAGTGAAGAAAACCCCTATGAATGCAGTGAGTGTGAAAAGGCCTTCAGTTGGAAATCTCATCTTGTGTGACATCAGAAAATCCACCATGGAAAAAATTCTCTGAATGTAGCATGGAATAGGGTCCCATGAGAACCCAAGTTTTGTGGGATAAGCAATTACTGATGTGTGAAGCATGTTGCTGTGGGTAGAATTAGAAAACTACAGATGAAAATTGGTACTTAACTACCACTGATCATAATGAAGACAAGATTACAAGACTATAAATAGTATTCCTTATTTAGTGTTCAAGTATAGAAAAATGGAGAAAAAAACCTAAGTCTGATTTACAGGTTTGTCAGGTTTCAGGTAAGCCAAAGCTGAGCCAGGCCCGTAACAAACTGTAAAATTGTAATAAGCTGATTTATGTATCAGTTAACAATTCCAATGCAGTTTTGATTTTCCCTTAATTGGAGGTAGCATGGCCCCCATCACATATCTTTCACTTACCATGGATATATCTGCTGACCTCTCTGAACATCAGCTTCCTTATCTGTAAAACAGGAATAACAACACTTATCAACATTGGGAAGGTTAGATGAGACTCTGTATATGAAAAATTTCTGGTATAATGTGTGGCACGTAGTAGACGTGCCACAAATTATTACTAATTCTCCCACTTCTCGGATTGGTGCTTGCCACTCCAGTTCCATTGGAACCTGCACGGTCTGTTTTCTTTATCTTTATTATGGGAGTGCTTACTTTTAGACATCTTTGTACAGTAGAGAGTCTGGGCTTATGCAGTCAGCCATCCCTGCTAGTTGCTAGTTCAGTGACCTTGGCAAGATACTCAATCTCTCTGAGCTTTACAGTTCTTAATGGTAAAAAATGGTGATAGTAATAACTGTCTTGCAGAATTGGAAGGATGATTAGAATTACTATATATAGAATACTTGGCACACAGTAGGCACCTAATAAATGACACCTATTACCATTCTCTACTGTGAGTCTCTCTCCTTTAGAATAAATCCTTTATAGCTGTGAAATTGATTCTAGCTCCCACTGAAACTAGTGACTTCCATATATCTCGTTCTCACTCAAGAAGACAGAATGTATCCAGAAGTGGGCTTTATAACAGCTTTAAAGAGACTGGGATTCAGGGCTCTGCAATCTGGAGTCATCCTTCCTATACAGAGTATCTCCTATGTGCCAGGCAGTTGGCATAAATTATCTGCAGCTCTCACAACTCTACCTCTTAGGCAAGTGGGGGATATTCTCTCCATTTGACCAATAAAAATACTGAGGCCCCAAGAGTTTTAAATAACGTTCTCAAGTGTTTGGGGCCAGCATTTGAACACAGTTTTGACCATCACCAGGCCTGTGGCATTTATATTATACTACACTGGTAGCCATTTATTTTATTGAGTGCCTATTGTGTCCCCAGCACTGTGCGAATAATACACACATGAATCGCATTGGATTTTCACAACATTGAGAAAAACTGAGGCTCGGGGAGGGTTATTTACGCACAGTTACACAGTTGGTATTGTAATAAAGAGTGTTGTCATTTCTTGAGGGCTTATTGCAAGCCAGGCAGGGTAGTAGATTCTTTACAGAAATGATTTTATTTGCTTCCCATAAGTACGTTTGTGTAAGTTAGTTCTCATTTAAAAAAGAGACTACTGAGGTTCAGAGAGGTGAAGTAACTTCTCTGAGATGACACAGTGACTAAGCGGCAGAACTGGGATTTGAAGCTACTAGTTCCTGAATTGGTGTCAGAGCTATTACATTATACCAAAGTATCCCTCAACCTCATTTCTCATGGCTTCCCGCCTAATTTCCTCTCTTGTGAATACAAGAGTTGTGAAGAACTAGAAGATAGCAGAGGCAAAAGTTTAAGGAAAGACAGAGCACATCACCTGGAATGATGGCCTCCATCACGTATCTTTCAATGACCACCTCTAAAGCTGTGGATACATCTGCTGACCTCTCTGAACATCAGTTTTCTGATCTCTAAGCAGGAATAACAGCACCTGTCAATGTTGGGAAGATTAGATAGGATCCCGCCTGTGAAAAATTTCCAATATAATGTACGGCAAACATAGTATGTAGATGTTCAAGTGGAACAAAGAAGGATATCCCAAATTCTCTCATCCCACGACCACAAAAATTCACATTATTGGGACATCTAAAAGTGGAATAAATGAATATTAAACCACTTTTTATCATCCTAGAACTGGACAAAAGCATTCCTTTGCTCCATAATAGTCCATGACTCCCATTGGCTGTCAGGTTGGCCCAAACTTCTTAGCATGAATATGAAGTGTTTAAGGATATAATCCCTTCCTGCTATTTCAGCATTATCTGTCTTCAACCCCTACGCTTCCCAGTCTTTGCACCCTATGATCCATGAATCATACGGAATATCTCGGTTGTCTGAAAGCATCATACTTTCTCTCATTTCTGGGTGCTTGGAATGCTCTTCCCTATACCTGAAATGATCTTCAGTGTACTAATTTCTATTTGTCTTTCCATATGGTTCAGATGCCATCTACTCAAGAAGCGTTCTGTAGCCTCCTCATGCGCTGGCTGGGTTAAATGCTCCACCTCTGTGCTTTTGTAGTGCTCAAAGTGCTTTATTGCTATCCTAATGCTCTCAATGTTGTCTTGGAATAATCTGTTTACTCAGCTATCTCCTCCATCGCTCTGAGCTCCTTGAGGGGACTGGATTTTGAAATTCATGGTGCCTAGCACGTAGCAGGTGCTGAATAAATGCTTATTCAGCATTTGTTGCCAATACGAGTGGGGCTGTTTGATGAAATGCAATTTTTAGAAAAAACTTTTATTGTGATAAGAACACTTAACATGAGATCCATCCTCTTAACACATTTTAAGTGTACATTACTGTTACCTTAAGTGCCACGTTGTATGGAAGATCTCTACAGTTTATTCATTTTACTTAACTGAAACGTTATGCTTGTGGATTAATAACTGCCTATTTTCCCCTCCACCTGAGTCCCCGTTAACTACCATTCCAATTTGATTTTATTAATTTAATTATTTTAGATACCTCATATAAGTGGCATCATGCAATATTTGTCTTTTTTGGTCTGGCTTATTTCACTTAGCATGATATTCTCAAGATTCATGCATATTGTCATATATTGCAGAATTTGTTTCGTTTTTAAGGCTGCAAAGTACTCTCCTGTATGTATACACCACATGGCCTACCTTCATGGTCTACCTTTATTCCTTTGCAGGTGGACTTTTAGGTGTTCCAACACCATCTGTTGAAGAGACTGTCCTTTTCCCATTGAAGGACCTTGGAACCCTTGTTCAAAATCAATTGACCACATACACAAAGCTTTATTTCTGCCTACTCTCCTATTCCATTGGTCTATATGTCTGTCTTTATGCCAGAACCACACTGTTTCTGATTACTGTTAGTAAGTTTTGAAATTAGGAAGTTTGAAGCCTCCAACATTGCTCATTCTTTTCAGAACTGTTTTGAGTATTTGGGGTCCTTTGAGAGTCCCTATGACATGTAGGATTCATTTTTCCTATATCTGAAAAAAATGTCGTTAAGGATTCTGACAGATATTACATTAAATCTATAGAACGCCTTGGGTACTGTGACATCTTAACACTACTAAGTCTCCCAACACATGAACACGGTATGTCTTTCCATTAATTTATGTCGCTTTAAAATTTCTTCTGGCAATTTTTTGTAGTTTTCAATGCATAAAACTTTCTTTTTAATTTTTTAATGTTTATTTTTGAGAAAGAGAGAGAGAGAGAGAGACAGAGTGTGAGCGGGGGGTGGGGTTGGGGGTCAGAGAGAGAGGGAGACACAGAATCCAAAGCAGGCTCCAGGCTGTCAGCACAGAGCCCGACGTGGGGCTCAAACTCACAAACCATGAGATCATGACCTGAACCAGAGTCGGCCACTTAACTGACTGAGCCACCCAGGCACGCCCCAATGTATAAAACTTTCACCTCCTAGGTTAAGTTTGTTCACAAATATTTTCCTCTTTTGATGCTATTGCTATTGTTGAGTTTAGAGAGTTTTTGTATATTCTAGTACTAATCCTTTTTAAGGTATGTGGTTTGAAAATATTTTCTCTAAGGATATATAGGTTATCACGTCATCATTTAAACAATTCCTTTCATTTCCAAAGTTACTTAGGTTAACACTGTTTTCCCTCACAATCTTCAGTGAATTATTTTTCATGCATTTGAAATACAGTTAGAATTGTTTGTCACAGCCTGCATTCCATCCTGATATTCCTGACTTCCCTAATGATGTTCTAAAATTTTGGATTTAACATTAAATTTCACTTTGTGTGCTGTAAGTCTCTATGGATTTTAACAACTGCATAGTGTCATGTAAACACCAATAAAATGTCACACAGCCTTAGTCTGCTCAGGTTCCTATAACAAAATACCATAGACTGGGTCGCTCAAACAACAGATATTTGTTTTTCACAGTTCTGGGGCCTGAGAAGGCAAAGATCAGGATGCTAGTATGGTTCATTTCTCCGTGAGTACATTCTTTCTGTCCTGAAGATGGCTTCCTTCTAGTTGTGTCGTCACTTGACTAAAGTGAAAGGGAGCTTTGGGCACTTCCTTTTCTTACAAAGACACTACTCCCATCATGAGGGCCCTACTCTCATTCAAACCCAATTAATGGCCACCTCCAAATATCACATTGGGGGGTTAGAATTCACATATGAACTCTGAGGGCCAGAGGCACACACATTCCATTCATAACACACATATAATAGTTTCAATTCCCCAAAATGTTCCCTTTCCTTTACCTATTCGTATTCTCATCCTACAACTGCTGCCAAGCACTGACCACTTCACTATCTCTAGTTTTGCCTGTTCCACAATTTCTTATAATTGGATCACACACACACACACACACACACACACACACAGATATATATATATATATATATATACATATATATATACACACACACGCACACACACACATATATATATATACACACGTGCACGCGCGCGCGCACACACACACACACATATATATATACATACATATATATATATATATATATATATGTATATGTATATGTACATATCCATATCCCATACATGCACACCACATATGTAGCCATTTGAGACTGGCTTCTTTCACATAGCAATAGGAATTTAGGCTTCATATCTCTCTGTGGCTTGAAAGATCATTCCTTTCTTTTGCCAAATAGTATTCCATCATATGGATGCACCGAGATCGTTGATTGATTCCCCTATTGATGCACATCTTGGTTGCTACCCATTTTGCAGTTATGAGTAACAGAGTTACAAACATTGGTGTGTAGGATTTTGCCTGGACTGACAATATTGGACTTTGTTGATGCCCTGTGATCCTGGAAAACAATGAAAGTTGAGCGATCTCCTCATGTTATGTTCCAGGAAACTGCTTACTGAAAGGAGTCTTCCTTCCCCCTATGACACAGACAGGGTCCACAGGTGCCCCCTTGTGTGCTATGACAAAACTGGACATGGTATCTCCACATTCCCATTCCACAACCCATGAATGATTATGAACTACTCATGTTTCCTGAACAACTGGAGCAAAATCTTTGATCCCCCCCTTCAGTCTGAGCCAGCATACAGCCCCTTCTGAGAGCAGGCTGGCCCCAGGGACAAGCATTCCTTGATTCACTGTCTGTTCACACCACCCTTTCATTCCCTTCCCCTACACTGGGTCCTCTGTGTCCTCTTTACAAAAGAGCGAGCCTTTTGGCCGAACTCTGGAGATGCTTCTGCTCTTATTTTCCCTATTACAATAGTGCCTCCTCCACCCCTTTTCCTTACAATAATCCTTTGAATAAAGCTTGTCCTTACTAATTCTGGATTTGTATTGTATTTGACAGGAGAAAAGTTTTTAAATCAGTTGGGCAAATACTTGATAGCAGGATTCCTGGCTCCTATTATTGTAAGACTGTGTTTGACTTTGGCAAGAACCATCAAACTGTCTTCCGAAGTTGCTGTATGATTTAGTACTCCAGCCTTAAACGAATGACTGCTCCTGTTGCTCTGCATGCTCACCACTAGTTGGTTTTGCCAGTTTCTGGTTATTAGCTATCCAAATAACGTATAGTGTTATGTCATTATTAGTTTAACTTGCATTTCCAAAATGCCAAATGGTCTTGATCATTTTTTCATATGCTCACTTGTCATTTGTATATTTTAATTGGTGAGGTGTCTTTTGCCCATTTTTAATTGAGTTATTTGCTTATTAGTTGTTGAGTTATATCAGTTCTTTGTATATCTGGATACAAATGCTTTATCAGACATGAGGTTTGCAAATATTTTTCCTTCCAGTCTCTGGCTTGCCTTTCACTTCCTAATAGCATCTCTTGCAGAGTGCAAGTTTTTTTTTTTTTTCTTTTTCTTTCTCCTTTTTTTTTTTTTTAAATAAAATCCTACCTAACTTCCTTCCGTTCTTTCTTTCTTTCTTTCTTTCTTTCTTTCTTTCTTTCATTTCTTTCTCATTGATTCTACTTCTGGTGTTGTGTATAGAAGCTCAGCAGGAAACATAAAGCCATGTTGATTTTCTCCTAGACTTGCTTCCCGAGGTGTTATATTTTGAATTTTAAATATAGGCCCTTGGTCCATTTTGAGTTAATGTTTGCAAAAGTGTCGGGTCTGGAGCTAGGTTAAACTTTCTTTTTACTGTGGACTCCAAATTGCTCCAGCACCATTTATTGAAAAGGCTATCCTTTCTCCATCATATTGTGTTTGTACCTTTGTCAAGTTCAACTGAGTCATATTACTACAGGTCTGTTTCTGGGCTTGCTGTTCTGATTCACTGAACTCTGTGTCTATTCTTTGTCAATACCACACTGTCCTGATTACTGAACCTTTGTAGTAAGTCTTGAAATAATAGGAGTCCTGTACCTTTATTCTTCTTTTTCGGGAGTGTGTTATCGATTCTACAGCCTTCGGTTTTCAATATAAGTTTTAGAGTCACTATGTCAATATCTTAGAGAGCCTGCTGCAATTTTGATGGGTATTCTGTTGTTTCTATAGATAAGTCTGGGAAGAATTGAAATTTTAACGAGTATGAGTCTTCCAGTCCATGTATATGAAATATCACCCCTTTTAGTTAGATTTTATGTGATTTCTACATCATTGTTTGCGGGTTTTCCACAAAAAGATCCTGTATATATTTGTCATGTTTATACATAAGTGCTTCATAATTAGGGTTGCTACTATGAAAGGTAAAAAAAAATTTGGTGTTGAATTGTAGAAGCTCTTTATGTATTTTGAAAACGTACTCTTTATCCAATTAAAAAAAATTGGCAGAAGACATGAACAGATAGTTCTGCAAAGAAGACATCCAGATGACCAACAGACACACAAAAAGATGTTCAACATCACTTATCATCAGGGAAATGCAAATCAAAACCACAATGAGCTATCCCCTGACACCTGTCAGAATGGCTAAACTCCAAAACATAAGAAGCAACAAGTGTTGGTGAGGATGTCGAGAAAAAGGAACCCCTGTGCACTGTTGGTGGGAATGCAGACTGGTGCAGCCACTGTTGATGACAGTATGGAGGGTCCCCAGCAAGTTAAAACTGGAACTACCCAGTCCAGTAATTGCACTACTGGGTATTTACCCAAAGAACACCAAAACACTAGTTTGAAGGGATATATGCACCTCTATGTTTATTGCAACACTATTTACAAAAGCCAAATTATGGAAGCAGCCCAAATGTTCATAGATACATAAATGGATAAAGAAGATGTGGTGTGTGTGTGTATGCACACACACACACACACACACACACACACACACACAGGAATAATGTTCAGCCATAAAAAAGAATGAAATCTTTCCATTTGCAATAACATGGATGGATCTAGAGAGCATAACACTAAGCAAAATAAGCCCGTCAGAGAAAGACAAATACCATATGATTTCACTCATATGTGGAATCTAAGAAACAAAACAAATGAACAAAGGCAAAAAAGACAAACCAAGAAACAGACTCTTAACTAGAGAAAACAAACAGATGGTTGCCAGAAGGGAGGTGGGTGGGGGGATGGGTGAAATACTTCTAGGGGATTGAGAGTACACTTATTTTGATGAGCACTGAGTCATACATGGAATTGTTGAATCACTACCTTGTACACCTGAAACTAATATAACACTGATATGTTCTCTACACTGGGACTAAAAACAAAACAACAAAAAAACAAAAAACAAAAACGAATGACTGTAAAGGAGAAAAGACTCAGAAATGGACATGGTTAAAGATCTGATGAAAGTTAATCATTTACTTTTTTAAAAGGTACTTGTTAAAAAATATCAAATTCTTATTGTTCAGTGTTCCTACATACATAAGCATTTGCCATGTGGATATCGTACGTTGTGTTGTGGGGCCTTATTAAACTCCCTTATTAATTCAACAGATTTTTGTAGATTCTTTGGCATTTTCTGCATAAATAAATAATCATGTCCTCTGTGAATAAAAATTGTTTGATTGCAACATTTCCAATCTGGACACCTTTTAATTTCTCTTTCCTTTCTTAGGTAAGAAGCCGGGGTTCCATTACGTGTTGAATAGAAGTGATGACAGCAGACCTGTCTTAGTGGGGGCAGCATCTGTCACCCTTAAGTATGATGTTACCTGTAGGTTTTTCATAGATCTTTTCATCAGATTGGGAACATTCCCCTCTATTCCTAGTTTACTGAGAGTCTTTAACATGAATGCTATTGAATTATATCAAATGCTCTCTGCATTGATTGATATGATCATATGATTTTTGTTCTTTAGCCTGTTGATGTGGTAAACTACATCCATTGATTTTCAGATGTTGAACTGGTCTTGTGTGCCTGAAAGATATCGCATTTGGTTGTGGCGTACAATTCTTTTTATGCATTTTTGGATTCAATTTGCTAATATGTTGAAGAATTTTATGACAGCGTTCATGAGGGATCATGGTCTGTAGTTTTCCTTTCTTGCAATGTCTTTGTCTGTCTTGCTCTCAGGGGAAATGCTGACCTCAGAGAATGAGTTAGGAAGCATCCTTCTGCTTCTATTTTCTGGAAGAGGTAGTGGCAAATTGCAATCATTTTTTCTTTAAATGTTTGTTTAGAATTCACCAAGGAAAAAGTGTGGGCCCAGGCCACAAATATAGAACTGTTCAGGTTATCTGTTTTTCTGCGTGAGATTTGGTAGTTAGTGTCTTTCAAGGAATCTGGCCATTTCCTCTAATGGGTCAAATTTGCAGGCACAGAATTGCCAATGGTCTTCCTTTATTATCCTTTCAGTGCCCACAAGATCAGCAGTGATGTCCATTCTTTCCATTCAGATATCGGTAAGTTGTTGTCTTCTCTCTCTCTCTCTCTCTCTCTCTCTCTCTCTCTCTCCTTGGCCTCTTTTATTAGTCTTTTCAAAGAACAAGCGTTTGGTGTCACTGATTTTCACATTGTTTTTCCTGCTTTCAATTTCATTGTTTTCTGCTTTGATTTTTATGATGTATTTCCTTCTGTTTACTTTAGGCTTAAGTAGGCCTCTTTTCCGACCTTCCTAAGGTTATTGATTTTAGATTGTTGTTCTTCTCCAGTATGTGCATGGATGCTCTAAATTTCATTTCCCTCTAAGGAACGCTATTGCTGTATCACGATAATTTGGTAAGTTTTATTTTCATTTTAATTTAGTTCAGAATGTCTTTAAGTTTCTCCAGAGTCACCTCCTTTCATCCATGTGTTGATTCCAAGTTTTTTTTTTGTTTTCTTTCAAAACATAGGCTGCTTATCCATGTACTTTTTTGTTGTTGATTTCTAGCTTAATTCCATTGTGGATTGAGAACCTACTTTGTGTGACTCCTATTCCTTTATGTTTGTAAAGGTGTGTTTTCTGTCCTCACATATGGTCTATCTTTGTGAATGTTCCCCATGAGCTTGAGAGGCTATGGATTCCAGTGTTGTTGAATGGAGTGTTCTATACAAGTCAGGTAGGTTGAGTTGATGGATGATGCCATTTGGGTTATCGATATCTTTTGAACATCTGTTTGACTGCCTGCTTGATTTGTCAATTAATGACAGAGGGGTGTTGAAATCTCCCACTGCAATCAAGGATTTGTGTATTTCTCCTTGAACTTTTATCAGGTTTTGCCTCCTATGTTTTGACGCTGTTTAACGTTGTTGTTAGGGGCTTACGCACTTAGGATTGTTATGTCCTCTAGGAGAAATGACTCCTTGATCATTTTGGAATACCCCTCTTTCTCCCTGGCAGTTTTCCTTGTTCTGATGTCTGCTTTGTCTGAAATTAATGTAGCTCCTGCATCTTGCTTTGGATTAGTGTTAGCAGGGTAAACACTATTTTCCTATGCCTTTACCGTTAAGTTATCTGAGTCTTTGTGTTGAGTGTGAGGTTCTTGTAGGCAACTTACTGTTGGGTCTTTTCTTTTGTCCACTCTGAAAGTCTCTGTCTTTAATGGGTGTACTTAGGCCATTCTCATTTAGAGTGATTACTGATATAATCGGATTGATATTTGTATCTGTTTTCTAATCACTGCATTTGTGCTTTGTTTCTCTGTGCCCCTCTGTTTCTGCCTTGTTTGGATTTACCAGTGCTTTTTATAGGGTTCTGTTATCCCCTCTTTTAGCATATTGCTGATACTGCTTTTCAAATCGTTTTCAGTGGTTGCCCTAGAGTTTACAGTATACACTTTTAATAAGCTAAGTGCACCTTCAAATAACGCTATGCATTAGTGGTGGCAGGTACCTTCTAACAGAGTATTCCTAATTCCTCCCTCCCATTGCTTGCGATACTCCTATCCATGCACCATGATCACTCAGTACATTGTGCTATCCTGTTTCAGAGAACAGTCATCTTTTAGATGACACAAGAATAAGCATAAAAAATGTTATTTTATCTCCAGTTTACTTCATGAGCCTCTTCCTTTCTTTAGGTAGACCCACGATTCCGACCCATATTATTCTCCTTCTGCCTGAAGAACGTCTCTTAACCTTGTGAGGCAGGTTTCCTGGAGACGGAGTTGCTCAACTTTTTGTTTGTTTGTTTGTTTGTTTGTTTGTTTGTATAAGAAAGTCTTTGCCTTTTGTTCATATTTTACTGGAAATAGATTTCTAGGTAGGTGGTTTTCCTTTTCATTCAACACCTGAAATATTTCATTTCACTCTACCCATTCTTTGCATGGGTTTTGATGAGAAGTCAGCTGTAATTCTTATTCACATGCCTCTGTAGGTAAGAGGCTTTCCTCCTCTAGTTTGTTCTTTCAACATTTTCTCTTTGTTCTTTGTTTTATACAGTTTGAACCTCACAAGTCTAGATGCGTGTGCCTGTGTGTACTTAGCACATATGCTGCTTGGTATTTACTGAGATTCCTGAATCTATGGTTTGGTGCCTGTCATTTCTTTGGGCAGTTCTTGGGCCTTATTACTTCCAATTTTCCTTCTTCTCTGTCACCTCTATCTTTCCCCCTTTATTGGAATTTGGATTAATATGTCAAACTCTTAGGGGCGCCTGGCTAGCTCAGTCGGTTAAGCATCCAGCTCTGGGTTTTGGCTCAGGTCATGATCTCATGATCCCACTCTCCTTGAGTTCCAGCCCCACAGCTGGCTCTGGGCTGACAGTGCGGAGCCTGCTTGGTATTCTCTCTCTGCCCTTCCCTTGCTTGCTCTCTCACACACACTCTCTCTTTCAAAATAAATAAATGAACTTTAAAAAAAATGTGTCAGACTCTTTCCAATTTCACATGGCAGGATGTTCAGTTATGTTTTTTTTTTCTTTTTCTGTTTTTACGTCTTAGCATTTCCGTTTGAAAACGTTTTATTGACCTATGACCTACCTTCAAGCTCACTGATTCTTTTCCCCATCGTGCTGAGTCTACTGACAAGCCCTCATTTCTGTCACTGTGTTTTTATTTTCTAGTATTCCCTCTTAATTCTTTCTCAGAATTTCCATCTCTCTGCTTACATTACCCATCGGCTTTTGCATGTTGCCTATTTTTCCATCAGAGCCCTTGACAAATTAAATCCTAGTTATTTTAAATTTCCCGTTTGACAATTCCAACATGTGTGTCATATCAGAGACTGGCTCTGATGCTTGCTTTGTCTCTTCATTCTCTTAAATTTTGTCATGCTTTGCAATTTTTTGTTGAAAGCCAGACATGTTCTTCTGGGTAATAGGACCTGATGTCAATAGGCATTTAGTGTGAATATTTGTGTTAATCTGGCTAGGAACAAGGCTGTGTTTTATATTTGCTGTAGCTATAAGTGCTAGAAGCTTCCAGTTCCTCCAGTGTCCTTCTGTTGGTCCCCTCTCTTGAATTTGGGCTTCCCAAATCACTTCTGCTCACAGAGAATCTGTGGTTTTGCAGTGCTTTCAAGCTATAATCCATGGTTATTTCTCGGGAACCCCACTGATGTGGTAGTAAGGTGCGGGGAAAGGGAGGTGAGTCTGTAGCTTCATGATTAAATCTCTTGTCTTTTAGTGGGGCTGTGTCTCTGGGCTGCAGCCTTCACAGGTGTTTCTCCAGTGGTGTTACCTTCTCTCATGCCCTCTAGCCTTTCCCTGGCTGCCGGATTCTCAAGTTAGTTCCTGGAAAGCTTGACCCCCTATTAGCTGTTCTGTTTCCCTTAGGTGAGACAGGAAGCAAGGAGAGGGGGTCTGTGTGGGAGGGATACCCATCCTCTGCCTAGGATGAAGCTCTAGCAAAGTCTTTTCCCTGGAGAGTAGGCCTTTGTCATGGAGAAGACCCTGGGGATATTTTGGCAATGATTAGTCTTCCTGTCTCCCAGCCAGACACACTAGGGCACCTTTCTTGGAACTTCACCGTGAAAATCCATTCCCTAGAGTGAAAGACCATGAACATGTGGCTGGCCCCTAAGACTTCAGGGGCTGGAGTGGGGGTGGGGGCAGGGCAGAGATGTGGTAGGGGAAGCAGATTCTCACTGTCCTGCTAGTCCATACTCCACTTCAAGCAATTCAACTTATTTACCATTTAAGCACCCTTACCAGTTCATGACTGCAGAGGATTCTGATCCAGGAAAGCAGATCTCAGTGTTGACACTCTGAATTCAACACTCTCTCAAGATTTGATGTGGTGGTTTGCCCTGCCACCTCAGTTCTCAGATGAGTTGAAAAATTAGGTTGATTCAGCTTTTCCAGTGCTTACTTGTTTTAAGGAGGGATTAGTGATTTCTACCCTGTTTTGTATGTTGGAGCTGAAACCAGAAGTCTCATTTGTGGCCATTTTTGAAACATAGCACAGTCATTATAAGCCTCTGACTTGCAAATATCATGGTAAGTACCAAGAGAAGCAGATGCAAGTTGAAAGTAGCGGTCTTAGAGAGCCAGTAGGAAAAGTGCGGTATTTGTGGTGGGAAGAGTGATGGGGAACAGGGTGAGGGAGGTGTGGAGGGGTTGGATTTAGAATCAAGTGATTTCTGCTTTCACTCGATACTAGTATTAATTTAACCTTTCAAATCTCTCTGTGTGCACACACGCGCGTGTGTGCACTTGTGTTTTGAGAAAATTACAAAATAGGTGATGCATTTTATGTAGAAATAGTCTATAGAAATTTTGCATTAGAAGAACACAAGGAAATTCTTGTATTTATATGGCATGATTTCAAGAAGGTTGAATAAATAGACACCTCCAAGTATGTATAATTCTTAAAACCACATCCCTTGCTAGTTGATGGCAGCGGTCACTATTTGTTAACTAATATGCATGTATTACTCATGATCACAACAGGTTTGCACACTAATTGGCTGGGGTAATAATGTGAAAATTGTCCTGTCCTAACTCGTGGGGAAGCAATGAAAGAGGGGGGACTATAGTCTCATTTCACAAACAAAGAAACTAAGGCTAGAAGAGATTAAGTAACTTGCTGAAAACTCGTACACTAAGTAAGTCATGGATCTTGGACCACAGTGTCCCAAGTCTGTCTGATATCAGCAATGATGTCCTGTGTGGAATACTTCTCTGCCTATCCCAGAATGCACATTTTGGAAGAGTCACGGCTTTATCAGAAAAATGGTGCTATTGTTTTCAGCTAGGTTTGGGAGCCAAATTTTCCTGAGACAAGTACAAGGAGATATGAATACCATCATCCAGTTCTCTTCAGAAATCACAAATTCCTAAGCCTTATTAAATTGGTTTAGAAGCTAGAAACAAAGATAGAAATCTTCCAAATGTATTTAATGAAGAGAGCCTAAACCCTGACTCCCAAACCTGGAAAAGACGGTACATGTACACAAGCCCACAGACCCATGTACACACACAAGCATGGGTGTACACACACAAATATGGATGCATTTCAGTTAGGAGCATAGATTTAATGTTTTTATCCATCAATTTCAAGTATGTAGACTTTATTGGTATATAGAAAATCTACCACATCCTGGTAGTTTCCCTTGTGAGGAGAGGCTGGTGTAATATTGAGAAATATTTTAGTATTTTCATAATCCATCACATCAACAGGCCAAAGGAGAAAAACACCTATCATCTGAAATGCTGGGAGAGGGGGGGGGAACTCAAGAAATTCAGTCCATCTCTGACCATCTATGGTCTTTCTTAGGTCTTGTTTACTTGATCTGTCTTCAGCTGTGAAAATTACGTTAAAAGCCTTTACTACTGCCCATCCACAATCCCGTAACTGAAACCCTTGGGACCGGATGTTTCAGAATTCATATGCCATACTTTACATAAGAACCATAGTGGGGTCCAGAATAGCACTGGTGAATCTAACAAAACAATATTTCTGCAGAGAAACACAAATATTCATACCAAGAAGGATAAATAAAGACTAAAAACAGCCTCCTGTCAGTTCAGGTCATGTTTCATGTGCATATGAGACAGGAAAAATAACTCTGGCTTTCATAGCCTTTGAGATTTTAGACTTTCAATAAGGGATTTTGATTCAGAAGCGTGTTTCCATCCATTCTTTTTGCATTTTATACATGTATCCCCCGCCCCCCCCCCCCCCCCGGCCTCTGTTTCTGGTAGATTTTCTTTTATTGAACATACAGAGAGAAAAGAACACAAATCATACATCACAGCAATTTGATGACATTTCACGAAGTGAGTACATGCATGGACCCACCACCAAGATCAAGATCTCTACAACAATCTCTACAACATTACTGGTGCCTCAGAAATCTATACTACATCCTTATTTAGTCATTACACCTGACAGTTTAACCACTCTTCTGACCTATGCCACCATAAGGGTGGTGGTGGTGGTGGCCGTGGTGGCCTGTTTTTAAACTTTCTACAAATGCAAATATCAGTCATGTGCCTTTTTATGCCTGGCTTCCTGTGCTCAGTGTTCTGATATTGAGATCTCCTCATGTTGCACGTAGGGATATTTGCTAGTTTCATATCTGTATGGTATCCTATGCTATAAATGTACCACACTGTATTTGTTCATTCAGCTGTTGATAGGATGTTCAGATTGTTTCCACTTCATGACTATCCTCAAAATAATGATGCTGCGGATGTTTTCATTCATGTGTTTTAGAGAACATGTTTGCATTTCGGTTTGATATATACATGGATTGTGCGGTAGCCAGAATTCCATGATGGTGCCCAGTGACCCTTGTCTTTGCACAAGGATGGAACCTATGGACACAATGAGATCTCACTCTCATGATTATGTTAAATTATATAGCAAAATGGATTGTGCAGATATAATTAAGGTCACAGATCAGTTGACCTTAAGATAGGAGATTGTTCGGGGTGGGCCAGACCTAATCAGGGTAACACTAACAAGGGCCTAAGCCCCTCCTAAAAGAGAGATTCGAGGCCTGAGAGAGTACTTGCAGGGAGCCACTTGGTGAGGCACTGCAGGCAGCCTCTAGGAGAGGAGTGCTGTCCCCAGGTGACAGCCAGCGAGGGAACGGGGCCTCAATCCTCCAGCAGCCTGTTACTAAATTTGGCTGACAACATGGATGTGTTTGGAAGAGACTCTTCTGGAGAGCCTCCAGAAAGGGACACAGCAAGTCCACCGCTATCACACCCTGTGAGACCCTGAGCAGGGAAGCCAGTCACACTGGGCACAGACTTCTGCACAACTGTGGGCTAATAAACAGGGGTGGTTTTAAGCTGTTAAGAAGGCAGTTTATTTTATTTTTTTTTCCACACCAAGAGAAAGCTAATATAGACTTTGGTACCTGAATGCGGAGTGCTGCCATTGCAAACAGCTAAAAATGCAGGCGTGGCTTTGGAACCGGGCAGTGGGCAAAGGCTGGGGGAGTTTTGAGGTGCATGCCAGGGAAAGCCTAAGTCGCCTTAAACAAAGCCCTGATTGCCTCAGACAGACTGTTAGTAGAAATGAACTTTAAGGACATGGCTGGTGAGGGCTATATCAGAATGAAGTGAGGGACATGTTATTGGAAACTGGAAGAAGGGGGATCCCTGCTATGTAGTGGCAGAAAGCTTAACACGATTGTTGCCTGTGGTTATGTGGAAAGAAGAAAATATAAATGACAATCTTGGACATATGGCTAAGGAGAGGTTGGAGGCAGCAGGATTTGGGTAGCATAATAGAAAAAAACAAAAACAAAAACAAAAAACCTAGATTGCCTTGTGCGGAGTGTTAGTGCAGATCTGGAAATTAAAAACCAAGGAGTATTCCAGGCTTTGAAGCTTTATCAAAGAATTCTGGCTGTTGTTCTCCCAGCTGGATTTCCAAACTGCTTTGGGACTCTAACTCCTTTCTGCCTTCCTATACCCCGCCCCACCTTTTCAGACCAGAATGTTCTAGCTGTTACCCTATTCCCCATCCCACCATTGTGTGTTGGGGAAGATAGCTTGTCACTTTAGTGCCACCAGTCCCCAGTTGGAGAGTGATGGTGCCCCAGGACTTGTACTGCATGGGTTACACCCAGGAACCTCATCCATACCTGATTTAGATGAGTAGGATGATGAGATTCTGGACTCTGAGCTGTGCAATTTTGATGAGCTCTTGGACTTGAGCTGTTGCCATAATACCATGAGAAATTTCGAGACTTAGTAGGATGGGGTGAATGCATTTTGTATGTAGGACAGACTGGATCACTAGGGGCCAGAGGGCATACTGTGGTAGGGAAAATTCTAAGATGACTCCTAATGACCTCAACCTTGTATAATCCCCTCCCGTTCAGTGTAAGAGGAGCCCACGAATATGATTGTGGGGAAATAGGTTCTACTTACATAAATGGGTTAGAAAAAAGCTTGGGGCAGAAAGCCGCCACCACAGGGCGAAATCACCCGAGGTTAGCTATGGAGATACTGTAATGGGATCATGAGTATCTTGTTATATCACCTGCAGGAAATTACTTTCCATCTGGCACCAATATGCTAATGTACCTTGATCACAAACACCACTTGCCTTCCAGACCCTTTGTTTCTTACACAAGTTAACGATTGCTATCTGAATGTTTTCTTCACGTTCACCACATGGGTAATATCTTGCGAGCCTAATAAATACGGATATGAAACCCCTGTTCAGAGCTCTTGTCTCCTCCCGGACATTAGCCTCTCTTGTATTTGATTCTGTGTCCACTCTCTTTCTGGACAAGAGAGAACACCAGATTCACAGTCTGCGGCATACGATCTGTTACCACTCCTGTGATTATGTTACATTACATGGGAAAAGAGATTTTGCAGATGTATTGAGGTCCCAAATCAGCGAGCCTTCACGTAAGGAGGTCACCCTGGGTGGGCCAGGCCTAATCAGGTGAACCCTTGAATGGGGCCCCTCCTGAGAAGCTCAAGCATGAGAGGGTAATGGAGGGGTCCATGGAACCCTGGAAAGAACTGCGGGCAGCCTCTAGGGGCTGGGAGTGGGACTGAATTCTGCCAATAACCCAAATGAGCTTTGAAGTGGACTCCTCAGAGCCTCCACAAAGAAACACAGCCTGCCCAACACCTGATTTCACCCTGTGGTACACTGAGGAGAAAACAAAGGCAGGCCACACATGGACTGCTGACCTACAGGACTGTGAGCTAATAAATAGACATTGTTTTTAAGTTGTTGAGTTTATGGTACTTTGTTATGCAGGAATAGACCATTAATACAGACGGTATTGCTGGGTTATAGAGAACGTACATGTTAAGCTTTAATAGATAGTGCCAAATGGTCTTCCAAAGAGGTGGTACCAATTTACATTTCCACCAGCATTGGAGAGTTCCTTCATATCCTCACCAACCCTTGATATTGTTAGTTGTCTTGGCTATTCTGGTAGGTGTTTCCTGATACCTCACTGGGATTTTAATGTGCATATCCCTGGTGACCGAGGATGAATGGCTTTTTATTTGCTCATCGGTCAGTTAGTTGGATGTCCTGTTTTGCAAAGGTCCTGTTCAAATATTGTGCCAAGTTTTCATTGCGTTGTCCTTTTTTCCTTCTGGATTTTAGGAGGTACAGTATTATATTCTGTACATGAGACATCCGTGGGATATGTGTGTTGCAGACCCCTTTCTCCCATTCTGAGGTTTATCTTTTGAGTCTCTAAATGTGTCTTTTGATGAACGGAAGTCCTTATTCTGATGAAGTCCAAAGTATCGATGTTTCCCTTTATCGTTAGTGCTTTTCGTGTGTGTTTCCAAGATCTTTGCTTATCTCAGAGTCATAAAGATTTTGTTCATATGTGATTTTCAATAAGTTTAAACTTCTGAAATTAATTTTTGTGTATGGCATAAGTTAGGGGACAAAGTTAATATTTCTCCCCCAATGGGTGGTTATCCAATTAGTCTAGCTCCACTTTTGTTTTGTTTTTTTAAAAAAAAGACTGTCCTCCCCTCAGAGCACTGTAGTGGCACAACTGTTGTCAATGTGGTGACTGTGCTTCGTGAGTCTGTTCATGGACCCTTCTCTTTGTTCCTTTGGTCTGTTTGTCTATTCTTGTACTTATACCACACACTCTTAATTATTATAGCTGTGGGAAATAAGTTGATGAATTCTGTACGCTTGCACCAATGGGTTAACAAGGCTTAGGGCGGAAAGCCACCTCCACAGATGAAAGCGTCCCAGAACAGTTAGAGACGAAAAGCTGCTACAGGGTGAAAGTTCCCAAGGTTAGCTAGTGAAAAGGGTGCCTTGTTAGCCTTGAGGCAGCATGCTCCAGTAATCTTGAACTTTGGAGATAACAGCTACTTGGCTGTATCGCCCACAGAGAAACACTATCCATCCGGCATCTGGCGCCAATAGATCATTGTGCTTTAATCTCAACTTCTAATGCCACTCATCCCCCCAAACCCTTTGCGTCTTACACACACCAATTAATGGTCGCTATCTTATTGTTTTCTTCTGCACATTCACCACGTGTGTAAAACCTTGAGAGCTCAATAAATAGATGAGACAAAACCCCTGTTCAGGGGGGCTCTTGTCTCCTCCCAGACATTGGCCTCTCTCGTATTCAATTCTGTGTCTGCTTTCTTGCTGGACAAGAGAGAACTCAGACTCAAAGTCTGCAACATATAGTGTCATAGCTGCTCTTGCTATCTGGCTGTAAAAGTCCTGAAAAGTCTTGTTTTGGGTGGCCTTGGCTGTTCTTGGATCTTTGTTATCCATATATAATTAAGAAGCAGCTTGCCAATTTCCATTTTCAAAAAAAAAAAAAGAAACTGCTGGGAATTTGATTAGGATCGTGTTGAATCCCTCGATCATTTTCACAAGAATTCTCTCTTCAATTCACTTTCATACTATTGTCTTCCGATAAGTAGACATGACATATCTCTGATTTATGTAAGCCAGCCATCTTTAATTGCTCTCAGAAATGCTATGTGTGGGCAGAGGTCTTGGGACTCCTTTGTTAGATTTGTTCCTAGGTGTGTGTTCTTTTCTGATGCCATAGTAGATGGCACTTAAATAATGTTTTCTCCTTGTAATTCTAATGCTAGTGTATATAGAAATCCAATTGAATTTTGTAATATTGACCATCTATCCAGCAATCATGCTAAATCATTTATTAATTATAATATCAGATATATACACTTTTTTTTGAGATTTTTTAATGTAAACCTTCTGTTGTGTCCCTTTTCTTTCTTTAAGAGCTGAGAAAACTTACCCCAGAGATGCCAAGTGGACATGCATCTCATTGATATGGGGAATATCGACTGGGGAATGCCCATTCCTAAACCAGTCACTGGAAGGGTAATGAGATTTACTGTGACCAGGTCAGTCCAGCACACTCCCCTGTATAATCAGATACACTGTGTTGTGGGGCACAGTTTTTCTGTATTTTAACCACATATATAATACTTGGAAATGAAACCTTTGATCAGGAAGGTGAAAATCAGGGGATTAACGATGATGGATTGATATTGGTGGACTATCCCTCCCCCACAAATGAGCTGAAATTACATTTCTTAAGGTACATCTTTTCTTAAGCAAAGACTAATATGGTTAATATTCAAAAAACCATTTTGTCCATTGTGAAGGAAGAATTAACTCCTAAAATGAAGTGGTTTAATTCATATATACCCTTCTGGTGATTACAGGGTACAGAATTATCATAGAAAATTTAACACATACACATACCAAACTTTTAACAATAGTTATTGATCACTGACAGGATAGACTGTGATTTAAATTTTGTTTTAAACTTTTCCAAATTCTCTAAATACCCCACCACAGGGTCTGCCAACCTGCACACTTACTGACATTTAGACCAGATAATTGTTTGTTGTAAGAGGCTGCCTCGTGCATTCAGGGATTTTAAGCAGCATCCCTAGCTTTGATCCACTGGAAAGCAGTAGCATCTCCCCTTGCCCCCTGGTATCACAAACAAAAATGTCCCCAAATGTTGTCAAGTGCCCCCTGGATGAGCACCATTACTCTATAGTAAATGAGACTTTAATATACATAGAATTCCAGGTATATATAAAGGGAGCTAGGTAGTTAGATGTAAACATATACCAGTATATTCAGTGCATAATTTTTATTTGGCCAAACATAGCCATTTCTAATAGCATTAAAAGTTCTTTAAAAACCATCCCATAAACTCTATGTAAGTTTATTCTGTGGACATTCAGTATCCTGCCAGAAATTTACATTTTTCAAATACATACATACACACATACATACATACATACATACATACAAAATAACCACTTCTGATCAAATAACATTGTGGTTTTATATATGCATATTTCTTCAGAATCAATGCCTAGAAGAGGAATTGTAGCATCAAATGGATTTCATGTTTACATATGTCTAGTCAAATTTCCATCTGGCAAGGTGCTCTGAATGTAAAACCCCATCCGGTTGCATACGAGAGAGCCTGGTTTCTTACAACAGCTTAAGTCATAATTAAACACTAAAAATTAGTTGCTTTCCAAAATGCAAATATCTGTATTTTTCTGAATGCAGTGGTAATCTATGCTCACTGAAAACATCCAGAATATAAAAGTAGGAGGCAAACAAAACTTATTCTTCCAGAATTATTTCCCCCATGAGAATCACTGATTCCCACTGTGTCCCCAATTCCAAGAAGCGGCACCACCGTCCACCCAGATACTATGGCCAAAATCTATAGAGTCATCACTGATTGCTGTCCTTCCCTCATGATCTCACGGTCATTCAAGTTTTCCCAGCTGAGGCCTCAGACGATGACATCGTAGATCAGAGGGGAGCCATCTGCCCTCTGCCCTGTCTGAATTCTAACTCTACAACAGGATGCCTGAGCGTGATCAAATGGTCATTGTTCCAGGATGCTGAGTTATGGAGTGGTAGAGGACCAGAACGCATTCTGTTCACTTATTCTTCATCTAAGCACATCCTCTATTTCACCAGTACTTTACTTTCCATATTCCATTCCATTTTTATTTCTAGTCGCTGTCTATTCCATCCTTCCTAACTCTGTAGTCTATATTTCATTCCAAGTTTCAATTCCATTTGTTTCTATTCCATCCTGGTACTTTTAAATCTATAGTACAAATTTCATAGTCCACTGATTTCATGACATTGCATATTCTATTCCATAGGTTTCCTCCTATTTAATATTCTATTTCACTGTATATTCCACTCCATTCCTTTTTTCACATAACAGTACTTGTATATTTTTTTATTCCACATGCCATCAGATATTTATTTCCATTCCCCTTTCCATTTTCCCTTTATATTCCATTCAATTTACATCCTGTTCAATTTTCCATTCCATATCCTGTTCAAGTCTGTATTCCATCCCCCATTTCATTCCAGTTTCCACTGCAATTAGTCTCCACTTCATCCCGTTCTACATTCTATTTCAAATCCATTTTCCATTCCATATTATTTAACACTCCAAATACCATTCCATTCTGTTTTGCATTGTGGTTCACTCCAGTTGCTCATCCAGCCCAGTAAGCAAGCATCCCATTCCATTGGGCCGAAATTGTTATAACAGTGACTTTCAGGAGACCATCTTGCTAATATTTTAATCAAAGAATTACAAATGTGTACGGCCTGTGCCAAGAACTTCCTCATCTGGGAGTTTATCCATAGCAAGGACACGACCGAGGATATGAACAATTTTTAGTAAGAAGGATGTGCCTCTCAGTGATGTGTTACAGAGAGTGAGAAGTTGGAAACGATGTGAATGTTGGTTGAGATTGGAATATTTGAAGATGTAAGCCTCTTGTATAAATGGAATATTTTGTACTTAAAAATGGCCTTGTGGAAGTTTACTCATTGACAGGGAATGAGTGTTTTCTGGACCCCAAATAGCAGGTTACCAAGCAGTATCTATGGATAAGTGATTCCATCTCATCAAATAAAATCAATCATGAAATATGTACTTGTTTACGGATGCATCAGAATTTAGGTGCTGGCTTTCTTACATTTGCCTTTGTGTTTTGTGTACTGAACTTGCAGCCCTTCTGTAATAATGACTAAGACTCTGGGTCTAAATATTGGATTTCAAGCCTGTGCATCAGGACATATTTATATTAAGAGAAACTAGAGAGTAGGACAAATTAATGTATGTTCATCAGTGGATTACTATGCAGCCCATACAAATGTTGATGCATATTTAAAGACAGTAGTATTCTTTTTAAATTTCATTTTATTTTACTTTAGAGACAGCGAGAGAGCATGAGAGCACCAGCAGGGGAGGGGGTGGGGGGCAGAGGGAGAGAGAGAATCTCAAGCAGGCTCCACACCACTCTGGATTATTATTTGAGCCGAAATCCAGAGTGGACACTTGGAGCACCTGGGTGGCACACTCCCTTAAGCACCTGGCACTTGGTTGCATCGCAGGTCATGATCTCCCGGTTGGTGAGTTTGATCCCTCCGCACTGTCAGTGCAGAGCTTGCTTAGGAGTCTCTCTCCCTCCCTCTGCTCTTCTCCCGCACTCGCTCGCTCACTCGTTCTCAAAAATACATACACTTTCTTAAAAAAAAAATAAAATAAAAAAAAGTCCGACGTTCAATCGATGAGCCAAGCCACCCAGGCACCCCCAGGACACTTTCGTCCTTAATCCCAGGCAACCCCAGTCTGTGTTCAGGGGACAAGGCCAGGGGATGCATCCTACTGGAAAATTCTAAATCCCCCTCTGGTGTGTGGCAGCAGTGCTGAACACCCCGAGCCCAGGCACTGTGTGGGTTCTATCACTTTCGTTGCCTTCAGCCCGCTCTCCAACCCTACAGCCCACGAGAGCCCTGGGGAACGAGGGCAGGGCGGGGTGGGGGGTCATTCAGATGCCTGGAGGAGTTGCGGGACTGCTGCTTCTGGAGTCACACATGGGCCCAGTGTCCTGACAGAGTCCAGGAGGACGCCCGGCTCAGGGGAATCTCCTGTTGGCCAGTTTGGTGTTTCTTTCAAGCCACTGCTTGAAAGTTTCACTACCAGAGTGGCGCTGACAAGCTACACTGATTTGGGGGTGACTCAAAGTGTTTATACAGAGAACATCGCTGTCCCAGTCCCCTCACTCGAAACGCACACCCACACCCACACCAACGCGTAGGAGTCCAGGCATAGATGGGGAATTCACATCCGGGTCCCGGCAGCAGCGGACCCCAGAACCGCTGAGCACACCCTCAGGTTTGGCGCCAGATGGAGCCAGGTTGGCTCGCTCCCCTAGGACGAGAGCCACGTGATACGAGCCAACCAATCAGAAGCGGAGCCCTGACCTGGGCCGGCCTACCATCCTCACTCCTTCAGCGGGAGCTCTGGCTAGAAGGTGTCTCAGACCAATGCTCTTGCGTCTCTGAGAGAGAATCTGGCATGATGGTCACCCCATCGTCCAAGGAGAAGGCACAGAAGCAACAGCAGGGTGAGATGGCCCGCAGGGCCCAAGACGAGATCACCCCTGCCCCTGGAGATGCCCGCGGGAACGGCAACCCTGATCCCGGTGCCTCAGCCCCCTCAGTCTCGAGCGACCTGTCTCCGTTGGGTGGTGGCGCCCCACACGGCGTTCCTGGCTGCCTTGGGAGCCATTTTGAGCACCGGCGAGGATCTGGGGCTGCCCCCCGCGGGCCATGAGGGAGCGTGCCGACCTCCAGGGCGGCCGCAGTCCCCACGCAGAGCTGAGGCGTGTGGTGCCCCAAACGGGGCAGGGTCCTCGGGCCAGGGTCTCCAGACCTCACATGCGGGTGGTGTGGCCGCCATGGGGTGAGCCACGTGGGGCTCTGGCCAGGCCGGACCATGAGCCCAGCGAACTGCTGTGGGAGGGAGCAGCCCGGGGGGAACAGCCGTGGGAGGCAGCAGCCTGGCCGCGAGGCGGCTACCCAGGCTCAGAAGCCTCCGCGGCAGCGCTGTTTCCTGGGCTTCCCAGGCCTCAGTGCCCCGTGTCCTTGCCTCCATTTTCTCCAGGGTCTCAGCCTAGCGGTCGCCGCCGTTCTCGGGCTTCTTCGTGGGGTCACGAATCCCAGCCGGCTCCTGCCCTCCGGAGTCAGGCCAGAGCAGCAGGCCCAGCTCTCCGCAGTCAAGCAGCCAGGCCAGGCCCTGCCGTCCACGACCTCGCCACCCCGCCAGGCATTGACCAGCTCAGCCATGAATCTGAGCAAGGCTCTGCTTGCCGCCGGGGCCGCCGCCGCCGCCGCCGCCGCAGCGGCAGCGGCAGCGGCAGCGGCAGCAGCCCCTGCGGCCGCCGCCTTCGTCATGGTGCATCCAAGCCAGGCCCTGCCCCTCGAAGCCGCACAGCTCCGTGGTACCCGGCATCTTTTGGCTGCACCACGCCGCCACGCCCTGTCCCTCGGAGCTACACTACGCCACCACGCCCTCCTTGCCTCAGTCAAGCAGATGGGCCAGGCCCTGCCCTCCAAAGCTATGCCCCTCCGCCTGGCCTTGCTCCCCATAGCCATAGCCATGTGTCCGGGTCCGGCCCTGCTCTTGGCAACAGTGCATCCGCACAAAGCCCTGCTCGCCGCTGTCGCCGCCACACCACCCCGCCGGGCCCCGCTCTTCGTGGCCCCGCAACTAGGCCTGGCCGGGGTCCCCTCAGGCCTGCCACCGCGCCAGGACTGGCTCTCAGCAGCCCCGCGTCCCATCTGGCTCACGTTCGCTGCAGCAGTGCATCCTGTCGAGGCCCTGTTCCTCAAGGCAGGGCTGCTGGGCCAAGCCCTGCCCTCGAAATCCAGGTCTCCCCTCCAGGCCCTAAGCTACGCAGCCGGGCAGCCGGTCCAGGCCCTGCTCTCCAGAGCCATGCCTCCATTCTGGGCCCTGTCTTCCGGAGCCATGTTACTCAGCAAAGATCAGCCCTTCACAGCCTCCCTTCTGTCTGGGCCGGCCGCCCAGAGTCCTTCTCCCCCTAGGTTTGCCTTAAGAAGGCTCATCTTCCAGAGCAGCTCCAACTCTCCTGATCCCGAGGCCCTGCGTTTTCCCTCCCAGCCTGGTCATGCCAACCACCCAAGTTCCTCCTCACCATCCTGTCTTGGCACCTTCTCTTCTCTCTTCCCTAGGCGATGTAGTGAGAGCTTCTCCTCCTCCTCCCCTGTGTCTTGGGGCCTGAGCCCCTGCTCCTCCCCCGCCGGGTGTCCTGTCCTGATCTCCCCCCTTTTTCCCACCGTGGATTTTGTGACCTCGGCTCCATTTCCACCCCTAGCCCTGCTAGCATTAGGCGTGCATTGCTGCCGGCGCTTGATGCCCTAAACCCAGTCTCTCCACAGGCTGAATTAGGGAGCATGCCTTACCCTCCTACACCTCCTGTGTAGTGTGACCCTCCCGGAGCATCCTCGTAAGACCCGAAAAAGGAGCACAGGCCCACCCACTGTGCTGAATGGGCTGCCTGCTCCGTAGTTACCTGTGAGGTTTCCAAGAGTTTTATGAGCCAGCAACCAATGTCATGAGTTTTGAAAATTCCTCTCCCCAAGACTCCACCACCCAGCACTTAACCTGCTGTTGCCCCTTGTTTCCATGGCTCCTTGTCCCTCAAAAGGGCCTGCCTTTCCACCTATGTTGAGATTCCCCTTTTCCAGGGTTGTCACTTGTACAATGAATTTTTGATGAATAAAATTAAAACGTTGGCTTGCTTGCCTTTTTTTTTTTTTTTTTTTTAGTGGACTATGGGTTTTGATCTGGGTAAAAAAAAAAAAGTTGCAAATTCTGTGTTACAGTTGAAGCCAAGGTAATCAGTACAGTAGCTGTCCTTTTGGTAGATAAGTGGAGTAAAATATTATCCTAGGAGTCATTTTACCTGAGTTTGAAGTGGAGGTCTGTCCAGGAAGTTCCCAGGAGGTACTGTTATGTGCTTTTAGCATAAGCATTAGTACTGGTGTAAGAATAGGGAGTACCTTGATGGGAATTAAGGCATGCAGTTGTTACGATGAGCACTGGGTGTTGTATGTAAGTGTTGAATCACTAAATTGTACATCTGAAACTAATACTGTATGTTAACTGACTGGGATTTAAATACAAATCTTTAAAAAATTGGGGGCACCTTTTAACCCAAGACGGCTAGAGAAATGGACAGGTGGTGGCAATATCCGGGGTCAGGAAAGAGGCAGTGCACGATCTGGAAGCAAGACTCATGATCAGGAAGCGGGGTGGGGTTCAGACCTTTCTAGAGGAAGAAATAGTTTGTGTGTTGGGAACAGGGGTTCCTGCAGTTGGGGAAGGGGCGGGGAATGGGGTGCTGAGTTGGTGATTTAAAGTTAATGACTGATACAGGAATGGTCAGATATTGGGTGAAAATTGTGTTAGTGAACAGCCCCATTGTGAAAAAAAATTGTTACTTAGTTTGTGGGCAGGTATATGAAGTCGAATATTGAATATACTAAATATAAAGGTTAAATATATTAGTATATATTAATATATATTATAAATACATATACTATATAGTATATTAGTATATATACTAATGTATATACACTAATATGTATATAATATTAATATAATGTATATACTAATATAATGTATATACTCCTAATATATAATATATTTAACCTTTATATTTACTATATAATATATATACTAAATATAGTATTAGAATAAAGTACATATTTGGGAGGTCCAATTAAAAATGAAAATGTGATACCCCTTGTTGACAAATCAAGAATCTCAGGATGGTGGGGCACCTGGGTGCCTCAGTCAGTTGAGCAGCCGACTCTTGATTTTGGCTCAGGATATGATCCCAGGGTTGTGGAATCAGGCCTTGTGTGGGGCTCTGTGCTAAGCATGGAGCCTAAGATTCTCTCTCTTTCCTTGTGCCCTTCTCCTCCACTCACACATGCACACGCCTTCTAACAAAAATTAAAATAAAAGAATCTGAAGATGGCAACAGCACATTAACCAATCAGGACCCTGTGCAACTCCACTGGTCGGATGCCATGAAGCCAGCCCTGTACTACATAGTAATCTGCAAGTAACTCCCAAGGAAAGTCTCCAGAGGACATGATATTTCCTGTATACTCATTATAATGGAACGCTGAAGAAAAAGGTCAGGCCAGCCATGAGTGATGCAGGACCCTGAGATGAGCCTTTCACTTCCCCTTTCCAGTTCTGTTTGTGGGGATGAGACACCCTTAGACAAAGGGACACAAAGGGAAGCTACATCTTTCCACTGTACTACAAGGGGTGCAGAAAGTCCCAGGCAGAGACATGTAATGTTGCTATTTTCTAAATGCCTTGCTCTTGATTCTATGAGCATTAACCTTCCCTGCACAATAAATTATAACCTCTTGCTATGATCATCTTCACATGTGCCTTTGAGTTAATATTGCTGAGCCAGAGTTTTGCACCATCTATACAAAGTTTGAGACTATTTTGACACAATCCAAAAAAAAAAAAAAAAAAAAAAACCAGACAAAAAAACAAAAACAAAAAAAACCCCTATCATTCCTCATAACAGAAGGACTCTTTGCAGGGGCGCATCATGCAGTTTTACTCTGCAAAGAAGGTTTATAACCCTGCAAAGGGTTGCGAGAGTCCACGACCCTTTGCGATTTTCCTTTATATTTTACGTATTCTCTTTTACACAATTCCCTCATCTGTAAAATGTGCACAAAAATGAATACCTGCTTAATGTTCTACAGATTATGTCTGAATCATACAACAGTACTTAACAGATATAAGCATACCATAATTTTTATGTGTTATGTCTGCGTGCCCTGTAATGCATAAAGGCAACTTGCAGTTGATAATTTGTATATCAGGACCCACAAAATAGAGGCTGCACCAGTGGCCTGACCCATGTCACAAATCCAAACCTGAGCCTGCACTTATGGGAAAAACCTGTCAAGGAAAACTTTATACACCAATCACAAATCCTCCAACTCAGTGTTAGCTGGCTTACCTTATCTTAGAAAATAGGACCTGCTAGTCTTATAAGGAAATCCCTTACCTCCTGGCCAATCATGCTCTGTTTCCACATTACCCGTTCTAACATTATAAAACCTGCTCTAGCCCAAAATTCCATAGGAAGAGTGCTCTACTGCTTGTGAGGTACTGTACTCACCCAGGTATTTATTGTTTTCCCTTTAATAAAGGACATCAAACTCATTACTAAATTCAGTTTTGTCATTTGACAGTCAATAGTAATAGCCTTTTTATTTCCATGACTTTCTAAATAAATTGTAAATTACATGTGTGGCTACCATTATATTTCTAATAAACAGCACTCATGACTGAAGTTTAACATGCCTATCAGACACCTCAAAGGGAAAAGTCAATAGACATATATACGCGACTGGTGTACAAAGAAGGGAACAGACACAAATTTGGGATTCACAAGCTTAAGGTGATATTTGAAGACATGAGACTATATAGGACCCCCTGCAAGGTGAAATGTGTACAAAAACTGACCCCAAACCTCTTTCCGGGACCAACCTTGTGGGAAACATGGGAAAGGAGGCAGAATGAGTTCCTTTTATTGGTTTGGTTTATAGATTTTTTTCACCATATTCATTTTAATGTGGTTTCCTACCATGTTTCCATAACTTAACATTTTGAAAGCAGCTGACTTGAGTCCCATCACAGTAGTCATAGGGTCAAGGTGGAAAACAGGGAGTATAGAAGATAGGACCAACTCATCAGTTATATAACAGATATATATCAGAGAACCAGATATATACCCTGCTCATAGGATTGGGTATATCCATATTTTTCTCTCTAAATATGTCTACACACACACAAACTTTCAACTTCATATACCTGCCCACAAATTGGTAACAATTTTTTTTCACAATGGGGCTGTTCACTAACACAATTTTCACCCAATATCTGACCATTCCTGTATCAGTCATTAACTTTAAATCACCAACTCAGCACCCCATTCCCCGCCCCTTCCCCAACTGCAGGAACCCCTGTTCCCAACACACAAACTATTTCTTCCTCTAGAAAGGTCTGAACCCCACCCCGCTTCCTGATCATGAGTCTTGCTTCCAGATCGTGCACTGCCTCTTTCCTGACCCCGGATATTGCCACCACCTGTCCATTTCTCTAGCCGTCTTGGGTTAAAAGGTGCCCCCAATTTTTTAAAGATTTGTATTTAAATCCCAGTCAGTTAACATACAGTATTAGTTTCAGATGTACAATTTAGTGATTCAACACTTACATACAACACCCAGTGCTCATCGTAACAACTGCATGCCTTAATTCCCATCAAGGTACTCCCTATTCTTACACCAGTACTAATGCTTATGCTAAAAGCACATAACAGTACCTCCTGGGAACTTCCTGGACAGACCTCCACTTCAAACTCAGGTAAAATGACTCCTAGGATAATATTTTACTCCACTTATCTACCAAAAGGACAGCTACTGTACTGATTACCTTGGCTTCAACTGTAACACAGAATTTGCAACTTTTTTTTTTTTACCCAGATCAAAACCCATAGTCCACTAAAAAAAAAAAAAAAAAAAAGGCAAGCAAGCCAACGTTTTAATTTTATTCATCAAAAATTCATTGTACAAGTGACAACCCTGGAAAAGGGGAATCTCAACATAGGTGGAAAGGCAGGCCCTTTTGAGGGACAAGGAGCCATGGAAACAAGGGGCAACAGCAGGTTAAGTGCTGGGTGGTGGAGTCTTGGGGAGAGGAATTTTCAAAACTCATGACATTGGTTGCTGGCTCATAAAACTCTTGGAAACCTCACAGGTAACTACGGAGCAGGCAGCCCATTCAGCACAGTGGGTGGGCCTGTGCTCCTTTTTCGGGTCTTACGAGGATGCTCCGGGAGGGTCACACTACACAGGAGGTGTAGGAGGGTAAGGCATGCTCCCTAATTCAGCCTGTGGAGAGACTGGGTTTAGGGCATCAAGCGCCGGCAGCAATGCACGCCTAATGCTAGCAGGGCTAGGGGTGGAAATGGAGCCGAGGTCACAAAATCCACGGTGGGAAAAAGGGGGGAGATCAGGACAGGACACCCGGCGGGGGAGGAGCAGGGGCTCAGGCCCCAAGACACAGGGGAGGAGGAGGAGAAGCTCTCACTACATCGCCTAGGGAAGAGAGAAGAGAAGGTGCCAAGACAGGATGGTGAGGAGGAACTTGGGTGGTTGGCATGACCAGGCTGGGAGGGAAAACGCAGGGCCTCGGGATCAGGAGAGTTGGAGCTGCTCTGGAAGATGAGCCTTCTTAAGGCAAACCTAGGGGGAGAAGGACTCTGGGCGGCCGGCCCAGACAGAAGGGAGGCTGTGAAGGGCTGATCTTTGCTGAGTAACATGGCTCCGGAAGACAGGGCCCAGAATGGAGGCATGGCTCTGGAGAGCAGGGCCTGGACCGGCTGCCCGGCTGCGTAGCTTAGGGCCTGGAGGGGAGACCTGGATTTCGAGGGCAGGGCTTGGCCCAGCAGCCCTGCCTTGAGGAACAGGGCCTCGACAGGATGCACTGCTGCAGCGAACGTGAGCCAGATGGGACGCGGGGCTGCTGAGAGCCAGTCCTGGCGCGGTGGCAGGCCTGAGGGGACCCCGGCCAGGCCTAGTTGCGGGGCCACGAAGAGCGGGGCCCGGCGGGGTGGTGTGGCGGCGACAGCGGCGAGCAGGGCTTTGTGCGGATGCACTGTTGCCAAGAGCAGGGCCGGACCCGGACACATGGCTATGGCTATGGGGAGCAAGGCCAGGCGGAGGGGCATAGCTTTGGAGGGCAGGGCCTGGCCCATCTGCTTGACTGAGGCAAGGAGGGCGTGGTGGCGT